>NW_027671923.1:0-1299000 GCF_964165515.1 Mesoplodon bidens
CCCACATGCCGTGGAGCGGCGGGTCCCTTGAGCTATGGCTGCTGGGCCTGCATGTCCGGAGACTGTGCTCTGCAATGGGAGGGTCCACGGCAACGAGAGGCCCACGTACAGCCAAAAAATAAAAATACACAGGCTGGCAATCCTGCACTACAGCAAGAGTTAACATAGCCAATACTTGGAAGCTACGAAAATGTCCATCAACAGAGGAATGCACAAAGAAGAAGTGGTCCATGTACACAATGGAATATGACTCCAATAAGAAAAATATAAATTCAACTCATAAAGCAAACATAAGTAAGGAGACATCAGCTTTTGGGGGCACATTCCACTCTAATATATAACCGAGGAACACCACTGCCAGGATGGTCTGTTTCCCTAGTTACCAGATTGGGAAAAGCAGAAATGCTGCCGCCCTCTGGCCGTTACCTGCAACAGCAGCTGTAAAACCTGTGCTAAGGGTCACTTCATATGCACCAATACTGGAGGGCTGTAAATGAAACCTGACCTCAAAATGTCTTGTGGGAGGTAATGGCCAAAATACTTCTAAATGTCACACATACATCATGATAACAACTTGAAGAGGTAAGCTGTACTCACAGTTTGAAGAAAATAAGGACATGCGAGAACGCTCAATTTCAAGGGATTATGAGACGCATGCAAATCCAACCACAAAGTGGTGTCAGCTCACACTAGTCAGAATAAACATTAACAAAAATACTACAAAGAAAAAATGCTGAACGTGTTGTGGAGAATAGCATAACCTCAAACTTTAAGTGGCACGTAACCTGGTAAGAGCTACTAATGAGAACAGAATGGAGGTGCCTCTACAAGGTAAACATTTTGCTACCCTATGACCCAGCAGGCCCACTCCTGGGCCTATACCCTAAGAAGGCAGAATTTGAAAGACACAGGCAGGTAAATGTGCATTGCCACAGCATTACACTAGCCACGACATGGAGGCAGCCAAAAACTCTATGAACAGACGAGTGGACAAAGAAGAACTGGTACATGTACAGACACAATATTAGCCGAGGAAGAAAAGGACACAATGCCATTTGCAGCACCGTAAATGAGTCTAGAGGTAATCAAGTGACTTCTAGTAAGTCAGAAAGAGAAAGACACATATCATATGATATCACTTATAGGTGTTACCTAAAAATTGATACGAGTGAAGATATTTCCACATAGAAGGGCAATCACAGATTCATTAAACAAACTTATGGTTCACCACTGGAAAGGTGTGAGGATTGGATACATTAGGATATTAGGGTTAACAGACATATACAAACACAGGTGAAATATATAATCACCAAACACCTACGGAACACCAAGAGAAGTCTACTCAACATTCTGTCATAACGTACATGGAAAAAGGGTCCCAGGAAGAACAGACATATGTATATGTGCAGAAGAACCACATCTTGCACACCTACAGCAAGCCAAACATTGTAATCAAACTTGCTGTGATAAAAAATAAAAATTAAATTAAAAAAACGAACAAGAAGTCGTGAGACAAACTTAAGGGTTGTTTTCCTGGCACATTCCATTCAAAATTACAACCTGGAACCCGACTTCCATTGAGGCTCTGTTGCCCTAGTAACCAGATTTGGTAAAGGAGAACTGCTGCCACCTTGTGGCCGTTTCACACAACAGCAGCTGTAAGCCCAGCGCTAATGGTCAGTTGATATTCAAAATAATTGCAGGCCTGCAAATGACACCTGCCCTGAAAACAAATCCTGGGTTCGTATATCGACCCAAAACTTTAAAAGACGTCCATATTTCCAAACGACAGTTTCAAGAGGCATATTTTATGCACATCTCTGTTCTGCTTTTTTCTTTCTTTATTTTTTTTTTTGCTAAAATACGGGAATGGAAAAAGGCAACCCTCAGAATGGGAGAATATATTTGCAAACGAATCAATGGACAAAGGTTTAATCTCCAATATATATAAACAGCTCATGCAGCTTAATATTAAAAATACAAACAACCCAATAGAAAAATAGGTAGAAGATCTAAATAGACATTTATTCAAAGAACATGCAGAGATGGACAAGATGCACATGAAAAGCTGCTCAACAACACCAATAGTTAGAGAAATGCAAATCAAAACTACAATGAGGTATCACCTCAACCTGTTAGAATGGGCATCATCAGTAACTCTACAAACAACAAATACTGGGGAGGGTGTGGACAAAAGGAACCCTCTTCCGCTATTGGTGGGCATGTAAATTGATACAGTCACTATGGAGAACAGTATGGAGGTTCCTTTAAAAAACTAAAAAGAGAATTACCATAGGATCCAGCAATCCCACTTCTGGGCATATACCCAGAGAAAACCATAAATCACAAAGACACATTCACCACAATGTTCATTGCAGCACTATTTACAATAGCCAGGTAATGGAAGCAACCTAAATGCCCACTGACAGACGAATGGATAAAGATGTGGTACATATATAAAATGGAATATTACTGAGCCATAAAAAGGAATGAAACTGGGTCATTTGTAGAGAAGTCGATGGATCTAGAGAGTGTCATAGAGAGGGAAGTAAGTCAGAAAGAGAAAAACAAATATTGTATATTAATGCATATATGTGGAACCTAGAAAAATGGTACAAATGAACTAGTTTGCAGGGCAGAAATAGAGACAGAGGTAGAGAAGAAACGTATGGACACCAAGTGGGGGAAGCCATGGGGTGGTGGTGGTGGGATGAGTTGGGAGATAGGGATTGACCTGTATACATGTATATGCATGAAATAGATAACTAAGAATAACCTGCTGTAAAAAAAATAAATAAAATTAAATTTCAAAATTTTTAAAAATAAAATTTAAAAATAAAATATTCCATTCACACAGATGTATTTATATGAATGAATTATTTCCATGCTTATATCAATAAATATATAAAAGAGGAATAAAATCTAACTCAAACCAAAAAAAAAAAAACCGGAACCTCACAGTTATACAGAGGAAAACCCTACCAAGGCACTTGCTCCAGCGGTAAACAATTCTGAAATTGGTCAGAGGTGGGGAATCATCTGTCATACAGCCAGCAGCCCCACCCCTCCCCCACGCAAGGAGCGTCCTCATCGCAAAGCTGGGGGACCATGCCGAGGCCTCTGTGAGTAAACGTGAGCTGAGCCCCAGGCCAGCTGCTGTTGAAATTTTCCCTCCCTTCCCAGGTAAAACACCTGAATATGTACAAGAGCTTGAAAACCTAGAGGAAGGGCCGTGGAGCCACACCAGTGACAGCACGCTGGCCAACTTGGTGTCTACAGGCCAGCCAGGATGGTCCGTGCCCCGGGGCGCTCTTCTGGAAGCTTTCCATTTCCCTGCCTGAGATACCCCTCCTGTCCCGGCCCCCACTCCTTTTTTTCCTTCCTCACCTCAGCCCGGAGAGAAATTCCAGTGGAAGTTATGGGTGACACATCCTCTTCTTTACAGGTGGCAGCCTGGCAACTCCTGCAGAAAGTCAAGCAGAGCCCCACTCACACCGGGCCACCCACAAAGCCGTGGACCCTCACACCCTCCCACCAGCACAGCGCCAAGACTGCTGACGGGGCAGAGAATATGGAGTCAGGCACAGCTGCAGGGGCTATTGCTGCCTGGAGTGCTGTTTATATTGACCTCAACCCAGGCACACCTGGGGAGGGCTTGCCGGCAGGGTCAGGCTGCCCAGGTCAGGTAATCCTCAGCCCTCAGGGAATCACATTGCAGAAAATGGACCTCGCAAGACAGAATATTAGCCAAGGAAAAAAAGGAGACAATGCCATTTGCAGCACCGTAGATGAGTCTAGAGGTAATCACGTGACTTGTAGTAAGTCAGAAACTGAAAGACACATATCGTATGATATCACTTATAGGTGTTACCTAAAAATTGATACCAGGGCAGATATTTCCATGGAGAAGGGCAATCACAGATTCATTAAACAAACTTATGGTTCACCAATGGAAAGGTGTGAGGATTGGATTCATTACGATATTGGGGTTAACAGACAGATACAAACACAGGTGAAATATATAATCACCAAAGAACTACGGAATACCAAGAGAAGACTACTCAACATTCTGTCATAACGTACATGGGAAAAGGGTCCCAGGAAGAACAGACATATGTATATGTGTAAAAGAAACACATCTTGCACACCAAAAACAAGCCAAACGTTGTAATCAAACTTGCTGTAATAAAAAATAAAAAAAATTAAATTCAAAACACGAACAAGAAGTAGTGAGACAAACTTGAGGGGCTTTCTCCTGGCCCATTCCGTTCTAAATTCCAATCTAGAACGTGAATTCCATTGAGGCTCTGCTGCCCTAGTAACCAGATTTGGTAAGGGAGAACTGCTGCCACCTTGTGGCCGTTTCACACAACAGCAGCTTTCATCCCAGCGCTAATGGTCAGTGGATATTCAAAATCATTAGAGGCCTGTAAATGACACCTGCCCTGAAAACAAATCCTGGGGTCATATATCGACCAAAAAATTCAAAAGACGTCCATATTGCAAAATGACAGTTTCAAGAGGCATATTTTACGCACATTAGTGTTCCGCTTCTTTTGCTTTCTTTCTTTCTTGGTTAAAAAAACGGGAATGGAAAAAGGCAACCCTCAGAATGGGCGAAAACGTTCGCAAAAGAATCAATGGACAAAGGTTTAATCTCCAATATATATAAACAGCTCATGCAGCTTCATATTAATAAAACAAACAACCCAATACAAAAATGGGCAGAAGATCTAAATAGACGTTTGTTAAAAGAAGACACAGAGATGGCCAAGACGCACATGAAAAGCTGCTCAACATCACTAATTATTAGAGAAATGCAAATCAAAACTACAATGAGGTATGACGTCACTCCTGTTAGAATCGGGATCATCAGAAAATCTACAAACAACAAATTGTGGGGAGGGTGTGGACAAAAGGAACCCTCTTCCGCTATTGGTGGGCATGTAAATTGATACAGTCACTATGGAGAACAGTATGGAGGTTCCTTTAAAAAACTAAAAAGAGAAATACCATAGGATCCAGCAATCCCACTTCTGGGCATATACCCAGAGAAAACCATAAATCACAAAGACACATTCACCACAATGTTCATTGCAGCACTATTTACAATAGCCAGGTAATGGAAGCAACCTAAATGCCCACAGACAGACGAATGGATAAAGATGTGGTACATATATAAAATGGAATATTACTGAGCCATAAAAAGGAATGAAACTGGGTCATTTGTAGAGAAGTCGATGGATCTAGAGACTGTCATACAGAGTGAAGTAAGTCAGAAAGAGAAAAACAAATATTGTATATTAATGCATATATGTGAAACCTAGAAATATGGTACAAATGAACGAGTTTGCAGGGCAGAAATAGAGACAGAGGTAGAGAACAAACGTATGGACACCAAGTGGGGGAAGCCATGGGGTGGTGGTGGTGGGATGAGTTGGGAGATTGGGATTGACCTGTATACATGTATATGCATGAAAGAGATAACTAAGAATAACCGGCTGTATAAAAAAATAAATAAAATTAAATTTCAAACTTTTAAAAAATAAAATTTAAAAATAAAACATTCCATTCACACAGATGTATTTATATGAATGAATTATTTCCATGCTTATATCAATAAATACATAAATGAGGAATAAAATCTAACTCAAACCAAAAAAAAAAAAACCAGAACCTAACAGTTATACAGAGTAAATCCCTACCAAGGCACTTGCTCCAGCGGTAAACAATTCTGAAATTGGTCAGAGGTGGCGAATCATCTCTCATACAGCCAGCAGCCCCGCCCCCCCACGCAAGGAGCGTCCTCATCGCAAAGCTGGGGGACCGTGCCGAGGCCTATGTGAGTAAACGTGAGCTGAGCCCCAGGCCAGCTGCTGTTGAAATTTTCCCTTCCTTCCCAGGTAAAACAGCTGAATATGTACAAGTGCTTGAAAACCTAGAGGAAGGGCCATGGAGCCACACCAGCGACAGCACGCTGGCCAACTTGGTGCCTGCAGGCCAGCCAGGATGGTCCTGGCCCCGGGCGCTCTTCTGGATGCTTTCCATTTCCCTGCCTGAGATACCCCTCCTGTCCCGGCCCCCACTCCTTTTTTTCCTTCGTCACCTCAGCCCGGAGAGAAATTCCAGTGGAAGTTATGGGTGACACATCCTCTTCTTTACAGGTTCCAGCCTGGCAACTCCTGCAGAAAGTCAAGCAGAGCCCCACTCACACCGGGCCACCCAGAAAGCCGTGGACCCTCACACCCTCCCACCAGCACAGCCCCGAGACTGCTGACGGGGCAGAGAATATGGAGTCAGGCACAGCTGCAGGGGCTATTGCTGCCTGGAGTGCTGTTTATATTGACCTCAACCCAGGCACACTTGGGGAGGGCTTGCCGGCAGGGTCAGGCTGCCCAGGTCAGCTAATCCTCAGCCCTCAGGGAATCATATTGCAGAAAATGGACCTCGCTAAGATAGAATATTAGCCAAGGAAAAAAAGGACACAATGCCATTTGCAGCACCGTAGATGAGTCTAGAGGTAATCACGTGACTTGTAGTAAGTCAGAAACTGAAAGACACATATCGTATGATATCACTTATAGGTGTTACCTACAAATTGATACCAGGGCAGATATTTCCATGGAGAAGGGCAATCACAGATTCATTAAACAAACTTATGCTTCACCAATGGAAAGGTGTGAGGATTGGATTCATTACGATATTAGGGTTAACAGACAGATACAAACACAGGTGAAATATATAATCACCAAAGACCTACGGGATACCAAGAGAAGACTACTCAACATTCTGTCATAACGTACATGGGAAAAGGATCCCAGGAAGAACAGACATATGTATATGTGTAAAAGAAACACATCTTGCACACCAAAAACAAGCCAAACGTTGTAATCAAACTTGCTGTAATAAAAAATAAAAAAATTAAATTCAAAACACAAAGAAGAAGTAGTGAGACAAACTTGAGGGGCTTTCTCCTGGCCCATTCCGTTCTAAATTCCAATCTAGAACGTGAATTCCATTGAGGCTCTGCTGCCCTAGTAACCAGATTTGGTAAGGGAGAACTGCTGCCACCTTGTGGCCGTTTCACACAACAGCAGCTTTCATCCCAGCGCTAATGGTCAGTGGATATTCAAAATCATTAGAGGCCTGTAAATGACACCTGCCCTGAAAACAAATCCTGGGGTCATATATCGACCAAAAAATTCAAAAGACGTCCATATTGCAAAATGACAGTTTCAAGAGGCATATTTTACGCACATTAGTGTTCTGCTTCTTTTGCTTTCTTTCTTTCTTGGTTAAAAAAACGGGAATGGAAAAAGGCAACCCTCAGAATGGGCAAAAACGTTCGCAAAAGAATCAATGGACAAAGGTTTAATCTCCAATATATATAAACAGCTCATGCAGCTTCATATTAATAAAACAAACAACCCAATACAAAAATGGGCAGAAGATCTAAATAGACGTTTCCTAAAGAAGACACAGAGATGGCCAAGATGCACATGAAAAGCTGCTCAACATCACTAATTATTAGAGAAATGCAAATCAAAACTACAATGATGTATGACGTCACTCCTGTTAGAATCGGGATCATCAGAAAATCTACAAACAACAAATTCTGGGGACGGTGTGGACAAATGGAACCCTCTTCCGCTATTGGTGGGCATGTAAATTGATACAGTCACTATGGAGAACAGTATGGAGGTTCCTTTAAAAAACTAAAAAGAGAATTACCATAGGATCCAGCAATCCCACTACTGGGCATATACCCAGAGAAAACCATAAATCACAAAGACACATTCACCACAATGTTCATTGCAGCACTATTTACAATAGCCAGGTAATGGAAGCAACCTAAATGCCCACAGACAGACAAATGGAAAAAGGTGTGGTACATATATGAAATGGAATATTACTGAGCCATAAAAAGGAATGAAACTGGGTCATTTGTAGAGATGTCGATGGATCTAGAGAGTGTCATAGAGAGGGAAGTAAGTCAGAAAGAGAAAAACAAATATTGTATATTAATGCATATATGTGGAACCTAGAAAAATGGTACAAATGAACTAGTTTGCAGGGCAGAAATAGAGACAGAGGTAGAGAACAAACGTATGGACACCAAGTGGGGGAAGCCATGGGGTGGTGGTGGTGGGATGAGTTGGGAGATTGGGATTGACCTGTATACATGTATATGCATGAAATAGATAACTAAGAATAACCTGCTGTATAAAAAATAAATAAAATTAAATTTCAAAATTTTTAAAAATAAAATTTAAAAATAAAACAGAAAAAAGTTCTTCCATTCACACAGATGTATTTATATGAATGAATTATTTCCATGCTTATATCAATAAATACATAAAAGAGGAATAAAATCTAACTCTAACCAAAAAAAAAAGAACGAAACCTAACAGTTATACAGAGGAAAACCCGACCAAGGCACTTGCTCCAGCGGTAAACAATTCTAAAATTGGTCAGAGGTGGGGAATCATCTGTCATACAGCCAGCAGCCCCGCCCCCCCCACGCAAGGAGCGTCCTCATCGCAAAGATGGGGGACCGTGCCGAGGCCTCTGTGAGTAAACGTGAGCTGAGCCCCAGGCCAGCTGCTGTTGAAATTTTCCCTCCCTTCCCAGGTAAAACACCTGAATATGTACAAGGGCTTGAAAACCTAGAGGAAGGGCCATGGAGCCACACCAGCGACAGCACGCTGGCCAACTTGGTGCCTGCAGGCCAGCCAGGATGGTCCTGGCCCCGGGCGCTCTTCTGGAAGCTTTCCATTTCCCTGCCTGAGATACCCCTCCTGTCCCGGCCCCCACTCCTTTTTTTCCTTCCTCACCTCAGCCCGGAGAGAAATTCCAGTGGAAGTTATAGGTGACACATCCTCTTCTTTACAGGTGGCAGCCTGGCAACTCCTGCAGAAAGTCCAACAGAGCCCCACTCACACCGGGCCACCCACAAAGCCGTGGACCCTCACACCCTCCCACCAGCACAGCCCCGAGACTGCTGACGGGGCAGAGAATATGGAGTCAGGCACAGCTGCAGGGGCTATTGCTGCCTGGAGTGCTGTTTATATTGACCTCAACCCAGGCACACCTGGGGAGGGCTTGCCGGCAGGGTCAGGCTGCCCAGGTCAGCTAATCCTCAGCCCTCAGGGAATCACATTGCAGAAAATGGACCTCGCTAAGACAGAATATTAGCCAAGGAAAAAAAGGACACAATGCCATTTGCAGCACCGTAGATGAGTCTAGAGGTAATCACGTGACTTGTAGTAAGTCAGAAACTGAAAGACACATATCGTATGATATCACTTATAGGTGTTACCTAAAAATTGATACCAGGGCAGATATTTCCATGGAGAAGGGCAATCACAGATTCATTAAACAAACTTATGGTTCACCAATGGAAAGGTGTGAGGATTGGATTCATTACGATATTGGGGTTAACAGACAGATACAAACACAGGTGAAATATATAATCACCAAAGACCTACGGAATACCAAGAGAAGACTACTCAACATTCTGTCATAACGTACATGGGAAAAGGGTCCCAGGAAGAACAGACATATGTATATGTGTAAAAGAAACACATCTTGCACACCAAAAACAAGCCAAACGTTGTAATCAAACTTGCTGTCATAAAAAATAAAAAAAATTAAATTCAAAACACGAACAAGAAGTAGTGAGACAAACTTGAGGGGCTTTCTCCTGGCCCATTCCGTTCTAAATTCCAATCTAGAACGTGAATTCCATTGAGGCTCTGCTGCCCTAGTAACCAGATTTGGTAAGGGAGAACTGCGGCCACCTTGTGGCCGTTTCACACAACAGCAGCATTCATCCCAGCGCTAATGGTCAGTGGATATTCAAAATCATGACAGGCCTGTAAATGACACCTGCCCTGAAAACAAATCCTGGGGTCATATATCGACCAAAAAATTCAAAAGACGTCCATATTTCAAAATGACAGTTTCAAGAGGCATATTTTACGCACATTAGTGTTCTGCTTCTTTTGCTTTCTTTCTTTCTTGGTTAAAAAAACGGGAATGGAAAAAGGCAACCCTCAGAATGGGTGAAAACGTTCCCAAAAGAATCAATGGACAAAGGTTTAATCTCCAATATATATAAACAGCTCATGCAGCTTCATATTAATAAAACAAACAACCCAATACAAAAATGGGCAGAAGATCTAAATAGACGTTTCCTAAAGAAGACACAGAGATGGCCAAGATGCACATGAAAAGCTGCTCAACATCACTAATTATTAGAGAAATGCAAATCAAAACTACAATGAGGTATGACATCACTCCTGTTAGAATCGGGATCATCAGAAAATCTACAAACAACAAATTCTGGGGACGGTGTGGACAAAAGGAACTCTCTTCCGCTATTGGTGGGCATGTAAATTGATACAGTCACTATGGAGAACAGTATGGAGGTTCCTTTAGAAAACTAAAAAGAGAATTACCATAGGATCCAGCAATCCCACTTCTGGGCATATACCCAGAGAAAACCATAAATCACAAAGACACATTCACCACAATGTTCATTGCAGCACTATTTACAATAGCCAGGTATTGGAAGCAACCTAAATGCCCACAGAGAGACGAATGGATAAAGATGTGGTACATATATGAAATGGAATATTTCTGAGCCATAAAAAGGAATGAAACTGGGTCATTTGTAGAGAAGTCGATGGATCTAGAGACTGTCATACAGAGTGAAGTAAGTCAGAAAGAGAAAAGCAAATATTGTATATTAATGCATATATGTGGAACCTAGAAAAATGGTACACATGAACTAGTTTGCAGGGCAGAAATAGAGACAGAGGTAGAGAACAAACGTATGGACACCAAGTGGGGGAAGCCATGGGGTGGTGGTGGTGGGATGAGTTGGGAGATTGGGATTGACCTGTATACATGTATATGCATGAAATAGATAACTAAGAATAACCTGCTGTATAAAAAAATAAATAAAATTAAATTTCAAAATATTTAAAAATAAAATTTAAAAATAAAACAGGAAAAAGTTCTTCCATTCACACAGATGTATTTATATGAATGAATTATTTCCATGCTTATATCAATAAATACATAAAAGAGGAATAAAATCTAACTCTAACCAAAAAAAAAAAACCGGAACCTATCAGTTATACAGAGGAAAACCCTACCAAGGCACTTGCTCCAGCGGTAAACAATTCTGAAATTGGTCAGATGTGGGGAATCATCTGTCATACAGCCAGCAGCCCCGCCCCCCCCACGCAAGGAGTGTCTTCATCGCAAAGCTGGGGGACCGTGCCGAGGCCTCTGTGAGTAAACGTGAGCTGAGCCCCAGGCCAGCTGCTGTTGAAATTTTCCCTCCCTTCCTAGGTAAAACACCTGAATATGTACAAGGGCTTGAAAACTTAGAGGAAGGGCCGTGGAGCCACACCAGCGAGAGCACGCTGGCCAACTTGGTGCCTACAGGCCAGCCAGGATGGTCCTGGCCCCGGGGCGCTCTTCTGGAAGCTTTCCATTTCCCTGCCTGAGATACCCCTCCTGTCCAGGCCCCCACTCCTTTTTTTCCTTCCTCACCTCAGCCCGGAGAGAAATTCCAGTGGAAGTTATGGGTGACACATCCTCTTCTTTACATGTTGCAGCCTGGGAACTCCTGCAGAAAGTCCAGCAGAGCCCCACTCACACCGGGCCACCCACAAAGCCGTGGACCCTCCCACCCTCCCACCAGCACAGCCCCGAGACTGCTGACGGGGCAGAGAATATGGAGTCAGGCACAGCTGCAGGGGCTATTGCTGCCTGGAGTGCTGTTTATATTGACCTCAACCCAGGCACACCTGGGGAGGGCTTGCCGGCAGGGTCAGGCTGCCCAGGTCAGCTAATCCTCAGCCCTCAGGGAATCACATTGCAGAAAATGGACCTCGCTAAGACAGAATATTAGCCAAGGAAAAAAAGGACACAATGCCATTTGCAGCACCGTAGATGAGTCTAGAGGTAATCACGTGACTTGTAGTAAGTCAGAAACTGAAAGACACATATCGTATGATATCACTTATAGGTGTTACCTAAAAATTGATACCAGGGCAGATATTTCCATGGAGAAGGGCAATCACAGATTCATTAAACAAACTTATGGTTCACCAATGGAAAGGTGTGAGGATTGGATTCATTACGATATTGGGGTTAACAGACAGATACAAACACAGGTGAAATATATAATCACCAAAGACCTACGGAATACCAAGAGAAGACTACTCAACATTCTGTCATAACGTACATGGGAAAAGGATCCCAGGAAGAACAGACATATGTATATGTGTAAAAGAAACACATCTTGCACACCAAAAACAAGCCAAACGTTGTAATCAAACTTGCTGTAATAAAAAAATTAAAAAAATTAAATTCAAAACACGAACAAGAAGTAGTGAGACAAACATGAGGGGCTTTCTCCTGGCCCATTCCGTTCTAAATTCCAATCTAGAACGTGAATTCCATTGAGGCTCTGCTGCCCTAGTAACCAGATTTGATAAGGGAGAACTGCTGCTACCTTGTGGCCGTTTCACACAACAGCAGCTTTCATCCCAGCGCTAATGGTCAGTGGATATTCAAAATCATGACAGGCCTGTAAATGACACCTGCCCTGAAAACAAATCCTGGGATCATATATCGACCAAAAAATTCAAAAGACGTCCATATTGCAAAATGACAGTTTCAAGAGGCATATTTTACGCACATTAGTGTTCTGCTTCTTTTGCTTTCTTTCTTTCTTGGTTAAAAAAACGGGAATGGAAAAAGGCAACCCTCAGAATGGGCAAAAACGTTCGCAAAAGAATCAATGGACAAAGGTTTAATCTCCAATATATATAAACAGCTCATGCAGCTTCATATTAATAAAACAAACAACCCAATACAAAAATGGGCAGAAGATCTAAATAGACGTTTCCTAAAGAAGACACAGAGATGGCCAAGATGCACATGAAAAGCTGCTCAACATCACTAATTATTAGAGAAATGCAAATCAAAACTACAATGATGTATGACGTCACTCCTGTTAGAATCGGGATCATCAGAAAATCTACAAACAACAAATTCTGGGGACGGTGTGGACAAAAGGAACCCTCTTCCGCTATTGGTGGGCATGTAAATTGATACAGTCACTATGGAGAACAGTATGGAGGTTCCTTTAAAAAACTAAAAAGAGAATTACCATAGGATCCAGCAATCCCACTACTGGGCATATACCCAGAGAAAACCATAAATCACAAAGACACATTCACCACAATGTTCATTGCAGCACTATTTACAATAGCCAGGTAATGGAAGCAACCTAAATGCCCACAGACAGACAAATGGAAAAAGGTGTGGTACATATATGAAATGGAATATTACTGAGCCATAAAAAGGAATGAAACTGGGTCATTTGTAGAGATGTCGATGGATCTAGAGAGTGTCATAGAGAGGGAAGTAAGTCAGAAAGAGAAAAACAAATATTGTATATTAATGCATATATGTGGAACCTAGAAAAATGGTACAAATGAACTAGTTTGCAGGGCAGAAATAGAGACAGAGGTAGAGAACAAACGTATGGACACCAAGTGGGGGAAGCCATGGGGTGGTGGTGGTGGGATGAGTTGGGAGATTGGGATTGACCTGTATACATGTATATGCATGAAATAGATAACTAAGAATAACCTGCTGTATAAAAAATAAATAAAATTAAATTTCAAAATTTTTAAAAATAAAATTTAAAAATAAAACAGAAAAAAGTTCTTCCATTCACACAGATGTATTTATATGAATGAATTATTTCTATGCTTATATCAATAAATACATAAAAGAGGAATAAAATCTAACTCTAACCAAAAAAAAAAGAACGAAACCTAACAGTTATACAGAGGAAAACCCGACCAAGGCACTTGCTCCAGCGGTAAACAATTCTAAAATTGGTCAGAGGTGGGGAATCATCTGTCATACAGCCAGCAGCCCCGCCCCCCCCACGCAAGGAGCGTCCTCATCGCAAAGATGGGGGACCGTGCCGAGGCCTCTGTGAGTAAACGTGAGCTGAGCCCCAGGCCAGCTGCTGTTGAAATTTTCCCTCCCTTCCCAGGTAAAACACCTGAATATGTACAAGGGCTTGAAAACCTAGAGGAAGGGCCATGGAGCCACACCAGCGACAGCACGCTGGCCAACTTGGTGCCTGCAGGCCAGCCAGGATGGTCCTGGCCCCGGGCGCTCTTCTGGAAGCTTTCCATTTCCCTGCCTGAGATACCCCTCCTGTCCCGGCCCCCACTCCTTTTTTTCCTTCGTCACCTCAGCCCGGAGAGAAATTCCAGTGGAAGTTATAGGTGACACATCCTCTTCTTTACAGGTGGCAGCCTGGCAACTCCTGCAGAAAGTCCAACAGAGCCCCACTCACACCGGGCCACCCACAAAGCCGTGGACCCTCACACCCTCCCACCAGCACAGCCCCGAGACTGCTGACGGGGCAGAGAATATGGAGTCAGGCACAGCTGCAGGGGCTATTGCTGCCTGGAGTGCTGTTTATATTGACCTCAACCCAGGCACACCTGGGGAGGGCTTGCCGGCAGGGTCAGGCTGCCCAGGTCAGCTAATCCTCAGCCCTCAGGGAATCACATTGCAGAAAATGGACCTCGCTAAGACAGAATATTAGCCAAGGAAAAAAAGGACACAATGCCATTTGCAGCACCGTAGATGAGTCTAGAGGTAATCACGTGACTTGTAGTAAGTCAGAAACTGAAAGACACATATCGTATGATATCACTTATAGGTGTTACCTAAAAATTGATACCAGGGCAGATATTTCCATGGAGAAGGGCAATCACAGATTCATTAAACAAACTTATGGTTCACCAATGGAAAGGTGTGAGGATTGGATTCATTACGATATTGGGGTTAACAGACAGATACAAACACAGGTGAAATATATAATCACCAAAGACCTACGGGATACCAAGAGAAGACTACTCAACATTCTGTCATAACGTACATGGGAAAAGGGTCCCAGGAAGAACAGACATATGTATATGTGTAAAAGAAACACATCTTGCACACCAAAAACAAGCCAAACGTTGTAATCAAACTTGCTGTCATAGAAAATAAAAAAAATTAAATTCAAAACACGAACAAGAAGTAGTGAGACAAACTTGAGGGGCTTTCTCCTGGCCCATTCCGTTCTAAATTCCAATCTAGAACGTGAATTCCATTGAGGCTCTGCTGCCCTAGTAACCAGATTTGGTAAGGGAGAACTGCGGCCACCTTGTGGCCGTTTCACACAACAGCAGCATTCATCCCAGCGCTAATGGTCAGTGGATATTCAAAATCATGACAGGCCTGTAAATGACACCTGCCCTGAAAACAAATCCTGGGGTCATATATCGACCAAAAAATTCAAAAGACGTCCATATTTCAAAATGACAGTTTCAAGAGGCATATTTTACGCACATTAGTGTTCTGCTTCTTTTGCTTTCTTTCTTTCTTGGTTAAAAAAACGGGAATGGAAAAAGGCAACCCTCAGAATGGGTGAAAACGTTCCCAAAAGAATCAATGGACAAAGGTTTAATCTCCAATATATATAAACAGCTCATGCAGCTTCATATTAATAAAACAAACAACCCAATACAAAAATGGGCAGAAGATCTAAATAGACGTTTCCTAAAGAAGACACAGAGATTGCCAAGATGCACATGAAAAGCTGCTCAACATCACTAATTATTAGAGAAATGCAAATCAAAACTACAATGAGGTATGACATCACTCCTGTTAGAATCGGGATCATCAGAAAATCTACAAACAACAAATTCTGGGGACGGTGTGGACAAAAGGAACTCTCTTCCGCTATTGGTGGGCATGTAAATTGATACAGTCACTATGGAGAACAGTATGGAGGTTCCTTTAGAAAACTAAAAAGAGAATTACCATAGGATCCAGCAATCCCACTTCTGGGCATATACCCAGAGAAAACCATAAATCACAAAGACACATTCACCACAATGTTCATTGCAGCACTATTTACAATAGCCAGGTATTGGAAGCAACCTAAATGCCCACAGAGAGACGAATGGATAAAGATGTGGTACATATATGAAATGGAATATTTCTGAGCCATAAAAAGGAATGAAACTGGGTCATTTGTAGAGAAGTCAATGGATCTAGAGACTGTCATACAGAGTGAAGTAAGTCAGAAAGAGAAAAGCAAATATTGTATATTAATGCATATATGTGGAACCTAGAAAAATGGTACACATGAACTAGTTTGCAGGGCAGAAATAGAGACAGAGGTAGAGAACAAACGTATGGACACCAAGTGGGGGAAGCCATGGGGTGGTGGTGGTGGGATGAGTTGGGAGATTGGGATTGACCTGTATACATGTATATGCATGAAATAGATAACTAAGAATAACCTGCTGTATAAAAAAATAAATAAAATTAAATTTCAAAATTTTTAAAAATAAAATTTAAAAATAAAACAGAAAAAAGTTCTTCCATTCACACAGATGTATTTATATGAATGAATTATTTCCATGCTTATATCAATAAATACATAAAAGAGGAATAAAATCTAACTCTAACCAAAAAAAAAAAAACCGGAACCTAACAGTTATACAGAGGAAAACCCTACCAAGGCACTTGCTCCAGCGGTAAACAATTCTGAAATTGGTCAGATGTGGGGAATCATCTGTCATACAGCCAGCAGCCCCGCCCCCCCCACGCAAGGAGTGTCTTCATCGCAAAGCTGGGGGACCGTGCCGAGGCCTCTGTGAGTAAACGTGAGCTGAGCCCCAGGCCAGCTGCTGTTGAAATTTTCCCTCCCTTCCTAGGTAAAACACCTGAATATGTACAAGGGCTTGAAAACTTAGAGGAAGGGCCGTGGAGCCACACCAGCGAGAGCACGCTGGCCAACTTGGTGCCTACAGGCCAGCCAGGATGGTCCTGGCCCCGGGGCGCTCTTCTGGAAGCTTTCCATTTCCCTGCCTGAGATACCCCTCCTGTCCAGGCCCCCACTCCTTTTTTTCCTTCCTCACCTCAGCCCGGAGAGAAATTCCAGTGGAAGTTATGGGTGACACATCCTCTTCTTTACATGTTGCAGCCTGGGAACTCCTGCAGAAAGTCCAGCAGAGCCCCACTCACACCGGGCCACCCACAAAGCCGTGGACCCTCACACCCTCCCACCAGCACAGCCCCGAGACTGCTGACGGGGCAGAGAATATGGAGTCAGGCACAGCTGCAGGGGCTATTGCTGCCTGGAGTGCTGTTTATATTGACCTCAACCCAGGCACACCTGGGGAGGGCTTGCCGGCAGGGTCAGGCTGCCCAGGTCAGCTAATCCTCAGCCCTCAGGGAATCACATTGCAGAAAATGGACCTCGCTAAGACAGAATATTAGCCAAGGAAAAAAAGGACACAATGCCATTTGCAGCACCGTAGATGAGTCTAGAGGTAATCACGTGACTTGTAGTAAGTCAGAAACTGAAAGACACATATCGTATGATATCACTTATAGGTGTTACCTACAAATTGATACCAGGGCAGATATTTCCATGGAGAAGGGCAATCACAGATTCATTAAACAAACTTATGGTTCACCAATGGAAAGGTGTGAGGATTGGATTCATTACGATATTGGGGTTAACACACAGATACAAACACAGGTGAAATATATAATCACCAAAGACCTACGGAATACCAAGAGAAGACTACTCAACATTCTGTCATAACGTACATGGGAAAAGGATCCCAGGAAGAACAGACATATGTATATGTGTAAAAGAAACACATCTTGCACACTAAAAACAAGCCAAACGTTGTAATCAAACTTGCTGTAATAAAAAAATTAAAAAAATTAAATTCAAAACACGAACAAGAAGTAGTGAGACAAACATGAGGGGCTTTCTCCTGGCCCATTCCGTTCTAAATTCCAATCTAGAACGTGAATTCCATTGAGGCTCTGCTGCCCTAGTAACCAGATTTGATAAGGGAGAACTGCTGCCACCTTGTGGCCGTTTCACACAACAGCAGCTTTCATCCCAGCGCTAATGGTCAGTGGATATTCAAAATCATGACAGGCCTGTAAATGACACCTGCCCTGAAAACAAATCCTGGGGTCATATATCGACCAAAAAATTCAAAAGACGTCCATATTTCAAAATGACAGTTTCAAGAGGCATAGTTTACGCACATTAGTGTTCTGCTTCTTTTGCTTTCTTTCTTTCTTGGTTAAAAAAACGGGAATGGAAAAAGGCAACCCTCAGAATGGGCGAAAACGTTCGCAAAAGAATCAATGGACAAAGGTTTAATCTCCAATATATATAAACAGCTCATGCAGCTTAATATTAATAAAACAAACAACCCAATACAAAAATGGGCAGAAGATCTAAATAGACGTTTCTTCCAAGAAGACACAGAGATGGCCAAGACGCACATGAAAAGCTGCTCAACATCACTAATTATTAGAGAAATGCAAATCAAAACTACATTGAGGTATGACCTCACTCCTGTTAGAATCGGGATCATCAGAAAATCTACAAACAACAAATTCTGGGGAGGGTGTGGACAAAAGGAACCCTCTTCCGCTATTGGTGGGCATGTAAATTGATACAGTCACTATGGAGAACAGTATGGAGGTTCCTTTAAAAACTAAAAAGAGAATTACCATAGGATCCAGCAATCCCACTTCTGGGCATATACCCAGAGAAAACCATAAATCACAAAGACACATTCACCACAATATTCATTGCAGCACTATTTACAATAGCCAGGTAATGGAAGCAACCTAAATGCCCACAGACAGACGAATGGACAAAGATGTGGTACATTTATAAAATGGAATATTACTGAGCCATAAAAAGGAATGAAACTGGGTCATTTGTAGAGAAGTCGATGGATCTAGAGACTGTCATACAGAGGGAAGTAAGTCAGAAAGAGAAAAACAAATATTGTATATTAATGCATATATGTGGAACCTAGAAAAATGGTACAAATGAACTAGTTTGCAGGGCAGAAATAGAGACAGAGGTAGAGAACAAACGTATGGACACCAAGTGGGGGAAGCCATGGGGTGGTGGTGGTGGGATGAGTTGGGAGATTGGGATTGACCTGTATACATGTATATGCATGAAAGAGATAACTAAGAATAACCGGCTGTATAAAAAAATAAATAAAATTAAATTTCTAACTTTTAAAAAATAAAATTTAAAAATAAAACATTCCATTCACACAGATGTATTTATATGAATGAATTATTTCCATGCTTATATCAATAAATACATAAATGAGGAATAAAATCTAACTCAAACCAAAAAAAAAAAAACCAGAACCTAACAGTTATACAGAGTAAATCCCTACCAAGGCACTTGCTCCAGCGGTAAACAATTCTGAAATTGGTCAGAGGTGGCGAATCATCTCTCATACAGCCAGCAGCCCCGCCCCCCCACGCAAGGAGCGTCCTCATCGCAAAGCTGGGGGACCGTGCCGAGGCCTATGTGAGTAAACGTGAGCTGAGCCCCAGGCCAGCTGCTGTTGAAATTTTCCCTTCCTTCCCAGGTAAAACAGCTGAATATGTACAAGTGCTTGAAAACCTAGAGGAAGGGCCATGGAGCCACACCAGCGACAGCACGCTGGCCAACTTGGTGCCTGCAGGCCAGCCAGGATGGTCCTGGCCCCGGGCGCTCTTCTGGATGCTTTCCATTTCCCTGCCTGAGATACCCCTCCTGTCCCGGCCCCCACTCCTTTTTTTCCTTCGTCACCTCAGCCCGGAGAGAAATTCCAGTGGAAGTTATGGGTGACACATCCTCTTCTTTACAGGTTCCAGCCTGGCAACTCCTGCAGAAAGTCAAGCAGAGCCCCACTCACACCGGGCCACCCAGAAAGCCGTGGACCCTCACACCCTCCCACCAGCACAGCCCCGAGACTGCTGACGGGGCAGAGAATATGGAGTCAGGCACAGCTGCAGGGGCTATTGCTGCCTGGAGTGCTGTTTATATTGACCTCAACCCAGGCACACTTGGGGAGGGCTTGCCGGCAGGGTCAGGCTGCCCAGGTCAGCTAATCCTCAGCCCTCAGGGAATCACATTGCAGAAAATGGACCTCGCTAAGATAGAATATTAGCCAAGGAAAAAAAGGACACAATGCCATTTGCAGCACCGTAGATGAGTCTAGAGGTAATCACGTGACTTGTAGTAAGTCAGAAACTGAAAGACACATATCGTATGATATCACTTATAGGTGTTACCTACAAATTGATACCAGGGCAGATATTTCCATGGAGAAGGGCAATCACAGATTCATTAAACAAACTTATGGTTCACCAATGGAAAGGTGTGAGGATTGGATTCATTACGATATTGGGGTTAACAGACAGATACAAACACAGGTGAAATATATAATCACCAAAGACCTACGGGATACCAAGAGAAGACTACTCAACATTCTGTCATAACGTACATGGGAAAAGGATCCCAGGAAGAACAGACATATGTATATGTGTAAAAGAAACACATCTTGCACACCAAAAACAAGCCAAACGTTGTAATCAAACTTGCTGTAATAAAAAATAAAAAAATTAAATTCAAAACACAAAGAAGAAGTAGTGAGACAAACTTGAGGGGCTTTCTCCTGGCCCATTCCGTTCTAAATTCCAATCTAGAACGTGAATTCCATTGAGGCTCTGCTGCCCTAGTAACCAGATTTGGTAAGGGAGAACTGCTGCCACCTTGTGGCCGTTTCACACAACAGCAGCTTTCATCCCAGCGCTAATGGTCAGTGGATATTCAAAATCATGACAGGCCTGTAAATGACACCTGCCCTGAAAACAAATCCTGGGGTCATATATCGACCAAAAAATTCAAAAGACGTCCATATTGCAAAATGACAGTTTCAAGAGGCATATTTTACGCACATTAGTGTTCTGCTTCTTTTGCTTTCTTTCTTTCTTGGTTAAAAAAACGGGAATGGAAAAAGGCAACCCTCAGAATGGGCAAAAACGTTCGCAAAAGAATCAATGGACAAAGGTTTAATCTCCAATATATATAAACAGCTCATGCAGCTTCATATTAATAAAACAAACAACCCAATACAAAAATGGGCAGAAGATCTAAATAGACGTTTCCTAAAGAAGACACAGAGATGGCCAAGATGCACATGAAAAGCTGCTCAACATCACTAATTATTAGAGAAATGCAAATCAAAACTACAATGATGTATGACGTCACTCCTGTTAGAATCGGGATCATCAGAAAATCTACAAACAACAAATTCTGGGGACGGTGTGGACAAAAGGAACCCTCTTCCGCTATTGGTGGGCATGTAAATTGATACAGTCACTATGGAGAACAGTATGGAGGTTCCTTTAAAAAACTAAAAAGAGAATTACCATAGGATCCAGCAATCCCACTACTGGGCATATACCCAGAGAAAACCATAAATCACAAAGACACATTCACCACAATGTTCATTGCAGCACTATTTACAATAGCCAGGTAATGGAAGCAACCTAAATGCCCACAGACAGACAAATGGAAAAAGGTGTGGTACATATATGAAATGGAATATTACTGAGCCATAAAAAGGAATGAAACTGGGTCATTTGTAGAGATGTCGATGGATCTAGAGAGTGTCATAGAGAGGGAAGTAAGTCAGAAAGAGAAAAACAAATATTGTATATTAATGCATATATGTGGAACCTAGAAAAATGGTACAAATGAACTAGTTTGCAGGGCAGAAATAGAGACAGAGGTAGAGAACAAACGTATGGACACCAAGTGGGGGAAGCCATGGGGTGGTGGTGGTGGGATGAGTTGGGAGATTGGGATTGACCTGTATACATGTATATGCATGAAATAGATAACTAAGAATAACCTGCTGTATAAAAAATAAATAAAATTAAATTTCAAAATTTTTAAAAATAAAATTTAAAAATAAAACAGAAAAAAGTTCTTCCATTCACACAGATGTATTTATATGAATGAATTATTTCCATGCTTATATCAATAAATACATAAAAGAGGAATAAAATCTAACTCTAACCAAAAAAAAAAGAACGAAACCTAACAGTTATACAGAGGAAAACCCGACCAAGGCACTTGCTCCAGCGGTAAACAATTCTAAAATTGGTCAGAGGTGGGGAATCATCTGTCATACAGCCAGCAGCCCCGCCCCCCCCACGCAAGGAGCGTCCTCATCGCAAAGATGGGGGACCGTGCCGAGGCCTCTGTGAGTAAACGTGAGCTGAGCCCCAGGCCAGCTGCTGTTGAAATTTTCCCTCCCTTCCCAGGTAAAACACCTGAATATGTACAAGGGCTTGAAAACCTAGAGGAAGGGCCATGGAGCCACACCAGCGACAGCACGCTGGCCAACTTGGTGCCTGCAGGCCAGCCAGGATGGTCCTGGCCCCGGGCGCTCTTCTGGAAGCTTTCCATTTCCCTGCCTGAGATACCCCTCCTGTCCCGGCCCCCACTCCTTTTTTTCCTTCGTCACCTCAGCCCGGAGAGAAATTCCAGTGGAAGTTATAGGTGACACATCCTCTTCTTTACAGGTGGCAGCCTGGCAACTCCTGCAGAAAGTCCAACAGAGCCCCACTCACACCGGGCCACCCACAAAGCCGTGGACCCTCACACCCTCCCACCAGCACAGCCCCGAGACTGCTGACGGGGCAGAGAATATGGAGTCAGGCACAGCTGCAGGGGCTATTGCTGCCTGGAGTGCTGTTTATATTGACCTCAACCCAGGCACACCTGGGGAGGGCTTGCCGGCAGGGTCAGGCTGCCCAGGTCAGCTAATCCTCAGCCCTCAGGGAATCACATTGCAGAAAATGGACCTCGCTAAGACAGAATATTAGCCAAGGAAAAAAAGGACACAATGCCATTTGCAGCACCGTAGATGAGTCTAGAGGTAATCACGTGACTTGTAGTAAGTCAGAAACTGAAAGACACATATCGTATGATATCACTTATAGGTGTTACCTAAAAATTGATACCAGGGCAGATATTTCCATGGAGAAGGGCAATCACAGATTCATTAAACAAACTTATGGTTCACCAATGGAAAGGTGTGAGGATTGGATTCATTACGATATTGGGGTTAACAGACAGATACAAACACAGGTGAAATATATAATCACCAAAGACCTACGGAATACCAAGAGAAGACTACTCAACATTCTGTCATAACGTACATGGGAAAAGGGTCCCAGGAAGAACAGACATATGTATATGTGTAAAAGAAACACATCTTGCACACCAAAAACAAGCCAAACGTTGTAATCAAACTTGCTGTCATAGAAAATAAAAAAAATTAAATTCAAAACACGAACAAGAAGTAGTGAGACAAACTTGAGGGGCTTTCTCCTGGCCCATTCCGTTCTAAATTCCAATCTAGAACGTGAATTCCATTGAGGCTCTGCTGCCCTAGTAACCAGATTTGGTAAGGGAGAACTGCGGCCACCTTGTGGCCGTTTCACACAACAGCAGCATTCATCCCAGCGCTAATGGTCAGTGGATATTCAAAATCATGACAGGCCTGTAAATAACACCTGCCCTGAAAACAAATCCTGGGGTCATATATCGACCAAAAAATTCAAAAGACGTCCATATTTCAAAATGACAGTTTCAAGAGGCATATTTTACGCACATTAGTGTTCTGCTTCTTTTGCTTTCTTTCTTTCTTGGTTAAAAAAACGGGAATGGAAAAAGGCAACCCTCAGAATGGGTGAAAACGTTCCCAAAAGAATCAATGGACAAAGGTTTAATCTCCAATATATATAAACAGCTCATGCAGCTTCATATTAATAAAACAAACAACCCAATACAAAAATGGGCAGAAGATCTAAATAGACGTTTCCTAAAGAAGACACAGAGATTGCCAAGATGCACATGAAAAGCTGCTCAACATCACTAATTATTAGAGAAATGCAAATCAAAACTACAATGAGGTATGACATCACTCCTGTTAGAATCGGGATCATCAGAAAATCTACAAACAACAAATTCTGGGGACGGTGTGGACAAAAGGAACTCTCTTCCGCTATTGGTGGGCATGTAAATTGATACAGTCACTATGGAGAACAGTATGGAGGTTCCTTTAGAAAACTAAAAAGAGAATTACCATAGGATCCAGCAATCCCACTTCTGTGCATATACCCAGAGAAAACCATAAATCACAAAGACACATTCACCACAATGTTCATTGCAGCACTATTTACAATAGCCAGGTATTGGAAGCAACCTAAATGCCCACAGAGAGACGAATGGATAAAGATGTGGTACATATATGAAATGGAATATTTCTGAGCCATAAAAAGGAATGAAACTGGGTCATTTGTAGAGAAGTCGATGGATCTAGAGACTGTCATACAGAGTGAAGTAAGTCAGAAAGAGAAAAGCAAATATTGTATATTAATGCATATATGTGGAACCTAGAAAAATGGTACACATGAACTAGTTTGCAGGGCAGAAATAGAGACAGAGGTAGAGAACAAACGTATGGACACCAAGTGGGGGAAGCCATGGGGTGGTGGTGGTGGGATGAGTTGGGAGATTGGGATTGACCTGTATACATGTATATGCATGAAATAGATAACTAAGAATAACCTGCTGTATAAAAAAATAAATAAAATTAAATTTCAAAATATTTAAAAATAAAATTTAAAAATAAAACAGGAAAAAGTTCTTCCATTCACACAGATGTATTTATATGAATGAATTATTTCCATGCTTATATCAATAAATACATAAAAGAGGAATAAAATCTAACTCTAACCAAAAAAAAAAAACCGGAACCTATCAGTTATACAGAGGAAAACCCTACCAAGGCACTTGCTCCAGCGGTAAACAATTCTGAAATTGGTCAGATGTGGGGAATCATCTGTCATACAGCCAGCAGCCCCGCCCCCCCCACGCAAGGAGTGTCTTCATCGCAAAGCTGGGGGACCGTGCCGAGGCCTCTGTGAGTAAACGTGAGCTGAGCCCCAGGCCAGCTGCTGTTGAAATTTTCCCTCCCTTCCTAGGTAAAACACCTGAATATGTACAAGGGCTTGAAAACTTAGAGGAAGGGCCGTGGAGCCACACCAGCGAGAGCACGCTGGCCAACTTGGTGCCTACAGGCCAGCCAGGATGGTCCTGGCCCCGGGGCGCTCTTCTGGAAGCTTTCCATTTCCCTGCCTGAGATACCCCTCCTGTCCAGGCCCCCACTCCTTTTTTTCCTTCCTCACCTCAGCCCGGAGAGAAATTCCAGTGGA
Source organism: Mesoplodon bidens (assembly GCF_964165515.1). Classification (NCBI taxonomy): domain Eukaryota; kingdom Metazoa; phylum Chordata; class Mammalia; order Artiodactyla; family Ziphiidae; genus Mesoplodon; species Mesoplodon bidens. The sequence continues at coordinate 25,234 of NW_027671923.1, forward strand.
AGTTATGGGTGACACATCCTCTTCTTTACATGTTGCAGCCTGGGAACTCCTGCAGAAAGTCCAGCAGAGCCCCACTCACACCGGGCCACCCACAAAGCCGTGGACCCTCCCACCCTCCCACCAGCACAGCCCCGAGACTGCTGACGGGGCAGAGAATATGGAGTCAGGCACAGCTGCAGGGGCTATTGCTGCCTGGAGTGCTGTTTATATTGACCTCAACCCAGGCACACCTGGGGAGGGCTTGCCGGCAGGGTCAGGCTGCCCAGGTCAGCTAATCCTCAGCCCTCAGGGAATCACATTGCAGAAAATGGACCTCGCTAAGACAGAATATTAGCCAAGGAAAAAAAGGACACAATGCCATTTGCAGCACCGTAGATGAGTCTAGAGGTAATCACGTGACTTGTAGTAAGTCAGAAACTGAAAGACACATATCGTATGATATCACTTATAGGTGTTACCTAAAAATTGATACCAGGGCAGATATTTCCATGGAGAAGGGCAATCACAGATTCATTAAACAAACTTATGGTTCACCAATGGAAAGGTGTGAGGATTGGATTCATTACGATATTGGGGTTAACAGACAGATACAAACACAGGTGAAATATATAATCACCAAAGACCTACGGAATACCAAGAGAAGACTACTCAACATTCTGTCATAACGTACATGGGAAAAGGATCCCAGGAAGAACAGACATATGTATATGTGTAAAAGAAACACATCTTGCACACCAAAAACAAGCCAAACGTTGTAATCAAACTTGCTGTAATAAAAAAATTAAAAAAATTAAATTCAAAACACGAACAAGAAGTAGTGAGACAAACATGAGGGGCTTTCTCCTGGCCCATTCCGTTCTAAATTCCAATCTAGAACGTGAATTCCATTGAGGCTCTGCTGCCCTAGTAACCAGATTTGATAAGGGAGAACTGCTGCTACCTTGTGGCCGTTTCACACAACAGCAGCTTTCATCCCAGCGCTAATGGTCAGTGGATATTCAAAATCATGACAGGCCTGTAAATGACACCTGCCCTGAAAACAAATCCTGGGGTCATATATCGACCAAAAAATTCAAAAGACGTCCATATTGCAAAATGACAGTTTCAAGAGGCATATTTTACGCACATTAGTGTTCTGCTTCTTTTGCTTTCTTTCTTTCTTGGTTAAAAAAACGGGAATGGAAAAAGGCAACCCTCAGAATGGGCGAAAACGTTCGCAAAAGAATCAATGGACAAAGGTTTAATCTCCAATATATATAAACAGCTCATGCAGCTTAATATTAATAAAACAAACAACCCAATACAAAAATGGGCAGAAGATCTAAATAGACGTTTCTTCAAAGAAGACACAGAGATGGCCAAGACGCACATGAAAAGCTGCTCAACATCACTAATTATTAGAGAAATGCAAATCAAAACTACATTGAGGTATGACCTCACTCCTGTTAGAATCGGGATCATCAGAAAATCTACAAACAACAAATTCTGGGGAGGGTGTGGACAAAAGGAACCCTCTTCCGCTATTGGTGGGCATGTAAATTGATACAGTCACTATGGAGAACAGTATGGAGGTTCCTTTAAAAACTAAAAAGAGAATTACCATAGGATCCAGCAATCCCACTTCTGGGCATATACCCAGAGAAAACCATAAATCACAAAGACACATTCACCACAATATTCATTGCAGCACTATTTACAATAGCCAGGTAATGGAAGCAACCTAAATGCCCACAGACAGACGAATGGACAAAGATGTGGTACATTTATAAAATGGAATATTACTGAGCCATAAAAAGGAATGAAACTGGGTCATTTGTAGAGAAGTCGATGGATCTAGAGACTGTCATACAGAGTGAAGTAAGTCAGAAAGAGAAAAACAAATATTGTATATTAATGCATATATGTGGAACCTAGAAAAATGGTACAAATGAACTAGTTTGCAGGGCAGAAATAGAGACAGAGGTAGAGAACAAACGTATGGACACCAAGTGGGGGAAGCCATGGGGTGGTGGTGGTGGGATGAGTTGGGAGATTGGGATTGACCTGTATACATGTATATGCATGAAATAGATAACTAAGAATAACCGGCTGTATAAAAAAATAAATAAAATTAAATTTCAAAATTTTTAAAAATAAAATTTAAAAATAAATCAGGAAAAAGTTCTTCCATTCACACAGATGTATTTATATGAATGAATTATTTCCATGCTTATATCAATAAATACATAAATGAGGAATAAAATCTAACTCAAACCAAAAAAAAAAAACCAGAACCTAACAGTTATACAGAGTAAATCCCTACCAAGGCACTTGCTCCAGCGGTAAACAATTCTGAAATTGGTCAGAGGTGGGGAATCATCTCTCATACAGCCAGCAGCCCCGCCCCCCCACGCAAGGAGCGTCCTCATCGCAAAGCTGGGGGACCGTGCCGAGGCCTATGTGAGTAAACGTGAGCTGAGCCCCAGGCCAGCTGCTGTTGAAATTTTCCCTCCCTTCCCAGGTAAAACAGCTGAATATGTACAAGTGCTTGAAAACCTAGAGGAAGGGCCATGGAGCCACACCAGCGACAGCACGCTGGCCAACTTGGTGCCTGCAGGCCAGCCAGGATGGTCCTGGCCCCGGGCGCTCTTCTGGATGCTTTCCATTTCCCTGCCTGAGATACCCCTCCTGTCCCGGCCCCCACTCCTTTTTTTCCTTCGTCACCTCAGCCCGGAGAGAAATTCCAGTGGAAGTTATGGGTGACACATCCTCTTCTTTACAGGTTCCAGCCTGGCAACTCCTGCAGAAAGTCAAGCAGAGCCCCACTCACACCGGGCCACCCACAAAGCCGTGGACCCTCACACCCTCCCACCAGCACAGCCCCGAGACTGCTGACGGGGCAGAGAATATGGAGTCAGGCACAGCTGCAGGGGCTATTGCTGCCTGGAGTGCTGTTTATATTGACCTCAACCCAGGCACACTTGGGGAGGGCTTGCCGGCAGGGTCAGGCTGCCCAGGTCAGCTAATCCTCAGCCCTCAGGGAATCACATTGCAGAAAATGGACCTCGCTAAGATAGAATATTAGCCAAGGAAAAAAAGGACACAATGCCATTTGCAGCACCGTAGATGAGTCTAGAGGTAATCACGTGACTTGTAGTAAGTCAGAAACTGAAAGACACATATCGTATGATATCACTTATAGGTGTTACCTACAAATTGATACCAGGGCAGATATTTCCATGGAGAAGGGCAATCACAGATTCATTAAACAAACTTATGCTTCACCAATGGAAAGGTGTGAGGATTGGATTCATTACGATATTAGGGTTAACAGACAGATACAAACACAGGTGAAATATATAATCACCAAAGACCTACGGGATACCAAGAGAAGACTACTCAACATTCTGTCATAACGTACATGGGAAAAGGATCCCAGGAAGAACAGACATATGTATATGTGTAAAAGAAACACATCTTGCACACCAAAAACAAGCCAAACGTTGTAATCAAACTTGCTGTAATAAAAAATAAAAAAAATTAAATTCAAAACACAAAGAAGAAGTAGTGAGACAAACTTGAGGGGCTTTCTCCTGGCCCATTCCGTTCTAAATTCCAATCTAGAACGTGAATTCCATTGAGGCTCTGCTGCCCTAGTAACCAGATTTGGTAAGGGAGAACTGCTGCCACCTTGTGGCCGTTTCACACAACAGCAGCTTTCATCCCAGCGCTAATGGTCAGTGGATATTCAAAATCATGACAGGCCTGTAAATGACACCTGCCCTGAAAACAAATCCTGGGGTCATATATCGACCAAAAAATTCAAAAGACGTCCATATTGCAAAATGACAGTTTCAAGAGGCATATTTTACGCACATTAGTGTTCTGCTTCTTTTGCTTTCTTTCTTTCTTGGTTAAAAAAACGGGAATGGAAAAAGGCAACCCTCAGAATGGGCAAAAACGTTCGCAAAAGAATCAATGGACAAAGGTTTAATCTCCAATATATATAAACAGCTCATGCAGCTTCATATTAATAAAACAAACAACCCAATACAAAAATGGGCAGAAGATCTAAATAGACGTTTCCTAAAGAAGACACAGAGATGGCCAAGATGCACATGAAAAGCTGCTCAACATCACTAATTATTAGAGAAATGCAAATCAAAACTACAATGATGTATGACGTCACTCCTGTTAGAATCGGGATCATCAGAAAATCTACAAACAACAAATTCTGGGGACGGTGTGGACAAAAGGAACCCTCTTCCGCTATTGGTGGGCATGTAAATTGATACAGTCACTATGGAGAACAGTATGGAGGTTCCTTTAAAAAACTAAAAAGAGAATTACCATAGGATCCAGCAATCCCACTACTGGGCATATACCCAGAGAAAACCATAAATCACAAAGACACATTCACCACAATGTACATTGCAGCACTATTTACAATAGCCAGGTAATGGAAGCAACCTAAATGCCCACAGACAGACAAATGGAAAAAGGTGTGGTACATATATGAAATGGAATATTACTGAGCCATAAAAAGGAATGAAACTGGGTCATTTGTAGAGATGTCGATGGATCTAGAGAGTGTCATAGAGAGGGAAGTAAGTCAGAAAGAGAAAAACGAATATTGTATATTAATGCATATATGTGGAACCTAGAAAAATGGTACAAATGAACTAGTTTGCAGGGCAGAAATAGAGACAGAGGTAGAGAACAAACGTATGGACACCAAGTGGGGGAAGCCATGGGGTGGTGGTGGTGGGATGAGTTGGGAGATTGGGATTGACCTGTATACATGTATATGCATGAAATAGATAACTAAGAATAACCTGCTGTATAAAAAATAAATAAAATTAAATTTCAAAATTTTTAAAAATAAAATTTAAAAATAAAACAGAAAAAAGTTCTTCCATTCACACAGATGTATTTATATGAATGAATTATTTCCATGCTTATATCAATAAATACATAAAAGAGGAATAAAATCTAACTCTAACCAAAAAAAAAAGAACGAAACCTAACAGTTATACAGAGGAAAACCCGACCAAGGCACTTGCTCCAGCGGTAAACAATTCTAAAATTGGTCAGAGGTGGGGAATCATCTGTCATACAGCCAGCAGCCCCGCCCCCCCCACGCAAGGAGCGTCCTCATCGCAAAGATGGGGGACCGTGCCGAGGCCTCTGTGAGTAAACGTGAGCTGAGCCCCAGGCCAGCTGCTGTTGAAATTTTCCCTCCCTTCCCAGGTAAAACACCTGAATATGTACAAGGGCTTGAAAACCTAGAGGAAGGGCCATGGAGCCACACCAGCGACAGCACGCTGGCCAACTTGGTGCCTGCAGGCCAGCCAGGATGGTCCTGGCCCCGGGCGCTCTTCTGGAAGCTTTCCATTTCCCTGCCTGAGATACCCCTCCTGTCCCGGCCCCCACTCCTTTTTTTCCTTCGTCACCTCAGCCCGGAGAGAAATTCCAGTGGAAGTTATAGGTGACACATCCTCTTCTTTACAGGTGGCAGCCTGGCAACTCCTGCAGAAAGTCCAACAGAGCCCCACTCACACCGGGCCACCCACAAAGCCGTGGACCCTCACACCCTCCCACCAGCACAGCCCCGAGACTGCTGACGGGGCAGAGAATATGGAGTCAGGCACAGCTGCAGGGGCTATTGCTGCCTGGAGTGCTGTTTATATTGACCTCAACCCAGGCACACCTGGGGAGGGCTTGCCGGCAGGGTCAGGCTGCCCAGGTCAGCTAATCCTCAGCCCTCAGGGAATCACATTGCAGAAAATGGACCTCGCTAAGACAGAATATTAGCCAAGGAAAAAAAGGACACAATGCCATTTGCAGCACCGTAGATGAGTCTAGAGGTAATCACGTGACTTGTAGTAAGTCAGAAACTGAAAGACACATATCGTATGATATCACTTATAGGTGTTACCTAAAAATTGATACCAGGGCAGATATTTCCATGGAGAAGGGCAATCACAGATTCATTAAACAAACTTATGGTTCACCAATGGAAAGGTGTGAGGATTGGATTCATTACGATATTGGGGTTAACAGACAGATACAAACACAGGTGAAATATATAATCACCAAAGACCTACGGGATACCAAGAGAAGACTACTCAACATTCTGTCATAACGTACATGGGAAAAGGGTCCCAGGAAGAACAGACATATGTATATGTGTAAAAGAAACACATCTTGCACACCAAAAACAAGCCAAACGTTGTAATCAAACTTGCTGTCATAGAAAATAAAAAAAATTAAATTCAAAACACGAACAAGAAGTAGTGAGACAAACTTGAGGGGCTTTCTCCTGGCCCATTCCGTTCTAAATTCCAATCTAGAACGTGAATTCCATTGAGGCTCTGCTGCCCTAGTAACCAGATTTGGTAAGGGAGAACTGCGGCCACCTTGTGGCCGTTTCACACAACAGCAGCATTCATCCCAGCGCTAATGGTCAGTGGATATTCAAAATCATGACAGGCCTGTAAATGACACCTGCCCTGAAAACAAATCCTGGGGTCATATATCGACCAAAAAATTCAAAAGACGTCCATATTTCAAAATGACAGTTTCAAGAGGCATATTTTACGCACATTAGTGTTCTGCTTCTTTTGCTTTCTTTCTTTCTTGGTTAAAAAAACGGGAATGGAAAAAGGCAACCCTCAGAATGGGTGAAAACGTTCCCAAAAGAATCAATGGACAAAGGTTTAATCTCCAATATATATAAACAGCTCATGCAGCTTCATATTAATAAAACAAACAACCCAATACAAAAATGGGCAGAAGATCTAAATAGACGTTTCCTAAAGAAGACACAGAGATTGCCAAGATGCACATGAAAAGCTGCTCAACATCACTAATTATTAGAGAAATGCAAATCAAAACTACAATGAGGTATGACATCACTCCTGTTAGAATCGGGATCATCAGAAAATCTACAAACAACAAATTCTGGGGACGGTGTGGACAAAAGGAACTCTCTTCCGCTATTGGTGGGCATGTAAATTGATACAGTCACTATGGAGAACAGTATGGAGGTTCCTTTAGAAAACTAAAAAGAGAATTACCATAGGATCCAGCAATCCCACTTCTGGGCATATACCCAGAGAAAACCATAAATCACAAAGACACATTCACCACAATGTTCATTGCAGCACTATTTACAATAGCCAGGTATTGGAAGCAACCTAAATGCCCACAGAGAGACGAATGGATAAAGATGTGGTACATATATGAAATGGAATATTTCTGAGCCATAAAAAGGAATGAAACTGGGTCATTTGTAGAGAAGTCGATGGATCTAGAGACTGTCATACAGAGTGAAGTAAGTCAGAAAGAGAAAAGCAAATATTGTATATTAATGCATATATGTGGAACCTAGAAAAATGGTACACATGAACTAGTTTGCAGGGCAGAAATAGAGACAGAGGTAGAGAACAAACGTATGGACACCAAGTGGGGGAAGCCATGGGGTGGTGGTGGTGGGATGAGTTGGGAGATTGGGATTGACCTGTATACATGTATATGCATGAAATAGATAACTAAGAATAACCTGCTGTATAAAAAAATAAATAAAATTAAATTTCAAAATTTTTAAAAATAAAATTTAAAAATAAAACAGAAAAAAGTTCTTCCATTCACACAGATGTATTTATATGAATGAATTATTTCCATGCTTATATCAATAAATACATAAAAGAGGAATAAAATCTAACTCTAACCAAAAAAAAAAAAACCGGAACCTATCAGTTATACAGAGGAAAACCCTACCAAGGCACTTGCTCCAGCTGTAAACAATTCTCAAATTGGTCAGATGTGGGGAATCATCTGTCATACAGCCAGCAGCCCCGCCCCCCCCACGCAAGGAGTGTCTTCATCGCAAAGCTGGGGGACCGTGCCGAGGCCTCTGTGAGTAAACGTGAGCTGAGCCCCAGGCCAGCTGCTGTTGAAATTTTCCCTCCCTTCCCAGGTAAAACACCTGAATATGTACAAGGGCTTGAAAACTTAGAGGAAGGGCCGTGGAGCCACACCAGCGAGAGCACGCTGGCCAACTTGGTGCCTACAGGCCAGCCAGGATGGTCCTGGCCCCGGGGCGCTCTTCTGGAAGCTTTCCATTTCCCTGCCTGAGATACCCCTCCTGTCCAGGCCCCCACTCCTTTTTTTCCTTCCTCACCTCAGCCCGGAGAGAAATTCCAGTGGAAGTTATGGGTGACACATCCTCTTCTTTACATGTTGCAGCCTGGGAACTCCTGCAGAAAGTCCAGCAGAGCCCCACTCACACCGGGCCACCCACAAAGCCGTGGACCCTCACACCCTCCCACCAGCACAGCCCCGAGACTGCTGACGGGGCAGAGAATATGGAGTCAGGCACAGCTGCAGGGGCTATTGCTGCCTGGAGTGCTGTTTATATTGACCTCAACCCAGGCACACCTGGGGAGGGCTTGCCGGCAGGGTCAGGCTGCCCAGGTCAGCTAATCCTCAGCCCTCAGGGAATCACATTGCAGAAAATGGACCTCGCTAAGACAGAATATTAGCCAAGGAAAAAAAGGACACAATGCCATTTGCAGCACCGTAGATGAGTCTAGAGGTAATCACGTGACTTGTAGTAAGTCAGAAACTGAAAGACACATATCGTATGATATCACTTATAGGTGTTACCTAAAAATTGATACCAGGGCAGATATTTCCATGGAGAAGGGCAATCACAGATTCATTAAACAAACTTATGGTTCACCAATGGAAAGGTGTGAGGATTGGATTCATTACGATATTGGGGTTAACACACAGATACAAACACAGGTGAAATATATAATCACCAAAGACCTACGGAATACCAAGAGAAGACTACTCAACATTCTGTCATAACGTACATGGGAAAAGGATCCCAGGAAGAACAGACATATGTATATGTGTAAAAGAAACACATCTTGCACACTAAAAACAAGCCAAACGTTGTAATCAAACTTGCTGTAATAAAAAAATTAAAAAAATTAAATTCAAAACACGAACAAGAAGTAGTGAGACAAACATGAGGGGCTTTCTCCTGGCCCATTCCGTTCTAAATTCCAATCTAGAACGTGAATTCCATTGAGGCTCTGCTGCCCTAGTAACCAGATTTGATAAGGGAGAACTGCTGCCACCTTGTGGCCGTTTCACACAACAGCAGCTTTCATCCCAGCGCTAATGGTCAGTGGATATTCAAAATCATGACAGGCCTGTAAATGACACCTGCCCTGAAAACAAATCCTGGGGTCATATATCGACCAAAAAATTCAAAAGACGTCCATATTTCAAAATGACAGTTTCAAGAGGCATATTTTACGCACATTAGTGTTCTGCTTCTTTTGCTTTCTTTCTTTCTTGGTTAAAAAAACGGGAATGGAAAAAGGCAACCCTCAGAATGGGCGAAAACGTTCGCAAAAGAATCAATGGACAAAGTTTTAATCTCCAATATATATAAACAGCTCATGCAGCTTAATATTAATAAAACAAACAACCCAATACAAAAATGGGCAGAAGATCTAAATAGACGTTTCTTCCAAGAAGACACAGAGATGGCCAAGACGCACATGAAAAGCTGCTCAACATCACTAATTATTAGAGAAATGCAAATCAAAACTACATTGAGGTATGACCTCACTCCTGTTAGAATCGGGATCATCAGAAAATCTACAAACAACAAATTCTGGGGAGGGTGTGGACAAAAGGAACCCTCTTCCGCTATTGGTGGGCATGTAAATTGATACAGTCACTATGGAGAACAGTATGGAGGTTCCTTTAAAAACTAAAAAGAGAATTACCATAGGATCCAGCAATCCCACTTCTGGGCATATACCCAGAGAAAACCATAAATCACAAAGACACATTCACCACAATATTCATTGCAGCACTATTTACAATAGCCAGGTAATGGAAGCAACCTAAATGCCCACAGACAGACGAATGGACAAAGATGTGGTACATTTATAAAATGGAATATTACTGAGCCATAAAAAGGAATGAAACTGGGTCATTTGTAGAGAAGTCGATGGATCTAGAGACTGTCATACAGAGGGAAGTAAGTCAGAAAGAGAAAAACAAATATTGTATATTAATGCATATATGTGGAACCTAGAAAAATGGTACAAATGAACTAGTTTGCAGGGCAGAAATAGAGACAGAGGTAGAGAACAAACGTATGGACACCAAGTGGGGGAAGCCATGGGGTGGTGGTGGTGGGATGAGTTGGGAGATTGGGATTGACCTGCATACATGTATATGCATGAAATAGATAACTAAGAATAACCGGCTGTATAAAAAAATAAATAAAATTAAATTTCAAAATTTTTAAAAATAAAATTTAAAAATAAAACAGGAAAAAGTTCTTCCATTCACACAGATGTATTTATATGAATGAATTATTTCCATGCTTATATCAATAAATACATAAATGAGGAATAAAATCTAACTCAAACCAAAAAAAAAAAACCAGAACCTAACAGTTATACAGAGTAAATCCCTACCAAGGCACTTGCTCCAGCGGTAAACAATTCTGAAATTGGTCAGAGGTGGGGAATCATCTCTCATACAGCCAGCAGCCCCGCCCCCCCACGCAAGGAGCGTCCTCATCGCAAAGCTGGGGGACCGTGCCGAGGCCTATGTGAGTAAACGTGAGCTGAGCCCCAGGCCAGCTGCTGTTGAAATTTTCCCTTCCTTCCCAGGTAAAACAGCTGAATATGTACAAGTGCTTGAAAACCTAGAGGAAGGGCCATGGAGCCACACCAGCGACAGCACGCTGGCCAACTTGGTGCCTGCAGGCCAGCCAGGATGGTCCTGGCCCCGGGCGCTCTTCTGGATGCTTTCCATTTCCCTGCCTGAGATACCCCTCCTGTCCCGGCCCCCACTCCTTTTTTTCCTTCGTCACCTCAGCCCGGAGAGAAATTCCAGTGGAAGTTATGGGTGACACATCCTCTTCTTTACAGGTTCCAGCCTGGCAACTCCTGCAGAAAGTCCAGCAGAGCCCCACTCACACCGGGCCACCCACAAAGCCGTGGACCCTCACACCCTCCCACCAGCACAGCCCCGAGACTGCTGACGGGGCAGAGAATATGGAGTCAGGCACAGCTGCAGGGGCTATTGCTGCCTGGAGTGCTGTTTATATTGACCTCAACCCAGGCACACTTGGGGAGGGCTTGCCGGCAGGGTCAGGCTGCCCAGGTCAGCTAATCCTCAGCCCTCAGGGAATCACATTGCAGAAAATGGACCTCGCTAAGATAGAATATTAGCCAAGGAAAAAAAGGACACAATGCCATTTGCAGCACCGTAGATGAGTCTAGAGGTAATCACGTGACTTGTAGTAAGTCAGAAACTGAAAGACACATATCGTATGATATCACTTATAGGTGATACCTACAAATTGATACCAGGGCAGATATTTCCATGGAGAAGGGCAATCACAGATTCATTAAACAAACTTATGCTTCACCAATGGAAAGGTGTGAGGATTGGATTCATTACGATATTAGGGTTAACAGACAGATACAAACACAGGTGAAATATATAATCACCAAAGACCTACGGGATACCAAGAGAAGACTACTCAACATTCTGTCATAACGTACATGGGAAAAGGATCCCAGGAAGAACAGACATATGTATATGTGTAAAAGAAACACATCTTGCACACCAAAAACAAGCCAAACGTTGTAATCAAACTTGCTGTAATAAAAAATAAAAAAATTAAATTCAAAACACAAAGAAGAAGTAGTGAGACAAACTTGAGGGGCTTTCTCCTGGCCCATTCCGTTCTAAATTCCAATCTAGAACGTGAATTCCATTGAGGCTCTGCTGCCCTAGTAACCAGATTTGGTAAGGGAGAACTGCTGCCTCCTTGTGGCCGTTTCACACAACAGCAGCTTTCATCCCAGCGCTAATGGTCAGTGGATATTCAAAATCATGACAGGCCTGTAAATGACACCTGCCCTGAAAACAAATCCTGGGGTCATATATCGACCAAAAAATTCAAAAGACGTCCATATTGCAAAATGACAGTTTCAAGAGGCATATTTTACGCACATTAGTGTTCTGCTTCTTTTGCTTTCTTTCTTTCTTGGTTAAAAAAACGGGAATGGAAAAAGGCAACCCTCAGAATGGACGAAAACGTTCGCAAAAGAATCAATGGACAAAGGTTTAATCTCCAATATATATAAACAGCTCATGCAGCTTAATATTAATAAAACAAACAACCCAATACAAAAATGGGCAGAAGATCTAAATAGACGTTTCTTCCAAGAAGACACAGAGATGGCCAAGACGCACATGAAAAGCTGCTCAACATCACTAATTATTAGAGAAATGCAAATCAAAACTACAATGATGTATGACGTCCCTCCTGTTAGAATCGGGATCATCAGAAAATCTACAAACAACAAATTCTGGGGACGGTGTGGACAAAAGGAACCCTCTTCCGCTATTGGTGGGCATGTAAATTGATACAGTCACTATGGAGAACAGTATGGAGGTTCCTTTAAAAAACTAAAAAGAGAATTACCATAGGATCCAGCAATCCCACTTCTGGGCATATACCCAGAGAAAACCATAAATCACAAAGACACATTCACCACAATATTCATTGCAGCACTATTTACAATAGCCAGGTAATGGAAGCAACCTAAATGCCCACAGACAGACGAATGGACAAAGATGTGGTACATTTATAAAATGGAATATTACTGAGCCATAAAAAGGAATGAAACTGGGTCATTTGTAGAGAAGTCGATGGATCTAGAGACTGTCATACAGAGGGAAGTAAGTCAGAAAGAGAAAAACAAATATTGTATATTAATGCATATATGTGGAACCTAGAAAAATGGTACAAATGAACTAGTTTGCAGGGCAGAAATAGAGACAGAGGTAGAGAACAAACGTATGGACACCAAGTGGGGGAAGCCATGGGGTGGTGGTGGTGGGATGAGTTGGGAGATTGGGATTGACCTGTATACATGTATATGCATGAAATAGATAACTAAGAATAACCGGCTGTATAAAAAAATAAATAAAATTAAATTTCAAAATTTTTAAAAATAAAATTTAAAAATAAAACAGGAAAAAGTTCTTCCATTCACACAGATGTATTTATATGAATGAATTATTTCCATGCTTATATCAATAAATACATAAATGAGGAATAAAATCTAACTCAAACCAAAAAAAAAAAACCAGAACCTAACAGTTATACAGAGTAAATCCCTACCAAGGCACTTGCTCCAGCGGTAAACAATTCTGAAATTGGTCAGAGGTGGGGAATCATCTCTCATACAGCCAGCAGCCCCGCCCCCCCACGCAAGGAGCGTCCTCATCGCAAAGCTGGGGGACCGTGCCGAGGCCTATGTGAGTAAACGTGAGCTGAGCCCCAGGCCAGCTGCTGTTGAAATTTTCCCTCCCTTCCCAGGTAAAACAGCTGAATATGTACAAGTGCTTGAAAACCTAGAGGAAGGGCCATGGAGCCACACCAGCGACAGCACGCTGGCCAACTTGGTGCCTGCAGGCCAGCCAGGATGGTCCTGGCCCCGGGCGCTCTTCTGGATGCTTTCCATTTCCCTGCCTGAGATACCCCTCCTGTCCCGGCCCCCACTCCTTTTTTTCCTTCGTCACCTCAGCCCGGAGAGAAATTCCAGTGGAAGTTATGGGTGACACATCCTCTTCTTTACAGGTTCCAGCCTGGCAACTCCTGCAGAAAGTCAAGCAGAGCCCCACTCACACCGGGCCACCCACAAAGCCGTGGACCCTCACACCCTCCCACCAGCACAGCCCCGAGACTGCTGACGGGGCAGAGAATATGGAGTCAGGCACAGCTGCAGGGGCTATTGCTGCCTGGAGTGCTGTTTATATTGACCTCAACCCAGGCACACTTGGGGAGGGCTTGCCGGCAGGGTCAGGCTGCCCAGGTCAGCTAATCCTCAGCCCTCAGGGAATCACATTGCAGAAAATGGACCTCGCTAAGATAGAATATTAGCCAAGGAAAAAAAGGACACAATGCCATTTGCAGCACCGTAGATGAGTCTAGAGGTAATCACGTGACTTGTAGTAAGTCAGAAACTGAAAGACACATATCCTATGATATCACTTATAGGTGATACCTACAAATTGATACCAGGGCAGATATTTCCACGGAGAAGGGCAATCACAGATTCATTAAACAAACTTATGGTTCACCAAAGAAAAGGTGTGAGGATTGAATTCATTACGATATTGGGGTTAACAGACAGATACAAACATAGGTGAAATATATAATCACCAAAGACCTACGGAATACCAAGAGAAGACTACTCAACATTCTGTCATAACGTACATGGGAAAAGGATCCCAGGAAGAACAGACATATGTATATGTGTAAAAGAAACACATCTTGCACACCAAAAACAAGCCAAACGTTGTAATCAAACTTGCTGTAATAAAAAAATTAAAAAAATTAAATTCAAAACACGAACAAGAAGTAGTGAGACAAACTTGAGGGGCTTTCTCCTGGCCCATTCCGTTCTAAATTCCAATCTAGAACGTGAATTCCATTGAGGCTCTGCTGCCCTAGTAACCAGATTTGGTAAGGGAGAACTGCTGCCACCTTGTGGCCGTTTCACACAACAGCAGCTTTCATCCCAGCGCTAATGGTCAGTGGATATTCAAAATCATGACAGGCCTGTAAATGACACCTGCCCTGAAAACAAATCCTGGGGTCATATATCGACCAAAAAATTCAAAAGACGTCCATATTTCAAAATGACAGTTTCAAGAGGCATATTTTACGCACATTCGTGTTCTGCTTCTTTTGCTTTCTTTCTTTCTTGGTTAAAAAAACGGGAATGGAAAAAGGCAACCCTCAGAATGGGCGAAAACGTTCGCAAAAGAATCAATGGACAAAGGTTTAATCTCCAATATATATAAACAGCTCATGCAGCTTAATATTAATAAAACAAACAACCCAATACAAAAATGGGCAGAAGATCTAAATAGACGTTTCTTCCAAGAAGACACAGAGATGGCCAAGACGCACATGAAAAGCTGCTCAACATCACTAATTATTAGAGAAATGCAAATCAAAACTACAATGAGGTATGACCTCACTCCTGTTAGAATCGGGATCATCAGAAAATCTACAAACAACAAATTCTGGGGAGGGTGTGGACAAAAGGAACCCTCTTCCGCTATTGGTGGGCATGTAGATTGATACAGTCACTATGGAGAACAGTATGGAGGTTCCTTTAAAAAACTAAAAAGAGAATTACCATAGGATCCAGCAATCCCACTTCTGGGCATATACCCAGAGAAAACCATAAATCACAAAGACACATTCACCACAATGTTCATTGCAGCACTATTTACAATAGCCAGGTAATGGAAGCAACCTAAATGCCCACAGACAGACGAATGGATAAAGATGTGGTACATATATGAAATGGAATATTACTGAGCCATATAAAGGAATGAAACTGGGTCATTTGTAGAGAAGTCGATGGATCTAGAGACTGTCATACAGAGGGAAGAAGTCAGAAAGAGAAAAACAAATATTGTATATTAATGCATATAGGTGGAACCTAGAAAAATGGTACAAATGAACTAGTTTGCAGGGCAGAAATAGAGACAGAGGTAGAGAACAAACGTATGGACACCAAGTGGGGGAAGAGATGGGGTGGTGGTGGTGGGATGAGATGGGAGATTAGGATTGACCTGTATGCATGTATATGCATGAAATAGATAACTAAGAATAACCTGCCGTATAAAAAAATAAATAAAATTAAATTTCAAAATTTTTAAAAATAAAATTTAAAAATAAAACAGGAAAAAGTTCTTGCATTCACACAGATGTATTTATATGAATGAATTATTTCCATGCTTATATCAATAAATACATAAAAGAGGAATAAAATCTAACTCGAACCAAAAAAAAAAAATACCGGAACCTAACAGTTATACAGAGTAAATCCCTACAAATGCACTTGCTCCAGCGGTAAACAATTCTGAAATTGGTCAGAGGTGGGGAATCATCTCTCATACAGCCAGCAGCCCTGCCCCGCCACGCAAGGAGCGTCCTCATCACAAAGCTGGGGGACCGTGCCGAGGCCTCTGTGAGTAAACCTGAGCTGAGCCCCAGGCCAGCTGCTGTTGAAATTTTCCCTCCCTTCCCAGGTAAAACACCTGAATATGTACAAGTGCTTGAAAACCTAGAGGAAGGGCCATGGAGCCACACCAGCGACAGCACGCTGGCCAACTTGGTGCCTGCAGGCCAGCCAGGATGGTCCTGGCCCCGGGCGCTCTTCTGGAAGCTTTCCATTTCCCTGCCTGAGATACCCCTCCTGTCCCGGCCCCCACTCCTTTTTTTCCTTCCTCACCTCAGGCCGGAGAGAAATTCCAGTGGAAGTTATGGGTGACACATGCTCTTCTTTACAGGTGGCAGCCTGGCAACACCTGCAGAAAGTCAAGCAGAGCCCCACTCACACCGGGCCACCCACAAAGCCGTGGACCCTCACACCCTCCCACCAGCACAGCCCCGAGACTGCTGACGGGGCAGAGAATATGGAGTCAGGCACAGCTGCAGGGGCTATTGCTGCCTGGAGTGCTGTTTATATTGACCTCAACCCAGGCACACCTGGGGAGGGCTTGCCGGCAGGGTCAGGCTGCCCAGGTCAGCTAATCCTCAGCCCTCAGGGAATCACATTGCAGAAAATGGACCTCGCTAAGACAGAATATTCGCCAAGGAAAAAAAGCACACAATGCCATTTGCAGCACCGTAGATGAGTCTAGAGGTAATCACGTGACTTGTAGTAAGTCAGAAAGTGAAAGACACATATCATATCATATCACTTATAGGTGTTACCTATAAATTGATACCAGGGCAGATATTTCCACGGAGAAGGGCAATCACAGATTCATTAAACAAACTTATGGTTCACCAATGGAAAGGTGTGAGGATTGGATTCATTACGATATTGGGGTTAACAGACAGATACAAACACAGGTGAAATATATAATCACCAAAGACCTACGGAATACCAAGAGAAGACTACTCAACATTCTGTCATAACGTACATGGGAAAAGGATCCCAGGAAGAACAGACATATGTATATGTGTAAAAGAAACACATCTTGCACACCAAAAACAAGCCAAACGTTGTAATCAAACTTGCTGTCATAAAAAATAAAAAAATAAATTCAAAACAAAAACAAGAAGTAGTGAGACAAACTTGAGGGGCTTTCTCCTGGCCCATTCCGTTCTAAATTCCAATCTAGAACGTGAATTCCATTGTGGTTCTGCTGCCCTAGTAACCAGATTTGGTAAGGGAGAACTGCTGCCACCTTGTGGCCGTTTCACACAACAGCAGCTTTCATCCCAGCGCTAATGGTCAGTGGATATTCAAAATCATGACAGGCCTGTAAATGACACCTGCCCTGAAAACAAATCCTGGGGTCATATATCGACCAAAAAATTCAAAAGACGTCCATATTTCAAAATGACAGTTTCAAGAGGCATATTTTACGCACATTAGTGTTCTGCTTCTTTTGCTTTCTTTCTTTCTTGGTTAAAAAAAGGGGAATGGAAAAAGGCAACCCTCAGAATGGGGGAAAACGTTCGCAAAAGAATCAATGGACAAAGGTTTAATCTCCAATATATATAAACAGCTCATGCAGCTTCATATTAATAAAACAAACAACCCAATACAAAAATGGGCAGAAGATCTAAATAGACGTTTCTTCCAAGAAGACACAGAGATGGCCAAGACGCACATGAAAAGCTGCTCAACATCACTAATTATTAGAGAAATGCAAATCAAAACTACAATGAGGTATGACCTCACTCCTGTTAGAATCGGGATCATCAGAAAATCTACAAACAACAAATTCTGGGGAGGGTGTGGACAAAAGGAACCCTCTTCCGCTATTGGTGGGCATGTAGATTGATACAGTCACTATGGAGAACAGTATGGAGGTTCCTTTAAAAAACTAAAAAGAGAATTACCATAGGATCCAGCAATCCCACGTCTGGGCATATACCCAGAGAAAACCATAAATCACAAAGACACATTCACCACAATGTTCATTGCAGCACTATTTACAATAGCCAGGTAATGGAAGCAACCTAAATGCCCACAGACAGACGAATGGATAAAGATGAGGTACATATATGAAATGGAATATTACTGAGCCATAAAAAGGAATGAAACTGGGTCATTTGTAGAGAAGTCGATGGATCTAGAGACTGTCATAGAGAGGGAAGAAGTCAGAAAGAGAAAAACAAATATTGTATATTAATGCATATAGGTGGAACCTAGAAAAATGGTACAAATGAACTAGTTTGCAGGGCAGAAATAGAGACAGAGGTAGAGAACAAACGTATGGACACCAAGTGGGGGAAGAGATGGGGTGGTGGTGGTGGGATGAGTTGGGAGATTGGGATTGACCTGTATGCATGTATATGCATGAAATAGATAACTAAGAATAACCTGCTGTATAAAAAAATAAATAAAATTAAATTTCAAAATTTTTAAAAATAAAATTTAAAAATAAAACAGGAAAAAGTTCTTGCATTCACACAGATGTATTTATATGAATGAATTATTTCCATGCTTATATCAATAAATACATAAAAGAGGAATAAAATCTAACTCGAACCAAAAAAAAAAAAGAACCGGAACCTAACAGTTATACAGAGTAAATCCCTACAAAGGCACTTGCTCCAGCGGTAAACAATTCTGAAATTGGTCAGAGGTGGGGAATCATCTCTCATACAGCCAGCAGCCCTGCCCCGCCACGCAAGGAGCGTCCTCATCGCAAAGCTGGGGGACCGTGCCGAGGCCTCTGTGAGTAAACGTGAGCTGAGCCCCAGGCCAGCTGCTGTTGAAATTTTCCCTCCCTTCCCAGGTAAAACACCTGAATATGTACAAGTGCTTGAAAACCTAGAGGAAGGGCCATGGAGCCACACCAGCGACAGCACGCTGGCCAACTTGGTGCCTGCAGGCCAGCCAGGATGGTCCTGGCCCCGGGCGCTCTTCTGGAAGCTTTCCATTTCCCTGCCTGAGATACCCCTCCTGTCCCGGCCCCCACTCCTTTTTTTCCTTCCTCACCTCAGCCCGGAGAGAAATTCCAGTGGAAGTTATGGGTGACACATCCTCTTCTTTACAGGTGGCAGCCTGGCAACTCCTGCAGAAAGTCCAGCAGAGCCCCACTCACACCGGGCCACCCACAAAGCCTTGGACCCTCACACCTTCCCACCAGCACAGCCCCGAGACTGCTGACGGGGCAGAGAATATGGAGTCAGGCACAGCTGCAGGGGCTATTGCTGCCTGGAGTGCTGTTTATATTGACCTCAACCCAGGCACACCTGGGGAGGGCTTGCCGGCAGGGTCAGGCTGCACAGGTCAGCTAATCCTCAGCCCTCAGGGAATCACATTGCAGAAAATGGACCTCGCTAAGACAGAATATTAGCCAAGGAGAAAAAGGACACAATGCCATTTGCAGCACCGTAGATGAGTCTAGAGGTAATCACGTGACTTGTAGTAAGTCAGAAACTGAAAGACACATATCGTATGTTATCACTTATAGGTGTTACCTAAAAATTGATACCAGGGCAGATATTTCCATGGAGAAGGGCAATCACAGATTCATTAAACAAACTTATGGTTCACCAATGGAAAGGTGTGAGGATTGGATTCATTACGATATTGGGGTTAACAGACAGATACAAACACAGGTGAAATATATAATCACCAAAGACCTACGGAATACCAAGAGAAGACTACTCAACATTCTGTCATAACGTACATGGGAAAAGGGTCCCAGGAAGAACAGACATATGTATATGTGTAAAAGAAACACATCTTGCACACCAAAAACAAGCCAAACGTTGTAATCAAACTTGCTGTCATAAAAAATAAAAAAAAATTAAATTCAAAACACGAACAAGAAGTAGTGAGACAAACTTGAGGGGCTTTCTCCTGGCCCATTCCGTTCTAAATTCCAATCTAGGACGTGAATTCCATTGAGGCTCTGCTGCCCTAGTAACTAGATTTGGTAAGGGAGAACTGCGGCCACCTTGTGGCCGTTTCACACAACAGCAGCATTCATCCCAGCGCTAATGGTCAGTGGATATTCAAAATCATGACAGGCCTGTAAATGACACCTGCCCTGAAAACAAATCCTGGGGTCATATATCGACCAAAAAATTCAAAAGACGTCCATATTTCAAAATGACAGTTTCAAGAGGCATATTTTACGCACATTAGTGTTCTGCTTCTTTTGCTTTCTTTCTTTCTTGGTTAAAAAAACGGGAATGGAAAAAGGCAACCCTCAGAATGGGCGAAAACGTTCGCAAAAGAATCAATGGACAAAGGTTTAATCTCGAATATATATAAACAGCTCATGCAGCTTAATATTAATAAAACAAACAACCCAATACAAAAATGGGCAGAAGATCTAAATAGACGTTTCTTCAAAGAAGACACAGAGATGGCCAAGACGCACATGAAAAGCTGCTCAACATCACTAATTATTAGAGAAATGCAAATCAAAACTACAATGAGGTATGACCTCACTCCTGTTAGAATCGGGATCATCAGAAAATCTACAAACAAAAATTTCTGGGGATGGTGTGGACAAAAGGAACCCTCTTCCGCTATTGGTGGGCATGTAGATTGATACAGTCACTATGGAGAACAGTATGGAGGTTCCTTTAAAAAACTAAAAAGAGAATTACCATAGGATCCAGCAATCCCACTTCTGGGCATATACCCAGAGAAAACCATAAATCACAAAGACACATTCACCACAATGTTCATTGCAGCACTATTTACAATAGCCAGGTAATGGAAGCAAACTAAATGCCCACAGACAGACGAATGGATAAAGATGTGGTACATATATAAAATGGAATATTACTGAGCCATAAAATGGAATGAAACTGGGTCATTTGTAGAGAAGTCGATGGATCTAGAGACTGTCATACAGAGTGAAGTAAGTCAGAAAGAGAAAAACAAATATTGTATATTAATGCATATATGTGGAACCTAGAAAAATGGTACAAATGAACTAGTTTGCAGGGCAGAAATAGAGACAGAGGTAGAGAACAAACGTATGGACACCAAGTGGGGGAAGCCATGGGGTGGTGGTGGTGGGATGAGTTGGGAGATTGGGATTGACCTGTATACATGTATATGCATGAAATAGATAACTAAGAATAACCGGCTGTATAAAAAAATAAATAAAATTAAATTTCAAATTTTTAAAAATAAAATTTAAAAATAAAACAGGAAAAAGTTCTTCCATTCACACAGATGTATTTATATGAATGAATTATTTCCATGCTTATATCAATAAATACATAAATGAGGAATAAAATCTAACTCGAACCAAAAAAAAAAAACTGGAAACTAACAGTTATACAGAGTAAATCCCTACCACGGCACTTGCTCCAGCGGTAAACAATTCTGAAATGGGTCAGAGGTGGGGAATCATCTCTCATACAGCCAGCAGCCACGCCCCCCCACGCAAGGAGCGTCCTCATCGCAAAGCTGGGGGAGCGTGCCGAGGCCTCTGTGAGTAAACGTGAGCTGAGCCCCAGGCCAGCTGCTGTTGAAATTTTCCCTCCCTTCCCAGGTAAAACACCTGAATATGTACAAGGGCTTGAAAACCTAGAGGAAGGGACGTGGAGCCACACCAGCGACAGCACGCTGGCCAACTTGGTGCCTGCAGGCCAGCCAGGATGGTCCTGGCCCCGGGCGCTCTTCTGGAAGCTTTCCATTTCCCTGCCTGAAATACCCCTCCTGTCCCGGCCCCCACTCCTTTTTTTCCTACCTCACCTCAGCCCGGAGAGTAATTCCAGTGGAAGTTATGGGTGACACATCCTCTTCTTTACAGGTGGCAGCCTGGCAACTCCTGCAGAAAGTCCAGCAGAGCCCCACTCACACCGGGCCACCCACAAAGCCGTGGACCCTCACACCCTCCCACCAGCACAGCCCCGAGACTGCTGACGGGGCAGAGAATATGGAGTCAGGCACAGCTGCAGGGGCTATTGCTGCCTGGAGTGCTGTTTATATTGACCTCAACCCAGGCACACCTGGGGAGGGCTTGCCGGCAGGGTCAGGCTGCCCAGGTCAGCTAATCCTCAGCCCTCAGGGAATCACATTGCAGAAAATGGACCTCGCTAAGACAGAGTATTAGCCAAGGAAAAAAAGGACACAATGCCATTTGCAGCACCGTAGATGAGTCTAGAGGTAATCACGTGACTTGTAGTAAGTCAGAAAGTGAAAGACACATATCGTATGATATCACTTATAGGTGTTACCTAAAAATTGATACCAGGGTAGATATTTCCATGGAGAAGGGCAATCACAGATTCATTAAACAATCTTATGGTTCACCAATGGAAAGGTGTGAGGATTGGATTCATTACGATATTGGGGTTAACAGACAGATACAAACACAGGTGAAATATATAATCACCAAAGACCTACGGAATACCAAGAGAAGACTACTCAACATTCTGTCATAACGTACATGGGAAAAGGATCCCAGGAAGAACAGACATATGTATATGTGTAAAAGAAACACATCTTGCACACCAAAAACAAGCCAAACGTTGTAATCAAACTTGCTGTAATAAAAAAATTAAAAAAATTAAATTCAAAACACGAACAAGAAGTAGTGAGACAAACTTGAGGGGCTTTCTCCTGGCCCATTCCGTTCTAAATTCCAATCTAGAACGTGAATTCCATTGAGGCTCTGCTGCCCTAGTAACCAGATTTGGTAAGGGAGAACAGCTGCCACCTTGTGGCCGTTTCACACAACAGCAGCTTTCATCCCAGCGCTAATGGTCAGTGGATATTCAAAATCATGACAGGCCTGTAAATGACACCTGCCCTGAAAACAAATCCTGGGGTCATATATCGACCAAAAAATTCAAAAGACGTCCATATTTCAAAATGACAGTTTCAAGAGGCATATTTTACGCACATTCGTGTTCTGCTTCTTTTGCTTTCTTTCTTTCTTCGTTAAAAAAAGGGGAATGGAAAAAGGCAACCCTCAGAATGGGCGAAAACGTTCGCAAAAGAATCAATGGACAAAGGTTTAATCTCCAATATATATAAACAGCTCATGCAGCTTAATATTAATAAAACAAACAACCCAATACAAAAATGGGCAGAAGATCTAAATAGACGTTTCTTCCAAGAAGACACAGAGATGGCCAAGACGCACATGAAAAGCTGCTCAACATCACTAATTATTAGAGAAATGCAAATCAAAACTACAATGAGGTATGACCTCACTCCTGTTAGAATCGGGATCATCAGAAAATCTACAAACAACAAATTCTGGGGAGGGTGTGGACAAAAGGAACCCTCTTCCGCTATTGGTGGGCATGTAGATTGATACAGTCACTATGGAGAACAGTATGGAGGTTCCTTTAAAAAACTAAAAAGAGAATTACCATAGGATCCAGCAATCCCACGTCTGGGCATATACCCAGAGAAAACCATAAATCACAAAGACACATTCACCACAATGTTCATTGCAGCACTATTTACAATAGCCAGGTAATGGAAGCAACCTAAATGCCCACAGACAGACGAATGGATAAAGATGAGGTACATATATGAAATGGAATATTACTGAGCCATAAAAAGGAATGAAACTGGGTCATTTGTAGAGAAGTCGATGGATCTAGAGACTGTCATAGAGAGGGAAGAAGTCAGAAAGAGAAAAACAAATATTGTATATTAATGCATATAGGTGGAACCTAGAAAAATGGTACAAATGAACTAGTTTGCAGGGCAGAAATAGAGACAGAGGTAGAGAACAAACGTATGGACACCAAGTGGGGGAAGAGATGGGGTGGTGGTGGTGGGATGAGTTGGGAGATTGGGATTGACCTGTATGCATGTATATGCATGAAATAGATAACTAAGAATAACCTGCTGTATAAAAAAATAAATAAAATTAAATTTCAAAATTTTTAAAAATAAAATTTAAAAATAAAACAGGAAAAAGTTCTTGCATTCACACAGATGTATTTATATGAATGAATTATTTCCATGCTTATATCAATAAATACATAAAAGAGGAATAAAATCTAACTCGAACCAAAAAAAAAAAAGAACCGGAACCTAACAGTTATACAGAGTAAATCCCTACAAAGGCACTTGCTCCAGCGGTAAACAATTCTGAAATTGGTCAGAGGTGGGGAATCATCTCTCATACAGCCAGCAGCCCTGCCCCGCCACGCAAGGAGCGTCCTCATCGCAAAGCTGGGGGACCGTGCCGAGGCCTCTGTGAGTAAACGTGAGCTGAGCCCCAGGCCAGCTGCTGTTGAAATTTTCCCTCCCTTCCCAGGTAAAACACCTGAATATGTACAAGTGCTTGAAAACCTAGAGGAAGGGCCATGGAGCCACACCAGCGACAGCACGCTGGCCAACTTGGTGCCTGCAGGCCAGCCAGGATGGTCCTGGCCCCGGGCGCTCTTCTGGAAGCTTTCCATTTCCCTGCCTGAGATACCCCTCCTGTCCCGGCCCCCACTCCTTTTTTTCCTTCCTCACCTCAGCCCGGAGAGAAATTCCAGTGGAAGTTATGGGTGACACATCCTCTTCTTTACAGGTGGCAGCCTGGCAACTCCTGCAGAAAGTCCAGCAGAGCCCCACTCACACCGGGCCACCCACAAAGCCTTGGACCCTCACACCTTCCCACCAGCACAGCCCCGAGACTGCTGACGGGGCAGAGAATATGGAGTCAGGCACAGCTGCAGGGGCTATTGCTGCCTGGAGTGCTGTTTATATTGACCTCAACCCAGGCACACCTGGGGAGGGCTTGCCGGCAGGGTCAGGCTGCACAGGTCAGCTAATCCTCAGCCCTCAGGGAATCACATTGCAGAAAATGGACCTCGCTAAGACAGAATATTAGCCAAGGAGAAAAAGGACACAATGCCATTTGCAGCACCGTAGATGAGTCTAGAGGTAATCACGTGACTTGTAGTAAGTCAGAAACTGAAAGACACATATCGTATGTTATCACTTATAGGTGTTACCTAAAAATTGATACCAGGGCAGATATTTCCATGGAGAAGGGCAATCACAGATTCATTAAACAAACTTATGGTTCACCAATGGAAAGGTGTGAGGATTGGATTCATTACGATATTGGGGTTAACAGACAGATACAAACACAGGTGAAATATATAATCACCAAAGACCTACGGAATACCAAGAGAAGACTACTCAACATTCTGTCATAACGTACATGGGAAAAGGGTCCCAGGAAGAACAGACATATGTATATGTGTAAAAGAAACACATCTTGCACACCAAAAACAAGCCAAACGTTGTAATCAAACTTGCTGTCATAAAAATAAAAAAAAATTAAATTCAAAACACGAACAAGAAGTAGTGAGACAAACTTGAGGGGCTTTCTCCTGGCCCATTCCGTTCTAAATTCCAATCTAGGACGTGAATTCCATTGAGGCTCTGCTGCCCTAGTAACCAGATTTGGTAAGGGAGAACTGCGGCCACCTTGTGGCCGTTTCACACAACAGCAGCATTCATCCCAGCGCTAATGGTCAGTGGATATTCAAAATCATGACAGGCCTGTAAATGACACCTGCCCTGAAAACAAATCCTGGGGTCATATATCGACCAAAAAATTCAAAAGACGTCCATATTTCAAAATGACAGTTTCAAGAGGCATATTTTACGCACATTAGTGTTCTGCTTCTTTTGCTTTCTTTCATTCTTGGTTAAAAAAACGGGAATGGAAAAAGGCAACCCTCAGAATGGGCGAAAACGTTCGCAAAAGAATCAATGGACAAAGGTTTAATCTCGAATATATATAAACAGCTCATGCAGCTTAATATTAATAAAACAAACAACCCAATACAAAAATGGGCAGAAGATCTAAATAGACGTTTCTTCAAAGAAGACACAGAGATGGCCAAGACGCACATGAAAAGCTGCTCAACATCACTAATTATTAGAGAAATGCAAATCAAAACTACAATGAGGTATGACCTCACTCCTGTTAGAATCGGGATCATCAGAAAATCTACAAACAAAAATTTCTGGGGATGGTGTGGACAAAAGGAACCCTCTTCCGCTATTGGTGGGCATGTAGATTGATACAGTCACTATGGAGAACAGTATGGAGGTTCCTTTAAAAAACTAAAAAGAGAATTACCATAGGATCCAGCAATCCCACTTCTGGGCATATACCCAGAGAAAACCATAAATCACAAAGACACATTCACCACAATGTTCATTGCAGCACTATTTACAATAGCCAGGTAATGGAAGCAAACTAAATGCCCACAGACAGACGAATGGATAAAGATGTGGTACATATATAAAATGGAATATTACTGAGCCATAAAATGGAATGAAACTGGGTCATTTGTAGAGAAGTCGATGGATCTAGAGACTGTCATACAGAGTGAAGTAAGTCAGAAAGAGAAAAACAAATATTGTATATTAATGCATATATGTGGAACCTAGAAAAATGGTACAAATGAACTAGTTTGCAGGGCAGAAATAGAGACAGAGGTAGAGAACAAACGTATGGACACCAAGTGGGGGAAGCCATGGGGTGGTGGTGGTGGGATGAGTTGGGAGATTGGGATTGACCTGTATACATGTATATGCATGAAATAGATAACTAAGAATAACCGGCTGTATAAAAAAATAAATAAAATTAAATTTCAAATTTTTAAAAATAAAATTTAAAAATAAAACAGGAAAAAGTTCTTCCATTCACACAGATGTATTTATATGAATGAATTATTTCCATGCTTATATCAATAAATACATAAATGAGGAATAAAATCTAACTCGAACCAAAAAAAAAAAACTGGAAACTAACAGTTATACAGAGTAAATCCCTACCACGGCACTTGCTCCAGCGGTAAACAATTCTGAAATGGGTCAGAGGTGGGGAATCATCTCTCATACAGCCAGCAGCCACGCCCCCCCACGCAAGGAGCGTCCTCATCGCAAAGCTGGGGGAGCGTGCCGAGGCCTCTGTGAGTAAACGTGAGCTGAGCCCCAGGCCAGCTGCTGTTGAAATTTTCCCTCCCTTCCCAGGTAAAACACCTGAATATGTACAAGGGCTTGAAAACCTAGAGGAAGGGACGTGGAGCCACACCAGCGACAGCACGCTGGCCAACTTGGTGCCTGCAGGCCAGCCAGGATGGTCCTGGCCCCGGGCGCTCTTCTGGAAGCTTTCCATTTCCCTGCCTGAAATACCCCTCCTGTCCCGGCCCCCACTCCTTTTTTTCCTACCTCACCTCAGCCCGGAGAGTAATTCCAGTGGAAGTTATGGGTGACACATCCTCTTCTTTACAGGTGGCAGCCTGGCAACTCCTGCAGAAAGTCCAGCAGAGCCCCACTCACACCGGGCCACCCACAAAGCCGTGGACCCTCACACCCTCCCACCAGCACAGCCCCGAGACTGCTGACGGGGCAGAGAATATGGAGTCAGGCACAGCTGCAGGGGCTATTGCTGCCTGGAGTGCTGTTTATATTGACCTCAACCCAGGCACACCTGGGGAGGGCTTGCCGGCAGGGTCAGGCTGCCCAGGTCAGCTAATCCTCAGCCCTCAGGGAATCACATTGCAGAAAATGGACCTCAATAAGACAGAGTATTAGCCAAGGAAAAAAAGGACACAATGCCATTTGCAGCACCGTAGATGAGTCTAGAGGTAATCACGTGACTTGTAGTAAGTCAGAAAGTGAAAGACACATATCGTATGATATCACTTATAGGTGTTACCTAAAAATTGATACCAGGGTAGATATTTCCATGGAGAAGGGCAATCACAGATTCATTAAACAATCTTATGGTTCACCAATGGAAAGGTGTGAGGATTGGATTCATTACGATATTGGGGTTAACAGACAGATACAAACACAGGTGAAATATATAATCACCAAAGACCTACGGAATACCAAGAGAAGACTACTCAACATTCTGTCATAACGTACATGGGAAAAGGATCCCAGGAAGAACAGACATATGTATATGTGTAAAAGAAACACATCTTGCACACCAAAAACAAGCCAAACGTTGTAATCAAACTTGCTGTAATAAAAAAATTAAAAAAATTAAATTCAAAACACGAACAAGAAGTAGTGAGACAAACTTGAGGGGCTTTCTCCTGGCCCATTCCGTTCTAAATTCCAATCTAGAACGTGAATTCCATTGAGGCTCTGCTGCCCTAGTAACCAGATTTGGTAAGGGAGAACAGCTGCCACCTTGTGGCCGTTTCACACAACAGCAGCTTTCATCCCAGCGCTAATGGTCAGTGGATATTCAAAATCATGACAGGCCTGTAAATGACACCTGCCCTGAAAACAAATCCTGGGGTCATATATCGACCAAAAAATTCAAAAGACGTCCATATTTCAAAATGACAGTTTCAAGAGGCATATTTTACGCACATTCGTGTTCTGCTTCTTTTGCTTTCTTTCTTTCTTCGTTAAAAAAACGGGAATGGAAAAAGGCAACCCTCAGAATGGGCGAAAACGTTCGCAAAAGAATCAATGGACAAAGGTTTAATCTCCAATATATATAAACAGCTCATGCAGCTTCATATTAATAAAACAAACAACCCAATACAAAAATGGGCAGAAGATCTAAATAGACGTTTGTTAAAAGAAGACACAGAGATGGCCAAGACGCACATGAAAAGCTGCTCAACATCACTAATTATTAGAGAAATGCAAATCAAAACTACAATGAGGTATGACGTCACTCCTGTTAGAATCGGGATCATCAGAAAATCTACAAACAACAAATTGTGGGGAGGGTGTGGACAAAAGGAACCCTCTTCCGCTATTGGTGGGCATGTAGATTGATACAGTCACTATGGAGAACAGTATGGAGGTTCCTTTAAAAAACTAAAAAGAGAATTACCATAGGATCCAGCAATCCCACTTCTGGGCATATACCCAGAGAAAACCATAAATCACAAAGACACATTCACCACAATGTTCATTGCAGCACTATTTACAATAGCCAGGTAATGGAAGCAACCTAAATGCCCACAGACAGACGAATGGATAAAGATGAGGTACATATATGAAATGGAATATTACTGAGCCATAAAAAGGAATGAAACTGGGTCATTTGTAGAGAAGTCGATGGATCTAGAGACTGTCATAGAGAGGGAAGAAGTCAGAAAGAGAAAAACAAATATTGTATATTAATGCATATAGGTGGAACCTAGAAAAATGGTACAAATGAACTAGTTTGCAGGGCAGAAATAGAGACAGAGGTAGAGAACAAACGTATGGACACCAAGTGGGGGAAGAGATGGGGTGGTGGTGGTGGGATGAGTTGGGAGATTGGGATTGACCTGTATGCATGTATATGCATGAAATAGATAACTAAGAATAACCTGCTGTATAAAAAAATAAATAAAATTAAATTTCAAAATTTTTAAAAATAAAATTTAAAAATAAAACAGGAAAAAGTTCTTGCATTCACACAGATGTATTTATATGAATGAATTATTTCCATGCTTATATCAATAAATACATAAAAGAGGAATAAAATCTAACTCGAACCAAAAAAAAAAAAGAACCGGAACCTAACAGTTATACAGAGTAAATCCCTACAAAGGCACTTGCTCCAGCGGTAAACAATTCTGAAATTGGTCAGAGGTGGGGAATCATCTCTCATACAGCCAGCAGCCCTGCCCCGCCACGCAAGGAGCGTCCTCATCGCAAAGCTGGGGGACCGTGCCGAGGCCTCTGTGAGTAAACGTGAGCTGAGCCCCAGGCCAGCTGCTGTTGAAATTTTCCCTCCCTTCCCAGGTAAAACACCTGAATATGTACAAGTGCTTGAAAACCTAGAGGAAGGGCCATGGAGCCACACCAGCGACAGCACGCTGGCCAACTTGGTGCCTGCAGGCCAGCCAGGATGGTCCTGGCCCCGGGCGCTCTTCTGGAAGCTTTCCATTTCCCTGCCTGAGATACCCCTCCTGTCCCGGCCCCCACTCCTTTTTTTCCTTCCTCACCTCAGCCCGGAGAGAAATTCCAGTGGAAGTTATGGGTGACACATCCTCTTCTTTACAGGTGGCAGCCTGGCAACTCCTGCAGAAAGTCCAGCAGAGCCCCACTCACACCGGGCCACCCACAAAGCCGTGGACCCTCACACCTTCCCACCAGCACAGCCCCGAGACTGCTGACGGGGCAGAGAATATGGAGTCAGGCACAGCTGCAGGGGCTATTGCTGCCTGGAGTGCTGTTTATATTGACCTCAAACCAGGCACACCTGGGGAGGGCTTGCCGGCAGGGTCAGGCTGCACAGGTCAGCTAATCCTCAGCCCTCAGGGAATCACATTGCAGAAAATGGACCTCGCTAAGACAGAATATTAGCCAAGGAGAAAAAGGACACAATGCCATTTGCAGCACCGTAGATGAGTCTAGAGGTAATCACGTGACTTGTAGTAAGTCAGAAACTGAAAGACACATATCGTATGTTATCACTTATAGGTGTTACCTAAAAATTGATACCAGGGCAGATATTTCCATGGAGAAGGGCAATCACAGATTCATTAAACAAACTTATGGTTCACCAATGGAAAGGTGTGAGGATTGGATTCATTACGATATTGGGGTTAACAGACAGATACAAACACAGGTGAAATATATAATCACCAAAGACCTACGGAATACCAAGAGAAGACTACTCAACATTCTGTCATAACGTACATGGGAAAAGGGTCCCAGGAAGAACAGACATATGTATATGTGTAAAAGAAACACATCTTGCACACCAAAAACAAGCCAAACGTTGTAATCAAACTTGCTGTCATAAAAAATAAAAAAAATTAAATTCAAAACACGAACAAGAAGTAGTGAGACAAACTTGAGGGGCTTTCTCCTGGCCCATTCCGTTCTAAATTCCAATCTAGGACGTGAATTCCATTGAGGCTCTGCTGCCCTAGTAACCAGATTTGGTAAGGGAGAACTGCGGCCACCTTGTGGCCGTTTCACACAACAGCAGCATTCATCCCAGCGCTAATGGTCAGTGGATATTCAAAATCATGACAGGCCTGTAAATGACACCTGCCCTGAAAACAAATCCTGGGGTCATATATCGACCAAAAAATTCAAAAGACGTCCATATTTCAAAATGACAGTTTCAAGAGGCATATTTTACGCACATTAGTGTTCTGCTTCTTTTGCTTTCTTTCTTTCTTGGTTAAAAAAACGGGAATGGAAAAAGGCAACCCTCAGAATGGGCGAAAACGTTCGCAAAAGAATCAATGGACAAAGGTTTAATCTCGAATATATATAAAAAGCTCATGCAGCTTAATATTAATAAAACAAACAACCCAATACAAAAATGGGCAGAAGATCTAAATAGACGTTTCTTCAAAGAAGACACAGAGATGGCCAAGACGCACATGAAAAGCTGCTCAACATCACTAATTATTAGAGAAATGCAAATCAAAACTACAATGAGGTATGACCTCACTCCTGTTAGAATCGGGATCATCAGAAAATCTACAAACAAAAATTTCTGGGGATGGTGTGGACAAAAGGAACCCTCTTCCGCTATTGGTGGGCATGTAGATTGATACAGTCACTATGGAGAACAGTATGGAGGTTCCTTTAAAAAACTAAAAAGAGAATTACCATAGGATCCAGCAATCCCACTTCTGGGCATATACCCAGAGAAAACCATAAATCACAAAGACACATTCACCACAATGTTCATTGCAGCACTATTTACAATAGCCAGGTAATGGAAGCAAACTAAATGCCCACAGACAGACGAATGGATAAAGATGTGGTACATATATAAAATGGAATATTACTGAGCCATAAAATGGAATGAAACTGGGTCATTTGTAGAGAAGTCGATGGATCTAGAGACTGTCATACAGAGTGAAGTAAGTCAGAAAGAGAAAAACAAATATTGTATATTAATGCATATATGTGGAACCTAGAAAAATGGTACAAATGAACTAGTTTGCAGGGCAGAAATAGAGACAGAGGTAGAGAACAAACGTATGGACACCAAGTGGGGGAAGCCATGGGGTGGTGGTGGTGGGATGAGTTGGGAGATTGGGATTGACCTGTATACATGTATATGCATGAAATAGATAACTAAGAATAACCGGCTGTATAAAAAAATAAATAAAATTAAATTTCAAATTTTTAAAAATAAAATTTAAAAATAAAACAGGAAAAAGTTCTTCCATTCACACAGATGTATTTATATGAATGAATTATTTCCATGCTTATATCAATAAATAGATAAAAGAGGAATAAAATCTAACTCGAACCAAAAAAAAAAAACTGGAACCTAACAGTTATACAGAGTAAATCCCTACCACGGCACTTGCTCCAGCGGTAAACAATTCTGAAATGGGTCAGAGGTGGGGAATCATCTCTCATACAGCCAGCAGCCACGCCCCCCCACGCAAGGAGTGTCCTCATCGCAAAGCTGGGGGAGCGTGCCGAGGCCTCTGTGAGTAAACGTGAGCTGAGCCCCAGGCCAGCTGCTGTTGAAATTTTCCCTCCCTTCCCAGGTAAAACACCTGAATATGTACAAGGGCTTGAAAACCTAGAGGAAGGGACGTGGAGCCACACCAGCGACAGCACGCTGGCCAACTTGGTGCCTGCAGGCCAGCCAGGATGGTCCTGGCCCCGGGCGCTCTTCTGGAAGCTTTCCATTTCCCTGCCTGAAATACCCCTCCTGTCCCGGCCCCCACTCCTTTTTTTCCTTCCTCACCTCAGCCCGGAGAGAAATTCCAGTGGAAGTTATGGGTGACACATCCTCTTCTTTACAGGTGGCAGCCTGGCAACTCCTGCAGAAAGTCCAGCAGAGCCCCACTCACACCGGGCCACCCACAAAGCCGTGGACCCTCACACCCTCCCACCATCACAGCCCCGAGACTGCTGACGGGGCAGAGAATATGGAGTCAGGCACAGCTGCAGGGGCTATTGCTGCCTGGAATGCTGTTTATATTGACCTCAACCCAGGCACACCTGGGGAGGGCTTGCCGGCAGGGTCAGGCTGCCCAGGTCAGCTAATCCTCAGCCCTCAGGGAATCACATTGCAGAAAATGGACCTCGCTAAGACAGAGTATTAGCCAAGGAAAAAAAGGAGACAATGCCATTTGCAGCACCGTAGATGAGTCTAGAGGTAATCACGTGACTTGTAGTAAGTCAGAAACTGAAAGACACATATCGTATGATATCACTTATAGGTGTTACCTAAAAATTGATACCAGGGCAGATATTTCCATGGAGAAGGGCAATCACAGATTCATTAAACAATCTTATGGTTCACCAATGGAAAGGTGTGAGGATTGGATTCATTACGATATTGGGGTTAACAGATAGATACAAACACAGGTGAAATATATAATCACCAAAGACCTACGGAATACCAAGAGAAGACTACTCAACATTCTGTCATAACGTACATGGGAAAAGGATCCCAGGAAGAACAGACATATGTATATGTGTAAAAGAAACACATCTTGCACACCAAAAACAAGCCAAACGTTGTAATCAAACTTGCTGTAATAAAAAAATTAAAAAAATTAAATTCAAAACACGAACAAGAAGTAGTGAGACAAACTTGAGGGGCTTTCTCCTGGCCCATTCCGTTCTAAATTCCAATCTAGAACGTGAATTCCATTGAGGCTCTGCTGCCCTAGTAACCAGATTTGGTAAGGGAGAACAGCTGCCACCTTGTGGCCGTTTCACACAACAGCAGCTTTCATCCCAGCGCTAATGGTCAGTGGATATTCAAAATCATGACAGGCCTGTAAATGACACCTGCCCTGAAAACAAATCCTGGGGTCATATATCGACCAAAAAATTCAAAAGACGTCCATATTTCAAAATGACAGTTTCAAGAGGCATATTTTACGCACATTCGTGTTCTGCTTCTTTTGCTTTCTTTCTTTCTTCGTTAAAAAAACGGGAATGGAAAAAGGCAACCCTCAGAATGGGCGAAAACGTTCGCAAAAGAATCAATGGACAAAGGTTTAATCTCCAATATATATAAACAGCTCATGCAGCTTAATATTAATAAAACAAACAACCCAATACAAAAATGGGCAGAAGATCTAAATAGACGTTTCTTCCAAGAAGACACAGAGATGGCCAAGACGCACATGAAAAGCTGCTCAACATCACTAATTATTAGAGAAATGCAAATCAAACCTACAATGATGTATGACGTCACTCCTGTTAGAATCGGGATCATCAGAAAATCTACAAACAAAAATTTCTGTGGACGGTGTGGACAAAAGGAACCCTCTTCCGCTATTGGTGGGCATGTAGATTGATACAGTCACTATGGAGAACAGTATGGAGGTTCCTTTAAAAAACTAAAAAGAGAATTACCATAGGATCCAGCAATCCCACTTCTGGGCATATACCCAGAGAAAACCATAAATCACAAAGACACATTCACCACAATGTTCATTGCAGCACTATTTACAATAGCCAGGTAATGGAAGCAAACTAAATGCCCACAGAGAGACGAATGGATAAAGATGTGGTACATATATGAAATGGAATATTACTGAGCCATATAAAGGAATGAAACTGAGTCATTTGTAGAGAAGTCGATGGATCTAGAGACTGTCATACAGAGTGAAGTAAGTCAGAAAGAGAAAAACAAATATTGTATATTAATGCATATATGTGGAAACTAGAAAAATGGTACAAATGAACTAGTTTGCAGGGCAGAAATAGAGACAGAGGTAGAGAACAAACGTATGGACACCAAGTGGGGGAAGCCATGGGGTGGTGGTGGTGGGATGAGTTGGGAGATTGGGATTGACCTGTATACATGTATATGCATGAAATAGATAACTAAGAATAACCTGCTGTATAAAAAAATAAATAAAATTAAATTTCAAAATTTTAAAAAATAAAATTTAAAAATAAAACAGGAAAATGTTCTTCCATTCACACAGATGTATTTATATGAATGAATTATTTCCATGCTTATATCAATAAATAGATAAAAGAGGAATAAAATCTAACTCGAACCAAAAAAAAAAAACCGGAACCTAACAGTTATACAGAGTAAATCCCTACAAAGGCACTTGCTCCAGAGGTAAACAATTCTGAAATTGGTCAGAGGTGGGGAATCATCTCTCATACAGCCACCAGCCCCGCCCCCCCCCACGCAAGGAGCATCCTCATCGCAAAGTTGGGGGTCCGTGCCGAGGCCTCTGTGAGTAAACGTGAGCTGAGCCCCAGGCCAGCTGCTGTTGAAATTTTCCCTCCCTTCCCAGGTAAAACACCTGCATATGTACAAGTGCTTGAAAACCTAGAGGAAGGGCCATGGAGCCACACCAGCGACAGCACGCTGGCCAACTTGGTGCCTGCAGGCCAGCCAGGATGGTCCTGGCCCCTGGCGCTCTTCTGGATGCTTTCCATTTCCCTGCTTGAGATACCCCTCCTGTCCCGGCCCCCACTCCTTTTTTTCCTTCGTCACCTCAGCCCGGAGAGAAATTCCAGTGGAAGTTATGGGTGACACATCCTCTTCTTTACAGGTGGCAGCCTGGCAACTCCTGCAGAAAGTCAAGCAGAGCCCCACTCACACCGGGCCACCCACAAAGCCGTGGACCCTCACACCCTCCCACCATCACAGCCCCGAGACTGCTGACGGGGCAGAGAATATGGAGTCAGGCACAGCTGCAGGGGCTATTGCTGCCTGGAATGCTGTTTATATTGACCTCAACCCAGGCACACCTGGGGAGGGCTTGCCGGCAGGGTCAGGCTGCCCAGGTCAGCTAATCCTCAGCCCTCAGGGAATCACATTGCAGAAAATGGACCTCGCTAAGACAGAATATTAGCCAAGGAAAAAAAGGACACAATGCCATTTGCAGCACCGTAGATGAGTCTAGAGGTAATCACGTGACTTGTAGTAAGTCAGAAACTGAAAGACACATATCGTATGATATTACTTATAGGTATTACCTAAAAATTGATACCAGGGCAGATATTTCCATGGAGAAGGGCAATCACAGATTCATTAAACAAACTTATGGTTCACCAATGGAAAGGTGTGAGGATTGGATTCATTACGATATTGGGGTTAACAGACAGATACAAACACAGGTGAAATATATAATCACCAAAGACCTACGGAATACCAAGAGAAGACTACTCAACATTCTGTCATAACGTACATGGGAAAAGGATCCCAGGAAGAACAGACATATGTATATGTGTAAAAGAAACACATCTTGCACACCAAAAACAAGCCAAACGTTGTAATCAAACTTGCTGTAATAAAAAAATTAAAAAAATTAAATTCAAAACACGAACAAGAAGTAGTGAGAGAAACTTGAGGGGCTTTCTCCTGGCCCATTCCGTTCTAAATTCCAATCTAGAACGTGAATTCCATTGAGGCTCTGCTGCCCTAGTAACCAGATTTGGTAAGGGAGAACAGCTGCCACCTTGTGGCCGTTTCACACAACAGCAGCTTTCATCCCAGCGCTAATGGTCAGTGGATATTCAAAATCATGACAGGCCTGTAAATGACACCTGCCCTGAAAACAAATCCTGGGGTCATATATCGACCAAAAAATTCAAAAGACGTCCATATTTCAAAATGACAGTTTCAAGAGGCATATTTTACGCACATTCGTGTTCTGCTTCTTTTGCTTTCTTTCTTTCTTCGTTAAAAAAACGGGAATGGAAAAAGGCAACCCTCAGAATGGGCGAAAACGTTCGCAAAAGAATCAATGGACAAAGGTTTAATCTCCAATATATATAAACAGCTCATGCAGCTTAATATTAATAAAACAAACAACCCAATACAAAAATGGGCAGAAGATCTAAATAGACGTTTCTTCCAAGAAGACACAGAGATGGCCAAGACGCACATGAAAAGCTGCTCAACATCACTAATTATTAGAGAAATGCAAATCAAAACTACAATGAGGTATGACCTCACTCCTGTTAGAATCGGGATCATCAGGAAATCTACAAACAACAAATTCTGGGGAGGGTGTGGACAAAAGGAACCCTCTTCCGCTATTGGTGGGCATGTAGATTGATACAGTCACTATGGAGAACAGTATGGAGGTTCCTTTAAAAAACTAAAAAGAGAATTACCATAGGATCCAGCAATCCCACTTCTGGGCATATACCCAGAGAAAACCATAAATCACAAAGACACATTCACCACAATGTTCATTGCAGCACTATTTACAATAGCCAGGTAATGGAAGCAACCTAAATGCCCACAGACAGACGAATGGATAAAGATGTGGTACATATATGAAATGGAATATTACTGAGCCATAAAAAGGAATGAAACTGGGTCATTTGTAGAGAAGTCGATGGATCTAGAGACTGTCATAGAGAGGGAAGAAGTCAGAAAGAGAAAAACAAATATTGTATATTAATGCATATAGGTGGAACCTAGAAAAATGGTACAAATGAACTAGTTTGCAGGGCAGAAATAGAGACAGAGGTAGAGAACAAACGTATGGACACCAAGTGGGGGAAGCCATGGGGTGGTGGTGGTGGGATGAGTTGGGAGATTGGGATTGACCTGTATACATGTATATGCATGAAATAGATAACTAAGAATAACCGGCTGTATAAAAAAATAAATAAAATTAAATTTCAAAATTTTTAAAAATAAAATTTAATAATAAAACAGGAAAAAGTTCTTCCATTCACACAGATGTATTTATATGAATGAATTATTTCCATGCTTATATCAATAAATACATAAATGAGGAATAAAATCTAACTCGAACCAAAAAAAAAAAAGAACCGGAACCTAACAGTTATACAGAGTAAATCCCTACAAAGGCACTTGCTCCAGTGGTAAACAATTCTGAAATTGGTCAGAGGTGGGGAATCATCTCTCATACAGCCAGCAGCCCCACCCCCCCACGCAAGGAGCGTCCTCATCGCAAAGCTGGGGGACCGTGCCGAGGCCTCTGTGAGTAAACGTGAGCTGAGCCCCAGGCCAGCTGCTGTTGAAATTTTCCCTCCCTTCCCAGGTAAAACAGCTGAATATGTACAAGTGCTGGAAAACCTAGAGGAAGGGCAATGGAGCCACACCAGCGACAGCACGCTGGCCAACTTGGTGCCTGCAGGCCAGCCAGGATGGTCCTGGCCCCGGGCGCTCTTCTGGATGCTTTCCATTTCCCTGCCTGAGATACCCCTCCTGTCCCGGCCCCCACTCCTTTTTTTCCTTCCTCACCTCAGCCCGGAGAGAAATTCCAGTGGAAGTTATGGGTGACACATCCTCTTCTTTACAGGTGGCAGCCTGGCAACTCCTGCAGAACGTCAAGCAGAGCCACACTCACACCGGGCCACCCACAAAGCCGTGGACCCTCACACCCTCCCACCATCACAGCCCCGAGACTGCTGACGGGGCAGAGAATATGGAGTCAGGCACAGCT
Source organism: Mesoplodon bidens (assembly GCF_964165515.1). Classification (NCBI taxonomy): domain Eukaryota; kingdom Metazoa; phylum Chordata; class Mammalia; order Artiodactyla; family Ziphiidae; genus Mesoplodon; species Mesoplodon bidens. The sequence goes on from NW_027671923.1 coordinate 63,641, forward strand.
GCAGGGGCTATTGCTGCCTGGAGTGCTGTTTATATTGACCTCAACCCAGGCACACCTGGGGAGGGCTTGCCGGCAGGGTCAGGCTGCACAGGTCAGCTAATCCTCAGCCCTCAGGGAATCACATTGCAGAAAATGGACCTCGCTAAGACAGAATATTAGCCAAGGAAAAAAAGGACACAATGCCATTTGCAGCACCGTAGATGAGTCTAGAGGTAATCACGTGACTTGTAGTAAGTCAGAAACTGAAAGACACATATCGTATGATATCACTTATAGGTGTTACCTAAAAATTGATACCAGGGCAGATATTTCCATGGAGAAGGGCAATCACAGATTCATTAAACAATCTTATGGTTCACCAATGGAAAGGTGTGAGGATTGGATTCATTACGATATTGGGGTTAACAGACAGATACAAACACAGGTGAAATATATAATCACCAAAGACCTACGGGATACCAAGAGAAGACTACTCAACATTCTGTCATAACGTACATGGGAAAAGGATCCCAGGAAGAACAGACATATGTATATGTGTAAAAGAAACACATCTTGCACACCAAAAACAAGCCAAACGTTGTAATCAAACTTGCTGTAATAAAAAATAAAAAAAATAAATTCAAAACAAAAACAAGAAGTAGTGAGAGAAACTTGAGGGGCTTTCTGCTGGCCCATTCCTTTCTAAATTCCAATCTAGAACGTGAATTCCATTGAGGCTCTGCTGCCCTAGTAACCAGATTTGGTAAGGGAGAACTGCTGCCACCTTGTGGCCGTTTCACACAACAGCAGCTTTCATCCCAGCGCTAATGGTCAGTGGATATTCAAAATCATGACAGGCCTGTAAATGACACCTGCCCTGAAAACAAATCCTGGGGTCATATATCGACCAAAAAATTCAAAAGACGTCCATATTTCAAAATGACAGTTTCAAGAGGCATATTTTACGCACATTAGTGTTCTGCTTCTTTTGCTTTCTTTCTTTCTTGGTTAAAAAAACGGGAATGGAAAAAGGCAACCCTCAGAATGGGCGAAAACGTTCGCAAAAGAATCAATGGACAAAGGTTTAATCTCCAATATATATAAACAGCTCATGCAGCTTAATATTAATAAAACAAAAAACCCAATACAAAAATGGGCAGAAGATCTAAATAGAAGTTTCTTCCAAGAAGACACAGAGATGGCCAAGACGCACATGAAAAGCTGCTCAACATCACTAATTATTAGAGAAATGCAAATCAAAACTACAATGATGTATGACGTCACTCCTGTTAGAATCGGGATCATCAGAAAATCTACAAACAAAAATTTCTGGGGACGGTGTGGACAAAAGGAACCCTCTTCCGCTATTGGTGGGCATGTAGATTGATACAGTCACTATGGAGAACAGTATGGAGGTTCCTTTAAAAAACTAAAAAGAGAATTACCATAGGATCCAGCAATCCCACTTCTGGGCATATACCCAGAGAAAACCATAAATCACAAAGACACATTCACCACAATGATCATTGCAGCACTATTTACAATAGCCAGGTAATGGAAGCAAACTAAATGCCCACAGACAGACGAATGGATAAAGATGTGGTACATATATAAAATGGAATATTACTGAGCCATAAAAAGGAATGAAACTGGGTCATTTGTAGAGAAGTCGATGGATCTAGAGACTGTCATACAGAGTGAAGTAAGTCAGAAAGAGAAAAACAAATATTGTATATTAATGCATATATGTGGAACCTAGAAAAATGGTACAAATGAACTAGTTTGCAGGGCAGAAATAGAGACAGAGGTAGAGAACAAACGTATGGACACCAAGTGGGGGAAGCCATGGGGTGGTGGTGGTGGGATGAGTTGGGAGATTGGGATTGACCTGTATACATGTATATGCATGAAATAGATAACTAAGAATAACCGGCTGTATGAAAAAATAAATAAAATTAAATTCCAAATTTTTAAAAATAAAATTTAAAAATAAAACAGGAAAAAGTTCTTCCATTCACACAGATGTATTTATATGAATGAATTATTTCCATGCTTATATCAATAAATACATAAATGAGGAATAAAATCTAACTCGAACCAAAAAAAAAAAACCGGAACCTAACAGTTATACAGAGTAAATCCCTACCAAGGCACTTGCTCCAGCAGTAAACAATTCTGAAATTGGTCAGAGGTGGGGAATCATCTCTCATACAGCCAGCAGCCCCGCTCCCCCACGCAAGGAGCGTCCTCATCGCAAAGCTGGGGGACCGTGCCAAGGCCTCTGTGAGTAAACGTGAGCTGAGCCCCAGGCCAGCTGCTGTTGAAATTTTCCCTCCCTTCCCAGGTAAAACACCTGAATATGTACAAGTGCTTGAAAACCTAAAGGAAGGGACGTGGAGCCACACCAGCGACAGCACGCTGGCCAACTTGGTGCCTGCAGGCCAGCCAGGATGGTCCTGGCCACGGGTGCTCTTCTGGAAGCTTTCCATTTCCCTGCCTGAGATACCCCTCCTGTCCCGGCCCCCACTCCTTTTTGTCCTTCCTCACCTCAGCCCGGAGAGAAATTCCAGTGGAAGTTATGGGTGACACATCCTCTTCTTTACAGGTGGCAGCCTGCAACTCCTGCAGAAAGTCCAGCAGAGCCCCACTCACACCGGGCCACCCACAAAGCCGTGGACCCTCACACCCTCACACCATCACAGCCCCGAGACTGCTGACGGGGCAGAGAATATGGAGTCAGGCACAGCTGCAGGGGCTATTGCTGCCTGGAGTGCTGTTTATATTGACCTCAACCCAGGCACACCTGGGGAGGGCTTGCCGGCAGGGTCAGGCTGCCCAGGTCAGCTAATCCTCAGCCCTCAGGGAATCACATTGCAGAAAATGGACCTCGCTAAGACAGAATATTAGCCAAGGAAAAAAAGGACACAATGCCATTTGCAGCACCGTGGATGAGTCTAGAGGTAATCACGTGACTTGTAGTAAGTCAGAAAGTGAAAGACACATATCGTATGATATCACTTATAGGTGTTACCTAAAAATTGATACCAGGGCAGATATTTCCATGGAGAAGGGCAATCACAGATTCATTAAACAATCTTATGGTTCACCAATGGAAAGGTGTGAGGATTGGATTCATTACGATATTGGGGTTAACAGACAGATACAAACACAGGTGAAATATATAATCACCAAAGACCTACGGAATACCAAGAGAAGACTACTCAACATTCTGTCATAACGTACATGGGAAAAGGATCCCAGGAAGAACAGACATATGTATATGTGTAAAAGAAACACATCTTGCACACCAAAAACAAGCCAAACGTTGTAATCAAACTTGCTGTAATAAAAAAATTAAAAAAATTAAATTCAAAACACGAACAAGATGTAGTGAGACAAACTTGAGGGGCTTTCTCCTGGCCCATTCCGTTCTAAATTCCAATCTAGAACGTGAATTCCATTGAGGCTCTGCTGCCCTAGTAACCAGATTTGGTAAGGGAGAACTGCTGCCACCTTGTGGCCGTTTCACACAACAGCAGCTTTCATCCCAGCGCTAATGGTCAGTGGATATTCAAAATCATGACAGGCCTGTAAATGACACCTGCCCTGAAAACAAATCCTGGGGTCATATATCGACCAAAAAATTCAAAAGACGTCCATATTTCAAAATGACAGTTTCCAAAGGCATAGTTTACGCACATTAGTGTTCTGCTTCTTTTGCTTTCTTTCTTTCTTGGTTAAAAAAACGGGAATGGAAAAAGGCAACCCTCAGAATGGACGAAAACGTTCGCAAAAGAATCAATGGACAAAGGTTTAATCTCCAATATATATAAACAGCTCATGCAGCTTAATAATAATAAAACAAACAACCCAATACAAAAATGGGCAGAAGATCTAAATAGACGTTTCTTCCAAGAAGACACAGAGATGGCCAAGACGCACATGAAAAGCTGCTAAATATCACTAATTATTAGAGAAATGCAAATCAAACCTACAATGATGTATGACGTCACTCCTGTTAGAATCGGGATCATCAGAAAATCTACAAACAAAAATTTCTGGGGACGGTGTGGACAAAAGGAACCCTCTTCCGCTATTGGTGGGCATGTAGATTGATACAGTCACTATGGAGAACAGTATGGCGGTTCCTTTAAAAAACTAAAAAGAGAATTACCATAGGATCCAGCAATCCCACTTCTGGGCATATACCCAGAGAAAACCATAAATCACAAAGACACATTCACCACAATGTTCATTGCAGCACTATTTACAATAGCCAGGTAATGGAAGCAAACTAAATGCCCACAGACAGACGAATGGATAAAGATGTGGTACATTTATAAAATGGAATATTACTGAGCCATAAAAAGGAATGAAACTGGGTCATTTGTAGAGAAGTCGATGGATCTAGAGACTGTCATACAGAGTGAAGTAAGTCAGAAAGAGAAAAACAAATATTGTATATTAATGCATATATGTGGAACCTAGAAAAATGGTACAAATGAACTAGTTTGCAGGGCAGAAATAGAGACAGAGGTAGAGAACAAACGTATGGACACCAAGTGGGGGAAGCCATGGGGTGGTGGTGGTGGGATGAGTTGGGAGATTGGGATTGACCTGTATACATGTATATGCATGAAATAGATAACTAAGAATAACCGGCTGTATAAAAAAATAAATAAAATTAAATTTCAAAACTTTTAAAAATAAAATTTAAAAATAAAACAGGAAAAAGTTCTTCCATTCACACAGATGTATTTATATGAATGAATTATTTCCATGCTTAATTCAATAAATACATAAATGAGGAATAAAATCTAACTCGAACCAAAATAAAAAAACCGGAACCTAACAGTTATACAGAGTAAATCCCTACCAAGGCACTTGCTCCAGCGGTAAACAATTCTGAAATTGGTCAGAGGTGGGGAATCATCTCTCATACAGCCAGCAGCCCCGCCCTCCCACGCAAGGAGCGTCCTCATCGCAAAGCTGGGGGACCGTGCCGAGGCCTCTGTGAGTAAACGTGAGCTGAGCCCCAGGCCAGCTGCTGTTGAAATTTTCCCTCCCTTCCCAGGTAAAACACCTGAATATGTACAAGGGCTTGAAAACCTAGAGGAAGGGACGTGGAGCCACACCAGCCACAGCACGCTGGCCAACTTGGTGCCTGCAGGCCAGCCAGGATGGTCTTGGCCCCGGGCGCTCTTCTGGAAGCTTTCCATTTCCCTGCCTGAGATACCCCTCCTGTCCCGGCCCCCGCTCCTTTTTTTCCTTCCTCACCTCAGCCCGGAGAGAAATTCCAGTGGAAGTTATGGGTGACACATCCTCTTCTTTACAGGTGGCAGCCTGGCAACTCCTGCAGAAAGTCCAGCAGAGCCCCACTCACACCGGGCCACCCACAAAGCCGTGGACCCTCACACCCTCCCACCATCACAGCCCCGAGACTGCTGACGGGGCAGAGAATATGGAGTCAGGCACAGCTGCAGGGGCTATTGCTGCCTGGAGTGCTGTTTATATTGACCTCAACCCAGGCACACCTGGGGAGGGCTTGCCGGCAGGGTCAGGCTGCCCAGGTCAGCTAATCCTCAGCCCTCAGGGAATCACATTGCAGAAAATGGACCTCGCTAAGACAGAATATTAGCCAAGGAAAAAAAGGACACAATGCCATTTGCAGCACCGTGGATGAGTCTAGAGGTAATCACGTGACTTGTAGTAAGTCAGAAAGTGAAAGACACATATCGTATGATATCACTTATAGGTGTTACCTAAAAATTGATACCAGGGCAGATATTTCCATGGAGAAGGGCAATCACAGATTCATTAAACAATCTTATGGTTCACCAATGGAAAGGTGTGAGGATTGGATTCATTACGATATTGGGGTTAACAGACAGATACAAACACAGGTGAAATATATAATCACAAAAGACCTACGGAATACCAAGAGAAGACTACTCAACATTCTGTCATAACGTACATGGGAAAAGGATCCCAGGAAGAACAGACATATGTATATGTGTAAAAGAAACACATCTTGCACACCAAAAACAAGCCAAACGTTGTAATCAAACTTGCTGTAATAAAAAATAAAAAAAATAAATTCAAAACAAAAACAAGAAGTAGTGAGAGAAACTTGAGGGGCTTTCTCCTGGCCCATTCCGTTCTAAATTCCAATCTAGAACGTGAATTCCATTGAGGCTCTGCTGCCCTAGTAACCAGATTTGGTAAGGGAGAACTGCTGCCACCTTGTGGCCGTTTCACACAACAGCAGCTTTCATCCCAGCGCTAATGGTCAGTGGATATTCAAAATCATGACAGGCCTGTAAATGACACCTGCCCTGAAAACAAATCCTGGGGTCATATATCGACCAAAAAATTCAAAAGACGTCCATATTTCAAAATGACAGTTTCAAGAGGCATATTTTACGCACATTAGTGTTCTGCTTCTTTTGCACTCTTTCTTTCTTGGTTAAAAAAACGGGAATGGAAAAAGGTAAACCTCAGAATGGACGAAAACGTTCGCAAAAGGATCAATGGACAAAGGTTTAATCTCCAATATATATAAACAGCTCATGCAGCTTAATATTAATAAAACAAACAACCCAATACAAAAATGGGCAGAAGATCTAAATAGAAGTTTCTTCCAAGAAGACACAGAGATGGCCAAGACGCACATGAAAAGCTGCTCAACATCACTAATTATTAGAGAAATGCAAATCAAAACTACAATGATGTATGAGGTCACTCCTGTTACAATCGGGATCATCAGAAAATCTACAAACAAAAATTTCTGGGGACGGTGTGGACAAAAGGAACCCTCTTCCGCTATTGGTGGGCATGTAGATTGATACAGTCACTATGGAGAACAGTATGGAGGTTCCTTTAAAAAACTAAAAAGAGAATTACCATAGGATCCAGCAATCCCACTTCTGGGCATATACCCAGAGAAAACCATAAATCACAAAGACACATTCACCACAATGTTCATTGCAGCACTATTTACAATAGCCAGGTAATGGAAGCAAACTAAATGCCCACAGACAGACGAATGGATAAAGATGTGGTACATATATAAAATGGAATATTACTGAGCCATAAAAAGGAAAGAAACTGGGTCATTTGTAGAGAAGTCGATGGATCTAGAGACTGTCATACAGAGTGAAGTAAGTCAGAAAGAGAAAAACAAATATTGTATATTAATGCATATATGTGGAACCTAGAAAAATGGTACAAATGAACTAGTTTGCAGGGCAGAAATAGAGACAGAGGTAGAGAACAAACGTATGGACACCAAGTGGGGGAAGCCATGGGGTGGTGGTGGTGGGATGAGTTGGGAGATTGGGATTGACCTGTATACATATATATGCATGAAATAGATAACTAAGAATAACCGGCTGTATAAAAAAATAAATAAAATTAAATTTCAAAATTTTTAAAAATAAAATTTAAAAATAAAACAGGAAAAAGTTCTTCCATTCACACAGATGTATTTATATGAATGAATTATTTCCATGCTTAATTCAATAAATACATAAATGAGGAATAAAATCTAACTCGAACCAAAAAAAAAAAAACCAGAACCTAACAGTTATACAGAGTAAATCCCTACCAAGGCACTTGCTCCAGCGGTAAACAATTCTGAAATTGGTCAGAGGTGGGGAATCATCTCTCATACAGCCAGCAGCCCCGCCCCCCCACGCAAGGAGCGTCCTCATCGCAAAGCTGGGGGACCGTGCCGAGGCCTCTGTGAGTAAACGTGAGCTGAGCCCCAGGCCAGCTGCTGTTGAAATTTTCCCTCCCTTCCCAGGTAAAACACCTGCATATGTACAAGTGCTTGAAAACCTAGATGAAGGGCCATGGAGCCACACCAGCGACAGCACGCTGGCCAACTTGGTGCCTGCAGGCCAGCCAGGATGGTCCTGGCCCCGGGCGCTCTTCTGGAAGCTTTCCATTTCCCTGCCTGAGATACCCCTCCTGTCCCGGCCCCCACTCCTTTTTTTCCTTCCTCACCTCAGCCCGGAGAGAAATTCCAGTGGAAGTTATGGGTGACACATCCTCTTCTTTACAGGTGGCAGCCTGGCAACTCCTGCAGAAAGTCCAGCAGAGCCCCACTCACACCGGGCCACCCACAAAGCCGTGGACCCTCACACCCTCCCACCAGCACAGCCCCGAGACTGCTGACGGGGCAGAGAATATGGAGTCAGGCACAGCTGCAGGGGCTATTGCTGCCTGGAGTGCTGTTTATATTGACCTCAACCCAGGCACACCTGGGGAGGGCTTGCCGGCAGGGTCAGGCTGCCCAGGTCAGCTAATCCTCAGCCCTCAGGGAATCACATTGCAGAAAATGGACCTCGCTAAGACAGAATATTCGCCAAGGAAAAAAAGCACACAATGCCATTTGCAGCACCGTAGATGAGTCTAGAGGTAATCACGTGACTTGTAGTAAGTCAGAAAGTGAAAGACACATATCATATCATATCACTTATAGGTGTTACCTATAAATTGATACCAGGGCAGATATTTCCATGGAGAAGGGCAATCACAGATTCATTAAACAAACTTATGGTTCACCAAAGGAAAGGTGTGAGGATTGAATTCATTACGATATTGGGGTTAACAGACAGATACAAACACAGGTGAAATATATAATCACCAAAGACCTACGGAATACCAAGAGAAGACTACTCAACATTCTGTCATAACCTACATGGGAAAAGGATCCCAGGAAGAACAGACATATGTATATGTGTAAAAGAAACACATCTTGCACACCAAAAACAAGCCAAACGTTGTAATCAAACTTGCTGTAATAAAAAAATTAAAAAAATTAAATTCAAAACACGAACAAGAAGTAGTGAGACAAACTTGAGGGGCTTTCTCCTGGCCCATTCCGTTCTAAATTCCAATCTAGAACGTGAATTCCATTGAGGCTCTGCTGCCCTAGTAACCAGATTTGGTAAGGGAGAACTGCTGCCACCTTGTGGCCATTTCACACAACAGCAGCTTTCATCCCAGCGCTAATGGTCAGTGGATATTCAAAATCATGACAGGCCTGTAAATGACACCTGCCCTGAAAACAAATCCTGGGGTCATATATCGACCAAAAAATTCAAAAGACGTCCATATTTCAAAATGACAGTTTCAAGAGGCATATTTTACGCACATTAGTGTTCTGCTTCTTTTGCTTTCTTTCTTTCTTGGTTAAAAAAACGGGAATGGAAAAAGGCAACCCTCAGAATGGACGAAAACGTTCGCAAAAGAATCAATGGACAAAGGTTTAATCTCCAATATATATAAACAGCTCATGCAGCTTAATATTAATAAAACAAACAACCCAATACAAAAATGGGCAGAAGATCTAAATAGACGTTTCTTCCAAGAAGACACAGAGATGGCCAAGACGCACATGAAAAGCTGCTCAACATCACTAATTATTAGAGAAATGCAAATCAAAACTACAATGATGTATGACGTGACTCCTGTTAGAATCGGGATCATCAGAAAATCTACAAACAACAAATTCTGGGGACGGTGTGGACAAAAGGAACCCTCTTCCGCTATTGGTGGGCATGTAAATTGATACAGTCACTATGGAGAACAGTATGGAGGTTCCTTTAAAAAACTAAAAAGAGAAATACCATAGGATCCAGCAATCCCACTTCTTGGCATATACCCAGAGAAAACCATAAATCACAAAGACACATTCACCACAATATTCATTGCAGCACTATTTACAATAGCCAGGTAATGGAAGCAACCTAAATGCCCACAGACAGACGAATGGATAAAGATGTGGTACATATATAAAATGGAATATTACTGAGCCATAAAAAGGAATGAAACTGGGTCATTTGTAGAGAAGTCGATGGATCTAGAGACTGTCATACAGAGGGAAGTAAGTCAGAAAGAGAAAAACAAATATTGTATATTAATGCATATAGGTGGAACCTAGAAAAATGGTACAAATGAACTAGTTTGCAGGGCAGAAATAGAGACAGAGGTAGAGAACAAACGTATGGACACCAAGTGGGGGAAGCCATGGGGTGGTGGTGGTGGGATGAGTTGGGAGATTGGGATTGACCTGTATGCATGTATATGCATGAAATAGATAACTAAGAATAACCTGCTGTATAAAAAAATAAATAAAATTAAATTTCAAAATTTTTAAAAATAAAATTTAAAAATAAAACAGAAAAATGTTCTTCCATTCACACAGATGTATTTATATGAATGAATTATTTCCATGCTTATATCAATAAATAGATAAAAGAGGAATAAAATCTAACTCGAACCAAAAAAAAAAAAACGGAACCTAACAGTTATAGAGAGTAAATCCCTACAAAGGCACTTGCTCCAGAGGTAAACAATTCTGAAATTGGTCAGAGGTGGGGAATCATCTCTCATACAGCCACCAGCCCAGCCCCCCCACGCAAGGAGCATCCTCATCGCAAAGCTGGGGGACCGTGCCGAGGCCTCTGTGAGTAAACGTGAGCTGAGCCCCTGGCCAGCTGCTGTTGAAATTTTCCCTCCCTTCCCAGGTAAAACACCTGAATATGTACAAGGGCTTGAAAACCTAGAGGAAGGGCCATGGAGCCACACCAGCGACAGCACGCTGGCCAACTTGGTGCCTGCAGGCCAGCCAGGATGGTCCTGGCCCCGGGCGCTCTTCTGGATGCTTTCCATTTCCCTGCCTGAGATACCCCTCCTGTCCCGGCCCCCACTCCTTTTTTTCCTTCGTCACCTCAGCCCGGAGAGAAATTCCAGTGGAAGTTATGGGTGACACATCCTCTTCTTTACAGGTGGCAGCCTGGCAACTCCTGCAGAAAGTCCAGCAGAGCCCCACTCACACCGGGCCACCCACAAAGCCGTGGACCCTCACACCCTCCCACCATCACAGCCCCGAGACTGCTGACGGGGCAGAGAATATGGAGTCAGGCACAGCTGCAGGGGCTATTGCTGCCTGGAATGCTGTTTATATTGACCTCAACCCAGGCACACCTGGGGAGGGCTTGCCGGCAGGGTCAGGCTGCCCAGGTCAGCTAATCCTCAGCCCTCAGGGAATCACATTGCAGAAAATGGACCTCGCTAAGACAGAATATTTGCCAAGGAAAAAAAGGACACAATGCCATTTGCAGCACCGTAGATGAGTCTAGAGGTAATCACGTGACTTGTAGTAAGTCAGAAACTGAAAGACACATATCGTATGATATCACTTATAGGTGTTACCTACAAATTGATACCAGGGCAGATATTTCCATGGAGAAGGGCAATCACAGATTCATTAAACACACTTATGGTTCACCAATGGAAAGGTGTGAGGATTGGATTCATTACGATATTGGGGTTTACAGACAGATACAAACACAGGTGAAATATATAATCACCAAAGACCTACGGAATACCAAGAGAAGACTACTCAACATTCTGTCATAACGTACATGGGAAAAGGATCCCAGGAAGAACAGACATATGTATATGTGTAAAGGAAACACATCTTGCACACCAAAAACAAGCCAAACGTTGTAATCAAACTTGCTGTAATAAAAAAAATTAAAAAAATTAAATTCAAAACACGAACAAGATGTAGTGAGACAAACTTGAGGGGCTTTCTCCTGGCCCATTCCGTTCTAAATTCCAATCTAGAACGTGAATTCCATTGAGGCTCTGCTGCCCTAGTAACCAGATTTGGTAAGGGAGAACTGCTGCCACCTTGTGGCCGTTTCACACAACAGCAGCTTTCATTCCAGCGCTAATGGTCAGTGGATATTCAAAATCATGACAGGCCTGTAAATGACACCTGCCCTGAAAACAAATCCTGGGGTCATATATCGACCAAAAAATTCAAAAGACGTCCATATTTCAAAATGACAGTTTCAAGAGGCATATTTTACGCACATTAGTGTTCTGCTTCTTTTGCTTTCTTTCTTTCTTGGTTAAAAAAACGGGAATGGAAAAAGGCAACCCTCAGAATGGACGAAAACGTTCGCAAAAGAATCAATGGACAAAGGTTTAATCTCCAATATATATAAACAGCTCATGCAGCTTAATATTAATAAAACAAACAACCCAATACAAAAATGGGCAGAAGATCTAAATAGACGTTTCTTCCAAGAAGACACAGAGATGGCCAAGACGCACATGAAAAGCTGCTCAACATCACTAATTATTAGAGAAATGCAAATCAAAACTACAATGATGTATGACGTGACTCCTGTTAGAATCGGGATCATCAGAAAATCTACAAACAACAAATTCTGGGGACGGTGTGGACAAAAGGAACCCTCTTCCGCTATTGGTGGGCATGTAAATTGATACAGTCACTATGGAGAACAGTATGGAGGTTCCTTTAAAAAACTAAAAAGAGAAATACCATAGGATCCAGCAATCCCACTTCTGGGCATATACCCAGAGAAAACCATAAATCACAAAGACACATTCACCACAATATTCATTGCAGCACTATTTACAATAGCCAGGTAATGGAAGCAACCTAAATGCCCACAGACAGACGAATGGATAAAGATGTGGTACATATATAAAATGGAATATTACTGAGCCATAAAAAGGAATGAAACTGGGTCATTTGTAGAGAAGTCGATGGATCTAGAGACTGTCATACAGAGGGAAGAAGTCAGAAAGAGAAAAACAAATATTGTATATGAATGCATATAGGTGGAACCTAGAAAAATGGTACAAATGAACTAGTTTGCAGGGCAGAAATAGAGACAGAGGTAGAGAACAAACGTATGGACACCAAGTGGGGGAAGAGATGGGGTGGTGGTGGTGGGATGAGTTGGGAGATTGGGATTGACCTGTATACATGTATATGCATGAAATAGATAACTAAGAATAACCTGCTGTATAAAAAAATAAATAAAATTAAATTTCAAACTTTTTAAAAATAAAATTTAAAAATAAAACAGGAAAAAGTTCTTCCATTCACACAGATGTATTTATATGAATGAATTATTTCCATGCTTATATCAATAAATACATAAAAGAGGAATAAAATCTAACTCGAACCAAAAAAAAAAAAACCCGGAACCTAACAGTTATACAGAGGAAATCCCTACAAAGGCACTTGCTCCAGTGGTAAACAATTCTGAAATTGGTCAGAGGTGGGGAATCATCTCTCATACAGCCAGCAGCCCCGCCCCGCCACGCAGTGAGCGTCCTCATAGCAAAGCTGGGTGACCGTGCCGAGGCCTCTGTGAGTAAACGTGAGCTGAGCCCCAGGCCAGCTGCTGTTGAAATTTTCCCTCCCCAGGTAAAACACCTGAATATGTACAAGTGCTTGAAAACCTAGAGGAAGGGCCATGGAGCCACACCAGCGACAGCACGCTGGCCAACTTGGTGCCTGCAGGCCAGCCAGGATGGTCCTGGCCCCGGGCGCTCTTCTGGAAGCTTTCCATTTCCCTGCCTGAGATACCCCTCCTGTCCCGGCCCCCACTCCTTTTTTTCCTTCCTCACCTCAGCCCGGAGAGAAATTCCAGTGGAAGTTATGGGTGACACATCCTCTTCTTTACAGGTGGCAGCCTGGCAACTCCTGCAGAAAGTCCAGCAGAGCCCCACTCACACCGGGCCACCCACAAAGCCGTGGACCCTCACACCCTCCCACCAGCACAGCCCCGAGACTGCTGACGGGGCAGAGAATATGGAGTCAGGCACAGCTGCAGGGGCTATTGCTGCCTGGAGTGCTGTTTATATTGACCTCAACCCAGGCACACCTGGGGAGGGCTTGCCGGCAGGGTCAGGCTGCCCAGGTCAGCTAATCCTCAGCCCTCAGGGAATCACATTGCATAAAATGGACCTCGCTAAGATAGAATATTAGCCAAGGAAAAAAAGGACACAATGCCATTTGCAGCACCGTAGATGAGTCTAGAGGTAATCACGTGACTTGTAGTAAGTCAGAAAGTGAAAGACACATATCGTATGATATCACTTATAGGTGTTACCTAAAAATTGATACCAGGGCAGATATTTCCATGGAGAAGGGCAATCACAGATTCATTAAACAAACTTATGGTTCACCAAAGAAAAGTTGTGAGGATTGGATTCATTACGATATTGGGGTTAACAGACAGATACAAACACAGGTGAAATATATAATCACCAAAGACCTACGGGATACCAAGAGAAGACTACTCAACATTCTGTCATAACGTACATGGGAAAAGGATCCCAGGAAGAACAGACATATGTATATGTGTAAAAGAAACACATCTTGCACACCAAAAACAAGCCAAACGTTGTAATCAAACTTGCTGTAATAAAAAATAAAAAAAATAAATTCAAAACAAAAACAAGAAGTAGTGAGAGAAACTTGAGGGGCTTTCTGCTGGCCCATTCCTTTCTAAATTCCAATCTAGAACGTGAATTCCATTGAGGCTCTGCTGCCCTAGTAACCAGATTTGGTAAGGGAGAACTGCTGCCACCTTGTGGCCGTTTCACACAACAGCAGCTTTCATCCCAGCGCTAATGGTCAGTGGATATTCAAAATCATGACAGGCCTGTAAATGACACCTGCTCTGAAAACAAATCCTGGGGTCATATATCGACCAAAAAATTCAAAAGACGTCCATATTTCAAAATGACAGTTTCAAGAGGCATATTTTACGCACATTAGTGTTCTGCTTCTTTTGCTTTCTTTCTTTCTTGGTTAAAAAAACGGGAATGGAAAAAGGCAAACCTCAGAATGGACGAAAACGTTCGCTAAAGAATCAATGGACAAAGGTTTAATCTCCAATATATATAAACAGCTCATGCAGCTTAATATTAATAAAACAAAAAACCCAATACAAAAATGGGCAGAAGATCTAAATAGAAGTTTCTTCCAAGAAGACACAGAGATGGCCAAGACGCACATGAAAAGCTGCTCAACATCACTAATTATTAGAGAAATGCAAATCAAAACTACAATGATGTATGACGTCACTCCTGTTAGAATCGGGATCATCAGAAAATCTACAAACAAAAATTTCTGGGGACGGTGTGGACAAAAGGAACCCTCTTCCGCTATTGGTGGGCATGTAGATTGATACAGTCACTATGGAGAACAGTATGGAGGTTCCTTTAAAAAACTAAAAAGAGAATTACCATAGGATCCAGCAATCCCACTTCTGGGCATATACCCAGAGAAAACCATAAATCACAAAGACACATTCACCACAATGTTCATTGCAGCACTATTTACAATAGCCAGGTAATGGAAGCAAACTAAATGCCCACAGACAGACGAATGGATAAAGATGTGGTACATATATAAAATGGAATATTACTGAGCCATAAAAAGGAATGAAACTGGGTCATTTGTAGAGAAGTCGATGGATCTAGAGACTGTCATACAGAGTGAAGTAAGTCAGAAAGAGAAAAACAAATATTGTATATTAATGCATATATGTGGAACCTAGAAAAATGGTACAAATGAACTAGTTTGCAGGGCAGAAATAGAGACAGAGGTAGAGAACAAACGTATGGACACCAAGTGGGGGAAGCCATGGGGTGGTGGTGGTGGGATGAGTTGGGAGATTGGGATTGACCTGTATACATGTATATGCATGAAATAGATAACTAAGAATAACCGGCTGTATGAAAAAATAAATAAAATTAAATTCCAAATTTTTAAAAATAAAATTTAAAAATAAAACAGGAAAAAGTTCTTCCATTCACACAGATGTATTTATATGAATGAATTATTTCCATGCTTATATCAATAAATACATAAATGAGGAATAAAATCTAACACGAACCAAAAAAAAAAAACCGGAACCTAACAGTTATACAGAGTAAATCCCTACCAAGGCACTTGCTCCAGCAGTAAACAATTCTGAAATTGGTCAGAGGTGGGGAATCATCTCTCATACAGCCAGCAGCCCCGCTCCCCCACGCAAGGAGCGTCCTCATCGCAAAGCTGGGGGACCGTGCCAAGGCCTCTGTGAGTAAACGTGAGCTGAGCCCCAGGCCAGCTGCTGTTGAAATTTTCCCTCCCTTCCCAGGTAAAACACCTGAATATGTACAAGTGCTTGAAAACCTAGAGGAAGGGACGTGGAGCCACACCAGCGACAGCACGCTGGCCAACTTGGTGCCTGCAGGCCAGCCAGGATGGTCCTGGCCACGGGTGCTCTTCTGGAAGCTTTCCATTTCCCTGCCTGAGATACCCCTCCTGTCCCGGCCCCCACTCCTTTTTTTCCTTCGTCACCTCAGCCCGGAGAGAAATTCCAGTGGAAGTTATGGGTGACACATCCTCTTCTTTACAGGTGGCAGCCTGCAACTCCTGCAGAAAGTCCAGCAGAGCCCCACTCACACCGGGCCACCCACAAAGCCGTGGACCCTCACACCCTCCCACCATCACAGCCCCGAGACTGCTGACGGGGCAGAGAATATGGAGTCAGGCACAGCTGCAGGGGCTATTGCTGCCTGGAGTGCTGTTTATATTGACCTCAACCCAGGCACACCTGGGGAGGGCTTGCCGGCAGGGTCAGGCTGCCCAGGTCAGCTAATCCTCAGCCCTCAGGGAATCACATTGCAGAAAATGGACCTCGCTAAGACAGAATATTAGCCAAGGAAAAAAAGGACACAATGCCATTTGCAGCACCGTGGATGAGTCTAGAGGTAATCACGTGACTTGTAGTAAGTCAGAAAGTGAAAGACACATATCGTATGATATCACTTATAGGTGTTACCTAAAAATTGATACCAGGGCAGATATTTCCATGGAGAAGGGCAATCACAGATTCATTAAACAATCTTATGGTTCACCAATGGAAAGGTGTGAGGATTGGATTCATTACGATATTGGGGTTAACAGACAGATACAAACACAGGTGAAATATATAATCACAAAAGACCTACGGAATACCAAGAGAAGACTACTCAACATTCTGTCATAACGTACATGGGAAAAGGATCCCAGGAAGAACAGACATATGTATATGTGTAAAAGAAACACATCTTGCACACCAAAAACAAGCCAAACGTTGTAATCAAACTTGCTGTAATAAAAAATAAAAAAAATAAATTCAAAACAAAAACAAGAAGTAGTGAGAGAAACTTGAGGGGCTTTCTCCTGGCCCATTCCGTTCTAAATTCCAATCTAGAACGTGAATTCCATTGAGGCTCTGCTGCCCTAGTAACCAGATTTGGTAAGGGAGAACTGCTGCCACCTTGTGGCCGTTTCACACAACAGCAGCTTTCATCCCAGCGCTAATGGTCAGTGGATATTCAAAATCATGACAGGCCTGTAAATGACACCTGCCCTGAAAACAAATCCTGGGGTCATATATCGACCAAAAAATTCAAAAGACGTCCATATTTCAAAATGACAGTTTCAAGAGGCATATTTTACGCACATTAGTGTTCTGCTTCTTTTGCACTCTTTCTTTCTTGGTTAAAAAAACGGGAATGGAAAAAGGTAAACCTCAGAATGGACGAAAACGTTCGCAAAAGGATCAATGGACAAAGGTTTAATCTCCAATATATATAAACAGCTCATGCAGCTTAATATTAATAAAACAAACAACCCAATACAAAAATGGGCAGAAGATCTAAATAGAAGTTTCTTCCAAGAAGACACAGAGATGGCCAAGACGCACATGAAAAGCTGCTCAACATCACTAATTATTAGAGAAATGCAAATCAAAACTACAATGATGTATGAGGTCACTCCTGTTACAATCGGGATCATCAGAAAATCTACAAACAAAAATTTCTGGGGACGGTGTGGACAAAAGGAACCCTCTTCCGCTATTGGTGGGCATGTAGATTGATACAGTCACTATGGAGAACAGTATGGAGGTTCCTTTAAAAAACTAAAAAGAGAATTACCATAGGATCCAGCAATCCCACTTCTGGGCATATACCCAGAGAAAACCATAAATCACAAAGACACATTCACCACAATGTTCATTGCAGCACTATTTACAATAGCCAGGTAATGGAAGCAAACTAAATGCCCACAGACAGACGAATGGATAAAGATGTGGTACATATATAAAATGGAATATTACTGAGCCATAAAAAGGAAAGAAACTGGGTCATTTGTAGAGAAGTCGATGGATCTAGAGACTGTCATACAGAGTGAAGTAAGTCAGAAAGAGAAAAACAAATATTGTATATTAATGCATATATGTGGAACCTAGAAAAATGGTACAAATGAACTAGTTTGCAGGGCAGAAATAGAGACAGAGGTAGAGAACAAACGTATGGACACCAAGTGGGGGAAGCCATGGGGTGGTGGTGGTGGGATGAGTTGGGAGATTGGGATTGACCTGTATACATGTATATGCATGAAATAGATAACTAAGAATAACCGGCTGTATAAAAAAATAAATAAAATTAAATTTCAAAATTTTTAAAAATAAAATTTAAAAATAAAACAGGAAAAAGTTCTTCCATTCACACAGATGTATTTATATGAATGAATTATTTCCATGCTTAATTCAATAAATACATAAATGAGGAATAAAATCTAACTCGAACCAAAAAAAAAAAACCAGAACCTAACAGTTATACAGAGTAAATCCCTACCAAGGCACTTGCTCCAGCGGTAAACAATTCTGAAATTGGTCAGAGGTGGGGAATCATCTCTCATACAGCCAGCAGCCCCGCCCCCCCACGCAAGGAGCGTCCTCATCGCAAAGCTGGGTGACCGTGCCGAGGCCTCTGTGAGTAAACGTGAGCTGAGCCCCAGGCCAGCTGCTGTTGAAATTTTCCCTCCCTTCCCAGGTAAAACACCTGCATATGTACAAGTGCTTGAAAACCTAGATGAAGGGCCATGGAGCCACACCAGCGACAGCACGCTGGCCAACTTGGTGCCTGCAGGCCAGCCAGGATGGTCCTGGCCCCGGGCGCTCTTCTGGAAGCTTTCCATTTCCCTGCCTGAGATACCCCTCTTGTCCCGGCCCCCACTCCTTTTTTTCCTTCCTCACCTCAGCCCGGAGAGAAATTCCAGTGGAAGTTATGGGTGACACATCCTCTTCTTTACAGGTGGCAGCCTGGCAACTCCTGCAGAAAGTCCAGCAGAGCCCCACTCACACCGGGCCACCCACAAAGCCGTGGACCCTCACACCCTCCCACCAGCACAGCCCCGAGACTGCTGACGGGGCAGAGAATATGGAGTCAGGCACAGCTGCAGGGGCTATTGCTGCCTGGAGTGCTGTTTATATTGACCTCAACCCAGGCACACCTGGGGAGGGCTTGCCGGCAGGGTCAGGCTGCCCAGGTCAGCTAATCCTCAGCCCTCAGGGAATCACATTGCAGAAAATGGACCTCGCTAAGACAGAATATTCGCCAAGGAAAAAAAGCACACAATGCCATTTGCAGCACCGTAGATGAGTCTAGAGGTAATCACGTGACTTGTAGTAAGTCAGAAAGTGAAAGACACATATCATATCATATCACTTATAGGTGTTACCTATAAATTGATACCAGGGCAGATATTTCCATGGAGAAGGGCAATCACAGATTCATTAAACAAACTTATGGTTCACCAAAGGAAAGGTGTGAGGATTGAATTCATTACGATATTGGGGTTAAC
This sequence comes from Mesoplodon bidens, assembly GCF_964165515.1. Lineage (NCBI taxonomy): Eukaryota > Metazoa > Chordata > Mammalia > Artiodactyla > Ziphiidae > Mesoplodon > Mesoplodon bidens. The sequence goes on from NW_027671923.1 coordinate 83,151, forward strand.
AGACAGATACAAACACAGGTGAAATATATAATCACCAAAGACCTACGGAATACCAAGAGAAGACTACTCAACATTCTGTCATAACCTACATGGGAAAAGGATCCCAGGAAGAACAGACATATGTATATGTGTAAAAGAAACACATCTTGCACACCAAAAACAAGCCAAACGTTGTAATCAAACTTGCTGTAATAAAAAAATTAAAAAAATTAAATTCAAAACACGAACAAGAAGTAGTGAGACAAACTTGAGGGGCTTTCTCCTGGCCCATTCCGTTCTAAATTCCAATCTAGAACGTGAATTCCATTGAGGCTCTGCTGCCCTAGTAACCAGATTTGGTAAGGGAGAACTGCTGCCACCTTGTGGCCATTTCACACAACAGCAGCTTTCATCCCAGTGCTAATGGTCAGTGGATATTCAAAATCATGACAGGCCTGTAAATGACACCTGCCCTGAAAACAAATCCTGGGGTCATATATCGACCAAAAAATTCAAAAGACGTCCATATTTCAAAATGACAGTTTCAAGAGGCATATTTTACGCACATTAGTGTTCTGCTTCTTTTGCTTTCTTTCTTTCTTGGTTAAAAAAACGGGAATGGAAAAAGGCAACCCTCAGAATGGACGAAAACGTTCGCAAAAGAATCAATGGACAAAGGTTTAATCTCCAATATATATAAACAGCTCATGCAGCTTAATATTAATAAAACAAACAACCCAATACAAAAATGGGCAGAAGATCTAAATAGACGTTTCTTCCAAGAAGACACAGAGATGGCCAAGACGCACATGAAAAGCTGCTCAACATCACTAATTATTAGAGAAATGCAAATCAAAACTACAATGATGTATGACGTGACTCCTGTTAGAATCGGGATCATCAGAAAATCTACAAACAACAAATTCTGGGGACGGTGTGGACAAAAGGAACCCTCTTCCGCTATTGGTGGGCATGTAAATTGATACAGTCACTATGGAGAACAGTATGGAGGTTCCTTTAAAAAACTAAAAAGAGAAATACCATAGGATCCAGCAATCCCACTTCTTGGCATATACCCAGAGAAAACCATAAATCACAAAGACACATTCACCACAATATTCATTGCAGCACTATTTACAATAGCCAGGTAATGGAAGCAACCTAAATGCCCACAGACAGACGAATGGATAAAGATGTGGTACATATATAAAATGGAATATTACTGAGCCATAAAAAGGAATGAAACTGGGTCATTTGTAGAGAAGTCGATGGATCTAGAGACTGTCATACAGAGGGAAGTAAGTCAGAAAGAGAAAAACAAATATTGTATATTAATGCATATAGGTGGAACCTAGAAAAATGGTACAAATGAACTAGTTTGCAGGGCAGAAATAGAGACAGAGGTAGAGAACAAACGTATGGACACCAAGTGGGGGAAGCCATGGGGTGGTGGTGGTGGGATGAGTTGGGAGATTGGGATTGACCTGTATGCATGTATATGCATGAAATAGATAACTAAGAATAACCTGCTGTATAAAAAAATAAATAAAATTAAATTTCAAAATTTTTAAAAATAAAATTTAAAAATAAAACAGAAAAATGTTCTTCCATTCACACAGATGTATTTATATGAATGAATTATTTCCATGCTTATATCAATAAATAGATAAAAGAGGAATAAAATCTAACTCGAACCAAAAAAAAAAACCGGAACCTAACAGTTATAGAGAGTAAATCCCTACAAAGGCACTTGCTCCAGAGGTAAACAATTCTGAAATTGGTCAGAGGTGGGGAATCATCTCTCATACAGCCACCAGCCCAGCCCCCCCACGCAAGGAGCATCCTCATCGCAAAGCTGGGGGACCGTGCCGAGGCCTCTGTGAGTAAACGTGAGCTGAGCCCCTGGCCAGCTGCTGTTGAAATTTTCCCTCCCTTCCCAGGTAAAACACCTGAATATGTACAAGGGCTTGAAAACCTAGAGGAAGGGCCATGGAGCCACACCAGCGACAGCACGCTGGCCAACTTGGTGCCTGCAGGCCAGCCAGGATGGTCCTGGCCCCGGGCGCTCTTCTGGATGCTTTCCATTTCCCTGCCTGAGATACCCCTCCTGTCCCGGCCCCCACTCCTTTTTTTCCTTCGTCACCTCAGCCCGGAGAGAAATTCCAGTGGAAGTTATGGGTGACACATCCTCTTCTTTACAGGTCGCAGCCTGGCAACTCCTGCAGAAAGTCAAGCAGAGCCCCACTCACACCGGGCCACCCACAAAGCCGTGGGCCCTCACACCCTCCCACCAGCACAGCCCCGAGACTGCTGACGGGGCAGAGAATATGGAGTCAGGCACAGCTGCAGGGGCTATTGCTGCCTGGAATGCTGTTTATATTGACCTCAACCCAGGCACACCTGGGGAGGGCTTGCCGGCAGGGTCAGGCTGCCCAGGTCAGCTAATCCTCAGCCCTCAGGGAATCACATTGCAGAAAATGGACCTCGCTAAGACAGAATATTAGCCAAGGAAAAAAAGGACACAATGCCATTTGCAGCACCGTAGATGAGTCTAGAGGTAATCACGTGACTTGTAGTAAGTCAGAAACTGAAAGACACATATCGTATGATATCACTTATAGGTGTTACCTAAAAATTGATACCAGGGCAGATATTTCCATGGAGAAGGACAATCACAGATTCATTAAACACACTTATGGTTCACCAATGGAAAGGTGTGAGGATTGGATTCATTACGATATTGGGGTTTACAGACAGATACAAACACAGGTGAAATATATAATCACCAAAGACCTACGGAATCCCAAGAGAAGACTACTCAACATTCTGTCATAACGTACATGGGAAAAGGATCCCAGGAAGAACAGACATATGTATATGTGTAAAAGAAACACATCTTGCACACCAAAAACAAGCCAAACGTTGTAATCAAACTTGCTGTAATAAAAAAAATTAAAAAAATTAAATTCAAAACACGAACAAGATGTAGTGAGACAAACTTGAGGGGCTTTCTCCTGGCCCATTCCGTTCTAAATTCCAATCTAGAACGTGAATTCCATTGAGGCTCTGCTGCCCTAGTAACCAGATTTGGTAAGGGGGAACTGCTGCCACCTTGTGGCCGTTTCACACAACAGCAGCTTTCATTCCAGCGCTAATGGTCAGTGGATATTCAAAATCATGACAGGCCTGTAAATGACACCTGCCCTGAAAACAAATCCTGGGGTCATATATCGACCAAAAAATTCAAAAGACGTCCATATTTCAAAATGACAGTTTCAAGAGGCATATTTTACGCACATTAGTGTTCTGCTTCTTTTGCTTTCTTTCTTTCTTGGTTAAAAAAACGGGAATGGAAAAAGGCAACCCTCAGAATGGACGAAAACGTTCGCAAAAGAATCAATGGACAAAGGTTTAATCTCCAATATATATAAACAGCTCATGCAGCTTAATATTAATAAAACAAACAACCCAATACAAAAATGGGCAGAAGATCTAAATAGACGTTTCTTCCAAGAAGACACAGAGATGGCCAAGACGCACATGAAAAGCTGCTCAACATCACTAATTATTAGAGAAATGCAAATCAAAACTACAATGATGTATGACGTGACTCCTGTTAGAATCGGGATCATCAGAAAATCTACAAACAACAAATTCTGGGGACGGTGTGGACAAAAGGAACCCTCTTCCGCTATTGGTGGGCATGTAAATTGATACAGTCACTATGGAGAACAGTATGGAGGTTCCTTTAAAAAACTAAAAAGAGAAATACCATAGGATCCAGCAATCCCACTTCTGGGCATATACCCAGAGAAAACCATAAATCACAAAGACACATTCACCACAATATTCATTGCAGCACTATTTACAATAGCCAGGTAATGGAAGCAAACTAAATGCCCACAGACAGACGAATGGATAAAGATGTGGTACATATATAAAATGGAATATTACTGAGCCATAAAAAGGAATGAAACTGGGTCATTTGTAGAGAAGTCGATGGATCTAGAGACTGTCATACAGAGGGAAGAAGTCAGAAAGAGAAAAACAAATATTGTATATGAATGCATATAGGTGGAACCTAGAAAAATGGTACAAATGAACTAGTTTGCAGGGCAGAAATAGAGACAGAGGTAGAGAACAAACGTATGGACACCAAGTGGGGGAAGCCATGGGGTGGTGGTGGTGGGATGAGTTGGGAGATTGGGATTGACCTGTATACATGTATATGCATGAAATAGATAACTAAGAATAACCGGCTGTATAAAAAAATAAATAAAATTAAATTTCAAAACTTTTAAAAATAAAATTTAAAAATAAAACAGGAAAAAGTTCTTCCATTCACACAGATGTATTTATATGAATGAATTATTTCCATGCTTAATTCAATAAATACATAAATGAGGAATAAAATCTAACTCGAACCAAAATAAAAAAACCGGAACCTAACAGTTATACAGAGTAAATCCCTACCAAGGCACTTGCTCCAGCGGTAAACAATTCTGAAATTGGTCAGAGGTGGGGAATCATCTCTCATACAGCCAGCAGCCCCGCCCCCCCACGCAAGGAGCGTCCTCATCGCAAAGCTGGGTGACCGTGCCGAGGCCTCTGTGAGTAAACGTGAGCTGAGCCCCAGGCCAGCTGCTGTTGAAATTTTCCCTCCCTTCCCAGGTAAAACACCTGAATATGTACAAGGGCTTGAAAACCTAGAGGAAGGGACGTGGAGCCACACCAGCCACAGCACGCTGGCCAACTTGGTGCCTGCAGGCCAGCCAGGATGGTCCTGGCCCCGGGCGCTCTTCTGGAAGCTTTCCATTTCCCTGCCTGAGATACCCCTCCTGTCCCGGCCCCCGCTCCTTTTTTTCCTTCCTCACCTCAGCCCGGAGAGAAATTCCAGTGGAAGTTATGGGTGACACATCCTCTTCTTTACAGGTGGCAGCCTGGCAACTCCTGCAGAAAGTCCAGCAGAGCCCCACTCACACCGGGCCACCCACAAAGCCGTGGACCCTCACACCCTCCCACCATCACAGCCCCGAGACTGCTGACGGGGCAGAGAATATGGAGTCAGGCACAGCTGCAGGGGCAATTGCTGCCTGGAGTGCTGTTTATATTGACCTCAACCCAGGCACACCTGGGGAGGGCTTGCCGGCAGGGTCAGGCTGCCCAAGTCAGCTAATCCTCAGCCCTCAGGGAATCACATTGCAGAAAATGGACCTCGCTAAGACAGAATATTCGCCAAGGAAAAAAAGCACACAATGCCATTTGCAGCACCGTAGATGAGTCTAGAGGTAATCACGTGACTTGTAGTAAGTCAGAAACTGAAAGACACATATCGTATGATATCACTTATAGGTGTTACCTAAAAATTGATACCAGGGCAGATATTTCCATGGAGAAGGGCAATCACAGATTCATTAAACAATCTTATGGTTCACCAATGGAAAGGTGTGAGGATTGGATTCATTACGATATTGGGGTTAACAGACAGATACAAACACAGGTGAAATATATAATCACAAAAGACCTACGGAATACCAAGAGAAGACTACTCAACATTCTGTCATAACGTACATGGGAAAAGGATCCCAGGAAGAACAGACATATGTATATGTGTAAAAGAAACACATCTTGCACACCAAAAACAAGCCAAACGTTGTAATCAAACTTGCTGTAATAAAAAATAAAAAAAATAAATTCAAAACAAAAACAGGAAGTAGTGAGAGAAACTTGAGGGGCTTTCTCCTGGCCCATTCCGTTCTAAATTCCAATCTAGAACGTGAATTCCATTGAGGCTCTGCTGCCCTAGTAACCAGATTTGGTAAGGGAGAACTGCTGCCACCTTGTGGCCGTTTCACACAACAGCAGCTTTCATCCCAGCGCTAATGGTCAGTGGATATTCAAAATCATGACAGGCCTGTAAATGACACCTGCCCTGAAAACAAATCCTGGGGTCATATATCGACCAAAAAATTCAAAAGACGTCCATATTTCAAAATGACAGTTTCAAGAGGCATATTTTACGCACATTAGTGTTCTGCTTCTTTTGCTTTCTTTCTTTCTTGGTTAAAAAAACGGGAATGGAAAAAGGCAACCCTCAGAATGGACGAAAACGTTCGCAAAAGAATCAATGGACAAAGGTTTAATCTCCAATATATATAAACAGCTCATGCAGCTTAATATTAATAAAACAAACAACCCAATACAAAAATGGGCAGAAGATCTAAATAGACGTTTCTTCCAAGAAGACACAGAGATGGCCAAGACGCACATGAAAAGCTGCTCAACATCACTAATTATTAGAGAAATGCAAATCAAAACTACAATGATGTATGACGTGACTCCTGTTAGAATCGGGATCATCAGAAAATCTACAAACAACAAATTCTGGGGACGGTGTGGACAAAAGGAACCCTCTTCCGCTATTGGTGGGCATGTAAATTGATACAGTCACTATGGAGAACAGTATGGAGGTTCCTTTAAAAAACTAAAAAGAGAAATACCATAGGATCCAGCAATCCCACTTCTGGGCATATACCCAGAGAAAACCATAAATCACAAAGACACATTCACCACAATATTCATTGCAGCACTATTTACAATAGCCAGGTAATGGAAGCAACCTAAATGCCCACAGACAGACGAATGGATAAAGATGTGGTACATATATAAAATGGAATATTACTGAGCCATAAAAAGGAATGAAACTGGGTCATTTGTAGAGAAGTCGATGGATCTAGAGACTGTCATACAGAGGGAAGAAGTCAGAAAGAGAAAAACAAATATTGTATATGAATGCATATAGGTGGAACCTAGAAAAATGGTACAAATGAACTAGTTTGCAGGGCAGAAATAGAGACAGAGGTAGAGAACAAACGTATGGACACCAAGTGGGGGAAGAGATGGGGTGGTGGTGGTGGGATGAGTTGGGAGATTGGGATTGACCTGTATACATGTATATGCATGAAATAGATAACTAAGAATAACCTGCTGTATAAAAAAATAAATAAAATTAAATTTCAAACTTTTTAAAAATAAAATTTAAAAATAAAACAGGAAAAAGTTCTTCCATTCACACAGATGTATTTATATGAATGAATTATTTCCATGCTTATATCAATAAATACATAAAAGAGGAATAAAATCTAACTCGAACCAAAAAAAAAAAAACCCGGAACCTAACAGTTATACAGAGGAAATCCCTACAAAGGCACTTGCTCCAGTGGTAAACAATTCTGAAATTGGTCAGAGGTGGGGAATCATCTCTCATACAGCCAGCAGCCCCGCCCCGCCACGCAGTGAGCGTCCTCATAGCAAAGCTGGGTGACCGTGCCGAGGCCTCTGTGAGTAAACGTGAGCTGAGCCCCAGGCCAGCTGCTGTTGAAATTTTCCCTCCCCAGGTAAAACACCTGAATATGTACAAGTGCTTGAAAACCTAGAGGAAGGGCCATGGAGCCACACCAGCGACAGCACGCTGGCCAACTTGGTGCCTGCAGGCCAGCCAGGATGGTCCTGGCCCCGGGCGCTCTTCTGGAAGCTTTCCATTTCCCTGCCTGAGATACCCCTCCTGTCCCGGCCCCCACTCCTTTTTTTCCTTCCTCACCTCAGCCCGGAGAGAAATTCCAGTGGAAGTTATGGGTGACACATCCTCTTCTTTACAGGTGGCAGCCTGGCAACTCCTGCAGAAAGTCCAGCAGAGCCCCACTCACACCGGGCCACCCACAAAGCCGTGGACCCTCACACCCTCCCACCAGCACAGCCCCGAGACTGCTGACGGGGCAGAGAATATGGAGTCAGGCACAGCTGCAGGGGCTATTGCTGCCTGGAGTGCTGTTTATATTGACCTCAACCCAGGCACACCTGGGGAGGGCTTGCCGGCAGGGTCAGGCTGCCCAGGTCAGCTAATCCTCAGCCCTCAGGGAATCACATTGCATAAAATGGACCTCGCTAAGATAGAATATTAGCCAAGGAAAAAAAGGACACAATGCCATTTGCAGCACCGTAGATGAGTCTAGAGGTAATCACGTGACTTGTAGTAAGTCAGAAAGTGAAAGACACATATCGTATGATATCACTTATAGGTGTTACCTAAAAATTGATACCAGGGCAGATATTTCCATGGAGAAGGGCAATCACAGATTCATTAAACAAACTTATGGTTCACCAAAGAAAAGTTGTGAGGATTGGATTCATTACGATATTGGGGTTAACAGACAGATACAAACACAGGTGAAATATATAATCACCAAAGACCTACGGGATACCAAGAGAAGACTACTCAACATTCTGTCATAACGTACATGGGAAAAGGATCCCAGGAAGAACAGACATATGTATATGTGTAAAAGAAACACATCTTGCACACCAAAAACAAGCCAAACGTTGTAATCAAACTTGCTGTAATAAAAAATAAAAAAAATAAATTCAAAACAAAAACAAGAAGTAGTGAGAGAAACTTGAGGGGCTTTCTGCTGGCCCATTCCTTTCTAAATTCCAATCTAGAACGTGAATTCCATTGAGGCTCTGCTGCCCTAGTAACCAGATTTGGTAAGGGAGAACTGCTGCCACCTTGTGGCCGTTTCACACAACAGCAGCTTTCATCCCAGCGCTAATGGTCAGTGGATATTCAAAATCATGACAGGCCTGTAAATGACACCTGCTCTGAAAACAAATCCTGGGGTCATATATCGACCAAAAAATTCAAAAGACGTCCATATTTCAAAATGACAGTTTCAAGAGGCATATTTTACGCACATTAGTGTTCTGCTTCTTTTGCTTTCTTTCTTTCTTGGTTAAAAAAACGGGAATGGAAAAAGGCAAACCTCAGAATGGACGAAAACGTTCGCTAAAGAATCAATGGACAAAGGTTTAATCTCCAATATATATAAACAGCTCATGCAGCTTAATATTAATAAAACAAAAAACCCAATACAAAAATGGGCAGAAGATCTAAATAGAAGTTTCTTCCAAGAAGACACAGAGATGGCCAAGACGCACATGAAAAGCTGCTCAACATCACTAATTATTAGAGAAATGCAAATCAAAACTACAATGATGTATGACGTCACTCCTGTTAGAATCGGGATCATCAGAAAATCTACAAACAAAAATTTCTGGGGACGGTGTGGACAAAAGGAACCCTCTTCCGCTATTGGTGGGCATGTAGATTGATACAGTCACTATGGAGAACAGTATGGAGGTTCCTTTAAAAAACTAAAAAGAGAATTACCATAGGATCCAGCAATCCCACTTCTGGGCATATACCCAGAGAAAACCATAAATCACAAAGACACATTCACCACAATGTTCATTGCAGCACTATTTACAATAGCCAGGTAATGGAAGCAAACTAAATGCCCACAGACAGACGAATGGATAAAGATGTGGTACATATATAAAATGGAATATTACTGAGCCATAAAAAGGAATGAAACTGGGTCATTTGTAGAGAAGTCGATGGATCTAGAGACTGTCATACAGAGTGAAGTAAGTCAGAAAGAGAAAAACAAATATTGTATATTAATGCATATATGTGGAACCTAGAAAAATGGTACAAATGAACTAGTTTGCAGGGCAGAAATAGAGACAGAGGTAGAGAACAAACGTATGGACACCAAGTGGGGGAAGCCATGGGGTGGTGGTGGTGGGATGAGTTGGGAGATTGGGATTGACCTGTATACATGTATATGCATGAAATAGATAACTAAGAATAACCGGCTGTATGAAAAAATAAATAAAATTAAATTCCAAATTTTTAAAAATAAAATTTAAAAATAAAACAGGAAAAAGTTCTTCCATTCACACAGATGTATTTATATGAATGAATTATTTCCATGCTTATATCAATAAATACATAAATGAGGAATAAAATCTAACACGAACCAAAAAAAAAAAACCGGAACCTAACAGTTATACAGAGTAAATCCCTACCAAGGCACTTGCTCCAGCAGTAAACAATTCTGAAATTGGTCAGAGGTGGGGAATCATCTCTCATACAGCCAGCAGCCCCGCTCCCCCACGCAAGGAGCGTCCTCATCGCAAAGCTGGGGGACCGTGCCAAGGCCTCTGTGAGTAAACGTGAGCTGAGCCCCAGGCCAGCTGCTGTTGAAATTTTCCCTCCCTTCCCAGGTAAAACACCTGAATATGTACAAGTGCTTGAAAACCTAGAGGAAGGGACGTGGAGCCACACCAGCGACAGCACGCTGGCCAACTTGGTGCCTGCAGGCCAGCCAGGATGGTCCTGGCCACGGGTGCTCTTCTGGAAGCTTTCCATTTCCCTGCCTGAGATACCCCTCCTGTCCCGGCCCCCACTCCTTTTTTTCCTTCGTCACCTCAGCCCGGAGAGAAATTCCAGTGGAAGTTATGGGTGACACATCCTCTTCTTTACAGGTGGCAGCCTGCAACTCCTGCAGAAAGTCCAGCAGAGCCCCACTCACACCGGGCCACCCACAAAGCCGTGGACCCTCACACCCTCCCACCATCACAGCCCCGAGACTGCTGACGGGGCAGAGAATATGGAGTCAGGCACAGCTGCAGGGGCTATTGCTGCCTGGAGTGCTGTTTATATTGACCTCAACCCAGGCACACCTGGGGAGGGCTTGCCGGCAGGGTCAGGCTGCCCAGGTCAGCTAATCCTCAGCCCTCAGGGAATCACATTGCAGAAAATGGACCTCGCTAAGACAGAATATTAGCCAAGGAAAAAAAGGACACAATGCCATTTGCAGCACCGTGGATGAGTCTAGAGGTAATCACGTGACTTGTAGTAAGTCAGAAAGTGAAAGACACATATCGTATGATATCACTTATAGGTGTTACCTAAAAATTGATACCAGGGCAGATATTTCCATGGAGAAGGGCAATCACAGATTCATTAAACAATCTTATGGTTCACCAATGGAAAGGTGTGAGGATTGGATTCATTACGATATTGGGGTTAACAGACAGATACAAACACAGGTGAAATATATAATCACAAAAGACCTACGGAATACCAAGAGAAGACTACTCAACATTCTGTCATAACGTACATGGGAAAAGGATCCCAGGAAGAACAGACATATGTATATGTGTAAAAGAAACACATCTTGCACACCAAAAACAAGCCAAACGTTGTAATCAAACTTGCTGTAATAAAAAATAAAAAAAATAAATTCAAAACAAAAACAAGAAGTAGTGAGAGAAACTTGAGGGGCTTTCTCCTGGCCCATTCCGTTCTAAATTCCAATCTAGAACGTGAATTCCATTGAGGCTCTGCTGCCCTAGTAACCAGATTTGGTAAGGGAGAACTGCTGCCACCTTGTGGCCGTTTCACACAACAGCAGCTTTCATCCCAGCGCTAATGGTCAGTGGATATTCAAAATCATGACAGGCCTGTAAATGACACCTGCCCTGAAAACAAATCCTGGGGTCATATATCGACCAAAAAATTCAAAAGACGTCCATATTTCAAAATGACAGTTTCAAGAGGCATATTTTACGCACATTAGTGTTCTGCTTCTTTTGCACTCTTTCTTTCTTGGTTAAAAAAACGGGAATGGAAAAAGGTAAACCTCAGAATGGACGAAAACGTTCGCAAAAGGATCAATGGACAAAGGTTTAATCTCCAATATATATAAACAGCTCATGCAGCTTAATATTAATAAAACAAACAACCCAATACAAAAATGGGCAGAAGATCTAAATAGAAGTTTCTTCCAAGAAGACACAGAGATGGCCAAGACGCACATGAAAAGCTGCTCAACATCACTAATTATTAGAGAAATGCAAATCAAAACTACAATGATGTATGAGGTCACTCCTGTTACAATCGGGATCATCAGAAAATCTACAAACAAAAATTTCTGGGGACGGTGTGGACAAAAGGAACCCTCTTCCGCTATTGGTGGGCATGTAGATTGATACAGTCACTATGGAGAACAGTATGGAGGTTCCTTTAAAAAACTAAAAAGAGAATTACCATAGGATCCAGCAATCCCACTTCTGGGCATATACCCAGAGAAAACCATAAATCACAAAGACACATTCACCACAATGTTCATTGCAGCACTATTTACAATAGCCAGGTAATGGAAGCAAACTAAATGCCCACAGACAGACGAATGGATAAAGATGTGGTACATATATAAAATGGAATATTACTGAGCCATAAAAAGGAAAGAAACTGGGTCATTTGTAGAGAAGTCGATGGATCTAGAGACTGTCATACAGAGTGAAGTAAGTCAGAAAGAGAAAAACAAATATTGTATATTAATGCATATATGTGGAACCTAGAAAAATGGTACAAATGAACTAGTTTGCAGGGCAGAAATAGAGACAGAGGTAGAGAACAAACGTATGGACACCAAGTGGGGGAAGCCATGGGGTGGTGGTGGTGGGATGAGTTGGGAGATTGGGATTGACCTGTATACATGTATATGCATGAAATAGATAACTAAGAATAACCGGCTGTATAAAAAAATAAATAAAATTAAATTTCAAAATTTTTAAAAATAAAATTTAAAAATAAAACAGGAAAAAGTTCTTCCATTCACACAGATGTATTTATATGAATGAATTATTTCCATGCTTAATTCAATAAATACATAAATGAGGAATAAAATCTAACTCGAACCAAAAAAAAAAAACCAGAACCTAACAGTTATACAGAGTAAATCCCTACCAAGGCACTTGCTCCAGCGGTAAACAATTCTGAAATTGGTCAGAGGTGGGGAATCATCTCTCATACAGCCAGCAGCCCCGCCCCCCCACGCAAGGAGCGTCCTCATCGCAAAGCTGGGTGACCGTGCCGAGGCCTCTGTGAGTAAACGTGAGCTGAGCCCCAGGCCAGCTGCTGTTGAAATTTTCCCTCCCTTCCCAGGTAAAACACCTGCATATGTACAAGTGCTTGAAAACCTAGATGAAGGGCCATGGAGCCACACCAGCGACAGCACGCTGGCCAACTTGGTGCCTGCAGGCCAGCCAGGATGGTCCTGGCCCCGGGCGCTCTTCTGGAAGCTTTCCATTTCCCTGCCTGAGATACCCCTCTTGTCCCGGCCCCCACTCCTTTTTTTCCTTCCTCACCTCAGCCCGGAGAGAAATTCCAGTGGAAGTTATGGGTGACACATCCTCTTCTTTACAGGTGGCAGCCTGGCAACTCCTGCAGAAAGTCCAGCAGAGCCCCACTCACACCGGGCCACCCACAAAGCCGTGGACCCTCACACCCTCCCACCAGCACAGCCCCGAGACTGCTGACGGGGCAGAGAATATGGAGTCAGGCACAGCTGCAGGGGCTATTGCTGCCTGGAGTGCTGTTTATATTGACCTCAACCCAGGCACACCTGGGGAGGGCTTGCCGGCAGGGTCAGGCTGCCCAGGTCAGCTAATCCTCAGCCCTCAGGGAATCACATTGCAGAAAATGGACCTCGCTAAGACAGAATATTCGCCAAGGAAAAAAAGCACACAATGCCATTTGCAGCACCGTAGATGAGTCTAGAGGTAATCACGTGACTTGTAGTAAGTCAGAAAGTGAAAGACACATATCATATCATATCACTTATAGGTGTTACCTATAAATTGATACCAGGGCAGATATTTCCATGGAGAAGGGCAATCACAGATTCATTAAACAAACTTATGGTTCACCAAAGGAAAGGTGTGAGGATTGAATTCATTACGATATTGGGGTTAACAGACAGATACAAACACAGGTGAAATATATAATCACCAAAGACCTACGGAATACCAAGAGAAGACTACTCAACATTCTGTCATAACCTACATGGGAAAAGGATCCCAGGAAGAACAGACATATGTATATGTGTAAAAGAAACACATCTTGCACACCAAAAACAAGCCAAACGTTGTAATCAAACTTGCTGTAATAAAAAAATTAAAAAAATTAAATTCAAAACACGAACAAGAAGTAGTGAGACAAACTTGAGGGGCTTTCTCCTGGCCCATTCCGTTCTAAATTCCAATCTAGAACGTGAATTCCATTGAGGCTCTGCTGCCCTAGTAACCAGATTTGGTAAGGGAGAACTGCTGCCACCTTGTGGCCATTTCACACAACAGCAGCTTTCATCCCAGTGCTAATGGTCAGTGGATATTCAAAATCATGACAGGCCTGTAAATGACACCTGCCCTGAAAACAAATCCTGGGGTCATATATCGACCAAAAAATTCAAAAGACGTCCATATTTCAAAATGACAGTTTCAAGAGGCATATTTTACGCACATTAGTGTTCTGCTTCTTTTGCTTTCTTTCTTTCTTGGTTAAAAAAACGGGAATGGAAAAAGGCAACCCTCAGAATGGACGAAAACGTTCGCAAAAGAATCAATGGACAAAGGTTTAATCTCCAATATATATAAACAGCTCATGCAGCTTAATATTAATAAAACAAACAACCCAATACAAAAATGGGCAGAAGATCTAAATAGACGTTTCTTCCAAGAAGACACAGAGATGGCCAAGACGCACATGAAAAGCTGCTCAACATCACTAATTATTAGAGAAATGCAAATCAAAACTACAATGATGTATGACGTGACTCCTGTTAGAATCGGGATCATCAGAAAATCTACAAACAACAAATTCTGGGGACGGTGTGGACAAAAGGAACCCTCTTCCGCTATTGGTGGGCATGTAAATTGATACAGTCACTATGGAGAACAGTATGGAGGTTCCTTTAAAAAACTAAAAAGAGAAATACCATAGGATCCAGCAATCCCACTTCTTGGCATATACCCAGAGAAAACCATAAATCACAAAGACACATTCACCACAATATTCATTGCAGCACTATTTACAATAGCCAGGTAATGGAAGCAACCTAAATGCCCACAGACAGACGAATGGATAAAGATGTGGTACATATATAAAATGGAATATTACTGAGCCATAAAAAGGAATGAAACTGGGTCATTTGTAGAGAAGTCGATGGATCTAGAGACTGTCATACAGAGGGAAGTAAGTCAGAAAGAGAAAAACAAATATTGTATATTAATGCATATAGGTGGAACCTAGAAAAATGGTACAAATGAACTAGTTTGCAGGGCAGAAATAGAGACAGAGGTAGAGAACAAACGTATGGACACCAAGTGGGGGAAGCCATGGGGTGGTGGTGGTGGGATGAGTTGGGAGATTGGGATTGACCTGTATGCATGTATATGCATGAAATAGATAACTAAGAATAACCTGCTGTATAAAAAAATAAATAAAATTAAATTTCAAAATTTTTAAAAATAAAATTTAAAAATAAAACAGAAAAATGTTCTTCCATTCACACAGATGTATTTATATGAATGAATTATTTCCATGCTTATATCAATAAATAGATAAAAGAGGAATAAAATCTAACTCGAACCAAAAAAAAAAACCGGAACCTAACAGTTATAGAGAGTAAATCCCTACAAAGGCACTTGCTCCAGAGGTAAACAATTCTGAAATTGGTCAGAGGTGGGGAATCATCTCTCATACAGCCACCAGCCCAGCCCCCCCACGCAAGGAGCATCCTCATCGCAAAGCTGGGGGACCGTGCCGAGGCCTCTGTGAGTAAACGTGAGCTGAGCCCCTGGCCAGCTGCTGTTGAAATTTTCCCTCCCTTCCCAGGTAAAACACCTGAATATGTACAAGGGCTTGAAAACCTAGAGGAAGGGCCATGGAGCCACACCAGCGACAGCACGCTGGCCAACTTGGTGCCTGCAGGCCAGCCAGGATGGTCCTGGCCCCGGGCGCTCTTCTGGATGCTTTCCATTTCCCTGCCTGAGATACCCCTCCTGTCCCGGCCCCCACTCCTTTTTTTCCTTCGTCACCTCAGCCCGGAGAGAAATTCCAGTGGAAGTTATGGGTGACACATCCTCTTCTTTACAGGTCGCAGCCTGGCAACTCCTGCAGAAAGTCAAGCAGAGCCCCACTCACACCGGGCCACCCACAAAGCCGTGGGCCCTCACACCCTCCCACCAGCACAGCCCCGAGACTGCTGACGGGGCAGAGAATATGGAGTCAGGCACAGCTGCAGGGGCTATTGCTGCCTGGAATGCTGTTTATATTGACCTCAACCCAGGCACACCTGGGGAGGGCTTGCCGGCAGGGTCAGGCTGCCCAGGTCAGCTAATCCTCAGCCCTCAGGGAATCACATTGCAGAAAATGGACCTCGCTAAGACAGAATATTAGCCAAGGAAAAAAAGGACACAATGCCATTTGCAGCACCGTAGATGAGTCTAGAGGTAATCACGTGACTTGTAGTAAGTCAGAAACTGAAAGACACATATCGTATGATATCACTTATAGGTGTTACCTAAAAATTGATACCAGGGCAGATATTTCCATGGAGAAGGACAATCACAGATTCATTAAACACACTTATGGTTCACCAATGGAAAGGTGTGAGGATTGGATTCATTACGATATTGGGGTTTACAGACAGATAAAAACACAGGTGAAATATATAATCACCAAAGACCTACGGAATCCCAAGAGAAGACTACTCAACATTCTGTCATAACGTACATGGGAAAAGGATCCCAGGAAGAACAGACATATGTATATGTGTAAAAGAAACACATCTTGCACACCAAAAACAAGCCAAACGTTGTAATCAAACTTGCTGTAATAAAAAAAATTAAAAAAATTAAATTCAAAACACGAACAAGATGTAGTGAGACAAACTTGAGGGGCTTTCTCCTGGCCCATTCCGTTCTAAATTCCAATCTAGAACGTGAATTCCATTGAGGCTCTGCTGCCCTAGTAACCAGATTTGGTAAGGGGGAACTGCTGCCACCTTGTGGCCGTTTCACACAACAGCAGCTTTCATTCCAGCGCTAATGGTCAGTGGATATTCAAAATCATGACAGGCCTGTAAATGACACCTGCCCTGAAAACAAATCCTGGGGTCATATATCGACCAAAAAATTCAAAAGACGTCCATATTTCAAAATGACAGTTTCAAGAGGCATATTTTACGCACATTAGTGTTCTGCTTCTTTTGCTTTCTTTCTTTCTTGGTTAAAAAAACGGGAATGGAAAAAGGCAACCCTCAGAATGGACGAAAACGTTCGCAAAAGAATCAATGGACAAAGGTTTAATCTCCAATATATATAAACAGCTCATGCAGCTTAATATTAATAAAACAAACAACCCAATACAAAAATGGGCAGAAGATCTAAATAGACGTTTCTTCCAAGAAGACACAGAGATGGCCAAGACGCACATGAAAAGCTGCTCAACATCACTAATTATTAGAGAAATGCAAATCAAAACTACAATGATGTATGACGTGACTCCTGTTAGAATCGGGATCATCAGAAAATCTACAAACAACAAATTCTGGGGACGGTGTGGACAAAAGGAACCCTCTTCCGCTATTGGTGGGCATGTAAATTGATACAGTCACTATGGAGAACAGTATGGAGGTTCCTTTAAAAAACTAAAAAGAGAAATACCATAGGATCCAGCAATCCCACTTCTGGGCATATACCCAGAGAAAACCATAAATCACAAAGACACATTCACCACAATATTCATTGCAGCACTATTTACAATAGCCAGGTAATGGAAGCAAACTAAATGCCCACAGACAGACGAATGGATAAAGATGTGGTACATATATAAAATGGAATATTACTGAGCCATAAAAAGGAATGAAACTGGGTCATTTGTAGAGAAGTCGATGGATCTAGAGACTGTCATACAGAGGGAAGAAGTCAGAAAGAGAAAAACAAATATTGTATATGAATGCATATAGGTGGAACCTAGAAAAATGGTACAAATGAACTAGTTTGCAGGGCAGAAATAGAGACAGAGGTAGAGAACAAACGTATGGACACCAAGTGGGGGAAGCCATGGGGTGGTGGTGGTGGGATGAGTTGGGAGATTGGGATTGACCTGTATACATGTATATGCATGAAATAGATAACTAAGAATAACCGGCTGTATAAAAAAATAAATAAAATTAAATTTCAAAACTTTTAAAAATAAAATTTAAAAATAAAACAGGAAAAAGTTCTTCCATTCACACAGATGTATTTATATGAATGAATTATTTCCATGCTTAATTCAATAAATACATAAATGAGGAATAAAATCTAACTCGAACCAAAATAAAAAAACCGGAACCTAACAGTTATACAGAGTAAATCCCTACCAAGGCACTTGCTCCAGCGGTAAACAATTCTGAAATTGGTCAGAGGTGGGGAATCATCTCTCATACAGCCAGCAGCCCCGCCCCCCCACGCAAGGAGCGTCCTCATCGCAAAGCTGGGTGACCGTGCCGAGGCCTCTGTGAGTAAACGTGAGCTGAGCCCCAGGCCAGCTGCTGTTGAAATTTTCCCTCCCTTCCCAGGTAAAACACCTGAATATGTACAAGGGCTTGAAAACCTAGAGGAAGGGACGTGGAGCCACACCAGCCACAGCACGCTGGCCAACTTGGTGCCTGCAGGCCAGCCAGGATGGTCCTGGCCCCGGGCGCTCTTCTGGAAGCTTTCCATTTCCCTGCCTGAGATACCCCTCCTGTCCCGGCCCCCGCTCCTTTTTTTCCTTCCTCACCTCAGCCCGGAGAGAAATTCCAGTGGAAGTTATGGGTGACACATCCTCTTCTTTACAGGTGGCAGCCTGGCAACTCCTGCAGAAAGTCCAGCAGAGCCCCACTCACACCGGGCCACCCACAAAGCCGTGGACCCTCACACCCTCCCACCATCACAGCCCCGAGACTGCTGACGGGGCAGAGAATATGGAGTCAGGCACAGCTGCAGGGGCAATTGCTGCCTGGAGTGCTGTTTATATTGACCTCAACCCAGGCACACCTGGGGAGGGCTTGCCGGCAGGGTCAGGCTGCCCAAGTCAGCTAATCCTCAGCCCTCAGGGAATCACATTGCAGAAAATGGACCTCGCTAAGACAGAATATTCGCCAAGGAAAAAAAGCACACAATGCCATTTGCAGCACCGTAGATGAGTCTAGAGGTAATCACGTGACTTGTAGTAAGTCAGAAACTGAAAGACACATATCGTATGATATCACTTATAGGTGTTACCTAAAAATTGATACCAGGGCAGATATTTCCATGGAGAAGGGCAATCACAGATTCATTAAACAATCTTATGGTTCACCAATGGAAAGGTGTGAGGATTGGATTCATTACGATATTGGGGTTAACAGACAGATACAAACACAGGTGAAATATATAATCACAAAAGACCTACGGAATACCAAGAGAAGACTACTCAACATTCTGTCATAACGTACATGGGAAAAGGATCCCAGGAAGAACAGACATATGTATATGTGTAAAAGAAACACATCTTGCACACCAAAAACAAGCCAAACGTTGTAATCAAACTTGCTGTAATAAAAAATAAAAAAAATAAATTCAAAACAAAAACAGGAAGTAGTGAGAGAAACTTGAGGGGCTTTCTCCTGGCCCATTCCGTTCTAAATTCCAATCTAGAACGTGAATTCCATTGAGGCTCTGCTGCCCTAGTAACCAGATTTGGTAAGGGAGAACTGCTGCCACCTTGTGGCCGTTTCACACAACAGCAGCTTTCATCCCAGCGCTAATGGTCAGTGGATATTCAAAATCATGACAGGCCTGTAAATGACACCTGCCCTGAAAACAAATCCTGGGGTCATATATCGACCAAAAAATTCAAAAGACGTCCATATTTCAAAATGACAGTTTCAAGAGGCATATTTTACGCACATTAGTGTTCTGCTTCTTTTGCTTTCTTTCTTTCTTGGTTAAAAAAACGGGAATGGAAAAAGGCAACCCTCAGAATGGACGAAAACGTTCGCAAAAGAATCAATGGACAAAGGTTTAATCTCCAATATATATAAACAGCTCATGCAGCTTAATATTAATAAAACAAACAACCCAATACAAAAATGGGCAGAAGATCTAAATAGACGTTTCTTCCAAGAAGACACAGAGATGGCCAAGACGCACATGAAAAGCTGCTCAACATCACTAATTATTAGAGAAATGCAAATCAAAACTACAATGATGTATGACGTGACTCCTGTTAGAATCGGGATCATCAGAAAATCTACAAACAACAAATTCTGGGGACGGTGTGGACAAAAGGAACCCTCTTCCGCTATTGGTGGGCATGTAAATTGATACAGTCACTATGGAGAACAGTATGGAGGTTCCTTTAAAAAACTAAAAAGAGAAATACCATAGGATCCAGCAATCCCACTTCTGGGCATATACCCAGAGAAAACCATAAATCACAAAGACACATTCACCACAATATTCATTGCAGCACTATTTACAATAGCCAGGTAATGGAAGCAAACTAAATGCCCACAGACAGACGAATGGATAAAGATGTGGTACATATATAAAATGGAATATTACTGAGCCATAAAAAGGAATGAAACTGGGTCATTTGTAGAGAAGTCGATGGATCTAGAGACTGTCATACAGAGGGAAGAAGTCAGAAAGAGAAAAACAAATATTGTATATGAATGCATATAGGTGGAACCTAGAAAAATGGTACAAATGAACTAGTTTGCAGGGCAGAAATAGAGACAGAGGTAGAGAACAAACGTATGGACACCAAGTGGGGGAAGCCATGGGGTGGTGGTGGTGGGATGAGTTGGGCGATTGGGATTGACCTGTATACATGTATATGCATGAAATAGATAACTAAGAATAACCGGCTGTATAAAAAAATAAATAAAATTAAATTTCAAAACTTTTAAAAATAAAATTTAAAAATAAAACAGGAAAAAGTTCTTCCATTCACACAGATGTATTTATATGAATGAATTATTTCCATGCTTAATTCAATAAATACATAAATGAGGAATAAAATCTAACTCGAACCAAAATAAAAAAACCGGAACCTAACAGTTATACAGAGTAAATCCCTACCAAGGCACTTGCTCCAGCGGTAAACAATTCTGAAATTGGTCAGAGGTGGGGAATCATCTCTCATACAGCCACCAGCCCAGCCCCCCCACGCAAGGAGCGTCCTCATCGCAAAGCTGGGTGACCGTGCCGAGGCCTCTGTGAGTAAACGTGAGCTGAGCCCCAGGCCAGCTGCTGTTGAAATTTTCCCTCCCTTCCCAGGTAAAACACCTGAATATGTACAAGGGCTTGAAAACCTAGAGGAAGGGACGTGGAGCCACACCAGCCACAGCACGCTGGCCAACTTGGTGCCTGCAGGCCAGCCAGGATGGTCCTGGCCCCGGGCGCTCTTCTGGAAGCTTTCCATTTCCCTGCCTGAGATACCCCTCCTGTCCCGGCCCCCGCTCCTTTTTTTCCTTCCTCACCTCAGCCCGGAGAGAAATTCCAGTGGAAGTTATGGGTGACACAACCTCTTCTTTACAGGTGGCAGCCTGGCAACTCCTGCAGAAAGTCCAGCAGAGCCCCACTCACACCGGGCCACCCACAAAGCCGTGGACCCTCACACCCTCCCACCATCACAGCCCCGAGACTGCTGACGGGGCAGAGAATATGGAGTCAGGCACAGCTGCAGGGGCAATTGCTGCCTGGAGTGCTGTTTATATTGACCTCAACCCAGGCACACCTGGGGAGGGCTTGCCGGCAGGGTCAGGCTGCCCAAGTCAGCTAATCCTCAGCCCTCAGGGAATCACATTGCAGAAAATGGACCTCGCTAAGACAGAATATTCGCCAAGGAAAAAAAGCACACAATGCCATTTGCAGCACCGTAGATGAGTCTAGAGGTAATCACGTGACTTGTAGTAAGTCAGAAACTGAAAGACACATATCGTATGATATCACTTATAGGTGTTACCTAAAAATTGATACCAGGGCAGATATTTCCATGGAGAAGGGCAATCACAGATTCATTAAACAATCTTATGGTTCACCAATGGAAAGGTGTGAGGATTGGATTCATTACGATATTGGGGTTAACAGACAGATACAAACACAGGTGAAATATATAATCACAAAAGACCTACGGAATACCAAGAGAAGACTACTCAACATTCTGTCATAACGTACATGGGAAAAGGATCCCAGGAAGAACAGACATATGTATATGTGTAAAAGAAACACATCTTGCACACCAAAAACAAGCCAAACGTTGTAATCAAACTTGCTGTAATAAAAAATAAAAAAAATAAATTCAAAACAAAAACAGGAAGTAGTGAGAGAAACTTGAGGGGCTTTCTCCTGGCCCATTCCGTTCTAAATTCCAATCTAGAACGTGAATTCCATTGAGGCTCTGCTGCCCTAGTAACCAGATTTGGTAAGGGAGAACTGCTGCCACCTTGTGGCCGTTTCACACAACAGCAGCTTTCATCCCAGCGCTAATGGTCAGTGGATATTCAAAATCATGACAGGCCTGTAAATGACACCTGCCCTGAAAACAAATCCTGGGGTCATATATCGACCAAAAAATTCAAAAGACGTCCATATTGCAAAATGACAGTTTCAAGAGGCATATTTTACGCACATTAGTGTTCTGCTTCTTTTGCTTTCTTTCTTTCTTGGTTAAAAAAACGGGAATGGAAAAAGGCAACCCTCAGAATGGACGAAAACGTTCGCAAAAGAATCAATGGACAAAGGTTTAATCTCCAATATATATAAACAGCTCATGCAGCTTAATATTAATAAAACAAACAACCCAATACAAAAATGGGCAGAAGATCTAAATAGACGTTTCTTCCAAGAAGACACAGAGATGGCCAAGACGCACATGAAAAGCTGCTCAACATCACTAATTATTAGAGAAATGCAAATCAAAACTACAATGATGTATGACGTGACTCCTGTTAGAATCGGGATCATCAGAAAATCTACAAACAACAAATTCTGGGGACGGTGTGGACAAAAGGAACCCTCTTCCGCTATTGGTGGGCATGTAAATTGATACAGTCACTATGGAGAACAGTATGGAGGTTCCTTTAAAAAACTAAAAAGAGAAATACCATAGGATCCAGCAATCCCACTTCTTGGCATATACCCAGAGAAAACCATAAATCACAAAGACACATTCACCACAATATTCATTGCAGCACTATTTACAATAGCCAGGTAATGGAAGCAACCTAAATGCCCACAGACAGACGAATGGATAAAGATGTGGTACATATATAAAATGGAGTATTACTGAGCCATAAAAAGGAATGAAACTGGGTCATTTGTAGAGAAGTCGATGGATCTAGAGACTGTCATACAGAGGGAAGTAAGTCAGAAAGAGAAAAACAAATATTGTATATTAATGCATATAGGTGGAACCTAGAAAAATGGTACAAATGAACTAGTTTGCAGGGCAGAAATAGAGACAGAGGTAGAGAACAAACGTATGGACACCAAGTGGGGGAAGCCATGGGGTGGTGGTGGTGGGATGAGTTGGGAGATTGGGATTGACCTGTATGCATGTATATGCATGAAATAGATAACTAAGAATAACCTGCTGTATAAAAAAATAAATAAAATTAAATTTCAAAATTTTTAAAAATAAAATTTAAAAATAAAACAGAAAAATGTTCTTCCATTCACACAGATGTATTTATATGAATGAATTATTTCCATGCTTATATCAATAAATAGATAAAAGAGGAATAAAATCTAACTCGAACCAAAAAAAAAAACCGGAACCTAACAGTTATAGAGAGTAAATCCCTACAAAGGCACTTGCTCCAGAGGTAAACAATTCTGAAATTGGTCAGAGGTGGGGAATCATCTCTCATACAGCCACCAGCCCAGCCCCCCCACGCAAGGAGCATCCTCATCGCAAAGCTGGGGGACCGTGCCGAGGCCTCTGTGAGTAAACGTGAGCTGAGCCCCTGGCCAGCTGCTGTTGAAATTTTCCCTCCCTTCCCAGGTAAAACACCTGAATATGTACAAGGGCTTGAAAACCTAGAGGAAGGGCCATGGAGCCACACCAGCGACAGCACGCTGGCCAACTTGGTGCCTGCAGGCCAGCCAGGATGGTCCTGGCCCCGGGCGCTCTTCTGGATGCTTTCCATTTCCCTGCCTGAGATACCCCTCCTGTCCCGGCCCCCACTCCTTTTTTTCCTTCGTCACCTCAGCCCGGAGAGAAATTCCAGTGGAAGTTATGGGTGACACATCCTCTTCTTTACAGGTCGCAGCCTGGCAACTCCTGCAGAAAGTCAAGCAGAGCCCCACTCACACCGGGCCACCCACAAAGCCGTGGACCCTCACACCCTCCCACCAGCACAGCCCCGAGACTGCTGACGGGGCAGAGAATATGGAGTCAGGCACAGCTGCAGGGGCTATTGCTGCCTGGAATGCTGTTTATATTGACCTCAACCCAGGCACACCTGGGGAGGGCTTGCCGGCAGGGTCAGGCTGCCCAGGTCAGCTAATCCTCAGCCCTCAGGGAATCACATTGCAGAAAATGGACCTCGCTAAGACAGAATATTAGCCAAGGAAAAAAAGGACACAATGCCATTTGCAGCACCGTAGATGAGTCTAGAGGTAATCACGTGACTTGTAGTAAGTCAGAAACTGAAAGACACATATCGTATGATATCACTTATAGGTGTTACCTAAAAATTGATACCAGGGCAGATATTTCCATGGAGAAGGACAATCACAGATTCATTAAACACACTTATGGTTCACCAATGGAAAGGTGTGAGGATTGGATTCATTACGATATTGGGGTTTACAGACAGATACAAACACAGGTGAAATATATAATCACCAAAGACCTACGGAATCCCAAGAGAAGACTACTCAACATTCTGTCATAACGTACATGGGAAAAGGATCCCAGGAAGAACAGACATATGTATATGTGTAAAAGAAACACATCTTGCACACCAAAAACAAGCCAAACGTTGTAATCAAACTTGCTGTAATAAAAAAAATTAAAAAAATTAAATTCAAAACACGAACAAGATGTAGTGAGACAAACTTGAGGGGCTTTCTCCTGGCCCATTCCGTTCTAAATTCCAATCTAGAACGTGAATTCCATTGAGGCTCTGCTGCCCTAGTAACCAGATTTGGTAAGGGGGAACTGCTGCCACCTTGTGGCCGTTTCACACAACAGCAGCTTTCATTCCAGCGCTAATGGTCAGTGGATATTCAAAATCATGACAGGCCTGTAAATGACACCTGCCCTGAAAACAAATCCTGGGGTCATATATCGACCAAAAAATTCAAAAGACGTCCATATTTCAAAATGACAGTTTCAAGAGGCATATTTTACGCACATTAGTGTTCTGCTTCTTTTGCTTTCTTTCTTTCTTGGTTAAAAAAACGGGAATGGAAAAAGGCAACCCTCAGAATGGACGAAAACGTTCGCAAAAGAATCAATGGACAAAGGTTTAATCTCCAATATATATAAACAGCTCATGCAGCTTAATATTAATAAAACAAACAACCCAATACAAAAATGGGCAGAAGATCTAAATAGACGTTTCTTCCAAGAAGACACAGAGATGGCCAAGACGCACATGAAAAGCTGCTCAACATCACTAATTATTAGAGAAATGCAAATCAAAACTACAATGATGTATGACGTGACTCCTGTTAGAATCGGGATCATCAGAAAATCTACAAACAACAAATTCTGGGGACGGTGTGGACAAAAGGAACCCTCTTCCGCTATTGGTGGGCATGTAAATTGATACAGTCACTATGGAGAACAGTATGGAGGTTCCTTTAAAAAACTAAAAAGAGAAATACCATAGGATCCAGCAATCCCACTTCTGGGCATATACCCAGAGAAAACCATAAATCACAAAGACACATTCACCACAATATTCATTGCAGCACTATTTACAATAGCCAGGTAATGGAAGCAAACTAAATGCCCACAGACAGACGAATGGATAAAGATGTGGTACATATATAAAATGGAATATTACTGAGCCATAAAAAGGAATGAAACTGGGTCATTTGTAGAGAAGTCGATGGATCTAGAGACTGTCATACAGAGGGAAGAAGTCAGAAAGAGAAAAACAAATATTGTATATGAATGCATATAGGTGGAACCTAGAAAAATGGTACAAATGAACTAGTTTGCAGGGCAGAAATAGAGACAGAGGTAGAGAACAAACGTATGGACACCAAGTGGGGGAAGCCATGGGGTGGTGGTGGTGGGATGAGTTGGGAGATTGGGATTGACCTGTATACATGTATATGCATGAAATAGATAACTAAGAATAACCGGCTGTATAAAAAAATAAATAAAATTAAATTTCAAAACTTTTAAAAATAAAATTTAAAAATAAAACAGGAAAAAGTTCTTCCATTCACACAGATGTATTTATATGAATGAATTATTTCCATGCTTAATTCAATAAATACATAAATGAGGAATAAAATCTAACTCGAACCAAAATAAAAAAACCGGAACCTAACAGTTATACAGAGTAAATCCCTACCAAGGCACTTGCTCCAGCGGTAAACAATTCTGAAATTGGTCAGAGGTGGGGAATCATCTCTCATACAGCCAGCAGCCCCGCCCCCCCACGCAAGGAGCGTCCTCATCGCAAAGCTGGGTGACCGTGCCGAGGCCTCTGTGAGTAAACGTGAGCTGAGCCCCAGGCCAGCTGCTGTTGAAATTTTCCCTCCCTTCCCAGGTAAAACACCTGAATATGTACAAGGGCTTGAAAACCTAGAGGAAGGGACGTGGAGCCACACCAGCCACAGCACGCTGGCCAACTTGGTGCCTGCAGGCCAGCCAGGATGGTCCTGGCCCCGGGCGCTCTTCTGGAAGCTTTCCATTTCCCTGCCTGAGATACCCCTCCTGTCCCGGCCCCCGCTCCTTTTTTTCCTTCCTCACCTCAGCCCGGAGAGAAATTCCAGTGGAAGTTATGGGTGACACATCCTCTTCTTTACAGGTGGCAGCCTGGCAACTCCTGCAGAAAGTCCAGCAGAGCCCCACTCACACCGGGCCACCCACAAAGCCGTGGACCCTCACACCCTCCCACCATCACAGCCCCGAGACTGCTGACGGGGCAGAGAATATGGAGTCAGGCACAGCTGCAGGGGCAATTGCTGCCTGGAGTGCTGTTTATATTGACCTCAACCCAGGCACACCTGGGGAGGGCTTGCCGGCAGGGTCAGGCTGCCCAAGTCAGCTAATCCTCAGCCCTCAGGGAATCACATTGCAGAAAATGGACCTCGCTAAGACAGAATATTCGCCAAGGAAAAAAAGCACACAATGCCATTTGCAGCACCGTAGATGAGTCTAGAGGTAATCACGTGACTTGTAGTAAGTCAGAAACTGAAAGACACATATCGTATGATATCACTTATAGGTGTTACCTAAAAATTGATACCAGGGCAGATATTTCCATGGAGAAGGGCAATCACAGATTCATTAAACAATCTTATGGTTCACCAATGGAAAGGTGTGAGGATTGGATTCATTACGATATTGGGGTTAACAGACAGATACAAACACAGGTGAAATATATAATCACAAAAGACCTACGGAATACCAAGAGAAGACTACTCAACATTCTGTCATAACGTACATGGGAAAAGGATCCCAGGAAGAACAGACATATGTATATGTGTAAAAGAAACACATCTTGCACACCAAAAACAAGCCAAACGTTGTAATCAAACTTGCTGTAATAAAAAATAAAAAAAATAAATTCAAAACAAAAACAGGAAGTAGTGAGAGAAACTTGAGGGGCTTTCTCCTGGCCCATTCCGTTCTAAATTCCAATCTAGAACGTGAATTCCATTGAGGCTCTGCTGCCCTAGTAACCAGATTTGGTAAGGGAGAACTGCTGCCACCTTGTGGCCGTTTCACACAACAGCAGCTTTCATCCCAGCGCTAATGGTCAGTGGATATTCAAAATCATGACAGGCCTGTAAATGACACCTGCCCTGAAAACAAATCCTGGGGTCATATATCGACCAAAAAATTCAAAAGACGTCCATATTTCAAAATGACAGTTTCAAGAGGCATATTTTACGCACATTAGTGTTCTGCTTCTTTTGCACTCTTTCTTTCTTGGTTAAAAAAACGGGAATGGAAAAAGGTAAACCTCAGAATGGACGAAAACGTTCGCAAAAGGATCAATGGACAAAGGTTTAATCTCCAATATATATAAACAGCTCATGCAGCTTAATATTAATAAAACAAACAACCCAATACAAAAATGGGCAGAAGATCTAAATAGAAGTTTCTTCCAAGAAGACACAGAGATGGCCAAGACGCACATGAAAAGCTGCTCAACATCACTAATTATTAGAGAAATGCAAATCAAAACTACAATGATGTATGAGGTCACTCCTGTTACAATCGGGATCATCAGAAAATCTACAAACAAAAATTTCTGGGGACGGTGTGGACAAAAGGAACCCTCTTCCGCTATTGGTGGGCATGTAGATTGATACAGTCACTATGGAGAACAGTATGGAGGTTCCTTTAAAAAACTAAAAAGAGAATTACCATAGGATCCAGCAATCCCACTTCTGGGCATATACCCAGAGAAAACCATAAATCACAAAGACACATTCACCACAATGTTCATTGCAGCACTATTTACAATAGCCAGGTAATGGAAGCAAACTAAATGCCCACAGACAGACGAATGGATAAAGATGTGGTACATATATAAAATGGAATATTACTGAGCCATAAAAAGGAAAGAAACTGGGTCATTTGTAGAGAAGTCGATGGATCTAGAGACTGTCATACAGAGTGAAGTAAGTCAGAAAGAGAAAAACAAATATTGTATATTAATGCATATATGTGGAACCTAGAAAAATGGTACAAATGAACTAGTTTGCAGGGCAGAAATAGAGACAGAGGTAGAGAACAAACGTATGGACACCAAGTGGGGGAAGCCATGGGGTGGTGGTGGTGGGATGAGTTGGGAGATTGGGATTGACCTGTATACATGTATATGCATGAAATAGATAACTAAGAATAACCGGCTGTATAAAAAAATAAATAAAATTAAATTTCAAAATTTTTAAAAATAAAATTTAAAAATAAAACAGGAAAAAGTTCTTCCATTCACACAGATGTATTTATATGAATGAATTATTTCCATGCTTAATTCAATAAATACATAAATGAGGAATAAAATCTAACTCGAACCAAAAAATAAAAAACCAGAACCTAACAGTTATACAGAGTAAATCCCTACCAAGGCACTTGCTCCAGCGGTAAACAATTCTGAAATTGGTCAGAGGTGGGGAATCATCTCTCATACAGCCAGCAGCCCCGCCCCCCCACGCAAGGAGCGTCCTCATCGCAAAGCTGGGGGACCGTGCCGAGGCCTCTGTGAGTAAACGTGAGCTGAGCCCCAGGCCAGCTGCTGTTGAAATTTTCCCTCCCTTCCCAGGTAAAACACCTGCATATGTACAAGTGCTTGAAAACCTAGATGAAGGGCCATGGAGCCACACCAGCGACAGCACGCTGGCCAACTTGGTGCCTGCAGGCCAGCCAGGATGGTCCTGGCCCCGGGCGCTCTTCTGGAAGCTTTCCATTTCCCTGCCTGAGATACCCCTCCTGTCCCGGCCCCCACTCCTTTTTTTCCTTCCTCACCTCAGCCCGGAGAGAAATTCCAGTGGAAGTTATGGGTGACACATCCTCTTCTTTACAGGTGGCAGCCTGGCAACTCCTGCAGAAAGTCCAGCAGAGCCCCACTCACACCGGGCCACCCACAAAGCCGTGGACCCTCACACCCTCCCACCAGCACAGCCCCGAGACTGCTGACGGGGCAGAGAATATGGAGTCAGGCACAGCTGCAGGGGCTATTGCTGCCTGGAGTGCTGTTTATATTGACCTCAACCCAGGCACACCTGGGGAGGGCTTGCCGGCAGGGTCAGGCTGCCCAGGTCAGCTAATCCTCAGCCCTCAGGGAATCACATTGCAGAAAATGGACCTCGCTAAGACAGAATATTCGCCAAGGAAAAAAAGCACACAATGCCATTTGCAGCACCGTAGATGAGTCTAGAGGTAATCACGTGACTTGTAGTAAGTCAGAAAGTGAAAGACACATATCATATCATATCACTTATAGGTGTTACCTATAAATTGATACCAGGGCAGATATTTCCATGGAGAAGGGCAATCACAGATTCATTAAACAAACTTATGGTTCACCAAAGGAAAGGTGTGAGGATTGAATTCATTACGATATTGGGGTTAACAGACAGATACAAACACAGGTGAAATATATAATCACCAAAGACCTACGGAATACCAAGAGAAGACTACTCAACATTCTGTCATAACCTACATGGGAAAAGGATCCCAGGAAGAACAGACATATGTATATGTGTAAAAGAAACACATCTTGCACACCAAAAACAAGCCAAACGTTGTAATCAAACTTGCTGTAATAAAAAAATTAAAAAAATTAAATTCAAAACACGAACAAGAAGTAGTGAGACAAACTTGAGGGGCTTTCTCCTGGCCCATTCCGTTCTAAATTCCAATCTAGAACGTGAATTCCATTGAGGCTCTGCTGCCCTAGTAACCAGATTTGGTAAGGGAGAACTGCTGCCACCTTGTGGCCATTTCACACAACAGCAGCTTTCATCCCTGTGCTAATGGTCAGTGGATATTCAAAATCATGACAGGCCTGTAAATGACACCTGCCCTGAAAACAAATCCTGGGGTCATATATCGACCAAAAAATTCAAAAGACGTCCATATTTCAAAATGACAGTTTCAAGAGGCATATTTTACGCACATTAGTGTTCTGCTTCTTTTGCTTTCTTTCTTTCTTGGTTAAAAAAACGGGAATGGAAAAAGGCAACCCTCAGAATGGACGAAAACGTTCGCAAAAGAATCAATGGACAAAGGTTTAATCTCCAATATATATAAACAGCTCATGCAGCTTAATATTAATAAAACAAACAACCCAATACAAAAATGGGCAGAAGATCTAAATAGACGTTTCTTCCAAGAAGACACAGAGATGGCCAAGACGCACATGAAAAGCTGCTCAACATCACTAATTATTAGAGAAATGCAAATCAAAACTACAATGATGTATGACGTGACTCCTGTTAGAATCGGGATCATCAGAAAATCTACAAACAACAAATTCTGGGGACGGTGTGGACAAAAGGAACCCTCTTCCGCTATTGGTGGGCATGTAAATTGATACAGTCACTATGGAGAACAGTATGGAGGTTCCTTTAAAAAACTAAAAAGAGAAATACCATAGGATCCAGCAATCCCACTTCTTGGCATATACCCAGAGAAAACCATAAATCACAAAGACACATTCACCACAATATTCATTGCAGCACTATTTACAATAGCCAGGTAATGGAAGCAACCTAAATGCCCACAGACAGACGAATGGATAAAGATGTGGTACATATATAAAATGGAATATTACTGAGCCATAAAAAGGAATGAAACTGGGTCATTTGTAGAGAAGTCGATGGATCTAGAGACTGTCATACAGAGGGAAGTAAGTCAGAAAGAGAAAAACAAATATTGTATATGAATGCATATAGGTGGAACCTAGAAAAATGGTACAAATGAACTAGTTTGCAGGGCAGAAATAGAGACAGAGGTAGAGAACAAACGTATGGACACCAAGTGGGGGAAGCCATGGGGTGGTGGTGGTGGGATGAGTTGGGAGATTGGGATTGACCTGTATGCATGTATATGCATGAAATAGATAACTAAGAATAACCTGCTGTATAAAAAAATAAATAAAATTAAATTTCAAAATTTTTAAAAATAAAATTTAAAAATAAAACAGAAAAATGTTCTTCCATTCACACAGATGTATTTATATGAATGAATTATTTCCATGCTTATATCAATAAATAGATAAAAGAGGAATAAAATCTAACTCGAACCAAAAAAAAAACCGGAACCTAACAGTTATAGAGAGTAAATCCCTACAAAGGCACTTGCTCCAGAGGTAAACAATTCTGAAATTGGTCAGAGGTGGGGAATCATCTCTCATACAGCCACCAGCCCAGCCCCCCCACGCAAGGAGCATCTTCATCGCAAAGCTGGGGGACCGTGCCGAGGCCTCTGTGAGTAAACGTGAGCTGAGCCCCTGGCCAGCTGCTGTTGAAATTTTCCCTCCCTTCCCAGGTAAAACACCTGAATATGTACAAGGGCTTGAAAACCTAGAGGAAGGGCCATGGAGCCACACCAGCGACAGCACGCTGGCCAACTTGGTGCCTGCAGGCCAGCCAGGATGGTCCTGGCCCCGGGCGCTCTTCTGGATGCTTTCCATTTCCCTGCCTGAGATACCCCTCCTGTCCCGGCCCCCACTCCTTTTTTTCCTTCGTCACCTCAGCCCGGAGAGAAATTCCAGTGGAAGTTATGGGTGACACATCCTCTTCTTTACAGGTCGCAGCCTGGCAACTCCTGCAGAAAGTCAAGCAGAGCCCCACTCACACCGGGCCACCCACAAAGCCGTGGACCCTCACACCCTCCCACCAGCACAGCCCCGAGACTGCTGACGGGGCAGAGAATATGGAGTCAGGCACAGCTGCAGGGGCTATTGCTGCCTGGAATGCTGTTTATATTGACCTCAACCCAGGCACACCTGGGGAGGGCTTGCCGGCAGGGTCAGGCTGCCCAGGTCAGCTAATCCTCAGCCCTCAGGGAATCACATTGCAGAAAATGGACCTCGCTAAGACAGAATATTAGCCAAGGAAAAAAAGGACACAATGCCATTTGCAGCACCGTAGATGAGTCTAGAGGTAATCACGTGACTTGTAGTAAGTCAGAAACTGAAAGACACATATCGTATGATATCACTTATAGGTGTTACCTAAAAATTGATACCAGGGCAGATATTTCCATGGAGAAGGACAATCACAGATTCATTAAACACACTTATGGTTCACCAATGGAAAGGTGTGAGGATTGGATTCATTACGATATTGGGGTTTACAGACAGATACAAACACAGGTGAAATATATAATCACCAAAGACCTACGGAATACCAAGAGAAGACTACTCAACATTCTGTCATAACGTACATGGGAAAAGGATCCCAGGAAGAACAGACATATGTATATGTGTAAAGGAAACACATCTTGCACACCAAAAACAAGCCAAACGTTGTAATCAAACTTGCTGTAATAAAAAAAATTAAAAAAATTAAATTCAAAACACGAACAAGATGTAGTGAGACAAACTTGAGGGGCTTTCTCCTGGCCCATTCCGTTCTAAATTCCAATCTAGAACGTGAATTCCATTGAGGCTCTGCTGCCCTAGTAACCAGATTTGGTAAGGGAGAACTGCTGCCACCTTGTGGCCGTTTCACACAACAGCAGCTTTCATTCCAGCGCTAATGGTCAGTGGATATTCAAAATCATGACAGGCCTGTAAATGACACCTGCCCTGAAAACAAATCCTGGGGTCATATATCGACCAAAAAATTCAAAAGACGTCCATATTTCAAAATGACAGTTTCAAGAGGCATATTTTACGCACATTAGTGTTCTGCTTCTTTTGCTTTCTTTCTTTCTTGGTTAAAAAAACGGGAATGGAAAAAGGCAACCCTCAGAATGGACGAAAACGTTCGCAAAAGAATCAATGGACAAAGGTTTAATCTCCAATATATATAAACAGCTCATGCAGCTTAATATTAATAAAACAAACAACCCAATACAAAAATGGGCAGAAGATCTAAATAGACGTTTCTTCCAAGAAGACACAGAGATGGCCAAGACGCACATGAAAAGCTGCTCAACATCACTAATTATTAGAGAAATGCAAATCAAAACTACAATGATGTATGACGTGACTCCTGTTAGAATCGGGATCATCAGAAAATCTACAAACAACAAATTCTGGGGACGGTGTGGACAAAAGGAACCCTCTTCCGCTATTGGTGGGCATGTAAATTGATACAGTCACTATGGAGAACAGTATGGAGGTTCCTTTAAAAAACTAAAAAGAGAAATACCATAGGATCCAGCAATCCCACTTCTGGGCATATACCCAGAGAAAACCATAAATCACAAAGACACATTCACCACAATATTCATTGCAGCACTATTTACAATAGCCAGGTAATGGAAGCAACCTAAATGCCCACAGACAGACGAATGGATAAAGATGTGGTACATATATAAAATGGAATATTACTGAGCCATAAAAAGGAATGAAACTGGGTCATTTGTAGAGAAGTCGATGGATCTAGAGACTGTCATACAGAGGGAAGAAGTCAGAAAGAGAAAAACAAATATTGTATATGAATGCATATAGGTGGAACCTAGAAAAATGGTACAAATGAACTAGTTTGCAGGGCAGAAATAGAGACAGAGGTAGAGAACAAACGTATGGACACCAAGTGGGGGAAGCCATGGGGTGGTGGTGGTGGGATGAGTTGGGAGATTGGGATTGACCTGTATACATGTATATGCATGAAATAGATAACTAAGAATAACCGGCTGTATAAAAAAATAAATAAAATTAAATTTCAAAACTTTTAAAAATAAAATTTAAAAATAAAACAGGAAAAAGTTCTTCCATTCACACAGATGTATTTATATGAATGAATTATTTCCATGCTTAATTCAATAAATACATAAATGAGGAATAAAATCTAACTCGAACCAAAATAAAAAAACCGGAACCTAACAGTTATACAGAGTAAATCCCTACCAAGGCACTTGCTCCAGCGGTAAACAATTCTGAAATTGGTCAGAGGTGGGGAATCATCTCTCATACAGCCAGCAGCCCCGCCCCCCCACGCAAGGAGCGTCCTCATCGCAAAGCTGGGGGACCGTGCCGAGGCCTCTGTGAGTAAACGTGAGCTGAGCCCCAGGCCAGCTGCTGTTGAAATTTTCCCTCCCTTCCCAGGTAAAACACCTGAATATGTACAAGGGCTTGAAAACCTAGAGGAAGGGACGTGGAGCCACACCAGCCACAGCACGCTGGCCAACTTGGTGCCTGCAGGCCAGCCAGGATGGTCCTGGCCCCGGGCGCTCTTCTGGAAGCTTTCCATTTCCCTGCCTGAGATACCCCTCCTGTCCCGGCCCCCGCTCCTTTTTTTCCTTCCTCACCTCAGCCCGGAGAGAAATTCCAGTGGAAGTTATGGGTGACACATCCTCTTCTTTACAGGTGGCAGCCTGGCAACTCCTGCAGAAAGTCCAGCAGAGCCCCACTCACACCGGGCCACCCACAAAGCCGTGGACCCTCACACCCTCCCACCATCACAGCCCCGAGACTGCTGACGGGGCAGAGAATATGGAGTCAGGCACAGCTGCAGGGGCAATTGCTGCCTGGAGTGCTGTTTATATTGACCTCAACCCAGGCACACCTGGGGAGGGCTTGCCGGCAGGGTCAGGCTGCCCAAGTCAGCTAATCCTCAGCCCTCAGGGAATCACATTGCAGAAAATGGACCTCGCTAAGACAGAATATTCGCCAAGGAAAAAAAGCACACAATGCCATTTGCAGCACCGTAGATGAGTCTAGAGGTAATCACGTGACTTGTAGTAAGTCAGAAACTGAAAGACACATATCGTATGATATCACTTATAGGTGTTACCTAAAAATTGATACCAGGGCAGATATTTCCATGGAGAAGGGCAATCACAGATTCATTAAACAATCTTATGGTTCACCAATGGAAAGGTGTGAGGATTGGATTCATTACGATATTGGGGTTAACAGACAGATACAAACACAGGTGAAATATATAATCACAAAAGACCTACGGAATACCAAGAGAAGACTACTCAACATTCTGTCATAACGTACATGGGAAAAGGATCCCAGGAAGAACAGACATATGTATATGTGTAAAAGAAACACATCTTGCACACCAAAAACAAGCCAAACGTTGTAATCAAACTTGCTGTAATAAAAAATAAAAAAAATAAATTCAAAACAAAAACAGGAAGTAGTGAGACAAACTTGAGGGGCTTTCTCCTGGCCCATTCCGTTCTAAATTCCAATCTAGAACGTGAATTCCATTGAGGCTCTGCTGCCCTAGTAACCAGATTTGGTAAGGGAGAACTGCTGCCACCTTGTGGCCGTTTCACACAACAGCAGCTTTCATCCCAGCGCTAATGGTCAGTGGATATTCAAAATCATGACAGGCCTGTAAATGACACCTGCCCTGAAAACAAATCCTGGGGTCATATATCGACCAAAAAATTCAAAAGACGTCCATATTTCAAAATGACAGTTTCAAGAGGCATATTTTACGCACATTAGTGTTCTGCTTCTTTTGCACTCTTTCTTTCTTGGTTAAAAAAACGGGAATGGAAAAAGGTAAACCTCAGAATGGACGAAAACGTTCGCAAAAGGATCAATGGACAAAGGTTTAATCTCCAATATATATAAACAGCTCATGCAGCTTAATATTAATAAAACAAACAACCCAATACAAAAATGGGCAGAAGATCTAAATAGAAGTTTCTTCCAAGAAGACACAGAGATGGCCAAGACGCACATGAAAAGCTGCTCAACATCACTAATTATTAGAGAAATGCAAATCAAAACTACAATGATGTATGAGGTCACTCCTGTTACAATCGGGATCATCAGAAAATCTACAAACAAAAATTTCTGGGGACGGTGTGGACAAAAGGAACCCTCTTCCGCTATTGGTGGGCATGTAGATTGATACAGTCACTATGGAGAACAGTATGGAGGTTCCTTTAAAAAACTAAAAAGAGAATTACCATAGGATCCAGCAATCCCACTTCTGGGCATATACCCAGAGAAAACCATAAATCACAAAGACACATTCACCACAATGTTCATTGCAGCACTATTTACAATAGCCAGGTAATGGAAGCAAACTAAATGCCCACAGACAGACGAATGGATAAAGATGTGGTACATATATAAAATGGAATATTACTGAGCCATAAAAAGGAAAGAAACTGGGTCATTTGTAGAGAAGTCGATGGATCTAGAGACTGTCATACAGAGTGAAGTAAGTCAGAAAGAGAAAAACAAATATTGTATATTAATGCATATATGTGGAACCTAGAAAAATGGTACAAATGAACTAGTTTGCAGGGCAGAAATAGAGACAGAGGTAGAGAACAAACGTATGGACACCAAGTGGGGGAAGCCATGGGGTGGTGGTGGTGGGATGAGTTGGGAGATTGGGATTGACCTGTATACATGTATATGCATGAAATAGATAACTAAGAATAACCGGCTGTATAAAAAAATAAATAAAATTAAATTTCAAAATTTTTAAAAATAAAATTTAAAAATAAAACAGGAAAAAGTTCTTCCATTCACACAGATGTATTTATATGAATGAATTATTTCCATGCTTAATTCAATAAATACATAAATGAGGAATAAAATCTAACTCGAACCAAAAAATAAAAAACCAGAACCTAACAGTTATACAGAGTAAATCCCTACCAAGGCACTTGCTCCAGCGGTAAACAATTCTGAAATTGGTCAGAGGTGGGGAATCATCTCTCATACAGCCAGCAGCCCCGCCCCCCCACGCAAGGAGCGTCCTCATCGCAAAGCTGGGGGACCGTGCCGAGGCCTCTGTGAGTAAACGTGAGCTGAGCCCCAGGCCAGCTGCTGTTGAAATTTTCCCTCCCTTCCCAGGTAAAACACCTGCATATGTACAAGTGCTTGAAAACCTAGATGAAGGGCCATGGAGCCACACCAGCGACAGCACGCTGGCCAACTTGGTGCCTGCAGGCCAGCCAGGATGGTCCTGGCCCCGGGCGCTCTTCTGGAAGCTTTCCATTTCCCTGCCTGAGATACCCCTCCTGTCCCGGCCCCCACTCCTTTTTTTCCTTCCTCACCTCAGCCCGGAGAGAAATTCCAGTGGAAGTTATGGGTGACACATCCTCTTCTTTACAGGTGGCAGCCTGGCAACTCCTGCAGAAAGTCCAGCAGAGCCCCACTCACACCGGGCCACCCACAAAGCCGTGGACCCTCACACCCTCCCACCAGCACAGCCCCGAGACTGCTGACGGGGCAGAGAATATGGAGTCAGGCACAGCTGCAGGGGCTATTGCTGCCTGGAGTGCTGTTTATATTGACCTCAACCCAGGCACACCTGGGGAGGGCTTGCCGGCAGGGTCAGGCTGCCCAGGTCAGCTAATCCTCAGCCCTCAGGGAATCACATTGCAGAAAATGGACCTTGCTAAGACAGAATATTCGCCAAGGAAAAAAAGCACACAATGCCATTTGCAGCACCGTAGATGAGTCTAGAGGTAATCACGTGACTTGTAGTAAGTCAGAAAGTGAAAGACACATATCATATCATATCACTTATAGGTGTTACCTATAAATTGATACCAGGGCAGATATTTCCATGGAGAAGGGCAATCACAGATTCATTAAACAAACTTATGGTTCACCAAAGGAAAGGTGTGAGGATTGAATTCATTACGATATTGGGGTTAACAGACAGATACAAACACAGGTGAAATATATAATCACCAAAGACCTACGGAATACCAAGAGAAGACTACTCAACATTCTGTCATAACCTACATGGGAAAAGGATCCCAGGAAGAACAGACATATGTATATGTGTAAAAGAAACACATCTTGCACACCAAAAACAAGCCAAACGTTGTAATCAAACTTGCTGTAATAAAAAAATTAAAAAAATTAAATTCAAAACACGAACAAGAAGTAGTGAGACAAACTTGAGGGGCTTTCTCCTGGCCCATTCCGTTCTAAATTCCAATCTAGAACGTGAATTCCATTGAGGCTCTGCTGCCCTAGTAACCAGATTTGGTAAGGGAGAACTGCTGCCACCTTGTGGCCATTTCACACAACAGCAGCTTTCATCCCAGCGCTAATGGTCAGTGGATATTCAAAATCATGACAGGCCTGTAAATGACACCTGCCCTGAAAACAAATCCTGGGGTCATATATCGACCAAAAAATTCAAAAGACGTCCATATTTCAAAATGACAGTTTCAAGAGGCATATTTTACGCACATTAGTGTTCTGCTTCTTTTGCTTTCTTTCTTTCTTGGTTAAAAAAACGGGAATGGAAAAAGGCAACCCTCAGAATGGACGAAAACGTTCGCAAAAGAATCAATGGACAAAGGTTTAATCTCCAATATATATAAACAGCTCATGCAGCTTAATATTAATAAAACAAACAACCCAATACAAAAATGGGCAGAAGATCTAAATAGACGTTTCTTCCAAGAAGACACAGAGATGGCCAAGACGCACATGAAAAGCTGCTCAACATCACTAATTATTAGAGAAATGCAAATCAAAACTACAATGATGTATGACGTGACTCCTGTTAGAATCGGGATCATCAGAAAATCTACAAACAACAAATTCTGGGGACGGTGTGGACAAAAGGAACCCTCTTCCGCTATTGGTGGGCATGTAAATTGATACAGTCACTATGGAGAACAGTATGGAGGTTCCTTTAAAAAACTAAAAAGAGAAATACCATAGGATCCAGCAATCCCACTTCTTGGCATATACCCAGAGAAAACCATAAATCACAAAGACACATTCACCACAATATTCATTGCAGCACTATTTACAATAGCCAGGTAATGGAAGCAACCTAAATGCCCACAGACAGACGAATGGATAAAGATGTGGTACATATATAAAATGGAATATTACTGAGCCATAAAAAGGAATGAAACTGGGTCATTTGTAGAGAAGTCGATGGATCTAGAGACTGTCATACAGAGGGAAGTAAGTCAGAAAGAGAAAAACAAATATTGTATATTAATGCATATAGGTGGAACCTAGAAAAATGGTACAAATGAACTAGTTTGCAGGGCAGAAATAGAGACAGAGGTAGAGAACAAACGTATGGACACCAAGTGGGGGAAGCCATGGGGTGGTGGTGGTGGGATGAGTTGGGAGATTGGGATTGACCTGTATGCATGTATATGCATGAAATAGATAACTAAGAATAACCTGCTGTATAAAAAAATAAATAAAATTAAATTTCAAAATTTTTAAAAATAAAATTTAAAAATAAAACAGAAAAATGTTCTTCCATTCACACAGATGTATTTATATGAATGAATTATTTCCATGCTTATATCAATAAATATATAAAAGAGGAATAAAATCTAACTCGAACCGAAAAAAAAAACCGGAACCTAACAGTTATAGAGAGTAAATCCCTACAAAGGCACTTGCTCCAGAGGTAAACAATTCTGAAATTGGTCAGAGGTGGGGAATCATCTCTCATACAGCCACCAGCCCAGCCCCCCCACGCAAGGAGCATCCTCATCGCAAAGCTGGGGGACCGTGCCGAGGCCTCTGTGAGTAAACGTGAGCTGAGCCCCTGGCCAGCTGCTGTTGAAATTTTCCCTCCCTTCCCAGGTAAAACACCTGAATATGTACAAGTGCTTGAAAACGTAGAGGAAGGGCCATGGAGCAACACCAGCGACAGCACGCTGGCCAACTTGGTGCCTGCAGGCCAGCCAGGATGGTCCTGGCCCCGGGCGCTCTTCTGGATGCTTTCCATTTCCCTGCTTGAGATACCCCTCCTGTCCCGGCCCCCACTCCTTTTTTTCCTTCGTCACCTCAGCCCGGAGAGAAATTCCAGTGGAAGTTATGGGTGACACATCCTCTTCTTTACAGGTGGCAGCCTGGCAACTCCTGCAGAAAGTCAAGCAGAACCCACTCACACCGGGCCACCCACAAAGCCGTGGACCCTCACACCCTCCCACCATCACAGCCCCGAGACTGCTGACGGGGCAGAGAATATGGAGTCAGGCACAGCTGCAGGGGCTATTGCTGCCTGGAATGCTGTTTGTATTGACCTCAACCCAGGCACAACTGGGGAGGGCTTGCCGGCAGGGTCAGGCTGGCCAGGTCAGCTAATCCTCAGCCCTCAGGGAATCACATTGCAGAAAATGGACCTCGCTAAGACAGAATATTCGCCAAGGAAAAAAAGCACACAATGCCATTTGCAGCACCGTAGATGAGTCTAGAGGTAATCACGTGACTTGTAGTAAGTCAGAAAGTGAAAGACACATATCATATCATATCACTTATAGGTGTTACCTATAAATTGATACCAGGGCAGATATTTCCACGGAGAAGGGCAATCACAGATTCATTAAACAAACTTATGGTTCACCAAAGGAAAGGTGTGAGGATTGAATTCATTACGATATTGGGGTTAACAGACAGATACAAACACAGGTGAAATATATAATCACCAAAGACCTACGGAATACCAAGAGAAGACTACTCAACATTCTGTCATAACCTACATGGGAAAAGGATCCCAGGAAGAACAGACATATGTATATGTGTAAAAGAAACACATCTTGCACACCAAAAACAAGCCAAACGTTGTAATCAAACTTGCTGTAATAAAAAATTAAAAAAATAAATTCAAAACAAAAACAAGAAGTAGTGAGACAAACTTGAGGGGCTTTCTCCTGGCCCATTCCGTTCTAAATTCCAATCTAGAACGTGAATTCCATTGAGGCTCTGCTGCCCTAGTAACCAGATTTGGTACGGGAGAACTGCTTCCACCGTGTGGCCGTTTCCCACAACAGCAGCATTCATCCCAGCGCTAATGGTCAGTGGATATTCAAAATCATGACAGGCCTGTAAATGACACCTGCCCTGAAAACAAATCCTGGGGTCATATATCGACCAAAAAATTCAAAAGACGTCCATATTTCAAAATGACAGTTTCAAGAGGCATATTTTACGCACATTAGTGTTCTGCTTCTTTTGCTTTCTTTCTTTCTTGGTTAAAAAAACGGGAATGGAAAAAGGCAACCCTCAGAATGGGCGAAAACGTTCGCAAAAGAATCAATGGACAAAGGTTTAATCTCCAATATATATAAACAGCTCATGCAGCTTAATATTAATAAAACAAACAACCCAATACAAAAATGGGCAGAAGATCTAAATAGACGTTTCTTCCAAGAAGACACAGAGATGGCCAAGACGCACATGAAAAGCTGCTCAACATCACTAATTATTAGAGAAATGCAAATCAAAACTACAATGAGGTATGACCTCACTCCTGTTAGAATCGGGATCATCAGAAAATCTACAAACAACAAATTCTGGGGAGGGTGTGGACAAAAGGAACCCTCTTCCGCTATTGGTGGGCATGTAAATTGATACAGTCACTATGGAGAACAGTATGGAGGTTCCTTTAAAAAACTAAAAAGAGAATTACCATAGGATCCAGCAATCCCACTTCTGGGCATATACCCAGAGAAAACCATAAATCACAAAGACACATTCACCACAATGATCATTGCAGCACTATTTACAATAGCCAGGTAATGGAAGCAACCTAAATGCCCACAGACAGACGAATGGATAAAGATGTGGTACATATATAAAATGGAATATTACTGAGCCATAAAAAGGAATGAAACTGGGTCATTTGTAGAGATGTCGATGGATCTAGAGACTGTCATACAGAGGGAAGTAAGTCAGAAAGAGAAAAACAAATATTGTATATTAATG
This sequence comes from Mesoplodon bidens, assembly GCF_964165515.1. Taxonomy (NCBI): domain Eukaryota; kingdom Metazoa; phylum Chordata; class Mammalia; order Artiodactyla; family Ziphiidae; genus Mesoplodon; species Mesoplodon bidens. The sequence goes on from NW_027671923.1 coordinate 125,405, forward strand.
CACATATGTGGAAACTAGAAAAATGGTACAAATGAACTAGTTTGCAGGGCAGAAATAGAGACAGAGGTAGAGAACAAACGTATGGACACCAAGTGGGGGAAGCCATGGGGTGGTGGTGGTGGGATGAGTTGGGAGATTGGGATTGACCTGTATGCATGTATATGCATGAAATAGATAACTAAGAATAACCTGCTGTATAAAAAAATAAATAAAATTAAATTTCAAAATTTTTAAAAATAAAATTTAAAAATAAAACAGAAAAATGTTGTTCCATTCACACAGATGTATTTATATGAATGAATTATTTCCATGCTTATATCAATAAATAGATAAAAGAGGAATAAAATCTAACTCGAACCAAAAAAAAAAAACCGGAACCTAACACTTATACAGAGTAAATCCCTACAAAGGCACTTGCTCCAGAGGTAAACAATTCTGAAATTGGTCAGAGGTGGGGAATCATCTCTCATACAGCCACCAGCCCCGCCCCCCCACGCAAGGAGCATCCTCATCGCAAAGCTGGGGGACCGTGCCGAGGCCTCTGTGAGTAAACGTGAGCTGAGCCCCAGGCCAGCTGCTGTTGAAATTTTCCCTCCCTTCCCAGGTAAAACACCTGAATATGTACAAGTGCTTGAAAACCTAGCGGAAGGGCCATGGAGCCACACCAGCGACAGCACGCTGGCCAACTTGGTGCCTGCAGGCCAGCCAGGATGGTCCTGGCCCCGGGCGCTCTTCTGGATGCTTTCCATTTCCCTGCTTGAGATACCCCTCCTGTCCCGGCCCCCACTCCTTTTTTTCCTTCGTCACCTCAGCCCGGAGAGAAATTCCAGTGGAAGTTATGGGTGACACATCCTCTTCTTTACAGGTGGCAGCCTGGCAACTCCTGCAGAAAGTCAAGCAGAACCCACTCACACCGGGCCACCCACAATGCCTTGGACCCTCACACCCTCCCACCATCACAGCCCCGAGACTGCTGACGGGGCAGAGAATATGGAGTCAGGCACAGCTGCAGGGGCTATTGCTGCCTGGAATGCTGTTTATATTGACCTCAACCCAGGCACACCTGGGGAGGGCTTGCCGGCAGGGTCAGGCTGCCCAGGTCAGCTAATCCTCAGCCCTCAGGGAATCACATTGCAGAAAATGGACCTCGCTAAGACAGAATATTAGCCAAGGAAAAAAAGGACACAATGCCATTTGCAGCACCGTAGATGAGTCTAGAGGTAATCACGTGACTTGTAGTAAGTCAGAAACTGAAAGACACATATCGTATGATATCACTTATAGGTGTTACCTACAAATTGATACCAGGGCAGATATTTCCATGGAGAAGGGCAATCACAGATTCATTAAACAAACTTATGGTTCACCAATGGAAAGGTGTGAGGATTGGATTCATTACGATATTGGGGTTAACAGACAGATACAAACACAGGTGAAATATATAATCACCAAAGACCTACGGAATACCAAGAGAAGACTACTCAACATTCTGTCATAACGTACATGGGAAAAGGATCCCAGGAAGAACAGACATATGTATATGTGTAAAAGAAACACAACTTGCACACCAAAAACAAGCCAAACGTTGTAATCAAACTTGCTGTCATAAAAAAATTAAAAAAATTAAATTCAAAACACGAACAAGAAGTAGTGAGACAAACTTGAGGGGCTTTCTCCTGGCCCATTCCGTTCTAAATTCCAATCTAGAACGTGAATTCCATTGAGGCTCTGCTGCCCTAGTAACCAGATTTGATAAGGGAGAACTGCTGCCACCTTGTGGCCGTTTCACACAACAGCAGCTTTCATCCCAGCGCTAATGGTCAGTGGATATTCAAAATCATGACAGGCCTGTAAATGACACCTGCCCTGAAAACAAATCCAGGGGTCATATATCGACCAAAAAATTCAAAAGACGTCCATATTTCAAAATGACAGTTTCAAGAGGCATATTTTACGCACATTAGTGTTCTGCTTCTTTTGCTTTCTTTCTTTTTTGGTTAAAAAAACGGGAATGGAAAAAGGCAACCCTCAGAATGGACGAAAACGTTCGCAAAAGAATCAATGGACAAAGGTTTAATCTCCAATATATATAAACAGCTCATGCAGCTTAATATTAATAAAACAAACAACCCAATACAAAAATGGGCAGAAGATCTAAATAGACGTTTCTTCCAAGAAGACACAGAGATGGCCAAGACGCACATGAAAAGCTGCTCAACATCACTAATTATTAGAGAAATGCAAATCAAAACTACAATGAGGTATGACCTCACTCCTGTTAGAATCGGGATCATCAGAAAATCTACAAACAACAAATTCTGGGGAGGGTGTGGACAAAAGGAACCCTCTTCCGCTATTGGTGGGCATGTAAATTGATACAGTCACTATGGAGAACAGTATGGAGGTTCCTTTAAAAAACTAAAAAGAGAATTACCATAGGATCCAGCAATCCCACTTCTGGGCATATACCAGAGAAAACCATAAATCACAAAGACACATTCACCACAATGTTCATTGCAGCACTATTTACAATAGCCAGGTAATGGAAGCAACCTAAATGCCCACAGACAGACGAATGGATAAAGATGTGGTACATATATGAAATGGAATATTACTGAGCCATAAAAAGGAATGAAACTGGGTCATTTGTAGAGAAGTCGATGGATCTAGAGACTGTCATACAGAGTGAAGTAAGTCAGAAAGAGAAAAACAAATATTGTATATTAATGCATATATGTGGAACCTAGAAAAATGGTACAAATGAACTAGTTTGCAGGGCAGAAATAGAGACAGAGGTAGAGAACAAACGTATGGACACCAAGTGGGGGAAGCCATGGGGTGGTGGTGGTGGGATGAGTTGGGAGATTGGGATTGACCTGTATACATGTATATGCATGAAATAGATAACTAATAATAACCTGCTGTATAAAAAAATAAATAAAATTAAATTTCAAAATTTTTAAAAATAAAATTTAAAAAGAAAACAGGAAAAAGTTCTTCCATTCACACAGATGTATTTATATGAATGAATTATTTCCATGCTTATATCAATAAATACATAAAAGAGGAATAAAATCTAACTCGAAATAAAAAAAAAAAAAAAACGGAACCTAACAGTTATACAGAGTAAATCCCTAGAAAGGCACTTGCTCCAGCGGTAAACAATTCTGAAATTGGTCAGAGGTGGGGAATCATCTCTCATACAGCCAGCAGCCCCGCCCCCCCACGCAAGGAGCGTCCTCATCGCAAAGCTGGGGGACCGTGCCGAGGCCTCTGTGAGTAAACGTGAGCTGAGCCCCAGGCCAGCTGCTGTTGAAATTTTCCCTCCCTTCCCAGGTAAAACACCTGAATATGTACAAGTGCTTGAAAACCTAGAGGAAGGGCCATGGAGCCACACCAGCGACAGCACGCTTGCCAACTTGGTGCCTGCAGGCCAGCCAGGATGGTCCTGGCCCCGGGCGCTCTTCTGGAAGCTTTCCATTTCCCTGCCTGAGATACCCCTCCTGTCCTGGCCCCCACTCCTTTTTTTCCTTCCTCACCTCAGCCCGGAGAGAAATTCCAGTGGAAGTTATGGGTGACACATCCTCTTCTTTACAGGTGGCAGCCTGGTAACTCCTGCAGAAAGTCCAGCAGAGCCCCACTCACACCGGGCCACCCACAAAGCCGTGGACCCTCACACCCTCCCACCAGCACAGCCCCGAGACTGCTGACGGGGCAGAGAATATGGAGTCAGGCACAGCTGCAGGGGCTATTGCTGCCTGGAGTGCTGTTTATATTGACCTCAACCCAGGCACACCTGGGGAGGGCTTGCCGGCAGGGTCAGGCTGCCCAGGTCAGCTAATCCTCAGCCCTCAGGGAATCACATTGCAGAAAATGGAGCTCGCTAAGACAGAATATTAGCCAAGGAAAAAGAGCACACAATGCCATTTGCAGCACCGTAGATGAGTCTAGAGGTAATCACGTGACTTGTAGTAAGTCAGAAACTGAAAGACACATATCGTATGATATCACTTATAGTTGTTACCTACAAATTGATACCAGGGCAGATATTTCCATGGAGAAGGGCAATCACAGATTCATTAAACAAACTTATGGTTCACCAATGGAAAGGTGTGAGGATTGGATTCATTACGATATTGGGGTTAACAGACAGATACAAACACAGGTGAAATATATAATCACCAAAGACCTACGGAATACCAAGAGAAGACTACTCAACATTCTGTCATAACGTACATGGGAAAAGGATCCCAGGAAGAACAGACATATGTATATGTGTAAAAGAAACACATCTTGCACACCAAAAACAAGCCAAACGTTGTAATCAAACTTGCTGTAATAAAAAAATTAAAAAACTAGATTCAAAACACGAACAAGAAGTAGTGAGACAAACTTGAGGGGCTTTCTCCTGGCCCATTCCGTTCTAAATTCCAATCTAGAACGTGAATTCCATTGAGGCTCTGCTGCCCTAGTAACCAGATTAGGTAAGGGAGAACTGCTGCCACCTTGTGGCCGTTTCACACAACAGCAGCTTTCATCCCAGCGCTAATGGTCAGTGGATATTCAAAATCATGACAGGCCTGTAAATGACACCTGCCCTGAAAACAAATCCTGGGGTCATATATCGACCAAAAAATTCAAAAGACGTCCATATTTCAAAATGACAGTTTCAAGAGGCATATTTTACGCACATTCGTGTTCTGCTTCTTTTGCTTTCTTTCTTTCTTCGTTAAAAAAACGGGAATGGAAAAAGGCAACCCTCAGAATGGGCGAAAACGTTCGCAAAAGAATCAATGGACAAAGGTTTAATCTCCAATATATATAAACAGCTCATGCAGCTTAATATTAATAAAACAAACAACCCAATACAAAAATGGGCAGAAGATCTAAATAGACGTTTCTTCCAAGAAGACACAGAGATGGCCAAGACGCACATGAAAAGCTGCTCAACATCACTAATTATTAGAGAAATGCAAATCAAAACTACAATGATGTATGACGTGACTCCTGTTAGAATCGGGATCATCAGAAAATCTACAAACAACAAATTCTGGGGACGGTGTGGACAAAAGGAACCCTCTTCCGCTATTGGTGGGCATGTAAATTGATACAGTCACTATGGAGAACAGTATGGACGTTCCTTTAAAAAACTAAAAAGAGAAATACCATAGGATCCAGCAATCCCACTTCTGGGCATATACCCAGAGAAAACCATAAATCACAAAGACACATTCACCACAATATTCATTGCAGCACTATTTACAATAGCCAGGTAATGGAAGCAACCTAAATGCCCACAGACAGACGAATGGATAAAGATGTGGTACATATATAAAATGGAATATTACTGAGCCATAAAAAGGAATGAAACTGGGTCATTTGTAGAGAAGTCGATGGATCTAGAGACTGTCATACAGAGGGAAGAAGTCAGAAAGAGAAAAAACAAATATTGTATATAAATGCATATAGGTGGATCCTAGAAAAATGGTACAAATGAACTAGTTTGCAGGGCAGAAATAGAGACAGAGGTAGAGAACAAACGTATGGACACCAAGTGGGGGAAGCGATGGGGTGGTGGTGGTGGGATGAGTTGGGAGATTGGGATTGACCTGTATGCATGTATATGGATGAAATAGATAACTAAGAATAACCTGCTGTATAAAAAAATAAATAAAATTAAATTTCAAAATTTTTAAAAATAAAATTTAAAAATAAAACAGAAAAATGTTGTTCCATTCACACAGATGTATTTATATGAATGAATTATTTCCATGCTTATATCAATAAATAGATAAAAGAGGAATAAAATCTAACTCGAACCAAAAAAAAAACCGGAACCTAACACTTATACAGAGTAAATCCCTACAAAGGCACTTGGCTCCAGAGGTAAACAATTCTGAAATTGGTCAGAGGTGGGGAATCATCTCTCATACAGCCACCAGCCCCGCCCCCCCACGCAAGGAGCATCCTCATCGCAAAGCTGGGGGACCGTGCCGAGGCCTCTGTGAGTAAACGTGAGCTGAGCCCCAGGCCAGCTGCTGTTGAAATTTTCCCTCCCTTCCCAGGTAAAACACCTGAATATGTACAAGTGCTTGAAAACGTAGAGGAAGGGCCATGGAGCCACACCAGCGACAGCACGCTGGCCAACTTGGTGCCTGCAGGCCAGCCAGGATGGTCCTGGCCCCGGGCGCTCTTCTGGATGCTTTCCATTTCCCTGCTTGAGATACCCCTCCTGTCCCGGCCCCCACTCCTTTTTTTCCTTCGTCACCTCAGCCCGGAGAGAAATTCCAGTGGAAGTTATGGGTGACACATCCTCTTCTTTACAGGTGGCAGCCTGGCAACTCCTGCAGAAAGTCAAGCAGAACCCACTCACACCGGGCCACCCACAAAGCCGTGGACCCTCACACCCTCCCACCATCACAGCCCCGAGACTGCTGACGGGGCAGAGAATATGGAGTCAGGCACAGCTGCAGGGGCTATTGCTGCCTGGAATGCTGTTTGTATTGACCTCAACCCAGGCACAACTGGGGAGGGCTTGCCGGCAGGGTCAGGCTGGCCAGGTCAGCTAATCCTCAGCCCTCAGGGAATCACATTGCAGAAAATGGACCTCGCTAAGACAGAATATTCGCCAAGGAAAAAAAGCACACAATGCCATTTGCAGCACCGTAGATGAGTCTAGAGGTAATCACGTGACTTGTAGTAAGTCAGAAAGTGAAAGACACATATCATATCATATCACTTATAGGTGTTACCTATAAATTGATACCAGGGCAGATATTTCCACGGAGAAGGGCAATCACAGATTCATTAAACAAACTTATGGTTCACCAAAGGAAAGGTGTGAGGATTGAATTCATTACGATATTGGGGTTAACAGACAGATACAAACACAGGTGAAATATATAATCACCAAAGACCTACGGAATACCAAGAGAAGACTACTCAACATTCTGTCATAACCTACATGGGAAAAGGATCCCAGGAAGAACAGACATATGTATATGTGTAAAAGAAACACATCTTGCACACCAAAAACAAGCCAAACGTTGTAATCAAACTTGCTGTAATAAAAAATTAAAAAAATAAATTCAAAACAAAAACAAGAAGTAGTGAGACAAACTTGAGGGGCTTTCTCCTGGCCCATTCCGTTCTAAATTCCAATCTAGAACGTGAATTCCATTGAGGCTCTGCTGCCCTAGTAACCAGATTTGGTACGGGAGAACTGCTTCCACCGTGTGGCCGTTTCCCACAACAGCAGCATTCATCCCAGCGCTAATGGTCAGTGGATATTCAAAATCATGACAGGCCTGTAAATGACACCTGCCCTGAAAACAAATCCTGGGGTCATATATCGACCAAAAAATTCAAAAGACGTCCATATTTCAAAATGACAGTTTCAAGAGGCATATTTTACGCACATTAGTGTTCTGCTTCTTTTGCTTTCTTTCTTTCTTGGTTAAAAAAACGGGAATGGAAAAAGGCAACCCTCAGAATGGGCGAAAACGTTCGCAAAAGAATCAATGGACAAAGGTTTAATCTCCAATATATATAAACAGCTCATGCAGCTTAATATTAATAAAACAAACAACCCAATACAAAAATGGGCAGAAGATCTAAATAGACGTTTCTTCCAAGAAGACACAGAGATGGCCAAGACGCACATGAAAAGCTGCTCAACATCACTAATTATTAGAGAAATGCAAATCAAAACTACAATGAGGTATGACCTCACTCCTGTTAGAATCGGGATCATCAGAAAATCTACAAACAACAAATTCTGGGGAGGGTGTGGACAAAAGGAACCCTCTTCCGCTATTGGTGGGCATGTAAATTGATACAGTCACTATGGAGAACAGTATGGAGGTTCCTTTAAAAAACTAAAAAGAGAATTACCATAGGATCCAGCAATCCCACTTCTGGGCATATACCCAGAGAAAACCATAAATCACAAAGACACATTCACCACAATGATCATTGCAGCACTATTTACAATAGCCAGGTAATGGAAGCAACCTAAATGCCCACAGACAGACGAATGGATAAAGATGTGGTACATATATAAAATGGAATATTACTGAGCCATAAAAAGGAATGAAACTGGGTCATTTGTAGAGATGTCGATGGATCTAGAGACTGTCATACAGAGGGTAGTAAGTCAGAAAGAGAAAAACAAATATTGTATATTAATGCACATATGTGGAAACTAGAAAAATGGTACAAATGAACTAGTTTGCAGGGCAGAAATAGAGACAGAGGTAGAGAACAAACGTATGGACACCAAGTGGGGGAAGCCATGGGGTGGTGGTGGTGGGATGAGTTGGGAGATTGGGATTGACCTGTATGCATGTATATGCATGAAATAGATAACTAAGAATAACCTGCTGTATAAAAAAATAAATAAAATTAAATTTCAAAATTTTTAAAAATAAAATTTAAAAATAAAACAGAAAAATGTTCTTCCATTCACACAGATGTATTTATATGAATGAATTATTTCCATGCTTATATCAATAAATAGATAAAAGAGGAATAAAATCTAACTCGAACCAAAAAAAAAAAACCGGAACCTAACACTTATACAGAGTAAATCCCTACAAAGGCACTTGCTCCAGAGGTAAACAATTCTGAAATTGGTCAGAGGTGGGGAATCATCTCTCATACAGCCACCAGCCCCGCCCCCCCACGCAAGGAGCATCCTCATCGCAAAGCTGGGGGACCGTGCCGAGGCCTCTGTGAGTAAACGTGAGCTGAGCCCCAGGCCAGCTGCTGTTGAAATTTTCCCTCCCTTCCCAGGTAAAACACCTGAATATGTACAAGTGCTTGAAAACCTAGCGGAAGGGCCATGGAGCCACACCAGCGACAGCACGCTGGCCAACTTGGTGCCTGCAGGCCAGCCAGGATGGTCCTGGCCCCGGGCGCTCTTCTGGATGCTTTCCATTTCCCTGCTTGAGATACCCCTCCTGTCCCGGCCCCCACTCCTTTTTTTCCTTCGTCACCTCAGCCCGGAGAGAAATTCCAGTGGAAGTTATGGGTGACACATCCTCTTCTTTACAGGTGGCAGCCTGGCAACTCCTGCAGAAAGTCAAGCAGAACCCACTCACACCGGGCCACCCACAATGCCTTGGACCCTCACACCCTCCCACCATCACAGCCCCGAGACTGCTGACGGGGCAGAGAATATGGAGTCAGGCACAGCTGCAGGGGCTATTGCTGCCTGGAATGCTGTTTATATTGACCTCAACCCAGGCACACCTGGGGAGGGCTTGCCGGCAGGGTCAGGCTGCCCAGGTCAGCTAATCCTCAGCCCTCAGGGAATCACATTGCAGAAAATGGACCTCGCTAAGACAGAATATTAGCCAAGGAAAAAAAGGACACAATGCCATTTGCAGCACCGTAGATGAGTCTAGAGGTAATCACGTGACTTGTAGTAAGTCAGAAACTGAAAGACACATATCGTATGATATCACTTATAGGTGTTACCTACAAATTGATACCAGGGCAGATATTTCCATGGAGAAGGGCAATCACAGATTCATTAAACAAACTTATGGTTCACCAATGGAAAGGTGTGAGGATTGGATTCATTACGATATTGGGGTTAACAGACAGATACAAACACAGGTGAAATATATAATCACCAAAGACCTACGGAATACCAAGAGAAGACTACTCAACATTCTGTCATAACGTACATGGGAAAAGGATCCCAGGAAGAACAGACATATGTATATGTGTAAAAGAAACACAACTTGCACACCAAAAACAAGCCAAACGTTGTAATCAAACTTGCTGTCATAAAAAAATTAAAAAAATTAAATTCAAAACACGAACAAGAAGTAGTGAGACAAACTTGAGGGGCTTTCTCCTGGCCCATTCCGTTCTAAATTCCAATCTAGAACGTGAATTCCATTGAGGCTCTGCTGCCCTAGTAACCAGATTTGATAAGGGAGAACTGCTGCCACCTTGTGGCCGTTTCACACAACAGCAGCTTTCATCCCAGCGCTAATGGTCAGTGGATATTCAAAATCATGACAGGCCTGTAAATGACACCTGCCCTGAAAACAAATCCTGGGGTCATATATCGACCAAAAAATTCAAAAGACGTCCATATTTCAAAATGACAGTTTCAAGAGGCATATTTTACGCACATTAGTGTTCTGCTTCTTTTGCTTTCTTTCTTTTTTGGTTAAAAAAACGGGAATGGAAAAAGGCAACCCTCAGAATGGACGAAAACGTTCGCAAAAGAATCAATGGACAAAGGTTTAATCTCCAATATATATAAACAGCTCATGCAGCTTAATATTAATAAAACAAACAACCGAATACAAAAATGGGTAGAAGATCTAAATAGACGTTTCTTCCAAGAAGACACAGAGATGCCAAGACGCACATGAAAAGCTGCTCAACATCACTAATTATTAGAGAAATGCAAATCAAAACTACAATGATGTATGACGTGACTCCTGTTAGAATCGGGATCATCAGAAAATCTACAAACAACAAATTCTGGGGACAGTGTGGACAAAAGGAACCCTCTTCCGCTATTGGTGGGCATGTAAATTGATACAGTCACTATGGAGAACAGTATGGAGGTTCCTTTAAAAAACTAAAAAGAGAATTACCATAGGATCCAGCAATCCCACTTCTGGGCATATACCCAGAGAAAACCATAAATCACAAAGACACATTCACCACAATATTCATTGCAGCACTATTTACAATAGCCAGGTAATGGAAGCAACCTAAATGCCCACAGACAGACGAATGGATAAAGATGTGGTACATATATAAAATGGAATATTACTGAGCCATAAAAAGGAATGAAACTGGGTCATTTGTAGAGAAGTCGATGGATCTAGAGACTGTCATACAGAGGGAAGTAAGTCAGAAAGAGAAAAACAAATATTGTATATTAATGCATATATGTGGAACCTAGAAAAATGGTACAAATGAACTAGTTTGCAGGGCAGAAATAGAGACAGAGGTAGAGAACAAACGTATGGACACCAAGTGGGGGAAGCCATGGGGTGGTGGTGGTGGGATGAGTTGGGAGATTGGGATTGACCTGTATGCATGTATATGCATGAAATAGATAACTAAGAATAACCTGCTGTATAAAAAAATAAATAAAATTAAATTTCAAAATTTTTAAAAATAAAATTTAAAAATAAAACAGAAAAATGTTCTTCCATTCACACAGATGTATTTATATGAATGAATTATTTCCATGCTTATATCAATAAATACATAAAAGAGGAATAAAATCTAACTCGAACCAAAAAAAAAAAAAACCGGAACCTAACAGTTATACAGAGTAAATCCCTACAAAGGCACTTGCTCCAGCGGTAAACAATTCTGAAATTGGTCAGAGGTGGGGAATCATCTCTCATACAGCCAGCAGCCCTGCCCCGCCACCCAAGGAGCGTCCTCATCGCAAAGCTGGGGGACCGTGCCGAGGCCTCTGTGAGTAAACGTGAGCTGAGCCCCAGGCCAGCTGCTGTTGAAATTTTCCCTCCCTTCCCAGGTAAAACACCTGCATGTGTACAAGTGCTTGAAAACCTAGAGGAAGGGCCATGGAGCCACACCAGCGACAGCACGCTGGCCAACTTGGTGCCTGCAGGCCAGGCAGGATGGTCCTATCCCCGGGCGCTCTTCTGGAAGCTTTCCATTTCCCTGCCTGAGATACCCCTCCTGTCCCGGCCCCCACTCCTTTTTTTCCTTCCTCACCTCAGCCCGGAGAGAAATTCCAGTGGAAGTTATGGGTGACACATCCTCTTCTTTACAGGTGGCAGCCTGGCAACTCCTGCAGAAAGTCCAGCAGAGCCCCACTCACACCGGGCCACCCACAAAGCCTTGGACCCTCACACCCTCCCACCAGCACAGCCCCGAGACTGCTGACGGGGCAGAGAATATGGAGTCAGGCACAGCTGCAGGGGCTATTGCTGCCTGGAGTGCTGTTTATATTGACCTCAACCCAGGCACACCTGGGGAGGGCTTGCCGGCAGGGTCAGGCTGCCCAGGTCAGCTAATCCTCAGCCCTCAGGGAATCACATTGCAGAAAATGGACCTCGCTAAGACAGAATATTCGCCAAGGAAAAAAAGCACACAATGCCATTTGCAGCACCGTAGATGAGTCTAGAGGTAATCACGTGACTTGTAGTAAGTCAGAAAGTGAAAGACACATATCATATCATATCACTTATAGCTGTTACCTATAAATTGATACCAGGGCAGATATTTCCACGGAGAAGGGCAATCACAGATTCATTAAACAAACTTATGGTTCACCAAAGGAAAGGTGTGAGGATTGAATTCATTACGATATTGGGGTTAACAGACAGATACAAACACAGGTGAAATATATAATCACCAAAGACCTACGGAATACCAAGAGAAGACTACTCAACATTCTGTCATAACCTACATGGGAAAAGGATCCCAGGAAGAACAGACATATGTATATGTGTAAAAGAAACACATCTTGCACACCAAAAACAAGCCAAACGTTGTAATCAAACTTGCTGTAATAAAAAATTAAAAAAATAAATTCAAAACAAAAACAAGAAGTAGTGAGACAAACTTGAGGGGCTTTCTCCTGGCCCATTCCGTTCTAAATTCCAATCTAGAACGTGAATTCCATTGAGGCTCTGCTGCCCTAGTAACCAGATTTGGTACGGGAGAACTGCTTCCACCGTGTGGCCGTTTCCCACAACAGCAGCTTTCATCCCAGCGCTAATGGTCAGTGGATATTCAAAATCATGACAGGCCTGTAAATGACACCTGCCCTGAAAACAAATCCTGGGGTCATATATCGACCAAAAAATTCAAAAGACGTCCATATTTCAAAATGACAGTTTCAAGAGGCATATTTTACGCACATTAGTGTTTTGCTTCTTTTGCTTTCTTTCTTTCTTGGTTAAAAAAACGGGAATGGAAAAAGGCAACCCTCAGAATGGGCGAAAACGTTCGCAAAAGAATCAATGGACAAAGGTTTAATCTCCAATATATATAAACAGCTCATGCAGCTTAATATTAATAAAACAAACAACCCAATACAAAAATGGGCAGAAGATCTAAATAGACGTTTCTTCCAAGAAGACACAGAGATGGCCAAGACGCACATGAAAAGCTGCTCAACATCACTAATTATTAGAGAAATGCAAATCAAAACTACAATGAGGTATGACCTCACTCCTGTTAGAATCGGGATCATCAGAAAATCTACAAACAACAAATTCTGGGGAGGGTGTGGACAAAAGGAACCCTCTTCCGCTATTGGTGGGCATGTAAATTGATACAGTCACTATGGAGAACAGTATGGAGGTTCCTTTAAAAAACTAAAAAGAGAAATACCATAGGATCCAGCAATCCCACTTCTGGGCATATACCCAGAGAAAACCATAAATCACAAAGACACATTCACCACAATATTCATTGCAGCACTATTTACAATAGCCAGGTAATGGAAGCAACCTAAATGCCCACAGACAGACGAATGGATAAAGATGTGGTACATATATAAAATGGAATATTACTGAGCCATAAAAAGGAATGAAACTGGGTCATTTGTAGAGAAGTCGATGGATCTAGAGACTGTCATACAGAGGGAAGAAGTCAGAAAGAGAAAAACAAATATTGTATATGAATGCATATAGGTGGAACCTAGAAAAATGGTACAAATGAACTAGTTTGCAGGGCAGAAATAGAGACAGAGGTAGAGAACAAACGTATGGACACCAAGTGGGGGAAGCCATGGGGTGGTGGTGGTGGGATGAGTTGGGAGATTGGGATTGACCTGTATACATGTATATGCATGAAATAGATAACTAAGAATAACCGGCTGTATAAAAAAATAAATAAAATTAAATTTCAAAACTTTTAAAAATAAAATTTAAAAATAAAACAGGAAAAAGTTCTTCCATTCACACAGATGTATTTATATGAATGAATTATTTCCATGCTTAATTCAATAAATACATAAATGAGGAATAAAATCTAACTCGAACCAAAATAAAAAAACCGGAACCTAACAGTTATACAGAGTAAATCCCTACCAAGGCACTTGCTCCAGCGGTAAACAATTCTGAAATTGGTCAGAGGTGGGGAATCATCTCTCATACAGCCAGCAGCCCCGCCCCCCCACGCAAGGAGCGTCCTCATCGCAAAGCTGGGGGACCGTGCCGAGGCCTCTGTGAGTAAACGTGAGCTGAGCCCCAGGCCAGCTGCTGTTGAAATTTTCCCTCCCTTCCCAGGTAAAACACCTGAATATGTACAAGGGCTTGAAAACCTAGAGGAAGGGACGTGGAGCCACACCAGCCACAGCACGCTGGCCAACTTGGTGCCTGCAGGCCAGCCAGGATGGTCCTGGCCCCGGGCGCTCTTCTGGAAGCTTTCCATTTCCCTGCCTGAGATACCCCTCCTGTCCCGGCCCCCGCTCCTTTTTTTCCTTCCTCACCTCAGCCCGGAGAGAAATTCCAGTGGAAGTTATGGGTGACACATCCTCTTCTTTACAGGTGGCAGCCTGGCAACTCCTGCAGAAAGTCCAGCAGAGCCCCACTCACACCGGGCCACCCACAAAGCCGTGGACCCTCACACCCTCCCACCATCACAGCCCCGAGACTGCTGACGGGGCAGAGAATATGGAGTCAGGCACAGCTGCAGGGGCAATTGCTGCCTGGAGTGCTGTTTATATTGACCTCAACCCAGGCACACCTGGGGAGGGCTTGCCGGCAGGGTCAGGCTGCCCAAGTCAGCTAATCCTCAGCCCTCAGGGAATCACATTGCAGAAAATGGACCTCGCTAAGACAGAATATTCGCCAAGGAAAAAAAGCACACAATGCCATTTGCAGCACCGTAGATGAGTCTAGAGGTAATCACGTGACTTGTAGTAAGTCAGAAACTGAAAGACACATATCGTATGATATCACTTATAGGTGTTACCTAAAAATTGATACCAGGGCAGATATTTCCATGGAGAAGGGCAATCACAGATTCATTAAACAATCTTATGGTTCACCAATGGAAAGGTGTGAGGATTGGATTCATTACGATATTGGGGTTAACAGACAGATACAAACACAGGTGAAATATATAATCACAAAAGACCTACGGAATACCAAGAGAAGACTACTCAACATTCTGTCATAACGTACATGGGAAAAGGATCCCAGGAAGAACAGACATATGTATATGTGTAAAAGAAACACATCTTGCACACCAAAAACAAGCCAAACGTTGTAATCAAACTTGCTGTAATAAAAAATAAAAAAAATAAATTCAAAACAAAAACAGGAAGTAGTGAGAGAAACTTGAGGGGCTTTCTCCTGGCCCATTCCGTTCTAAATTCCAATCTAGAACGTGAATTCCATTGAGGCTCTGCTGCCCTAGTAACCAGATTTGGTAAGGGAGAACTGCTGCCACCTTGTGGCCGTTTCACACAACAGCAGCTTTCATCCCAGCGCTAATGGTCAGTGGATATTCAAAATCATGACAGGCCTGTAAATGACACCTGCCCTGAAAACAAATCCTGGGGTCATATATCGACCAAAAAATTCAAAAGACGTCCATATTTCAAAATGACAGTTTCAAGAGGCATATTTTACGCACATTAGTGTTCTGCTTCTTTTGCACTCTTTCTTTCTTGGTTAAAAAAACGGGAATGGAAAAAGGTAAACCTCAGAATGGACGAAAACGTTCGCAAAAGGATCAATGGACAAAGGTTTAATCTCCAATATATATAAACAGCTCATGCAGCTTAATATTAATAAAACAAACAACCCAATACAAAAATGGGCAGAAGATCTAAATAGAAGTTTCTTCCAAGAAGACACAGAGATGGCCAAGACGCACATGAAAAGCTGCTCAACATCACTAATTATTAGAGAAATGCAAATCAAAACTACAATGATGTATGAGGTCACTCCTGTTACAATCGGGATCATCAGAAAATCTACAAACAAAAATTTCTGGGGACGGTGTGGACAAAAGGAACCCTCTTCCGCTATTGGTGGGCATGTAGATTGATACAGTCACTATGGAGAACAGTATGGAGGTTCCTTTAAAAAACTAAAAAGAGAATTACCATAGGATCCAGCAATCCCACTTCTGGGCATATACCCAGAGAAAACCATAAATCACAAAGACACATTCACCACAATGTTCATTGCAGCACTATTTACAATAGCCAGGTAATGGAAGCAAACTAAATGCCCACAGACAGACGAATGGATAAAGATGTGGTACATATATAAAATGGAATATTACTGAGCCATAAAAAGGAAAGAAACTGGGTCATTTGTAGAGAAGTCGATGGATCTAGAGACTGTCATACAGAGTGAAGTAAGTCAGAAAGAGAAAAACAAATATTGTATATTAATGCATATATGTGGAACCTAGAAAAATGGTACAAATGAACTAGTTTGCAGGGCAGAAATAGAGACAGAGGTAGAGAACAAACGTATGGACACCAAGTGGGGGAAGCCATGGGGTGGTGGTGGTGGGATGAGTTGGGAGATTGGGATTGACCTGTATACATGTATATGCATGAAATAGATAACTAAGAATAACCGGCTGTATAAAAAAATAAATAAAATTAAATTTCAAAATTTTTAAAAATAAAATTTAAAAATAAAACAGGAAAAAGTTCTTCCATTCACACAGATGTATTTATATGAATGAATTATTTCCATGCTTAATTCAATAAATACATAAATGAGGAATAAAATCTAACTCGAACCAAAAAATAAAAAACCAGAACCTAACAGTTATACAGAGTAAATCCCTACCAAGGCACTTGCTCCAGCGGTAAACAATTCTGAAATTGGTCAGAGGTGGGGAATCATCTCTCATACAGCCAGCAGCCCCGCCCCCCCACGCAAGGAGCGTCCTCATCGCAAAGCTGGGGGACCGTGCCGAGGCCTCTGTGAGTAAACGTGAGCTGAGCCCCAGGCCAGCTGCTGTTGAAATTTTCCCTCCCTTCCCAGGTAAAACACCTGCATATGTACAAGTGCTTGAAAACCTAGATGAAGGGCCATGGAGCCACACCAGCGACAGCACGCTGGCCAACTTGGTGCCTGCAGGCCAGCCAGGATGGTCCTGGCCCCGGGCGCTCTTCTGGAAGCTTTCCATTTCCCTGCCTGAGATACCCCTCCTGTCCCGGCCCCCACTCCTTTTTTTCCTTCCTCACCTCAGCCCGGAGAGAAATTCCAGTGGAAGTTATGGGTGACACATCCTCTTCTTTACAGGTGGCAGCCTGGCAACTCCTGCAGAAAGTCCAGCAGAGCCCCACTCACACCGGGCCACCCACAAAGCCGTGGACCCTCACACCCTCCCACCAGCACAGCCCCGAGACTGCTGACGGGGCAGAGAATATGGAGTCAGGCACAGCTGCAGGGGCTATTGCTGCCTGGAGTGCTGTTTATATTGACCTCAACCCAGGCACACCTGGGGAGGGCTTGCCGGCAGGGTCAGGCTGCCCAGGTCAGCTAATCCTCAGCCCTCAGGGAATCACATTGCAGAAAATGGACCTCGCTAAGACAGAATATTCGCCAAGGAAAAAAAGCACACAATGCCATTTGCAGCACCGTAGATGAGTCTAGAGGTAATCACGTGACTTGTAGTAAGTCAGAAAGTGAAAGACACATATCATATCATATCACTTATAGGTGTTACCTATAAATTGATACCAGGGCAGATATTTCCATGGAGAAGGGCAATCACAGATTCATTAAACAAACTTATGGTTCACCAAAGGAAAGGTGTGAGGATTGAATTCATTACGATATTGGGGTTAACAGACAGATACAAACACAGGTGAAATATATAATCACCAAAGACCTACGGAATACCAAGAGAAGACTACTCAACATTCTGTCATAACCTACATGGGAAAAGGATCCCAGGAAGAACAGACATATGTATATGTGTAAAAGAAACACATCTTGCACACCAAAAACAAGCCAAACGTTGTAATCAAACTTGCTGTAATAAAAAAATTAAAAAAATTAAATTCAAAACACGAACAAGAAGTAGTGAGACAAACTTGAGGGGCTTTCTCCTGGCCCATTCCGTTCTAAATTCCAATCTAGAACGTGAATTCCATTGAGGCTCTGCTGCCCTAGTAACCAGATTTGGTAAGGGAGAACTGCTGCCACCTTGTGGCCATTTCACACAACAGCAGCTTTCATCCCTGTGCTAATGGTCAGTGGATATTCAAAATCATGACAGGCCTGTAAATGACACCTGCCCTGAAAACAAATCCTGGGGTCATATATCGACCAAAAAATTCAAAAGACGTCCATATTTCAAAATGACAGTTTCAAGAGGCATATTTTACGCACATTAGTGTTCTGCTTCTTTTGCTTTCTTTCTTTCTTGGTTAAAAAAACGGGAATGGAAAAAGGCAACCCTCAGAATGGACGAAAACGTTCGCAAAAGAATCAATGGACAAAGGTTTAATCTCCAATATATATAAACAGCTCATGCAGCTTAATATTAATAAAACAAACAACCCAATACAAAAATGGGCAGAAGATCTAAATAGACGTTTCTTCCAAGAAGACACAGAGATGGCCAAGACGCACATGAAAAGCTGCTCAACATCACTAATTATTAGAGAAATGCAAATCAAAACTACAATGATGTATGACGTGACTCCTGTTAGAATCGGGATCATCAGAAAATCTACAAACAACAAATTCTGGGGACGGTGTGGACAAAAGGAACCCTCTTCCGCTATTGGTGGGCATGTAAATTGATACAGTCACTATGGAGAACAGTATGGAGGTTCCTTTAAAAAACTAAAAAGAGAAATACCATAGGATCCAGCAATCCCACTTCTTGGCATATACCCAGAGAAAACCATAAATCACAAAGACACATTCACCACAATATTCATTGCAGCACTATTTACAATAGCCAGGTAATGGAAGCAACCTAAATGCCCACAGACAGACGAATGGATAAAGATGTGGTACATATATAAAATGGAATATTACTGAGCCATAAAAAGGAATGAAACTGGGTCATTTGTAGAGAAGTCGATGGATCTAGAGACTGTCATACAGAGGGAAGTAAGTCAGAAAGAGAAAAACAAATATTGTATATTAATGCATATAGGTGGAACCTAGAAAAATGGTACAAATGAACTAGTTTGCAGGGCAGAAATAGAGACAGAGGTAGAGAACAAACGTATGGACACCAAGTGGGGGAAGCCATGGGGTGGTGGTGGTGGGATGAGTTGGGAGATTGGGATTGACCTGTATGCATGTATATGCATGAAATAGATAACTAAGAATAACCTGCTGTATAAAAAAATAAATAAAATTAAATTTCAAAATTTTTAAAAATAAAATTTAAAAATAAAACAGAAAAATGTTCTTCCATTCACACAGATGTATTTATATGAATGAATTATTTCCATGCTTATATCAATAAATATATAAAAGAGGAATAAAATCTAACTCGAACCGAAAAAAAAAACCGGAACCTAACAGTTATAGAGAGTAAATCCCTACAAAGGCACTTGCTCCAGAGGTAAACAATTCTGAAATTGGTCAGAGGTGGGGAATCATCTCTCATACAGCCACCAGCCCAGCCCCCCCACGCAAGGAGCATCCTCATCGCAAAGCTGGGGGACCGTGCCGAGGCCTCTGTGAGTAAACGTGAGCTGAGCCCCTGGCCAGCTGCTGTTGAAATTTTCCCTCCCTTCCCAGGTAAAACACCTGAATATGTACAAGGGCTTGAAAACCTAGAGGAAGGGCCATGGAGCCACACCAGGGACAGCACGCTGGCCAACTTGGTGCCTGCAGGCCAGCCAGGATGGTCCTGGCCCCGGGCGCTCTTCTGGATGCTTTCCATTTCCCTGCCTGAGATACCCCTCCTGTCCCGGCCCCCACTCCTTTTTTTCCTTCGTCACCTCAGCCCGGAGAGAAATTCCAGTGGAAGTTATGGGTGACACATCCTCTTCTTTACAGGTCGCAGCCTGGCAACTCCTGCAGAAAGTCCAGCAGAGCCCCACTCACACCGGGCCACCCACAAAGCGGTGGACCCTCACACCCTCCCACCAGCACAGCCCCGAGACTGCTGACGGGGCAGAGAATATGGAGTCAGGCACAGCTGCAGGGGCTATTGCTGCCTGGAATGCTGTTTATATTGACCTCAACCCAGGCACACCTGGGGAGGGCTTGCCGGCAGGGTCAGGCTGCCCAGGTCAGCTAATCCTCAGCCCTCAGGGAATCACATTGCAGAAAATGGACCTCGCTATGACAGAATATTAGCCAAGGAAAAAAAGGACACAATGCCATTTGCAGCACCGTAGATGAGTCTAGAGGTAATCACGTGACTTGTAGTAAGTCAGAAACTGAAAGACACATATCGTATGATATCACTTATAGGTGTTACCTAAAAATTGATACCAGGGCAGATATTTCCATGGAGAAGGACAATCACAGATTCATTAAACACACTTATGGTTCACCAATGGAAAGGTGTGAGGATTGGATTCATTACGATATTGGGGTTTACAGACAGATACAAACACAGGTGAAATATATAATCACCAAAGACCTACGGAATACCAAGAGAAGACTACTCAACATTCTGTCATAACGTACATGGGAAAAGGATCCCAGGAAGAACAGACATATGTATATGTGTAAAAGAAACACATCTTGCACACCAAAAACAAGCCAAACGTTGTAATCAAACTTGCTGTAATAAAAAAAATTAAAAAAATTAAATTCAAAACACGAACAAGATGTAGTGAGACAAACTTGAGGGGCTTTCTCCTGGCCCATTCCGTTCTAAATTCCAATCTAGAACGTGAATTCCATTGAGGCTCTGCTGCCCTAGTAACCAGATTTGGTAAGGGAGAACTGCTGCCACCTTGTGGCCGTTTCACACAACAGCAGCTTTCATTCCAGCGCTAATGGTCAGTGGATATTCAAAATCATGACAGGCCTGTAAATGACACCTGCCCTGAAAACAAATCCTGGGGTCATATATCGACCAAAAAATTCAAAAGACGTCCATATTTCAAAATGACAGTTTCAAGAGGCATATTTTACGCACATTAGTGTTCTGCTTCTTTTGCTTTCTTTCTTTCTTGGTTAAAAAAACGGGAATGGAAAAAGGCAACCCTCAGAATGGACGAAAACGTTCGCAAAAGAATCAATGGACAAAGGTTTAATCTCCAATATATATAAACAGCTCATGCAGCTTAATATTAATAAAACAAACAACCCAATACAAAAATGGGCAGAAGATCTAAATAGACGTTTCTTCCAAGAAGACACAGAGATGGCCAAGACGCACATGAAAAGCTGCTCAACATCACTAATTATTAGAGAAATGCAAATCAAAACTACAATGATGTATGACGTGACTCCTGTTAGAATCGGGATCATCAGAAAATCTACAAACAACAAATTCTGGGGACGGTGTGGACAAAAGGAACCCTCTTCCGCTATTGGTGGGCATGTAAATTGATACAGTCACTATGGAGAACAGTATGGAGGTTCCTTTAAAAAACTAAAAAGAGAAATACCATAGGATCCAGCAATCCCACTTCTGGGCATATACCCAGAGAAAACCATAAATCACAAAGACACATTCCCCACAATATTCATTGCAGCACTATTTACAATAGCCAGGTAATGGAAGCAACCTAAATGCCCACAGACAGACGAATGGATAAAGATGTGGTACATATATAAAATGGAATATTACTGAGCCATAAAAAGGAATGAAACTGGGTCATTTGTAGAGAAGTCGATGGATCTAGAGACTGTCATACAGAGGGAAGAAGTCAGAAAGAGAAAAACAAATATTGTATATGAATGCATATAGGTGGAACCTAGAAAAATGGTACAAATAAACTAGTTTGCAGGGCAGAAATAGAGACAGAGGTAGAGAACAAACGTATGGACACCAAGTGGGGGAAGAGATGGGGTGGTGGTGGTGGGATGAGTTGGGAGATTGGGATTGACCTGTATACATGTATATGCATGAAATAGATAACTAAGAATAACCTGCTGTATAAAAAAATAAATAAAATTAAATTTCAAACTTTTTAAAAATAAAATTTAAAAATAAAACAGGAAAAAGTTCTTCCATTCACACAGATGTATTTATATGAATGAATTATTTCCATGCTTATATCAATAAATACATAAAAGAGGAATAAAATCTAACTCGAACCAAAAAAAAAAAAACCCGGAACCTAACAGTTATACAGAGGAAATCCCTACAAAGGCACTTGCTCCAGTGGTAAACAATTCTGAAATTGGTCAGAGGTGGGGAATCATCTCTCATACAGCCAGCAGCCCTGCCCCGCCACGCTGTGAGCGTCCTCATTGCAAAGCTGGGTGACCGTGCCGAGGCCTCTGTGAGTAAACGTGAGCTGAGCCCCAGGCCAGCTGCTGTTGAAATTTTCCCTCCCCAGGTAAAACACCTGAATATGTACAAGTGCTTGAAAACCTAGAGGAAGGGCCATGGAGCCACACCAGCGACAGCACGCTGGCCAACTTGGTGCCTGCAGGCCAGCCAGGATGGTCCTGGCCCCGGGCGCTCTTCTGGAAGCTTTCCATTTCCCTGCCTGAGATACCCCTCCTGTCCCGGCCCCCACTCCTTTTTTTCCTTCGTCACCTCAGCCCGGAGAGAAATTCCAGTGGAAGTTATGGGTGACACATCCTCTTCTTTACAGGTGGCAGCCTGGCAACTCCTGCAGAAAGTCCAGCAGAGCCCCACTCACACCGGGCCACCCACAAAGCCGTGGACCCTCACACCCTCCCACCAGCACAGCCCCGAGACTGCTGACGGGGCAGAGAATATGGAGTCAGGCACAGCTGCAGGGGCTATTGCTGCCTGGAGTGCTGTTTATATTGACCTCAACCCAGGCACACCTGGGGAGGGCTTGCCGGCAGGGTCAGGCTGCCCAGGTCAGCTAATCCTCAGCCCACAGGGAATCACATTACAGAAAATGGACCTCGCTAAGACAGAATATTAGCCAAGGAAAAAAAGGACACAATGCCATTTGCAGCACCGTAGATGAGTCTAGAGGTAATCACGTGACTTGTAGTAAGTCAGAAAGTGAAAGACACATATCATATCATATCACTTATAGGTGTTACCTATAAATTGATACCAGGGCAGATATTTCCACGGAGAAGGGCAATCACAGATTCATTAAACAAACTTATGGTTCACCAAAGGAAAGGTGTGAGGATTGAATTCATTACGATATTGGGGTTAACAGACAGATACAAACACAGGTGAAATATATAATCACCAAAGACCTACGGAATACCAAGAGAAGACTACTCAACATTCTGTCATAACTTACATGGGAAAAGGATCCCAGGAAGAACAGACATAGGTATATGTGTAAAAGAAACACATCTTGCACACCAAAAACAAGCCAAACGTTGTAATCAAACTTGCTGTCATAAAAAAATTTAAAAAATTAAATTCAAAACACGAACAAGAAGTAGTTAGACAAACTTGAGGGGCTTTCTCCTGGCCCATTCCGTTCTAAATTCCAATCTAGAACGTGAATTCCATTGAGGCTCTGCTGCCCTAGGAACCAGATTTGGTAAGGGAGAACTGCTGCCACCTTGTTGCCGTTTCACACAACAGCAGCTTTCATCCCAGCGCTAATGGTCAGTGGATATTCAAAATCATGACAGGCCTGTAAATGACACCTGCCCTGAAAACAAATCCTGGGGTCATATATCGACCAAAAAATTCAAAAGACGTCCATATTTCAAAATGACAGTTTCAAGAGGCATATTTTACGCACATTCGTGTTCTGCTTCTTTTGCTTTCTTTCTTTCTTGGTTAAAAAAACGGGAATGGAAAAAGGCAACCCTCAGAATGGACGAAAACGTTCGCAAAAGAATCAATGGACAAAGGTTTAATCTCCAATATATATAAACAGCTCATGCAGCTTAATATTAATAAAACAAACAACCCAATACAAAAATGGGCAGAAGATCTAAATAGACGTTTCTTCCAAGAAGACACAGAGATGGCCAAGACGCACATGAAAAGCTGCTCAACATCACTAATTATTAGAGAAATGCAAATCAAAACTACAATGAGGTATGACCTCACTCCTGTTAGAATCGGGATCATCAGAAAATCTACAAACAACAAATTCTGGGGAGGGTGTGGACAAAAGGAACCCTCTTCCGCTATTGGTGGGCATGTAAATTGATACAGTCACTATGGAGAACAGTATGGAGGTTCCTTTAAAAAACTAAAAAGAGAATTACCATAGGATCCAGCAATCCCACTTCTGGGCATATACCAGAGAAAACCATAAATCACAAAGACACATTCACCACAATGTTCATTGCAGCACTATTTACAATAGCCAGGTAATGGAAGCAACCTAAATGCCCACAGACAGACGAATGGATAAAGATGTGGTACATATATGAAATGGAATATTACTGAGCCATAAAAAGGAATGAAACTGGGTCATTTGTAGAGAAGTCGATGGATCTAGAGACTGTCATACAGAGTGAAGTAAGTCAGAAAGAGAAAAACAAATATTGTATATAAATGCATATATGTGGAACCTAGAAAAATGGTACAAATGAACTAGTTTGCAGGGCAGAAATAGAGACAGAGGTAGAGAACAAACGTATGGACACCAAGTGGGGGAAGCCATGGGGTGGTGGTGGTGGGATGAGTTGGGAGATTGGGATTGACCTGTATACATGTATATGCATGAAATAGATAACTAATAATAACCTGCTGTATAAAAAAATAAATAAAATTAAATTTCAAAATTTTTAAAAATAAAATTTAAAAAGAAAACAGGAAAAAGTTCTTCCATTCACACAGATGTATTTATATGAATGAATTATTTCCATGCTTATATCAATAAATACATAAAAGAGGAATAAAATCTAACTCGAAATAAAAAAAAAAAAAAAACGGAACCTAACAGTTATACAGAGTAAATCCCTAGAAAGGCACTTGCTCCAGCGGTAAACAATTCTGAAATTGGTCAGAGGTGGGGAATCATCTCTCATACAGCCAGCAGCCCCGCCCCCCCACGCAAGGAGCGTCCTCATCGCAAAGCTGGGGGACCGTGCCGAGGCCTCTGTGAGTAAACGTGAGCTGAGCCCCAGGCCAGCTGCTGTTGAAATTTTCCCTCCCTTCCCAGGTAAAACACCTGAATATGTACAAGTGCTTGAAAACCTAGAGGAAGGGCCATGGAGCCACACCAGCGACAGCACGCTTGCCAACTTGGTGCCTGCAGGCCAGCCAGGATGGTCCTGGCCCCGGGCGCTCTTCTGGAAGCTTTCCATTTCCCTGCCTGAGATACCCCTCCTGTCCTGGCCCCCACTCCTTTTTTTCCTTCCTCACCTCAGCCCGGAGAGAAATTCCAGTGGAAGTTATGGGTGACACATCCTCTTCTTTACAGGTGGCAGCCTGGTAACTCCTGCAGAAAGTCCAGCAGAGCCCCACTCACACCGGGCCACCCACAAAGCCGTGGACCCTCACACCCTCCCACCAGCACAGCCCCGAGACTGCTGACGGGGCAGAGAATATGGAGTCAGGCACAGCTGCAGGGGCTATTGCTGCCTGGAGTGCTGTTTATATTGACCTCAACCCAGGCACACCTGGGGAGGGCTTGCCGGCAGGGTCAGGCTGCCCAGGTCAGCTAATCCTCAGCCCTCAGGGAATCACATTGCAGAAAATGGAGCTCGCTAAGACAGAATATTAGCCAAGGAAAAAGAGCACACAATGCCATTTGCAGCACCGTAGATGAGTCTAGAGGTAATCACGTGACTTGTAGTAAGTCAGAAACTGAAAGACACATATCGTATGATATCACTTATAGTTGTTACCTACAAATTGATACCAGGGCAGATATTTCCATGGAGAAGGGCAATCACAGATTCATTAAACAAACTTATGGTTCACCAATGGAAAGGTGTGAGGATTGGATTCATTACGATATTGGGGTTAACAGACAGATACAAACACAGGTGAAATATATAATCACCAAAGACCTACGGAATACCAAGAGAAGACTACTCAACATTCTGTCATAACGTACATGGGAAAAGGATCCCAGGAAGAACAGACATATGTATATGTGTAAAAGAAACACATCTTGCACACCAAAAACAAGCCAAACGTTGTAATCAAACTTGCTGTAATAAAAAAATTAAAAAACTAGATTCAAAACACGAACAAGAAGTAGTGAGACAAACTTGAGGGGCTTTCTCCTGGCCCATTCCGTTCTAAATTCCAATCTAGAACGTGAATTCCATTGAGGCTCTGCTGCCCTAGTAACCAGATTAGGTAAGGGAGAACTGCTGCCACCTTGTGGCCGTTTCACACAACAGCAGCTTTCATCCCAGCGCTAATGGTCAGTGGATATTCAAAATCATGACAGGCCTGTAAATGACACCTGCCCTGAAAACAAATCCTGGGGTCATATATCGACCAAAAAATTCAAAAGACGTCCATATTTCAAAATGACAGTTTCAAGAGGCATATTTTACGCACATTCGTGTTCTGCTTCTTTTGCTTTCTTTCTTTCTTCGTTAAAAAAACGGGAATGGAAAAAGGCAACCCTCAGAATGGGCGAAAACGTTCGCAAAAGAATCAATGGACAAAGGTTTAATCTCCAATATATATAAACAGCTCATGCAGCTTAATATTAATAAAACAAACAACCCAATACAAAAATGGGCAGAAGATCTAAATAGACGTTTCTTCCAAGAAGACACAGAGATGGCCAAGACGCACATGAAAAGCTGCTCAACATCACTAATTATTAGAGAAATGCAAATCAAAACTACAATGATGTATGACGTGACTCCTGTTAGAATCGGGATCATCAGAAAATCTACAAACAACAAATTCTGGGGACGGTGTGGACAAAAGGAACCCTCTTCCGCTATTGGTGGGCATGTAAATTGATACAGTCACTATGGAGAACAGTATGGACGTTCCTTTAAAAAACTAAAAAGAGAAATACCATAGGATCCAGCAATCCCACTTCTGGGCATATACCCAGAGAAAACCATAAATCACAAAGACACATTCACCACAATATTCATTGCAGCACTATTTACAATAGCCAGGTAATGGAAGCAACCTAAATGCCCACAGACAGACGAATGGATAAAGATGTGGTACATATATAAAATGGAATATTACTGAGCCATAAAAAGGAATGAAACTGGGTCATTTGTAGAGAAGTCGATGGATCTAGAGACTGTCATACAGAGGGAAGAAGTCAGAAAGAGAAAAAACAAATATTGTATATAAATGCATATAGGTGGATCCTAGAAAAATGGTACAAATGAACTAGTTTGCAGGGCAGAAATAGAGACAGAGGTGGAGAACAAACGTATGGACACCAAGTGGGGGAAGCGATGGGGTGGTGGTGGTGGGATGAGTTGGGAGATTGGGATTGACCTGTATGCATGTATATGGATGAAATAGATAACTAAGAATAACCTGCTGTATAAAAAAATAAATAAAATTAAATTTCAAAATTTTTAAAAATAAAATTTAAAAATAAAACAGAAAAATGTTGTTCCATTCACACAGATGTATTTATATGAATGAATTATTTCCATGCTTATATCAATAAATAGATAAAAGAGGAATAAAATCTAACTCGAACCAAAAAAAAAACCGGAACCTAACACTTATACAGAGTAAATCCCTACAAAGGCACTTGGCTCCAGAGGTAAACAATTCTGAAATTGGTCAGAGGTGGGGAATCATCTCTCATACAGCCACCAGCCCCGCCCCCCCACGCAAGGAGCATCCTCATCGCAAAGCTGGGGGACCGTGCCGAGGCCTCTGTGAGTAAACGTGAGCTGAGCCCCAGGCCAGCTGCTGTTGAAATTTTCCCTCCCTTCCCAGGTAAAACACCTGAATATGTACAAGTGCTTGAAAACGTAGAGGAAGGGCCATGGAGCCACACCAGCGACAGCACGCTGGCCAACTTGGTGCCTGCAGGCCAGCCAGGATGGTCCTGGCCCCGGGCGCTCTTCTGGATGCTTTCCATTTCCCTGCTTGAGATACCCCTCCTGTCCCGGCCCCCACTCCTTTTTTTCCTTCGTCACCTCAGCCCGGAGAGAAATTCCAGTGGAAGTTATGGGTGACACATCCTCTTCTTTACAGGTGGCAGCCTGGCAACTCCTGCAGAAAGTCAAGCAGAACCCACTCACACCGGGCCACCCACAAAGCCGTGGACCCTCACACCCTCCCACCATCACAGCCCCGAGACTGCTGACGGGGCAGAGAATATGGAGTCAGGCACAGCTGCAGGGGCTATTGCTGCCTGGAATGCTGTTTGTATTGACCTCAACCCAGGCACAACTGGGGAGGGCTTGCCGGCAGGGTCAGGCTGGCCAGGTCAGCTAATCCTCAGCCCTCAGGGAATCACATTGCAGAAAATGGACCTCGCTAAGACAGAATATTCGCCAAGGAAAAAAAGCACACAATGCCATTTGCAGCACCGTAGATGAGTCTAGAGGTAATCACGTGACTTGTAGTAAGTCAGAAAGTGAAAGACACATATCATATCATATCACTTATAGGTGTTACCTATAAATTGATACCAGGGCAGATATTTCCACGGAGAAGGGCAATCACAGATTCATTAAACAAACTTATGGTTCACCAAAGGAAAGGTGTGAGGATTGAATTCATTACGATATTGGGGTTAACAGACAGATACAAACACAGGTGAAATATATAATCACCAAAGACCTACGGAATACCAAGAGAAGACTACTCAACATTCTGTCATAACCTACATGGGAAAAGGATCCCAGGAAGAACAGACATATGTATATGTGTAAAAGAAACACATCTTGCACACCAAAAACAAGCCAAACGTTGTAATCAAACTTGCTGTAATAAAAAATTAAAAAAATAAATTCAAAACAAAAACAAGAAGTAGTGAGACAAACTTGAGGGGCTTTCTCCTGGCCCATTCCGTTCTAAATTCCAATCTAGAACGTGAATTCCATTGAGGCTCTGCTGCCCTAGTAACCAGATTTGGTACGGGAGAACTGCTTCCACCGTGTGGCCGTTTCCCACAACAGCAGCATTCATCCCAGCGCTAATGGTCAGTGGATATTCAAAATCATGACAGGCCTGTAAATGACACCTGCCCTGAAAACAAATCCTGGGGTCATATATCGACCAAAAAATTCAAAAGACGTCCATATTTCAAAATGACAGTTTCAAGAGGCATATTTTACGCACATTAGTGTTCTGCTTCTTTTGCTTTCTTTCTTTCTTGGTTAAAAAAACGGGAATGGAAAAAGGCAACCCTCAGAATGGGCGAAAACGTTCGCAAAAGAATCAATGGACAAAGGTTTAATCTCCAATATATATAAACAGCTCATGCAGCTTAATATTAATAAAACAAACAACCCAATACAAAAATGGGCAGAAGATCTAAATAGACGTTTCTTCCAAGAAGACACAGAGATGGCCAAGACGCACATGAAAAGCTGCTCAACATCACTAATTATTAGAGAAATGCAAATCAAAACTACAATGAGGTATGACCTCACTCCTGTTAGAATCGGGATCATCAGAAAATCTACAAACAACAAATTCTGGGGAGGGTGTGGACAAAAGGAACCCTCTTCCGCTATTGGTGGGCATGTAAATTGATACAGTCACTATGGAGAACAGTATGGAGGTTCCTTTAAAAAACTAAAAAGAGAATTACCATAGGATCCAGCAATCCCACTTCTGGGCATATACCCAGAGAAAACCATAAATCACAAAGACACATTCACCACAATGATCATTGCAGCACTATTTACAATAGCCAGGTAATGGAAGCAACCTAAATGCCCACAGACAGACGAATGGATAAAGATGTGGTACATATATAAAATGGAATATTACTGAGCCATAAAAAGGAATGAAACTGGGTCATTTGTAGAGATGTCGATGGATCTAGAGACTGTCATACAGAGGGTAGTAAGTCAGAAAGAGAAAAACAAATATTGTATATTAATGCACATATGTGGAAACTAGAAAAATGGTACAAATGAACTAGTTTGCAGGGCAGAAATAGAGACAGAGGTAGAGAACAAACGTATGGACACCAAGTGGGGGAAGCCATGGGGTGGTGGTGGTGGGATGAGTTGGGAGATTGGGATTGACCTGTATGCATGTATATGCATGAAATAGATAACTAAGAATAACCTGCTGTATAAAAAAATAAATAAAATTAAATTTCAAAATTTTTAAAAATAAAATTTAAAAATAAAACAGAAAAATGTTGTTCCATTCACACAGATGTATTTATATGAATGAATTATTTCCATGCTTATATCAATAAATAGATAAAAGAGGAATAAAATCTAACTCGAACCAAAAAAAAAAAACCGGAACCTAACACTTATACAGAGTAAATCCCTACAAAGGCACTTGCTCCAGAGGTAAACAATTCTGAAATTGGTCAGAGGTGGGGAATCATCTCTCATACAGCCACCAGCCCCGCCCCCCCACGCAAGGAGCATCCTCATCGCAAAGCTGGGGGACCGTGCCGAGGCCTCTGTGAGTAAACGTGAGCTGAGCCCCAGGCCAGCTGCTGTTGAAATTTTCCCTCCCTTCCCAGGTAAAACACCTGAATATGTACAAGTGCTTGAAAACCTAGCGGAAGGGCCATGGAGCCACACCAGCGACAGCACGCTGGCCAACTTGGTGCCTGCAGGCCAGCCAGGATGGTCCTGGCCCCGGGCGCTCTTCTGGATGCTTTCCATTTCCCTGCTTGAGATACCCCTCCTGTCCCGGCCCCCACTCCTTTTTTTCCTTCGTCACCTCAGCCCGGAGAGAAATTCCAGTGGAAGTTATGGGTGACACATCCTCTTCTTTACAGGTGGCAGCCTGGCAACTCCTGCAGAAAGTCAAGCAGAACCCACTCACACCGGGCCACCCACAATGCCTTGGACCCTCACACCCTCCCACCATCACAGCCCCGAGACTGCTGACGGGGCAGAGAATATGGAGTCAGGCACAGCTGCAGGGGCTATTGCTGCCTGGAATGCTGTTTATATTGACCTCAACCCAGGCACACCTGGGGAGGGCTTGCCGGCAGGGTCAGGCTGCCCAGGTCAGCTAATCCTCAGCCCTCAGGGAATCACATTGCAGAAAATGGACCTCGCTAAGACAGAATATTAGCCAAGGAAAAAAAGGACACAATGCCATTTGCAGCACCGTAGATGAGTCTAGAGGTAATCACGTGACTTGTAGTAAGTCAGAAACTGAAAGACACATATCGTATGATATCACTTATAGGTGTTACCTACAAATTGATACCAGGGCAGATATTTCCATGGAGAAGGGCAATCACAGATTCATTAAACAAACTTATGGTTCACCAATGGAAAGGTGTGAGGATTGGATTCATTACGATATTGGGGTTAACAGACAGATACAAACACAGGTGAAATATATAATCACCAAAGACCTACGGAATACCAAGAGAAGACTACTCAACATTCTGTCATAACGTACATGGGAAAAGGATCCCAGGAAGAACAGACATATGTATATGTGTAAAAGAAACACAACTTGCACACCAAAAACAAGCCAAACGTTGTAATCAAACTTGCTGTCATAAAAAAATTAAAAAAATTAAATTCAAAACACGAACAAGAAGTAGTGAGACAAACTTGAGGGGCTTTCTCCTGGCCCATTCCGTTCTAAATTCCAATCTAGAACGTGAATTCCATTGAGGCTCTGCTGCCCTAGTAACCAGATTTGATAAGGGAGAACTGCTGCCACCTTGTGGCCGTTTCACACAACAGCAGCTTTCATCCCAGCGCTAATGGTCAGTGGATATTCAAAATCATGACAGGCCTGTAAATGACACCTGCCCTGAAAACAAATCCTGGGGTCATATATCGACCAAAAAATTCAAAAGACGTCCATATTTCAAAATGACAGTTTCAAGAGGCATATTTTACGCACATTAGTGTTCTGCTTCTTTTGCTTTCTTTCTTTTTTGGTTAAAAAAACGGGAATGGAAAAAGGCAACCCTCAGAATGGACGAAAACGTTCGCAAAAGAATCAATGGACAAAGGTTTAATCTCCAATATATATAAACAGCTCATGCAGCTTAATATTAATAAAACAAACAACCGAATACAAAAATGGGTAGAAGATCTAAATAGACGTTTCTTCCAAGAAGACACAGAGATGCCAAGACGCACATGAAAAGCTGCTCAACATCACTAATTATTAGAGAAATGCAAATCAAAACTACAATGATGTATGACGTGACTCCTGTTAGAATCGGGATCATCAGAAAATCTACAAACAACAAATTCTGGGGACAGTGTGGACAAAAGGAACCCTCTTCCGCTATTGGTGGGCATGTAAATTGATACAGTCACTATGGAGAACAGTATGGAGGTTCCTTTAAAAAACTAAAAAGAGAATTACCATAGGATCCAGCAATCCCACTTCTGGGCATATACCCAGAGAAAACCATAAATCACAAAGACACATTCACCACAATATTCATTGCAGCACTATTTACAATAGCCAGGTAATGGAAGCAACCTAAATGCCCACAGACAGACGAATGGATAAAGATGTGGTACATATATAAAATGGAATATTACTGAGCCATAAAAAGGAATGAAACTGGGTCATTTGTAGAGAAGTCGATGGATCTAGAGACTGTCATACAGAGGGAAGTAAGTCAGAAAGAGAAAAACAAATATTGTATATTAATGCATATATGTGGAACCTAGAAAAATGGTACAAATGAACTAGTTTGCAGGGCAGAAATAGAGACAGAGGTAGAGAACAAACGTATGGACACCAAGTGGGGGAAGCCATGGGGTGGTGGTGGTGGGATGAGTTGGGAGATTGGGATTGACCTGTATGCATGTATATGCATGAAATAGATAACTAAGAATAACCTGCTGTATAAAAAAATAAATAAAATTAAATTTCAAAATTTTTAAAAATAAAATTTAAAAATAAAACAGAAAAATGTTCTTCCATTCACACAGATGTATTTATATGAATGAATTATTTCCATGCTTATATCAATAAATACATAAAAGAGGAATAAAATCTAACTCGAACCAAAAAAAAAAAAAACCGGAACCTAACAGTTATACAGAGTAAATCCCTACAAAGGCACTTGCTCCAGCGGTAAACAATTCTGAAATTGGTCAGAGGTGGGGAATCATCTCTCATACAGCCAGCAGCCCTGCCCCGCCACCCAAGGAGCGTCCTCATCGCAAAGCTGGGGGACCGTGCCGAGGCCTCTGTGAGTAAACGTGAGCTGAGCCCCAGGCCAGCTGCTGTTGAAATTTTCCCTCCCTTCCCAGGTAAAACACCTGCATGTGTACAAGTGCTTGAAAACCTAGAGGAAGGGCCATGGAGCCACACCAGCGACAGCACGCTGGCCAACTTGGTGCCTGCAGGCCAGGCAGGATGGTCCTATCCCCGGGCGCTCTTCTGGAAGCTTTCCATTTCCCTGCCTGAGATACCCCTCCTGTCCCGGCCCCCACTCCTTTTTTTCCTTCCTCACCTCAGCCCGGAGAGAAATTCCAGTGGAAGTTATGGGTGACACATCCTCTTCTTTACAGGTGGCAGCCTGGCAACTCCTGCAGAAAGTCCAGCAGAGCCCCACTCACACCGGGCCACCCACAAAGCCTTGGACCCTCACACCCTCCCACCAGCACAGCCCCGAGACTGCTGACGGGGCAGAGAATATGGAGTCAGGCACAGCTGCAGGGGCTATTGCTGCCTGGAGTGCTGTTTATATTGACCTCAACCCAGGCACACCTGGGGAGGGCTTGCCGGCAGGGTCAGGCTGCCCAGGTCAGCTAATCCTCAGCCCTCAGGGAATCACATTGCAGAAAATGGACCTCGCTAAGACAGAATATTCGCCAAGGAAAAAAAGCACACAATGCCATTTGCAGCACCGTAGATGAGTCTAGAGGTAATCACGTGACTTGTAGTAAGTCAGAAAGTGAAAGACACATATCATATCATATCACTTATAGCTGTTACCTATAAATTGATACCAGGGCAGATATTTCCACGGAGAAGGGCAATCACAGATTCATTAAACAAACTTATGGTTCACCAAAGGAAAGGTGTGAGGATTGAATTCATTACGATATTGGGGTTAACAGACAGATACAAACACAGGTGAAATATATAATCACCAAAGACCTACGGAATACCAAGAGAAGACTACTCAACATTCTGTCATAACCTACATGGGAAAAGGATCCCAGGAAGAACAGACATATGTATATGTGTAAAAGAAACACATCTTGCACACCAAAAACAAGCCAAACGTTGTAATCAAACTTGCTGTAATAAAAAATTAAAAAAATAAATTCAAAACAAAAACAAGAAGTAGTGAGACAAACTTGAGGGGCTTTCTCCTGGCCCATTCCGTTCTAAATTCCAATCTAGAACGTGAATTCCATTGAGGCTCTGCTGCCCTAGTAACCAGATTTGGTACGGGAGAACTGCTTCCACCGTGTGGCCGTTTCCCACAACAGCAGCTTTCATCCCAGCGCTAATGGTCAGTGGATATTCAAAATCATGACAGGCCTGTAAATGACACCTGCCCTGAAAACAAATCCTGGGGTCATATATCGACCAAAAAATTCAAAAGACGTCCATATTTCAAAATGACAGTTTCAAGAGGCATATTTTACGCACATTAGTGTTTTGCTTCTTTTGCTTTCTTTCTTTCTTGGTTAAAAAAACGGGAATGGAAAAAGGCAACCCTCAGAATGGGCGAAAACGTTCGCAAAAGAATCAATGGACAAAGGTTTAATCTCCAATATATATAAACAGCTCATGCAGCTTAATATTAATAAAACAAACAACCCAATACAAAAATGGGCAGAAGATCTAAATAGACGTTTCTTCCAAGAAGACACAGAGATGGCCAAGACGCACATGAAAAGCTGCTCAACATCACTAATTATTAGAGAAATGCAAATCAAAACTACAATGAGGTATGACCTCACTCCTGTTAGAATCGGGATCATCAGAAAATCTACAAACAACAAATTCTGGGGAGGGTGTGGACAAAAGGAACCCTCTTCCGCTATTGATGGGCATGTAAATTGATACAGTCACTATGGAGAACAGTATGGAGGTTCCTTTAAAAAACTAAAAAGAGAATTACCATAGGATCCAGCAATCCCACTTCTGGGCATATACCCAGAGAAAACCATAAATCACAAAGACACATTCACCACAATGTTCATTGCAGCACTATTTACAATAGCCAGGTAATGGAAGCAACCTAAATGCCCACAGACAGACGAATGGATAAAGATGTGGTACATATATAAAATGGAATATTACTGAGCCATAAAAAGGAATGAAACTGGGTCATTTGTAGAGAAGTCGATGGATCTAGAGACTGTCATACAGAGGGTAGTAAGTCAGAAAGAGAAAAACAAATATTGTATATTAATGCACATATGTGGAAACTAGAAAAATGGTACAAATGAACTAGTTTGCAGGGCAGAAATAGAGACAGAGGTAGAGAACAAACGTATGGACACCAAGTGGGGGAAGCCATGGGGTGGTGGTGGTGGGATGAGTTGGGAGATTGGGATTGACCAGTATACATGTATATGCATGAAATAGATAACTAATAATAACCTGCTGTATAAAAAAATAAATAAAATTAAATTTCAAAATTTTTAAAAATAAAATTTAAAAATAAAACAGGAAAAAGTTCTTCCATTCACACAGATGTATTTATATGAATGAATTATTTCCATGCTTATATCAATAAATACATAAAAGAGGAATAAAATCTAACTCGAACTAAAAAAAAAAAAAAACGGAACCTAACAGTTATACAGAGTAAATCCCTTGAAAGGCACTTGCTCCAGCGGTAAACAATTCTGAAATTGGTCAGAGGTGGGGAATCATCTCTCATACAGCCAGCAGCCCCGCCCCCGCACGCAAGGAGCGTCCTCATCGCAAAGCTGGGGGACCGTGCCGAGGCCACTGTGAGTAAAGGTGAGCTGAGCCCCAGGCCAGCTGCTGTTGAAATTTTCCCTCCCTTCCCAGGTAAAACACCTGAATATGTACAAGTGCTTGAAAACCTAGCGGAAGGGCCATGGAGCCACACCAGCGACAGCACGCTGGCCAACTTGGTGCCTGCAGGCCAGCCAGGATGGTCCTGGCCCCGGGCGCTCTTCTGGAAGCTTTCCATTTCCCTGCCTGAGATACCCCTCCTGTCCCGGCCCCCACTCCTATTTTTCCTTCCTTACCTCAGCCCGGAGAGAAATTCCAGTGGAAGTTATGGGTGACACATCCTCTTTTTACAGGTGGCAGCCTGGCAACTCCTGCAGAAAGTCCAGCAGAGCCCCACTCACACCGGGCCACCCACAAAGCCGTGGACCCTCACACCCTCCCACCAGCAGAGCCCCGAGACTGCTGACGGGGCAGAGAATATGGAGTCAGGCACAGCTGCAGGGGCTATTGCTGCCTGGAGTGCTGTTTATATTGACCTCAACCCAGGCACACCTGGGGAGGGCTTGCCGGCAGGGTCAGGCTGCCCAGGTCAGCTAATCCTCAGCCCTCAGGGAATCACATTGCAGAAAATGGACCTCGCTAAGACAGAATATTAGCCAAGGAAAAAAAGGAGACAATGCCATTTGCAGCA
The DNA here is from genome assembly GCF_964165515.1 of Mesoplodon bidens. Taxonomy (NCBI): domain Eukaryota; kingdom Metazoa; phylum Chordata; class Mammalia; order Artiodactyla; family Ziphiidae; genus Mesoplodon; species Mesoplodon bidens. The sequence goes on from NW_027671923.1 coordinate 162,096, forward strand.
CCGTAGATGAGTCTAGAGGTAATCACGTGACTTGTAGTAAGTCAGAAACTGAAAGACACATATCGTATGATATCACTTATAGGTGTTACCTACAAATTGATACCAGGGCAGATATTTCCATGGAGAAGGGCAATCACAGATTCATTAAACAAACTTATGGTTCACCAATGGAAAGGTGTGAGGATTGGATTCATTACGATATTGGGGTTAACAGACAGATACAAACACAGGTGAAATATATAATCACCAAAGACCTACGGAATACCAAGAGAAGACTACTCAACATTCTGTCATAACGTACATGGGAAAAGGATCCCAGGAAGAACAGACATATGTATATGTGTAAAAGAAACACATCTTGCACACCAAAAACAAGCCAAACGTTGTAATCAAACTTGCTGTAATAAAAAAATTTAAAAAATTAAATTCAAAACACGAACAAGAAGTAGTTAGACAAACTTGAGGGGCTTTCTCCTGGCCCATTCCGTTCTAAATTCCAATCTAGAACGTGAATTCCATTGAGGCTCTGCTGCCCTAGTAACCATATTTGGCAAGGGAGAACTGCTGCCACCTTGTGGCCGTTTCACACAACAGCAGCTTTCATCCCAGCGCTAATGGTCAGTGGATATTCAAAATCATGACAGGCCTGTAAATGACACCTGCCCTGAAAACAAATCCTGGGGTCATATATCGACCAAAAAATTCAAAAGACGTCCATATTTCAAAATGACAGCTTCAAGAGGCATATTTTACGCACATTAGTGTTCTGCTTCTTTTGCTTTCTTTCTTTCTTGGTTAAAAAAACGGGAATGGAAAAAGGCAACCCTCAGAATGGGCGAAAACGTTCGCAAAAGAATCAATGGACAAAGGTTTAATCTCCAATATATATAAACAGCTCATGCAGCTTAATATTAATAAAACAAACAACCCAATACAAAAATGGGCAGAAGATCTAAATAGACGTTTCTTCCAAGAAGACACAGAGATGGCCAAGACGCACATGAAAAGCTGCTAAATATCACTAATTATTAGAGAAATGCAAATCAAAACTACAATGATGTATGACGTGACTCCTGTTAGAATCGGGATCATCAGAAAATCTACAAACAACAAATTCTGGGGACAGTGTGGACAAAAGGAACCCACTTCCGCTATTGGTGGGCATGTAAATTGATACAGTCACTATGGAGAACAGTATGGAGGTTCCTTTAAAAAACTAAAAAGAGAAATACCATAGGATCCAGCAATCCCACTTCTGGGCATATACCCAGAGAAAACCATAAATCACAAAGACACATTCACCACAATATTCATTGCAGCACTATTTACAATAGCCAGGTAATTGAAGCAACCTAAATGCCCACAGACAGACGAATGGATAAAGATGTGGTACATATATAAAATGGAATATTACTGAGCCATAAAAAGGAATGAAACTGGGTCATTTGTAGAGAAGTCGATGGATCTAGAGACTGTCATACAGAGGGAAGTAAGTCAGAAAGAGAAAAACAAATATTGTATATTAATGCATATAGGTGGAACCTAGAAAAATGGTACAAATGAACTAGTTTGCAGGGCAGAAATAGAGACAGAGGTAGAGAACAAACGTATGGACACCAAGTGGGGGAAGCCATGGGGTGGTGGTGGTGGGATGAGTTGGGAGATTGGGATTGACCTGTATGCATGTATATGGATGAAATAGATAACTAAGAATAACCTGCTGTATAAAAAAATAAATAAAATTAAATTTCAAAATTTTTAAAAATAAAATTTAAAAATAAAACAGAAAAATGTTGTTCCATTCACACAGATGTATTTATATGAATGAATTATTTCCATGCTTATATCAATAAATAGATAAAAGAGGAATAAAATCTAACTCGAACCAAAAAAAAAACCGGAACCTAACACTTATACAGAGTAAATCCCTACAAAGGCACTTGGCTCCAGAGGTAAACAATTCTGAAATTGGTCAGAGGTGGGGAATCATCTCTCATACAGCCACCAGCCCCGCCCCCCCACGCAAGGAGCATCCTCATCGCAAAGCTGGGGGACCGTGCCGAGGCCTCTGTGAGTAAACGTGAGCTGAGCCCCAGGCCAGCTGCTGTTGAAATTTTCCCTCCCTTCCCAGGTAAAACACCTGCATATGTACAAGTGCTTGAAAACCTAGATGAAGGGCCATGGAGCCACACCAGCGACAGCACGCTGGCCAACTTGGTGCCTGCAGGCCAGCCAGGATGGTCCTGGCCCCGGGCGCTCTTCTGGATGCTTTCCATTTCCCTGCTTGAGATACCCCTCCTGTCCCGGCCCCCACTCCTTTTTTTCCTTCGTCACCTCAGCCCGGAGAGAAATTCCAGTGGAAGTTATGGGTGACACATCCTCTTCTTTACAGGTGGCAGCCTGGCAACTCCTGCAGAAAGTCAAGCAGAACCCACTCACACCGGGCCACCCACAAAGCCGTGGACCCTCACACCCTCCCACCATCACAGCCCCGAGACTGCTGACGGGGCAGAGAATATGGAGTCAGGCACAGCTGCAGGGGCTATTGCTGCCTGGAATGCTGTTTGTATTGACCTCAACCCAGGCACAACTGGGGAGGGCTTGCCGGCAGGGTCAGGCTGGCCAGGTCAGCTAATCCTCAGCCCTCAGGGAATCACATTGCAGAAAATGGACCTCGCTAAGACAGAATATTCGCCAAGGAAAAAAATCACACAATGCCATTTGCAGCACCGTAGATGAGTCTAGAGGTAATCACGTGACTTGTAGTAAGTCAGAAAGTGAAAGACACATATCATATCATATCACTTATAGGTGTTACCTATAAATTGATACCAGGGCAGATATTTCCACGGAGAAGGGCAATCACAGATTCATTAAACAAACTTATGGTTCACCAAAGGAAAGGTGTGAGGATTGAATTCATTACGATATTGGGGTTAACAGACAGATACAAACACAGGTGAAATATATAATCACCAAAGACCTACGGAATACCAAGAGAAGACTACTCAACATTCTGTCATAACCTACATGGGAAAAGGATCCCAGGAAGAACAGACATATGTATATGTGTAAAAGAAACACATCTTGCACACCAAAAACAAGCCAAACGTTGTAATCAAACTTGCTGTAATAAAAAATTAAAAAAATAAATTCAAAACAAAAACAAGAAGTAGTGAGACAAACTTGAGGGGCTTTCTCCTGGCCCATTCCGTTCTAAATTCCAATCTAGAACGTGAATTCCATTGAGGCTCTGCTGCCCTAGTAACCAGATTTGGTACGGGAGAACTGCTTCCACCGTGTGGCCGTTTCCCACAACAGCAGCATTCATCCCAGCGCTAATGGTCAGTGGATATTCAAAATCATGACAGGCCTGTAAATGACACCTGCCCTGAAAACAAATCCTGGGGTCATATATCGACCAAAAAATTCAAAAGACGTCCATATTTCAAAATGACAGTTTCAAGAGGCATATTTTACGCACATTAGTGTTCTGCTTCTTTTGCTTTCTTTCTTTCTTGGTTAAAAAAACGGGAATGGAAAAAGGCAACCCTCAGAATGGGCGAAAACGTTCGCAAAAGAATCAATGGACAAAGGTTTAATCTCCAATATATATAAACAGCTCATGCAGCTTAATATTAATAAAACAAACAACCCAATACAAAAATGGGCAGAAGATCTAAATAGACGTTTCTTCCAAGAAGACACAGAGATGGCCAAGACGCACATGAAAAGCTGCTCAACATCACTAATTATTAGAGAAATGCAAATCAAAACTACAATGAGGTATGACCTCACTCCTGTTAGAATCGGGATCATCAGAAAATCTACAAACAACAAATTCTGGGGAGGGTGTGGACAAAAGGAACCCTCTTCCGCTATTGGTGGGCATGTAAATTGATACAGTCACTATGGAGAACAGTATGGAGGTTCCTTTAAAAAACTAAAAAGAGAATTACCATAGGATCCAGCAATCCCACTTCTGGGCATATACCCAGAGAAAACCATAAATCACAAAGACACATTCACCACAATGATCATTGCAGCACTATTTACAATAGCCAGGTAATGGAAGCAACCTAAATGCCCACAGACAGACGAATGGATAAAGATGTGGTACATATATAAAATGGAATATTACTGAGCCATAAAAAGGAATGAAACTGGGTCATTTGTAGAGATGTCGATGGATCTAGAGACTGTCATACAGAGGGAAGTAAGTCAGAAAGAGAAAAACAAATATTGTATATTAATGCACATATGTGGAAACTAGAAAAATGGTACAAATGAACTAGTTTGCAGGGCAGAAATAGAGACAGAGGTAGAGAACAAACGTATGGACACCAAGTGGGGGAAGCCATGGGGTGGTGGTGGTGGGATGAGTTGGGAGATTGGGATTGACCTGTATGCATGTATATGCATGAAATAGATAACTAAGAATAACCTGCTGTATAAAAAAATAAATAAAATTAAATTTCAAAATTTTTAAAAATAAAATTTAAAAATAAAACAGAAAAATGTTGTTCCATTCACACAGATGTATTTATATGAATGAATTATTTCCATGCTTATATCAATAAATAGATAAAAGAGGAATAAAATCTAACTCGAACCAAAAAAAAAAAACCGGAACCTAACACTTATACAGAGTAAATCCCTACAAAGGCACTTGCTCCAGAGGTAAACAATTCTGAAATTGGTCAGAGGTGGGGAATCATCTCTCATACAGCCACCAGCCCCGCCCCCCCACGCAAGGAGCATCCTCATCGCAAAGCTGGGGGACCGTGCCGAGGCCTCTGTGAGTAAACGTGAGCTGAGCCCCAGGCCAGCTGCTGTTGAAATTTTCCCTCCCTTCCCAGGTAAAACACCTGAATATGTACAAGTGCTTGAAAACCTAGCGGAAGGGCCATGGAGCCACACCAGCGACAGCACGCTGGCCAACTTGGTGCCTGCAGGCCAGCCAGGATGGTCCTGGCCCCGGGCGCTCTTCTGGATGCTTTCCATTTCCCTGCTTGAGATACCCCTCCTGTCCCGGCCCCCACTCCTTTTTTTCCTTCGTCACCTCAGCCCGGAGAGAAATTCCAGTGGAAGTTATGGGTGACACATCCTCTTCTTTACAGGTGGCAGCCTGGCAACTCCTGCAGAAAGTCAAGCAGAACCCACTCACACCGGGCCACCCACAATGCCTTGGACCCTCACACCCTCCCACCATCACAGCCCCGAGACTGCTGACGGGGCAGAGAATATGGAGTCAGGCACAGCTGCAGGGGCTATTGCTGCCTGGAATGCTGTTTATATTGACCTCAACCCAGGCACACCTGGGGAGGGCTTGCCGGCAGGGTCAGGCTGCCCAGGTCAGCTAATCCTCAGCCCTCAGGGAATCACATTGCAGAAAATGGACCTCGCTAAGACAGAATATTAGCCAAGGAAAAAAAGGACACAATGCCATTTGCAGCACCGTAGATGAGTCTAGAGGTAATCACGTGACTTGTAGTAAGTCAGAAACTGAAAGACACATATCGTATGATATCACTTATAGGTGTTACCTACAAATTGATACCAGGGCAGATATTTCCATGGAGAAGGGCAATCACAGATTCATTAAACAAACTTATGGTTCACCAATGGAAAGGTGTGAGGATTGGATTCATTACGATATTGGGGTTAACAGACAGATACAAACACAGGTGAAATATATAATCACCAAAGACCTACGGAATACCAAGAGAAGACTACTCAACATTCTGTCATAACGTACATGGGAAAAGGATCCCAGGAAGAACAGACATATGTATATGTGTAAAAGAAACACAACTTGCACACCAAAAACAAGCCAAACGTTGTAATCAAACTTGCTGTCATAAAAAAATTAAAAAAATTAAATTCAAAACACGAACAAGAAGTAGTGAGACAAACTTGAGGGGCTTTCTCCTGGCCCATTCCGTTCTAAATTCCAATCTAGAACGTGAATTCCATTGAGGCTCTGCTGCCCTAGTAACCAGATTTGATAAGGGAGAACTGCTGCCACCTTGTGGCCGTTTCACACAACAGCAGCTTTCATCCCAGCGCTAATGGTCAGTGGATATTCAAAATCATGACAGGCCTGTAAATGACACCTGCCCTGAAAACAAATCCTGGGGTCATATATCGACCAAAAAATTCAAAAGACGTCCATATTTCAAAATGACAGTTTCAAGAGGCATATTTTACGCACATTAGTGTTCTGCTTCTTTTGCTTTCTTTCTTTTTTGGTTAAAAAAACGGGAATGGAAAAAGGCAACCCTCAGAATGGACGAAAACGTTCGCAAAAGAATCAATGGACAAAGGTTTAATCTCCAATATATATAAACAGCTCATGCAGCTTAATATTAATAAAACAAACAACCCAATACAAAAATGGGCAGAAGATCTAAATAGACGTTTCTTCCAAGAAGACACAGAGATGGCCAAGACGCACATGAAAAGCTGCTAAATATCACTAATTATTAGAGAAATGCAAATCAAAACTACAATGATGTATGACGTGACTCCTGTTAGAATCGGGATCATCAGAAAATCTACAAACAACAAATTCTGGGGACAGTGTGGACAAAAGGAACCCACTTCCGCTATTGGTGGGCATGTAAATTGATACAGTCACTATGGAGAACAGTATGGAGGTTCCTTTAAAAAACTAAAAAGAGAAATACCATAGGATCCAGCAATCCCACTTCTGGGCATATACCCAGAGAAAACCATAAATCACAAAGACACATTCACCACAATATTCATTGCAGCACTATTTACAATAGCCAGGTAATTGAAGCAACCTAAATGCCCACAGACAGACGAATGGATAAAGATGTGGTACATATATAAAATGGAATATTACTGAGCCATAAAAAGGAATGAAACTGGGTCATTTGTAGAGAAGTCGATGGATCTAGAGACTGTCATACAGAGGGAAGTAAGTCAGAAAGAGAAAAACAAATATTGTATATTAATGCATATAGGTGGAACCTAGAAAAATGGTACAAATGAACTAGTTTGCAGGGCAGAAATAGAGACAGAGGTAGAGAACAAACGTATGGACACCAAGTGGGGGAAGCCATGGGGTGGTGGTGGTGGGATGAGTTGGGAGATTGGGATTGACCTGTATGCATGTATATGGATGAAATAGATAACTAAGAATAACCTGCTGTATAAAAAAATAAATAAAATTAAATTTCAAAATTTTTAAAAATAAAATTTAAAAATAAAACAGAAAAATGTTGTTCCATTCACACAGATGTATTTATATGAATGAATTATTTCCATGCTTATATCAATAAATAGATAAAAGAGGAATAAAATCTAACTCGAACCAAAAAAAAAACCGGAACCTAACACTTATACAGAGTAAATCCCTACAAAGGCACTTGGCTCCAGAGGTAAACAATTCTGAAATTGGTCAGAGGTGGGGAATCATCTCTCATACAGCCACCAGCCCCGCCCCCCCACGCAAGGAGCATCCTCATCGCAAAGCTGGGGGACCGTGCCGAGGCCTCTGTGAGTAAACGTGAGCTGAGCCCCAGGCCAGCTGCTGTTGAAATTTTCCCTCCCTTCCCAGGTAAAACACCTGCATATGTACAAGTGCTTGAAAACCTAGATGAAGGGCCATGGAGCCACACCAGCGACAGCACGCTGGCCAACTTGGTGCCTGCAGGCCAGCCAGGATGGTCCTGGCCCCGGGCGCTCTTCTGGATGCTTTCCATTTCCCTGCTTGAGATACCCCTCCTGTCCCGGCCCCCACTCCTTTTTTTCCTTCGTCACCTCAGCCCGGAGAGAAATTCCAGTGGAAGTTATGGGTGACACATCCTCTTCTTTACAGGTGGCAGCCTGGCAACTCCTGCAGAAAGTCAAGCAGAACCCACTCACACCGGGCCACCCACAAAGCCGTGGACCCTCACACCCTCCCACCATCACAGCCCCGAGACTGCTGACGGGGCAGAGAATATGGAGTCAGGCACAGCTGCAGGGGCTATTGCTGCCTGGAATGCTGTTTGTATTGACCTCAACCCAGGCACAACTGGGGAGGGCTTGCCGGCAGGGTCAGGCTGGCCAGGTCAGCTAATCCTCAGCCCTCAGGGAATCACATTGCAGAAAATGGACCTCGCTAAGACAGAATATTCGCCAAGGAAAAAAATCACACAATGCCATTTGCAGCACCGTAGATGAGTCTAGAGGTAATCACGTGACTTGTAGTAAGTCAGAAAGTGAAAGACACATATCATATCATATCACTTATAGGTGTTACCTATAAATTGATACCAGGGCAGATATTTCCACGGAGAAGGGCAATCACAGATTCATTAAACAAACTTATGGTTCACCAAAGGAAAGGTGTGAGGATTGAATTCATTACGATATTGGGGTTAACAGACAGATACAAACACAGGTGAAATATATAATCACCAAAGACCTACGGAATACCAAGAGAAGACTACTCAACATTCTGTCATAACCTACATGGGAAAAGGATCCCAGGAAGAACAGACATATGTATATGTGTAAAAGAAACACATCTTGCACACCAAAAACAAGCCAAACGTTGTAATCAAACTTGCTGTAATAAAAAATTAAAAAAATAAATTCAAAACAAAAACAAGAAGTAGTGAGACAAACTTGAGGGGCTTTCTCCTGGCCCATTCCGTTCTAAATTCCAATCTAGAACGTGAATTCCATTGAGGCTCTGCTGCCCTAGTAACCAGATTTGGTACGGGAGAACTGCTTCCACCGTGTGGCCGTTTCCCACAACAGCAGCATTCATCCCAGCGCTAATGGTCAGTGGATATTCAAAATCATGACAGGCCTGTAAATGACACCTGCCCTGAAAACAAATCCTGGGGTCATATATCGACCAAAAAATTCAAAAGACGTCCATATTTCAAAATGACAGTTTCAAGAGGCATATTTTACGCACATTAGTGTTCTGCTTCTTTTGCTTTCTTTCTTTCTTGGTTAAAAAAACGGGAATGGAAAAAGGCAACCCTCAGAATGGGCGAAAACGTTCGCAAAAGAATCAATGGACAAAGGTTTAATCTCCAATATATATAAACAGCTCATGCAGCTTAATATTAATAAAACAAACAACCCAATACAAAAATGGGCAGAAGATCTAAATAGACGTTTCTTCCAAGAAGACACAGAGATGGCCAAGACGCACATGAAAAGCTGCTCAACATCACTAATTATTAGAGAAATGCAAATCAAAACTACAATGAGGTATGACCTCACTCCTGTTAGAATCGGGATCATCAGAAAATCTACAAACAACAAATTCTGGGGAGGGTGTGGACAAAAGGAACCCTCTTCCGCTATTGGTGGGCATGTAAATTGATACAGTCACTATGGAGAACAGTATGGAGGTTCCTTTAAAAAACTAAAAAGAGAATTACCATAGGATCCAGCAATCCCACTTCTGGGCATATACCCAGAGAAAACCATAAATCACAAAGACACATTCACCACAATGATCATTGCAGCACTATTTACAATAGCCAGGTAATGGAAGCAACCTAAATGCCCACAGACAGACGAATGGATAAAGATGTGGTACATATATAAAATGGAATATTACTGAGCCATAAAAAGGAATGAAACTGGGTCATTTGTAGAGATGTCGATGGATCTAGAGACTGTCATACAGAGGGAAGTAAGTCAGAAAGAGAAAAACAAATATTGTATATTAATGCACATATGTGGAAACTAGAAAAATGGTACAAATGAACTAGTTTGCAGGGCAGAAATAGAGACAGAGGTAGAGAACAAACGTATGGACACCAAGTGGGGGAAGCCATGGGGTGGTGGTGGTGGGATGAGTTGGGAGATTGGGATTGACCTGTATGCATGTATATGCATGAAATAGATAACTAAGAATAACCTGCTGTATAAAAAAATAAATAAAATTAAATTTCAAAATTTTTAAAAATAAAATTTAAAAATAAAACAGAAAAATGTTGTTCCATTCACACAGATGTATTTATATGAATGAATTATTTCCATGCTTATATCAATAAATAGATAAAAGAGGAATAAAATCTAACTCGAACCAAAAAAAAAAAACCGGAACCTAACACTTATACAGAGTAAATCCCTACAAAGGCACTTGCTCCAGAGGTAAACAATTCTGAAATTGGTCAGAGGTGGGGAATCATCTCTCATACAGCCACCAGCCCCGCCCCCCCACGCAAGGAGCATCCTCATCGCAAAGCTGGGGGACCGTGCCGAGGCCTCTGTGAGTAAACGTGAGCTGAGCCCCAGGCCAGCTGCTGTTGAAATTTTCCCTCCCTTCCCAGGTAAAACACCTGAATATGTACAAGTGCTTGAAAACCTAGCGGAAGGGCCATGGAGCCACACCAGCGACAGCACGCTGGCCAACTTGGTGCCTGCAGGCCAGCCAGGATGGTCCTGGCCCCGGGCGCTCTTCTGGATGCTTTCCATTTCCCTGCTTGAGATACCCCTCCTGTCCCGGCCCCCACTCCTTTTTTTCCTTCGTCACCTCAGCCCGGAGAGAAATTCCAGTGGAAGTTATGGGTGACACATCCTCTTCTTTACAGGTGGCAGCCTGGCAACTCCTGCAGAAAGTCAAGCAGAACCCACTCACACCGGGCCACCCACAATGCCTTGGACCCTCACACCCTCCCACCATCACAGCCCCGAGACTGCTGACGGGGCAGAGAATATGGAGTCAGGCACAGCTGCAGGGGCTATTGCTGCCTGGAATGCTGTTTATATTGACCTCAACCCAGGCACACCTGGGGAGGGCTTGCCGGCAGGGTCAGGCTGCCCAGGTCAGCTAATCCTCAGCCCTCAGGGAATCACATTGCAGAAAATGGACCTCGCTAAGACAGAATATTAGCCAAGGAAAAAAAGGACACAATGCCATTTGCAGCACCGTAGATGAGTCTAGAGGTAATCACGTGACTTGTAGTAAGTCAGAAACTGAAAGACACATATCGTATGATATCACTTATAGGTGTTACCTACAAATTGATACCAGGGCAGATATTTCCATGGAGAAGGGCAATCACAGATTCATTAAACAAACTTATGGTTCACCAATGGAAAGGTGTGAGGATTGGATTCATTACGATATTGGGGTTAACAGACAGATACAAACACAGGTGAAATATATAATCACCAAAGACCTACGGAATACCAAGAGAAGACTACTCAACATTCTGTCATAACGTACATGGGAAAAGGATCCCAGGAAGAACAGACATATGTATATGTGTAAAAGAAACACAACTTGCACACCAAAAACAAGCCAAACGTTGTAATCAAACTTGCTGTCATAAAAAAATTAAAAAAATTAAATTCAAAACACGAACAAGAAGTAGTGAGACAAACTTGAGGGGCTTTCTCCTGGCCCATTCCGTTCTAAATTCCAATCTAGAACGTGAATTCCATTGAGGCTCTGCTGCCCTAGTAACCAGATTTGATAAGGGAGAACTGCTGCCACCTTGTGGCCGTTTCACACAACAGCAGCTTTCATCCCAGCGCTAATGGTCAGTGGATATTCAAAATCATGACAGGCCTGTAAATGACACCTGCCCTGAAAACAAATCCTGGGGTCATATATCGACCAAAAAATTCAAAAGACGTCCATATTTCAAAATGACAGTTTCAAGAGGCATATTTTACGCACATTAGTGTTCTGCTTCTTTTGCTTTCTTTCTTTTTTGGTTAAAAAAACGGGAATGGAAAAAGGCAACCCTCAGAATGGACGAAAACGTTCGCAAAAGAATCAATGGACAAAGGTTTAATCTCCAATATATATAAACAGCTCATGCAGCTTAATATTAATAAAACAAACAACCGAATACAAAAATGGGTAGAAGATCTAAATAGACGTTTCTTCCAAGAAGACACAGAGATGCCAAGACGCACATGAAAAGCTGCTCAACATCACTAATTATTAGAGAAATGCAAATCAAAACTACAATGATGTATGACGTGACTCCTGTTAGAATCGGGATCATCAGAAAATCTACAAACAACAAATTCTGGGGACAGTGTGGACAAAAGGAACCCTCTTCCGCTATTGGTGGGCATGTAAATTGATACAGTCACTATGGAGAACAGTATGGAGGTTCCTTTAAAAAACTAAAAAGAGAATTACCATAGGATCCAGCAATCCCACTTCTGGGCATATACCCAGAGAAAACCATAAATCACAAAGACACATTCACCACAATATTCATTGCAGCACTATTTACAATAGCCAGGTAATGGAAGCAACCTAAATGCCCACAGACAGACGAATGGATAAAGATGTGGTACATATATAAAATGGAATATTACTGAGCCATAAAAAGGAATGAAACTGGGTCATTTGTAGAGAAGTCGATGGATCTAGAGACTGTCATACAGAGGGAAGTAAGTCAGAAAGAGAAAAACAAATATTGTATATTAATGCATATATGTGGAACCTAGAAAAATGGTACAAATGAACTAGTTTGCAGGGCAGAAATAGAGACAGAGGTAGAGAACAAACGTATGGACACCAAGTGGGGGAAGCCATGGGGTGGTGGTGGTGGGATGAGTTGGGAGATTGGGATTGACCTGTATGCATGTATATGCATGAAATAGATAACTAAGAATAACCTGCTGTATAAAAAAATAAATAAAATTAAATTTCAAAATTTTTAAAAATAAAATTTAAAAATAAAACAGAAAAATGTTCTTCCATTCACACAGATGTATTTATATGAATGAATTATTTCCATGCTTATATCAATAAATACATAAAAGAGGAATAAAATCTAACTCGAACCAAAAAAAAAAAAAACCGGAACCTAACAGTTATACAGAGTAAATCCCTACAAAGGCACTTGCTCCAGCGGTAAACAATTCTGAAATTGGTCAGAGGTGGGGAATCATCTCTCATACAGCCAGCAGCCCTGCCCCGCCACCCAAGGAGCGTCCTCATCGCAAAGCTGGGGGACCGTGCCGAGGCCTCTGTGAGTAAACGTGAGCTGAGCCCCAGGCCAGCTGCTGTTGAAATTTTCCCTCCCTTCCCAGGTAAAACACCTGCATGTGTACAAGTGCTTGAAAACCTAGAGGAAGGGCCATGGAGCCACACCAGCGACAGCACGCTGGCCAACTTGGTGCCTGCAGGCCAGGCAGGATGGTCCTATCCCCGGGCGCTCTTCTGGAAGCTTTCCATTTCCCTGCCTGAGATACCCCTCCTGTCCCGGCCCCCACTCCTTTTTTTCCTTCCTCACCTCAGCCCGGAGAGAAATTCCAGTGGAAGTTATGGGTGACACATCCTCTTCTTTACAGGTGGCAGCCTGGCAACTCCTGCAGAAAGTCCAGCAGAGCCCCACTCACACCGGGCCACCCACAAAGCCTTGGACCCTCACACCCTCCCACCAGCACAGCCCCGAGACTGCTGACGGGGCAGAGAATATGGAGTCAGGCACAGCTGCAGGGGCTATTGCTGCCTGGAGTGCTGTTTATATTGACCTCAACCCAGGCACACCTGGGGAGGGCTTGCCGGCAGGGTCAGGCTGCCCAGGTCAGCTAATCCTCAGCCCTCAGGGAATCACATTGCAGAAAATGGACCTCGCTAAGACAGAATATTCGCCAAGGAAAAAAAGCACACAATGCCATTTGCAGCACCGTAGATGAGTCTAGAGGTAATCACGTGACTTGTAGTAAGTCAGAAAGTGAAAGACACATATCATATCATATCACTTATAGGTGTTACCTATAAATTGATACCAGGGCAGATATTTCCACGGAGATGGGCAATCACAGATTCATTAAACAAACTTATGGTTCACCAAAGGAAAGGTGTGAGGATTGAATTCATTACGATATTGGGGTTAACAGACAGATACAAACACAGGTGAAATATATAATCACCAAAGACCTACGGAATACCAAGAGAAGACTACTCAACATTCTGTCATAACCTACATGGGAAAAGGATCCCAGGAAGAACAGACATATGTATATGTGTAAAAGAAACACATCTTGCACACCAAAAACAAGCCAAACGTTGTAATCAAACTTGCTGTAATAAAAAATTAAAAAAATAAATTCAAAACAAAAACAAGAAGTAGTGAGACAAACTTGAGGGGCTTTCTCCTGGCCCATTCCGTTCTAAATTCCAATCTAGAACGTGAATTCCATTGAGGCTCTGCTGCCCTAGTAACCAGATTTGGTACGGGAGAACTGCTTCCACCGTGTGGCCGTTTCCCACAACAGCAGCTTTCATCCCAGCGCTAATGGTCAGTGGATATTCAAAATCATGACAGGCCTGTAAATGACACCTGCCCTGAAAACAAATCCTGGGGTCATATATCGACCAAAAAATTCAAAAGACGTCCATATTTCAAAATGACAGTTTCAAGAGGCATATTTTACGCACATTAGTGTTTTGCTTCTTTTGCTTTCTTTCTTTCTTGGTTAAAAAAACGGGAATGGAAAAAGGCAACCCTCAGAATGGGCGAAAACGTTCGCAAAAGAATCAATGGACAAAGGTTTAATCTCCAATATATATAAACAGCTCATGCAGCTTAATATTAATAAAACAAACAACCCAATACAAAAATGGGCAGAAGATCTAAATAGACGTTTCTTCCAAGAAGACACAGAGATGGCCAAGACGCACATGAAAAGCTGCTCAACATCACTAATTATTAGAGAAATGCAAATCAAAACTACAATGAGGTATGACCTCACTCCTGTTAGAATCGGGATCATCAGAAAATCTACAAACAACAAATTCTGGGGAGGGTGTGGACAAAAGGAACCCTCTTCCGCTATTGATGGGCATGTAAATTGATACAGTCACTATGGAGAACAGTATGGAGGTTCCTTTAAAAAACTAAAAAGAGAATTACCATAGGATCCAGCAATCCCACTTCTGGGCATATACCCAGAGAAAACCATAAATCACAAAGACACATTCACCACAATGTTCATTGCAGCACTATTTACAATAGCCAGGTAATGGAAGCAACCTAAATGCCCACAGACAGACGAATGGATAAAGATGTGGTACATATATAAAATGGAATATTACTGAGCCATAAAAAGGAATGAAACTGGGTCATTTGTAGAGAAGTCGATGGATCTAGAGACTGTCATACAGAGGGTAGTAAGTCAGAAAGAGAAAAACAAATATTGTATATTAATGCACATATGTGGAAACTAGAAAAATGGTACAAATGAACTAGTTTGCAGGGCAGAAATAGAGACAGAGGTAGAGAACAAACGTATGGACACCAAGTGGGGGAAGCCATGGGGTGGTGGTGGTGGGATGAGTTGGGAGATTGGGATTGACCAGTATACATGTATATGCATGAAATAGATAACTAATAATAACCTGCTGTATAAAAAAATAAATAAAATTAAATTTCAAAATTTTTAAAAATAAAATTTAAAAATAAAACAGGAAAAAGTTCTTCCATTCACACAGATGTATTTATATGAATGAATTATTTCCATGCTTATATCAATAAATACATAAAAGAGGAATAAAATCTAACTCGAAATAAAAAAAAAAAAAAAACGGAACCTAACAGTTATACAGAGTAAATCCCTTGAAAGGCACTTGCTCCAGCGGTAAACAATTCTGAAATTGGTCAGAGGTGGGGAATCATCTCTCATACAGCCAGCAGCCCCGCCCCCGCACGCAAGGAGCGTCCTCATCGCAAAGCTGGGGGACCGTGCCGAGGCCACTGTGAGTAAAGGTGAGCTGAGCCCCAGGCCAGCTGCTGTTGAAATTTTCCCTCCCTTCCCAGGTAAAACACCTGAATATGTACAAGTGCTTGAAAACCTAGCGGAAGGGCCATGGAGCCACACCAGCGACAGCACGCTGGCCAACTTGGTGCCTGCAGGCCAGCCAGGATGGTCCTGGCCCCGGGCGCTCTTCTGGAAGCTTTCCATTTCCCTGCCTGAGATACCCCTCCTGTCCCGGCCCCCACTCCTATTTTTCCTTCCTTACCTCAGCCCGGAGAGAAATTCCAGTGGAAGTTATGGGTGACACATCCTCTTTTTACAGGTGGCAGCCTGGCAACTCCTGCAGAAAGTCCAGCAGAGCCCCACTCACACCGGGCCACCCACAAAGCCGTGGACCCTCACACCCTCCCACCAGCAGAGCCCCGAGACTGCTGACGGGGCAGAGAATATGGAGTCAGGCACAGCTGCAGGGGCTATTGCTGCCTGGAGTGCTGTTTATATTGACCTCAACCCAGGCACACCTGGGGAGGGCTTGCCGGCAGGGTCAGGCTGCCCAGGTCAGCTAATCCTCAGCCCTCAGGGAATCACATTGCAGAAAATGGACCTCGCTAAGACAGAATATTAGCCAAGGAAAAAAAGGAGACAATGCCATTTGCAGCACCGTAGATGAGTCTAGAGGTAATCACGTGACTTGTAGTAAGTCAGAAACTGAAAGACACATATCGTATGATATCACTTATAGGTGTTACCTACAAATTGATACCAGGGCAGATATTTCCATGGAGAAGGGCAATCACAGATTCATTAAACAAACTTATGGTTCACCAATGGAAAGGTGTGAGGATTGGATTCATTACGATATTGGGGTTAACAGACAGATACAAACACAGGTGAAATATATAATCACCAAAGACCTACGGAATACCAAGAGAAGACTACTCAACATTCTGTCATAACCTACATGGGAAAAGGATCCCAGGAAGAACAGACATATGTATATGTGTAAAAGAAACACATCTTGCACACCAAAAACAAGCCAAACGTTGTAATCAAACTTGCTGTAATAAAAAAATTTAAAAAATTAAATTCAAAACACGAACAAGAAGTAGTTAGACAAACTTGAGGGGCTTTCTCCTGGCCCATTCCGTTCTAAATTCCAATCTAGAACGTGAATTCCATTGAGGCTCTGCTGCCCTAGTAACCATATTTGGCAAGGGAGAACTGCTGCCACCTTGTGGCCGTTTCACACAACAGCAGCTTTCATCCCAGCGCTAATGGTCAGTGGATATTCAAAATCATGACAGGCCTGTAAATGACACCTGCCCTGAAAACAAATCCTGGGGTCATATATCGACCAAAAAATTCAAAAGACGTCCATATTTCAAAATGACAGCTTCAAGAGGCATATTTTACGCACATTAGTGTTCTGCTTCTTTTGCTTTCTTTCTTTCTTGGTTAAAAAAACGGGAATGGAAAAAGGCAACCCTCAGAATGGGCGAAAACGTTCGCAAAAGAATCAATGGACAAAGGTTTAATCTCCAATATATATAAACAGCTCATGCAGCTTAATATTAATAAAACAAACAACCCAATACAAAAATGGGCAGAAGATCTAAATAGACGTTTCTTCCAAGAAGACACAGAGATGGCCAAGACGCACATGAAAAGCTGCTAAATATCACTAATTATTAGAGAAATGCAAATCAAAACTACAATGATGTATGACGTGACTCCTGTTAGAATCGGGATCATCAGAAAATCTACAAACAACAAATTCTGGGGACAGTGTGGACAAAAGGAACCCTCTTCCGCTATTGGTGGGCATGTAAATTGATACAGTCACTATGGAGAACATTATGGAGGTTCCTTTAAAAAACTAAAAAGAGAATTACCACAGGATCCAGCAATCCCACTTCTGGGCATATACCCAGAGAAAACCATAAATCACAAAGACACATTCACCACAATGTTCATTGCAGCACTATTTACAATAGCCAGGTAAAGGAAGCAACCTAAATGCCCACAGACAGACGAATGGATAAAGATGTGGTACATATATAAAATGGAATATTACTGAGCCATAAAAAGGAATGAAACTGGGTCATTTGTAGAGAAGTCGATGGATCTAGAGACTGTCATACAGAGGGAAGTAAGTCAGAAAGAGAAAAACAAATATTGTATATTAATGCATATATGTGGAACCTAGAAAAATGGTACAAATGAACTAGTTTGCAGGGCAGAAATAGAGACAGAGGTAGAGAACAAACGTATGGACACCAAGTGGGGGAAGCCATGGGGTGGTGGTGGTGGGATGAGTTGGGAGATTGGGATTGACCTGTATGCATGTATATGCATGAAATAGATAACTAAGAATAACCTGCTGTATAAAAAAATAAATAAAATTAAATTTCAAAATTTTTAAAAATAAAATTTAAAAATAAAACAGAAAAATGTTCTTCCATTCACACAGATGTATTTATATGAATGAATTATTTCCATGCTTATATCAATAAATACATAAAAGAGGAATAAATTCTAACTCGAACCAAAAAAAAAAAAACCGGAACCTAACAGTTATACAGAGCAAATCCCTACAAAGGCACTTGCTCCAGCGGTAAACAATTCTGAATTTGGTCAGAGGTGGGGAATCATCTCTCATACAGCCAGCAGCCCTGCCCCGCCACCCAAGGAGCGTCCTCATCGCAAAGCTGGGGGACCGTGCCGAGGCCTCTGTGAGTAAACGTGAGCTGAGCCCCAGGCCAGCTGCTGTTGAAATTTTCCCTCCCTTCCCAGGTAAAACACCTGCATAAGTACAAGTGCTTGAAAACCTAGAGGAAGGGCCATGGAGCCACACCAGCGACAGCACGCTGGCCAACTTGGTGCCTGCAGGCCAGCCAGGATGGTCCTATCCCCGGGCGCTCTTCTGGAAGCTTTCCATTTCCCTGCCTGAGATACCCCTCCTGTCCCGGCCCCCACTCCTTTTTTTCCTTCCTCACCTCAGCCCGGAGAGAAATTCCAGTGGAAGTTATGGGTGACACATCCTCTTCTTTACAGGTGGCAGCCTGGCAACTCCTGCAGAAAGTCCAGCAGAGCCCCACTCACACCGGGCCACCCACAAAGCCGTGGACCCTCACACCCTCCCACCAGCACAGCCCCGAGACTGCTGACGGGGCAGAGAATATGGAGTCAGGCACAGCTGCAGGGGCTATTGCTGCCTGGAGTGCTGTTTATATTGACCTCAACCGAGGCACACCTGGGGAGGGCTTGCCGGCAGGGTCAGGCTGCCCAGGTCAGCTAATCCTCAGCCCTCAGGGAATCACATTGCAGAAAATGGACCTCGCTAAGACAGAATATTCGCCAAGGAAAAAAAGCACACAATGCCATTTGCAGCACCGTAGATGAGTCTAGAGGTAATCACGTGACTTGTAGTAAGTCAGAAAGTGAAAGACACATATCATATCATATCACTTATAGCTGTTACCTATAAATTGATACCAGGGCAGATATTTCCACGGAGAAGGGCAATCACAGATTCATTAAACAAACTTATGGTTCACCAAAGGAAAGGTGTGAGGATTGAATTCATTACGATATTGGGGTTAACAGACAGATACAAACACAGGTGAAATATATAATCACCAAAGACCTACGGAATACCAAGAGAAGACTACTCAACATTCTGTCATAACCTACATGGGAAAAGGATCCCAGGAAGAACAGACATATGTATATGTGTAAAAGAAACACATCTTGCACACCAAAAACAAGCCAAACGTTGTAATCAAACTTGCTGTAATAAAAAATTAAAAAAATAAATTCAAAACAAAAACAAGAAGTAGTGAGACAAACTTGAGGGGCTTTCTCCTGGCCCATTCCGTTCTAAATTCCAATCTAGAACGTGAATTGCATTGAGGCTCTGCTGCCCTAGTAACCAGATTTGGTACGGGAGAACTGCTTCCACCGTGTGGCCGTTTCCCACAACAGCAGCTTTCATCCCAGCGCTAATGGTCAGTGGATATTCAAAATCATGACAGGCCTGTAAATGACACCTGCCCTGAAAACAAATCCTGGGGTCATATATCGACCAAAAAATTCAAAAGACGTCCATATTTCAAAATGACAGTTTCAAGAGGCATATTTTACGCACATTAGTGTTCTGCTTCTTTTGCTTTCTTTCTTTCTTGGTTAAAAAAACGGGAATGGAAAAAGGCAACCCTCAGAATGGGCGAAAACGTTCGCAAAAGAATCAATGGACAAAGGTTTAATCTCCAATATATATAAACAGCTCATGCAGCTTAATATTAATAAAACAAACAACCCAATACAAAAATGGGCAGAAGATCTAAATAGACGTTTCTTCC
The DNA here is from genome assembly GCF_964165515.1 of Mesoplodon bidens. Taxonomy (NCBI): domain Eukaryota; kingdom Metazoa; phylum Chordata; class Mammalia; order Artiodactyla; family Ziphiidae; genus Mesoplodon; species Mesoplodon bidens. The sequence goes on from NW_027671923.1 coordinate 182,174, forward strand.
AAGAAGACACAGAGATGGCCAAGACGCACATGAAAAGCTGCTCAACATCACTAATTATTAGAGAAATGCAAATCAAAACTACAATGAGGTATGACCTCACTCCTGTTAGAATCGGGATCATCAGAAAATCTACAAACAACAAATTCTGGGGAGGGTGTGGACAAAAGGAACCCTCTTCCGCTATTGGTGGGCATGTAAATTGATACAGTCACTATGGAGAACAGTATGGAGGTTCCTTTAAAAAACTAAAAAGAGAATTACCATAGGATCCAGCAATCCCACTTCTGGGCATATACCCAGAGAAAACCATAAATCACAAAGACACATTCACCACAATGTTCATTGCAGCACTATTTACAATAGCCAGGTAATGGAAGCAACCTAAATGCCCACAGACAGACGAATGGATAAAGATGTGGTACATATATAAAATGGAATATTACTGAGCCATAAAAAGGAATGAAACTGGGTCATTTGTAGAGAAGTCGATGGATCTAGAGACTGTCATACAGAGGGTAGTAAGTCAGAAAGAGAAAAACAAATATTGTATATTAATGCACATATGTGGAAACTAGAAAAATGGTACAAATGAACTAGTTTGCAGGGCAGAAATAGAGACAGAGGTAGAGAACAAACGTATGGACACCAAGTGGGGGAAGCCATGGGGTGGTGGTGGTGGGATGAGTTGGGAGATTGGTATTGAGCAGTATACATGTATATGCATGAAATAGATAACTAATAATAACCTGCTGTATAAAAAAATAAATAAAATTAAATTTCAAAATTTTTAAAAATAAAATTTAAAAATAAAACAGGAAAAAGTTCTTCCATTCACACAGATGTATTTATATGAATGAATTATTTCCATGCTTATATCAATAAATACATAAAAGAGGAATAAAATCTAACTCGAACTAAAAAAAAAAAAAAACGGAACCTAACAGTTATACAGAGTAAATCCCTTGAAAGGCACTTGCTCCAGCGGTAAACAATTCTGAAATTGGTCAGAGGTGGGGAATCATCTCTCATACAGCCAGCAGCCCCGCCCCCGCACGCAAGGAGCGTCCTCATCGCAAAGCTGGGGGACCGTGCCGAGGCCACTGTGAGTAAAGGTGAGCTGAGCCCCAGGCCAGCTGCTGTTGAAATTTTCCCTCCCTTCCCAGGTAAAACACCTGAATATGTACAAGTGCTTGAAAACCTAGCGGAAGGGCCATGGAGCCACACCAGCGACAGCACGCTGGCCAACTTGGTGCCTGCAGGCCAGCCAGGATGGTCCTGGCCCCGGGCGCTCTTCTGGAAGCTTTCCATTTCCCTGCCTGAGATACCCCTCCTGTCCCGGCCCCCACTCCTATTTTTCCTTCCTTACCTCAGCCCGGAGAGAAATTCCAGTGGAAGTTATGGGTGACACATCCTCTTTTTACAGGTGGCAGCCTGGCAACTCCTGCAGAAAGTCCAGCAGAGCCCCACTCACACCGGGCCACCCACAAAGCCGTGGACCCTCACACCCTCCCACCAGCACAGCCCCGAGACTGCTGACGGGGCAGAGAATATGGAGTCAGGCACAGCTGCAGGGGCTATTGCTGCCTGGAGTGCTGTTTATATTGACCTCAACCCAGGCACACCTGGGGAGGGCTTGCCGGCAGGGTCAGGCTGCCCAGGTCAGCTAATCCTCAGCCCTCAGGGAATCACATTGCAGAAAATGGACCTCGCTAAGACAGAATATTAGCCAAGGAAAAAAAGCACACAATGCCATTTGCAGCACCGTAGATGAGTCTAGAGGTAATCACGTGACTTGTAGTAAGTCAGAAACAGAAAGACACATATCGTATGATATCACTTATAGGTGTTACCTACAAATTGATACCAGGGCAGATATTTCCATGGAGAAGGGCAATCACAGATTCATTAAACAAACTTATGGTTCACCAATGGAAAGGTGTGAGGATTGGATTCATTACGATATTGGGGTTAACAGACAGATACAAACACAGGTGAAATATATAATCACCAAAGACCTACGGAATACCAAGAGAAGACTACTCAACATTCTGTCATAACGTACATGGGAAAAGGATCCCAGGAAGAACAGACATATGTATATGTGTAAAAGAAACACATCTTGCACACCAAAAACAAGCCAAACGTTGTAATCAAACTTGCTGTAATAAAAAAATTTAAAAAATTAAATTCAAAACACGAACAAGAAGTAGTTAGACAAACTTGAGGGGCTTTCTCCTGGCCCATTCCGTTCTAAATTCCAATCTAGAACGTGAATTCCATTGAGGCTCTGCTGCCCTAGTAACCATATTTGGCAAGGGAGAACTGCTGCCACCTTGTGGCCGTTTCACACAACAGCAGCTTTCATCCCAGCGCTAATGGTCAGTGGATATTCAAAATCATGACAGGCCTGTAAATGACACCTGCCCTGAAAACAAATCCTGGGGTCATATATCGACCAAAAAATTCAAAAGACGTCCATATTTCAAAATGACAGCTTCAAGAGGCATATTTTGCGCACATTAGTGTTCTGCTTCTTTTGCTTTCTTTCTTTCTTGGTTAAAAAAACGGGAATGGAAAAAGGCAACCCTCAGAATGGACGAAAACGTTCGCAAAAGAATCAATGGACAAAGGTTTAATCTCCAATATATATAAACAGCTCATGCAGCTTAATATTAATAAAACAAACAACCGAATACAAAAATGGGCAGAAGATCTAAATAGACGTTTCTTCAAAGAAGACACAGAGATGGCCAAGACGCACATGAAAAGCTGCTAAATATCACTAATTATTAGAGAAATGCAAATCAAAACTACAATGATGTATGACGTGACTCCTGTTAGAATCGGGATCATCAGAAAATCTACAAACAACAAATTCTGGGGACGGTGTGGACAAAAGGAACCCTCTTCCGCTATTGGTGGGCATGTAAATTGATACAGTCACTATGGAGAACAGTATGGAGGTTCCTTTAAAAAACTAAAAAGAGAAATACCATAGGATCCAGCAATCCCACTTCTGGGCATATACCCAGAGAAAACCATAAATCACAAAGACACATTCACCACAATATTCATTGCAGCACTATTTACAATAGCCAGGTAATGGAAGCAACCTAAATGCCCACAGACAGACGAATGGATAAAGATGTGGTACATATATAAAATGGAATATTACTGAGCCATAAAAAGGAATGAAACTGGGTCATTTGTAGAGAAGTCGATGGATCTAGAGACTGTCATACAGAGGGAAGTAAGTCAGAAAGAGAAAAACAAATATTGTATATTAATGCATATATGTGGAACCTAGAAAAATGGTACAAATGAACTAGTTTGCAGGGCAGAAATAGAGACAGAGGTAGAGAACAAACGTATGGAAACCAAGTGGGGGAAGCCATGGGGTGGTGGTGGTGGGATGAGTTGGGAGATTGGGATTGACCTGTATGCATGTATATGCATGAAATAGATAACTAAGAATAACCTGCTGTATAAAAAAATAAATAAAATTAAATTTCAAAATTTTTAAAAATAAAATTTAAAAATAAAACAGAAAAATGTTCTTCCATTCACACAGATGTATTTATATGAATGAATTATTTCCATGCTTATATCAATAAATACATAAAAGAGGAATAAATTCTAACTCGAACCAAAAAAAAAAAAACCGGAACCTAACAGTTATACAGAGCAAATCCCTACAAAGGCACTTGCTCCAGCGGTAAACAATTCTGAAATTGGTCAGAGGTGGGGAATCATCTCTCATACAGCCAGCAGCCCTGCCCCGCCACCCAAGGAGCGTCCTCATCGCAAAGCTGGGGGACCGTGCCGAGGCCTCTGTGAGTAAACGTGAGCTGAGCCCCAGGCCAGCTGCTGTTGAAATTTTCCCTCCCTTCCCAGGTAAAACACCTGCATAAGTACAAGTGCTTGAAAACCTAGAGGAAGGGCCATGGAGCCACACCAGCGACAGCACGCTGGCCAACTTGGTGCCTGCAGGCCAGCCAGGATGGTCCTATCCCCGGGCGCTCTTCTGGAAGCTTTCCATTTCCCTGCCTGAGATACCCCTCCTGTCCCGGCCCCCACTCCTTTTTTTCCTTCCTCACCTCAGCCCGGAGAGAAATTCCAGTGGAAGTTATGGGTGACACATCCTCTTCTTTACAGGTGGCAGCCTGGCAACTCCTGCAGAAAGTCCAGCAGAGCCCCACTCACACCGGGCCACCCACAAAGCCGTGGACCCTCACACCCTCCCACCAGCACAGCCCCGAGACTGCTGACGGGGCAGAGAATATGGAGTCAGGCACAGCTGCAGGGGCTATTGCTGCCTGGAGTGCTGTTTATATTGACCTCAACCGAGGCACACCTGGGGAGGGCTTGCCGGCAGGGTCAGGCTGCCCAGGTCAGCTAATCCTCAGCCCTCAGGGAATCACATTGCAGAAAATGGACCTCGCTAAGACAGAATATTCGCCAAGGAAAAAAAGCACACAATGCCATTTGCAGCACCGTAGATGAGTCTAGAGGTAATCACGTGACTTGTAGTAAGTCAGAAAGTGAAAGACACATATCATATCATATCACTTATAGCTGTTACCTATAAATTGATACCAGGGCAGATATTTCCACGGAGAAGGGCAATCACAGATTCATTAAACAAACTTATGGTTCACCAAAGGAAAGGTGTGAGGATTGAATTCATTACGATATTGGGGTTAACAGACAGATACAAACACAGGTGAAATATATAATCACCAAAGACCTACGGAATACCAAGAGAAGACTACTCAACATTCTGTCATAACCTACATGGGAAAAGGATCCCAGGAAGAACAGACATATGTATATGTGTAAAAGAAACACATCTTGCACACCAAAAACAAGCCAAACGTTGTAATCAAACTTGCTGTAATAAAAAATTAAAAAAATAAATTCAAAACAAAAACAAGAAGTAGTGAGACAAACTTGAGGGGCTTTCTCCTGGCCCATTCCGTTCTAAATTCCAATCTAGAACGTGAATTGCATTGAGGCTCTGCTGCCCTAGTAACCAGATTTGGTACGGGAGAACTGCTTCCACCGTGTGGCCGTTTCCCACAACAGCAGCTTTCATCCCAGCGCTAATGGTCAGTGGATATTCAAAATCATGACAGGCCTGTAAATGACACCTGCCCTGAAAACAAATCCTGGGGTCATATATCGACCAAAAAATTCAAAAGACGTCCATATTTCAAAATGACAGTTTCAAGAGGCATATTTTACGCACATTAGTGTTCTGCTTCTTTTGCTTTCTTTCTTTCTTGGTTAAAAAAACGGGAATGGAAAAAGGCAACCCTCAGAATGGGCGAAAACGTTCGCAAAAGAATCAATGGACAAAGGTTTAATCTCCAATATATATAAACAGCTCATGCAGCTTAATATTAATAAAACAAACAACCCAATACAAAAATGGGCAGAAGATCTAAATAGACGTTTCTTCCAAGAAGACACAGAGATGGCCAAGACGCACATGAAAAGCTGCTCAACATCACTAATTATTAGAGAAATGCAAATCAAAACTACAATGAGGTATGACCTCACTCCTGTTAGAATCGGGATCATCAGAAAATCTACAAACAACAAATTCTGGGGAGGGTGTGGACAAAAGGAACCCTCTTCCGCTATTGGTGGGCATGTAAATTGATACAGTCACTATGGAGAACAGTATGGAGGTTCCTTTAAAAAACTAAAAAGAGAATTACCATAGGATCCAGCAATCCCACTTCTGGGCATATACCCAGAGAAAACCATAAATCACAAAGACACATTCACCACAATGTTCATTGCAGCACTATTTACAATAGCCAGGTAATGGAAGCAACCTAAATGCCCACAGACAGACGAATGGATAAAGATGTGGTACATATATAAAATGGAATATTACTGAGCCATAAAAAGGAATGAAACTGGGTCATTTGTAGAGAAGTCGATGGATCTAGAGACTGTCATACAGAGGGTAGTAAGTCAGAAAGAGAAAAACAAATATTGTATATTAATGCACATATGTGGAAACTAGAAAAATGGTACAAATGAACTAGTTTGCAGGGCAGAAATAGAGACAGAGGTAGAGAACAAACGTATGGACACCAAGTGGGGGAAGCCATGGGGTGGTGGTGGTGGGATGAGTTGGGAGATTGGTATTGAGCAGTATACATGTATATGCATGAAATAGATAACTAATAATAACCTGCTGTATAAAAAAATAAATAAAATTAAATTTCAAAATTTTTAAAAATAAAATTTAAAAATAAAACAGGAAAAAGTTCTTCCATTCACAGAGATGTATTTATATGAATGAATTATTTCCATGCTTATATCAATAAATACATAAAAGAGGAATAAAATCTAACTCGAACTAAAAAAAAAAAAAAACGGAACCTAACAGTTATACAGAGTAAATCCCTTGAAAGGCACTTGCTCCAGCGGTAAACAATTCTGAAATTGGTCAGAGGTGGGGAATCATCTCTCATACAGCCAGCAGCCCCGCCCCCGCACGCAAGGAGCGTCCTCATCAAAAAGCTGGGGGACCGTGCCGAGGCCACTGTGAGTAAAGGTGAGCTGAGCCCCAGGCCAGCTGCTGTTGAAATTTTCCCTCCCTTCCCAGGTAAAACACCTGAATATGTACAAGTGCTTGAAAACCTAGCGGAAGGGCCATGGAGCCACACCAGCGACAGCACGCTGGCCAACTTGGTGCCTGCAGGCCAGCCAGGATGGTCCTGGCCCCGGGCGCTCTTCTGGAAGCTTTCCATTTCCCTGCCTGAGATACCCCTCCTGTCCCGGCCCCCACTCCTATTTTTCCTTCCTTACCTCAGCCCGGAGAGAAATTCCAGTGGAAGTTATGGGTGACACATCCTCTTTTTACAGGTGGCAGCCTGGCAACTCCTGCAGAAAGTCCAGCAGAGCCCCACTCACACCGGGCCACCCACAAAGCCGTGGACCCTCACACCCTCCCACCAGCACAGCCCCGAGACTGCTGACGGGGCAGAGAATATGGAGTCAGGCACAGCTGCAGGGGCTATTGCTGCCTGGAGTGCTGTTTATATTGACCTCAACCCAGGCACACCTGGGGAGGGCTTGCCGGCAGGGTCAGGCTGCCCAGGTCAGCTAATCCTCAGCCCTCAGGGAATCACATTGCAGAAAATGGACCTCGCTAAGACAGAATATTAGCCAAGGAAAAAAAGCACACAATGCCATTTGCAGCACCGTAGATGAGTCTAGAGGTAATCACGTGACTTGTAGTAAGTCAGAAACTGAAAGACACATATCGTATGATATCACTTATAGGTGTTACCTACAAATTGATACCAGGGCAGATATTTCCATGGAGAAGGGCAATCACAGATTCATTAAACAAACTTATGGTTCACCAATGGAAAGGTTTGAGGATTGGATTCATTACGATATTGGGGTTAACAGACAGATACAAACACAGGTGAAATATATAATCACCAAAGACCTACGGAATACCAAGAGAAGACTACTCAACATTCTGTCATAACGTACATGGGAAAAGGATCCCAGGAAGAACAGACATATGTATATGTGTAAAAGAAACACATCTTGCACACCAAAAACAAGCCAAACGTTGTAATCAAACTTGCTGTAATAAAAAATAAAAAAAATAAATTCAAAACAAAAACAAGAAGTAGTGAGAGAAACTTGAGGGGCTTTCTCCTGGCCCATTCCGTTCTAAATTCCAATCTAGAACGTGAATTCCATTGAGGCTCTGCTGCCCTAGTAACCAGATTTGGTACGGGAGAACTGCTGCCACCTTGTGGCCGTTTCCCACAACAGCAGCTTTCATCCCAGCGCTAATGGTCAGTGGATATTCAAAATCATGACAGGCCTGTAAATGACACCTGCCCTGAAAACAAATCCTGGGGTCATATATCGACCAAAAAATTCAAAAGACGTCCATATTTCAAAATGACAGTTTCAAGAGGCATATTTTACGCACATTAGTGTTCTGCTTCTTTTGCTTTCTTTCTTTCTTGGTTAAAAAAACGGGAATGGAAAAAGGCAACCCTCAGAATGGGCGAAAACGTTCGCAAAAGAATCAATGGACAAAGGTTTAATCTCCAATATATATAAACAGCTCATGCAGCTTAATATTAATAAAACAAACAACCCAATACAAAAATGGGCAGAAGATCTAAATAGACGTTTCTTCCAAGAAGACACAGAGATGGCCAAGACGCACATGAAAAGCTGCTCAACATCACTAATTATTAGAGAAATGCAAATCAAAACTACAATGAGGTATGACCTCACTCCTGTTAGAATCGGGATCATCAGAAAATCTACAAACAACAAATTCTGGGGACGGTGTGGACAAAAGGAACCCTCTTCCGCTATTGGTGGGCATGTAAATTGATACAGTCACTATGGAGAACAGTATGGAGGTTCCTTTAAAAAACTAAAAAGAGAATTACCATAGGATCCAGCAATCCCACTTCTGGGCATATACCCAGAGAAAACCATAAATCACAAAGACACATTCACCACAATGTTCATTGCAGCACTATTTACAATAGCCAGGTAATGGAAGCAACCTAAATGCCCACAGACAGACGAATGGATAAAGATGTGGTACATATATAAAATGGAATATTACTGAGCCATAAAAAGGAATGAAACTGGGTCATTTGTAGAGAAGTCGATGGATCTAGAGACTGTCATACAGAGGGTAGTAAGTCAGAAAGAGAAAAACAAATATTGTATATTAATGCACATATGTGGAAACTAGAAAAATGGTACAAATGAACTAGTTTGCAGGGCAGAAATAGAGACAGAGGTAGAGAACAAACGTATGGACACCAAGTGGGGGAAGCCATGGGGTGGTGGTGGTGGGATGAGTTGGGAGATTGGGATTGACCAGTATACATGTATATGCATGAAATAGATAACTAATAATAACCTGCTGTATAAAAAAATAAATAAAATTAAATTTCAAAATTTTTAAAAATAAAATTTAAAAATAAAACAGGAAAAAGTTCTTCCATTCACACAGATGTATTTATATGAATGAATTATTTCCATGCTTATATCAATAAATACATAAAAGAGGAATAAAATCTAACTCGAACTAAAAAAAAAAAAAAACGGAACCTAACAGTTATACAGAGTAAATCCCTTGAAAGGCACTTGCTCCAGCGGTAAACAATTCTGAAATTGGTCAGAGGTGGGGAATCATCTCTCATACAGCCAGCAGCCCCGCCCCCGCACGCAAGGAGCGTCCTCATCAAAAAGCTGGGGGACCGTGCCGAGGCCACTGTGAGTAAAGGTGAGCTGAGCCCCAGGCCAGCTGCTGTTGAAATTTTCCCTCCCTTCCCAGGTAAAACACCTGAATATGTACAAGTGCTTGAAAACCTAGCGGAAGGGCCATGGAGCCACACCAGCGACAGCACGCTGGCCAACTTGGTGCCTGCAGGCCAGCCAGGATGGTCCTGGCCCCGGGCGCTCTTCTGGAAGCTTTCCATTTCCCTGCCTGAGATACCCCTCCTGTCCCGGCCCCCACTCCTATTTTTCCTTCCTTACCTCAGCCCGGAGAGAAATTCCAGTGGAAGTTATGGGTGACACATCCTCTTTTTACAGGTGGCAGCCTGGCAACTCCTGCAGAAAGTCCAGCAGAGCCCCACTCACACTGGGCCACCCACAAAGCCGTGGACCCTCACACCCTCCCACCAGCACAGCCCCGAGACTGCTGACGGGGCAGAGAATATGGAGTCAGGCACAGCTGCAGGGGCTATTGCTGCCTGGAGTGCTGTTTATATTGACCTCAACCCAGGCACACCTGGGGAGGGCTTGCCGGCAGGGTCAGGCTGCCCAGGTCAGCTAATCCTCAGCCCTCAGGGAATCACATTGCAGAAAATGGACCTCGCTAAGACAGAATATTAGCCAAGGAAAAAAAGCACACAATGCCATTTGCAGCACCGTAGATGAGTCTAGAGGTAATCACGTGACTTGTAGTAAGTCAGAAACTGAAAGACACATATCGTATGATATCACTTATAGGTGTTACCTACAAATTGATACCAGGGCAGATATTTCCATGGAGAAGGGCAATCACAGATTCATTAAACAAACTTATGGTTCACCAATGGAAAGGTTTGAGGATTGGATTCATTACGATATTGGGGTTAACAGACAGATACAAACACAGGTGAAATATATAATCACCAAAGACCTACGGAATACCAAGAGAAGACTACTCAACATTCTGTCATAACGTACATGGGAAAAGGATCCCAGGAAGAACAGACATATGTATATGTGTAAAAGAAACACATCTTGCACACCAAAAACAAGCCAAACGTTGTAATCAAACTTGCTGTAATAAAAAAATTTAAAAAATTAAATTCAAAACACGAACAAGAAGTAGTTAGACAAACTTGAGGGGCTTTCTCCTGGCCCATTCCGTTCTAAATTCCAATCTAGAACGTGAATTCCATTGAGGCTCTGCTGCCCTAGTAACCATATTTGGTAAGGGAGAACTGCTGCCACCTTGTGGCCGTTTCACACAACAGCAGCTTTCATCCCAGCGCTAATGGTCAGTGGATATTCAAAATCATGACAGGCCTGTAAATGACACCTGCCCTGAAAACAAATCCTGGGGTCATATATCGACCAAAAAATTCAAAAGACGTCCATATTTCAAAATGACAGCTTCAAGAGGCATATTTTACGCACATTAGTGTTCTGCTTCTTTTGCTTTCTTTCTTTCTTGGTTAAAAAAACGGGAATGGAAAAAGGCAACCCTCAGAATGGACGAAAACGTTCGCAAAAGAATCAATGGACAAAGGTTTAATCTCCAATATATATAAACAGCTCATGCAGCTTAATATTAATAAAACAAACAACCCAATACAAAAATGGGCAGAAGATCTAAATAGACGTTTCTTCCAAGAAGACACAGAGATGGCCAAGACGCACATGAAAAGCTGCTCAACATCACTAATTATTAGAGAAATGCAAATCAAAACTACAATGATGTATGACGTGACTCCTGTTAGAATCGGGATCATCAGAAAATCTACAAACAACAAATTCTGGGGACGGTGTGGACAAAAGGAACCCTCTTCCGCTATTGGTGGGCATGTAAATTGATACAGTCACTATGGAGAACAGTATGGAGGTTCCTTTAAAAAACTAAAAAGAGAAATACCATAGGATCCAGCAATCCCACTTCTGGGCATATACCCAGAGAAAACCATAAATCACAAAGACACATTCACCACAATATTCATTGCAGCACTATTTACAATAGCCAGGTAATGGAAGCAACCTAAATGCCCACAGACAGACGAATGGATAAAGATGTGGTACATATATAAAATGGAATATTACTGAGCCATAAAAAGGAATGAAACTGGGTCATTTGTAGAGAAGTCGATGGATCTAGACACTGTCATACAGAGGGAAGTATGTCAGAAAGAGAAAAACAAATATTGTATATTAATGCATATATGTGGAACCTAGAAAAATGGTACAAATGAACTAGTTTGCAGGGCAGAAATAGAGACAGAGGTAGAGAACAAACGTATGGACACCAAGTGGGGGAAGCCATGGGGTGGTGGTGGTGGGATGAGTTGGGACATTGGGATTGACCTGTATGCATGTATATGCATGAAATAGATAACTAAGAATAACCTGCTGTATAAAAAAATAAATAAAATTAAATTTCAAAATTTTTAAAAATAAAATTTAAAAAGAAAACAGGAAAAAGTTCTTCCATTCACACAGATGTATTTATATGAATGAATTATTTCCATGCTTATATCAATAAATACATAAAAGAGGAATAAAATCTAACTCGAAATAAAAAAAAAAAAAAACGGAACCTAACAGTTATACAGAGTAAATCCCTAGAAAGGCACTTGCTCCAGCGGTAAACAATTCTGAAATTGGTCAGAGGTGGGGAATCATCTCTCATACAGCCAGCAGCCCCGCCCCCCCACGCAAGGAGCGTCCTCATCGCAAAGCTGGGGGACCGTGCCGAGGCCTCTGTGAGTAAACGTGAGCTGAGCCCCAGGCCAGCTGCTGTTGAAATTTTCCCTCCCTTCCCAGGTAAAACACCTGCATATGTACAAGTGCTTGAAAACCTAGATGAAGGGCCATGGAGCCACACCAGCGACAGCACGCTGGCCAACTTGGTGCCTGCAGGCCAGCCAGGATGGTCCTGGCCCCGGGCGCTCTTCTGGATGCTTTCCATTTCCCTGCCTGAGATACCCCTCCTGTCCCGGCCCCCACTCCATTTTTTCCTTCGTCACCTCAGCCCGGAGAGAAATTCCAGTGGAAGTTATGGGTGACACATCCTCTTCTTTACAGGTGGCAGCCTGGCAACTCCTGCAGAAATTCCAGCAGAGCCCCACTCACACTGGGCCACCCACAAAGCCGTGGACCCTCACACCCTCCCACCAGCACAGCCCCGAGACTGCTGACGGGGCAGAGAATATGGAGTCAGGCACAGCTGCAGGGGCTATTGCTGCCTGGAGTGCTGTTTATATTGACCTCAACCCAGGCACACCTGGGGAGGGCTTGCCGGCAGGGTCAGGCTGCCCAGGTCAGCTAATCCTCAGCCCTCAGGGAATCACATTGCAGAAAATGGACCTCGCTAAGACAGAATATTCGCCAAGGAAAAAAAGCACACAATGCCATTTGCAGCACCGTAGATGAGTCTAGAGGTAATCACGTGACTTGTAGTAAGTCAGAAACTGAAAGACACATAACGTATGATATCACTTATAGGTGTTACCTACAAATTGATACCAGGGCAGATATTTCCATGGAGAAGGACAATCACAGATTCATTAAACACACTTATGGTTCACCAATGGAAAGGTGTGAGGATTGGATTCATTACGATATTGGGGTTTACAGACAGATACAAACACAGGTGAAATATATAATCACCAAAGACCTACGGAATACCAAGAGAAGACTACTCAACATTCTGTCATAACGTACATGGGAAAAGGATCCCAGGAAGAACAGACATATGTATATGTGTAAAAGAAACACATCTTGCACACCAAAAACAAGCCAAACGTTGTAATCAAACTTGCTGTAATAAAAAAAATTAAAAAAATTAAATTCAAAACACGAACAAGATGTAGTGAGACAAACTTGAGGGGCTTTCTCCTGGCCCATTCCGTTCTAAATTCCAATCTAGAACGTGAATTCCATTGAGGCTCTGCTGCCCTAGTAACCAGATTTGGTAAGGGAGAACTGCTGCCACCTTGTGGCCGTTTCACACAACAGCAGCTTTCATTCCAGCGCTAATGGTCAGTGGATATTCAAAATCATGACAGGCCTGTAAATGACACCTGCCCTGAAAACAAATCCTGGGGTCATATATCGACCAAAAAATTCAAAAGACGTCCATATTTCAAAATGACAGTTTCAAGAGGCATATTTTACGCACATTAGTGTTCTGCTTCTTTTGCTTTCTTTCTTTCTTGGTTAAAAAAACGGGAATGGAAAAAGGCAACCCTCAGAATGGACGAAAACGTTCGCAAAAGAATCAATGGACAAAGGTTTAATCTCCAATATATATAAACAGCTCATGCAGCTTAATATTAATAAAACAAACAACCCAATACAAAAATGGGCAGAAGATCTAAATAGACGTTTCTTCCAAGAAGACACAGAGATGGCCAAGACGCACATGAAAAGCTGCTCAACATCACTAATTATTAGAGAAATGCAAATCAAAACTACAATGATGTATGACGTGACTCCTGTTAGAATCGGGATCATCAGAAAATCTACAAACAACAAATTCTGGGGACGGTGTGGACAAAAGGAACCCTCTTCCGCTATTGGTGGGCATGTAAATTGATACAGTCACTATGGAGAACAGTATGGAGGTTCCTTTAAAAAACTAAAAAGAGAAATACCATAGGATCCAGCAATCCCACTTCTGGGCATATACCCAGAGAAAACCATAAATCACAAAGACACATTCCCCACAATATTCATTGCAGCACTATTTACAATAGCCAGGTAATGGAAGCAACCTAAATGCCCACAGACAGACGAATGGATAAAGATGTGGTACATATATAAAATGGAATATTACTGAGCCATAAAAAGGAATGAAACTGGGTCATTTGTAGAGAAGTCGATGGATCTAGAGACTGTCATACAGAGGGAAGAAGTCAGAAAGAGAAAAACAAATATTGTATATGAATGCATATAGGTGGAACCTAGAAAAATGGTACAAATAAACTAGTTTGCAGGGCAGAAATAGAGACAGAGGTAGAGAACAAACGTATGGACACCAAGTGGGGGAAGAGATGGGGTGGTGGTGGTGGGATGAGTTGGGAGATTGGGATTGACCTGTATACATGTATATGCATGAAATAGATAACTAAGAATAACCTGCTGTATAAAAAAATAAATAAAATTAAATTTCAAACTTTTTAAAAATAAAATTTAAAAATAAAACAGGAAAAAGTTCTTCCATTCACACAGATGTATTTATATGAATGAATTATTTCCATGCTTATATCAATAAATACATAAAAGAGGAATAAAATCTAACTCGAACCAAAAAAAAAAAAACCCGGAACCTAACAGTTATACAGAGGAAATCCCTACAAAGGCACTTGCTCCAGTGGTAAACAATTCTGAAATTGGTCAGAGGTGGGGAATCATCTCTCATACAGCCAGCAGCCCTGCCCCGCCACGCAGTGAGCGTCCTCATAGCAAAGCTGGGTGACCGTGCCGAGGCCTCTGTGAGTAAACGTGAGCTGAGCCCCAGGCCAGCTGCTGTTGAAATTTTCCCTCCCCAGGTAAAACACCTGATTATGTACAAGTGCTTGAAAACCTAGAGGAAGGGCCATGGAGCCACACCAGCGACAGCACGCTGGCCAACTTGGTGCCTGCAGGCCAGCCAGGATGGTCCTGGCCCCGGGCGCTCTCCTGGAAGCTTTCCATTTCCCTGCCTGAGATACCCCTCCTGTCCCGGCCCCCACTCCTTTTTTTCCTTCGTCACCTCAGCCCGGAGAGAAATTCCAGTGGAAGTTATGGGTGACACATCCTCTTCTTTACAGGTGGCAGCCTGGCAACTCCTGCAGAAAGTCCAGCAGAGCCCCACTCACACCGGGCCACCCACAAAGCCGTGGACCCTCACACCCTCCCACCAGCACAGCCCCGAGACTGCTGACGGGGCAGAGAATATGGAGTCAGGCACAGCTGCAGGGGCTATTGCTGCCTGGAGTGCTGTTTATATTGACCTCAACCCAGGCACACCTGGGGAGGGCTTGCCGGCAGGGTCAGGCTGCCCAGGTCAGCTAATCCTCAGCCCACAGGGAATCACATTACAGAAAATGGACCTCGCTAAGACAGAATATTAGCCAAGGAAAAAAAGGACACAATGCCATTTGCAGCACCGTAGATGAGTCTAGAGGTAATCACGTGACTTGTAGTAAGTCAGAAAGTGAAAGACACATATCATATCATATCACTTATAGGTGTTACCTATAAATTGATACCAGGGCAGATATTTCCACGGAGAAGGGCAATCACAGATTCATTAAACAAACTTATGGTTCACCAAAGGAAAGGTGTGAGGATTGAATTCATTACGATATTGGGGTTAACAGACAGATACAAACACAGGTGAAATATATAATCACCAAAGACCTACGGAATACCAAGAGAAGACTACTCAACATTCTGTCATAACTTACATGGGAAAAGGATCCCAGGAAGAACAGACATAGGTATATGTGTAAAAGAAACACATCTTGCACACCAAAAACAAGCCAAACGTTGTAATCAAACTTGCTGTCATAAAAAAATTTAAAAAATTAAATTCAAAACACGAACAAGAAGTAGTTAGACAAACTTGAGGGGCTTTCTCCTGGCCCATTCCGTTCTAAATTCCAATCTAGAACGTGAATTCCATTGAGGCTCTGCTGCCCTAGGAACCAGATTTGGTAAGGGAGAACTGCTGCCACCTTGTTGCCGTTTCACACAACAGCAGCTTTCATCCCAGCGCTAATGGTCAGTGGATATTCAAAATCATGACAGGCCTGTAAATGACACCTGCCCTGAAAACAAATCCTGGGGTCATATATCGACCAAAAAATTCAAAAGACGTCCATATTTCAAAATGACAGTTTCAAGAGGCATATTTTACGCACATTCGTGTTCTGCTTCTTTTGCTTTCTTTCTTTCTTGGTTAAAAAAACGGGAATGGAAAAAGGCAACCCTCAGAATGGACGAAAACGTTCGCAAAAGAATCAATGGACAAAGGTTTAATCTCCAATATATATAAACAGCTCATGCAGCTTAATATTAATAAAACAAACAACCCAATACAAAAATGGGCAGAAGATCTAAATAGACGTTTCTTCCAAGAAGACACAGAGATGGCCAAGACGCACATGAAAAGCTGCTCAACATCACTAATTATTAGAGAAATGCAAATCAAAACTACAATGAGGTATGACCTCACTCCTGTTAGAATCGGGATCATCAGAAAATCTACAAACAACAAATTCTGGGGAGGGTGTGGACAAAAGGAACCCTCTTCCGCTATTGGTGGGCATGTAAATTGATACAGTCACTATGGAGAACAGTATGGAGGTTCCTTTAAAAAACTAAAAAGAGAATTACCATAGGATCCAGCAATCCCACTTCTGGGCATATACCAGAGAAAACCATAAATCACAAAGACACATTCACCACAATGTTCATTGCAGCACTATTTACAATAGCCAGGTAATGGAAGCAACCTAAATGCCCACAGACAGACGAATGGATAAAGATGTGGTACATATATGAAATGGAATATTACTGAGCCATAAAAAGGAATGAAACTGGGTCATTTGTAGAGAAGTCGATGGATCTAGAGACTGTCATACAGAGTGAAGTAAGTCAGAAAGAGAAAAACAAATATTGTATATTAATGCATATATGTGGAACCTAGAAAAATGGTACAAATGAACTAGTTTGCAGGGCAGAAATAGAGACAGAGGTAGAGAACAAACGTATGGACACCAAGTGGGGGAAGCCATGGGGTGGTGGTGGTGGGATGAGTTGGGAGATTGGGATTGACCTGTATACATGTATATGCATGAAATAGATAACTAATAATAACCTGCTGTATAAAAAAATAAATAAAATTAAATTTCAAAATTTTTAAAAATAAAATTTAAAAAGAAAACAGGAAAAAGTTCTTCCATTCACACAGATGTATTTATATGAATGAATTATTTCCATGCTTATATCAATAAATACATAAAAGAGGAATAAAATCTAACTCGAAATAAAAAAAAAAAAAAAACGGAACCTAACAGTTATACAGAGTAAATCCCTAGAAAGGCACTTGCTCCAGCGGTAAACAATTCTGAAATTGGTCAGAGGTGGGGAATCATCTCTCATACAGCCAGCAGCCCCGCCCCCCCACGCAAGGAGCGTCCTCATCGCAAAGCTGGGGGACCGTGCCGAGGCCTCTGTGAGTAAACGTGAGCTGAGCCCCAGGCCAGCTGCTGTTGAAATTTTCCCTCCCTTCCCAGGTAAAACACCTGAATATGTACAAGTGCTTGAAAACCTAGAGGAAGGGCCATGGAGCCACACCAGCGACAGCACGCTTGCCAACTTGGTGCCTGCAGGCCAGCCAGGATGGTCCTGGCCCCGGGCGCTCTTCTGGAAGCTTTCCATTTCCCTGCCTGAGATACCCCTCCTGTCCTGGCCCCCACTCCTTTTTTTCCTTCCTCACCTCAGCCCGGAGAGAAATTCCAGTGGAAGTTATGGGTGACACATCCTCTTCTTTACAGGTGGCAGCCTGGTAACTCCTGCAGAAAGTCCAGCAGAGCCCCACTCACACCGGGCCACCCACAAAGCCGTGGACCCTCACACCCTCCCACCAGCACAGCCCCGAGACTGCTGACGGGGCAGAGAATATGGAGTCAGGCACAGCTGCAGGGGCTATTGCTGCCTGGAGTGCTGTTTATATTGACCTCAACCCAGGCACACCTGGGGAGGGCTTGCCGGCAGGGTCAGGCTGCCCAGGTCAGCTAATCCTCAGCCCTCAGGGAATCACATTGCAGAAAATGGAGCTCGCTAAGACAGAATATTAGCCAAGGAAAAAGAGCACACAATGCCATTTGCAGCACCGTAGATGAGTCTAGAGGTAATCACGTGACTTGTAGTAAGTCAGAAACTGAAAGACACATATCGTATGATATCACTTATAGTTGTTACCTACAAATTGATACCAGGGCAGATATTTCCATGGAGAAGGGCAATCACAGATTCATTAAACAAACTTATGGTTCACCAATGGAAAGGTGTGAGGATTGGATTCATTACGATATTGGGGTTAACAGACAGATACAAACACAGGTGAAATATATAATCACCAAAGACCTACGGAATACCAAGAGAAGACTACTCAACATTCTGTCATAACGTACATGGGAAAAGGATCCCAGGAAGAACAGACATATGTATATGTGTAAAAGAAACACATCTTGCACACCAAAAACAAGCCAAACGTTGTAATCAAACTTGCTGTAATAAAAAAATTAAAAAACTAGATTCAAAACACGAACAAGAAGTAGTGAGACAAACTTGAGGGGCTTTCTCCTGGCCCATTCCGTTCTAAATTCCAATCTAGAACGTGAATTCCATTGAGGCTCTGCTGCCCTAGTAACCAGATTAGGTAAGGGAGAACTGCTGCCACCTTGTGGCCGTTTCACACAACAGCAGCTTTCATCCCAGCGCTAATGGTCAGTGGATATTCAAAATCATGACAGGCCTGTAAATGACACCTGCCCTGAAAACAAATCCTGGGGTCATATATCGACCAAAAAATTCAAAAGACGTCCATATTTCAAAATGACAGTTTCAAGAGGCATATTTTACGCACATTCGTGTTCTGCTTCTTTTGCTTTCTTTCTTTCTTCGTTAAAAAAACGGGAATGGAAAAAGGCAACCCTCAGAATGGGCGAAAACGTTCGCAAAAGAATCAATGGACAAAGGTTTAATCTCCAATATATATAAACAGCTCATGCAGCTTAATATTAATAAAACAAACAACCCAATACAAAAATGGGCAGAAGATCTAAATAGACGTTTCTTCCAAGAAGACACAGAGATGGCCAAGACGCACATGAAAAGCTGCTCAACATCACTAATTATTAGAGAAATGCAAATCAAAACTACAATGATGTATGACGTGACTCCTGTTAGAATCGGGATCATCAGAAAATCTACAAACAACAAATTCTGGGGACGGTGTGGACAAAAGGAACCCTCTTCCGCTATTGGTGGGCATGTAAATTGATACAGTCACTATGGAGAACAGTATGGACGTTCCTTTAAAAAACTAAAAAGAGAAATACCATAGGATCCAGCAATCCCACTTCTGGGCATATACCCAGAGAAAACCATAAATCACAAAGACACATTCACCACAATATTCATTGCAGCACTATTTACAATAGCCAGGTAATGGAAGCAACCTAAATGCCCACAGACAGACGAATGGATAAAGATGTGGTACATATATAAAATGGAATATTACTGAGCCATAAAAAGGAATGAAACTGGGTCATTTGTAGAGAAGTCGATGGATCTAGAGACTGTCATACAGAGGGAAGAAGTCAGAAAGAGAAAAAACAAATATTGTATATAAATGCATATAGGTGGATCCTAGAAAAATGGTACAAATGAACTAGTTTGCAGGGCAGAAATAGAGACAGAGGTGGAGAACAAACGTATGGACACCAAGTGGGGGAAGCGATGGGGTGGTGGTGGTGGGATGAGTTGGGAGATTGGGATTGACCTGTATGCATGTATATGGATGAAATAGATAACTAAGAATAACCTGCTGTATAAAAAAATAAATAAAATTAAATTTCAAAATTTTTAAAAATAAAATTTAAAAATAAAACAGAAAAATGTTGTTCCATTCACACAGATGTATTTATATGAATGAATTATTTCCATGCTTATATCAATAAATAGATAAAAGAGGAATAAAATCTAACTCGAACCAAAAAAAAAACCGGAACCTAACACTTATACAGAGTAAATCCCTACAAAGGCACTTGGCTCCAGAGGTAAACAATTCTGAAATTGGTCAGAGGTGGGGAATCATCTCTCATACAGCCACCAGCCCCGCCCCCCCACGCAAGGAGCATCCTCATCGCAAAGCTGGGGGACCGTGCCGAGGCCTCTGTGAGTAAACGTGAGCTGAGCCCCAGGCCAGCTGCTGTTGAAATTTTCCCTCCCTTCCCAGGTAAAACACCTGAATATGTACAAGTGCTTGAAAACGTAGAGGAAGGGCCATGGAGCCACACCAGCGACAGCACGCTGGCCAACTTGGTGCCTGCAGGCCAGCCAGGATGGTCCTGGCCCCGGGCGCTCTTCTGGATGCTTTCCATTTCCCTGCTTGAGATACCCCTCCTGTCCCGGCCCCCACTCCTTTTTTTCCTTCGTCACCTCAGCCCGGAGAGAAATTCCAGTGGAAGTTATGGGTGACACATCCTCTTCTTTACAGGTGGCAGCCTGGCAACTCCTGCAGAAAGTCAAGCAGAACCCACTCACACCGGGCCACCCACAAAGCCGTGGACCCTCACACCCTCCCACCATCACAGCCCCGAGACTGCTGACGGGGCAGAGAATATGGAGTCAGGCACAGCTGCAGGGGCTATTGCTGCCTGGAATGCTGTTTGTATTGACCTCAACCCAGGCACAACTGGGGAGGGCTTGCCGGCAGGGTCAGGCTGGCCAGGTCAGCTAATCCTCAGCCCTCAGGGAATCACATTGCAGAAAATGGACCTCGCTAAGACAGAATATTCGCCAAGGAAAAAAAGCACACAATGCCATTTGCAGCACCGTAGATGAGTCTAGAGGTAATCACGTGACTTGTAGTAAGTCAGAAACTGAAAGACACATATCATATCATATCACTTATAGGTGTTACCTATAAATTGATACCAGGGCAGATATTTCCACGGAGAAGGGCAATCACAGATTCATTAAACAAACTTATGGTTCACCAAAGGAAAGGTGTGAGGATTGAATTCATTACGATATTGGGGTTAACAGACAGATACAAACACAGGTGAAATATATAATCACCAAAGACCTACGGAATACCAAGAGAAGACTACTCAACATTCTGTCATAACCTACATGGGAAAAGGATCCCAGGAAGAACAGACATATGTATATGTGTAAAAGAAACACATCTTGCACACCAAAAACAAGCCAAACGTTGTAATCAAACTTGCTGTAATAAAAAATTAAAAAAATAAATTCAAAACAAAAACAAGAAGTAGTGAGACAAACTTGAGGGGCTTTCTCCTGGCCCATTCCGTTCTAAATTCCAATCTAGAACGTGAATTCCATTGAGGCTCTGCTGCCCTAGTAACCAGATTTGGTACGGGAGAACTGCTTCCACCGTGTGGCCGTTTCCCACAACAGCAGCATTCATCCCAGCGCTAATGGTCAGTGGATATTCAAAATCATGACAGGCCTGTAAATGACACCTGCCCTGAAAACAAATCCTGGGGTCATATATCGACCAAAAAATTCAAAAGACGTCCATATTTCAAAATGACAGTTTCAAGAGGCATATTTTACGCACATTAGTGTTCTGCTTCTTTTGCTTTCTTTCTTTCTTGGTTAAAAAAACGGGAATGGAAAAAGGCAACCCTCAGAATGGGCGAAAACGTTCGCAAAAGAATCAATGGACAAAGGTTTAATCTCCAATATATATAAACAGCTCATGCAGCTTAATATTAATAAAACAAACAACCCAATACAAAAATGGGCAGAAGATCTAAATAGACGTTTCTTCCAAGAAGACACAGAGATGGCCAAGACGCACATGAAAAGCTGCTCAACATCACTAATTATTAGAGAAATGCAAATCAAAACTACAATGAGGTATGACCTCACTCCTGTTAGAATCGGGATCATCAGAAAATCTACAAACAACAAATTCTGGGGAGGGTGTGGACAAAAGGAACCCTCTTCCGCTATTGGTGGGCATGTAAATTGATACAGTCACTATGGAGAACAGTATGGAGGTTCCTTTAAAAAACTAAAAAGAGAATTACCATAGGATCCAGCAATCCCACTTCTGGGCATATACCAGAGAAAACCATAAATCACAAAGACACATTCACCACAATGTTCATTGCAGCACTATTTACAATAGCCAGGTAATGGAAGCAACCTAAATGCCCACAGACAGACGAATGGATAAAGATGTGGTACATATATGAAATGGAATATTACTGAGCCATAAAAAGGAATGAAACTGGGTCATTTGTAGAGAAGTCGATGGATCTAGAGACTGTCATACAGAGTGAAGTAAGTCAGAAAGAGAAAAACAAATATTGTATATTAATGCATATATGTGGAACCTAGAAAAATGGTACAAATGAACTAGTTTGCAGGGCAGAAATAGAGACAGAGGTAGAGAACAAACGTATGGACACCAAGTGGGGGAAGCCATGGGGTGGTGGTGGTGGGATGAGTTGGGAGATTGGGATTGACCTGTATACATGTATATGCATGAAATAGATAACTAATAATAACCTGCTGTATAAAAAAATAAATAAAATTAAATTTCAAAATTTTTAAAAATAAAATTTAAAAAGAAAACAGGAAAAAGTTCTTCCATTCACACAGATGTATTTATATGAATGAATTATTTCCATGCTTATATCAATAAATACATAAAAGAGGAATAAAATCTAACTCGAAATAAAAAAAAAAAAAAACGGAACCTAACAGTTATACAGAGTAAATCCCTAGAAAGGCACTTGCTCCAGCGGTAAACAATTCTGAAATTGGTCAGAGGTGGGGAATCATCTCTCATACAGCCAGCAGCCCCGCCCCCCCACGCAAGGAGCGTCCTCATCGCAAAGCTGGGGGACCGTGCCGAGGCCTCTGTGAGTAAACGTGAGCTGAGCCCCAGGCCAGCTGCTGTTGAAATTTTCCCTCCCTTCCCAGGTAAAACACCTGAATATGTACAAGTGCTTGAAAACCTAGAGGAAGGGCCATGGAGCCACACCAGCGACAGCACGCTTGCCAACTTGGTGCCTGCAGGCCAGCCAGGATGGTCCTGGCCCCGGGCGCTCTTCTGGAAGCTTTCCATTTCCCTGCCTGAGATACCCCTCCTGTCCTGGCCCCCACTCCTTTTTTTCCTTCCTCACCTCAGCCCGGAGAGAAATTCCAGTGGAAGTTATGGGTGACACATCCTCTTCTTTACAGGTGGCAGCCTGGTAACTCCTGCAGAAAGTCCAGCAGAGCCCCACTCACACCGGGCCACCCACAAAGCCGTGGACCCTCACACCCTCCCACCAGCACAGCCCCGAGACTGCTGACGGGGCAGAGAATATGGAGTCAGGCACAGCTGCAGGGGCTATTGCTGCCTGGAGTGCTGTTTATATTGACCTCAACCCAGGCACACCTGGGGAGGGCTTGCCGGCAGGGTCAGGCTGCCCAGGTCAGCTAATCCTCAGCCCTCAGGGAATCACATTGCAGAAAATGGAGCTCGCTAAGACAGAATATTAGCCAAGGAAAAAGAGCACACAATGCCATTTGCAGCACCGTAGATGAGTCTAGAGGTAATCACGTGACTTGTAGTAAGTCAGAAACTGAAAGACACATATCGTATGATATCACTTATAGTTGTTACCTACAAATTGATACCAGGGCAGATATTTCCATGGAGAAGGGCAATCACAGATTCATTAAACAAACTTATGGTTCACCAATGGAAAGGTGTGAGGATTGGATTCATTACGATATTGGGGTTAACAGACAGATACAAACACAGGTGAAATATATAATCACCAAAGACCTACGGAATACCAAGAGAAGACTACTCAACATTCTGTCATAACGTACATGGGAAAAGGATCCCAGGAAGAACAGACATATGTATATGTGTAAAAGAAACACATCTTGCACACCAAAAACAAGCCAAACGTTGTAATCAAACTTGCTGTAATAAAAAAATTAAAAAACTAGATTCAAAACACGAACAAGAAGTAGTGAGACAAACTTGAGGGGCTTTCTCCTGGCCCATTCCGTTCTAAATTCCAATCTAGAACGTGAATTCCATTGAGGCTCTGCTGCCCTAGTAACCAGATTAGGTAAGGGAGAACTGCTGCCACCTTGTGGCCGTTTCCCACAACAGCAGCTTTCATCCCAGCGCTAATGGTCAGTGGATATTCAAAATCATGACAGGCCTGTAAATGACACCTGCCCTGAAAACAAATCCTGGGGTCATATATCGACCAAAAAATTCAAAAGACGTCCATATTTCAAAATGACAGTTTCAAGAGGCATATTTTACGCACATTCGTGTTCTGCTTCTTTTGCTTTCTTTCTTTCTTCGTTAAAAAAACGGGAATGGAAAAAGGCAACCCTCAGAATGGGCGAAAACGTTCGCAAAAGAATCAATGGACAAAGGTTTAATCTCCAATATATATAAACAGCTCATGCAGCTTAATATTAATAAAACAAACAACCCAATACAAAAATGGGCAGAAGATCTAAATAGACGTTTCTTCCAAGAAGACACAGAGATGGCCAAGACGCACATGAAAAGCTGCTCAACATCACTAATTATTAGAGAAATGCAAATCAAAACTACAATGATGTATGACGTGACTCCTGTTAGAATCGGGATCATCAGAAAATCTACAAACAACAAATTCTGGGGACGGTGTGGACAAAAGGAACCCTCTTCCGCTATTGGTGGGCATGTAAATTGATACAGTCACTATGGAGAACAGTATGGACGTTCCTTTAAAAAACTAAAAAGAGAAATACCATAGGATCCAGCAATCCCACTTCTGGGCATATACCCAGAGAAAACCATAAATCACAAAGACACATTCACCACAATATTCATTGCAGCACTATTTACAATAGCCAGGTAATGGAAGCAACCTAAATGCCCACAGACAGACGAATGGATAAAGATGTGGTACATATATAAAATGGAATATTACTGAGCCATAAAAAGGAATGAAACTGGGTCATTTGTAGAGAAGTCGATGGATCTAGAGACTGTCATACAGAGGGAAGAAGTCAGAAAGAGAAAAAACAAATATTGTATATAAATGCATATAGGTGGATCCTAGAAAAATGGTACAAATGAACTAGTTTGCAGGGCAGAAATAGAGACAGAGGTGGAGAACAAACGTATGGACACCAAGTGGGGGAAGCGATGGGGTGGTGGTGGTGGGATGAGTTGGGAGATTGGGATTGACCTGTATGCATGTATATGGATGAAATAGATAACTAAGAATAACCTGCTGTATAAAAAAATAAATAAAATTAAATTTCAAAATTTTTAAAAATAAAATTTAAAAATAAAACAGAAAAATGTTGTTCCATTCACACAGATGTATTTATATGAATGAATTATTTCCATGCTTATATCAATAAATAGATAAAAGAGGAATAAAATCTAACTCGAACCAAAAAAAAAACCGGAACCTAACACTTATACAGAGTAAATCCCTACAAAGGCACTTGGCTCCAGAGGTAAACAATTCTGAAATTGGTCAGAGGTGGGGAATCATCTCTCATACAGCCACCAGCCCCGCCCCCCCACGCAAGGAGCATCCTCATCGCAAAGCTGGGGGACCGTGCCGAGGCCTCTGTGAGTAAACGTGAGCTGAGCCCCAGGCCAGCTGCTGTTGAAATTTTCCCTCCCTTCCCAGGTAAAACACCTGAATATGTACAAGTGCTTGAAAACGTAGAGGAAGGGCCATGGAGCCACACCAGCGACAGCACGCTGGCCAACTTGGTGCCTGCAGGCCAGCCAGGATGGTCCTGGCCCCGGGCGCTCTTCTGGATGCTTTCCATTTCCCTGCTTGAGATACCCCTCCTGTCCCGGCCCCCACTCCTTTTTTTCCTTCGTCACCTCAGCCCGGAGAGAAATTCCAGTGGAAGTTATGGGTGACACATCCTCTTCTTTACAGGTGGCAGCCTGGCAACTCCTGCAGAAAGTCAAGCAGAACCCACTCACACCGGGCCACCCACAAAGCCGTGGACCCTCACACCCTCCCACCATCACAGCCCCGAGACTGCTGACGGGGCAGAGAATATGGAGTCAGGCACAGCTGCAGGGGCTATTGCTGCCTGGAATGCTGTTTGTATTGACCTCAACCCAGGCACAACTGGGGAGGGCTTGCCGGCAGGGTCAGGCTGCCCAGGTCAGCTAATCCTCAGCCCTCAGGGAATCACATTGCAGAAAATGGACCTCGCTAAGACAGAATATTCGCCAAGGAAAAAAAGCACACAATGCCATTTGCAGCACCGTAGATGAGTCTAGAGGTAATCACGTGACTTGTAGTAAGTCAGAAACTGAAAGACACATATCATATCATATCACTTATAGGTGTTACCTATAAATTGATACCAGGGCAGATATTTCCACGGAGAAGGGCAATCACAGATTCATTAAACAAACTTATGGTTCACCAAAGGAAAGGTGTGAGGATTGAATTCATTACGATATTGGGGTTAACAGACAGATACAAACACAGGTGAAATATATAATCACCAAAGACCTACGGAATACCAAGAGAAGACTACTCAACATTCTGTCATAACCTACATGGGAAAAGGATCCCAGGAAGAACAGACATATGTATATGTGTAAAAGAAACACATCTTGCACACCAAAAACAAGCCAAACGTTGTAATCAAACTTGCTGTAATAAAAAATTAAAAAAATAAATTCAAAACAAAAACAAGAAGTAGTGAGACAAACTTGAGGGGCTTTCTCCTGGCCCATTCCGTTCTAAATTCCAATCTAGAACGTGAATTCCATTGAGGCTCTGCTGCCCTAGTAACCAGATTTGGTACGGGAGAACTGCTTCCACCGTGTGGCCGTTTCCCACAACAGCAGCATTCATCCCAGCGCTAATGGTCAGTGGATATTCAAAATCATGACAGGCCTGTAAATGACACCTGCCCTGAAAACAAATCCTGGGGTCATATATCGACCAAAAAATTCAAAAGACGTCCATATTTCAAAATGACAGTTTCAAGAGGCATATTTTACGCACATTAGTGTTCTGCTTCTTTTGCTTTCTTTCTTTCTTGGTTAAAAAAACGGGAATGGAAAAAGGCAACCCTCAGAATGGGCGAAAACGTTCGCAAAAGAATCAATGGACAAAGGTTTAATCTCCAATATATATAAACAGCTCATGCAGCTTAATATTAATAAAACAAACAACCCAATACAAAAATGGGCAGAAGATCTAAATAGACGTTTCTTCCAAGAAGACACAGAGATGGCCAAGACGCACATGAAAAGCTGCTCAACATCACTAATTATTAGAGAAATGCAAATCAAAACTACAATGAGGTATGACCTCACTCCTGTTAGAATCGGGATCATCAGAAAATCTACAAACAACAAATTCTGGGGAGGGTGTGGACAAAAGGAACCCTCTTCCGCTATTGGTGGGCATGTAAATTGATACAGTCACTATGGAGAACAGTATGGAGGTTCCTTTAAAAAACTAAAAAGAGAATTACCATAGGATCCAGCAATCCCACTTCTGGGCATATACCCAGAGAAAACCATAAATCACAAAGACACATTCACCACAATGATCATTGCAGCACTATTTACAATAGCCAGGTAATGGAAGCAACCTAAATGCCCACAGACAGACGAATGGATAAAGATGTGGTACATATATAAAATGGAATATTACTGAGCCATAAAAAGGAATGAAACTGGGTCATTTGTAGAGATGTCGATGGATCTAGAGACTGTCATACAGAGGGTAGTAAGTCAGAAAGAGAAAAACAAATATTGTATATTAATGCACATATGTGGAAACTAGAAAAATGGTACAAATGAACTAGTTTGCAGGGCAGAAATAGAGACAGAGGTAGAGAACAAACGTATGGACACCAAGTGGGGGAAGCCATGGGGTGGTGGTGGTGGGATGAGTTGGGAGATTGGGATTGACCTGTATGCATGTATATGCATGAAATAGATAACTAAGAATAACCTGCTGTATAAAAAAATAAATAAAATTAAATTTCAAAATTTTTAAAAATAAAATTTAAAAATAAAACAGAAAAATGTTGTTCCATTCACACAGATGTATTTATATGAATGAATTATTTCCATGCTTATATCAATAAATAGATAAAAGAGGAATAAAATCTAACTCGAACCAAAAAAAAAAAACCGGAACCTAACACTTATACAGAGTAAATCCCTACAAAGGCACTTGCTCCAGAGGTAAACAATTCTGAAATTGGTCAGAGGTGGGGAATCATCTCTCATACAGCCACCAGCCCCGCCCCCCCACGCAAGGAGCATCCTCATCGCAAAGCTGGGGGACCGTGCCGAGGCCTCTGTGAGTAAACGTGAGCTGAGCCCCAGGCCAGCTGCTGTTGAAATTTTCCCTCCCTTCCCAGGTAAAACACCTGAATATGTACAAGTGCTTGAAAACCTAGCGGAAGGGCCATGGAGCCACACCAGCGACAGCACGCTGGCCAACTTGGTGCCTGCAGGCCAGCCAGGATGGTCCTGGCCCCGGGCGCTCTTCTGGATGCTTTCCATTTCCCTGCTTGAGATACCCCTCCTGTCCCGGCCCCCACTCCTTTTTTTCCTTCGTCACCTCAGCCCGGAGAGAAATTCCAGTGGAAGTTATGGGTGACACATCCTCTTCTTTACAGGTGGCAGCCTGGCAACTCCTGCAGAAAGTCAAGCAGAACCCACTCACACCGGGCCACCCACAATGCCTTGGACCCTCACACCCTCCCACCATCACAGCCCCGAGACTGCTGACGGGGCAGAGAATATGGAGTCAGGCACAGCTGCAGGGGCTATTGCTGCCTGGAATGCTGTTTATATTGACCTCAACCCAGGCACACCTGGGGAGGGCTTGCCGGCAGGGTCAGGCTGCCCAGGTCAGCTAATCCTCAGCCCTCAGGGAATCACATTGCAGAAAATGGACCTCGCTAAGACAGAATATTAGCCAAGGAAAAAAAGGACACAATGCCATTTGCAGCACCGTAGATGAGTCTAGAGGTAATCACGTGACTTGTAGTAAGTCAGAAACTGAAAGACACATATCGTATGATATCACTTATAGGTGTTACCTACAAATTGATACCAGGGCAGATATTTCCATGGAGAAGGGCAATCACAGATTCATTAAACAAACTTATGGTTCACCAATGGAAAGGTGTGAGGATTGGATTCATTACGATATTGGGGTTAACAGACAGATACAAACACAGGTGAAATATATAATCACCAAAGACCTACGGAATACCAAGAGAAGACTACTCAACATTCTGTCATAACGTACATGGGAAAAGGATCCCAGGAAGAACAGACATATGTATATGTGTAAAAGAAACACAACTTGCACACCAAAAACAAGCCAAACGTTGTAATCAAACTTGCTGTCATAAAAAAATTAAAAAAATTAAATTCAAAACACGAACAAGAAGTAGTGAGACAAACTTGAGGGGCTTTCTCCTGGCCCATTCCGTTCTAAATTCCAATCTAGAACGTGAATTCCATTGAGGCTCTGCTGCCCTAGTAACCAGATTTGATAAGGGAGAACTGCTGCCACCTTGTGGCCGTTTCACACAACAGCAGCTTTCATCCCAGCGCTAATGGTCAGTGGATATTCAAAATCATGACAGGCCTGTAAATGACACCTGCCCTGAAAACAAATCCTGGGGTCATATATCGACCAAAAAATTCAAAAGACGTCCATATTTCAAAATGACAGTTTCAAGAGGCATATTTTACGCACATTAGTGTTCTGCTTCTTTTGCTTTCTTTCTTTTTTGGTTAAAAAAACGGGAATGGAAAAAGGCAACCCTCAGAATGGACGAAAACGTTCGCAAAAGAATCAATGGACAAAGGTTTAATCTCCAATATATATAAACAGCTCATGCAGCTTAATATTAATAAAACAAACAACCGAATACAAAAATGGGTAGAAGATCTAAATAGACGTTTCTTCCAAGAAGACACAGAGATGCCAAGACGCACATGAAAAGCTGCTCAACATCACTAATTATTAGAGAAATGCAAATCAAAACTACAATGATGTATGACGTGACTCCTGTTAGAATCGGGATCATCAGAAAATCTACAAACAACAAATTCTGGGGACAGTGTGGACAAAAGGAACCCTCTTCCGCTATTGGTGGGCATGTAAATTGATACAGTCACTATGGAGAACAGTATGGAGGTTCCTTTAAAAAACTAAAAAGAGAATTACCATAGGATCCAGCAATCCCACTTCTGGGCATATACCCAGAGAAAACCATAAATCACAAAGACACATTCACCACAATATTCATTGCAGCACTATTTACAATAGCCAGGTAATGGAAGCAACCTAAATGCCCACAGACAGACGAATGGATAAAGATGTGGTACATATATAAAATGGAATATTACTGAGCCATAAAAAGGAATGAAACTGGGTCATTTGTAGAGAAGTCGATGGATCTAGAGACTGTCATACAGAGGGAAGTAAGTCAGAAAGAGAAAAACAAATATTGTATATTAATGCATATATGTGGAACCTAGAAAAATGGTACAAATGAACTAGTTTGCAGGGCAGAAATAGAGACAGAGGTAGAGAACAAACGTATGGACACCAAGTGGGGGAAGCCATGGGGTGGTGGTGGTGGGATGAGTTGGGAGATTGGGATTGACCTGTATGCATGTATATGCATGAAATAGATAACTAAGAATAATCTGCTGTATAAAAAAATAAATAAAATTAAATTTCAAAATTTTTAAAAATAAAATTTAAAAATAAAACAGAAAAATGTTCTTCCATTCACACAGATGTATTTATATGAATGAATTATTTCCATGCTTATATCAATAAATACATAAAAGAGGAATAAAATCTAACTCGAACCAAAAAAAAAAAAAACCGGAACCTAACAGTTATACAGAGTAAATCCCTACAAAGGCACTTGCTCCAGCGGTAAACAATTCTGAAATTGGTCAGAGGTGGGGAATCATCTTTCATACAGCCAGCAGCCCTGCCCCGCCACCCAAGGAGCGTCCTCATCGCAAAGCTGGGGGACCGTGCCGAGGCCTCTGTGAGTAAACGTGAGCTGAGCCCCAGGCCAGCTGCTGTTGAAATTTTCCCTCCCTTCCCAGGTAAAACACCTGCATGTGTACAAGTGCTTGAAAACCTAGAGGAAGGGCCATGGAGCCACACCAGCGACAGCACGCTGGCCAACTTGGTGCCTGCAGGCCAGGCAGGATGGTCCTATCACCGGGCGCTCTTCTGGAAGCTTTCCATTTCCCTGCCTGAGATACCCCTCCTGTCCCGGCCCCCACTCCTTTTTTTCCTTCCTCACCTCAGCCCGGAGAGAAATTCCAGTGGAAGTTATGGGTGACACATCCTCTTCTTTACAGGTGGCAGCCTGGCAACTCCTGCAGAAAGTCCAGCAGAGCCCCACTCACACCGGGCCACCCACAAAGCCTTGGACCCTCACACCCTCCCACCAGCACAGCCCCGAGACTGCTGACGGGGCAGAGAATATGGAGTCAGGCACAGCTGCAGGGGCTATTGCTGCCTGGAGTGCTGTTTATATTGACCTCAACCCAGGCACACCTGGGGAGGGCTTGCCGGCAGGGTCAGGCTGCCCAGGTCAGCTAATCCTCAGCCCTCAGGGAATCACATTGCAGAAAATGGACCTCGCTAAGACAGAATATTCGCCAAGGAAAAAAAGCACACAATGCCATTTGCAGCACCGTAGATGAGTCTAGAGGTAATCACGTGACTTGTAGTAAGTCAGAAAGTGAAAGACACATATCATATCATATCACTTATAGCTGTTACCTATAAATTGATACCAGGGCAGATATTTCCACGGAGAAGGGCAATCACAGATTCATTAAACAAACTTATGGTTCACCAAAGGAAAGGTGTGAGGATTGAATTCATTACGATATTGGGGTTAACAGACAGATACAAACACAGGTGAAATATATAATCACCAAAGACCTACGGAATACCAAGAGAAGACTACTCAACATTCTGTCATAACCTACATGGGAAAAGGATCCCAGGAAGAACAGACATATGTATATGTGTAAAAGAAACACATCTTGCACACCAAAAACAAGCCAAACGTTGTAATCAAACTTGCTGTAATAAAAAATTAAAAAAATAAATTCAAAACAAAAACAAGAAGTAGTGAGACAAACTTGAGGGGCTTTCTCCTGGCCCATTCCGTTCTAAATTCCAATCTAGAACGTGAATTCCATTGAGGCTCTGCTGCCCTAGTAACCAGATTTGGTACGGGAGAACTGCTTCCACCGTGTGGCCGTTTCCCACAACAGCAGCTTTCATCCCAGCGCTAATGGTCAGTGGATATTCAAAATCATGACAGGCCTGTAAATGACACCTGCCCTGAAAACAAATCCTGGGGTCATATATCGACCAAAAAATTCAAAAGACGTCCATATTTCAAAATGACAGTTTCAAGA
This sequence comes from Mesoplodon bidens, assembly GCF_964165515.1. Classification (NCBI taxonomy): domain Eukaryota; kingdom Metazoa; phylum Chordata; class Mammalia; order Artiodactyla; family Ziphiidae; genus Mesoplodon; species Mesoplodon bidens. The sequence continues at coordinate 214,707 of NW_027671923.1, forward strand.
GGCATATTTTACGCACATTAGTGTTTTGCTTCTTTTGCTTTCTTTCTTTCTTGGTTAAAAAAACGGGAATGGAAAAAGGCAACCCTCAGAATGGGCGAAAACGTTCGCAAAAGAATCAATGGACAAAGGTTTAATCTCCAATATATATAAACAGCTCATGCAGCTTAATATTAATAAAACAAACAACCCAATACAAAAATGGGCAGAAGATCTAAATAGACGTTTCTTCCAAGAAGACACAGAGATGGCCAAGACGCACATGAAAAGCTGCTCAACATCACTAATTATTAGAGAAATGCAAATCAAAACTACAATGAGGTATGACCTCACTCCTGTTAGAATCGGGATCATCAGAAAATCTACAAACAACAAATTCTGGGGAGGGTGTGGACAAAAGGAACCCTCTTCCGCTATTGATGGGCATGTAAATTGATACAGTCACTATGGAGAACAGTATGGAGGTTCCTTTAAAAAACTAAAAAGAGAATTACCATAGGATCCAGCAATCCCACTTCTGGGCATATACCCAGAGAAAACCATAAATCACAAAGACACATTCACCACAATGTTCATTGCAGCACTATTTACAATAGCCAGGTAATGGAAGCAACCTAAATGCCCACAGACAGACGAATGGATAAAGATGTGGTACATATATAAAATGGAATATTACTGAGCCATAAAAAGGAATGAAACTGGGTCATTTGTAGAGAAGTCGATGGATCTAGAGACTGTCATACAGAGGGTAGTAAGTCAGAAAGAGAAAAACAAATATTGTATATTAATGCACATATGTGGAAACTAGAAAAATGGTACAAATGAACTAGTTTGCAGGGCAGAAATAGAGACAGAGGTAGAGAACAAACGTATGGACACCAAGTGGGGGAAGCCATGGGGTGGTGGTGGTGGGATGAGTTGGGAGATTGGGATTGACCAGTATACATGTATATGCATGAAATAGATAACTAATAATAACCTGCTGTATAAAAAAATAAATAAAATTAAATTTCAAAATTTTTAAAAATAAAATTTAAAAATAAAACAGGAAAAAGTTCTTCCATTCACACAGATGTATTTATATGAATGAATTATTTCCATGCTTATATCAATAAATACATAAAAGAGGAATAAAATCTAACTCGAACTAAAAAAAAAAAAAAACGGAACCTAACAGTTATACAGAGTAAATCCCTTGAAAGGCACTTGCTCCAGCGGTAAACAATTCTGAAATTGGTCAGAGGTGGGGAATCATCTCTCATACAGCCAGCAGCCCCGCCCCCGCACGCAAGGAGCGTCCTCATCGCAAAGCTGGGGGACCGTGCCGAGGCCACTGTGAGTAAAGGTGAGCTGAGCCCCAGGCCAGCTGCTGTTGAAATTTTCCCTCCCTTCCCAGGTAAAACACCTGAATATGTACAAGTGCTTGAAAACCTAGCGGAAGGGCCATGGAGCCACACCAGCGACAGCACGCTGGCCAACTTGGTGCCTGCAGGCCAGCCAGGATGGTCCTGGCCCCGGGCGCTCTTCTGGAAGCTTTCCATTTCCCTGCCTGAGATACCCCTCCTGTCCCGGCCCCCACTCCTATTTTTCCTTCCTTACCTCAGCCCGGAGAGAAATTCCAGTGGAAGTTATGGGTGACACATCCTCTTTTTACAGGTGGCAGCCTGGCAACTCCTGCAGAAAGTCCAGCAGAGCCCCACTCACACCGGGCCACCCACAAAGCCGTGGACCCTCACACCCTCCCACCAGCAGAGCCCCGAGACTGCTGACGGGGCAGAGAATATGGAGTCAGGCACAGCTGCAGGGGCTATTGCTGCCTGGAGTGCTGTTTATATTGACCTCAACCCAGGCACACCTGGGGAGGGCTTGCCGGCAGGGTCAGGCTGCCCAGGTCAGCTAATCCTCAGCCCTCAGGGAATCACATTGCAGAAAATGGACCTCGCTAAGACAGAATATTAGCCAAGGAAAAAAAGGAGACAATGCCATTTGCAGCACCGTAGATGAGTCTAGAGGTAATCACGTGACTTGTAGTAAGTCAGAAACTGAAAGACACATATCGTATGATATCACTTATAGGTGTTACCTACAAATTGATACCAGGGCAGATATTTCCATGGAGAAGGGCAATCACAGATTCATTAAACAAACTTATGGTTCACCAATGGAAAGGTGTGAGGATTGGATTCATTACGATATTGGGGTTAACAGACAGATACAAACACAGGTGAAATATATAATCACCAAAGACCTACGGAATACCAAGAGAAGACTACTCAACATTCTGTCATAACGTACATGGGAAAAGGATCCCAGGAAGAACAGACATATGTATATGTGTAAAAGAAACACATCTTGCACACCAAAAACAAGCCAAACGTTATAATCAAACTTGCTGTAATAAAAAAATTTAAAAAATTAAATTCAAAACACGAACAAGAAGTAGTTAGACAAACTTGAGGGGCTTTCTCCTGGCCCATTCCGTTCTAAATTCCAATCTAGAACGTGAATTCCATTGAGGCTCTGCTGCCCTAGTAACCATATTTGGCAAGGGAGAACTGCTGCCACCTTGTGGCCGTTTCACACAACAGCAGCTTTCATCCCAGCGCTAATGGTCAGTGGATATTCAAAATCATGACAGGCCTGTAAATGACACCTGCCCTGAAAACAAATCCTGGGGTCATATATCGACCAAAAAATTCAAAAGACGTCCATATTTCAAAATGACAGCTTCAAGAGGCATATTTTACGCACATTAGTGTTCTGCTTCTTTTGCTTTCTTTCTTTCTTGGTTAAAAAAACGGGAATGGAAAAAGGCAACCCTCAGAATGGGCGAAAACGTTCGCAAAAGAATCAATGGACAAAGGTTTAATCTCCAATATATATAAACAGCTCATGCAGCTTAATATTAATAAAACAAACAACCCAATACAAAAATGGGCAGAAGATCTAAATAGACGTTTCTTCCAAGAAGACACAGAGATGGCCAAGACGCACATGAAAAGCTGCTCAATATCACTAATTATTAGAGAAATGCAAATCAAAACTACAATGATGTATGACGTGACTCCTGTTAGAATCGGGATCATCAGAAAATCTACAAACAACAAATTCTGGGGACAGTGTGGACAAAAGGAACCCACTTCCGCTATTGGTGGGCATGTAAATTGATACAGTCACTATGGAGAACAGTATGGAGGTTCCTTTAAAAAACTAAAAAGAGAAATACCATAGGATCCAGCAATCCCACTTCTGGGCATATACCCAGAGAAAACCATAAATCACAAAGACACATTCACCACAATATTCATTGCAGCACTATTTACAATAGCCAGGTAATTGAAGCAACCTAAATGCCCACAGACAGACGAATGGATAAAGATGTGGTACATATATAAAATGGAATATTACTGAGCCATAAAAAGGAATGAAACTGGGTCATTTGTAGAGAAGTCGATGGATCTAGAGACTGTCATACAGAGGGAAGTAAGTCAGAAAGAGAAAAACAAATATTGTATATTAATGCATATAGGTGGAACCTAGAAAAATGGTACAAATGAACTAGTTTGCAGGGCAGAAATAGAGACAGAGGTAGAGAACAAACGTATGGACACCAAGTGGGGGAAGCCATGGGGTGGTGGTGGTGGGATGAGTTGGGAGATTGGGATTGACCTGTATGCATGTATATGGATGAAATAGATAACTAAGAATAACCTGCTGTATAAAAAAATAAATAAAATTAAATTTCAAAATTTTTAAAAATAAAATTTAAAAATAAAACAGAAAAATGTTGTTCCATTCACACAGATGTATTTATATGAATGAATTATTTCCATGCTTATATCAATAAATAGATAAAAGAGGAATAAAATCTAACTCGAACCAAAAAAAAAACCGGAACCTAACACTTATACAGAGTAAATCCCTACAAAGGCACTTGGCTCCAGAGGTAAACAATTCTGAAATTGGTCAGAGGTGGGGAATCATCTCTCATACAGCCACCAGCCCCGCCCCCCCACGCAAGGAGCATCCTCATCGCAAAGCTGGGGGACCGTGCCGAGGCCTCTGTGAGTAAACGTGAGCTGAGCCCCAGGCCAGCTGCTGTTGAAATTTTCCCTCCCTTCCCAGGTAAAACACCTGAATATGTACAAGTGCTTGAAAACGTAGAGGAAGGGCCATGGAGCCACACCAGCGACAGCACGCTGGCCAACTTGGTGCCTGCAGGCCAGCCAGGATGGTCCTGGCCCCGGGCGCTCTTCTGGATGCTTTCCATTTCCCTGCTTGAGATACCCCTCCTGTCCCGGCCCCCACTCCTTTTTTTCCTTCGTCACCTCAGCCCGGAGAGAAATTCCAGTGGAAGTTATGGGTGACACATCCTCTTCTTTACAGGTGGCAGCCTGGCAACTCCTGCAGAAAGTCAAGCAGAACCCACTCACACCGGGCCACCCACAAAGCCGTGGACCCTCACACCCTCCCACCATCACAGCCCCGAGACTGCTGACGGGGCAGAGAATATGGAGTCAGGCACAGCTGCAGGGGCTATTGCTGCCTGGAATGCTGTTTGTATTGACCTCAACCCAGGCACAACTGGGGAGGGCTTGCCGGCAGGGTCAGGCTGCCCAGGTCAGCTAATCCTCAGCCCTCAGGGAATCACATTGCAGAAAATGGACCTCGCTAAGACAGAATATTCGCCAAGGAAAAAAAGCACACAATGCCATTTGCAGCACCGTAGATGAGTCTAGAGGTAATCACGTGACTTGTAGTAAGTCAGAAAGTGAAAGACACATATCATATCATATCACTTATAGGTGTTACCTATAAATTGATACCAGGGCAGATATTTCCACGGAGAAGGGCAATCACAGATTCATTAAACAAACTTATGGTTCACCAAAGGAAAGGTGTGAGGATTGAATTCATTACGATATTGGGGTTAACAGACAGATACAAACACAGGTGAAATATATAATCACCAAAGACCTACGGAATACCAAGAGAAGACTACTCAACATTCTGTCATAACCTACATGGGAAAAGGATCCCAGGAAGAACAGACATATGTATATGTGTAAAAGAAACACATCTTGCACACCAAAAACAAGCCAAACGTTGTAATCAAACTTGCTATAATAAAAAATTAAAAAAATAAATTCAAAACAAAAACAAGAAGTAGTGAGACAAACTTGAGGGGCTTTCTCCTGGCCCATTCCGTTCTAAATTCCAATCTAGAACGTGAATTCCATTGAGGCTCTGCTGCCCTAGTAACCAGATTTGGTACGGGAGAACTGCTTCCACCGTGTGGCCGTTTCCCACAACAGCAGCATTCATCCCAGCGCTAATGGTCAGTGGATATTCAAAATCATGACAGGCCTGTAAATGACACCTGCCCTGAAAACAAATCCTGGGGTCATATATCGACCAAAAAATTCAAAAGACGTCCATATTTCAAAATGACAGTTTCAAGAGGCATATTTTACGCACATTAGTGTTCTGCTTCTTTTGCTTTCTTTCTTTCTTGGTTAAAAAAACGGGAATGGAAAAAGGCAACCCTCAGAATGGGCGAAAACGTTCGCAAAAGAATCAATGGACAAAGGTTTAATCTCCAATATATATAAACAGCTCATGCAGCTTAATATTAATAAAACAAACAACCCAATACAAAAATGGGCAGAAGATCTAAATAGACGTTTCTTCCAAGAAGACACAGAGATGGCCAAGACGCACATGAAAAGCTGCTCAACATCACTAATTATTAGAGAAATGCAAATCAAAACTACAATGAGGTATGACCTCACTCCTGTTAGAATCGGGATCATCAGAAAATCTACAAACAACAAATTCTGGGGAGGGTGTGGACAAAAGGAACCCTCTTCCGCTATTGGTGGGCATGTAAATTGATACAGTCACTATGGAGAACAGTATGGAGGTTCCTTTGAAAAACTAAAAAGAGAATTACCATAGGATCCAGCAATCCCACTTCTGGGCATATACCCAGAGAAAACCATAAATCACAAAGACACATTCACCACAATGATCATTGCAGCACTATTTACAATAGCCAGGTAATGGAAGCAACCTAAATGCCCACAGACAGACGAATGGATAAAGATGTGGTACATATATAAAATGGAATATTACTGAGCCATAAAAAGGAATGAAACTGGGTCATTTGTAGAGATGTCGATGGATCTAGAGACTGTCATACAGAGGGTAGTAAGTCAGAAAGAGAAAAACAAATATTGTATATTAATGCACATATGTGGAAACTAGAAAAATGGTACAAATGAACTAGTTTGCAGGGCAGAAATAGAGACAGAGGTAGAGAACAAACGTATGGACACCAAGTGGGGGAAGCCATGGGGTGGTGGTGGTGGGATGAGTTGGGAGATTGGGATTGACCTGTATGCATGTATATGCATGAAATAGATAACTAAGAATAACCTGCTGTATAAAAAAATAAATAAAATTAAATTTCAAAATTTTTAAAAATAAAATTTAAAAATAAAACAGAAAAATGTTGTTCCATTCACACAGATGTATTTATATGAATGAATTATTTCCATGCTTATATCAATAAATAGATAAAAGAGGAATAAAATCTAACTCGAACCAAAAAAAAAAAACCGGAACCTAACACTTATACAGAGTAAATCCCTACAAAGGCACTTGCTCCAGAGGTAAACAATTCTGAAATTGGTCAGAGGTGGGGAATCATCTCTCATACAGCCACCAGCCCCGCCCCCCCACGCAAGGAGCATCCTCATCGCAAAGCTGGGGGACCGTGCCGAGGCCTCTGTGAGTAAACGTGAGCTGAGCCCCAGGCCAGCTGCTGTTGAAATTTTCCCTCCCTTCCCAGGTAAAACACCTGAATATGTACAAGTGCTTGAAAACCTAGCGGAAGGGCCATGGAGCCACACCAGCGACAGCACGCTGGCCAACTTGGTGCCTGCAGGCCAGCCAGGATGGTCCTGGCCCCGGGCGCTCTTCTGGATGCTTTCCATTTCCCTGCTTGAGATACCCCTCCTGTCCCGGCCCCCACTCCTTTTTTTCCTTCGTCACCTCAGCCCGGAGAGAAATTCCAGTGGAAGTTATGGGTGACACATCCTCTTCTTTACAGGTGGCAGCCTGGCAACTCCTGCAGAAAGTCAAGCAGAACCCACTCACACCGGGCCACCCACAATGCCTTGGACCCTCACACCCTCCCACCATCACAGCCCCGAGACTGCTGACGGGGCAGAGAATATGGAGTCAGGCACAGCTGCAGGGGCTATTGCTGCCTGGAATGCTGTTTATATTGACCTCAACCCAGGCACACCTGGGGAGGGCTTGCCGGCAGGGTCAGGCTGCCCAGGTCAGCTAATCCTCAGCCCTCAGGGAATCACATTGCAGAAAATGGACCTCGCTAAGACAGAATATTAGCCAAGGAAAAAAAGGACACAATGCCATTTGCAGCACCGTAGATGAGTCTAGAGGTAATCACGTGACTTGTAGTAAGTCAGAAACTGAAAGACACATATCGTATGATATCACTTATAGGTGTTACCTACAAATTGATACCAGGGCAGATATTTCCATGGAGAAGGGCAATCACAGATTCATTAAACAAACTTATGGTTCACCAATGGAAAGGTGTGAGGATTGGATTCATTACGATATTGGGGTTAACAGACAGATACAAACACAGGTGAAATATATAATCACCAAAGACCTACGGAATACCAAGAGAAGACTACTCAACATTCTGTCATAACGTACATGGGAAAAGGATCCCAGGAAGAACAGACATATGTATATGTGTAAAAGAAACACAACTTGCACACCAAAAACAAGCCAAACGTTGTAATCAAACTTGCTGTCATAAAAAAATTAAAAAAATTAAATTCAAAACACGAACAAGAAGTAGTGAGACAAACTTGAGGGGCTTTCTCCTGGCCCATTCTGTTCTAAATTCCAATCTAGAACGTGAATTCCATTGAGGCTCTGCTGCCCTAGTAACCAGATTTGATAAGGGAGAACTGCTGCCACCTTGTGGCCGTTTCACACAACAGCAGCTTTCATCCCAGCGCTAATGGTCAGTGGATATTCAAAATCATGACAGGCCTGTAAATGACACCTGCCCTGAAAACAAATCCTGGGGTCATATATCGACCAAAAAATTCAAAAGACGTCCATATTTCAAAATGACAGTTTCAAGAGGCATATTTTACGCACATTAGTGTTCTGCTTCTTTTGCTTTCTTTCTTTTTTGGTTAAAAAAACGGGAATGGAAAAAGGCAACCCTCAGAATGGACGAAAACGTTCGCAAAAGAATCAATGGACAAAGGTTTAATCTCCAATATATATAAACAGCTCATGCAGCTTAATATTAATAAAACAAACAACCGAATACAAAAATGGGTAGAAGATCTAAATAGACGTTTCTTCCAAGAAGACACAGAGATGCCAAGACGCACATGAAAAGCTGCTCAACATCACTAATTATTAGAGAAATGCAAATCAAAACTACAATGATGTATGACGTGACTCCTGTTAGAATCGGGATCATCAGAAAATCTACAAACAACAAATTCTGGGGACAGTGTGGACAAAAGGAACCCTCTTCCGCTATTGGTGGGCATGTAAATTGATACAGTCACTATGGAGAACAGTATGGAGGTTCCTTTAAAAAACTAAAAAGAGAATTACCATAGGATCCAGCAATCCCACTTCTGGGCATATACCCAGAGAAAACCATAAATCACAAAGACACATTCACCACAATATTCATTGCAGCACTATTTACAATAGCCAGGTAATGGAAGCAACCTAAATGCCCACAGACAGACGAATGGATAAAGATGTGGTACATATATAAAATGGAATATTACTGAGCCATAAAAAGGAATGAAACTGGGTCATTTGTAGAGAAGTCGATGGATCTAGAGACTGTCATACAGAGGGAAGTAAGTCAGAAAGAGAAAAACAAATATTGTATATTAATGCATATATGTGGAACCTAGAAAAATGGTACAAATGAACTAGTTTGCAGGGCAGAAATAGAGACAGAGGTAGAGAACAAACGTATGGACACCAAGTGGGGGAAGCCATGGGGTGGTGGTGGTGGGATGAGTTGGGAGATTGGGATTGACCTGTATGCATGTATATGCATGAAATAGATAACTAAGAATAACCTGCTGTATAAAAAAATAAATAAAATTAAATTTCAAAATTTTTAAAAATAAAATTTAAAAATAAAACAGAAAAATGTTCTTCCATTCACACAGATGTATTTATATGAATGAATTATTTCCATGCTTATATCAATAAATACATAAAAGAGGAATAAAATCTAACTCGAACCAAAAAAAAAAAAAACCGGAACCTAACAGTTATACAGAGTAAATCCCTACAAAGGCACTTGCTCCAGCGGTAAACAATTCTGAAATTGGTCAGAGGTGGGGAATCATCTCTCATACAGCCAGCAGCCCTGCCCCGCCACCCAAGGAGCGTCCTCATCGCAAAGCTGGGGGACCGTGCCGAGGCCTCTGTGAGTAAACGTGAGCTGAGCCCCAGGCCAGCTGCTGTTGAAATTTTCCCTCCCTTCCCAGGTAAAACACCTGCATGTGTACAAGTGCTTGAAAACCTAGAGGAAGGGCCATGGAGCCACACCAGCGACAGCACGCTGGCCAACTTGGTGCCTGCAGGCCAGGCAGGATGGTCCTATCCCCGGGCGCTCTTCTGGAAGCTTTCCATTTCCCTGCCTGAGATACCCCTCCTGTCCCGGCCCCCACTCCTTTTTTTCCTTCCTCACCTCAGCCCGGAGAGAAATTCCAGTGGAAGTTATGGGTGACACATCCTCTTCTTTACAGGTGGCAGCCTGGCAACTCCTGCAGAAAGTCCAGCAGAGCCCCACTCACACCGGGCCACCCACAAAGCCTTGGACCCTCACACCCTCCCACCAGCACAGCCCCGAGACTGCTGACGGGGCAGAGAATATGGAGTCAGGCACAGCTGCAGGGGCTATTGCTGCCTGGAGTGCTGTTTATATTGACCTCAACCCAGGCACACCTGGGGAGGGCTTGCCGGCAGGGTCAGGCTGCCCAGGTCAGCTAATCCTCAGCCCTCAGGGAATCACATTGCAGAAAATGGACCTCGCTAAGACAGAATATTCGCCAAGGAAAAAAAGCACACAATGCCATTTGCAGCACCGTAGATGAGTCTAGAGGTAATCACGTGACTTGTAGTAAGTCAGAAAGTGAAAGACACATATCATATCATATCACTTATAGGTGTTACCTATAAATTGATACCAGGGCAGATATTTCCACGGAGAAGGGCAATCACAGATTCATTAAACAAACTTATGGTTCACCAAAGGAAAGGTGTGAGGATTGAATTCATTACGATATTGGGGTTAACAGACAGATACAAACAGAGGTGAAATATATAATCACCAAAGACCTACGGAATACCAAGAGAAGACTACTCAACATTCTGTCATAACCTACATGGGAAAAGGATCCCAGGAAGAACAGACATATGTATATGTGTAAAAGAAACACATCTTGCACACCAAAAACAAGCCAAACGTTGTAATCAAACTTGCTGTAATAAAAAATTAAAAAAATAAATTCAAAACAAAAACAAGAAGTAGTGAGACAAACTTGAGGGGCTTTCTCCTGGCCCATTCCGTTCTAAATTCCAATCTAGAACGTGAATTCCATTGAGGCTCTGCTGCCCTAGTAACCAGATTTGGTACGGGAGAACTGCTTCCACCGTGTGGCCGTTTCCCACAACAGCAGCTTTCATCCCAGCGCTAATGGTCAGTGGATATTCAAAATCATGACAGGCCTGTAAATGACACCTGCCCTGAAAACAAATCCTGGGGTCATATATCGACCAAAAAATTCAAAAGACGTCCATATTTCAAAATGACAGTTTCAAGAGGCATATTTTACGCACATTAGTGTTTTGCTTCTTTTGCTTTCTTTCTTTCTTGGTTAAAAAAACGGGAATGGAAAAAGGCAACCCTCAGAATGGGCGAAAACGTTCGCAAAAGAATCAATGGACAAAGGTTTAATCTCCAATATATATAAACAGCTCATGCAGCTTAATATTAATAAAACAAACAACCCAATACAAAAATGGGCAGAAGATCTAAATAGACGTTTCTTCCAAGAAGACACAGAGATGGCCAAGACGCACATGAAAAGCTGCTCAACATCACTAATTATTAGAGAAATGCAAATCAAAACTACAATGAGGTATGACCTCACTCCTGTTAGAATCGGGATCATCAGAAAATCTACAAACAACAAATTCTGGGGAGGGTGTGGACAAAAGGAACCCTCTTCCGCTATTGATGGGCATGTAAATTGATACAGTCACTATGGAGAACAGTATGGAGGTTCCTTTAAAAAACTAAAAAGAGAATTACCATAGGATCCAGCAATCCCACTTCTGGGCATATACCCAGAGAAAACCATAAATCACAAAGACACATTCACCACAATGTTCATTGCAGCACTATTTACAATAGCCAGGTAATGGAAGCAACCTAAATGCCCACAGACAGACGAATGGATAAAGATGTGGTACATATATAAAATGGAATATTACTGAGCCATAAAAAGGAATGAAACTGGGTCATTTGTAGAGAAGTCGATGGATCTAGAGACTGTCATACAGAGGGTAGTAAGTCAGAAAGAGAAAAACAAATATTGTATATTAATGCACATATGTGGAAACTAGAAAAATGGTACAAATGAACTAGTTTGCAGGGCAGAAATAGAGACAGAGGTAGAGAACAAACGTATGGACACCAAGTGGGGGAAGCCATGGGGTGGTGGTGGTGGGATGAGTTGGGAGATTGGGATTGACCAGTATACATGTATATGCATGAAATAGATAACTAATAATAACCTGCTGTATAAAAAAATAAATAAAATTAAATTTCAAAATTTTTAAAAATAAAATTTAAAAATAAAACAGGAAAAAGTTCTTCCATTCACACAGATGTATTTATATGAATGAATTATTTCCATGCTTATATCAATAAATACATAAAAGAGGAATAAAATCTAACTCGAACTAAAAAAAAAAAAAAACGGAACCTAACAGTTATACAGAGTAAATCCCTTGAAAGGCACTTGCTCCAGCGGTAAACAATTCTGAAATTGGTCAGAGGTGGGGAATCATCTCTCATACAGCCAGCAGCCCCGCCCCCGCACGCAAGGAGCGTCCTCATCGCAAAGCTGGGGGACCGTGCCGAGGCCACTGTGAGTAAAGGTGAGCTGAGCCCCAGGCCAGCTGCTGTTGAAATTTTCCCTCCCTTCCCAGGTAAAACACCTGAATATGTACAAGTGCTTGAAAACCTAGCGGAAGGGCCATGGAGCCACACCAGCGACAGCACGCTGGCCAACTTGGTGCCTGCAGGCCAGCCAGGATGGTCCTGGCCCCGGGCGCTCTTCTGGAAGCTTTCCATTTCCCTGCCTGAGATACCCCTCCTGTCCCGGCCCCCACTCCTATTTTTCCTTCCTTACCTCAGCCCGGAGAGAAATTCCAGTGGAAGTTATGGGTGACACATCCTCTTTTTACAGGTGGCAGCCTGGCAACTCCTGCAGAAAGTCCAGCAGAGCCCCACTCACACCGGGCCACCCACAAAGCCGTGGACCCTCACACCCTCCCACCAGCAGAGCCCCGAGACTGCTGACGGGGCAGAGAATATGGAGTCAGGCACAGCTGCAGGGGCTATTGCTGCCTGGAGTGCTGTTTATATTGACCTCAACCCAGGCACACCTGGGGAGGGCTTGCCGGCAGGGTCAGGCTGCCCAGGTCAGCTAATCCTCAGCCCTCAGGGAATCACATTGCAGAAAATGGACCTCGCTAAGACAGAATATTAGCCAAGGAAAAAAAGGAGACAATGCCATTTGCAGCACCGTAGATGAGTCTAGAGGTAATCACGTGACTTGTAGTAAGTCAGAAACTGAAAGACACATATCGTATGATATCACTTATAGGTGTTACCTACAAATTGATACCAGGGCAGATATTTCCATGGAGAAGGGCAATCACAGATTCATTAAACAAACTTATGGTTCACCAATGGAAAGGTGTGAGGATTGGATTCATTACGATATTGGGGTTAACAGACAGATACAAACACAGGTGAAATATATAATCACCAAAGACCTACGGAATACCAAGAGAAGACTACTCAACATTCTGTCATAACCTACATGGGAAAAGGATCCCAGGAAGAACAGACATATGTATATGTGTAAAAGAAACACATCTTGCACACCAAAAACAAGCCAAACGTTGTAATCAAACTTGCTGTAATAAAAAAATTTAAAAAATTAAATTCAAAACACGAACAAGAAGTAGTTAGACAAACTTGAGGGGCTTTCTCCTGGCCCATTCCGTTCTAAATTCCAATCTAGAACGTGAATTCCATTGAGGCTCTGCTGCCCTAGTAACCATATTTTGCAAGGGAGAACTGCTGCCACCTTGTGGCCGTTTCACACAACAGCAGCTTTCATCCCAGCGCTAATGGTCAGTGGATATTCAAAATCATGACAGGCCTGTAAATGACACCTGCCCTGAAAACAAATCCTGGGGTCATATATCGACCAAAAAATTCAAAAGACGTCCATATTTCAAAATGACAGCTTCAAGAGGCATATTTTACGCACATTAGTGTTCTGCTTCTTTTGCTTTCTTTCTTTCTTGGTTAAAAAAACGGGAATGGAAAAAGGCAACCCTCAGAATGGGCGAAAACGTTCGCAAAAGAATCAATGGACAAAGGTTTAATCTCCAATATATATAAACAGCTCATGCAGCTTAATATTAATAAAACAAACAACCCAATACAAAAATGGGCAGAAGATCTAAATAGACGTTTCTTCCAAGAAGACACAGAGATGGCCAAGACGCACATGAAAAGCTGCTCAATATCACTAATTATTAGAGAAATGCAAATCAAAACTACAATGATGTATGACGTGACTCCTGTTAGAATCGGGATCATCAGAAAATCTACAAACAACAAATTCTGGGGACAGTGTGGACAAAAGGAACCCACTTCCGCTATTGGTGGGCATGTAAATTGATACAGTCACTATGGAGAACAGTATGGAGGTTCCTTTAAAAAACTAAAAAGAGAAATACCATAGGATCCAGCAATCCCACTTCTGGGCATATACCCAGAGAAAACCATAAATCACAAAGACACATTCACCACAATATTCATTGCAGCACTATTTACAATAGCCAGGTAATTGAAGCAACCTAAATGCCCACAGACAGACGAATGGATAAAGATGTGGTACATATATAAAATGGAATATTACTGAGCCATAAAAAGGAATGAAACTGGGTCATTTGTAGAGAAGTCGATGGATCTAGAGACTGTCATACAGAGGGAAGTAAGTCAGAAAGAGAAAAACAAATATTGTATATTAATGCATATAGGTGGAACCTAGAAAAATGGTACAAATGAACTAGTTTGCAGGGCAGAAATAGAGACAGAGGTAGAGAACAAACGTATGGACACCAAGTGGGGGAAGCCATGGGGTGGTGGTGGTGGGATGAGTTGGGAGATTGGGATTGACCTGTATGCATGTATATGGATGAAATAGATAACTAAGAATAACCTGCTGTATAAAAAAATAAATAAAATTAAATTTCAAAATTTTTAAAAATAAAATTTAAAAATAAAACAGAAAAATGTTGTTCCATTCACACAGATGTATTTATATGAATGAATTATTTCCATGCTTATATCAATAAATAGATAAAAGAGGAATAAAATCTAACTCGAACCAAAAAAAAAACCGGAACCTAACACTTATACAGAGTAAATCCCTACAAAGGCACTTGGCTCCAGAGGTAAACAATTCTGAAATTGGTCAGAGGTGGGGAATCATCTCTCATACAGCCACCAGCCCCGCCCCCCCACGCAAGGAGCGTCCTCATCGCAAAGCTGGGGGACCGTGCCGAGGCCTCTGTGAGTAAACGTGAGCTGAGCCCCAGGCCAGCTGCTGTTGAAATTTTCCCTCCCTTCCCAGGTAAAACACCTGAATATGTACAAGTGCTTGAAAACGTAGAGGAAGGGCCATGGAGCCACACCAGCGACAGCACGCTGGCCAACTTGGTGCCTGCAGGCCAGCCAGGATGGTCCTGGCCCCGGGCGCTCTTCTGGATGCTTTCCATTTCCCTGCTTGAGATATCCCTCCTGTCCCGGCCCCCACTCCTTTTTTTCCTTCGTCACCTCAGCCCGGAGAGAAATTCCAGTGGAAGTTATGGGTGACACATCCTCTTCTTTACAGGTGGCAGCCTGGCAACTCCTGCAGAAAGTCAAGCAGAACCCACTCACACCGGGCCACCCACAAAGCCGTGGACCCTCACACCCTCCCACCATCACAGCCCCGAGACTGCTGACGGGGCAGAGAATATGGAGTCAGGCACAGCTGCAGGGGCTATTGCTGCCTGGAATGCTGTTTGTATTGACCTCAACCCAGGCACAACTGGGGAGGGCTTGCCGGCAGGGTCAGGCTGCCCAGGTCAGCTAATCCTCAGCCCTCAGGGAATCACATTGCAGAAAATGGACCTCGCTAAGACAGAATATTCGCCAAGGAAAAAAAGCACACAATGCCATTTGCAGCACCGTAGATGAGTCTAGAGGTAATCACGTGACTTGTAGTAAGTCAGAAAGTGAAAGACACATATCATATCATATCACTTATAGGTGTTACCTATAAATTGATACCAGGGCAGATATTTCCACGGAGAAGGGCAATCACAGATTCATTAAACAAACTTATGGTTCACCAAAGGAAAGGTGTGAGGATTGAATTCATTACGATATTGGGGTTAACAGACAGATACAAACACAGGTGAAATATATAATCACCAAAGACCTACGGAATACCAAGAGAAGACTACTCAACATTCTGTCATAACCTACATGGGAAAAGGATCCCAGGAAGAACAGACATATGTATATGTGTAAAAGAAACATATCTTGCACACCAAAAACAAGCCAAACATTGTAATCAAACTTGCTGTAATAAAAAATTAAAAAAATAAATTCAAAACAAAAACAAGAAGTAGTGAGACAAACTTGAGGGGCTTTCTCCTGGCCCATTCCGTTCTAAATTCCAATCTAGAACGTGAATTCCATTGAGGCTCTGCTGCCCTAGTAACCAGATTTGGTACGGGAGAACTGCTTCCACCGTGTGGCCGTTTCCCACAACAGCAGCATTCATCCCAGCGCTAATGGTCAGTGGATATTCAAAATCATGACAGGCCTGTAAATGACACCTGCCCTGAAAACAAATCCTGGGGTCATATATCGACCAAAAAATTCAAAAGACGTCCATATTTCAAAATGACAGTTTCAAGAGGCATATTTTACGCACATTAGTGTTCTGCTTCTTTTGCTTTCTTTCTTTCTTGGTTAAAAAAACGGGAATGGAAAAAGGCAACCCTCAGAATGGGCGAAAACGTTCGCAAAAGAATCAATGGACAAAGGTTTAATCTCCAATATATATAAACAGCTCATGCAGCTTAATATTAATAAAACAAACAACCCAATACAAAAATGGGCAGAAGATCTAAATAGACGTTTCTTCCAAGAAGACACAGAGATGGCCAAGACGCACATGAAAAGCTGCTCAACATCACTAATTATTAGAGAAATGCAAATCAAAACTACAATGAGGTATGACCTCACTCCTGTTAGAATCGGGATCATCAGAAAATCTACAAACAACAAATTCTGGGGAGGGTGTGGACAAAAGGAACCCTCTTCCGCTATTGGTGGGCATGTAAATTGATACAGTCACTATGGAGAACAGTATGGAGGTTCCTTTGAAAAACTAAAAAGAGAATTACCATAGGATCCAGCAATCCCACTTCTGGGCATATACCCAGAGAAAACCATAAATCACAAAGACACATTCACCACAATGATCATTGCAGCACTATTTACAATAGCCAGGTAATGGAAGCAACCTAAATGCCCACAGACAGACGAATGGATAAAGATGTGGTACATATATAAAATGGAATATTACTGAGCCATAAAAAGGAATGAAACTGGGTCATTTGTAGAGATGTCGATGGATCTAGAGACTGTCATACAGAGGGTAGTAAGTCAGAAAGAGAAAAACAAATATTGTATATTAATGCACATATGTGGAAACTAGAAAAATGGTACAAATGAACTAGTTTGCAGGGCAGAAATAGAGACAGAGGTAGAGAACAAACGTATGGACACCAAGTGGGGGAAGCCATGGGGTGGTGGTGGTGGGATGAGTTGGGAGATTGGGATTGACCTGTATGCATGTATATGCATGAAATAGATAACTAAGAATAACCTGCTGTATAAAAAAATAAATAAAATTAAATTTCAAAATTTTTAAAAATAAAATTTAAAAATAAAACAGAAAAATGTTGTTCCATTCACACAGATGTATTTATATGAATGAATTATTTCCATGCTTATATCAATAAATAGATAAAAGAGGAATAAAATCTAACTCGAACCAAAAAAAAAAAACCGGAACCTAACACTTATACAGAGTAAATCCCTACAAAGGCACTTGCTCCAGAGGTAAACAATTCTGAAATTGGTCAGAGGTGGGGAATCATCTCTCATACAGCCACCAGCCCCGCCCCCCCACGCAAGGAGCATCCTCATCGCAAAGCTGGGGGACCGTGCCGAGGCCTCTGTGAGTAAACGTGAGCTGAGCCCCAGGCCAGCTGCTGTTGAAATTTTCCCTCCCTTCCCAGGTAAAACACCTGAATATGTACAAGTGCTTGAAAACCTAGCGGAAGGGCCATGGAGCCACACCAGCGACAGCACGCTGGCCAACTTGGTGCCTGCAGGCCAGCCAGGATGGTCCTGGCCCCGGGCGCTCTTCTGGATGCTTTCCATTTCCCTGCTTGAGATACCCCTCCTGTCCCGGCCCCCACTCCTTTTTTTCCTTCGTCACCTCAGCCCGGAGAGAAATTCCAGTGGAAGTTATGGGTGACACATCCTCTTCTTTACAGGTGGCAGCCTGGCAACTCCTGCAGAAAGTCAAGCAGAACCCACTCACACCGGGCCACCCACAATGCCTTGGACCCTCACACCCTCCCACCATCACAGCCCCGAGACTGCTGACGGGGCAGAGAATATGGAGTCAGGCACAGCTGCAGGGGCTATTGCTGCCTGGAATGCTGTTTATATTGACCTCAACCCAGGCACACCTGGGGAGGGCTTGCCGGCAGGGTCAGGCTGCCCAGGTCAGCTAATCCTCAGCCCTCAGGGAATCACATTGCAGAAAATGGACCTCGCTAAGACAGAATATTAGCCAAGGAAAAAAAGGACACAATGCCATTTGCAGCACCGTAGATGAGTCTAGAGGTAATCACGTGACTTGTAGTAAGTCAGAAACTGAAAGACACATATCGTATGATATCACTTATAGGTGTTACCTACAAATTGATACCAGGGCAGATATTTCCATGGAGAAGGGCAATCACAGATTCATTAAACAAACTTATGGTTCACCAATGGAAAGGTGTGAGGATTGGATTCATTACGATATTGGGGTTAACAGACAGATACAAACACAGGTGAAATATATAATCACCAAAGACCTACGGAATACCAAGAGAAGACTACTCAACATTCTGTCATAACGTACATGGGAAAAGGATCCCAGGAAGAACAGACATATGTATATGTGTAAAAGAAACACAACTTGCACACCAAAAACAAGCCAAACGTTGTAATCAAACTTGCTGTCATAAAAAAATTAAAAAAATTAAATTCAAAACACGAACAAGAAGTAGTGAGACAAACTTGAGGGGCTTTCTCCTGGCCCATTCCGTTCTAAATTCCAATCTAGAACGTGAATTCCATTGAGGCTCTGCTGCCCTAGTAACCAGATTTGATAAGGGAGAACTGCTGCCACCTTGTGGCCGTTTCACACAACAGCAGCTTTCATCCCAGCGCTAATGGTCAGTGGATATTCAAAATCATGACAGGCCTGTAAATGACACCTGCCCTGAAAACAAATCCTGGGGTCATATATCGACCAAAAAATTCAAAAGACGTCCATATTTCAAAATGACAGTTTCAAGAGGCATATTTTACGCACATTAGTGTTCTGCTTCTTTTGCTTTCTTTCTTTTTTGGTTAAAAAAACGGGAATGGAAAAAGGCAACCCTCAGAATGGACGAAAACGTTCGCAAAAGAATCAATGGACAAAGGTTTAATCTCCAATATATATAAACAGCTCATGCAGCTTAATATTAATAAAACAAACAACCGAATACAAAAATGGGTAGAAGATCTAAATAGACGTTTCTTCCAAGAAGACACAGAGATGCCAAGACGCACATGAAAAGCTGCTCAACATCACTAATTATTAGAGAAATGCAAATCAAAACTACAATGATGTATGACGTGACTCCTGTTAGAATCGGGATCATCAGAAAATCTACAAACAACAAATTCTGGGGACAGTGTGGACAAAAGGAACCCTCTTCCGCTATTGGTGGGCATGTAAATTGATACAGTCACTATGGAGAACAGTATGGAGGTTCCTTTAAAAAACTAAAAAGAGAATTACCATAGGATCCAGCAATCCCACTTCTGGGCATATACCCAGAGAAAACCATAAATCACAAAGACACATTCACCACAATATTCATTGCAGCACTATTTACAATAGCCAGGTAATGGAAGCAACCTAAATGCCCACAGACAGACGAATGGATAAAGATGTGGTACATATATAAAATGGAATATTACTGAGCCATAAAAAGGAATGAAACTGGGTCATTTGTAGAGAAGTCGATGGATCTAGAGACTGTCATACAGAGGGAAGTAAGTCAGAAAGAGAAAAACAAATATTGTATATTAATGCATATATGTGGAACCTAGAAAAATGGTACAAATGAACTAGTTTGCAGGGCAGAAATAGAGACAGAGGTAGAGAACAAACGTATGGACACCAAGTGGGGGAAGCCATGGGGTGGTGGTGGTGGGATGAGTTGGGAGATTGGGATTGACCTGTATGCATGTATATGCATGAAATAGATAACTAAGAATAACCTGCTGTATAAAAAAATAAATAAAATTAAATTTCAAAATTTTTAAAAATAAAATTTAAAAATAAAACAGAAAAATGTTCTTCCATTCACACAGATGTATTTATATGAATGAATTATTTCCATGCTTATATCAATAAATACATAAAAGAGGAATAAAATCTAACTCGAACCAAAAAAAAAAAAAACCGGAACCTAACAGTTATACAGAGTAAATCCCTACAAAGGCACTTGCTCCAGCGGTAAACAATTCTGAAATTGGTCAGAGGTGGGGAATCATCTCTCATACAGCCAGCAGCCCTGCCCCGCCACCCAAGGAGCGTCCTCATCGCAAAGCTGGGGGACCGTGCCGAGGCCTCTGTGAGTAAACGTGAGCTGAGCCCCAGGCCAGCTGCTGTTGAAATTTTCCCTCCCTTCCCAGGTAAAACACCTGCATGTGTACAAGTGCTTGAAAACCTAGAGGAAGGGCCATGGAGCCACACCAGCGACAGCACGCTGGCCAACTTGGTGCCTGCAGGCCAGGCAGGATGGTCCTATCCCCGGGCGCTCTTCTGGAAGCTTTCCATTTCCCTGCCTGAGATACCCCTCCTGTCCCGGCCCCCACTCCTTTTTTTCCTTCCTCACCTCAGCCCGGAGAGAAATTCCAGTGGAAGTTATGGGTGACACATCCTCTTCTTTACAGGTGGCAGCCTGGCAACTCCTGCAGAAAGTCCAGCAGAGCCCCACTCACACCGGGCCACCCACAAAGCCTTGGACCCTCACACCCTCCCACCAGCACAGCCCCGAGACTGCTGACGGGGCAGAGAATATGGAGTCAGGCACAGCTGCAGGGGCTATTGCTGCCTGGAGTGCTGTTTATATTGACCTCAACCCAGGCACACCTGGGGAGGGCTTGCCGGCAGGGTCAGGCTGCCCAGGTCAGCTAATCCTCAGCCCTCAGGGAATCACATTGCAGAAAATGGACCTCGCTAAGACAGAATATTCGCCAAGGAAAAAAAGCACACAATGCCATTTGCAGCACCGTAGATGAGTCTAGAGGTAATCACGTGACTTGTAGTAAGTCAGAAAGTGAAAGACACATATCATATCATATCACTTATAGGTGTTACCTATAAATTGATACCAGGGCAGATATTTCCACGGAGAAGGGCAATCACAGATTCATTAAACAAACTTATGGTTCACCAAAGGAAAGGTGTGAGGATTGAATTCATTACGATATTGGGGTTAACAGACAGATACAAACAGAGGTGAAATATATAATCACCAAAGACCTACGGAATACCAAGAGAAGACTACTCAACATTCTGTCATAACCTACATGGGAAAAGGATCCCAGGAAGAACAGACATATGTATATGTGTAAAAGAAACACATCTTGCACACCAAAAACAAGCCAAACGTTGTAATCAAACTTGCTGTAATAAAAAATTAAAAAAATAAATTCAAAACAAAAACAAGAAGTAGTGAGACAAACTTGAGGGGCTTTCTCCTGGCCCATTCCGTTCTAAATTCCAATCTAGAACGTGAATTCCATTGAGGCTCTGCTGCCCTAGTAACCAGATTTGGTACGGGAGAACTGCTTCCACCGTGTGGCCGTTTCCCACAACAGCAGCTTTCATCCCAGCGCTAATGGTCAGTGGATATTCAAAATCATGACAGGCCTGTAAATGACACCTGCCCTGAAAACAAATCCTGGGGTCATATATCGACCAAAAAATTCAAAAGACGTCCATATTTCAAAATGACAGTTTCAAGAGGCATATTTTACGCACATTAGTGTTTTGCTTCTTTTGCTTTCTTTCTTTCTTGGTTAAAAAAACGGGAATGGAAAAAGGCAACCCTCAGAATGGGCGAAAACGTTCGCAAAAGAATCAATGGACAAAGGTTTAATCTCCAATATATATAAACAGCTCATGCAGCTTAATATTAATAAAACAAACAACCCAATACAAAAATGGGCAGAAGATCTAAATAGACGTTTCTTCCAAGAAGACACAGAGATGGCCAAGACGCACATGAAAAGCTGCTCAACATCACTAATTATTAGAGAAATGCAAATCAAAACTACAATGAGGTATGACCTCACTCCTGTTAGAATCGGGATCATCAGAAAATCTACAAACAACAAATTCTGGGGAGGGTGTGGACAAAAGGAACCCTCTTCCGCTATTGATGGGCATGTAAATTGATACAGTCACTATGGAGAACAGTATGGAGGTTCCTTTAAAAAACTAAAAAGAGAATTACCATAGGATCCAGCAATCCCACTTCTGGGCATATACCCAGAGAAAACCATAAATCACAAAGACACATTCACCACAATGTTCATTGCAGCACTATTTACAATAGCCAGGTAATGGAAGCAACCTAAATGCCCACAGACAGACGAATGGATAAAGATGTGGTACATATATAAAATGGAATATTACTGAGCCATAAAAAGGAATGAAACTGGGTCATTTGTAGAGAAGTCGATGGATCTAGAGACTGTCATACAGAGGGTAGTAAGTCAGAAAGAGAAAAACAAATATTGTATATTAATGCACATATGTGGAAACTAGAAAAATGGTACAAATGAACTAGTTTGCAGGGCAGAAATAGAGACAGAGGTAGAGAACAAACGTATGGACACCAAGTGGGGGAAGCCATGGGGTGGTGGTGGTGGGATGAGTTGGGAGATTGGGATTGACCAGTATACATGTATATGCATGAAATAGATAACTAATAATAACCTGCTGTATAAAAAAATAAATAAAATTAAATTTCAAAATTTTTAAAAATAAAATTTAAAAATAAAACAGGAAAAAGTTCTTCCATTCACACAGATGTATTTATATGAATGAATTATTTCCATGCTTATATCAATAAATACATAAAAGAGGAATAAAATCTAACTCGAACTAAAAAAAAAAAAAAACGGAACCTAACAGTTATACAGAGTAAATCCCTTGAAAGGCACTTGCTCCAGCGGTAAACAATTCTGAAATTGGTCAGAGGTGGGGAATCATCTCTCATACAGCCAGCAGCCCCGCCCCCGCACGCAAGGAGCGTCCTCATCGCAAAGCTGGGGGACCGTGCCGAGGCCACTGTGAGTAAAGGTGAGCTGAGCCCCAGGCCAGCTGCTGTTGAAATTTTCCCTCCCTTCCCAGGTAAAACACCTGAATATGTACAAGTGCTTGAAAACCTAGCGGAAGGGCCATGGAGCCACACCAGCGACAGCACGCTGGCCAACTTGGTGCCTGCAGGCCAGCCAGGATGGTCCTGGCCCCGGGCGCTCTTCTGGAAGCTTTCCATTTCCCTGCCTGAGATACCCCTCCTGTCCCGGCCCCCACTCCTATTTTTCCTTCCTTACCTCAGCCCGGAGAGAAATTCCAGTGGAAGTTATGGGTGACACATCCTCTTTTTACAGGTGGCAGCCTGGCAACTCCTGCAGAAAGTCCAGCAGAGCCCCACTCACACCGGGCCACCCACAAAGCCGTGGACCCTCACACCCTCCCACCAGCAGAGCCCCGAGACTGCTGACGGGGCAGAGAATATGGAGTCAGGCACAGCTGCAGGGGCTATTGCTGCCTGGAGTGCTGTTTATATTGACCTCAACCCAGGCACACCTGGGGAGGGCTTGCCGGCAGGGTCAGGCTGCCCAGGTCAGCTAATCCTCAGCCCTCAGGGAATCACATTGCAGAAAATGGACCTCGCTAAGACAGAATATTAGCCAAGGAAAAAAAGGAGACAATGCCATTTGCAGCACCGTAGATGAGTCTAGAGGTAATCACGTGACTTGTAGTAAGTCAGAAACTGAAAGACACATATCGTATGATATCACTTATAGGTGTTACCTACAAATTGATACCAGGGCAGATATTTCCATGGAGAAGGGCAATCACAGATTCATTAAACAAACTTATGGTTCACCAATGGAAAGGTGTGAGGATTGGATTCATTACGATATTGGGGTTAACAGACAGATACAAACACAGGTGAAATATATAATCACCAAAGACCTACGGAATACCAAGAGAAGACTACTCAACATTCTGTCATAACCTACATGGGAAAAGGATCCCAGGAAGAACAGACATATGTATATGTGTAAAAGAAACACATCTTGCACACCAAAAACAAGCCAAACGTTGTAATCAAACTTGCTGTAATAAAAAAATTTAAAAAATTAAATTCAAAACACGAACAAGAAGTAGTTAGACAAACTTGAGGGGCTTTCTCCTGGCCCATTCCGTTCTAAATTCCAATCTAGAACGTGAATTCCATTGAGGCTCTGCTGCCCTAGTAACCATATTTGGCAAGGGAGAACTGCTGCCACCTTGTGGCCGTTTCACACAACAGCAGCTTTCATCCCAGCGCTAATGGTCAGTGGATATTCAAAATCATGACAGGCCTGTAAATGACACCTGCCCTGAAAACAAATCCTGGGGTCATATATCGACCAAAAAATTCAAAAGACGTCCATATTTCAAAATGACAGCTTCAAGAGGCATATTTTACGCACATTAGTGTTCTGCTTCTTTTGCTTTCTTTCTTTCTTGGTTAAAAAAACGGGAATGGAAAAAGGCAACCCTCAGAATGGGCGAAAACGTTCGCAAAAGAATCAATGGACAAAGGTTTAATCTCCAATATATATAAACAGCTCATGCAGCTTAATATTAATAAAACAAACAACCCAATACAAAAATGGGCAGAAGATCTAAATAGACGTTTCTTCCAAGAAGACACAGAGATGGCCAAGACGCACATGAAAAGCTGCTAAATATCACTAATTATTAGAGAAATGCAAATCAAAACTACAATGATGTATGACGTGACTCCTGTTAGAATCGGGATCATCAGAAAATCTACAAACAACAAATTCTGGGGACAGTGTGGACAAAAGGAACCCACTTCCGCTATTGGTGGGCATGTAAATTGATACAGTCACTATGGAGAACAGTATGGAGGTTCCTTTAAAAAACTAAAAAGAGAAATACCATAGGATCCAGCAATCCCACTTCTGGGCATATACCCAGAGAAAACCATAAATCACAAAGACACATTCACCACAATATTCATTGCAGCACTATTTACAATAGCCAGGTAATTGAAGCAACCTAAATGCCCACAGACAGACGAATGGATAAAGATGTGGTACATATATAAAATGGAATATTACTGAGCCATAAAAAGGAATGAAACTGGGTCATTTGTAGAGAAGTCGATGGATCTAGAGACTGTCATACAGAGGGAAGTAAGTCAGAAAGAGAAAAACAAATATTGTATATTAATGCATATAGGTGGAACCTAGAAAAATGGTACAAATGAACTAGTTTGCAGGGCAGAAATAGAGACAGAGGTAGAGAACAAACGTATGGACACCAAGTGGGGGAAGCCATGGGGTGGTGGTGGTGGGATGAGTTGGGAGATTGGGATTGACCTGTATGCATGTATATGGATGAAATAGATAACTAAGAATAACCTGCTGTATAAAAAAATAAATAAAATTAAATTTCAAAATTTTTAAAAATAAAATTTAAAAATAAAACAGAAAAATGTTGTTCCATTCACACAGATGTATTTATATGAATGAATTATTTCCATGCTTATATCAATAAATAGATAAAAGAGGAATAAAATCTAACTCGAACCAAAAAAAAAACCGGAACCTAACACTTATACAGAGTAAATCCCTACAAAGGCACTTGGCTCCAGAGGTAAACAATTCTGAAATTGGTCAGAGGTGGGGAATCATCTCTCATACAGCCACCAGCCCCGCCCCCCCACGCAAGGAGCATCCTCATCGCAAAGCTGGGGGACCGTGCCGAGGCCTCTGTGAGTAAACGTGAGCTGAGCCCCAGGCCAGCTGCTGTTGAAATTTTCCCTCCCTTCCCAGGTAAAACACCTGAATATGTACAAGTGCTTGAAAACGTAGAGGAAGGGCCATGGAGCCACACCAGCGACAGCACGCTGGCCAACTT
Organism: Mesoplodon bidens; assembly: GCF_964165515.1. Classification (NCBI taxonomy): domain Eukaryota; kingdom Metazoa; phylum Chordata; class Mammalia; order Artiodactyla; family Ziphiidae; genus Mesoplodon; species Mesoplodon bidens. The sequence goes on from NW_027671923.1 coordinate 240,752, forward strand.
GGTGCCTGCAGGCCAGCCAGGATGGTCCTGGCCCCGGGCGCTCTTCTGGATGCTTTCCATTTCCCTGCTTGAGATACCCCTCCTGTCCCGGCCCCCACTCCTTTTTTTCCTTCGTCACCTCAGCCCGGAGAGAAATTCCAGTGGAAGTTATGGGTGACACATCCTCTTCTTTACAGGTGGCAGCCTGGCAACTCCTGCAGAAAGTCAAGCAGAACCCACTCACACCGGGCCACCCACAAAGCCGTGGACCCTCACACCCTCCCACCATCACAGCCCCGAGACTGCTGACGGGGCAGAGAATATGGAGTCAGGCACAGCTGCAGGGGCTATTGCTGCCTGGAATGCTGTTTGTATTGACCTCAACCAAGGCACAACTGGGGAGGGCTTGCCGGCAGGGTCAGGCTGCCCAGGTCAGCTAATCCTCAGCCCTCAGGGAATCACATTGCAGAAAATGGACCTCGCTAAGACAGAATATTCGCCAAGGAAAAAAAGCACACAATGCCATTTGCAGCACCGTAGATGAGTCTAGAGGTAATCACGTGACTTGTAGTAAGTCAGAAAGTGAAAGACACATATCATATCATATCACTTATAGGTGTTACCTATAAATTGATACCAGGGCAGATATTTCCACGGAGAAGGGCAATCACAGATTCATTAAACAAACTTATGGTTCACCAAAGGAAAGGTGTGAGGATTGAATTCATTACGATATTGGGGTTAACAGACAGATACAAACACAGGTGAAATATATAATCACCAAAGACCTACGGAATACCAAGAGAAGACTACTCAACATTCTGTCATAACCTACATGGGAAAAGGATCCCAGGAAGAACAGACATATGTATATGTGTAAAAGAAACACATCTTGCACACCAAAAACAAGCCAAACGTTGTAATCAAACTTGCTGTAATAAAAAATTAAAAAAATAAATTCAAAACAAAAACAAGAAGTAGTGAGACAAACTTGAGGGGCTTTCTCCTGGCCCATTCCGTTCTAAATTCCAATCTAGAACGTGAATTCCATTGAGGCTCTGCTGCCCTAGTAACCAGATTTGGTACGGGAGAACTGCTTCCACCGTGTGGCCGTTTCCCACAACAGCAGCATTCATCCCAGCGCTAATGGTCAGTGGATATTCAAAATCATGACAGGCCTGTAAATGACACCTGCCCTGAAAACAAATCCTGGGGTCATATATCGACCAAAAAATTCAAAAGACGTCCATATTTCAAAATGACAGTTTCAAGAGGCATATTTTACGCACATTAGTGTTCTGCTTCTTTTGCTTTCTTTCTTTCTTGGTTAAAAAAACGGGAATGGAAAAAGGCAACCCTCAGAATGGGCGAAAACGTTCGCAAAAGAATCAATGGACAAAGGTTTAATCTCCAATATATATAAACAGCTCATGCAGCTTAATATTAATAAAACAAACAACCCAATACAAAAATGGGCAGAAGATCTAAATAGACGTTTCTTCCAAGAAGACACAGAGATGGCCAAGACGCACATGAAAAGCTGCTCAACATCACTAATTATTAGAGAAATGCAAATCAAAACTACAATGAGGTATGACCTCACTCCTGTTAGAATCGGGATCATCAGAAAATCTACAAACAACAAATTCTGGGGAGGGTGTGGACAAAAGGAACCCTCTTCCGCTATTGGTGGGCATGTAAATTGATACAGTCACTATGGAGAACAGTATGGAGGTTCCTTTGAAAAACCAGAAAGAGAATTACCATAGGATCCAGCAATCCCACTTCTGGGCATATACCCAGAGAAAACCATAAATCACAAAGACACATTCACCACAATGATCATTGCAGCACTATTTACAATAGCCAGGTAATGGAAGCAACCTAAATGCCCACAGACAGACGAATGGATAAAGATGTGGTACATATATAAAATGGAATATTACTGAGCCATAAAAAGGAATGAAACTGGGTCATTTGTAGAGATGTCGATGGATCTAGAGACTGTCATACAGAGGGTAGTAAGTCAGAAAGAGAAAAACAAATATTGTATATTAATGCACATATGTGGAAACTAGAAAAATGGTACAAATGAACTAGTTTGCAGGGCAGAAATAGAGACAGAGGTAGAGAACAAACGTATGGACACCAAGTGGGGGAAGCCATGGGGTGGTGGTGGTGGGATGAGTTGGGAGATTGGGATTGACCTGTATGCATGTATATGCATGAAATAGATAACTAAGAATAACCTGCTGTATAAAAAAATAAATAAAATTAAATTTCAAAATTTTTAAAAATAAAATTTAAAAATAAAACAGAAAAATGTTGTTCCATTCACACAGATGTATTTATATGAATGAATTATTTCCATGCTTATATCAATAAATAGATAAAAGAGGAATAAAATCTAACTCGAACCAAAAAAAAAAAACCGGAACCTAACACTTATACAGAGTAAATCCCTACAAAGGCACTTGCTCCAGAGGTAAACAATTCTGAAATTGGTCAGAGGTGGGGAATCATCTCTCATACAGCCACCAGCCCCGCCCCCCCACGCAAGGAGCATCCTCATCGCAAAGCTGGGGGACCGTGCCGAGGCCTCTGTGAGTAAACGTGAGCTGAGCCCCAGGCCAGCTGCTGTTGAAATTTTCCCTCCCTTCCCAGGTAAAACACCTGAATATGTACAAGTGCTTGAAAACCTAGCGGAAGGGCCATGGAGCCACACCAGCGACAGCACGCTGGCCAACTTGGTGCCTGCAGGCCAGCCAGGATGGTCCTGGCCCCGGGCGCTCTTCTGGATGCTTTCCATTTCCCTGCTTGAGATACCCCTCCTGTCCCGGCCCCCACTCCTTTTTTTCCTTCGTCACCTCAGCCCGGAGAGAAATTCCAGTGGAAGTTATGGGTGACACATCCTCTTCTTTACAGGTGGCAGCCTGGCAACTCCTGCAGAAAGTCAAGCAGAACCCACTCACACCGGGCCACCCACAATGCCTTGGACCCTCACACCCTCCCACCATCACAGCCCCGAGACTGCTGACGGGGCAGAGAATATGGAGTCAGGCACAGCTGCAGGGGCTATTGCTGCCTGGAATGCTGTTTATATTGACCTCAACCCAGGCACACCTGGGGAGGGCTTGCCGGCAGGGTCAGGCTGCCCAGGTCAGCTAATCCTCAGCCCTCAGGGAATCACATTGCAGAAAATGGACCTCGCTAAGACAGAATATTAGCCAAGGAAAAAAAGGACACAATGCCATTTGCAGCACCGTAGATGAGTCTAGAGGTAATCACGTGACTTGTAGTAAGTCAGAAACTGAAAGACACATATCGTATGATATCACTTATAGGTGTTACCTACAAATTGATACCAGGGCAGATATTTCCATGGAGAAGGGCAATCACAGATTCATTAAACAAACTTATGGTTCACCAATGGAAAGGTGTGAGGATTGGATTCATTACGATATTGGGGTTAACAGACAGATACAAACACAGGTGAAATATATAATCACCAAAGACCTACGGAATACCAAGAGAAGACTACTCAACATTCTGTCATAACGTACATGGGAAAAGGATCCCAGGAAGAACAGACATATGTATATGTGTAAAAGAAACACAACTTGCACACCAAAAACAAGCCAAACGTTGTAATCAAACTTGCTGTCATAAAAAAATTAAAAAAATTAAATTCAAAACACGAACAAGAAGTAGTGAGACAAACTTGAGGGGCTTTCTCCTGGCCCATTCCGTTCTAAATTCCAATCTAGAACGTGAATTCCATTGAGGCTCTGCTGCCCTAGTAACCAGATTTGATAAGGGAGAACTGCTGCCACCTTGTGGCCGTTTCACACAACAGCAGCTTTCATCCCAGCGCTAATGGTCAGTGGATATTCAAAATCATGACAGGCCTGTAAATGACACCTGCCCTGAAAACAAATCCTGGGGTCATATATCGACCAAAAAATTCAAAAGACGTCCATATTTCAAAATGACAGTTTCAAGAGGCATATTTTACGCACATTAGTGTTCTGCTTCTTTTGCTTTCTTTCTTTTTTGGTTAAAAAAACGGGAATGGAAAAAGGCAACCCTCAGAATGGACGAAAACGTTCGCAAAAGAATCAATGGACAAAGGTTTAATCTCCAATATATATAAACAGCTCATGCAGCTTAATATTAATAAAACAAACAACCGAATACAAAAATGGGTAGAAGATCTAAATAGACGTTTCTTCCAAGAAGACACAGAGATGCCAAGACGCACATGAAAAGCTGCTCAACATCACTAATTATTAGAGAAATGCAAATCAAAACTACAATGATGTATGACGTGACTCCTGTTAGAATCGGGATCATCAGAAAATCTACAAACAACAAATTCTGGGGACAGTGTGGACAAAAGGAACCCTCTTCCGCTATTGGTGGGCATGTAAATTGATACAGTCACTATGGAGAACAGTATGGAGGTTCCTTTAAAAAACTAAAAAGAGAATTACCATAGGATCCAGCAATCCCACTTCTGGGCATATACCCAGAGAAAACCATAAATCACAAAGACACATTCACCACAATATTCATTGCAGCACTATTTACAATAGCCAGGTAATGGAAGCAACCTAAATGCCCACAGACAGACGAATGGATAAAGATGTGGTACATATATAAAATGGAATATTACTGAGCCATAAAAAGGAATGAAACTGGGTCATTTGTAGAGAAGTCGATGGATCTAGAGACTGTCATACAGAGGGAAGTAAGTCAGAAAGAGAAAAACAAATATTGTATATTAATGCATATATGTGGAACCTAGAAAAATGGTACAAATGAACTAGTTTGCAGGGCAGAAATAGAGACAGAGGTAGAGAACAAACGTATGGACACCAAGTGGGGGAAGCCATGGGGTGGTGGTGGTGGGATGAGTTGGGAGATTGGGATTGACCTGTATGCATGTATATGCATGAAATAGATAACTAAGAATAACCTGCTGTATAAAAAAATAAATAAAATTAAATTTCAAAATTTTTAAAAATAAAATTTAAAAATAAAACAGAAAAATGTTCTTCCATTCACACAGATGTATTTATATGAATGAATTATTTCCATGCTTATATCAATAAATACATAAAAGAGGAATAAAATCTAACTCGAACCAAAAAAAAAAAAAACCGGAACCTAACAGTTATACAGAGTAAATCCCTACAAAGGCACTTGCTCCAGCGGTAAACAATTCTGAAATTGGTCAGAGGTGGGGAATCATCTCTCATACAGCCAGCAGCCCTGCCCCGCCACCCAAGGAGCGTCCTCATCGCAAAGCTGGGGGACCGTGCCGAGGCCTCTGTGAGTAAACGTGAGCTGAGCCCCAGGCCAGCTGCTGTTGAAATTTTCCCTCCCTTCCCAGGTAAAACACCTGCATGTGTACAAGTGCTTGAAAACCTAGAGGAAGGGCCATGGAGCCACACCAGCGACAGCACGCTGGCCAACTTGGTGCCTGCAGGCCAGGCAGGATGGTCCTATCCCCGGGCGCTCTTCTGGAAGCTTTCCATTTCCCTGCCTGAGATACCCCTCCTGTCCCGGCCCCCACTCCTTTTTTTCCTTCCTCACCTCAGCCCGGAGAGAAATTCCAGTGGAAGTTATGGGTGACACATCCTCTTCTTTACAGGTGGCAGCCTGGCAACTCCTGCAGAAAGTCCAGCAGAGCCCCACTCACACCGGGCCACCCACAAAGCCTTGGACCCTCACACCCTCCCACCAGCACAGCCCCGAGACTGCTGACGGGGCAGAGAATATGGAGTCAGGCACAGCTGCAGGGGCTATTGCTGCCTGGAGTGCTGTTTATATTGACCTCAACCCAGGCACACCTGGGGAGGGCTTGCCGGCAGGGTCAGGCTGCCCAGGTCAGCTAATCCTCAGCCCTCAGGGAATCACATTGCAGAAAATGGACCTCGCTAAGACAGAATATTCGCCAAGGAAAAAAAGCACACAATGCCATTTGCAGCACCGTAGATGAGTCTAGAGGTAATCACGTGACTTGTAGTAAGTCAGAAAGTGAAAGACACATATCATATCATATCACTTATAGGTGTTACCTATAAATTGATACCAGGGCAGATATTTCCACGGAGAAGGGCAATCACAGATTCATTAAACAAACTTATGGTTCACCAAAGGAAAGGTGTGAGGATTGAATTCATTACGATATTGGGGTTAACAGACAGATACAAACAGAGGTGAAATATATAATCACCAAAGACCTACGGAATACCAAGAGAAGACTACTCAACATTCTGTCATAACCTACATGGGAAAAGGATCCCAGGAAGAACAGACATATGTATATGTGTAAAAGAAACACATCTTGCACACCAAAAACAAGCCAAACGTTGTAATCAAACTTGCTGTAATAAAAAATTAAAAAAATAAATTCAAAACAAAAACAAGAAGTAGTGAGACAAACTTGAGGGGCTTTCTCCTGGCCCATTCCGTTCTAAATTCCAATCTAGAACGTGAATTCCATTGAGGCTCTGCTGCCCTAGTAACCAGATTTGGTACGGGAGAACTGCTTCCACCGTGTGGCCGTTTCCCACAACAGCAGCTTTCATCCCAGCGCTAATGGTCAGTGGATATTCAAAATCATGACAGGCCTGTAAATGACACCTGCCCTGAAAACAAATCCTGGGGTCATATATCGACCAAAAAATTCAAAAGACGTCCATATTTCAAAATGACAGTTTCAAGAGGCATATTTTACGCACATTAGTGTTTTGCTTCTTTTGCTTTCTTTCTTTCTTGGTTAAAAAAACGGGAATGGAAAAAGGCAACCCTCAGAATGGGCGAAAACGTTCGCAAAAGAATCAATGGACAAAGGTTTAATCTCCAATATATATAAACAGCTCATGCAGCTTAATATTAATAAAACAAACAACCCAATACAAAAATGGGCAGAAGATCTAAATAGACGTTTCTTCCAAGAAGACACAGAGATGGCCAAGACGCACATGAAAAGCTGCTCAACATCACTAATTATTAGAGAAATGCAAATCAAAACTACAATGAGGTATGACCTCACTCCTGTTAGAATCGGGATCATCAGAAAATCTACAAACAACAAATTCTGGGGAGGGTGTGGACAAAAGGAACCCTCTTCCGCTATTGATGGGCATGTAAATTGATACAGTCACTATGGAGAACAGTATGGAGGTTCCTTTAAAAAACTAAAAAGAGAATTACCATAGGATCCAGCAATCCCACTTCTGGGCATATACCCAGAGAAAACCATAAATCACAAAGACACATTCACCACAATGTTCATTGCAGCACTATTTACAATAGCCAGGTAATGGAAGCAACCTAAATGCCCACAGACAGACGAATGGATAAAGATGTGGTACATATATAAAATGGAATATTACTGAGCCATAAAAAGGAATGAAACTGGGTCATTTGTAGAGAAGTCGATGGATCTAGAGACTGTCATACAGAGGGTAGTAAGTCAGAAAGAGAAAAACAAATATTGTATATTAATGCACATATGTGGAAACTAGAAAAATGGTACAAATGAACTAGTTTGCAGGGCAGAAATAGAGACAGAGGTAGAGAACAAACGTATGGACACCAAGTGGGGGAAGCCATGGGGTGGTGGTGGTGGGATGAGTTGGGAGATTGGGATTGACCAGTATACATGTATATGCATGAAATAGATAACTAATAATAACCTGCTGTATAAAAAAATAAATAAAATTAAATTTCAAAATTTTTAAAAATAAAATTTAAAAATAAAACAGGAAAAAGTTCTTCCATTCACACAGATGTATTTATATGAATGAATTATTTCCATGCTTATATCAATAAATACATAAAAGAGGAATAAAATCTAACTCGAACTAAAAAAAAAAAAAAACGGAACCTAACAGTTATACAGAGTAAATCCCTTGAAAGGCACTTGCTCCAGCGGTAAACAATTCTGAAATTGGTCAGAGGTGGGGAATCATCTCTCATACAGCCAGCAGCCCCGCCCCCGCACGCAAGGAGCGTCCTCATCGCAAAGCTGGGGGACCGTGCCGAGGCCACTGTGAGTAAAGGTGAGCTGAGCCCCAGGCCAGCTGCTGTTGAAATTTTCCCTCCCTTCCCAGGTAAAACACCTGAATATGTACAAGTGCTTGAAAACCTAGCGGAAGGGCCATGGAGCCACACCAGCGACAGCACGCTGGCCAACTTGGTGCCTGCAGGCCAGCCAGGATGGTCCTGGCCCCGGGCGCTCTTCTGGAAGCTTTCCATTTCCCTGCCTGAGATACCCCTCCTGTCCCGGCCCCCACTCCTATTTTTCCTTCCTTACCTCAGCCCGGAGAGAAATTCCAGTGGAAGTTATGGGTGACACATCCTCTTTTTACAGGTGGCAGCCTGGCAACTCCTGCAGAAAGTCCAGCAGAGCCCCACTCACACCGGGCCACCCACAAAGCCGTGGACCCTCACACCCTCCCACCAGCAGAGCCCCGAGACTGCTGACGGGGCAGAGAATATGGAGTCAGGCACAGCTGCAGGGGCTATTGCTGCCTGGAGTGCTGTTTATATTGACCTCAACCCAGGCACACCTGGGGAGGGCTTGCCGGCAGGGTCAGGCTGCCCAGGTCAGCTAATCCTCAGCCCTCAGGGAATCACATTGCAGAAAATGGACCTCGCTAAGACAGAATATTAGCCAAGGAAAAAAAGGAGACAATGCCATTTGCAGCACCGTAGATGAGTCTAGAGGTAATCACGTGACTTGTAGTAAGTCAGAAACTGAAAGACACATATCGTATGATATCACTTATAGGTGTTACCTACAAATTGATACCAGGGCAGATATTTCCATGGAGAAGGGCAATCACAGATTCATTAAACAAACTTATGGTTCACCAATGGAAAGGTGTGAGGATTGGATTCATTACGATATTGGGGTTAACAGACAGATACAAACACAGGTGAAATATATAATCACCAAAGACCTACGGAATACCAAGAGAAGACTACTCAACATTCTGTCATAACCTACATGGGAAAAGGATCCCAGGAAGAACAGACATATGTATATGTGTAAAAGAAACACATCTTGCACACCAAAAACAAGCCAAACGTTGTAATCAAACTTGCTGTAATAAAAAAATTTAAAAAATTAAATTCAAAACACGAACAAGAAGTAGTTAGACAAACTTGAGGGGCTTTCTCCTGGCCCATTCCGTTCTAAATTCCAATCTAGAACGTGAATTCCATTGAGGCTCTGCTGCCCTAGTAACCATATTTGGCAAGGGAGAACTGCTGCCACCTTGTGGCCGTTTCACACAACAGCAGCTTTCATCCCAGCGCTAATGGTCAGTGGATATTCAAAATCATGACAGGCCTGTAAATGACACCTGCCCTGAAAACAAATCCTGGGGTCATATATCGACCAAAAAATTCAAAAGACGTCCATATTTCAAAATGACAGCTTCAAGAGGCATATTTTACGCACATTAGTGTTCTGCTTCTTTTGCTTTCTTTCTTTCTTGGTTAAAAAAACGGGAATGGAAAAAGGCAACCCTCAGAATGGGCGAAAACGTTCGCAAAAGAATCAATGGACAAAGGTTTAATCTCCAATATATATAAACAGCTCATGCAGCTTAATATTAATAAAACAAACAACCCAATACAAAAATGGGCAGAAGATCTAAATAGACGTTTCTTCCAAGAAGACACAGAGATGGCCAAGACGCACATGAAAAGCTGCTAAATATCACTAATTATTAGAGAAATGCAAATCAAAACTACAATGATGTATGACGTGACTCCTGTTAGAATCGGGATCATCAGAAAATCTACAAACAACAAATTCTGGGGACAGTGTGGACAAAAGGAACCCTCTTCCGCTATTGGTGGGCATGTAAATTGATACAGTCACTATGGAGAACATTATGGAGGTTCCTTTAAAAAACTAAAAAGAGAATTACCACAGGATCCAGCAATCCCACTTCTGGGCATATACCCAGAGAAAACCATAAATCACAAAGACACATTCACCACAATGTTCATTGCAGCACTATTTACAATAGCCAGGTAATGGAAGCAACCTAAATGCCCACAGACAGACGAATGGATAAAGATGTGGTACATATATAAAATGGAATATTACTGAGCCATAAAAAGGAATGAAACTGGGTCATTTGTAGAGAAGTCGATGGATCTAGAGACTGTCATACAGAGGGAAGTAAGTCAGAAAGAGAAAAACAAATATTGTATATTAATGCATATATGTGGAACCTAGAAAAATGGTACAAATGAACTAGTTTGCAGGGCAGAAATAGAGACAGAGGTAGAGAACAAACGTATGGAAACCAAGTGGGGGAAGCCATGGGGTGGTGGTGGTGGGATGAGTTGGGAGATTGGGATTGACCTGTATGCATGTATATGCATGAAATAGATAACTAAGAATAACCTGCTGTATAAAAAAATAAATAAAATTAAATTTCAAAATTTTTAAAAATAAAATTTAAAAATAAAACAGAAAAATGTTCTTCCATTCACACAGATGTATTTATATGAATGAATTATTTCCATGCTTATATCAATAAATACATAAAAGAGGAATAAATTCTAACTCGAACCAAAAAAAAAAAAACCGGAACCTAACAGTTATACAGAGCAAATCCCTACAAAGGCACTTGCTCCAGCGGTAAACAATTCTGAAATTGGTCAGAGGTGGGGAATCATCTCTCATACAGCCAGCAGCCCCGCCCCCGCACGCAAGGAGCGTCCTCATCGCAAAGCTGGGGGACCGTGCCGAGGCCACTGTGAGTAAAGGTGAGCTGAGCCCCAGGCCAGCTGCTGTTGAAATTTTCCCTCCCTTCCCAGGTAAAACACCTGAATATGTACAAGTGCTTGAAAACCTAGCGGAAGGGCCATGGAGCCACACCAGCGACAGCACGCTGGCCAACTTGGTGCCTGCAGGCCAGCCAGGATGGTCCTGGCCCCGGGCGCTCTTCTGGAAGCTTTCCATTTCCCTGCCTGAGATACCCCTCCTGTCCCGGCCCCCACTCCTATTTTTCCTTCCTTACCTCAGCCCGGAGAGAAATTCCAGTGGAAGTTATGGGTGACACATCCTCTTTTTACAGGTGGCAGCCTGGCAACTCCTGCAGAAAGTCCAGCAGAGCCCCACTCACACCGGGCCACCCACAAAGCCGTGGACCCTCACACCCTCCCACCAGCACAGCCCCGAGACTGCTGACGGGGCAGAGAATATGGAGTCAGGCACAGCTGCAGGGGCTATTGCTGCCTGGAGTGCTGTTTATATTGACCTCAACCCAGGCACACCTGGGGAGGGCTTGCCGGCAGGGTCAGGCTGCCCAGGTCAGCTAATCCTCAGCCCTCAGGGAATCACATTGCAGAAAATGGACCTCGCTAAGACAGAATATTAGCCAAGGAAAAAAAGCACACAATGCCATTTGCAGCACCGTAGATGAGTCTAGAGGTAATCACGTGACTTGTAGTAAGTCAGAAACTGAAAGACACATATCGTATGATATCACTTATAGGTGTTACCTACAAATTGATACCAGGGCAGATATTTCCATGGAGAAGGGCAATCACAGATTCATTAAACAAACTTATGGTTCACCAATGGAAAGGTGTGAGGATTGGATTCATTACGATATTGGGGTTAACAGACAGATACAAACACAGGTGAAATATATAATCACCAAAGACCTACGGAATACCAAGAGAAGACTACTCAACATTCTGTCATAACGTACATGGGAAAAGGATCCCAGGAAGCACAGACATATGTATATGTGTAAAAGAAACACATCTTGCACACCAAAAACAAGCCAAACGTTGTAATCAAACTTGCTGTAATAAAAAAATTTAAAAAATTAAATTCAAAACACGAACAAGAAGTAGTTAGACAAACTTGAGGGGCTTTCTCCTGGCCCATTCCGTTCTAAATTCCAATCTAGAACGTGAATTCCATTGAGGCTCTGCTGCCCTAGTAACCATATTTGGCAAGGGAGAACTGCTGCCACCTTGTGGCCGTTTCACACAACAGCAGCTTTCATCCCAGCGCTAATGGTCAGTGGATATTCAAAATCATGACAGGCCTGTAAATGACACCTGCCCTGAAAACAAATCCTGGGGTCATATATCGACCAAAAAATTCAAAAGACGTCCATATTTCAAAATGACAGCTTCAAGAGGCATATTTTGCGCACATTAGTGTTCTGCTTCTTTTGCTTTCTTTCTTTCTTGGTTAAAAAAACGGGAATGGAAAAAGGCAACCCTCAGAATGGACGAAAACGTTCGCAAAAGAATCAATGGACAAAGGTTTAATCTCCAATATATATAAACAGCTCATGCAGCTTAATATTAATAAAACAAACAACCGAATACAAAAATGGGCAGAAGATCTAAATAGACGTTTCTTCCAAGAAGACACAGAGATGGCCAAGACGCACATGAAAAGCTGCTAAATATCACTAATTATTAGAGAAATGCAAATCAAAACTACAATGATGTATGACGTGACTCCTGTTAGAATCGGGATCATCAGAAAATCTACAAACAACAAATTCTGGGGACGGTGTGGACAAAAGGAACCCTCTTCCGCTATTGGTGGGCATGTAAATTGATACAGTCACTATGGAGAACAGTATGGAGGTTCCTTTAAAAAACTAAAAAGAGAAATACCATAGGGTCCAGCAATCCCACTTCTGGGCATATACCCAGAGAAAACCATAAATCACAAAGACACATTCACCACAATATTCATTGCAGCACTATTTACAATAGCCAGGTAATGGAAGCAACCTAAATGCCCACAGACAGACGAATGGATAAAGATGTGGTACATATATAAAATGGAATATTACTGAGCCATAAAAAGGAATGAAACTGGGTCATTTGTAGAGAAGTCGATGGATCTAGAGACTGTCATACAGAGGGAAGTAAGTCAGAAAGAGAAAAACAAATATTGTATATTAATGCATATATGTGGAACCTAGAAAAATGGTACAAATGAACTAGTTTGCAGGGCAGAAATAGAGACAGAGGTAGAGAACAAACGTATGGAAACCAAGTGGGGGAAGCCATGGGGTGGTGGTGGTGGGATGAGTTGGGAGATTGGGATTGACCTGTATGCATGTATATGCATGAAATAGATAACTAAGAATAACCTGCTGTATAAAAAAATAAATAAAATTAAATTTCAAAATTTTTAAAAATAAAATTTAAAAATAAAACAGAAAAATGTTCTTCCATTCACACAGATGTATTTATATGAATGAATTATTTCCATGCTTATATCAATAAATACATAAAAGAGGAATAAATTCTAACTCGAACCAAAAAAAAAAAAACCGGAACCTAACAGTTATACAGAGCAAATCCCTACAAAGGCACTTGCTCCAGCGGTAAACAATTCTGAAATTGGTCAGAGGTGGGGAATCATCTCTCATACAGCCAGCAGCCCTGCCCCGCCACCCAAGGAGCGTCCTCATCGCAAACCTGGGGGACCGTGCCGAGGCCTCTGTGAGTAAACGTGAGCTGAGCCCCAGGCCAGCTGCTGTTGAAATTTTCCCTCCCTTCCCAGGTAAAACACCTGCATAAGTACAAGTGCTTGAAAACCTAGAGGAAGGGCCATGGAGCCACACCAGCGACAGCACGCTGGCCAACTTGGTGCCTGCAGGCCAGCCAGGATGGTCCTATCCCCGGGCGCTCTTCTGGAAGCTTTCCATTTCCCTGCCTGAGATACCCCTCCTGTCCCGGCCCCCACTCCTTTTTTTCCTTCCTCACCTCAGCCCGGAGAGAAATTCCAGTGGAAGTTATGGGTGACACATCCTCTTCTTTACAGGTGGCAGCCTGGCAACTCCTGCAGAAAGTCCAGCAGAGCCCCACTCACACCGGGCCACCCACAAAGCCGTGGACCCTCACACCCTCCCACCAGCACAGCCCCGAGACTGCTGACGGGGCAGAGAATATGGAGTCAGGCACAGCTGCAGGGGCTATTGCTGCCTGGAGTGCTGTTTATATTGACCTCAACCGAGGCACACCTGGGGAGGGCTTGCCGGCAGGGTCAGGCTGCCCAGGTCAGCTAATCCTCAGCCCTCAGGGAATCACATTGCAGAAAATGGACCTCGCTAAGACAGAATATTCGCCAAGGAAAAAAAGCACACAATGCCATTTGCAGCAACGTAGATGAGTCTAGAGGTAATCACGTGACTTGTAGTAAGTCAGAAAGTGAAAGACACATATCATATCATATCACTTATAGCTGTTACCTATAAATTGATACCAGGGCAGATATTTCCACGGAGAAGGGCAATCACAGATTCATTAAACAAACTTATGGTTCACCAAAGGAAAGGTGTGAGGATTGAATTCATTACGATATTGGGGTTAACAGACAGATACAAACAGAGGTGAAATATATAATCACCAAAGACCTACGGAATACCAAGAGAAGACTACTCAACATTCTGTCATAACCTACATGGGAAAAGGATCCCAGGAAGAACAGACATATGTATATGTGTAAAAGAAACACATCTTGCACACCAAAAACAAGCCAAACGTTGTAATCAAACTTGCTGTAATAAAAAATTAAAAAAATAAATTCAAAACAAAAACAAGAAGTAGTGAGACAAACTTGAGGGGCTTTCTCCTGGCCCATTCCGTTCTAAATTCCAATCTAGAACGTGAATTGCATTGAGGCTCTGCTGCCCTAGTAACCAGATTTGGTACGGGAGAACTGCTTCCACCGTGTGGCCGTTTCCCACAACAGCAGCTTTCATCCCAGCGCTAATGGTCAGTGGATATTCAAAATCATGACAGGCCTGTAAATGACACCTGCCCTGAAAACAAATCCTGGGGTCATATATCGACCAAAAAATTCAAAAGACGTCCATATTTCAAAATGACAGTTTCAAGAGGCATATTTTACGCACATTAGTGTTCTGCTTCTTTTGCTTTCTTTCTTTCTTGGTTAAAAAAACGGGAATGGAAAAAGGCAACCCTCAGAATGGGCGAAAACGTTCGCAAAAGAATCAATGGACAAAGGTTTAATCTCCAATATATATAAACAGCTCATGCAGCTTAATATTAATAAAACAAACAACCCAATACAAAAATGGGCAGAAGATCTAAATAGACGTTTCTTCCAAGAAGACACAGAGATGGCCAAGACGCACATGAAAAGCTGCTCAACATCACTAATTATTAGAGAAATGCAAATCAAAACTACAATGAGGTATGACCTCACTCCTGTTAGAATCGGGATCATCAGAAAATCTACAAACAACAAATTCTGGGGAGGGTGTGGACAAAAGGAACCCTCTTCCGCTATTGGTGGGCATGTAAATTGATACAGTCACTATGGAGAACAGTATGGAGGTTCCTTTAAAAAACTAAAAAGAGAATTACCATAGGATCCAGCAATCCCACTTCTGGGCATATACCCAGAGAAAACCATAAATCACAAAGACACATTCACCACAATGTTCATTGCAGCACTATTTACAATAGCCAGGTAATGGAAGCAACCTAAATGCCCACAGACAGACGAATGGATAAAGATGTGGTACATATATAAAATGGAATATTACTGAGCCATAAAAAGGAATGAAACTGGGTCATTTGTAGAGAAGTCGATGGATCTAGAGACTGTCATACAGAGGGTAGTAAGTCAGAAAGAGAAAAACAAATATTGTATATTAATGCACATATGTGGAAACTAGAAAAATGGTACAAATGAACTAGTTTGCAGGGCAGAAATAGAGACAGAGGTAGAGAACAAACGTATGGACACCAAGTGGGGGAAGCCATGGGGTGGTGGTGGTGGGATGAGTTGGGAGATTGGTATTGAGCAGTATACATGTATATGCATGAAATAGATAACTAATAATAACCTGCTGTATAAAAAAATAAATAAAATTAAATTTCAAAATTTTTAAAAATAAAATTTAAAAATAAAACAGGAAAAAGTTCTTCCATTCACACAGATGTATTTATATGAATGAATTATTTCCATGCTTATATCAATAAATACATAAAAGAGGAATAAAATCTAACTCGAACTAAAAAAAAAAAAAAACGGAACCTAACAGTTATACAGAGTAAATCCCTTGAAAGGCACTTGCTCCAGCGGTAAACAATTCTGAAATTGGTCAGAGGTGGGGAATCATCTCTCATACAGCCAGCAGCCCCGCCCCCGCACGCAAGGAGCGTCCTCATCGCAAAGCTGGGGGACCGTGCCGAGGCCACTGTGAGTAAAGGTGAGCTGAGCCCCAGGCCAGCTGCTGTTGAAATTTTCCCTCCCTTCCCAGGTAAAACACCTGAATATGTACAAGTGCTTGAAAACCTAGCGGAAGGGCCATGGAGCCACACCAGCGACAGCACGCTGGCCAACTTGGTGCCTGCAGGCCAGCCAGGATGGTCCTGGCCCCGGGCGCTCTTCTGGAAGCTTTCCATTTCCCTGCCTGAGATACCCCTCCTGTCCCGGCCCCCACTCCTATTTTTCCTTCCTTACCTCAGCCCGGAGAGAAATTCCAGTGGAAGTTATGGGTGACACATCCTCTTTTTACAGGTGGCAGCCTGGCAACTCCTGCAGAAAGTCCAGCAGAGCCCCACTCACACCGGGCCACCCACAAAGCCGTGGACCCTCACACCCTCCCACCAGCACAGCCCCGAGACTGCTGACGGGGCAGAGAATATGGAGTCAGGCACAGCTGCAGGGGCTATTGCTGCCTGGAGTGCTGTTTATATTGACCTCAACCCAGGCACACCTGGGGAGGGCTTGCCGGCAGGGTCAGGCTGCCCAGGTCAGCTAATCCTCAGCCCTCAGGGAATCACATTGCAGAAAATGGACCTCGCTAAGACAGAATATTAGCCAAGGAAAAAAAGCACACAATGCCATTTGCAGCACCGTAGATGAGTCTAGAGGTAATCACGTGACTTGTAGTAAGTCAGAAACTGAAAGACACATATCGTATGATATCACTTATAGGTGTTACCTACAAATTGATACCAGGGCAGATATTTCCATGGAGAAGGGCAATCACAGATTCATTAAACAAACTTATGGTTCACCAATGGAAAGGTGTGAGGATTGGATTCATTACGATATTGGGGTTAACAGACAGATACAAACACAGGTGAAATATATAATCACCAAAGACCTACGGAATACCAAGAGAAGACTACTCAACATTCTGTCATAACGTACATGGGAAAAGGATCCCAGGAAGAACAGACATATGTATATGTGTAAAAGAAACACATCTTGCACACCAAAAACAAGCCAAACGTTGTAATCAAACTTGCTGTAATAAAAAAATTTAAAAAATTAAATTCAAAACACGAACAAGAAGTAGTTAGACAAACTTGAGGGGCTTTCTCCTGGCCCATTCCGTTCTAAATTCCAATCTAGAACGTGAATTCCATTGAGGCTCTGCTGCCCTAGTAACCATATTTGGCAAGGGAGAACTGCTGCCACCTTGTGGCCGTTTCACACAACAGCAGCTTTCATCCCAGCGCTAATGGTCAGTGGATATTCAAAATCATGACAGGCCTGTAAATGACACCTGCCCTGAAAACAAATCCTGGGGTCATATATCGACCAAAAAATTCAAAAGACGTCCATATTTCAAAATGACAGCTTCAAGAGGCATATTTTGCGCACATTAGTGTTCTGCTTCTTTTGCTTTCTTTCTTTCTTGGTTAAAAAAACGGGAATGGAAAAAGGCAACCCTCAGAATGGACGAAAACGTTCGCAAAAGAATCAATGGACAAAGGTTTAATCTCCAATATATATAAACAGCTCATGCAGCTTAATATTAATAAAACAAACAACCGAATACAAAAATGGGCAGAAGATCTAAATAGACGTTTCTTCAAAGAAGACACAGAGATGGCCAAGACGCACATGAAAAGCTGCTAAATATCACTAATTATTAGAGAAATGCAAATCAAAACTACAATGATGTATGACGTGACTCCTGTTAGAATCGGGATCATCAGAAAATCTACAAACAACAAATTCTGGGGACGGTGTGGACAAAAGGAACCCTCTTCCGCTATTGGTGGGCATGTAAATTGATACAGTCACTATGGAGAACAGTATGGAGGTTCCTTTAAAAAACTAAAAAGAGAAATACCATAGGATCCAGCAATCCCACTTCTGGGCATATACCCAGAGAAAACCATAAATCACAAAGACACATTCACCACAATATTCATTGCAGCACTATTTACAATAGCCAGGTAATGGAAGCAACCTAAATGCCCACAGACAGACGAATGGATAAAGATGTGGTACATATATAAAATGGAATATTACTGAGCCATAAAAAGGAATGAAACTGGGTCATTTGTAGAGAAGTCGATGGATCAAGAGACTGTCATACAGAGGGAAGTAAGTCAGAAAGAGAAAAACAAATATTGTATATTAATGCATATATGTGGAACCTAGAAAAATGGTACAAATGAACTAGTTTGCAGGGCAGAAATAGAGACAGAGGTAGAGAACAAACGTATGGACACCAAGTGGGGGAAGCCATGGGGTGGTGGTGGTGGGATGAGTTGGGAGATTGGGATTGACCTGTATGCATGTATATGCATGAAATAGATAACTAAGAATAACCTGCTGTATAAAAAAATAAATAAAATTAAATTTCAAAATTTTTAAAAATAAAATTTAAAAATAAAACAGAAAAATGTTCTTCCATTCACACAGATGTATTTATATGAATGAATTATTTCCATGCTTATATCAATAAATACATAAAAGAGGAATAAAATCTAACTCGAACCAAAAAAAAAAAAAACCGGAACCTAACAGTTATACAGAGTAAATCCCTACAAAGGCACTTGCTCCAGCGGTAAACAATTCTGAAATTGGTCAGAGGTGGGGAATCATCTCTCATACAGCCAGCAGCCCTGCCCCGCCACCCAAGGAGCGTCCTCATCGCAAAGCTGGGGGACCGTGCCGAGGCCTCTGTGAGTAAACGTGAGCTGAGCCCCAGGCCAGCTGCTGTTGAAATTTTCCCTCCCTTCCCAGGTAAAACACCTGCATATGTACAAGTGCTTGAAAACCTAGAGGAAGGGCCATGGAGCCACACCAGCGACAGCACGCTGGCCAACTTGGTGCCTGCAGGCCAGCCAGGATGGTCCTATCCCCGGGCGCTCTTCTGGAAGCTTTCCATTTCCCTGCCTGAGATACCCCTCCTGTCCCGGCCCCCACTCCTTTTTTTCCTTCCTCACCTCAGCCCGGAGAGAAATTCCAGTGGAAGTTATGGGTGACACATCCTCTTCTTTACAGGTGGCAGCCTGGCAACTCCTGCAGAAAGTCCAGCAGAGCCCCACTCACACCGGGCCACCCACAAAGCCTTGGACCCTCACACCCTCCCACCAGCACAGCCCCGAGACTGCTGACGGGGCAGAGAATATGGAGTCAGGCACAGCTGCAGGGGCTATTGCTGCCTGGAGTGCTGTTTATATTGACCTCAACCCAGGCACACCTGGGGAGGGCTTGCCGGCAGGGTCAGGCTGCCCAGGTCAGCTAATCCTCAGCCCTCAGGGAATCACATTGCAGAAAATGGACCTCGCTAAGACAGAATATTCGCCAAGGAAAAAAAGCACACAATGCCATTTGCAGCACCGTAGATGAGTCTAGAGGTAATCACGTGACTTGTAGTAAGTCAGAAAGTGAAAGACACATATCATATCATATCACTTATAGGTGTTACCTATAAATTGATACCAGGGCAGATATTTCCACGGAGAAGGGCAATCACAGATTCATTAAACAAACTTATGGTTCACCAAAGGAAAGGTGTGAGGATTGAATTCATTACGATATTGGGGTTAACAGGCAGATACAAACACAGGTGAAATATATAATCACCAAAGACCTACGGAATACCAAGAGAAGACTACTCAACATTCTGTCATAACCTACATGGGAAAAGGATCCCAGGAAGAACAGACATATGTATATGTGTAAAAGAAACACATCTTGCACACCAAAAACAAGCCAAACGTTGTAATCAAACTTGCTGTAATAAAAAATTAAAAAAATAAATTCAAAACAAAAACAAGAAGTAGTGAGACAAACTTGAGGGGCTTTCTCCTGGCCCATTCCGTTCTAAATTCCAATCTAGAACGTGAATTCCATTGAGGCTCTGCTGCCCTAGTAACCAGATTTGGTACGGGAGAACTGCTGCCACCTTGTGGCCGTTTCCCACAACAGCAGCTTTCATCCCAGCGCTAATGGTCAGTGGATATTCAAAATCATGACAGGCCTGTAAATGACACCTGCCCTGAAAACAAATCCTGGGGTCATATATCGACCAAAAAATTCAAAAGACGTCCATATTTCAAAATGACAGTTTCAAGAGGCATATTTTACGCACATTAGTGTTCTGCTTCTTTTGCTTTCTTTCTTTCTTGGTTAAAAAAACGGGAATGGAAAAAGGCAACCCTCAGAATGGGCGAAAACGTTCGCAAAAGAATCAATGGACAAAGGTTTAATCTCCAATATATATAAACAGCTCATGCAGCTTAATATTAATAAAACAAACAACCCAATACAAAAATGGGCAGAAGATCTAAATAGACGTTTCTTCCAAGAAGACACAGAGATGGCCAAGACGCACATGAAAAGCTGCTCAACATCACTAATTATTAGAGAAATGCAAATCAAAACTACAATGAGGTATGACCTCACTCCTGTTAGAATCGGGATCATCAGAAAATCTACAAACAACAAATTCTGGGGAGGGTGTGGACAAAAGGAACCCTCTTCCGCTATTGGTGGGCATGTAAATTGATACAGTCACTATGGAGAACAGTATGGAGGTTCCTTTAAAAAACTAAAAAGAGAATTACCATAGGATCCAGCAATCCCACTTCTGGGCATATACCCAGAGAAAACCATAAATCACAAAGACACATTCACCACAATGTTCATTGCAGCACTATTTACAATAGCCAGGTAATGGAAGCAACCTAAATGCCCACAGACAGACGAATGGATAAAGATGTGGTACATATATAAAATGGAATATTACTGACCCATAAAAAGGAATGAAACTGGGTCATTTGTAGAGAAGTCGATGGATCTAGAGACTGTCATACAGAGGGTAGTAAGTCAGAAAGAGAAAAACAAATATTGTATATTAATGCACATATGTGGAAACTAGAAAAATGGTACAAATGAACTAGTTTGCAGGGCAGAAATAGAGACAGAGGTAGAGAACAAACGTATGGACACCAAGTGGGGGAAGCCATGGGGTGGTGGTGGTGGGATGAGTTGGGAGATTGGGATTGACCAGTATACATGTATATGCATGAAATAGATAACTAATAATAACCTGCTGTATAAAAAAATAAATAAAATTAAATTTCAAAATTTTTAAAAATAAAATTTAAAAATAAAACAGGAAAAAGTTCTTCCATTCACAGAGATGTATTTATATGAATGAATTATTTCCATGCTTATATCAATAAATACATAAAAGAGGAATAAAATCTAACTCGAACTAAAAAAAAAAAAAAACGGAACCTAACAGTTATACAGAGTAAATCCCTTGAAAGGCACTTGCTCCAGCGGTAAACAATTCTGAAATTGGTCAGAGGTGGGGAATCATCTCTCATACAGCCAGCAGCCCCGCCCCCGCACGCAAGGAGCGTCCTCATCAAAAAGCTGGGGGACCGTGCCGAGGCCACTGTGAGTAAAGGTGAGCTGAGCCCCAGGCCAGCTGCTGTTGAAATTTTCCCTCCCTTCCCAGGTAAAACACCTGAATATGTACAAGTGCTTGAAAACCTAGCGGAAGGGCCATGGAGCCACACCAGCGACAGCACGCTGGCCAACTTGGTGCCTGCAGGCCAGCCAGGATGGTCCTGGCCCCGGGCGCTCTTCTGGAAGCTTTCCATTTCCCTGCCTGAGATACCCCTCCTGTCCCGGCCCCCACTCCTATTTTTCCTTCCTTACCTCAGCCCGGAGAGAAATTCCAGTGGAAGTTATGGGTGACACATCCTCTTTTTACAGGTGGCAGCCTGGCAACTCCTGCAGAAAGTCCAGCAGAGCCCCACTCACACCGGGCCACCCACAAAGCCGTGGACCCTCACACCCTCCCACCAGCACAGCCCCGAGACTGCTGACGGGGCAGAGAATATGGAGTCAGGCACAGCTGCAGGGGCTATTGCTGCCTGGAGTGCTGTTTATATTGACCTCAACCCAGGCACACCTGGGGAGGGCTTGCCGGCAGGGTCAGGCTGCCCAGGTCAGCTAATCCTCAGCCCTCAGGGAATCACATTGCAGAAAATGGACCTCGCTAAGACAGAATATTAGCCAAGGAAAAAAAGCACACAATGCCATTTGCAGCACCGTAGATGAGTCTAGAGGTAATCACGTGACTTGTAGTAAGTCAGAAACTGAAAGACACATATCGTATGATATCACTTATAGGTGTTACCTACAAATTGATACCAGGGCAGATATTTCCATGGAGAAGGGCAATCACAGATTCATTAAACAAACTTATGGTTCACCAATGGAAAGGTTTGAGGATTGGATTCATTACGATATTGGGGTTAACAGACAGATACAAACACAGGTGAAATATATAATCACCAAAGACCTACGGAATACCAAGAGAAGACTACTCAACATTCTGTCATAACGTACATGGGAAAAGGATCCCAGGAAGAACAGACATATGTATATGTGTAAAAGAAACACATCTTGCACACCAAAAACAAGCCAAACGTTGTAATCAAACTTGCTGTAATAAAAAATAAAAAAAATAAATTCAAAACAAAAACAAGAAGTAGTGAGAGAAACTTGAGGGGCTTTCTCCTGGCCCATTCCGTTCTAAATTCCAATCTAGAACGTGAATTCCATTGAGGCTCTGCTGCCCTAGTAACCAGATTTGGTACGGGAGAACTGCTGCCACCTTGTGGCCGTTTCCCACAACAGCAGCTTTCATCCCAGCGCTAATGGTCAGTGGATATTCAAAATCATGACAGGCCTGTAAATGACACCTGCCCTGAAAACAAATCCTGGGGTCATATATCGACCAAAAAATTCAAAAGACGTCCATATTTCAAAATGACAGTTTCAAGAGGCATATTTTACGCACATTAGTGTTCTGCTTCTTTTGCTTTCTTTCTTTCTTGGTTAAAAAAACGGGAATGGAAAAAGGCAACCCTCAGAATGGGCGAAAACGTTCGCAAAAGAATCAATGGACAAAGGTTTAATCTCCAATATATATAAACAGCTCATGCAGCTTAATATTAATAAAACAAACAACCCAATACAAAAATGGGCAGAAGATCTAAATAGACGTTTCTTCCAAGAAGACACAGAGATGGCCAAGACGCACATGAAAAGCTGCTCAACATCACTAATTATTAGAGAAATGCAAATCAAAACTACAATGAGGTATGACCTCACTCCTGTTAGAATCGGGATCATCAGAAAATCTACAAACAACAAATTCTGGGGAGGGTGTGGACAAAAGGAACCCTCTTCCGCTATTGGTGGGCATGTAAATTGATACAGTCACTATGGAGAACAGTATGGAGGTTCCTTTAAAAAACTAAAAAGAGAATTACCATAGGATCCAGCAATCCCACTTCTGGGCATATACCCAGAGAAAACCATAAATCACAAAGACACATTCACCACAATGTTCATTGCAGCACTATTTACAATAGCCAGGTAATGGAAGCAACCTAAATGCCCACAGACAGACGAATGGATAAAGATGTGGTACATATATAAAATGGAATATTACTGAGCCATAAAAAGGAATGAAACTGGGTCATTTGTAGAGAAGTCGATGGATCTAGAGACTGTCATACAGAGGGTAGTAAGTCAGAAAGAGAAAAACAAATATTGTATATTAATGCACATATGTGGAAACTAGAAAAATGGTACAAATGAACTAGTTTGCAGGGCAGAAATAGAGACAGAGGTAGAGAACAAACGTATGGACACCAAGTGGGGGAAGCCATGGGGTGGTGGTGGTGGGATGAGTTGGGAGATTGGGATTGACCAGTATACATGTATATGCATGAAATAGATAACTAATAATAACCTGCTGTATAAAAAAATAAATAAAATTAAATTTCAAAATTTTTAAAAATAAAATTTAAAAATAAAACAGGAAAAAGTTCTTCCATTCACACAGATGTATTTATATGAATGAATTATTTCCATGCTTATATCAATAAATACATAAAAGAGGAATAAAATCTAACTCGAACTAAAAAAAAAAAAAAACGGAACCTAACAGTTATACAGAGTAAATCCCTTGAAAGGCACTTGCTCCAGCGGTAAACAATTCTGAAATTGGTCAGAGGTGGGGAATCATCTCTCATACAGCCAGCAGCCCCGCCCCCGCACGCAAGGAGCGTCCTCATCAAAAAGCTGGGGGACCGTGCCGAGGCCACTGTGAGTAAAGGTGAGCTGAGCCCCAGGCCAGCTGCTGTTGAAATTTTCCCTCCCTTCCCAGGTAAAACACCTGAATATGTACAAGTGCTTGAAAACCTAGCGGAAGGGCCATGGAGCCACACCAGCGACAGCACGCTGGCCAACTTGGTGCCTGCAGGCCAGCCAGGATGGTCCTGGCCCCGGGCGCTCTTCTGGAAGCTTTCCATTTCCCTGCCTGAGATACCCCTCCTGTCCCGGCCCCCACTCCTATTTTTCCTTCCTTACCTCAGCCCGGAGAGAAATTCCAGTGGAAGTTATGGGTGACACATCCTCTTTTTACAGGTGGCAGCCTGGCAACTCCTGCAGAAAGTCCAGCAGAGCCCCACTCACACCGGGCCACCCACAAAGCCGTGGACCCTCACACCCTCCCACCAGCACAGCCCCGAGACTGCTGACGGGGCAGAGAATATGGAGTCAGGCACAGCTGCAGGGGCTATTGCTGCCTGGAGTGCTGTTTATATTGACCTCAACCCAGGCACACCTGGGGAGGGCTTGCCGGCAGGGTCAGGCTGCCCAGGTCAGCTAATCCTCAGCCCTCAGGGAATCACATTGCAGAAAATGGACCTCGCTAAGACAGAATATTAGCCAAGGAAAAAAAGCACACAATGCCATTTGCAGCACCGTAGATGAGTCTAGAGGTAATCACGTGACTTTTAGTAAGTCAGAAACTGAAAGACACATATCGTATGATATCACTTATAGGTGTTACCTACAAATTGATACCAGGGCAGATATTTCCATGGAGAAGGGCAATCACAGATTCATTAAACAAACTTATGGTTCACCAATGGAAAGGTTTGAGGATTGGATTCATTACGATATTGGGGTTAACAGACAGATACAAACACAGGTGAAATATATAATCACCAAAGACCTACGGAATACCAAGAGAAGACTACTCAACATTCTGTCATAACGTACATGGGAAAAGGATCCCAGGAAGAACAGACATATGTATATGTGTAAAAGAAACACATCTTGCACACCAAAAACAAGCCAAACGTTGTAATCAAACTTGCTGTAATAAAAAAATTTAAAAAATTAAATTCAAAACACGAACAAGAAGTAGTTAGACAAACTTGAGGGGCTTTCTCCTGGCCCATTCCGTTCTAAATTCCAATCTAGAACGTGAATTCCATTGAGGCTCTGCTGCCCTAGTAACCATATTTGGTAAGGGAGAACTGCTGCCACCTTGTGGCCGTTTCACACAACAGCAGCTTTCATCCCAGCGCTAATGGTCAGTGGATATTCAAAATCATGACAGGCCTGTAAATGACACCTGCCCTGAAAACAAATCCTGGGGTCATATATCGACCAAAAAATTCAAAAGACGTCCATATTTCAAAATGACAGCTTCAAGAGGCATATTTTACGCACATTAGTGTTCTGCTTCTTTTGCTTTCTTTCTTTCTTGGTTAAAAAAACGGGAATGGAAAAAGGCAACCCTCAGAATGGACGAAAACGTTCGCAAAAGAATCAATGGACAAAGGTTTAATCTCCAATATATATAAACAGCTCATGCAGCTTAATATTAATAAAACAAACAACCCAATACAAAAATGGGCAGAAGATCTAAATAGACGTTTCTTCCAAGAAGACACAGAGATGGCCAAGACGCACATGAAAAGCTGCTCAACATCACTAATTATTAGAGAAATGCAAATCAAAACTACAATGATGTATGACGTGACTCCTGTTAGAATCGGGATCATCAGAAAATCTACAAACAACAAATTCTGGGGACGGTGTGGACAAAAGGAACCCTCTTCCGCTATTGGTGGGCATGTAAATTGATACAGTCACTATGGAGAACAGTATGGAGGTTCCTTTAAAAAACTAAAAAGAGAAATACCATAGGATCCAGCAATCCCACTTCTGGGCATATACCCAGAGAAAACCATAAATCACAAAGACACATTCACCACAATATTCATTGCAGCACTATTTACAATAGCCAGGTAATGGAAGCAACCTAAATGCCCACAGACAGACGAATGGATAAAGATGTGGTACATATATAAAATGGAATATTACTGAGCCATAAAAAGGAATGAAACTGGGTCATTTGTAGAGAAGTCGATGGATCTAGACACTGTCATACAGAGGGAAGTATGTCAGAAAGAGAAAAACAAATATTGTATATTAATGCATATATGTGGAACCTAGAAAAATGGTACAAATGAACTAGTTTGCAGGGCAGAAATAGAGACAGAGGTAGAGAACAAACGTATGGACACCAAGTGGGGGAAGCCATGGGGTGGTGGTGGTGGGATGAGTTGGGACATTGGGATTGACCTGTATGCATGTATATGCATGAAATAGATAACTAAGAATAACCTGCTGTATAAAAAAATAAATAAAATTAAATTTCAAAATTTTTAAAAATAAAATTTAAAAATAAAACAGGAAAAAGTTCTTCCATTCACACAGATGTATTTATATGAATGAATTATTTCCATGCTTATATCAATAAATACATAAAAGAGGAATAAAATCTAACTCGAACCAAAAAAAAAAAAAACCGGAACCTAACAGTTATACAGAGTAAATCCCTAGAAAGGCACTTGCTCCAGCGGTAAACAATTCTGAAATTGGTCAGAGGTGGGGAATCATCTCTCATACAGCCAGCAGCCCTGCCCCGCCACGCAAGGAGCGTCCTCATCGCAAAGCTGGGTGACCGTGCCGAGGCCTCTGTGAGTAAACGTGAGCTGAGCCCCAGGCCAGCTGCTGTTGAAATTTTCCCTCCCTTCCCAGGTAAAACACCTGCATATGTACAAGTGCTTGAAAACCTAGATGAAGGGCCATGGAGCCACACCAGCGACAGCACGCTGGCCAACTTGGTGCCTGCAGGCCAGCCAGGATGGTCCTGGCCCCGGGCGCTCTTCTGGATGCTTTCCATTTCCCTGCCTGAGATACCCCTCCTGTCCCGGCCCCCACTCCATTTTTTCCTTCGTCACCTCAGCCCGGAGAGAAATTCCAGTGGAAGTTATGGGTGACACATCCTCTTCTTTACAGGTGGCAGCCTGGCAACTCCTGCAGAAATTCCAGCAGAGCCCCACTCACACTGGGCCACCCACAAAGCCGTGGACCCTCACACCCTCCCACCAGCACAGCCCCGAGACTGCTGACGGGGCAGAGAATATGGAGTCAGGCACAGCTGCAGGGGCTATTGCTGCCTGGAGTGCTGTTTATATTGACCTCAACCCAGGCACACCTGGGGAGGGCTTGCCGGCAGGGTCAGGCTGCCCAGGTCAGCTAATCCTCAGCCCTCAGGGAATCACATTGCAGAAAATGGACCTCGCTAAGACAGAATATTCGCCAAGGAAAAAAAGCACACAATGCCATTTGCAGCACCGTAGATGAGTCTAGAGGTAATCACGTGACTTGTAGTAAGTCAGAAAGTGAAAGACACATATCATATCATATCACTTATAGCTGTTACCTATAAATTGATACCAGGGCAGATATTTCCACGGAGAAGGGCAATCACAGATTCATTAAACAAACTTATGGTTCACCAAAGGAAAGGTGTGAGGATTGAATTCATTACGATATTGGGGTTAACAGACAGATACAAACACAGGTGAAATATATAATCACCAAAGACCTACGGAATACCAAGAGAAGACTACTCAACATTCTGTCATAACCTACATGGGAAAAGGATCCCAGGAAGAACAGACATATGTATATGTGTAAAAGAAACACATCTTGCACACCAAAAACAAGCCAAACGTTGTAATCAAACTTGCTGTAATAAAAAAATTAAAAAAATTAAATTCAAAACACGAACAAGAAGTAGTGAGACAAACTTGAGGGGCTTTCTCCTGGCCCATTCCGTTCTAAATTCCAATCTAGAACGTGAATTCCATTGAGGCTCTGCTGCCCTAGTAACCAGATTTGGTAAGGGAGAACTGCTGCCACCTTGTGGCCATTTCACACAACAGCAGCTTTCATCCCAGCGCTAATGGTCAGTGGATATTCAAAATCATGACAGGCCTGTAAATGACACCTGCCCTGAAAACAAATCCTGGGGTCATATATCGACCAAAAAATTCAAAAGACGTCCATATTTCAAAATGACAGCTTCAAGAGGCATATTTTACGCACATTAGTGTTCTGCTTCTTTTGCTTTCTTTCTTGGTTAAAAAAACGGGAATGGAAAAAGGCAACCCTCAGAATGGACGAAAACGTTCGCAAAAGAATCAATGGACAAAGGTTTAATCTCCAATATATATAAACAGCTCATGCAGCTTAATATTAATAAAACAAACAACCCAATACAAAAATGTGCAGAAGATCTAAACAGACGTTTCTTCCAAGAAGACACAGAGATGGCCAAGACGCACATGAAAAGCTGCTCAACATCACTAATTATTAGAGAAATGCAAATCAAAACTACAATGATGTATGACGTGACTCCTGTTAGAATCGGGATCATCAGAAAATCTACAAACAACAAATTCTGGGGACGGTGTGGACAAAAGGAACCCTCTTCCGCTATTGGTGGGCATGTAAATTGATACAGTCACTATGGAGAACAGTATGGAGGTTCCTTTAAAAAAGTAAAAAGAGAAATACCATAGGATCCAGCAATCCCACTTCTGGGCATATACCCAGAGAAAACCATAAATCACAAAGACACATTCACCACAATATTCATTGCAGCACTATTTACAATAGCCAGGTAATGGAAGCAACCTAAATGCCCACAGACAGACGAATGGATAAAGATGTGGTACATATATAAAATGGAATATTACTGAGCCATAAAAAGGAATGAAACTGGGTCATTTGTAGAGAAGTCGATGGATCTAGAGACTGTCATACAGAGGGAAGAAGTCAGAAAGAGAAAAACAAATATTGTATATTAATGCATATAGGTGGAACCTAGAAAAATGGTACAAATGAACTAGTTTGCAGGGCAGAAATAGAGACAGAGGTAGAGAACAAACGTATGGACACCAAGTGGGGGAAGAGATGGGGTGGTGGTGGTGGGATGAGTTGGGAGATTGGGATTGACCTATATACATGTATATGCATGAAATAGATAACTAAGAATAACCTGCTGTAAAAAAAAATAAATAAAATTAGATTTCAAAATTTTAAAAAATAAAATTTAAAAATAAAACAGGAAAAAGTTCTTCCATTCACACAGATGTATTTATATGAATGAATTATTTCCATGCTTATATCAATAAATACAGAAAAGAGGAATAAAATCTAACTCGAACCAAAAAAAAAAAAAACCGGAACCTAACAGTTATACAGAGTAAATCCCTACAAAGGCACTTGCTCCAGCGGTAAACAATTCTGAAATTGGTCAGAGGTGGGGAATCATCTCTCATACAGCCAGCAGCCCTGCCCCGCCACGCAAGGAGCGTCCTCATCGCAAAGCTGGGTGACCGTGCTGAGGCCTCTGTGAGTAAACGTGAGCTGAGCCCCAGGCCAGCTGCTGTTGAAATTTTCCCTCCCTTCCCAGGTAAAACACCTGAATATGTACAAGTGCTTGAAAACCTAGAGGAAGGGCCATGGAGCCACACCAGCGACAGCACGCTGGCCAACTTGGTGCCTGCAGGCCAGCCAGGATGGTCCTGGCCCCGGGCGCTCTTCTGGAAGCTTTCCATTTCCCTGCCTGAGATACCCCTCCTGTCCCGGCCCCCACTCCTTTTTTTCCTTCCTCACCTCAGCCCGGAGAGAAATTCCAGTGGAAGTTATGGGTGACACATCCTCTTCTTTACAGGTGGCAGCCTGGCAACTCCTGCAGAAAGTCCAGCAGAGCCCCACTCACACCGGGCCACCCACAAAGCCGTGGACCCTCACACCCTCCCACCATCACAGCCCCGAGACAGCTGACGGGGCAGAGAATATGGAGTCAGGCACAGCTGCAGGGGCTATTGCTGCCTTGAGTGCTGTTTTTATTGACCTCAACCCAGGCACACCTGGGGAGGGCTTGCCGGCAGGGTCAGGCTGCCCAGGTCAGCTAATCCTCAGCCCTCAGGGAATCACATTGCAGAAAATGGACCTCGCTAAGACAGAATATTCGCCAAGGAAAAAAAGCACACAATGCCATTTGCAGCACCGTAGATGAGTCTAGAGGTAATCACGTGACTTGTAGTAAGTCAGAAAGTGAAAGACACATATCATATCATATCACTTATAGGTGTTACCTATAAATTGATACCAGGGCAGATATTTCCACGGAGAAGGGCAATCACAGATTCATTAAACAAACTTATGGTTCACCAAAGGAAAGGTGTGAGGATTGAATTCATTACGATATTGGGGTTAACAGACAGATACAAACACAGGTGAAATATATAATCACCAAAGACCTACAGAATACCAAGAGAAGACTACTCAACATTCTGTCATAACCTACATGGGAAAAGGATCCCAGGAAGAACAGACATATGTATATGTGTAAAAGAAACACATCTTGCACACCAAAAACAAGCCAAACGTTGTAATCAAACTTGCTGTAATAAAAAATAAAAAAAATAAATTCAAAACAAAAACAAGAAGTAGTGAGACAAACTTGAGGGGCTTTCTCCTGGCCCATTCTGTTCTAAATTCCAATCTAGAACGTGAATTCCATTGAGGCTCTGCTGCCCTAGTAACCAGATTTGGTACGGGAGAACTGCTTCCACCGTGTGGCCGTTTCCCACAACAGCAGCTTTCATCCCAGCGCTAATGGTCAGTGGATATTCAAAATCATGACAGGCCTGTAAATGACACCTGCCCTGAAAACAAATCCTGGGGTCATATATCGACCAAAAAATTCAAAAGACGTCCATATTTCAAAATGACAGTTTCAAGAGGCATATTTTACGCACATTAGTGTTCTGCTTCTTTTGCTTTCTTTCTTTCTTGGTTAAAAAAACGGGAATGGAAAAAGGCAACCCTCAGAATGGGCGAAAACGTTCGCAAAAGAATCAATGGACAAAGGTTTAATCTCCAATATATATAAACAGCTCATGCAGCTTAATATTAATAAAACAAACAACCCAATACAAAAATGGGCAGAAGATCTAAATAGACGTTTCTTCCAAGAAGACACAGAGATGGCCAAGACGCACATGAAAAGCTGCTCAACATCACTAATTATTAGAGAAATGCAAATCAAAACTACAATGAGGTATGACCTCACTCCTGTTAGAATCGGGATCATCAGAAAATCTACAAACAACAAATTCTGGGGAGGGTGTGGACAAAAGGAACCCTCTTCCGCTATTGGTGGGCATGTAAATTGATACAGTCACTATGGAGAACAGTATGGAGGTTCCTTTAAAAAACTAAAAAGAGAATTACCATAGGATCCAGCAATCCCACTTCTGGGCATATACCCAGAGAAAACCATAAATCACAAAGACACATTCACCACAATGTTCATTGCAGCACTATTTACAATAGCCAGGTAATGGAAGCAACCTAAATGCCCACAGACAGACGAATGGATAAAGATGTGGTACATATATAAAATGGAATATTACTGAGCCATAAAAAGGAATGAAACTGGGTCATTTGTAGAGAAGTCGATGGATCTAGAGACTGTCATACAGAGGGTAGTAAGTCAGAAAGAGAAAAACAAATATTGTATATTAATGCACATATGTGGAAACTAGAAAAATGGTACAAATGAACTAGTTTGCAGGGCAGAAATAGAGACAGAGGTAGAGAACAAACGTATGGACACCAAGTGGGGGAAGCCATGGGGTGGTGGTGGTGGGATGAGTTGGGAGATTGGGATTGACCAGTATACATGTATATGCATGAAATAGATAACTAATAATAACCTGCTGTATAAAAAAATAAATAAAATTAAATTTTAAATTTTTAAAAATAAAATTTAAAAATAAAACAGGAAAAAGTTCTTCCATTCACACAGATGTATTTATATGAATGAATTATTTCCATGCTTATATCAATAAATACATAAAAGAGGAATAAAATCTAACTCGAACTAAAAAAAAAAAAAAAACGGAACCTAACAGTTATACAGAGTAAATCCCTTGAAAGGCACTTGCTCCAGCGGTAAACAATTCTGAAATTGGTCAGAGGTGGGGAATCATCTCTCATACAGCCAGCAGCCCCGCCCCCGCACGCAAGGAGCGTCCTCAACGCAAAGCTGGGGGACCGTGCCGAGGCCACTGTGAGTAAAGGTGAGCTGAGACCCAGGCCAGCTGCTGTTGAAATTTTCCCTCCCTTCCCAGGTAAAACACCTGAATATGTACAAGTGCTTGAAAACCTAGCGGAAGGGCCATGGAGCCACACCAGCGACAGCACGCTGGCCAACTTGGTGCCTGCAGGCCAGCCAGGATGGTCCTGGCCCCGGGCGCTCTTCTGGAAGCTTTCCATTTCCCTGCCTGAGATACCCCTCCTGTCCCGGCCCCCACTCCTATTTTTCCTTCCTTACCTCAGCCCGGAGAGAAATTCCAGTGGAAGTTATGGGTGACACATCCTCTTTTTACAGGTGGCAGCCTGGCAACTCCTGCAGAAAGTCCAGCAGAGCCCCACTCACACCGGGCCACCCACAAAGCCGTGGACCCTCACACCCTCCCACCATCACAGCCCCGAGACTGCTGACGGGGCAGAGAATATGGAGTCAGGAACAGCTGCAGGGGCTATTGCTGCCTGGAATGCTGTTTATATTGACCTCAACCCAGGCACACCTGGGGAGGGCTTGCCGGCAGGGTCAGGCTGCCCAGGTCAGCTAATCCTCAGCCCTCAGGGAATCACATTGCAGAAAATGGACCTCGCTAAGACAGAATATTAGCCAAGGAAAAAAAGGACA
This sequence comes from Mesoplodon bidens, assembly GCF_964165515.1. NCBI lineage: Eukaryota > Metazoa > Chordata > Mammalia > Artiodactyla > Ziphiidae > Mesoplodon > Mesoplodon bidens. Next base: position 274,015 of record NW_027671923.1, read on the forward strand.
CAATGCCATTTGCAGCACCGTAGATGAGTCTAGAGGTAATCACGTGACTTGTAGTAAGTCAGAAACTGAAAGACACATATCGTATGATATCACTTATAGGTGTTACCTACAAATTGATACCAGGGCAGATATTTCCATGGAGAAGGGCAATCACAGATTCATTAAACAAACTTATGGTTCACCAATGGAAAGGTGTGAGGATTGGATTCATTACGATATTGGGGTTAACAGACAGATACAAACACAGGTGAAATATATAATCACCGAAGACCTACGGAATACCAAGAGAAGGCTACTCAACATTCTGTCATAACGTACATGTGAAAAGGATCCCAGGAAGAACAGACATATGTATATGTGTAAAAGAAACACATCTTGCACACCAAAAACAAGCCAAACGTTGTAATCAAACTTGCTGTCATAAAAAAATTTAAAAAATTAAATTCAAAACACGAACAAGAAGTAGTGAGACAAACTTGAGGGGCTTTCTCCTGGCCCATTCCGTTCTAAATTCCAATCTAGAACGTGAATTCCATTGAGGCTCTGCAGCCCTAGTAACCAGATTTGATAAGGGAGAACTGCTGCCAACTTGTGGCCGTTTCACACATCAGCAGCTTTCATCCCAGCGCTAATGGTCAGTGGATATTCAAAATCATGACAGGCCTGTAAATGACACCTGCCCTGAAAACAAATCCTGGGGTCATATATCGACCAAAAAATTCAAAAGACGTCCATATTTCAAAATGACAGTTTCAAGAGGCATATTTTACGCACATTAGTGTTCTGCTTCTTTTGCTTTCTTTCTTTTTTGGTTAAAAAAACGGGAATGGAAAAAGGCAACCCTCAGAATGGACGAAAACGTTCGCAAAAGAATCAATGGACAAAGGTTTAATCTCCAATATATATAAACAGCTCATGCAGCTTAATATTAATAAAACAAACAACCCAATACAAAAATGGGCAGAAGATCTAAATAGACGTTTCTTCCAAGAAGACACAGAGATGGCCAAGACGCACATGAAAAGCTGCTCAACATCACTAATTATTAGAGAAATGCAAATCAAAACTACAATGATGTATGACGTGACTCCTGTTAGAATCGGGATCATCAGAAAATCTACAAACAACAAATTCTGGGGACGGTGTGGACAAAAGGAACCCTCTTCCGCTATTGGTGGGCATGTAAATTGATACAGTCACTATGGAGAACAGTATGGAGGTTCCTTTAAAAAACTAAAAAGAGAAATACCATAGGATCCAGCAGTCCCACTTCTGGGCATATACCCAGAGAAAACCATAAATCACAAAGACACATTCACCACAATATTCATTGCAGCACTATTTACAATAGCCAGGTAATGGAAGCAACCTAAATGCCCACAGACAGACGAATGGATAAAGATGTGGTACATATATAAAATGGAATATTACTGAGCCATAATAAGGAATGAAACTGGGTCATTTGTAGAGAAGTCGATGGATCTAGAGACTGTCATACAGAGGGAAGTAAGTCAGAAAGAGAAAAACAAATATTGTATATTAATGCATATATGTGGAACCTAGAAAAATGGTACAAATGAACTAGTTTGCAGGGCAGAAATAGAGACAGAGGTAGAGAACAAACGTATGGACACCAAGTGGGGGAAGACATGGGGTGGTGGTGGTGGGATGAGTTGGGAGATTGGGATTGACCTGTATGCATGTATATGCATGAAATAGATAACGAAGAATAACCTGCTGTATAAAAAAATAAATAAAATTAAATTTCAAAATTTTTAAAAATAAAATTTAAAAATAAAACAGAAAAATGTTCTTCCATTCACACAGATGTATTTATATGAATGAATTATTTCCATGCTTATATCAATAAATAGATAAAAGAGGAAAAAAATCTAACTCGAACCAAAAAAAGAAAACCGGAACCTAACAGTTATACAGAGTAAATCCCTACAAAGGCACTTGCTCCAGCGGTAAACAATTCTGAAATTGGTCAGAGGTGGGGAATCATCTCTCATACAGCCAGCAGCCCTGCCCCGCCACGCAAGGAGCGTCCTCATCGCAAAGCTGGGTGACCGTGCCGAGGCCTCTGTGAGTAAACGTGAGCTGAGCCCCAGGCCAGCTGCTGTTGAAATTTTCCCTCCCTTCCCAGGTAAAACACCTGAATATGTACAAGTGCTTGAAAACCTAGAGGAAGGGCCATGGAGCCACACCAGCGACAGCACGCTGGCCAACTTGGTGCCTGCAGGCCAGCCAGGATGGTCCTGGCCCCGGGCGCTCTTCTGGAAGCTTTCCATTTCCCTGCCTGAGATACCCCTCCTGTCCCGGCCCCCACTCCTTTTTTTCCTTCCTCACCTCAGCCCGGAGAGAAATTCCAGTGGAAGTTATGGGTGACACATCCTCTTCTTTACAGGTGGCAGCCTGGAAACTCCTGCAGAAAGTCCAGCAGAGCCCCACTCACACCGGGCCACCCACAAAGCCGTGGACCCTCACACCCTCCCACCATCACAGCCCCGAGACAGCTGACGGGGCAGAGAATATGGAGTCAGGCACAGCTGCAGGGGCTATTGCTGCCTGGAGTGCTGTTTTTATTGACCTCAACCCAGGCACACCTGGGGAGGGCTTGCCGGCAGGGTCAGGCTGCCCAGGTCAGCTAATCCTCAGCCCTCAGGGAATCACATTGCAGAAAATGGACCTTGCTAAGACAGAATATTCGCCAAGGGAAAAAAGCACACAATGCCATTTGCAGCACCGTAGATGAGTCTAGAGGTAATCACGTGACTTGTAGTAAGTCAGAAACTGAAAGACACATATCATATCATATCACTTATAGGTGTTACCTATAAATTGATACCAGGGCAGATATTTCCACGGAGAAGGGCAATCACAGATTCATTAAACAAACTTATGGTTCACCAAAGGAAAGGTGTGAGGATTGAATTCATTACGATATTGGGGTTAACAGACAGATACAAACACAGGTGAAATATATAATCACCAAAGACCTACGGAATACCAAGAGAAGACTACTCAACATTCTGTCATAACGTACATGGGAAAAGGATCCCAGGAAGAACAGACATATGTATATGTGTAAAAGAAACACATCTTGCACACCAAAAACAAGCCAAACGTTGTAATCAAACTTGCTGTCATAAAAAATAAAAAAAATAAATTCAAAACAAAAACAAGAAGTAGTGAGACAAACTTGAGGGGCTTTCTCCTGGCCCATTCCGTTCTAAATTCCAATCTAGAACGTGAATTCCATTGAGGCTCTGCTGCTCTAGTAACCAGATTTGGTAAGGGAGAACTGCTTCCACCGTGTGCCCGTTTCCCACAACAGCAGCTTTCATCCCAGCGCTAATGGTCAGTGGATATTCAAAATCATTAGAGGCCTGTAAATGACACATGCCCTGAAAACAAATCCTGGGGTCATATATCGACCAAAAAATTCAAAAGACGTCCATATTTCAAAATGACAATTTCAAGAGGCATATTTTACACACATTCGTGTTCTGCTTCTTTTGCTTTCTTTCTTTCTTCGTTAAAAAAACGGGAATGGAAAAAGGCAACCCTCAGAATGGGCGAAAACGTTCGCAAAAGAATCAATGGACAAAGGTTTAATCTCCAATATATATAAACAGCTCATGCAGCTTAATATTAATAAAACAAACAACCCAATACAAAAATGGGCAGAAGATCTAAATAGACGTTTCTTCCAAGAAGACACAGAGATGGCCAAGACGCACATGAAAAGCTGCTCAACATCACTAATTATTAGAGAAATGCAAATCAAAACTACAATGATGTATGACGTGACTCCTGTTAGAATCGGGATCATCAGAAAATCTACAAACAACAAATTCTGGGGACGGTGTGGACAAAAGGAACCCTCTTCCGCTATTGGTGGGCATGTAAATTGATACAGTCACTATGCAGAACAGTATGGAGGTTCCTTTAAAAAAGTAAAAAGAGAAATACCATAGGATCCAGCAATCCCACTTCTGGGCATATACCCAGAGAAAACCATAAATCACAAAGACACATTCACCACAATATTCATTGCAGCACTATTTACAATAGCCAGGTAATGGAAGCAACCTAAATGCCCACAGACAGACGAATGGATAAAGATGTGGTACATATATAAAATGGAATATTACTGAGCCATAAAAAGGAATGAAACTGGGTCATTTGTAGAGAAGTCGATGGATCTAGAGACTGTCATACAGAGGGAAGTAAGTCAGAAAGAGAAAAACAAATATTGTATATTAATGCATATAGGTGGAACCTAGAAAAATGGTACAAATGAACTAGTTTGCAGGGCAGAAATAGAGACAGAGGTAGAGAACAAACGTATGGACACCAAGTGGGGGAAGCCATGGGGTGGTGGTGGTGGGATGAGTTGGGAGATTGGGATTGACCTGTATACATGTATATGCATGAAATAGATAACTAAGAATAACCTGCTGTAAAAAAAAATAAATAAAATTAAATTTCAAAATTTTTAAAAATAAAATTTAAAAATAAAACAGGAAAGAGTTCTTCCATTCACACAGATGTATTTATATGAATGAATTATTTCCATGCTTATATCAATAAATACATAAAAGAGGAATAAAATCTAACTCGAACCAAAAAAAAAAAAAACCGGAACCTAACAGTTATACAGAGTAAATCCCTACAAAGGCACTTGCTCCAGCGGTAAACAATTCTGAAATTGGTCAGAGGTGGGGAATCATCTCTCATACAGCCAGCAGCCCTGCCCCGCCACGCAAGGAGCGTCCTCATCGCAAAGCTGGGTGACCGTGCCGAGGCCTCTGTGAGTAAACGTGAGCTGAGCCCCAGGCCAGCTGCTGTTGAAATTTTCCCTCCCTTCCCAGGTAAAACACCTGAATATGTACAAGTGCTTGAAAACCTAGAGGAAGGGCCATGGAGCCACACCAGCGACAGCACGCTGGCCAACTTGGTGCCTGCAGGCCAGCCAGGATGGTCCTGGCCCCGGGCGCTCTTCTGGAAGCTTTCCATTTCCCTGCCTGAGATACCCCTCCTGTCCCGGCCCCCACTCCTTTTTTTCCTTCCTCACCTCAGCCCGGAGAGAAATTCCAGTGGAAGTTATGGGTGACACATCCTCTTCTTTACAGGTGGCAGCCTGGCAACTCCTGCAGAAAGTCCAGCAGAGCCCCACTCACACCGGGCCACCCACAAAGCCGTGGACCCTCACACCCTCCCACCATCACAGCCCCGAGACAGCTGACGGGGCAGAGAATATGGAGTCAGGCACAGCTGCAGGGGCTATTGCTGCCTGGAGTGCTGTTTATATTGACCTCAACCCAGGCACACCTGGGGAGGGCTTGCCGGCAGGGTCAGGCTGCCCAGGTCAGCTAATCCTCAGCCCTCAGGGAATCACATTGCAGAAAATGGACCTTGCTAAGACAGAATATTCGCCAAGGGAAAAAAGCACACAATGCCATTTGCAGCACCGTAGATGAGTCTAGAGGTAATCACGTGACTTGTAGTAAGTCAGAAACTGAAAGACACATATCATATCATATCACTTATAGGTGTTACCTATAAATTGATACCAGGGCAGATATTTCCACGGAGAAGGGCAATCACAGATTCATTAAACAAACTTATGGTTCACCAAAGGAAAGGTGTGAGGATTGAATTCATTACGATATTGGGGTTAACAGACAGATACAAACACAGGTGAAATATATAATCACCAAAGACCTACGGAATACCAAGAGAAGACTACTCAACATTCTGTCATAACGTACATGGGAAAAGGATCCCAGGAAGAACAGACATATGTATATGTGTAAAAGAAACACATCTTGCACACCAAAAACAAGCCAAACGTTGTAATCAAACTTGCTGTCATAAAAAATAAAAAAAATAAATTCAAAACAAAAACAAGAAGTAGTGAGACAAACTTGAGGGGCTTTCTCCTGGCCCATTCCGTTCTAAATTCCAATCTAGAACGTGAATTCCATTGAGGCTCTGCTGCTCTAGTAACCAGATTTGGTAAGGGAGAACTGCTTCCACCGTGTGCCCGTTTCCCACAACAGCAGCTTTCATCCCAGCGCTAATGGTCAGTGGATATTCAAAATCATTAGAGGCCTGTAAATGACACCTGCCCTGAAAACAAATCCTGGGGTCATATATCGACCAAAAAATTCAAAAGACGTCCATATTTCAAAATGACAATTTCAAGAGGCATATTTTACACACATTCGTGTTCTGCTTCTTTTGCTTTCTTTCTTTCTTCGTTAAAAAAACGGGAATAGAAAAAGGCAACCCTCAGAATGGGCGAAAACGTTCGCAAAAGAATCAATGGACAAAGGTTTAATCTCCAATATATATAAACAGCTCATGCAGCTTAATATTAATAAAACAAACAACCCAATACAAAAATGGGCAGAAGATCTAAATAGACGTTTCTTCCAAGAAGACACAGAGATGGCCAAGACGCACATGAAAAGCTGCTCAACATCACTAATTATTAGAGAAATGCAAATCAAAACTACAATGATGTATGACGTGACTCCTGTTAGAATCGGGATCATCAGAAAATCTACAAACAACAAATTCTGGGGACGGTGTGGACAAAAGGAACCCTCTTCCGCTATTGGTGGGCATGTAAATTGATACAGTCACTATACAGAACAGTATGGAGGTTCCTTTAAAAAAGTAAAAAGAGAAATACCATAGGATCCAGCAATCCCACTTCTGGGCATATACCCAGAGAAAACCATAAATCACAAAGACACATTCACCACAATATTCATTGCAGCACTATTTACAATAGCCAGGTAATGGAAGCAACCTAAATGCCCACAGACAGACGAATGGATAAAGATGTGGTACATATATAAAATGGAATATTACTGAGCCATAAAAAGGAATGAAACTGGGTCATTTGTAGAGAAGTCGATGGATCTAGAGACTGTCATACAGAGGGAAGTAAGTCAGAAAGAGAAAAACAAATATTGTATATTAATGCATATAGGTGGAACCTAGAAAAATGGTACAAATGAACTAGTTTGCAGGGCAGAAATAGAGACAGAGGTAGAGAACAAACGTATGGACACCAAGTGGGGGAAGCCATGGGGTGGTGGTGGTGGGATGAGTTGGGAGATTGGGATTGACCTGTATACATGTATATGCATGAAATAGATAACTAAGAATAACCTGCTGTAAAAAAAAATAAATAAAATTAAATTTCAAAATTTTTAAAAATAAAATTTAAAAATAAAACAGGAAAAAGTTCTTCCATTCACACAGATGTATTTATATGAATGAATTATTTCCATGCTTATATCAATAAATACATAAAAGAGGAATAAAATCTAACTCGAACCAAAAAAAAAAAAAAACCGGAACCTAACAGTTATACAGAGTAAATCCCTACAAAGGCACTTGCTCCAGCGGTAAACAATTCTGAAATTGGTCAGAGGTGGGGAATCATCTCTCATACAGCCAGCAGCCCTGCCCCGCCACGCAAGGAGCGTCCTCATCGCAAAGCTGGGTGACCGTGCCGAGGCCTCTGTGAGTAAACGTGAGCTGAGCCCCAGGCCAGCTGCTGTTGAAATTTTCCCTCCCTTCCCAGGTAAAACACCTGAATATGTACAAGTGCTTGAAAACCTAGAGGAAGGGCCATGGAGCCACACCAGCGACAGCACGCTGGCCAACTTGGTGCCTGCAGGCCAGCCAGGATGGTCCTGGCCCCGGGCGCTCTTCTGGAAGCTTTCCATTTCCCTGCCTGAGATACCCCTCCTGTCCCGGCCCCCACTCCTTTTTTTCCTTCCTCACCTCAGCCCGGAGAGAAATTCCAGTGGAAGTTATGGGTGACACATCCTCTTCTTTACAGGTGGCAGCCTGGCAACTCCTGCAGAAAGTCCAGCAGAGCCCCACTCACACCGGGCCACCCACAAAGCCGTGGACCCTCACACCCTCCCACCATCACAGCCCCGAGACAGCTGACGGGGCAGAGAATATGGAGTCAGGCACAGCTGCAGGGGCTATTGCTGCCTGGAGTGCTGTTTATATTGACCTCAACCCAGGCACACCTGGGGAGGGCTTGCCGGCAGGGTCAGGCTGCCCAGGTCAGCTAATCCTCAGCCCTCAGGGAATCACATTGCAGAAAATGGACCTTGCTAAGACAGAATATTCGCCAAGGGAAAAAAGCACACAATGCCATTTGCAGCACCGTAGATGAGTCTAGAGGTAATCACGTGACTTGTAGTAAGTCAGAAACTGAAAGACACATATCATATCATATCACTTATAGGTGTTACCTATAAATTGATACCAGGGCAGATATTTCCACGGAGAAGGGCAATCACAGATTCATTAAACAAACTTATGGTTCACCAAAGGAAAGGTGTGAGGATTGAATTCATTACGATATTGGGGTTAACAGACAGATACAAACACAGGTGAAATATATAATCACCAAAGACCTACGGAATACCAAGAGAAGACAACTCAACATTCTGTCATAACGTACATGGGAAAAGGATCCCAGGAAGAACAGACATATGTATATGTGTAAAAGAAACACATCTTGCACACCAAAAACAAGCCAAACGTTGTAATCAAACTTGCTGTCATAAAAAATAAAAAAAATAAATTCAAAACAAAAACAAGAAGTAGTGAGACAAACTTGAGGGGCTTTCTCCTGGCCCATTCCATTCTAAATTCCAATCTAGAACGTGAATTCCATTGAGGCTCTGCTGCCCTAGTAACCAGATTTGGTAAGGGAGAACTGCTTCCACCGTGTGCCCGTTTCCCACAACAGCAGCTTTCATCCCAGCGCTAATGGTCAGTGGATATTCAAAATCATTAGAGGCCTGTAAATGACACCTGCCCTGAAAACAAATCCTGGGGTCATATATCGACCAAAAAATTCAAAAGACGTCCATATTTCAAAATGACAATTTCAAGAGGCATATTTTACACACATTCGTGTTCTGCTTCTTTTGCTTTCTTTCTTTCTTCGTTAAAAAAACGGGAATGGAAAAAGGCAACCCTCAGAATGGGCGAAAACGTTCGCAAAAGAATCAATGGACAAAGGTTTAATCTCCAATATATATAAACAGCTCATGCAGCTTAATATTAATAAAACAAACAACCCAATACAAAAATGGGCAGAAGATCTAAATAGACGTTTCTTCCAAGAAGACACAGAGATGGCCAAGACGCACATGAAAAGCTGCTCAACATCACTAATTATTAGAGAAATGCAAATCAAAACTACAATGATGTATGACGTGACTCCTGTTAGAATCGGGATCATCAGAGAATCTACAAACAACAAATTCTGGGGACGGTGTGGACAAAAGGAACCCTCTTCCGCTATTGGTGGGCATGTAAATTGATACAGTCACTATGGAGAACAGTATGGAGGTTCCTTTAAAAAACTAAAAAGAGAATTACCATAGGATCCAGCAATCCCACTTCTGGGCATATACCCAGAGAAAACCATAAATCACAAAGACACATTCACCACAATGTTCATTGCAGCACTATTTACAATAGCCAGGTAATGGAAGCAACCTAAATGCCCACAGACAGACGAATGGATAAAGATGTGGTACATATATAAAATGGAATATTACTGAGCCATAAAAAGGAATGAAACTGGGTCATTTGTAGAGAAGTCGATGGATCTAGAGACTGTCATACAGAGTGAAGTAAGTCAGAAAGAGAAAAACAAATATTGTATATTAATGCATATATGTGGAAACTAGAAAAATGGTACAAATGAACTAGTTTGCAGGGCAGAAATAGAGACAGAGGTAGAGAACAAACGTATGGACACCAAGTGGGGGAAGCCATGGGGTGGTAGTGGTGGGATGAGTTGGGAGATTAGGATTGACCTGTATACATGTATATGCATGAAATAGATAACTAATAATAACCTGCTGTATAAAAAATAAATAAAATTAAATTTCAAAATTTTTAAAAATAAAATTTAAAAATAAAACAGGAAATAGTTCTTCCATTCACACAGATGTATTTATATGAATGAATTATTTCCATGCTTATATCAATAAATACATAAAAGAGGAATAAAATCTAACTCGAACCAAAAAAAATAAAACCGGAACCTAAGAGTTATACAGAGTAAATCCCTACCAAGGCACTTGCTCCACCGGTAAACAATTCTGAAATTGGTCAGAGGTGGGGAATCATCTCTCATACAGCCAGCAGCCCCGCCCCCCCACGCAAGGAGCGTCCTCATCGCAAAGCTGGGGGACCATGCCGAGGCCTCTGTGAGTAAACGTGAGCTGAGCCCCAGGCCAGCTGCTGTTGAAATTTTCCCTCCCTTCCCAGGTAAAACACCTGAATATGTACAAGTGCTTGAAAACCTAGAGGAAGGGCCATGGAGCCACACCAGCGACAGCACGCTGGCCAAGTTGGTGCCTGCAGGCCAGCCAGGATGGTCCTGGCCCCGGGCGCTCTTCTGGAAGCTTTCCATTTCCCTGCCTGAGATACCCCTCCTGTCCCGGCCCCCACTCCTTTTTTTCCTTCCTCACCTCAGCCCGGAGAGAAATTCCAGTGGAAGTTATGGGTGACACATCCTCTTCTTTACAGGTGGCAGCCTGGCAACTCCTGCAGAAAGTCCAGCAGAGCCCCACTCACACCGGGCCACCCACAAAGCCGTGGACCCTCACACCCTCCCACCAGCACAGCCCCGAGACTGCTGACGGGGCAGAGAATATGGAGTCAGGCACAGCTGCAGGGGCTATTGCTGCCTGGAGTGCTGTTTATATTGACCTCAACCCAGGCACACCTGGGGAGGGCTTGCCGGCAGGGTCAGGCTGCCCAGGTCAGCTAATCCTCAGCCCTCAGGGAATCACATTGCAGAAAATGTACCTCGCTAAGACAGAATATTAGCCAAGGAAAAAAAGGACACAATGCCATTTGCAGCACCGTAGATGAGTCTAGAGGTAATCACGTGACTTGTAGTAAGTCAGAAACTGAAAGACACATATCGTATGATATCACTTATAGGTGTTACCTAAAAATTGATACCAGGGCAGATATTTCCATGGAGAAGGGCAATCACAGATTCATTAAACAAACTTATGGTTCACCAATGGAAAGGTGTGAGGATTGGATTCATTACGATATTGGGGTTAACAGACGGATACAAACACAGGTGAAATATATAATCACCAAAGACCTACGGAATACCAAGAGAAGACTACTCAACATTCTGTCATAACGTACATGGGAAAAGGATCCCAGGAAGAACAGACATATGTATATGTGTAAAAGAAACACATCTTGCACACCAAAAACAAGCCAAACGTTGTAATCAAACTTGCTGTAATAAAAAAATTAAAAAAATTAAATTCAAAACACGAACAAGAAGTAGTGAGACAAACTTGAGGGGCTTTCTCCTGGCCCATTCCGTTCTAAATTCCAATCTAGAACGTGAATTCCATTGAGGCTCTGCTGCCCTAGTAACCAGATTTGGTAAGGGAGAACTGCTGCCACCTTGTGGCCGTTTCACACAACAGCAGCTTTCATCCCAGCGCTAATGGTCAGTGGATATTCAAAATCATGACAGGCCTGTAAATGACACCTGCCCTGAAAACAAATCCTGGGGTCATATATCGACCAAAAAATTCAAAAGACGTCCATATTTCAAAATGACAGTTTCAAGAGGCATATTTTACGCACATTAGTGTTCTGCTTCTTTTGCTTTCTTTCTTTCTTGGTTAAAAAAACGGGAATGGAAAAAGGCAACCCTCAGAATGGGCGAAAACGTTCGCAAAAGAATCAATGGACAAAGGTTTAATCTCCAATATATATAAACAGCTCATGCAGCTTAATATTAATAAAACAAACAACCCAATACAAAAATGGGCAGAAGATCTAAATAGACGTTTCTTCCAAGAAGACACAGAGATGGCCAAGACGCACATGAAAAGCTGCTCAACATCACTAATTATTAGAGAAATGCAAATCAAAACTACAATGATGTATGACGTGACTCCTGTTAGAATCGGGATCATCAGAAAATCTACAAACAACAAATTCTGGGGACGGTGTGGACAAAAGGAACCCTCTTCCGCTATTGGTGGGCATGTAAATTGATACAGTCACCATGGAGAACAGTATGGAGGTCCCTTTAAAAAACTAAAAAGAGAAATACCATAGGATACAGCAATCCCACTTCTGGGCATATACCCAGAGAAAACCATAAATCACAAAGACACATTCACCACAATATTCATTGCAGCACTATTTACAATAGCCAGGTAATGGAAGCAACCTAAATGCCCACAGACAGACGAATGGATAAAGATGTGGTACATATATAAAATGGAATATTACTGAGCCATAAAAAGGAATGAAACTGGGTCATTTGTAGAGAAGTCGATGGATCTAGAGACTGTCATACAGAGGGAAGAAGTCAGAAAGAGAAAAACAAATATTGTATATTAATGCATATAGGTGGAACCTAGAAAAATGGTACAAATGAACTAGTTTGCAGGGCAGAAATAGAGACAGAGGTAGAGAACAAACGTATGGTCACCAAGTGGGGGAAGCCATGGGGTGGTGGTGGTGGGATGAGTTGGGAGATTGGGATTGACCTGTATACATGTATATGCATGAAATAGATAACTAAGAATAACCTGCTGTAAAAAAAATAAATAAAATTAAATTTCAAAATTTTTAAAAATAAAATTTAAAAATAAAACAGGAAAAAGTTCTTCCATTCACACAGATGTATTTATATGAATGAATTATTTCCATGCTTATATCAATAAATACATAAAAGAGGAATAAAATCTAACTCGAACCAAAAAAAAAAAAAAACCGGAACCTAACAGTTATACAGAGTAAATCCCTACAAAGGCACTTGCTCCAGCGGTAAACAATTCTGAAATTGGTCAGAGGTGGGGAATCATCTCTCATACAGCCAGCAGCCCTGCCCCGCCACGCAAGGAGCGTCCTCATCGCAAAGCTGGGTGACCGTGCCGAGGCCTCTGTGAGTAAACGTGAGCTGAGCCCCAGGCCAGCTGCTGTTGAAATTTTCCCTCCCTTCCCAGGTAAAACACCTGAATATGTACAAGTGCTTGAAAACCTAGAGGAAGGGCCATGGAGCCACACCAGCGACAGCACGCTGGCCAACTTGGTGCCTGCAGGCCAGCCAGGATGGTCCTGGCCCCGGGCGCTCTTCTGGAAGCTTTCCATTTCCCTGCCTGAGATACCCCTCCTGTCCCGGCCCCCACTCCTTTTTTTCCTTCCTCACCTCAGCCCGGAGAGAAATTCCAGTGGAAGTTATGGGTGACACATCCTCTTCTTTACAGGTGGCAGCCTGGCAACTCCTGCAGAAAGTCCAGCAGAGCCCCACTCACACCGGGCCACCCACAAAGCCGTGGACCCTCACACCCTCCCACCATCACAGCCCCGAGACAGCTGACGGGGCAGAGAATATGGAGTGAGGCACAGCTGCAGGGGCTATTGCTGCCTGGAGTGCTGTTTATATTGACCTCAACCCAGGCACACCTGGGGAGGGCTTGCCGGCAGGGTCAGGCTGCCCAGGTCAGCTAATCCTCAGCCCTCAGGGAATCACATTGCAGAAAATGGACCTTGCTAAGACAGAATATTCGCCAAGGGAAAAAAGCACACAATGCCATTTGCAGCACCGTAGATGAGTCTAGAGGTAATCACGTGACTTGTAGTAAGTCAGAAACTGAAAGACACATATCATATCATATCACTTATAGGTGTTACCTATAAATTGATACCAGGGCAGATATTTCCACGGAGAAGGGCAATCACAGATTCATTAAACAAACTTATGGTTCACCAAAGGAAAGGTGTGAGGATTGAATTCATTACGATATTGGGGTTAACAGACAGATACAAACACAGGTGAAATATATAATCACCAAAGACCTACGGAATACCAAGAGAAGACTACTCAACATTCTGTCATAACGTACATGGGAAAAGGATCCCAGGAAGAACAGACATATGTATATGTGTAAAAGAAACACATCTTGCACACCAAAAACAAGCCAAACGTTGTAATCAAACTTGCTGTCATAAAAAATAAAAAAAATAAATTCAAAACAAAAACAAGAAGTAGTGAGACAAACTTGAGGGGCTTTCTCCTGGCCCATTCCGTTCTAAATTCCAATCTAGAACGTGAATTCCATTGAGGCTCTGCTGCTCTAGTAACCAGATTTGGTAAGGGAGAACTGCTTCCACCGTGTGCCCGTTTCCCACAACAGCAGCTTTCATCCCAGCGTTAATGGTCAGTGGATATTCAAAATCATTAGAGGCCTGTAAATGACACCTGCCCTGAAAACAAATCCTGGGGTCATATATCGACCAAAAAATTCAAAAGACGTCCATATTTCAAAATGACAATTTCAAGAGGCATATTTTACACACATTCGTGTTCTGCTTCTTTTGCTTTCTTTCTTTCTTCGTTAAAAAAACGGGAATGGAAAAAGGCAACCCTCAGAATGGGCGAAAACGTTCGCAAAAGAATCAATGGACAAAGGTTTAATCTCCAATATATATAAACAGCTCATGCAGCTTAATATTAATAAAACAAACAACCCAATACAAAAATGGGCAGAAGATCTAAATAGACGTTTCTTCCAAGAAGACACAGAGATGGCCAAGACGCACATGAAAAGCTGCTCAACATCACTAATTATTAGAGAAATGCAAATCAAAACTACAATGATGTATGACGTGACTCCTGTTAGAATCGGGATCATCAGAAAATCTACAAACAACAAATTCTGGGGACGGTGTGGACAAAAGGAACCCTCTTCCGCTATTGGTGGGCATGTAAATTGATACAGTCACTATGCAGAACAGTATGGAGGTTCCTTTAAAAAAGTAAAAAGAGAAATACCATAGGATCCAGCAACCCCACTTCTGGGCATATACCCAGAGAAAACCATAAATCACAAAGACACATTCACCACAATATTCATTGCAGCACTATTTACAATAGCCAGGTAATGGAAGCAACCTAAATGCCCACAGACAGACGAATGGATAAAGATGTGGTACATATATAAAATGGAATATTACAGAGCCATAAAAAGGAATGAAACTGGGTCATTTGTAGAGAAGTCGATGGATCTAGAGACTGTCATACAGAGGGAAGAAGTCAGAAAGAGAAAAACAAATATTGTATATTAATGCATATAGGTGGAACCTAGAAAAATGGTACAAATGAACTAGTTTGCAGGGCAGAAATAGAGACAGAGGTAGAGAACAAACGTATGGACACCAAGTGGGGGAAGCCATGGGGTGGTGGTGGTGGGATGAGTTGGGAGATTGGGATTGACCTGTATACATGTATATGCATGAAATAGATAACTAAGAATAACCTGCTGTAAAAAAAAATAAATAAAATTAAATTTCAAAATTTTTAAAAATAAAATTTAAAAATAAAACAGGAAAAAGTTCTTCCATTCACACAGATGTATTTATATGAATGAATTATTTCCATGCTTATATCAATAAATACATAAAAGAGGAATAAAATCTAACTCGAACCAAAAAAAAAAAAAAACCGGAACCTAACAGTTATACAGAGTAAATCCCTACAAAGGCACTTGCTCCAGCGGTAAACAATTGTGAAATTGGTCAGAGGTGGGGAATCATCTCTCATACAGCCAGCAGCCCTGCCCCGCCACGCAAGGAGCGTCCTCATCGCAAAGCTGGGTGACCGTGCCGAGGCCTCTGTGAGTAAACGTGAGCTGAGCCCCAGGCCAGCTGCTGTTGAAATTTTCCCTCCCTTCCCAGGTAAAACACCTGAATATGTACAAGTGCTTGAAAACCTAGAGGAAGGGCCATGGAGCCACACCAGCGACAGCACGCTGGCCAACTTGGTGCCTGCAGGCCAGCCAGGATGGTCCTGGCCCCGGGCGCTCTTCTGGAAGCTTTCCATTTCCCTGCCTGAGATACCCCTCCTGTCCCGGCCCCCACTCCTTTTTTTCCTTCCTCACCTCAGCCCGGAGAGAAATTCCAGTGGAAGTTATGGGTGACACATCCTCTTCTTTACAGGTGGCAGCCTGGCAACTCCTGCAGAAAGTCCAGCAGAGCCCCACTCACACCGGGCCACCCACAAAGCCGTGGACCCTCACACCCTCCCACCATCACAGCCCCGAGACAGCTGACGGGGCAGAGAATATGGAGTCAGGCACAGCTGCAGGGGCTATTGCTGCCTGGAGTGCTGTTTTTATTGACCTCAACCCAGGCACACCTGGGGAGGGCTTGCCGGCAGGGTCAGGCTGCCCAGGTCAGCTAATCCTCAGCCCTCAGGGAATCACATTGCAGAAAATGGACCTTGCTAAGACAGAATATTCGCCAAGGGAAAAAAGCACACAATGCCATTTGCAGCACCGTAGATGAGTCTAGAGGTAATCACGTGACTTGTAGTAAGTCAGAAACTGAAAGACACATATCATATCATATCACTTATAGGTGTTACCTATAAATTGATACCAGGGCAGATATTTCCACGGAGAAGGGCAATCACAGATTCATTAAACAAACTTATGGTTCACCAAAGGAAAGGTGTGAGGATTGAATTCATTACGATATTGGGGTTAACAGACAGATACAAACACAGGTGAAATATATAATCACCAAAGACCTACGGAATACCAAGAGAAGACTACTCAACATTCTGTCATAACGTACATGGGAAAAGGATCCCAGGAAGAACAGACATATGTATATGTGTAAAAGAAACACATCTTGCACACCAAAAACAAGCCAAACGTTGTAATCAAACTTGCTGTCATAAAAAATAAAAAAAATAAATTCAAAACAAAAACAAGAAGTAGTGAGACAAACTTGAGGGTCTTTCTCCTGGCCCATTCCATTCTAAATTCCAATCTAGAACGTGAATTCCATTGAGGCTCTGCTGCCCTAGTAACCAGATTTGGTAAGGGAGAACTGCTTCCACCGTGTGGCCGTTTCCCACAACAGCAGCTTTCATCCCAGCGCTAATGGTCAGTGGATATTCAAAATCATTAGAGGCCTGTAAATGACACCTGCCCTGAAAACAAATCCTGGGGTCATATATCGACCAAAAAATTCAAAAGACGTCCATATTTCAAAATGACAATTTCAAGAGGCATATTTTACACACATTCGTGTTCTGCTTCTTTTGCTTTCCTTCTTTCTTCGTTAAAAAAACGGGAATGGAAAAAGGCAACCCTCAGAATGGGCGAAAACGTTCGCAAAAGAATCAATGGACAAAGGTTTAATCTCCAATATATATAAACAGCTCATGCAGCTTAATATTAATAAAACAAACAACCCAATACAAAAATGGGCAGAAGATCTAAATAGACGTTTCTTCCAAGAAGACACAGAGATGGCCAAGACGCACATGAAAAGCTGCTCAACATCACTAATTATTAGAGAAATGCAAATCAAAACTACAATGATGTATGACGTGACTCCTGTTAGAATCGGGATCATCAGAGAATCTACAAACAACAAATTCTGGGGACGGTGTGGACAAAAGGAACCCTCTTCCGCTATTGGTGGGCATGTAAATTGATACAGTCACTATGGAGAACAGTATGGAGGTTCCTTTAAAAAACTAAAAAGAGAATTACCATAGGATCCAGCAATCCCACTTCTGGGCATATACCCAGAGAAAACCATAAATCACAAAGACACATTCACCACAATGTTCATTGCAGCACTATTTACAATAGCCAGGTAATGGAAGCAACCTAAATGCCCACAGACAGACGAATGGATAAAGATGTGGTACATATATAAAATGGAATATTACTGAGCCATAAAAAGGAATGAAACTGGGTCATTTGTAGAGAAGTCGATGGATCTAGAGACTGTCATACAGAGTGAAGTAAGTCAGAAAGAGAAAAACAAATATTGTATATTAATGCATATATGTGGAAACTAGAAAAATGGTACAAATGAACTAGTTTGCAGGGCAGAAATAGAGACAGAGGTAGAGAACAAACGTATGGACACCAAGTGGGGGAAGCCATGGGGTGGTAGTGGTGGGATGAGTTGGGAGATTGGGATTGACCTGTATACATGTATATGCATGAAATAGATAACTAATAATAACCTGCTGTATAAAAAAATAAATAAAATTAAATTTCAAAATTTTTAAAAATAAAATTTAAAAATAAAACAGGAAATAGTTCTTCCATTCACACAGATGTATTTATATGAATGAATTATTTCCATGCTTATATCAATAAATACATAAAAGAGGAATAAAATCTAACTCGAACCAAAAAAAATAAAACCGGAACCTAAGAGTTATACAGAGTAAATC
The DNA here is from genome assembly GCF_964165515.1 of Mesoplodon bidens. Lineage (NCBI taxonomy): Eukaryota > Metazoa > Chordata > Mammalia > Artiodactyla > Ziphiidae > Mesoplodon > Mesoplodon bidens. The sequence goes on from NW_027671923.1 coordinate 292,346, forward strand.
CCTACCAAGGCACTTGCTCCACCGGTAAACAATTCTGAAATTGGTCAGAGGTGGGGAATCATCTCTCATACAGCCAGCAGCCCCGCCCCCCCACGCAAGGAGCGTCCTCATCGCAAAGCTGGGGGACCATGCCGAGGCCTCTGTGAGTAAACGTGAGCTGAGCCCCAGGCCAGCTGCTGTTGAAATTTTCCCTCCCTTCCCAGGTAAAACACCTGAATATGTACAAGTGCTTGAAAACCTAGAGGAAGGGCCATGGAGCCACACCAGCGACAGCACGCTGGCCAAGTTGGTGCCTGCAGGCCAGCCAGGATGGTCCTGGCCCCGGGCGCTCTTCTGGAAGCTTTCCATTTCCCTGCCTGAGATACCCCTCCTGTCCCGGCCCCCACTCCTTTTTTTCCTTCCTCACCTCAGCCCGGAGAGAAATTCCAGTGGAAGTTATGGGTGACACATCCTCTTCTTTACAGGTGGCAGCCTGGCAACTCCTGCAGAAAGTCCAGCAGAGCCCCACTCACACCGGGCCACCCACAAAGCCGTGGACCCTCACACCCTCCCACCAGCACAGCCCCGAGACTGCTGACGGGGCAGAGAATATGGAGTCAGGCACAGCTGCAGGGGCTATTGCTGCCTGGAGTGCTGTTTATATTGACCTCAACCCAGGCACACCTGGGGAGGGCTTGCCGGCAGGGTCAGGCTGCCCAGGTCAGCTAATCCTCAGCCCTCAGGGAATCACATTGCAGAAAATGTACCTCGCTAAGACAGAATATTAGCCAAGGAAAAAAAGGACACAATGCCATTTGCAGCACCGTAGATGAGTCTAGAGGTAATCACGTGACTTGTAGTAAGTCAGAAACTGAAAGACACATATCGTATGATATCACTTATAGGTGTTACCTAAAAATTGATACCAGGGCAGATATTTCCATGGAGAAGGGCAATCACAGATTCATTAAACAAACTTATGGTTCACCAATGGAAAGGTGTGAGGATTGGATTCATTACGATATTGGGGTTAACAGACGGATACAAACACAGGTGAAATATATAATCACCAAAGACCTACGGAATACCAAGAGAAGACTACTCAACATTCTGTCATAACGTACATGGGAAAAGGATCCCAGGAAGAACAGACATATGTATATGTGTAAAAGAAACACATCTTGCACACCAAAAACAAGCCAAACGTTGTAATCAAACTTGCTGTAATAAAAAAATTAAAAAAATTAAATTCAAAACACGAACAAGAAGTAGTGAGACAAACTTGAGGGGCTTTCTCCTGGCCCATTCCGTTCTAAATTCCAATCTAGAACGTGAATTCCATTGAGGCTCTGCTGCCCTAGTAACCAGATTTGGTAAGGGAGAACTGCTGCCACCTTGTGGCCGTTTCACACAACAGCAGCTTTCATCCCAGCGCTAATGGTCAGTGGATATTCAAAATCATGACAGGCCTGTAAATGACACCTGCCCTGAAAACAAATCCTGGGGTCATATATCGACCAAAAAATTCAAAAGACGTCCATATTTCAAAATGACAGTTTCAAGAGGCATATTTTACGCACATTAGTGTTCTGCTTCTTTTGCTTTCTTTCTTTCTTGGTTAAAAAAACGGGAATGGAAAAAGGCAACCCTCAGAATGGGCGAAAACGTTCGCAAAAGAATCAATGGACAAAGGTTTAATCTCCAATATATATAAACAGCTCATGCAGCTTAATATTAATAAAACAAACAACCCAATACAAAAATGGGCAGAAGATCTAAATAGACGTTTCTTCCAAGAAGACACAGAGATGGCCAAGACGCACATGAAAAGCTGCTCAACATCACTAATTATTAGAGAAATGCAAATCAAAACTACAATGATGTATGACGTGACTCCTGTTAGAATCGGGATCATCAGAAAATCTACAAACAACAAATTCTGGGGACGGTGTGGACAAAAGGAACCCTCTTCCGCTATTGGTGGGCATGTAAATTGATACAGTCACCATGGAGAACAGTATGGAGGTCCCTTTAAAAAACTAAAAAGAGAAATACCATAGGATCCAGCAATCCCACTTCTGGGCATATACCCAGAGAAAACCATAAATCACAAAGACACATTCACCACAATATTCATTGCAGCACTATTTACAATAGCCAGGTAATGGAAGCAACCTAAATGCCCAGAGACAGACGAATGGATAAAGATGTGGTACAAATATAAAATGGAATATTACAGAGCCATAAAAAGGAATGAAACTGGGTCATTTGTAGAGAAGTCGATGGATCTAGAGACTGTCATACAGAGGGAAGAAGTCAGAAAGAGAAAAACAAATATTGTATATTAATGCATATAGGTGGAACCTAGAAAAATGGTACAAATGAACTAGTTTTCAGGGCAGAAATAGAGACAGAGGTAGAGAACAAACGTATGGACACCAAGTGGGGGAAGAGATGGGGTGGTGGTGGTGGGATGAGTTGGGAGATTGGGATTGACCTGTATACATGTATATGCATGAAATAGATAACTAAGAATAACCTGCTGTATAAAAAAATAAATAAAATTAAATTTCAAAATTTTTAAAAATAAAATTTAAAAATAAAACAGGAAAAAGTTCTTCCATTCACACAGATGTATTTATATGAATGAATTATTTCCATGCTTATATCAATAAATACATAAAAGAGGAATAAAATCTAACTCGAACCAAAAAAAAAAAAACCGGAACCTAACAGTTATACAGAGTAAATCCCTACAAAGGCACTTGCTCCAGCGGTAAGCAATTCTGAAATTGGTCAGAGGTGGGGAATCATCTCTCATACAGCCAGCAGCCCTGCCCCGCCACGCAAGGAGCGTCCTCATCGCAAAGCTGGGTGACCGTGCCGAGGCCTCTGTGAGTAAACGTGAGCTGAGCCCCAGGCCAGCTGCTGTTGAAATTTTCCCTCCCTTCCCAGGTAAAACACCTGAATATGTACAAGTGCTTGAAAACCTAGAGGAAGGGCCATGGCGCCACACCAGCAACAGCACGCTGGCCAACTTGGTGCCTGCAGGCCAGCCAGGATGGTCCTGGCCCCGGGCGCTCTTCTGGAAGCTTTCCATTTCCCTGCCTGAGATACCCCTCCAGTCCCGGCCCCCACTCCTTTTTTTCCTTCCTCACCTCAGCCCGGAGAGAAATTCCAGTGGAAGTTATGGGTGACACATCCTCTTCTTTACAGGTGGCAGCCTGGCAACTCCTGCAGAAAGTCCAGCAGAGCCCCACTCACACCGGGCCACCCACAAAGCCGTGGACCCTCACACCCTCCCACCATCACAGCCCCGAGACAGCTGACGGGGCAGAGAATATGGAGTCAGGCACAGCTGCAGGGGCTATTGCTGCCTGGAGTGCTGTTTTTATTGACCTCAACCCAGGCACACCTGGGGAGGGCTTGCCGGCAGGGTCAGGCTGCCCAGGTCAGCTAATCCTCAGCCCTCAGGGAATCACATTGCAGAAAATGGACCTCGCTAAGACAGAATATTCGCCAAGGAAAAAAAGCACACAATGCCATTTGCAGCACCGTAGATGAGTCTAGAGGTAATCACGTGACTTGTAGTAAGTCAGAAACTGAAAGACACATATCATATCATATCACTTATAGGTGTTACCTATAAATTGATACCAGGGCAGATATTTCCACGGAGAAGGGCAATCACAGATTCATTAAACAAACTTATGGTTCACCAAAGGAAAGGTGTGAGGATTGAATTCATTACGATATTGGGGTTAACAGACAGATACAAACACAGGTGAAATATATAATCACCAAAGACCTACGGAATACCAAGAGAAGACTACTCAACATTCTGTCATAACGTACATGGGAAAAGGATCCCAGGAAGAACAGACATATGTATATGTGTAAAAGAAACACATCTTGCACAGCAAAAACAAGCCAAACGTTGTAATCAAACTTGCTGTAATAAAAAAATTAAAAAAATTAAATACAAAACAAAAACAAGAAGTAGTGAGACAAACTTGAGGGGCTTTCTCCTGGCCCATTCCGTTCTAAATTCCAATCTAGAACGTGAATTCCATTGAGGCTCTGCTGCCCTAGTAACCAGATTTGGTAAGGGAGAACTGCTTCCACCGTGTGGCCGTTTCACACAACAGCAGCTTTCATCCCAGCGCTAATGGTCAGTGGATATTCAAAATCATTAGAGGCCTGTAAATGACACCTGCCCTGAAAACAAATCCTGGGGTCATATATCGACCAAAAAATTCAAAAGACGTCCATATTTCAAAATGACAGTTTCAAGAGGCATATTTTACGCACATTAGTGTTCTGCTTCTTTTGCTTTCTTTCTTTCTTGGTTAAAAAAACGGGAATGGAAAAAGGCAACCCTCAGAATGGGCGAAAACGTTCGCAAAAGAATCAATGGACAAAGGTTTAATCTCCAATATATATAAACAGCTCATGCAGCTTAATATTAATAAAACAAACAACCCAATACAAAAATGGGCAGAAGATCTAAATAGACGTTTCTTCCAAGAAGACACAGAGATGGCCAAGACGCACATGAGAAGCTGCTCAACATCACTAATTATTAGAGAAATGCAAATCAAAACTACAATGAGGTATGACCTCACTCCTGTTAGAATCGGGATCATCAGAAAATCTACAAACAACAAATTCTGGGGAGGGTGTGGACAAAAGGAACCCTCTTCCGCTATTGGTGGGCATGTAAATTGATACAGTCACTATGGAGAACAGTATGGAGGTTCCTTTAAAAAACTAAAAAGAGAATTACCATAGGATCCAGCAATCCCACTTCTGGGCATATACCCAGAGAAAACCATAAATCACAAAGACACATTCACCACAATGTTCATTGCAGCACTATTTACAATAGCCAGGTAATGGAAGCAACCTAAATGCCCACAGACAGACGAATGGATAAAGATGTGGTACATATATAAAATGGAATATTACTGAGCCATAAAAAGGAATGAAACTGGGTCATTTGTAGAGAAGTCGATGGATCTAGAGACTGTCATACAGAGGGAAGTAAGTCAGAAAGAGAAAAACAAATATTGTATATTAATGCACATATGTGGAAACTAGAAAAATGGTACAAATGAACTAGTTTGCAGGGCAGAAATAGAGACAGAGGTAGAGAACAAACGTATGGACACCAAGTGGGGGAAGCCATGGGGTGGTGGTGGTGGGATGAGTTGGGAGATTGGGATTGACCAGTATACATGTATATGCATGAAATTGATAACTAATAATAACCTGCTGTATAAAAAAATAAATAAAATTAAATTTCAAAATTTTTAAAAATAAAATTTAAAAATAAAACAGGAAAAAGTTCTTCCATTCACACAGATGTATTTATATGAATGAATTATTTCCATGCTTATATCAATAAATACATAAAAGAGGAATAAAATCTAACTCGAACTAAAAAAAAAAAAAAACGGAACCTAACAGTTATACAGAGTAAATCCCTAGAAAGGCACTTGCTCCAGCGGTAATCAATTCTGAAATTGGTCAGAGGTGGGGAATCATCTCTCATACAGCCAGCAGCCCCGCCCCCCCACGCAAGGAGCGTCCTCATCGCAAAGCTGGGGGACCGTGCCGAGGCCACTGTGAGTAAACGTGAGCTGAGCCCCAGGCCAGCTGCTGTTGAAATTTTCCCTCCCTTCCCAGGTAAAACACCTGAATATGTACAAGTGCTTGAAAACCTAGCGGAAGGGCCATGGAGCCACACCAGCGACAGCACGCTGGCCAACTTGGTGCCTGCAGGCCAGCCAGGATGGTCCTGGCCCCGGGCGCTCTTCTGGAAGCTTTCCATTTCCCTGCCTGAGATACCCCTCCTGTCCCGGCCCCCACTCCTTTTTTTCCTTCCTTACCTCAGCCCGGAGAGAAATTCCAGTGGAAGTTATGGGTGACACATCCTCTTCTTTACAGGTGGCAGCCGGGCAACTCCTGCAGAAAGTCCAGCAGAGCCCCACTCACACCGGGCCACCCACAAAGCCGTGGACCCTCACACCCTCCCACCATCACAGCCCCGAGACTGCTGACGGGGCAGAGAATATGGAGTCAGGCACAGCTGCAGGGGCTATTGCTGCCTGGAATGCTGTTTATATTGACCTCAACCCAGGCACACCTGGGGAGGGCTTGCCGGCAGGGTCAGGCTGCCCCGGTCAGCTAATCCTCAGCCCTCAGGGAATCACATTGCAGAAAATGGACCTCGCTAAGACAGAATATTAGCCAAGGAAAAAAAGGACACAATGCCATTTGCAGCACCGTAGATGAGTCTAGAGGTAATCACGTGACTTGTAGTAAGTCAGAAACTGAAAGACACATATCGTATGATATCACTTATAGGTGTTACCTACAAATTGATACCAGGGCAGATATTTCCATGGAGAAGGGCAATCACAGATTCATTAAACAAACTTATGGTTCACCAATGGAAAGGTGTGAGGATTGGATTCATTACGATATTGGGGTTAACAGACAGATAAAAACTCAGGTGAAATATATAATCACCAAAGACCTACGGAATACCAACAGAAGACTACTCAACATTCTGTCATAACGTACATGGGAAAAGGATCCCAGGAAGAACAGACATATGTATATGTGTAAAAGAAACACATCTTGCACACCAAAAACAAGCCAAACGTTGTAATCAAACTTGCTGTAATAAAAAAATTAAAAAAATTAAATTCAAAACACGAACAAGAAGTAGTGAGACAAACTTGAGGGGCTTTCTCCTGGCCCATTCCGTTCTAAATTCCAATCTAGAACGTGAATTCCATTGAGGCTCTGCTGCCCTAGTAACCAGATTTGATAAGGGAGAACTGCTGCCACCTTGTGGCCGTTTCACACAACAGCAGCTTTCATCCCAGCGCTAATGGTCAGTGGATATTCAAAATCATGACAGGCCTGTAAATGACACCTGCCCTGAAAACAAATCCTGGGGTCATATATCGACCAAAAAATTCAAAAGACGTCCATATTTCAAAATGACAGTTTCAAGAGGCATATTTTACACAAATTAGTGTTCTGCTTCTTTTGCTTTCTTTCTTTCTTGGTTAAAAAAACGGGAATGGAAAAAGGCAACCCTCAGAATGGACGAAAACGTTCGCAAAAGAATCAATGGACAAAGGTTTAATCTCCAATATATATAAACAGCTCATGCAGCTTAATATTAATAAAACAAACAACCGAATACAAAAATGGGCAGAAGATCTAAATAGACGTTTCTTCCAAGAAGACACAGAGATGGCCAAGACGCACATGAAAAGCTGCTCAACATCACTAATTATTAGAGAAATGCAAATCAAAACTACAATGATGTATGACGTGACTCCTGTTAGAATCGGGATCATCAGAAAATCTACAAACAACAAATTCTGGGGACGGTGTGGACAAAAGGAACCCTCTTCCGCTATTGGTGGGCATGTAAATTGATACAGTCACTATGGAGAACAGTATGGAGGTTCCTTTAAAAAACTAAAAAGAGAAATACCATAGGATCCAGCAATCCCACTTCTGGGCATATACCCAGAGAAAACCATAAATCACAAAGACACATTCACCACAATATTCATTGCAGCACTATTTACAATAGCCAGGTAATGGAAGCAACCTAAATGCCCACAGACAGACGAATGGATAAAGATGTGGTACATATATAAAATGGAATATTACTGAGCCATAAAAAGGAATGAAACTGGGTCATTTGTAGAGAAGTCGATGGATCTAGAGACTGTCATACAGAGGGAAGAAGTCAGAAAGAGAAAAACAAATATTGTATATTAATGCATATAGGTGGAACCTAGAAAAATGGTACAAATGAACTAGTTTGCAGGGCAGAAATAGAGACAGAGGTAGAGAACAAACGTATGGACACCAAGTGGGGGAAGAGATGGCGTGGTGGTGGTGGGATGAGTAGGGAGATTGGGATTGACCTGTATACATGTATATGCATGAAATAGATAACTAAGAATAACCTGCTGTATAAAAAAATAAATAAAATTAAATTTCAAAATTTTTAAAAATAAAATTTAAAAATAAAACAGGAAAAAGTTCTTCCATTCACACAGATGTATTTATATGAATGAATTATTTCCATGCTTATATCAATAAATACATAAAAGAGGAATAAAATCTAACTCGAACCAAAAAAAAAAAAACCGGAACCTAACAGTTATACAGAGTAAATCCCTACAAAGGCACTTGCTCCAGAGGTAAACAATTCTGAAATTGGTCAGAGGTGGGGAATCATCTCTCATACAGCCAGCAGCCCTGCCCCGCCACGCAAGGAGCGTCCTCATCGCAAAGCTGGGGGACCGTGCCGAGGCCTCTGTGAGTAAACGTGAGCTGAGCCCCAGGCCAGCTGCTGTTGAAATTTTCCCTCCCTTCCCAGGTAAAACACCTGAATATGTACAAGTGCTTGAAAACCTAGAGGAAGGGCCATGGAGCCACACCAGCGACAGCACGCTGGCCAACTTGGTGCCTGCAGGCCAGCCAGGATGGTCCTGGCCCCGGGCGCTCTTCTGGAAGCTTTCCATTTCCCTGCCTGAGATACCCCTCCTGTCCCGGCCCCCACTCCTTTTTTTCCTTCGTCACCTCAGCCCGGCGAGAAATTCCAGTGGAAGTTATGGGTGACACATCCTCTTCTTTACAGGTGGCAGCCTGGCAACTCCTGCAGAAAGTCCAGCAGAGCCCCACTCACACCGGGCCACCCACAAAGCCGTGGACCCTCACACCCTCCCACCAGCACAGCCCCGAGACTGCTGACGGGGCAGAGAATATGGAGTCAGGCACAGCTGCAGGGGCTATTGCTGCCTGGAGTGCTGTTTATATTGACCTCAACCCAGGCACACCTGGGGAGGGCTTGCCGGCAGGGTCAGGCTGCACATGTCAGCTAATCCTCAGCCCTCAGGGAATCACATTGCAGAAAATGGACCTCGCTAAGACAGAATATTCGCCAAGGAAAAAAAGCACACAATGCCATTTGCAGCACCGTAGATGAGTCTAGAGGTAATCACGTGACTTGTAGTAAGTCAGAAAGTGAAAGATACATATCATATCATATCACTTATAGGTGTTACCTATAAATTGATACCAGGGCAGATATTTCCACGGAGAAGGGCAATCACAGATTCATTAAACAAACTTATGGTTCACCAAAGGAAAGGTGTGAGGATTGAATTCATTACGATATTGGGGTTAACAGACAGATACAAACACAGGTGAAATATATAATCACCAAAGACCTACGGAATACGAAGAGAAGACTACTCAACATTCTGTCATAACGTACATGGGAAAAGGATCCCAGGAAGAACAGACATATGTATATGTGTAAAAGAAACACATCCTGCACACCAAAAACAAGCCAAACGTTGTAATCAAACTTGCTGTAATAAAAAATAAAAAAAATAAATTCAAAACAAAAACAAGAAGTAGTGAGACAAACTTGAGGGGCTTTCTCCTGGCCCATTCCGTTCTAAATTCCAATCTAGAACGTGAATTCCATTGAGGCTCTGCTGCCCTAGTAACCAGATTTGGTAAGGGAGAACTGCTGCCACCTTGTGGCCGTTTCACACAACAGCAGCTTTCATCCCAGCGCTAATGGTCAGTGGATATTCAAAATCATGACAGGCCTGTAAATGACACCTGCCCAGAAAACAAATCCTGGGGTCATATATCGACCAAAAAATTCAAAAGACGTCCATATTTCAAAATGACAGTTTCAAGAGGCATATTTTACGCACATTAGTGTTCTGCTTCTTTTGCTTTCTTTCTTTCTTGGTTAAAAAAACGGGAATGGAAAAAGGCAACCCTCAGAATGGGCGAAAACGTTCGCAAAAGAATCAATGGACAAAGGTTTAATCTCCAATATATATAAACAGCTCATGCAGCTTAATATTAATAAAACAAACAACCCAATACAAAAATGGGCAGAAGATCTAAATAGACGTTTCTTCCAAGAAGACACAGAGATGGCCAAGACGCACATGAAAAGCTGCTCAACATCACTAATTATTAGAGAAATGCAAATCAAAACTACAATGATGTATGACGTGACTCCTGTTAGAATCGGGATCATCAGAAAATCTACAAACAACAAATTCTGGGGACGGTGTGGACAAAAGGAACCCTCTTCCGCTATTGGTGGGCATGTAAATTGATACAGTCACCATGCAGAACAGTATGGAGGTCCCTTTAAAAAACTAAAAAGAGAAATACCATAGGATCCAGCAATCCCACTTCTGGGCATATACCCAGAGAAAACCATAAATCACAAAGACACATTCACCACAATATTCATTGCAGCACTATTTACAATAGCCAGGTAATGGAAGCAACCTAAATGCCCACAGACAGACGAATGGATAAAGATGTGGTACATATATAAAATGGAATATTACTGAGCCATAAAAAGGAATGAAACTGGGTCATTTGTAGAGAAGTCGATGGATCTAGAGACTGTCATACAGAGGGAAGAAGTCAGAAAGAGAAAAACAAATATTGTATATTAATGCATATAGGTGGAACCTAGAAAAATGGTACAAATGAGCTAGTTTGCAGGGCAGAAATAGAGACAGAGGTAGAGAACAAACGTATGGACACCAAGTGGGGGAAGAGATGGCGTGGTGGTGGTGGGATGAGTAGGGAGATTGGGATTGACCTGTATACATGTATATGCATGAAATAGATAACTAAGAATAACCTGCTGTATAAAAAAATAAATAAAATTAAATTTCAAAATTTTTAAAAATAAAATTTAAAAATAAAACAGGAAAAAGTTCTTCCATTCACACAGATGTATTTATATGAATGAATTATTTCCATGCTTATATCAATAAATACATAAAAGAGGAATAAAATCTAACTCGAACCAAAAAAAAAAAAAACCGGAACCTAACAGTTATACAGAGTAAATCCCTACAAAGGCACTTGCTCCAGAGGTAAACAATTCTGAAATTGGTCAGAGGTGGGGAATCATCTCTCATACAGCCAGCAGCCCTGCCCCGCCACGCAAGGAGCGTCCTCATCGCAAAGCTGGGGGACCGTGCCGAGGCCTCTGTGAGTAAACGTGAGCTGAGCCCCAGGCCAGCTGCTGTTGAAATTTTCCCTCCCTTCCCAGGTAAAACACCTGAATATGTACAAGTGCTTGAAAACCTAGAGGAAGGGCCATGGAGCCACACCAGCGACAGCACGCTGGCCAACTTGGTGCCTGCAGGCCAGCCAGGATGGTCCTGGCCCCGGGCGCTCTTCTGGAAGCTTTCCATTTCCCTGCCTGAGATACCCCTCCTGTCCCGGCCCCCACTCCTTTTTTTCCTTCGTCACCTCAGCCCGGAGAGAAATTCCAGTGGAAGTTATGGGTGACACATCCTCTTCTTTACAGGTGGCAGCCTGGCAACTCCTGCAGAAAGTCCAGCAGAGCCCCACTCACACCGGGCCACCCACAAAGCCGTGGACCCTCACACCCTCCCACCAGCACAGCCCCGAGACTGCTGACGGGGCAGAGAATATGGAGTCAGGCACAGCTGCAGGGGCTATTGCTGCCTGGAGTGCTGTTTATATTGACCTCAACCCAGGCACACCTGGGGAGGGCTTGCCGGCAGGGTCAGGCTGCACATGTCAGCTAATCCTCAGCCCTCAGGGAATCACATTGCAGAAAATGGACCTCGCTAAGACAGAATATTCGCCAAGGAAAAAAAGCACACAATGCCATTTGCAGCACCGTAGATGAGTCTAGAGGTAATCACGTGACTTGTAGTAAGTCAGAAAGTGAAAGATACATATCATATCATATCACTTATAGGTGTTACCTATAAATTGATACCAGGGCAGATATTTCCACGGAGAAGGGCAATCACAGATTCATTAAACAAACTTATGGTTCACCAAAGGAAAGGTGTGAGGATTGAATTCATTACGATATTGGGGTTAACAGACAGATACAAACACAGGTGAAATATATAATCACCAAAGACCTACGGAATACGAAGAGAAGACTACTCAACATTCTGTCATAACGTACATGGGAAAAGGATCCCAGGAAGAACAGACATATGTATATGTGTAAAAGAAACACATCCTGCACACCAAAAACAAGCCAAACGTTGTAATCAAACTTGCTGTAATAAAAAATAAAAAAAATAAATTCAAAACAAAAACAAGAAGTAGTGAGACAAACTTGAGGGGCTTTCTCCTGGCCCATTCCGTTCTAAATTCCAATCTAGAACGTGAATTCCATTGAGGCTCTGCTGCCCTAGTAACCAGATTTGGTAAGGGAGAACTGCTGCCACCTTGTGGCCGTTTCACACAACAGCAGCTTTCATCCCAGCGCTAATGGTCAGTGGATATTCAAAATCATGACAGGCCTGTAAATGACACCTGCCCAGAAAACAAATCCTGGGGTCATATATCGACCAAAAAATTCAAAAGACGTCCATATTTCAAAATGACAGTTTCAAGAGGCATATTTTACGCACATTAGTGTTCTGCTTCTTTTGCTTTCTTTCTTTCTTGGTTAAAAAAACGGGAATGGAAAAAGGCAACCCTCAGAATGGGCGAAAACGTTCGCAAAAGAATCAATGGACAAAGGTTTAATCTCCAATATATATAAACAGCTCATGCAGCTTAATATTAATAAAACAAACAACCCAATACAAAAATGGGCAGAAGATCTAAATAGACGTTTCTTCCAAGAAGACACAGAGATGGCCAAGACGCACATGAAAAGCTGCTCAACATCACTAATTATTAGAGAAATGCAAATCAAAACTACAATGATGTATGACGTGACTCCTGTTAGAATCGGGATCATCAGAAAATCTACAAACAACAAATTCTGGGGACGGTGTGGACAAAAGGAACCCTCTTCCGCTATTGGTGGGCATGTAAATTGATACAGTCACCATGCAGAACAGTATGGAGGTCCCTTTAAAAAACTAAAAAGAGAAATACCATAGGATCCAGCAATCCCACTTCTGGGCATATACCCAGAGAAAACCATAAATCACAAAGACACATTCACCACAATATTCATTGCAGCACTATTTACAATAGCCAGGTAATGGAAGCAACCTAAATGCCCACAGACAGACGAATGGATAAAGATGTGGTACATATATAAAATGGAATATTACTGAGCCATAAAAAGGAATGAAACTGGGTCATTTGTAGAGAAGTCGATGGATCTAGAGACTGTCATACAGAGGGAAGAATTCAGAAAGAGAAAAACAAATATTGTATATTAATGCATATAGGTGGAACCTAGAAAAATGGTACAAATGAACTAGTTTGCAGGGCAGAAATAGAGACAGAGGTAGAGAACAAACGTATGGACACCAAGTGGGGGAAGAGATGGCGTGGTGGTGGTGGGATGAGTAGGGAGATTGGGATTGACCTGTATACATGTATATGCATGAAATAGATAACTAAGAATAACCTGCTGTATAAAAAAATAAATAAAATTAAATTTCAAAATTTTTAAAAATAAAATTTAAAAATAAAACAGGAAAAAGTTCTTCCATTCACACAGATGTATTTATATGAATGAATTATTTCCATGCTTATATCAATAAATACATAAAAGAGGAATAAAATCTAACTCGAACCAAAAAAAAAAAAAACGGAACCTAACAGTTATACAGAGTAAATCCCTACAAAGGCACTTGCTCCAGAGGTAAACAATTCTGAAATTGGTCAGAGGTGGGGAATCATCTCTCATACAGCCAGCAGCCCTGCCCCGCCACGCAAGGAGCGTCCTCATCGCAAAGCTGGGTGACCGTGCCGAGGCCTCTGTGAGTAAACGTGAGCTGAGCCCCAGGCCAGCTGCTGTTGAAATTTTCCCTCCCTTCCCAGGTAAAACACCTGAATATGTACAAGTGCTTGAAAACCTAGAGGAAGGGCCATGGAGCCACACCAGCGACAGCACGCTGGCCAACTTGGTGCCTGCAGGCCAGCCAGGATGGTCCTGGCCCCAGGCGCTCTTCTGGAAGCTTTCCATTTCCCTGCCTGAGATACCCCTCCTGTCCCGGCCCCCACTCCTTTTTTTCCTTCGTCACCTCAGCCCGGAGAGAAATTCCAGTGGAAGTTATGGGTGACACATCCTCTTCTTTACAGGTGGCAGCCTGGCAACTCCTGCAGAAAGTCCAGCAGAGCCCCACTCACACCGGGCCACCCACAAAGCCGTGGACCCTCACACCCTCCCACCAGCACAGCCCCGAGACTGCTGACGGGGCAGAGAATATGGAGTCAGGCACAGCTGCAGGGGCTATTGCTTCCTGGAGTGCTGTTTATATTGACCTCAACCCAGGCACACCTGGGGAGGGCTTGCCGGCAGGGTCAGGCTGCACATGTCAGCTAATCCTCAGCCCTCAGGGAATCACATTGCAGAAAATGGACCTCGCTAAGACAGAATATTCGCCAAGGAAAAAAAGCACACAATGCCATTTGCAGCACCGTAGATGAGTCTAGAGGTAATCACGTGACTTGTAGTAAGTCAGAAAGTGAAAGATACATATCATATCATATCACTTATAGGTGTTACCTATAAATTGATACCAGGGCAGATATTTCCATGGAGAAGGGCAATCACAGATTCATTAAACAAACTTATGGTTCACCAAAGGAAAGGTGTGAGGATTGAATTCATTACGATATTGGGGTTAACAGACAGATACAAACACAGGTGAAATATATAATCACCAAAGACCTACGGAATACGAAGAGAAGACTACTCAACATTCTGTCATAACGTACATGGGAAAAGGATCCCAGGAAGAACAGACATATGTATATGTGTAAAAGAAACACATCCTGCACACCAAAAACAAGCCAAACGTTGTAATCAAACTTGCTGTAATAAAAAATAAAAAAAATAAATTCAAAACAAAAACAAGAAGTAGTGAGACAAACTTGAGGGGCTTTCTCCTGGCCCATTCCGTTCTAAATTCCAATCTAGAACGTGAATTCCATTGAGGCTCTGCTGCCCTAGTAACCAGATTTGGTAAGGGAGAACTGCTTCCACCTTGTGGCCGTTTCACACAACAGCAGCTTTCATCCCAGCGCTAATGGTCAGTGGATATTCAAAATCATGACAGGCCTGTAAATGACACCTGCCCTGAAAACAAATCCTGGGGTCATATATCGACCAAAAAATTCAAAAGACTCCATATTTCAAAATGACAGTTTCAAGAGGAATATTTTACGCACATTCGTGTTCTGCTTCTTTTGCTTTCTTTCTTTCTTGGTTAAAAAAACGGGAATGGAAAAAGGCAACCCTCAGAATGGACGAAAACGTTCGCAAAAGAATCAATGGACAAAGGTTTAATCTCCAATATATATAAACAGCTCATGCAGCTTAATATTAATAAAACAAACAACCCAATACAAAAATGGGCAGAAGATCTAAATAGACGTTTCTTCCAAGAAGACACAGAGATGGCCAAGACGCACATGAAAAGCTGCTCAACATCACTAATTATTAGAGAAATGCAAATCAAAACTACAATGATGTATGACGTGACTCATGTTAGAATCGGGATCATCAGAAAATCTACAAACAACAAATTCTGGGGACGGTGTGGACAAAAGGAACCCTCCCGCTATTGGTGGGCATGTAAATTGATACAGTCACTATGGAGAACAGTATGGAGGTTCCTTTAAAAAACTAAAAAGAGAAATACCATAGGATCCAGCAATCCCAATTCTGGGCATATACCCAGAGAAAACCATAAATCACAAAGACACATTCACCACAACATTCATTGCAGCACTATTTACAATAGCCAGGTAATGGAAGCAACCTAAATGCCCACAGACAGACGAATGGATAAAGATGTGGTACATATATAAAATGGAATATTACTGAGCCATAATAAGGAATGAAACTGGGTCATTTGTAGAGAAGTCGATGGATCTAGAGACTGTCATACAGAGGGAAGAAGTCAGAAAGAGAAAAACAAATATTGTATATTAATGCATATAGGTGGAACCTAGAAAAATGGTACAAATGAACTAGTTTTCAGGGCAGTAATAGAGACAGAGGTAGAGAACAAACGTATGGACACCAAGTGGGGGAAGAGATGGCGTGGTGGTGGTGGGATGAGTTGGGAGATTGGGATTGACCTGTATACATGTATATGCATGAAATAGATAACTAAGAATAACCTGCTGTATAAAAAAATAAATAAAATTAAATTTCAAAATTTTTAAAAATAAAATTTGAAAATAAAACAGGAAAAAGTTCTTCCATTCACACAGATGTATTTATATGAATGAATTATTTCCATGCTTATATCAATAAATAGATAAAAGAGGAATAAAATCTAACTCGAACCAAAAAAAAAAAAAACCGGAACCTAACAGTTATACAGAGTAAATCCCTACAAAGGCACTTGCTCCAGAGGTAAACAATTCTGAAATTGGTCAGAGGTGTGGAATCATCTCTCATACAGCCACCAGCCCAGCCCCCCCACGCAAGGAGCATCCTCATCGCAAAGCTGGGGGACCGTGCCGAGGCCTCTGTGAGTAAACGTGAGCTGAGCCCCAGGCCAGCTGCTGTTGAAATTTTCCCTCCCTTCCCAGGTAAAACACCTGAATATGTACAAGTGCTTGAAAACCTAGAGGAAGGGCCATGGAGCCACACCAGCGACAGCACGCTGGCCAAGTTGGTGCCTGCAGGCCAGCCAGGATGGTCCTGGCCCCGGACGCTCTTCTGGATGCTTTCCAATTCCCTGCTTGAGATACCCCTCCTGTCCCGGCCCCCACTCCTTGTTTTCCTTCGTCACCTCAGCCCGGAGAGAAATTCCAGTGGAAGTTATGGGTGACACATCCTCTTCTTTACAGGTGGCAGCCTGGCAACTCCTGCAGAAAGTCAAGCAGAGCCCCACTCACACTGGGCCACCCACAAAGCCGTGGACCCTCACACCCTCCCACCAGCACAGCCCCGAGACTGCTGACGGGGCAGAGAATATGGAGTCAGGCACAGCTGCAGGGGCTATTGCTGCCTGGAATGCTGTTTATATTGACCTCAACTCAGGCACACCTGGGGAGGGCTTGCCGGCAGGGTCAGGCTGCCCAGGTCAGCTACTCCTCAGCCCTCAGGGAATCACATTGCAGAAAATGGACCTCGCTAAGACAGAATATTAGCCAAGGAAAAAAAGGACACAATGCCATTTGCAGCACCATAGATGAGTCTAGAGGTAATCACGTGACTTGTAGTAAGTCAGAAACTGAAAGACACATATCGTATGATATCACTTATAGGTGTTACCTACAAATTGATACCAGGGCAGATATTTCCATGGAGAAGGGCAATCACAGATTCATTAAACAAACTTATGGTTCACCAATGGAAAGGTGTGAGGATTGGATTCATTACGATATTGGGGTTAACAGACAGATACAAACACAGGTGAAATATATAATCACCAAAGACCTACGGAATACCAAGAGAAGACTACTCAACATTCTGTCATAACGTACATGGGAAAAGGATCCCAGGAAGAACAGACATATGTATATGTGTAAAAGAAACACATCTTGCACACCAAAAACAAGCCAAACGTTGTAATCAAACTTGCTGTAATAAAAAAATTAAAAAAATTAAATTCAAAACACGAACAAGAAGTAGTGAGACAAACTTGAGGGGCTTTCTCCTGGCCCATTCCGTTCTAAATTCCAATCTAGAACGTGAATTCCATTGAGGCTCTGCTGCCCTAGTAACCAGATTTGATAAGGGAGAACTGCTGCCACATTGTGGCCGTTTCACACAACAGCAGCTTTCAACCCAGCGCTAATGGTCAGTGGATATTCAAAATCATGACAGGCCTGTAAATGACACCTGCCCTGAAAACAAATCCTGGGGTCATATATCGACCAAAAAATTCAAAAGACGTCCATATTTCAAAATGACAGTTTCAAGAGGCATATTTTACGCACATTAGTGTTCTGCTTCTTTTGCTTTCTTTCTTTCTTGGTTAAAAAAACGGGAATGGCAAAAGGCAACCCTCAGAATGGACGAAAACGTTCGCAAAAGAATCAATGGACAAAGGTTTAATCTCCAATATATATAAACAGCTCATGCAGCTTAATATTAATAAAACAAACAACCCAATACAAAAATGGGCAGAAGATCTAAATAGACGTTTCTTCCAAGAAGACACAGAGATGGCCAAGACGCACATGAAAAGCTGCTCAACATCACTAATTATTAGAGAAATGCAAATCAAAACTACAATGATGTATGACGTGACTCCTGTTAGAATCGGGATCATCAGAAAATCTACAAACAACAAATTCTGGGGACGGTGTGGACAAAAGGAACCCTCTCCCTCTATTGGTGGGCATGTAAATTGATACAGTCACTATGGAGAACAGTATGGAGGTTCCTTTAAAAAACTAAAAAGAGAATTACCATAGGATCCAGCAATCCCACTTCTGGGCATATACCCAGAGAAAACCATAAATCACAAAGACACATTCACCACAATATTCATTGCAGCACTATTTACAATAGCCAGGTAATGGAAGCAACCTAAATGCCCACAGACAGACGAATGGATAAAGATGTGGTACATATATAAAATGGAATATTACTGAGCCATAAAAAGGAATGAAACTGGGTCATTTGTAGAGAAGTCGATGGATCTAGAGACTGTCATACAGAGGGAAGTAAGTCAGAAAGAGAAAAACAAATATTGTATATTAATGCATATATGTGGAACCTAGAAAAATGGTACAAATGAACTAGTTTGCAGGGCAGAAATAGAGACAGAGGTAGAGAACAAACGTATGGACACCAAGTGGGGGAAGCCATGGGGTGGTGGTGGTGGGATGAGTTGGGAGATTGGGATTGACCTGTATGCATGTATATGCATGAAATAGATAACTAAGAATAACCTGCTGTATAAAAAAATAAATAAAATTAAATTTCAAAATTTTTAAAAATAAAATTTAAAAATAAAGCAGATAAATGTTCTTCCATTCACACAGATGTATTTATATGAATGAATTATTTCCATGCTTATATCAATAAATACATAAAAGAGGAATAAAATCTAACTCGAACCAAAAAAAAAAACCGGAACCTAACAGTTATACAGAGTAAATCCCTACCAAGGCACATGCTCCAGAGGTAAACAATTCTGAAATTGGTCAGAGGTGGGGAATCATCTCTCATACAGCCACCAGCCCCGCCCCCCCACGCAAGGAGCATCCTCATCGCAAAGCTGGGGGACCGTGCCGAGGCCTTTGTGAGTAAACGTGAGCTGAGCCCCAGGCCAGCTGCTGTTGAAATTTTCCCTCCCTTCCCAGGTAAAACACCTGAATATGTACAAGTGCTTGAAAACCTAGAGGAAGGGCCATGGAGCCACACCAGCGACAGCACGCTGGCCAACTTGGTGCCTGCTGCCCAGCCAGGATGGTCCTGGCCCCGGGCGCTCTTCTGGATGCTTTCCATTTCCCTGCTTGAGATACCCCTCCTTTCCCGGCCCCCACTCCTTTTTTTCCTTCGTCACCTCAGCCCGGAGAGAAATTCCAGTGGAAGTTATGGGTGACACCTCCTCTTCTTTACAGGTGGCAGCCTGGCAACTCCTGCAGAAAGTCCAGCAGAGCCCCACTCACACCGGGCCACCCACAAAGCCGTGGACCCTCACACCCTCCCACCAGCACAGCCCCGAGACTGCTGACGGGGCAGAGAATATGGAGTCAGGCACAGCTGCAGGGGCTATTGCTGCCTGGAATGCTGTTTATATTGACCTCAACCCAGGCACACCTGGGGAGGTCTTGCCGGCAGGGTAAGGCTGCCCAGGTCAGCTAATCCTCAGCCCTCAGGGAATCACATTGCAGAAAATGGACCTCGCTAAGACAGAATATTCGCCAAGGAAAAAAAGCACACAATGCCATTTGCAGCACCGTAGATGAGTCTAGAGGTAATCACGTGACTTGTAGTAAGTCAGAAAGTGAAAGATACATATCATATCATATCACTTATAGGTGTTACCTATAAATTGATACCAGGGCAGATATTTCCACGGAGAAGGGCAATCACAGATTCATTAAACAAACTTATGGTTCACCAAAGGAAAGGTGTGAGGATTGAATTCATTACGATATTGGGGTTAACAGACAGATACAAACACAGGTGAAATATATAATCACCAAAGACCTACGGAATACGAAGAGAAGACTACTCAACATTCTGTCATAACGTACATGGGAAAAGGATCCCAGGAAGAACAGACATATGTATATGTGTAAAAGAAACACATCTTGCACACCAAAAACAAGCCAAACGTTGTAATCAAACTTGCTGTAATAAAAAAATTAAAAAATTAAATTCAAAACACGAACAAGAAGTAGTGAGACAAACTTGAGGGGCTTTCTCCTGGCCCATTCCGTTCTAAATTCCAATCTAGAACGTGAATTCCATTGAGGCTCTGCTGCCCTAGTAACCAGATTTGATAAGGGAGAACTGCTGCCACCTTGTGGCCGTTTCACACAACAGCAGCTTTCATCCCAGCGCTAATGGTCAGTGGATATTCAAAATCATGACAGGCCTGTAAATGACACCTGCCCTGAAAACAAATCCTGGGGTCATATATCGACCAAAAAATTCAAAAGACGTCCATATTTCAAAATGACAGTTTCAAGAGGCATATTTTACGCACATTAGTGTTCTGCTTCTTTTGCTTTCTTTCTTTCTTGGTTAAAAAAACGGGAATGGAAAAAGGCAACCCTCAGAATGGACGAAAACGTTCGCAAAAGAATCAATGGACAAAGGTTTAATCTCCAATATATATAAACAGCTCATGCAGCTTAATATTAATAAAACAAACAACCCAATACAAAAATGGGCAGAAGATCTAAATAGACGTTTCTTCCAAGAAGACACAGAGATGGCCAAGACGCACATGAAAAGCTGCTCAACATCACTAATTATTAGAGAAATGCAAATCAAAACTACAATGATGTATGACGTGACTCCTGTTAGAATCGGGATCATCAGAAAATCTACAAACAACAAATTCTGGGGACGGTGTGGACAAAAGGAACCCTCTTCCGCTATTGGTGGGCATGTAAATTGATACAGTCACTATGGAGAACAGTATGGAGGTTCCTTTAAAAAACTAAAAAGAGAAATACCATAGGATCCAGCAATCCCACTTCTGGGCATATACCCAGAGAAAACCATAAATCACAAAGACACATTCACCACAATATTCATTGCAGCACTATTTACAATAGCCAGGTAATGGAAGCAACCTAAATGCCCACAGACAGACGAATGGATAAAGATGTGGTACATATATAAAATGGAATATTACTGAGCCATAAAAAGGAATGAAACTGGGTCATTTGTAGAGAAGTCGATGGATCTAGAGACTGTCATACAGAGGGAAGAAGTCAGAAAGAGAAAAACAAATATTGTATATTAATGCATATAGGTGGAACCTAGAAAAATGGTACAAATGAACTAGTTTGCAGGGCAGAAATAGAGACAGAGGTAGAGAACAAACGTATGGACACCAAGTGGGGGAAGAGATGGCGTGGTGGTGGTGGGATGAGTAGGGAGATTGGGATTGACCTGTATACATGTATATGCATGAAATAGATAACTAAGAATAACCTGCTGTATAAAAAAATAAATAAAATTAAATTTCAAAATTTTTAAAAATAAAATTTAAAAATAAAACAGGAAAAAGTTCTTCCATTCACACAGATGTATTTATATGAATGAATTATTTCCATGCTTATATCAATAAATACATAAAAGAGGAATAAAATCTAACTCGAACCAAAAAAAAAAAACCGGAACCTAACAGTTATACAGAGTAAATCCCTACAAAGGCACTTGCTCCAGCGGTAAACAATTCTGAAATTGGTCAGAGGTGGGGAATCATCTCTCATACAGCCAGCAGCCCTGCCCCGCCACGCAAGGAGCGTCCTCATCGCAAAGCTGGGTGACCGTGCCGAGGCCTCTGTGAGTAAACGTGAGCTGAGCCCCAGGCCAGCTGCTGTTGAAATTTTCCCTCCCTTCCCAGGTAAAACACCTGAATATGTACAAGTGCTTGAAAACCTAGAGGAAGGGCCATGGAGACACACCAGCGACAGCACGCTGGCCAACTTGGTGCCTGCAGGCCAGCCAGGATGGTCCTGGCCCCGGGCGCTCTTCTGGAAGCTTTCCATTTCCCTGCCTGAGATACCCCTCCTTTCCCGGCCCCCACTCCTTTTTTTCCTTCGTCACCTCAGCCCGGAGAGAAATTCCAGTGGAAGTTATGGGTGACACATCCTCTTCTTTACAGTTGGCAGCCTGGCAACTCCTGCAGAAAGTCCAGCAGAGCCCCACTCACACCGGGCCACCCACAAAGCCGTGGACCCTCACACCCTCCCACCAGCACAGCCCCGAGACTGCTGACGGGGCAGAGAATATGGAGTCAGGCACAGCTGCAGGGGCTATTGCTGCCTGGAGTGCTGTTTATATTGACCTCAACCCAGGCACACCTGGGGAGGGCTTGCCGGCAGGGTCAGGCTGCACATGTCAGCTAATCCTCAGCCCTCAGGGAATCACATTGCAGAAAATGGACCTCGCTAAGACAGAATATTCGCCAAGGAAAAAAAGCACACAATGCCATTTGCAGCACCGTAGATGAGTCTAGAGGTAATCACGTGACTTGTAGTAAGTCAGAAAGTGAAAGATACATATCATATCATATCACTTATAGGTGTTACCTATAAATTGATACCAGGGCAGATATTTCCATGGAGAAGGGCAATCACAGATTCATTAAACAAACTTATGGTTCACCAAAGGAAAGGTGTGAGGATTGAATTCATTACGATATTGGGGTTAACAGACAGATACAAACACAGGTGAAATATATAATCACCAAAGACCTACGGAATACGAAGAGAAGACTACTCAACATTCTGTCATAACGTACATGGGAAAAGGATCCCAGGAAGAACAGACATATGTATATGTGTAAAAGAAACACATCTTGCACACCAAAAACAAGCCAAACGTTGTAATCAAACTTGCTGTAATAAAAAATAAAAAAAATAAATTCAAAACAAAAACAAGAAGTAGTGAGACAAACTTGAGGGGCTTTCTCCTGGCCCATTCCGTTCTAAATTCCAATCTAGAACGTGAATTCCATTGAGGCTCTGCTGCCCTAGTAACCAGATTTGGTAAGGGAGAACTGCTTCCACCTTGTGGCCGTTTCACACAACAGCAGCTTTCATCCCAGCGCTAATGGTCAGTGGATATTCAAAATCATGACAGGCCTGTAAATGACACCTGCCCTGAAAACAAATCCTGGGGTCATATATCGACCAAAAAATTCAAAAGACTCCATATTTCAAAATGACAGTTTCAAGAGGCATATTTTACGCACATTCGTGTTCTGCTTCTTTTGCTTTCTTTCTTTCTTGGTTAAAAAAACGGGAATGGAAAAAGGCAACCCTCAGAATGGACGAAAACGTTCGCAAAAGAATCAATGGACAAAGGTTTAATCTCCAATATATATAAACAGCTCATGCAGCTTAATATTAATAAAACAAACAACCCAATACAAAAATGGGCAGAAGATCTAAATAGACGTTTCTTCCAAGAAGACACAGAGATGGCCAAGACGCACATGAAAAGCTGCTCAACATCACTAATTATTAGAGAAATGCAAATCAAAACTACAATGATGTATGACGTGACTCCTGTTAGAATCGGGATCATCAGAAAATCTACAAACAACAAATTCTGGGGACGGTGTGGACAAAAGGAACCCTCCCGCTATTGGTGGGCATGTAAATTGATACAGTCACTATGGAGAACAGTATGGAGGTTCCTTTAAAAAACTAAAAAGAGAAATACCATAGGATCCAGCAATCCCACTTCTGGGCATATACCCAGAGAAAACCATAAATCACAAAGACACATTCACCACAATATTCATTGCAGCACTATTTACAATAGCCAGGTAATGGAAGCAACCTAAATGCCCACAGACAGACGAATGGATAAAGATGTGGTACATATATAAAATGGAATATTACTGAGCCATAAAAAGGAATGAAACTGGGTCATTTGTAGAGAAGTCGATGGATCTAGAGACTGTCATACAGAGGGAAGAAGTCAGAAAGAGAAAAACAAATATTGTATATTAATGCATATAGGTGGAACCTAGAAAAATGGTACAAATGAACTAGTTTGCAGGGCAGAAATAGAGACAGAGGTAGAGAACAAACGTATGGACACCAAGTGGGGGAAGAGATGGCGTGGTGGTGGTGGGATGAGTTGGGAGATTGGGATTGACCTGTATACATGTATATGCATGAAATAGATAACTAAGAATAACCTGCTGTATAAAAAAATAAATAAAATTAAATTTCAAAATTTTTAAAAATAAAATTTAAAAATATAACAGGAAAAAGTTCTTCCATTCACACAGATGTATTTATATGAATGAATTATTTCCATGCTTATATCAATAAATACATAAAAGAGGAATAAAATCTAACTCGAACCAAAAAAAAAAAAACCGGAACCTAACAGTTATACAGAGTAAATCCCTACAAAGGCACTTGCTCCAGAGGTAAACAATTCTGAAATTGGTCAGAGGTGGGGAATCATCTCTCATACAGCCACCAGCCCAGCCCCCCCACGCAAGGAGCATCCTCATCGCAAAGCTGGGGGACCGTGCCGAGGCCTCTGTGAGTAAACGTGAGCTGAGCCCCAGGCCAGCTGCTGTTGAAATTTTCCCTCCCTTCCCAGGTAAAACACCTGAATATGTACAAGTGCTTGAAAACCTAGAGGAAGGGCCATGGAGCCATACCAGCGACAGCACGCTGGCCAACTTGGTGCCTGCAGGCCAGCCAGGATGGTCCTGGCCCCGGACGCTCTTCTGGATGCTTTCCATTTCCCTGCTTGAGATACCCCTCCTGTCCCGGCCCCCACTCCTTTTTTTCCTTCGTCACCTCCGCCCAGAGAGAAATTCCAGTGGAAGTTATGGGTGACACATCCTCTTCTTTACAGGTGGCAGCCTGGCAACTCCTGCAGAAAGTCAAGCAGAGCCCCACTCACACTGGGCCACCCACAAAGCCGTGGACCCTCACACCCTCCCACCAGCACAGCCCCGAGACTGCTGACGGGGCAGAGAATATGGAGTCAGGCACAGCTGCAGGGGCTATTGCTGCCTGGAATGCTGTTTATATTGACCTCAACCCAGGCACACCTGGGGAGGGCTTGCCGGCAGGGTCAGGCTGCCCAGGTCAGCTACTCCTCAGCCCTCAGGGAATCACATTGCAGAAAATGGACCTCGCTAAGACAGAATATTAGCCAAGGAAAAAAAGGACACAATGCCATTTGCAGCACCATAGATGAGTCTAGAGGTAATCACGTGACTTGTAGTAAGTCAGAAACTGAAAGACACATATCGTATGATATCACTTATAGGTGTTACCTACAAATTGATACCAGGGCAGATATTTCCATGGAGAAGGGCAATCACAGATTCATTAAACAAACTTATGGTTCACCAATGGAAAGGTGTGAGGATTGGATTCATTACGATATTGGGGTTAACAGACAGATACAAACACAGGTGAAATATATAATCACCAAAGACCTACGGAATACCAAGAGAAGACTACTCAACATTCTGTCATAACGTACATGGGAAAAGGATCCCAGGAAGAACAGACATATGTATATGTGTAAAAGAAACACATCTTGCACACCAAAAACAAGCCAAACGTTGTAATCAAACTTGCTGTAATAAAAAAATTAAAAAAATTAAATTCAAAACACGAACAAGAAGTAGTGAGACAAACTTGAGGGGCTTTCTCCTGGCCCATTCCGTTCTAAATTCCAATCTAGAACGTGAATTCCATTGAGGCTCTGCTGCCCTAGTAACCAGATTTGGTAAGGGAGAACTGCTTCCACCGTGTGCCCGTTTCCCACAACAGCAGCTTTCATCCCAGCGCTAATGGTCAGTGGATATTCAAAATCATTAGAGGCCTGTAAATGACACCTGCCCTGAAAACAAATCCTGGGGTCATATATCGACCAAAAAATTCAAAAGACGTCCATATTTCAAAATGACAATTTCAAGAGGCATATTTTACACACATTCGTGTTCTGCTTCTTTTGCTTTCTTTCTTTCTTCGTTAAAAAAACGGGAATGGAAAAAGGCAACCCTCAGAATGGGCGAAAACGTTCGCAAAAGAATCAATGGACAAAGGTTTAATCTCCAATATATATAAACAGCTCATGCAGCTTAATATTAATAAAACAAACAACCCAATACAAAAATGGGCAGAAGATCTAAATAGACGTTTCTTCCAAGAAGACACAGAGATGGCCATGACGCACATGAAAAGCTGCTCAACATCACTAATTATTAGAGAAATGCAAATCAAAACTACAATGATGTATGACGTGACTCCTGTTAGAATCGGGATCATCAGAAAATCTACAAACAACAAATTCTGGGGACGGTGTGGACAAAAGGAACCCTCTTCCGCTATTGGTGGGCATGTAAATTGATACAGTCACTATGCAGAACAGTATGGAGGTTCCTTTAAAAAAGTAAAAAGAGAAATACCATAGGATCCAGCAATCCCACTTCTGGGCATATACCCAGAGAAAACCATAAATCACAAAGACACATTCACCACAATATTCATTGCAGCACTATTTACAATAGCCAGGTAATGGAAGCAACCTAAATGCCCACAGACAGACGAATGGATAAAGATGTGGTACATATATAAAATGGAATATTACTGAGCCATAAAAAGGAATGAAACTGGGTCATTTGTAGAGAAGTCGATGGATCTAGAGACTGTCATACAGAGGGAAGAAGTCAGAAAGAGAAAAACAAATATTGTATATTAATGCATATAGGTGGAACCTAGAAAAATGGTACAAATGAACTAGTTTGCAGGGCAGAAATAGAGACAGAGGTAGAGAACAAACGTATGGACACCAAGTGGGGGAAGCCATGGGGTGGTGGTGGTGGGATGAGTTGGGAGATTGGGATTGACCTGTATACATGTTTATGCATGAAATAGATAACTAAAAATAACCTGCTGTAAAAAAAAATAAATAAAATTAAATTTCAAAATTTTTAAAAATAAAATTTAAAAATAAAACAGGAAAAAGTTCTTCCATTCACACAGATGTATTTATATGAATGAATTATTTCCATGCTTATATCAATAAATAGATAAAAGAGGAATAAAATCTAACTCGAACCAAAAAAAAAAAACCGGAACCTAACAGTTATACAGAGTAAATCCCTACAAAGGCACTTGCTCCAGAGGTAAACAATTCTGAAATTGGTCAGAGGTGGGGAATCATCTCTCATACAGCCACCAGCCCAGCCCCCCCACGCAAGGAGCATCCTCATCGCAAAGCTGGGGGACCGTGCCGAGGCCTCTGTGAGTAAACGTGAGCTGAGCCCCAGGCCAGCTGCTGTTGAAATTTTCCCTCCCTTCCCAGGTAAAACACCTGAATATGTACAAGTGCTTGAAAACCTAGAGGAAGGGCCATGGAGCCATACCAGCGACAGCACGCTGGCCAACTTGGTGCCTGCAGGCCAGCCAGGATGGTCCTGGCCCCGGACGCTCTTCTGGAAGCTTTCCATTTCCCTGCTTGAGATACCCCTCCTGTCCCGGCCCCCACTCCTTTTTTTCCTTCGTCACCTCCGCCCAGAGAGAAATTCCAGTGGAAGTTATGGGTGACACATCCTCTTCTTTACAGGTGGCAGCCTGGCAACTCCTGCAGAAAGTCAAGCAGAGCCCCACTCACACTGGGCCACCCACAAAGCCGTGGACCCTCACACCCTCCCACCAGCACAGCCCCGAGACTGCTGACGGGGCAGAGAATATGGAGTCAGGCACAGCTGCAGGGGCTATTGCTGCCTGGAATGCTGTTTATATTGACCTCAACCCAGGCACACCTGGGGAGGGCTTGCCGGCAGGGTCAGGCTGCCCAGGTCAGCTACTCCTCAGCCCTCAGGGAATCACATTGCAGAAAATGGACCTCGCTAAGACAGAATATTAGCCAAGGAAAAAAAGGACACAATGCCATTTGCAGCACCATAGATGAGTCTAGAGGTAATCACGTGACTTGTAGTAAGTCAGAAACTGAAAGACACATATCGTATGATATCACTTATAGGTGTTACCTACAAATTGATACCAGGGCAGATATTTCCATGGAGAAGGGCAATCACAGATTCATTAAACAAACTTATGGTTCACCAATGGAAAGGTGTGAGGATTGGATTCATTACGATATTGGGGTTAACAGACAGATACAAACACAGGTGAAATATATAATCACCAAAGACCTACGGAATACCAAGAGAAGACTACTCAACATTCTGTCATAACGTACATGGGAAAAGGATCCCAGGAAGAACAGACATATGTATATGTGTAAAAGAAACACATCTTGCACACCAAAAACAAGCCAAACGTTGTAATCAAACTTGCTGTAATAAAAAAATTAAAAAAATTAAATTCAAAACACGAACAAGAAGTAGTGAGACAAACTTGAGGGGCTTTCTCCTGGCCCATTCCGTTCTAAATTCCAATCTAGAACGTGAATTCCATTGAGGCTCTGCTGCTCTAGTAACCAGATTTGGTAAGGGAGAACTGCTTCCACCGTGTGCCCGTTTCCCACAACAGCAGCTTTCATCCCAGCGCTAATGGTCAGTGGATATTCAAAATCATTAGAGGCCTGTAAATGACACCTGCCCTGAAAACAAATCCTGGGGTCATATATCGACCAAAAAATTCAAAAGACGTCCATATTTCAAAATGACAATTTCAAGAGGCATATTTTACGCACATTCGTGTTCTGCTTCTTTTGCTTTCTTTCTTTCTTCGTTAAAAAAACGGGAATGGAAAAAGGCAACCCTCAGAATGGGCGAAAACGTTCGCAAAAGAATCAATGGACAAAGGTTTAATCTCCAATATATATAAACAGCTCATGCAGCTTAATATTAATAAAACAAACAACCCAATACAAAAATGGGCAGAAGATCTAAATAGACGTTTCTTCCAAGAAGACACAGAGATGGCCATGACGCACATGAAAAGCTGCTCAACATCACTAATTATTAGAGAAATGCAAATCAAAACTACAATGATGTATGACGTGACTCCTGTTAGAATCGGGATCATCAGAAAATCTACAAACAACAAATTCTGGGGACGGTGTGGACAAAAGGAACCCTCTTCCGCTATTGGTGGGCATGTAAATTGATACAGTCACTATGCAGAACAGTATGGAGGTTCCTTTAAAAAAGTAAAAAGAGAAATACCATAGGATCCAGCAATCCCACTTCTGGGCATATACCCAGAGAAAACCATAAATCACAAAGACACATTCACCACAATATTCATTGCAGCACTATTTACAATAGCCAGGTAATGGAAGCAACCTAAATGCCCACAGACAGACGAATGGATAAAGATGTGGTACATATATAAAATGGAATATTACTGAGCCATAAAAAGGAATGAAACTGGGTCATTTGTAGAGAAGTCGATGGATCTAGAGACTGTCATACAGAGGGAAGAAGTCAGAAAGAGAAAAACAAATATTGTATATTAATGCATATAGGTGGAACCTAGAAAAATGGTACAAATGAACTAGTTTGCAGGGCAGAAATAGAGACAGAGGTAGAGAACAAACGTATGGACACCAAGTGGGGGAAGCCATGGGGTGGTGGTGGTGGGATGAGTTGGGAGATTGGGATTGACCTGTATACATGTTTATGCATGAAATAGATAACTAAAAATAACCTGCTGTAAAAAAAAATAAATAAAATTAAATTTCAAAATTTTTAAAAATAAAATTTAAAAATAAAACAGGAAAAAGTTCTTCCATTCACACAGATGTATTTATATGAATGAATTATTTCCATGCTTATATCAATAAATACATAAAAGAGGAATAAAATCTAACTCGAACCAAAAAAAAAAAAAAACCGGAACCTAACAGTTATACAGAGTAAATCCCTACAAAGGCACTTGCTCCAGCGGTAAACAATTCTGAAATTGGTCAGAGGTGGGGAATCATCTCTCATACAGCCAGCAGCCCTGCCCCGCCACGCAAGGAGCGTCCTCATCGCAAAGCTGGGTGACCGTGCCGAGGCCTCTGTGAGTAAACGTGAGCTGAGCCCCAGGCCAGCTGCTGTTGAAATTTTCCCTCCCTTCCCAGGTAAAACACCTGAATATGTACAAGTGCTTGAAAACCTAGAGGAAGGGCCATGGAGCCACACCAGCGACAGCACGCTGGCCAACTTGGTGCCTGCAGGCCAGCCAGGATGGTCCTGGCCCCGGGCGCTCTTCTGGAAGCTTTCCATTTCACTGCCTGAGATACCCCTCCTGTCCCGGCCCCCACTCCTTTTTTTCCTTCCTCACCTCAGCCCGGAGAGAAATTCCAGTGGAAGTTATGGGTGACACATCCTCTTCTTTACAGGTGGCAGCCTGGCAACTCCTGCAGAAAGTCCAGCAGAGCCCCACTCACACCGGGCCAACCACAAAGCCGTGGACCCTCACACCCTCCCACCATCACAGCCCCGAGACAGCTGACGGGGCAGAGAATATGGAGTGAGGCACAGCTGCAGGGGCTACTGCTGCCTGGAGTGCTGTTTTTATTGACCTCAACCCAGGCACACCTGGGGAGGGCTTGCCGGCAGGGTCAGGCTGCCCAGGTCAGCTAATCCTCAGCCCTCAGGGAATCACATTGCAGAAAATGGACCTTGCTAAGACAGAATATTCGCCAAGGGAAAAAAGCACACAATGCCATTTGCAGCACCGTAGATGAGTCTAGAGGTAATCACGTGACTTGTAGTAAGTCAGAAACTGAAAGACACATATCATATCATATCACTTATAGGTGTTACCTATAAATTGATACCAGGGCAGATATTTCCACGGAGAAGGGCAATCACAGATTCATTAAACAAACTTATGGTTCACCAAAGGAAAGGTGTGAGGATTGAATTCATTACGATATTGGGGTTAACAGACAGATACAAACACAGGTGAAATATATAATCACCAAAGACCTACGGAATACCAAGAGAAGACTACTCAACATTCTGTCATAACGTACATGGGAAAAGGATCCCAGGAAGAACAGACATATGTATATGTGTAAAAGAAACACATCTTGCACACCAAAAACAAGCCAAACGTTGTAATCAAACTTGCTGTCATAAAAAATAAAAAAAATAAATTCAAAACAAAAACAAGAAGTAGTGAGACAAACTTGAGGGGCTTTCTCCTGGCCCATTCCATTCTAAATTCCAATCTAGAACGTGAATTCCATTGAGGCTCTGCTGCCCTAGTAACCAGATTTGGTAAGGGAGAACTGCTTCCACCGTGTGCCCGTTTCCCACAACAGCAGCTTTCATCCCAGCGCTAATGGTCAGTGGATATTCAAAATCATTAGAGGCCTGTAAATGACACCTGCCCTGAAAACAAATCCTGGGGTCATATATCGACCAAAAAATTCAAAAGACGTCCATATTTCAAAATGACAATTTCAAGAGGCATATTTTACACACATTCGTGTTCTGCTTCTTTTGCTTTCTTTCTTTCTTCGTTAAAAAAACGGGAATGGAAAAAGGCAACCCTCAGAATGCGCGAAAACGTTCGCAAAAGAATCAATGGACAAAGGTTTAATCTCCAATATATATAAACAGCTCATGCAGCTTAATATTAATAAAACAAACAACCCAATACAAAAATGGGCAGAAGATCTAAATAGACGTTTCTTCCAAGAAGACACAGAGATGGCCAAGACGCACATGAAAAGCTGCTCAACATCACTAATTATTAGAGAAATGCAAATCAAAACTACAATGATGTATGACGTGACTCCTGTTAGAATCGGGATCATCAGAGAATCTACAAACAACAAATTCTGGGGACGGTGTGGACAAAAGGAACCCTCTTCCGCTATTGGTGGGCATGTAAATTGATACAGTCACTATGGAGAACAGTATGGAGGTTCCTTTAAAAAACTAAAAAGAGAATTACCATAGGATCCAGCAATCCCACTTCTGGGCATATACCCAGAGAAAACCATAAATCACAAAGACACATTCACCACAATGTTCATTGCAGCACTATTTACAATAGCCAGGTAATGGAAGCAACCTAAATGCCCACAGACAGACGAATGGATAAAGATGTGGTACATATATAAAATGGAATATTACTGAGCCATAAAAAGGAATGAAACTGGGTCATTTGTAGAGAAGTCGATGGATCTAGAGACTGTCATACAGAGTGAAGTAAGTCAGAAAGAGAAAAACAAATATTGTATATTAATGCATATATGTGGAAACTAGAAAAATGGTACAAATGAACTAGTTTGCAGGGCAGAAATAGAGACAGAGGTAGAGAACAAACGTATGGACACCAAGTGGGGGAAGCCATGGGGTGGTAGTGGTGGGATGAGTTGGGAGATTGGGATTGACCTGTATACATGTATATGCATGAAATAGATAACTAATAATAACCTGCTGTATAAAAAAATAAATAAAATTAAATTTCAAAATTTTTAAAAATAAAATTTAAAAATAAAACAGGAAATAGTTCTTCCATTCACACAGATGTATTTATATGAATGAATTATTTCCATGCTTATATCAATAAATACATAAAAGAGGAATAAAATCTAACTCGAACCAAAAAAAATAAAACCGGAACCTAAGAGTTATACAGAGTAAATCCCTACCAAGGCACTTGCTCCACCGGTAAACAATTCTGAAATTGGTCAGAGGTGGGGAATCATCTCTCATACAGCCAGCAGGCCCGCCCCCCCTCGCAAGGAGCGTCCTCATCGCAAAGCTGGGGGACCATGCCGAGGCCTCTGTGAGTAAACGTGAGCTGAGCCCCAGGCCAGCTGCTGTTGAAATTTTCCCTCCCTTCCCAGGTAAAACACCTGAATATGTACAAGTGCTTGAAAACCTAGAGGAAGGGCCATGGAGCCACACCAGCGACAGCACGCTGGCCAAGTTGGTGCCTGCAGGCCAGCCAGGATGGTCCTGGCCCCGGGCGCTCTTCTGGAAGCTTTCCATTTCCCTGCCTGAGATACCCCTCCTGTCCCGGCCCCCACTCCTTTTTTTCCTTCCTCACCTCAGCCCGGAGAGAAATTCCAGTGGAAGTTATGGGTGACACATCCTCTTCTTTACAGGTGGCAGCCTGGCAACTCCTGCAGAAAGTCCAGCAGAGCCCCACTCACACCGGGCCACCCACAAAGCCGTGGACCCTCACACCCTCCCACCAGCACAGCCCCGAGACTGCTGACGGGGCAGAGAATATGGAGTCAGGCACAGCTGCAGGGGCTATTGCTGCCTGGAGTGCTGTTTATATTGACCTCAACCCAGGCACACCTGGGGAGGGCTTGCCGGCAGGGTCAGGCTGCCCAGGTCAGCTAATCCTCAGCCCTCAGGGAATCACATTGCAGAAAATGTACCTCGCTAAGACAGAATATTAGCCAAGGAAAAAAAGGACACAATGCCATTTGCAGCACCGTAGATGAGTCTAGAGGTAATCACGTGACTTGTAGTAAGTCAGAAACTGAAAGACACATATCGTATGATATCACTTATAGGTGTTACCTAAAAATTGATACCAGGGCAGATATTTCCATGGAGAAGGGCAATCACAGATTCATTAAACAAACTTATGGTTCACCAATGGAAAGGTGTGAGGATTGGATTCATTACGATATTGGGGTTAACAGACGGATACAAACACAGGTGAAATATATAATCACCAAAGACCTACGGAATACCAAGAGAAGACTACTCAACATTCTGTCATAACGTACATGGGAAAAGGATCCCAGGAAGAACAGACATATGTATATGTGTAAAAGAAACACATCTTGCACACCAAAAACAAGCCAAACGTTGTAATCAAACTTGCTGTAATAAAAAAATTAAAAAAATTAAATTCAAAACACGAACAAGAAGTAGTGAGACAAACTTGAGGGGCTTTCTCCTGGCACATTCCGTTCTAAATTCCAATCTAGAACGTGAATTCCATTGAGGCTCTGCTGCCCTAGTAACCAGATTTGGTAAGGGAGAACTGCTGCCACCTTGTGGCCGTTTCACACAACAGCAGCTTTCATCCCAGCGCTAATGGTCAGTGGATATTCAAAATCATGACAGGCCTGTAAATGACACCTGCCCTGAAAACAAATCCTGGGGTCATATATCGACCAAAAAATTCAAAAGACGTCCATATTTCAAAATGACAGTTTCAAGAGGCATATTTTACGCACATTAGTGTTCTGCTTCTTTTGCTTTCTTTCTTTCTTGGTTAAAAAAACGGGAATGGAAAAAGGCAACCCTCAGAATGGGCGAAAACGTTCGCAAAAGAATCAATGGACAAAGGTTTAATCTCCAATATATATAAACAGCTCATGCAGCTTAATATTAATAAAACAAACAACCCAATACAAAAATGGGCAGAAGATCTAAATAGACGTTTCTTCCAAGAAGACACAGAGATGGCCAAGACGCACATGAAAAGCTGCTCAACATCACTAATTATTAGAGAAATGCAAATCAAAACTACAATGATGTATGACGTGACTCCTGTTAGAATCGGGATCATCAGAAAATCTACAAACAACAAATTCTGGGGACGGTGTGGACAAAAGGAACCCTCTTCCGCTATTGGTGGGCATGTAAATTGATACAGTCACCATGGAGAACAGTATGGAGGTCCCTTTAAAAAACTAAAAAGAGAAATACCATAGGATCCAGCAATCCCACTTCTGGGCATATACCCAGAGAAAACCATAAATCACAAAGACACATTCACCACAATATTCATTGCAGCACTATTTACAATAGCCAGGTAATGGAAGCAACCTAAATGCCCAGAGACAGACGAATGGATAAAG
The DNA here is from genome assembly GCF_964165515.1 of Mesoplodon bidens. Classification (NCBI taxonomy): domain Eukaryota; kingdom Metazoa; phylum Chordata; class Mammalia; order Artiodactyla; family Ziphiidae; genus Mesoplodon; species Mesoplodon bidens. The sequence continues at coordinate 327,291 of NW_027671923.1, forward strand.
ATGTGGTACAAATATAAAATGGAATATTACTGAGCCATAAAAAGGAATGAAACTGGGTCATTTGTAGAGAAGTCGATGGATCTAGAGACTGTCATACAGAGGGAAGAAGTCAGAAAGAGAAAAACAAATATTGTATATTAATGCATATAGGTGGAACCTAGAAAAATGGTACAAATGAACTAGTTTTCAGGGCAGAAATAGAGACAGAGGTAGAGAACAAACGTATGGACACCAAGTGGGGGAAGAGATGGGGTGGTGGTGGTGGGATGAGTTGGGAGATTGGGATTGACCTGTATACATGTATATGCATGAAATAGAAAACTAAGAATAACCTGCTGTATAAAAAAATAAATAAAATTAAATTTCAAAATTTTTAAAAATAAAATTTAAAAATAAAACAGGAAAAAGTTCTTCCATTCACACAGATGTATTTATATGAATGAATTATTTCCATGCTTATATCAATAAATACATAAAAGAGGAATAAAATCTAACTCGAACCAAAAAAAAAAAAACCGGAACCTAACAGTTATACAGAGTAAATCCCTACAAAGGCACTTGCTCCAGCGGTAAGCAATTCTGAAATTGGTCAGAGGTGGGGAATCATCTCTCATACAGCCAGCAGCCCTGCCCCGCCACGCAAGGAGCGTCCTCATCGCAAAGCTGGGTGACCGTGCCGAGGCCTCTGTGAGTAAACGTGAGCTGAGCCCCAGGCCAGCTGCTGTTGAAATTTTCCCTCCCTTCCCAGGTAAAACACCTGAATATGTACAAGTGCTTGAAAACCTAGAGGAAGGGCCATGGAGCCACACCAGCGACAGCACGCTGGCCAACTTGGTGCCTGCAGGCCAGCCAGGATGGTCCTGGCCCCGGGCGCTCTTCTGGAAGCTTTCCATTTCCCTGCCTGAGATACCCCTCCAGTCCCGGCCCCCACTCCTTTTTTTCCTTCCTCACCTCAGCCCGGAGAGAAATTCCAGTGGAAGTTATGGGTGACACATCCTCTTCTTTACAGGTGGCAGCCTGGCAACTCCTGCAGAAAGTCCAGCAGAGCCCCACTCACACCGGGCCACCCACAAAGCCGTGGACCCTCACACCCTCCCACCATCACAGCCCCGAGACAGCTGACGGGGCAGAGAATATGGAGTCAGGCACAGCTGCAGGGGCTATTGCTGCCTGGAGTGCTGTTTTTATTGACCTCAACCCAGGCACACCTGGGGAGGGCTTGCCGGCAGGGTCAGGCTGCCCAGGTCAGCTAATCCTCAGCCCTCAGGGAATCACATTGCAGAAAATGGACCTCGCTAAGACAGAATATTCGCCAAGGAAAAAAAGCACACAATGCCATTTGCAGCACCGTAGATGAGTCTAGAGGTAATCACGTGACTTGTAGTAAGTCAGAAAGTGAAAGACACATATCATATCATATCACTTATAGGTGTTACCTATAAATTGATACCAGGGCAGATATTTCCACGGAGAAGGGCAATCACAGATTCATTAAACAAACTTATGGTTCACCAAAGGAAAGGTGTGAGGATTGAATTCATTACGATATTGGGGTTAACAGACAGATACAAACACAGGTGAAATATATAATCACCAAAGACCTACGGAATACCAAGAGAAGACTACTCAACATTCTGTCATAACGTACATGGGAAAAGGATCCCAGGAAGAACAGACATATGTATATGTGTAAAAGAAACACATCTTGCACAGCAAAAACAAGCCAAACGTTGTAATCAAACTTGCTGTAATAAAAAAATTAAAAAAATTAAATTCAAAACAAAAACAAGAAGTAGTGAGACAAACTTGAGGGGCTTTCTCCTGGCCCATTCCGTTCTAAATTCCAATCTAGAACGTGAATTCCATTGAGGCTCTGCTGCCCTAGTAACCAGATTTGGTAAGGGAGAACTGCTTCCACCGTGTGGCCGTTTCACACAACAGCAGCTTTCATCCCAGCGCTAATGGTCAGTGGATATTCAAAATCATTAGAGGCCTGTAAATGACACCTGCCCTGAAAACAAATCCTGGGGTCATATATCGACCAAAAAATTCAAAAGACGTCCATATTTCAAAATGACAGTTTCAAGAGGCATATTTTACGCACATTAGTGTTCTGCTTCTTTTGCTTTCTTTCTTTCTTGGTTAAAAAAACGGGAATGGAAAAAGGCAACCCTCAGAATGGGCGAAAACGTTCACAAAAGAATCAATGGACAAAGGTTTAATCTCCAATATATATAAACAGCTCATGCAGCTTAATATTAATAAAACAAACAACCCAATACAAAAATGGGCAGAAGATCTAAATAGACGTTTCTTCCAAGAAGACACAGAGATGGCCAAGACGCACATGAGAAGCTGCTCAACATCACTAATTATTAGAGAAATGCAAATCAAAACTACAATGAGGTATGACCTCACTCCTGTTAGAATCGGGATCATCAGAAAATCTACAAACAACAAATTCTGGGGAGGGTGTGGACAAAAGGAACCCTCTTCCGCTATTGGTGGGCATGTAAATTGATACAGTCACTATGGAGAACAGTATGGAGGTTCCTTTAAAAAACTAAAAAGAGAATTACCATAGGATCCAGCAATCCCACTTCTGGGCATATACCCAGAGAAAACCATAAATCACAAAGACACATTCACCACAATGTTCATTGCAGCACTATTTACAATAGCCAGGTAATGGAAGCAACCTAAATGCCCACAGACAGACGAATGGATAAAGATGTGGTACATATATAAAATGGAATATTACTGAGCCATAAAAAGGAATGAAACTGGGTCATTTGTAGAGAAGTCGATGGATCTAGAGACTGTCATACAGAGGGAAGTAAGTCAGAAAGAGAAAAACAAATATTGTATATTAATGCACATATGTGGAAACTAGAAAAATGGTACAAATGAACTAGTTTGCAGGGCAGAAATAGAGACAGAGGTAGAGAACAAACGTATGGACACCAAGAGGGGGAAGCCATGGGGTGGTGGTGGTGGGATGAGTTGGGAGATTGGGATTGACCAGTATACATGTATATGCATGAAATTGATAACTAATAATAACCTGCTGTATAAAAAAATAAATAAAATTAAATTTCAAAATTTTTAAAAATAAAATTTAAAAATAAAACAGGAAAAAGTTCTTCCATTCACACAGATGTATTTATATGAATGAATTATTTCCATGCTTATATCAATAAATACATAAAAGAGGAATAAAATCTAACTCGAACTAAAAAAAAAAAAAACGGAACCTAACAGTTATACAGAGTAAATCCCTAGAAAGGCACTTGCTCCAGCGGTAATCAATTCTGAAATTGGTCAGAGGTGGGGAATCATCTCTCATACAGCCACCAGCCCAGCCCCCCCACGCAAGGAGCGTCCTCATCGCAAAGCTGGGGGACCGTGCCGAGGCCACTGTGAGTAAACGTGAGCTGAGCCCCAGGCCAGCTGCTGTTGAAATTTTCTCTCCCTTCCCAGGTAAAACACCTGAATATGTACAAGTGCTTGAAAACCTAGCGGAAGGGCCATGGAGCCACACCAGCGACAGCACGCTGGCCAACTTGGTGCCTGCAGGCCAGCCAGGATGGTCCTGGCCCCGGGCGCTCTTCTGGAAGCTTTCCATTTCCCTGCCTGAGATACCCCTCCTGTCCCGGCCCCCACTCCTTTTTTTCCTTCCTTACCTCAGCCCGGAGAGAAATTCCAGTGGAAGTTATGGGTGACACATCCTCTTCTTTACAGGTGGCAGCCTGGCAACTCCTGCAGAAAGTCCAGCAGAGCCCCACTCACACCGGGCCACCCACAAAGCCGTGGACCCTCACACCCTCCCACCAGCACAGCCCCGAGACTGCTGACGGGGCAGAGAATATGGAGTCAGGCACAGCTGCAGGGGCTATTGCTGCCTGGAGTGCTGTTTATATTGACCTCAACCCAGGCACACCTGGGGAGGGCTTGCCGGCAGGGTCAGGCTGCCCAGGTCAGCTAATCCTCAGCCCTCAGGGAATCACATTGCAGAAAATGGACCTCGCTAAGACAGAATATTAGCCAAGGAAAAAAAGGAGACAATGCAATTTGCAGCACCGTAGATGAGTCTAGAGGTAATCACGTGACTTGTAGTAAGTCAGAAACTGAAAGACACATATCGTATGATATCACTTATAGGTGTTACCTACAAATTGATACCAGGGCAGATATTTCCATGGAGAAGGGAAATCACAGATTCATTAAACAAACTTATGGTTCACCAATGGAAAGGTGTGAGGATTGGATTCATTACGATATTGGGGATAACAGACAGATACAAACACAGGTGAAATATATAATCACCAAAGACCTACGGAATACCAAGAGAAGACTACTCAACATTCTGTCATAATGTACATGGGAAAAGGATCCCAGGAAGAACAGACATATGTATATGTGTAAAAGAAACACATCTTGCACACCAAAAACAAGCCAAACGTTGTAATCAAACTTGCTGTAATAAAAAAATTAAAAAAATTAAATTCAAAACACGAACAAGAAGTAGTGAGACAAACTTGAGGGGCTTTCTCCTGGCCCATTCCGTTCTAAATTCCAATCTAGAACGTGAATTCCATTGAGGCTCTGCTGCCCTAGTAACCAGATTTGGTAAGGGAGAACTGCTGCCACCTTGTGGCCGTTTCACACAACAGCAGCTTTCATCCCAGCGCTAATGGTCAGTGGATATTCAAAATCATGACAGGCCTGTAAATGACACCTGCCCTGAAAACAAATCCTGGGGTCATATATCGACCAAAAAATTCAAAAGACGTCCATATTGCAAAATGACAGTTTCAAGAGGCATATTTTACGCACATTAGTGTTCTGCTTCTTTTGCTTTCTTTCTTTCTTGGTTAAATAAACGGGAATGGAAAAAGGCAACCCTCAGAATGGACGAAAACGTTCGCAAAAGAATCAATGGACAAAGGTTTAATCTCCAATATATATAAACAGCTCATGCAGCTTAATATTAATAAAACAAACAACCCAATACAAAAACGGGCAGAAGATCTAAATAGACGTTTCTTCCAAGAAGACACAGAGATGGCCAAGACACACATGAAAAGCTGCTCAACATCACTAATTATTAGAGAAATGCAAATCAAAACTACAATGATGTATGACGTGAATCCTGTTAGAATCGGGATCATCAGAAAATGTACAAACAACAAATTCTGGGGACGGTGTGGACAAAAGGAACCCTCTTCCGCTATAGGTGGGCATGTAAATTGATACAGTCACTATGGAGAACAGTATGGAGGTTCCTTTAAAAAACTAAAAAGAGAATTACCATAGGATCCAGCAATCCCACTTCTGGGCATATACCCAGAGAAAACCATAAATCACAAAGACACATTCACCACAATATTCATTGCAGCACTATTTACAATAGCCAGGTAATGGAAGCAACCTAAATGCCCACAGACAGACGAATGGATAAAGATGTGGTACATATAAAAAATGGAATATTACTGAGCCATAAAAAGGAATGAAACTGGGTCATTTGTAGAGAAGTCGATGGATCAAGAGACTGTCATACAGAGGGAAGTAAGTCAGAAAGAGAAAAACAAATATTGTATATTAATGCATATATGTGGAACCTAGAAAAATGGTACAAATGAACTAGTTTGCAGGGCAGAAATAGAGACAGAGGTAGAGAACAAACGTATGGACACCAAGTGGGGGAAGCCATGGGGTGGTGGTGGTGGGATGAGTTGGGAGATTGGGATTGACCTGTATGCATGTATATGCATGAAATAGATAACTAAGAATAACCTGCTGTATAAAAAAATAAATAAAATTAAATTTCAAAATTTTTAAAAATAAAATTTAAAAATAAAACAGAAAAATGTTCTTCCATTCACACAGATGTATTTATATGAATGAATTATTTCCATGCTTATATCAATAAATAGATAAAAGAGGAAAAAAATCTAACTCGAACCAAAAAAAAAAAACCGGAACCTAACAGTTATACAGAGTAAATCCCTACAAAGGCACTTGCTCCAGAGGTAAACAATTCTGAAATTGGTCAGAGGTGGGGAATCATCTCTCATACAGCCACCAGCCCAGCCCCCCCACGCAAGGAGCATCCTCATCGCAAAGCTGGGGGACCGTGCCGAGGCCTCTGTGAGTAAACGTGAGCTGAGCCCCAGGCCAGCTGCTGTTGAAATTTTCCCTCCCTTCCCAGGTAAAACACCTGAATATGTACAAGTGCTTGAAAACCTAGAGGAAGGGCCATGGAGCCACACCAGCGACAGCACGCTGGCCAACTTGGTGCCTGCAGGCCAGCCAGGATGGTCCTGGCCCCGGGCGCTCTTCTGGATGCTTTCCATTTCCCTGCTTGAGATACCCCTCCTGTCCCGGCCCCCACTCCTTTTTTTCCTTCGTCACCTCAGCCCGGAGAGAAATTCCAGTGGAAGTTATGGGTGACACATCCTCTTCTTTACAGGTGGCAGCCTGGCAACTCCTGCAGGAAGTCAAGCAGAGCCCCACTCACACCGGGCCACCCACAAAGCCGTGGACCCTCACACCCTCCCACCATCACAGCCCCGAGACTGCTGACGGGGCAGAGAATATGGAGTCAGGCACAGCTGCAGGGGCTATTGCTGCCTGGAATGCTGTTTATATTGACCTCAACCCAGGCACACCTGGGGAGGGCTTGCCGGCAGGGTCAGGCTGCCCAGGTCAGCTAATCCTCAGCCCTCAGGGAATCACATTGCAGAAAATGGACCTCGCTAAGACAGAATATTAGCCAAGGAAAAAAAGGACACAATGCCATTTGCAGCACCGTAGATGAGTCTAGAGGTAATCACGTGACTTGTAGTAAGTCAGAAACTGAAAGACACATATCGTATGATATCACTTATAGGTGTTACCTACAAATTGATACCAGGGCAGATATTTCCATGGAGAAGGGCAATCACAGATTCATTAAACAAACTTATGGTTCACCAATGGAAAGGTGTGAGGATTGGATTCATTACGATATTGGGGTTAACAGACAGATACAAACTCAGGTGAAATATATAATCACCAAAGACCTACGGAATACCAAGAGAAGACTACTCAACATTCTGTCATAACGTACATGGGAAAAGGATCCCAGGAAGAACAGACATATGTATATGTGTAAAAGAAACACATCTTGCACACCAAAAACAAGCCAAACGTTGTAATCAAACTTGCTGTAATAAAAAAATTAAAAAAATTAAATTCAAAACACGAACAAGAAGTAGTGAGACAAACTTGAGGGGCTTTCTCCTGGCCCATTCCGTTCTAAATTCCAATCTAGAACGTGAATTCCATTGAGGCTCTGCTGCCCTAGTAACCAGATTTGATAAGGGAGAACTGCTGCCACCTTGTGGCCGTTTCACACAACAGCAGCTTTCATCCCAGCGCTAATGGTCAGTGGATATTCAAAATCATGACAGGCCTGTAAATGACACCTGCCCTGAAAACAAATCCTGGGGTCATATATCGACCAAAAAATTCAAAAGACGTCCATATTTCAAAATGACAGTTTCAAGAGGCATATTGTACACAAATTAGTGTTCTGCTTCTTTTGCTTTCTTTCTTTCTTGGTTAAAAAAACGGGAATGGAAAAAGGCAACCCTCAGAATGGACGAAAACTTTCGCAAAAGAATCAATGGACAAAGGTTTAATCTCCAATATATATAAACAGCTCATGCAGCTTAATATTAATAAAACAAACAACCGAATACAAAAATGGGCAGAAGATCTAAATAGACGTTTCTTCCAAGAAGACACAGAGATGGCCAAGACGCACATGAAAAGCTGCTCAACATCACTAATTATTAGAGAAATGCAAATCAAAACTACAATGATGTATGACGTGACTCCTGTTAGAATCGGGATCATCAGAAAATCTACAAACAACAAATTCTGGGGACGGTGTGGACAAAAGGAACCCTCTTCCGCTATTGGTGGGCATGTAAATTGATACAGTCACTATGGAGAACAGTATGGAGGTTCCTTTAAAAAACTAAAAAGAGAAATACCATAGGATCCAGCAATCCCACTTCTGGGCATATACCCAGAGAAAACCATAAATCACAAAGACACATTCACCACAATATTCATTGCAGCACTATTTACAATAGCCAGGTAATGGAAGCAACCTAAATGCCCACAGACAGACGAATGGATAAAGATGTGGTACATATATAAAATGGAATATTACTGAGCCATAAAAAGGAATGAAACTGGGTCATTTGTAGAGAAGTCGATGGATCTAGAGACTGTCATACAGAGGGAAGTAAGTCAGAAAGAGAAAAACAAATATTGTATATTAATGCATATATGTGGAACCTAGAAAAATGGTACAAATGAACTAGTTTGCAGGGCAGAAATAGAGACAGAGGTAGAGAACAAACGTATGGACACCAAGTGGGGGAAGCCATGGGGTGGTGGTGGTGGGATGAGTTGGGAGATTGGGATTGACCTGTATGCATGTATATGCATGAAATAGATAACTAAGAATAACCTGCTGTATAAAAAAATAAATAAAATTAAATTTCAAAATTTTTAAAAATAAAATTTAAAAATAAAACAGAAAAATGTTCTTCCATTCACACAGATGTATTTATATGAATGAATTATTTCCATGCTTATATCAATAAATAGATAAAAGAGGAATAAAATCTAACTCGAACCAAAAAAAAAAAAACCGGAACCTAACAGTTATACAGAGTAAATCCCTACAAAGGCACTTGCTCCAGAGGTAAACAATTCTGAAATTGGTCAGAGGTGGGGAATCATCTCTCATACAGCCACCAGCCCCACACCCCACGCAAGGAGCATCCTCATCGCAAAGCTGGGGGACAGTGCCGAGGCCTCTGTGAGTAAACGTGAGCTGAGCCCCAGGCCAGCTGCTGTTGAAATTTTCCCTCCCTTCCCAGGTAAAACACCTGAATATGTACAAGTGCTTGAAAACCTAGAGGAAGGGCCATGGAGCCACACCAGCGACAGCACGCTGGCCAACTTGGTGCCTGCAGGCCAGCCAGGATGGTCCTGGCCCCGGGCGCTCTTCTGGAAGCTTTCCATTTCCCTGCCTGAGATACCCCTCCTGTCCCGGCCCCCCCTCCTTTTTTTCCTTCCTCACCTCAGCCCGGAGAGAAATTCCAGTGGAAGTTATGGGTGACACATCCTCTTCTTTACAGGTGGCAGCCTGGCAACTCCTGCAGAAAGTCCAGCAGAGCCCCACTCACACCGGGCCACCCACAAAGCCGTGGACCCTCACACCCTCCCACCAGCACAGCCCCGAGACTGCTGACGGGGCAGAGAATATGGAGTCAGGCACAGCTGCAGGGGCTATTGCTGCCTGGAGTGCTGTTTATATTGACCTCAACCCAGGCACACCTGGGGAGGGCTTGCCGGCAGTGTCAGGCTGCCCAGGTCAGCTAATCCTCAGCCCTCAGGGAATCACATTGCAGAAAATGGACCTCGCTAAGACAGAATATTAGCCAAGGAAAAAAAGGACACAATGCCATTTGCAGCACCGTAGATGAGTCTAGAAGTAATCACGTGACTTGTAGTAAGTCAGAAACTGAAAGACACATATCGTATGATATCACTTATAGGTGTTACCTACAAATTGATACCAGGGCAGATATTTCCATGGAGAAGGGCAATCACAGATTCATTAAACAAACTTATGGTTCACCAATGGAAAGGTGTAAGGATTGGATTCATTACGATATTGGGGTTAACAGACAGATACAAACTCAGGTGAAATATATAATCACCAAAGACCTACGGAATACCAAGAGAAGACTACTCAACATTCTGTCATAACGTACATGGGAAAAGGATCCCAGGAAGAACAGACATATGTATATGTGTAAAAGAAACACATCTTGCACACCAAAAACAAGCCAAACGTTGTAATCAAACTTGCTGTAATAAAAAAATTAAAAAAATTAAATTCAAAACACGAACAAGAAGTAGTGAGACAAACTTGAGGGGCTTTCTCCTGGCCCATTCCGTTCTAAATTCCAATCTAGAACGTGAATTCCATTGAGGCTCTGCTGCCCTAGTAACCAGATTTGGTAAGGGAGAACTGCTGCCACCTTGTGGCCGTTTCACACAACAGCAGCTTTCATCCCAGCGCTAATGGTCAGTGGATATTCAAAATCATGACAGGCCTGTAAATGACACCTGCCCTGAAAACAAATCCTGGGGTCATATATCGACCAAAAAATTCAAAAGACGTCCATATTTCAAAATGACAGTTTCAAGAGGCATATTTTACGCACATTAGTGTTCTGCTTCTTTTGCTTTCTTTCTTTCTTGGTTAAAAAAACGGGAATGGAAAAAGGCAACCCTCAGAATGGGCGAAAACGTTCGCAAAAGAATCAATGGACAAAGGTTTAATCTCCAATATATATAAACAGCTCATGCAGCTTAATATTAATAAAACAAACAACCCAATACAAAAATGGGCAGAAGATCTAAATAGACGTTTCTTCCAAGAAGACACAGAGATGGCCAAGACGCACATGAAAAGCTGCTCAACATCACTAATTATTAGAGAAATGCAAATCAAAACTACAATGAGGTATGACCTCACTCCTGTTAGAATCGGGATCATCAGAAAATCTACAAACAACAAATTCTGGGGAGGGTGTTTACAAAAGGAACCCTCTTCCGCTATTGGTGGGCATGTAAATTGATACAGTCACTATGGAGAACAGTATGGAGGTTCCTTTAAAAAACCAAAAAGAGAAATACCATAGGATCCAGCAATCCCACTTCTGGGCATATACCCAGAGAAAACCATAAATCACAAAGACACATTCACCACAATATTCATTGCAGCACTATTTACAATAGCCAGGTAATGGAAGCAACCTAAATGCCCACAGACAGACGAATGGATAAAGATGTGGTACATATATAAAATGGAATATTACTGAGCCATAAAAAGGAATGAAACTGGGTCATTTGTAGAGAAGTCGATGGATCTAGAGACTGTCATACAGAGGGAAGAAGTCAGAAAGAGAAAAACAAATATTGTATATTAATGCATATAGGTGGAACCTAGAAAAATGGTACAAATGAACTAGTTTGCAGGGCAGAAATAGAGACAGAGGTAGAGAACAAACGTATGGACACCAAGTGGGGGAAGAGATGGCGTGGTGGTGGTGGGATGAGTAGGGAGATTGGGATTGACCTGTATACATGTATATGCATGAAATAGATAACTAAGAATAACCTGCTGTATAAAAAAATAAATAAAATTAAATTTCAAAATTTTTAAAAATAAAATTTAAAAATAAAACAGGAAAAAGTTCTTCCATTCACACAGATGTATTTATATGAATGAATTATTTCCATGCTTATATCAATAAATACATAAAAGAGGAATAAAATCTAACTCGAACCAAAAAAAAAAAAAACCGGAACCTAACAGTTATACAGAGTAAATCTCTACAAAGGCACTTGCTCCAGAGGTAAACAATTCTGAAATTGGTCAGAGGTGGGGAATCATCTCTCATACAGCCAGCAGCCCTGCCCCGCCACGCAAGGAGCGTCCTCATCGCAAAGCTGGGTGACCGTGCCGAGGCCTCTGTGAGTAAACGTGAGCTGAGCCCCAGGCCAGCTGCTGTTGAAATTTTCCCTCCCTTCCCAGGTAAAACACCTGAATATGTACAAGTGCTTGAAAACCTAGAGGAAGGGCCATGGAGCCACACCAGCGACAGCACGCTGGCCAACTTGGTGCCTGCAGGCCAGCCAGGATGGTCCTGGCCCCGGGCGCTCTTCTGGAAGCTTTCCATTTCCCTGCCTGAGATACCCCTCCTGTCCCGGCCCCCACTCCTTTTTTTCCTTCGTCACCTCAGCCCGGAGAGAAATTCCAGTGGAAGTTATGGGTGACACATCCTCTTCTTTACAGGTGGCAGCCTGGCAACTCCTGCAGAAAGTCCAGCAGAGCCCCACTCACACCGGGCCACCCACAAAGCCGTGGACCCTCACACCCTCCCACCAGCACAGCCCCGAGACTGCTGACGGGGCAGAGAATATGGAGTCAGGCACAGCTGCAGGGGCTATTGCTGCCTGGAGTGCTGTTTATATTGACCTCAACCCAGGCACACCTGGGGAGGGCTTGCCGGCAGGGTCAGGCTGCACATGTCAGCTAATCCTCAGTCCTCAGGGAATCACATTGCAGAAAATGGACCTCGCTAAGACAGAATATTCGCCAAGGAAAAAAAGCACACAATGCCATTTGCAGCACCGTAGATGAGTCTAGAGGTAATCACGTGACTTGTAGTAAGTCAGAAAGTGAAAGATACATATCATATCATATCACTTATAGGTGTTACCTATAAATTGATACCAGGGCAGATATTTCCACGGAGAAGGGCAATCACAGATTCATTAAACAAACTTATGGTTCACCAAAGGAAAGGTGTGAGGATTGAATTCATTACGATATTGGGGTTAACAGACAGATACAAACACAGGTGAAATATATAATCACCAAAGACCTACGGAATACCAAGAGAAGACTACTCAACATTCTGTCATAACGTACATGGGAAAAGGATCCCAGGAAGAACAGACATATGTATATGTGTAAAAGAAACACATCCTGCACACCAAAAACAAGCCAAACGTTGTAATCAAACTTGCTGTAATAAAAAATAAAAAAAATAAATTCAAAACAAAAACAAGAAGTAGTGAGACAAACTTGAGGGGCTTTCTCCTGGCACATTCCGTTCTAAATTCCAATCAAGAACGTGAATTCCATTGAGGCTCTGCTGCCCTAGTAACCAGATTTGGTAAGGGAGAACTGCTGCCACCTTGTGGCCGTTTCACACAACAGCAGCTTTCATCCCAGCGCTAATGGTCAGTGGATATTCAAAATCATGACAGGCCTGTAAATGACACCTGCCCTGAAAACAAATCCTGGGGTCATATATCGACCAAAAAATTCAAAAGACGTCCATATTTCAAAATGACAGTTTCAAGAGGCATATTTTACGCACATTAGTGTTCTGCTTCTTTTGCTTTCTTTCTTTCTTGGTTAAAATACGGGAATGGAAAAAGGCAACCCTCAGAATGGACGAAAACGTTCGCAAAAGAATCAATGGACAAAGGTTTAATCTCCAATATATATAAACAGCTCATGCAGCTTAATATTAATAAAACAAACAACCCAATACAAAAATGGGCAGAAGATCTAAATAGACGTTTCTTCCAAGAAGACACAGAGATGGCCAAGACGCACATGAAAAGCTGCTCAACATCACTAATTATTAGAGAAATGCAAATCAAAACTACAATGAGGTATGACCTCACTCCTGTTAGAATCGGGATCATCAGAAAATCTACAAACAACAAATTCTGGGGAGGGTGTGGACAAAAGGAACCCTCTTCCGCTATTGGTGGGCATGTAAATTGATACAGTCACTATGGAGAACAGTATGGAGGTTCCTTTAAAAAACTAAAAAGAGAATTACCATAGGATCCAGCAATCCCACTTCTGGGCATATACCCAGAGAAAACCATAAATCACAAAGACACATTCACCACAATGTTCATTGCAGCACTATTTACAATAGCCAGGTAATGGAAGCAACCTAAATGCCCACAGACAGACGAATGGATAAAGATGTGGTACATATATAAAATGGAATATTACTGAGCCATAAAAAGGAATGAAACTGGGTCATTTGTAGAGAAGTCGATGGATCTAGAGACTGTCATACAGAGGGAAGTAAGTCAGAAAGAGAAAAACAAATATTGTATATTAATGCACATATGTGGAAACTAGAAAAATGGTACAAATGAACTAGTTTGCAGGGCAGAAATAGAGACAGAGGTAGAGAACAAACGTATGGACACCAAGTGGGGGAAGCCATGGGGTGGTGGTGGTGGGATGAGTTGGGAGATTGGGATTGACCTGTATACATGTATATGCATGAAATAGATAACTAAGAATAACCTGCTGTATAAAAAAATAAATAAAATTAAATTTCAAAATTTTTAAAAATAAAATTTAAAAATAAAACAGGAAAAAGTTCTTCCATTCACACAGATGTATTTATATGAATGAATTATTTCCATGCTTATATCAATAAATACATAAAAGAGGAATAAAATCTAACTCGAACTAAAAAAAAAAAAAACGGAACCTAACAGTTATACAGAGTAAATCCCTAGAAAGGCACTTGCTCCAGCGGTAATCAATTCTGAATTTGGTCAGAGGTGGGGAATCATCTCTCATACAGCCAGCAGCCCCGCCCCCCCACGCAAGGAGCGTCCTCATCGCAAAGCTGGGGGACCGTGCCGAGGCCACTGTGAGTAAACGTGAGCTGAGCCCCAGGCCAGCTGCTGTTGAAATTTTCCCTCCCTTCCCAGGTAAAACACCTGAATATGTACAAGTGCTTGAAAACCTAGCGGAAGGGCCATGGAGCCACACCAGCGACAGCACGCTGGCCAACTTGGTGCCTGCAGGCCAGCCAGGATGGTCCTGGCCCCGGGCGCTCTTCTGGAAGCTTTCCATTTCCCTGCCTGAGATACCCCTCCTGTCCCGGCCCCCACTCCTTTTTTTCCTTCCTTACCTCAGCCCGGAGAGAAATTCCAGTGGAAGTTATGGGTGACACATCCTCTTCTTTACAGGTGGCAGCCTGGCAACTCCTGCAGAAAGTCCAGCAGAGCCCCACTCACACCGGGCCACCCACAAAGCCGTGGACCCTCACACCCTCCCACCAGCACAGCCCCGAGACTGCTGACGGGGCAGAGAATATGGAGTCAGGCACAGCTTCAGGGGCTATTGCTGCCTGGAGTGCTGTTTATATTGACCTCAACCCAGGCACACCTGGGGAGGGCTTGCCGGCAGGGTCAGGCTGCCCAGGTCAGCTAATCCTCAGCCCTCAGGGAATCACATTGCAGAAAATGGACCTCGCTAAGACAGAATATTAGCCAAGGAAAAAAAGGAGACAATGCAATTTGCAGCACCGTAGATGAGTCTAGAGGTAATCACGTGACTTGTAGTAAGTCAGAAACTGAAAGACACATATCGTATGATATCACTTATAGGTGTTACCTACAAATTGATACCAGGGCAGATATTTCCATGGAGAAGGGCAATCACAGATTCATTAAACAAACTTATGGTTCACCAATGGAAAGGTGTGAGGATTGGATTCATTACGATATTGGGGATAACAGACAGATACAAACACAGGTGAAATATATAATCACCAAAGACCTACGGAATACCAAGAGAAGACTACTCAACATTCTGTCATAATGTACATGGGAAAAGGATCCCAGGAAGAACAGACATATGTATATGTGTAAAAGAAACACATCTTGCACACCAAAAACAAGCCAAACGTTGTAATCAAACTTGCTGTAATAAAAAAATTAAAAAAATTAAATTCAAAACACGAACAAGAAGTAGTGAGACAAACTTGAGGGGCTTTCTCCTGGCCCATTCCGTTCTAAATTCCAATCTAGAACGTGAATTCCATTGAGGCTCTCCTGCCCTAGTAACCAGATTTGATAAGGGAGAACTGCTGCCACCTTGTGGCCGTTTCACACAACAGCAGCTTTCATCCCAGCGCTAATGGTCAGTGGATATTCAAAATCATGACAGGCCTGTAAATGACACCTGCCCTGAAAACAAATCCTGGGGTCATATATCGACCAAAAAATTCAAAAGACGTCCATATTTCAAAATGACAGTTTCAAGAGGCATATTTTACGCACATTAGTGTTCTGCGTCTTTTGCTTTCTTTCTTTCTTGGTTAAATAAACGGGAATGGAAAAAGGCAACCCTCAGAATGGACGAAAACGTTCGCAAAAGAATCAATGGACAAAGGTTTAATCTCCAATATATATAAACAGCTCATGCAGCTTAATATTAATAAAACAAACAACCCAATACAAAAACGGGCAGAAGATCTAAATAGACGTTTCTTCCAAGAAGACACAGAGATGGCCAAGACGCACATGAAAAGCTGCTCAACATCACTAATTATTAGAGAAATGCAAATCAAAACTACAATGATGTATGACGTGACTCCTGTTAGAATCGGGATCATCAGAAAATCTACAAACAACAAATTCTGGGGACGGTGTGGACAAAAGGAACCCTCTTCCGCTATAGGTGGGCATGTAAATTGATACAGTCACTATGGAGAACAGTATGGAGGTTCCTTTAAAAAACTAAAAAGAGAATTACCATAGGATCCAGCAATCCCACTTCTGGGCATATACCCAGAGAAAACCATAAATCACAAAGACACATTCACCACAATATTCATTGCAGCACTATTTACAATAGCCAGGTAATGGAAGCAACCTAAATGCCCACAGACAGACGAATGGATAAAGATGTGGTACATATATAAAATGGAATATTACTGAGCCATAAAAAGGAATGAAACTGGGTCATTTGTAGAGAAGTCGATGGATCAAGAGACTGTCATACAGAGGGAAGTAAGTCAGAAAGAGAAAAACAAATATTGTATATTAATGCATATATGTGGAACCTAGAAAAATGGTACAAATGAACTAGTTTGCAGGGCAGAAATAGAGACAGAGGTAGAGAACAAACGTATGGACACCAAGTGGGGGAAGCCATGGGGTGGTGGTGGTGGGATGAGTTGGGAGATTGGGATTGACCTGTATGCATGTATATGCATGAAATAGATAACTAAGAATAACCTGCTGTATAAAAAAATAAATAAAATTAAATTTCAAAATTTTTAAAAATAAAATTTAAAAATAAAACAGAAAAATGTTCTTCCATTCACACAGATGTATTTATATGAATGAATTATTTCCATGCTTATATCAATAAATAGATAAAAGAGGAAAAAAATCTAACTCGAACCAAAAAAAAAAAACCGTAACCTAACAGTTATACAGAGTAAATCCCTACAAAGGCACTTGCTCCAGAGGTAAACAATTCTGAAATTGGTCAGAGGTGGGGAATCATCTCTCATACAGCCACCAGCCCAGCCCCCCCACGCAAGGAGCATCCTCATCGCAAAGCTGGGGGACCGTGCCGAGGCCTCTGTGAGTAAACGTGAGCTGAGCCCCAGGCCAGCTGCTGTTGAAATTTTCCCTCCCTTCCCAGGTAAAACACCTGAATATGTACAAGTGCTTGAAAACCTAGAGGAAGGGCCATGGAGCCACACCAGCGACAGCACGCTGGCCAACTTGGTGCCTGCAGGCCAGCCAGGATGGTCCTGGCCCCGGGCGCTCTTCTGGATGCTTTCCATTTCCCTGCTTGAGATACCCCTCCTGTCCCGGCCGCCACTCCATTTTTTCCTTCGTCACCTCAGCCCGGAGAGAAATTCCAGTGGAAGTTATGGGTGACACATCCTCTTCTTTACAGGTGGCAGCCTGGCAACTCCTGCAGGAAGTCAAGCAGAGCCCCACTGACACCGGGCCACCCACAAAGCCGTGGACCCTCACACCCTCCCACCATCACAGCCCCGAGACTGCTGACGGGGCAGAGAATATGGAGTCAGGCACAGCTGCAGGGGCTATTGCTGCCTGGAATGCTGTTTATATTGACCTCAACCCAGGCACACCTGGGGATGGCTTGCCGGCAGGGTCAGGCTGCCCAGGTCAGCTAATCCTCAGCCCTCAGGGAATCACATTGCAGAAAATGGACCTCGCTAAGACAGAATATTAGCCAAGGAAAAAAAGGACACAATGCCATTTGCAGCACCGTAGATGAGTCTAGAGGTAATCACGTGACTTGTAGTAAGTCAGAAACTGAAAGACACATATCGTATGATATCACTTATAGGTGTTACCTACAAATTGATACCAGGGCAGATATTTCCATGGAGAAGGGCAATCACAGATTCATTAAACAAACTTATGGTTCACCAATGGAAAGGTGTGAGGATTGGATTCATTACGATATTGGGGTTAACAGACAGATACAAACTCAGGTGAAATATATAATCACCAAAGACCTACGGAATACCAAGAGAAGACTACTCAACATTCTGTCATAACGTACATGGGAAAAGGATCCCAGGAAGAACAGACATATGTATATGTGTAAAAGAAACACATCTTGCACACCAAAAACAAGCCAAACGTTGTAATCAAACTTGCTGTAATAAAAAAATTAAAAAAATTAAATTCAAAACACGAACAAGAAGTAGTGAGACAAACTTGAGGGGCTTTCTCCTGGCCCATTCCGTTCTAAATTCCAATCTAGAACGTGAATTCCATTGAGGCTCTGCTGCCCTAGTAACCAGATTTGGTAAGGGAGAACTGCTGCCACCTTGTGGCCGTTTCACACAACAGCAGCTTTCATCCCAGCGCTAATGGTCAGTGGATATTCAAAATCATGACAGGCCTGTAAATGACACCTGCCCTGAAAACAAATCCTGGGGTCATATATCGACCAAAAAATTCAAAAGACGTCCATATTTCAAAATGACAGTTTCAAGAGGCATATTTTACGCACATTAGTGTTCTGCTTCTTTTGCTTTCTTTCTTTCTTGGTTAAAAAAACGGGAATGGAAAAAGGCAACCCTCAGAATGGACGAAAACGTTCGCAAAAGAATCAATGGACAAAGGTTTAATCTCCAATATATATAAACAGCTCATGCAGCTTAATATTAATAAAACAAACAACCCAATACAAAAATGGGCAGAAGATCTAAATAGACGTTTCTTCCAAGAAGACACAGAGATGGCCAAGACGCACATGAAAAGCTGCTCAACATCACTAATTATTAGAGAAATGCAAATCAAAACTACAATGATGTATGACGTGACTCCTGTTAGAATCGGGATCATCAGAAAATCTACAAACAACAAATTCTGGGGACGGTGTGGACAAAAGGAACCCTCTTCCGCTATTGGTGGGCATGTAAATTGATACAGTCACTATGGAGAACAGTATGGAGGTTCCTTTAAAAAACTAAAAAGAGAAATACCATAGGATCCAGCAATCCCACTTCTGGGCATATACCCAGAGAAAACCATAAATCACAAAGACACATTCACCACAATATTCATTGCAGCACTATTTACAATAGCCAGGTAATGGAAGCAACCTAAATGCCCACAGACAGACGAATGGATAAAGATGTGGTACATATATAAAATGGAATATTACTGAGCCATAAAAAGGAATGAAACTGGGTCATTTGTAGAGAAGTCGATGGATCTAGAGACTGTCATACAGAGGGAAGTAAGTCAGAAAGAGAAAAACAAATATTGTATATTAATGCATATATGTGGAACCTAGAAAAATGGTACAAATGAACTAGTTTGCAGGGCAGAAATAGAGACAGAGGTAGAGAACAAACGTATGGACACCAAGTGGGGGAAGCCATGGGGTGGTGGTGGTGGGATGAGTTGGGAGATTGGGATTGACCTGTATGCATGTATATGCATGAAATAGATAACTAAGAATAACCTGCTGTATAAAAAAATAAATAAAATTAAATTTCAAAATTTTTAAAAATAAAATTTAAAAATAAAACAGAAAAATGTTCTTCCATTCACACAGATGTATTTATATGAATGAATTATTTCCATGCTTATATCAATAAATAGATAAAAGAGGAATAAAATCTAACTCGAACCAAAAAAAAAAAAACCGGAACCTAACAGTTATACAGAGTAAATCCCTACAAAGGCACTTGCTCCAGAGGTAAACAATTCTGAAATTGGTCAGAGGTGGGGAATCATCTCTCATACAGCCACCAGCCCCACACCCCACGCAAGGAGCATCCTCATCGCAAAGCTGGGGGACAGTGCCGAGGCCTCTGTGAGTAAACGTGAGCTGAGCCCCAGGCCAGCTGCTGTTGAAATTTTCCCTCCCTTCCCAGGTAAAACACCTGAATATGTACAAGTGCTTGAAAACCTAGAGGAAGGGCCATGGAGCCACACCAGCGACAGCACGCTGGCCAACTTGGTGCCTGCAGGCCAGCCAGGATGGTCCTGGCCCCGGGCGCTCTTCTGGAAGCTTTCCATTTCCCTGCCTGAGATACCCCTCCTGTCCCGGCCCCCCCTCCTTTTTTTCCTTCCTCACCTCAGCCCGGAGAGAAATTCCAGTGGAAGTTATGGGTGACACATCCTCTTCTTTACAGGTGGCAGCCTGGCAACTCCTGCAGAAAGTCCAGCAGAGCCCCACTCACACCGGGCCACCCACAAAGCCGTGGACCCTCACACCCTCCCACCAGCACAGCCCCGAGACTGCTGACGGGGCAGAGAATATGGAGTCAGGCACAGCTGCAGGGGCTATTGCTGCCTGGAGTGCTGTTTATATTGACCTCAACCCAGGCACACCTGGGGAGGGCTTGCCGGCAGTGTCAGGCTGCCCAGGTCAGCTAATCCTCAGCCCTCAGGGAATCACATTGCAGAAAATGGACCTCGCTAAGACAGAATATTAGCCAAGGAAAAAAAGGACACAATGCCATTTGCAGCACCGTAGATGAGTCTAGAAGTAATCACGTGACTTGTAGTAAGTCAGAAACTGAAAGACACATATCGTATGATATCACTTATAGGTGTTACCTACAAATTGATACCAGGGCAGATATTTCCATGGAGAAGGGCAATCACAGATTCATTAAACAAACTTATGGTTCACCAATGGAAAGGTGTAAGGATTGGATTCATTACGATATTGGGGTTAACAGACAGATACAAACACATGTGAAATATATAATCACCAAAGACCTACGGAATACCAAGAGAAGACTACTCAACATTCTGTCATAACGTACATGGGAAAAGGATCCCAGGAAGAACAGACAGATGTATATGTGTAAAAGAAACACATCTTGCACACCAAAAACAAGCCAAATGTTGTAATAAAACTTGCTGTAATAAAAAAATTAAAAAAATTAAATTCAAAACACGAACAAGAAGTAGTGAGACAAACTTGAGGGGCTTTCTCCTGGCCCATTCCGTTCTAAATTCCAATCTAGAACGTGAATTCCATTGAGGCTCTGCTGCCCTAGTAACCAGATTTGGTAAGGGAGAACTGCTGCCACCTTGTGGCCGTTTCACACAACAGCAGCTTTCATCCCAGCGCTAATGGTCAGTGGATATTCAAAATCATGACAGGCCTGTAAATGACACCTGCCCTGAAAACAAATCCTGGGGTCATATATCGACCAAAAAATTCAAAAGACGTCCATATTTCAAAATGACAGTTTCAAGAGGCATATTTTACGCACATTAGTGTTCTGCTTCTTTTGCTTTCTTTCTTTCTTGGTTAAAAAAACGGGAATGGAAAAAGGCAACCCTCAGAATGGGCGAAAACGTTCGCAAAAGAATCAATGGACAAAGGTTTAATCTCCAATATATATAAACAGCTCATGCAGCTTAATATTAATAAAACAAACAACCCAATACAAAAATGGGCAGAAGATCTAAATAGACGTTTCTTCCAAGAAGACACAGAGATGGCCAAGACGCACATGAAAAGCTGCTCAACATCACTAATTATTAGAGAAATGCAAATCAAAACTACAATGAGGTATGACCTCACTCCTGTTAGAATCGGGATCATCAGAAAATCTACAAACAACAAATTCTGGGGAGGGTGTGGACAAAAGGAACCCTCTTCCGCTATTGGTGGGCATGTAAATTGATACAGTCACTATGGAGAACAGTATGGAGGTTCCTTTAAAAAACCAAAAAGAGAAATACCATAGGATCCAGCAATCCCACTTCTGGGCATATACCCAGAGAAAACCATAAATCACAAAGACACATTCACCACAATATTCATTGCAGCACTATTTACAATAGCCAGGTAATGGAAGCAACCTAAATGCCCACAGACAGACGAATGGATAAAGATGTGGTACATATATAAAATGGAATATTACTGAGCCATAAAAAGGAATGAAACTGGGTCATTTGTAGAGAAGTCGATGGATCTAGAGACTGTCATACAGAGGGAAGTAAGTCAGAAAGAGAAAAACAAATATTGTATATTAATGCACATATGTGGAAACTAGAAAAATGGTACAAATGAACTAGTTTGCAGGGCAGAAATAGAGACAGAGGTAGAGAACAAACGTATGGACACCAAGTGGGGGAAGCCATGGGGTGGTGGTGGTGGGATGAGTTGGGAGATTGGGATTGACCAGTATACATGTATATGCATGAAATTGATAACTAATAATAACCTGCTGTATAAAAAAATAAATAAAATTAAATTTCAAAATTTTTAAAAATAAAATTTAAAAATAAAGCAGAAAAATGTTCTTCCATTCACACAGATGTATTTATATGAATGAATTATTTCCATGCTTATATCAATAAATAGATAAAAGAGGAATAAAATCTAACTCGAACCAAAAAAAAAAACCGGAACCTAACAGTTATACAGAGTAAATCCCTACCAAGGCACTTGCTCCAGAGGTAAACAATTCTGAAATTGGTCAGAGGTGGGGAATCATCTCTCATACAGCCACCAGCCCCGCCCCCCCACGCAAGGAGCATCCTCATCGCAAAGCTGGGGGACCGTGCCGAGGCCTCTGTGAGTAAACGTGAGCTGAGCCCCAGGCCAGCTGCTGTTGAAATTTTCCCTCCCTTCCCAGGTAAAACACCTGAATATGTACAAGTGCTTGAAAACCTAGAGGAAGGGCCATGGAGCCACACCAGCGACAGCACGCTGGCCAACTTGGTGCCTGCAGGCCAGCCAGGATGGTCCTGGCCCCGGGCGCTCTTCTGGATGCTTTCCATTTCCCTGCCTGTGATACCCCTCCTGTCCCGGCCCCCACTCCTTTTTTTCCTTCGTCACCTCAGCCCGGAGAGAAATTCCAGTGGAAGTTATGGGTGACACCTCCTCTTCTTTACAGTTGGCAGCCTGGCAACTCCTGCAGAAAGTCCAGCAGAGCCCCACTCACACCGGGCCACCCACAAAGCCGTGGACCCTCACACCCTCCCACCAGCACAGCCCCGAGACTGCTGACGGGGCAGAGAATATGGAGTCAGGCACAGCTGCAGGGGCTATTGCTGCCTGGAGTGCTGTTTATATTGACCTCAACCCAGGCACACCTGGGGAGGGCTTGCCGGCAGGGTCAGGCTGCACATGTCAGCTAATCCTCAGCCCTCAGGGAATCACATTGCAGAAAATGGACCTCGCTAAGACAGAATATTCGCCAAGGAAAAAAAGCACACAATGCCATTTGCAGCACCGTAGATGAGTCTAGAGGTAATCACGTGACTTGTAGTAAGTCAGAAAGTGAAAGATACATATCATATCATATCACTTATAGGTGTTACCTATAAATTGATACCAGGGCAGATATTTCCACGGAGAAGGGCAATCACAGATTCATTAAACAAACTTATGGTTCACCAAAGGAAAGGTGTGAGGATTGAATTCATTACGATATTGGGGTTAACAGACAGATACAAACACAGGTGAAATATATAATCACCAAAGACCTACGGAATACGAAGAGAAGACTACTCAACATTCTGTCATAACGTACATGGGAAAAGGATCCCAGGAAGAACAGACATATGTATATGTGTAAAAGAAACACATCTTGCACACCAAAAACAAGCCAAACGTTGTAATCAAACTTGCTGTAATAAAAAAATTAAAAAAATTAAATTCAAAACACGAACAAGAAGTAGTGAGACAAACTTGAGGGGCTTTCTCCTGGCCCATTCCGTTCTAAATTCCAATCTAGAACGTGAATTCCATTGAGGCTCTGCTGCCCTAGTAACCAGATTTGATAAGGGAGAACTGCTGCCACCTTGTGGCCGTTTCACACAACAGCAGCTTTCATCCCAGCGCTAATGGTCAGTGGATATTCAAAATCATGACAGGCCTGTAAATGACACCTGCCCTGAAAACAAATCCTGGGGTCATATATCGACCAAAAAATTCAAAAGACGTCCATATTTCAAAATGACAGTTTCAAGAGGCATATTTTACGCACATTAGTGTTCTGCTTCTTTTGCTTTCTTTCTTTCTTGGTTAAAAAAACGGGAATGGAAAAAGGCAACCCTCAGAATGGACGAAAACGTTCGCAAAAGAATCAATGGACAAAGGTTTAATCTCCAATATATATAAACAGCTCATGCAGCTTAATATTAATAAAACAAACAACCCAATACAAAAATGGGCAGAAGATCTAAATAGACGTTTCTTCCAAGAAGACACAGAGATGGCCAAGACGCACATGAAAAGCTGCTCAACATCACTAATTATTAGAGAAATGCAAATCAAAACTACAATGATGTATGACGTGACTCCTGTTAGAATCGGGATCATCAGAAAATCTACAAACAACAAATTCTGGGGACGGTGTGGACAAAAGGAACCCTCTTCCGCTATTGGTGGGCATGTAAATTGATACAGTCACTATGGAGAACAGTATGGAGGTTCCTTTAAAATACTAAAAAGAGAAATACCATAGGATCCAGCAATCCCACTTCTGGGCATATACCCAGAGAAAACCATAAATCACAAAGACACATTCAAAACAATATTCATTGCAGCACTATTTACAATAGCCAGGTAATGGAAGCAACCTAAATGCCCACAGACAGACGAATGGATAAAGATGTGGTACATATATAAAATGGAATATTACTGAGCCATAAAAAGGAATGAAACTGGGTCATTTGTAGAGAAGTCGATGGATCTAGAGACTGTCATACAGAGGGAAGAAGTCAGAAAGAGAAAAACAAATATTGTATATTAATGCATATAGGTGGAACCTAGAAAAATGGTACAAATGAACTAGTTTGCAGGGCAGAAATAGAGACAGAGGTAGAGAACAAACGTATGGACACCAAGTGGGGGAAGAGATGGCGTGGTGGTGGTGGGATGAGTAGGGAGATTGGGATTGACCTGTATACATGTATATGCATGAAATAGATAACTAAGAATAACCTGCTGTATAAAAAAATAAATAAAATTAAATTTCAAAATTTTTAAAAATAAAATTTAAAAATAAAACAGGAAAAAGTTCTTCCATTCACACAGATGTATTTATATGAATGAATTATTTCCATGCTTATATCAATAAATACATAAAAGAGGAATAAAATCTAACTCGAACCAAAAAAAAAAAACCGGAACCTAACAGTTATACAGAGTAAATCCCTACAAAGGCACTTGCTCCAGAGGTAAACAATTCTGAAATTGGTCAGAGGTGGGGAATCATCTCTCATACAGCCAGCAGCCCTGCCCCGCCACGCAAGGAGCGTCCTCATCGCAAAGCTGGGTGACCGTGCCGAGGCCTCTGTGAGTAAACGTGAGCTGAGCCCCAGGCCAGCTGCTGTTGAAATTTTCCCTCCCTTCCCAGGTAAAACACCTGAATATGTACAAGTGCTTGAAAACCTAGAGGAAGGGCCATGGAGCCACACCAGCGACAGCACGCTGGCCAACTTGGTGCCTGCAGGCCAGCCAGGATGGTCCTGGCCCCGGGCGCTCTTCTGGAAGCTTTCCATTTCCCTGCCTGAGATACCCCTCCTGTCCCGGCCCCCACTCCTTTTTTTCCTTCCTCACCTCAGCCCGGAGAGAAATTCCAGTGGAAGTTATGGGTGACACATCCTCTTCTTTACAGGTGGCAGCCTGGCAACTCCTGCAGAAAGTCCAGCAGAACCCCACTCACACCGGGCCACCCACAAAGCCGTGGACCCTCACACCCTCCCACCAGCACAGCCCCGAGACTGCTGACGGGGCAGAGAATATGGAGTCAGGCACAGCTGCAGGGGCTATTGCTGCCTGGAGTGCTGTTTATATTGACCTCAACCCAGGCAC
Source organism: Mesoplodon bidens (assembly GCF_964165515.1). Classification (NCBI taxonomy): domain Eukaryota; kingdom Metazoa; phylum Chordata; class Mammalia; order Artiodactyla; family Ziphiidae; genus Mesoplodon; species Mesoplodon bidens. The sequence continues at coordinate 353,074 of NW_027671923.1, forward strand.
ACCTGGGGAGGGCTTGCCGGCAGGGTCAGGCTGCACATGTCAGCTAATCCTCAGCCCTCAGGGAATCACATTGCAGAAAATGGACCTCGCTAAGACAGAATATTCGCCAAGGAAAAAAAGCACACAATGCCATTTGCAGCACCGTAGATGAGTCTAGAGGTAATCACGTGACTTGTAGTAAGTCAGAAAGTGAAAGATACATATCATATCATATCACTTATAGGTGTTACCTATAAATTAATACCAGGGCAGATATTTCCACGGAGAAGGGCAATCACAGATTCATTAAATAAACTTATGGTTCACCAAAGGAAAGGTGTGAGGATTGAATTCATTACGATATTGGGGTTAACAGACAGATACAAACACAGGTGAAATATATAATCACCAAAGACCTACGGAATACGAAGAGAAGACTACTCAACATTCTGTCATAACGTACATGGGAAAAGGATCCCAGGAAGAACAGACATATGTATATGTGTAAAAGAAACACATCCTGCACACCAAAAACAAGCCAAACGTTGTAATCAAACTTGCTGTAATAAAAAATAAAAAAAATAAATTCAAAAGAAAAACAAGAAGTAGTGAGACAAACTTGAGGGGCTTTCTCCTGGCCCATTCCGTTCTAAATTCCAATCTAGAACGTGAATTCCATTGAGGCTCTGCTGCCCTAGTAACCAGATTTGGTAAGGGAGAACTGCTGCCACCTTGTGGCCGTTTCACACAACAGCAGCTTTCATCCCAGCGCTAATGGTCAGTGGATATTCAAAATCATGACAGGCCTGTAAATGACACCTGCCCTGAAAACAAATCCTGGGGTCATATATCGACCAAAAAATTCAAAAGACGTCCATATTTCAAAATGACAGTTTCAAGAGGCATATTTTACGCACATTAGTGTTCTGCTTCTTTTGCTTTCTTTCTTTCTTGGTTAAAAAAACGGGAATGGAAAAAGGCAACCCTCAGAATGGGCGAAAACGTTCGCAAAAGAATCAATGGACAAAGGTTTAATCTCCAATATATATAAACAGCTCATGCAGCTTAATATTAATAAAACAAACAACCCAATACAAAAATGGGCAGAAGATCTAAATAGACGTTTCTTCCAAGAAGACACAGAGATGGCCAAGACGCACATGAAAAGCTGCTCAACATCACTAATTATTAGAGAAATGCAAATCAAAACTACAATGAGGTATGACCTCACTCCTGTTAGAATCGGGATCATCAGAAAATCTACAAACAACAAATTCTGGGGACGGTGTGGACAAAAGGAACCCTCTTCCGCTATTGGTGGGCATGTAAATTGATACAGTCACTATGGAGAACAGTATGGAGGTTCCTTTAAAAAACTAAAAAGAGAAATACCATAGGATCCAGCAATCCCACTTCTGGGCATATACCCAGAGAAAACCATAAATCACAAAGACACATTCACCACAATATTCATTGCAGCACTATTTACAATAGCCAGGTAATGGAAGCAACCTAAATGCCCACAGACAGACGAATGGATAAAGATGTGGTACATATATAAAATGGAATATTACTGAGCCATAAAAAGGAATGAAACTGGGTCATTTGTAGAGAAGTCGATGGATCTAGAGACTGTCATACAGAGGGAAGAAGTCAGAAAGAGAAAAACAAATATTGTATATTAATGCATATAGGTGGAACCTAGAAAAATGGTACAAATGAACTAGTTTGCAGGGCAGAAATAGAGACAGAGGTAGAGAACAAACGTATGGACACCAAGTGGGGGAAGAGATGGCGTGGTGGTGGTGGGATGAGTAGGGAGATTGGGATTGACCTGTATACATGTATATGCATGAAATAGATAACTAAGAATAACCTGCTGTATAAAAAAATAAATAAAATTAAATTTCAAAATTTTTAAAAATAAAATTTAAAAATAAAACAGGAAAAAGTTCTTCCATTCACACAGATGTATTTATATGAATGAATTATTTCCATGCTTATATCAATAAATACATAAAAGAGGAATAAAATCTAACTCGAACCAAAAAAAAAAAACCGGAACCTAACAGTTATACAGAGTAAATCCCTACAAAGGCACTTGCTCCAGAGGTAAACAATTCTGAAATTGGTCAGAGGTGGGGAATCATCTCTCATACAGCCAGCAGCCCTGCCCCGCCACGCAAGGAGCGTCCTCATCGCAAAGCTGGGTGACCGTGCCGAGGCCTCTGTGAGTAAACGTGAGCTGAGCCCCAGGCCAGCTGCTGTTGAAATTTTCCCTCCCTTCCCAGGTAAAACACCTGAATATGTACAAGTGCTTGAAAACCTAGAGGAAGGGCCATGGAGCCACACCAGCGACAGCACGCTGGCCAACTTGGTGCCTGCAGGCCAGCCAGGATGGTCCTGGCCCCGGGCGCTCTTCTGGAAGCTTTCCATTTCCCTGCCTGAGATACCCCTCCTGTCCCGGCCCCCACTCCTTTTTTTCCTTCCTCACCTCAGCCCGGAGAGAAATTCCAGTGGAAGTTATGGGTGACACATCCTCTTCTTTACAGGTGGCAGCCTGGCAACTCCTGCAGAAAGTCCAGCAGAGCCCCACTCACACCGGGCCACCCACAAAGCCGTGGACCCTCACACCCTCCCACCAGCACAGCCCCGAGACTGCTGACGGGGCAGAGAATATGGAGTCAGGCACAGCTGCAGGGGCTATTGCTGCCTGGAGTGCTGTTTATATTGACCTCAACCCAGGCACACCTGGGGAGGGCTTGCCGGCAGGGTCAGGCTGCCCAGGTCAGCTACTCCTCAGCCCTCAGGGAATCACATTGCAGAAAATGGACCTCGCTAAGACAGAATATTAGCCAAGGAAAAAAAGGACACAATGCCATTTGCAGCACCATAGATGAGTCTAGAGGTAATCACGTGACTTGTAGTTAGTCAGAAACTGAAAGACACATATCGTATGATATCACTTATAGGTGTTACCTACAAATTGATACCAGGGCAGATATTTCCATGGAGAAGGGCAATCACAGATTCATTAAACAAACTTATGGTTCACCAATGGAAAGGTGTGAGGATTGGATTCATTACGATATTGGGGTTAACAGACAGATACAAACACAGGTGAAATATATAATCACCAAAGACCTACGGAATACCAAGAGAAGACTACTCAACATTCTGTCATAACGTACATGGGAAAAGGATCCCAGGAAGAACAGACATATGTATATGTGTAAAAGAAACACATCTTGCACACCAAAAACAAGCCAAACGTTGTAATCAAACTTGCTGTAATAAAAAAATTAAAAAAATTAAATTCAAAACACGAACAAGAAGTAGTGAGACAAACTTGAGGGGCTTTCTCCTGGCCCATTCCGTTCTAAATTCCAATCTAGAACGTGAATTCCATTGAGGCTCTGCTGCCCTAGTAACCAGATTTGATAAGGGAGAACTGCTGCCACATTGTGGCCGTTTCACACAACAGCAGCTTTCAACCCAGCGCTAATGGTCAGTGGATATTCAAAATCATGACAGGCCTGTAAATGACACCTGCCCTGAAAACAAATCCTGGGGTCATATATCGACCAAAAAATTCAAAAGACGTCCATATTTCAAAATGACAGTTTCAAGAGGCATATTTTACGCACATTAGTGTTCTGCTTCTTTTGCTTTCTTTCTTTCTTGGTTAAAAAAACGGGAATGGAAAAAGGCAACCCTCAGAATGGACGAAAACGTTCGCAAAAGAATCAATGGACAAAGGTTTAATCTCCAATATATATAAACAGCTCATGCAGCTTAATATTAATAAAACAAACAACCCAATACAAAAATGGGCAGAAGATCTAAATAGACGTTTCTTCCAAGAAGACACAGAGATGGCCAAGACGCACATGAAAAGCTGCTCAACATCACTAATTATTAGAGAAATGCAAATCAAAACTACAATGATGTATGACGTGACTCCTGTTAGAATCGGGATCATCAGAAAATCTACAAACAACAAATTCTGGGGACGGTGTGGACAAAAGGAACCCTCTCCCTCTATTGGTGGGCATGTAAATTGATACAGTCACTATGGAGAACAGTATGGAGGTTCCTTTAAAAAACTAAAAAGAGAATTACCATAGGATCCAGCAATCCCACTTCTGGGCATATACCCAGAGAAAACCATAAATCACAAAGACACATTCACCACAATATTCATTGCAGCACTATTTACAATAGCCAGGTAATGGAAGCAACCTAAATGCCCACAGACAGACGAATGGATAAAGATGTGGTACATATATAAAATGGAATATTACTGAGCCATAAAAAGGAATGAAACTGGGTCATTTGTAGAGAAGTCGATGGATCTAGAGACTGTCATACAGAGGGAAGTAAGTCAGAAAGAGAAAAACAAATATTGTATATTAATGCATATATGTGGAACCTAGAAAAATGGTACAAATGAACTAGTTTGCAGGGCAGAAATAGAGACAGAGGTAGAGAACAAACGTATGGACACCAAGTGGGGGAAGCCATGGGGTGGTGGTGGTGGGATGAGTTGGGAGATTGGGATTGACCTGTATGCATGTATATGCATGAAATAGATAACTAAGAATAACCTGCTGTATAAAAAAATAAATAAAATTAAATTTCAAAATTTTTAAAAATAAAATTTAAAAATAAAGCAGAAAAATGTTCTTCCATTCACACAGATGTATTTATATGAATGAATTATTTCCATGCTTATATCAATAAATAGATAAAAGAGGAATAAAATCTAACTCGAACCAAAAAAAAAAACCGGAACCTAACAGTTATACAGAGTAAATCCCTACCAAGGCACTTGCTCCAGAGGTAAACAATTCTGAAATTGGTCAGAGGTGGGGAATCATCTCTCATACAGCCACCAGCCCCGCCCCCCCACGCAAGGAGCATCCTCATCGCAAAGCTGGGGGACCGTGCCGAGGCCTCTGTGAGTAAACGTGAGCTGAGCCCCAGGCCAGCTGCTGTTGAAATTTTCCCTCCCTTCCCAGGTAAAACACCTGAATATGTACAAGTGCTTGAAAACCTAGAGGAAGGGCCATGGAGCCACACCAGCGACAGCACGCTGGCCAACTTGGTGCCTGCAGGCCAGCCAGGATGGTCCTGGCCCCGGGCGCTCTTCTGGATGCTTTCCATTTCCCTGCTTGAGATACCCCTCCTTTCCCAGCCCCCACTCCTTTTTTTCCTTCGTCACCTCAGCCCGGAGAGAAATTCCAGTGGAAGTTATGGGTGACACCTCCTCTTCTTTACAGGTGGCAGCCTGGCAACTCCTGCAGAAAGTCCAGCAGAGCCCCACTCACACCGGGCCACCCACAAAGCCGTGGACCCTCACACCCTCCCACCAGCACAGCCCCGAGACTGCTGACGGGGCAGAGAATATGGAGTCAGGCACAGCTGCAGGGGCTATTGCTGCCTGGAATGCTGTTTATATTGACCTCAACCCAGGCACACCTGGGGAGGTCTTGCCGGCAGGGTAAGGCTGCCCAGGTCAGCTAATCCTCAGCCCTCAGGGAATCACATTGCAGAAAATGGACCTCGCTAAGACAGAATATTCGCCAAGGAAAAAAAGCACACAATGCCATTTGCAGCACCGTAGATGAGTCTAGAGGTAATCACGTGACTTGTAGTAAGTCAGAAAGTGAAAGATACATATCATATCATATCACTTATAGGTGTTACCTATAAATTGATACCAGGGCAGATATTTCCACGGAGAAGGGCAATCACAGATTTATTAAACAAACTTATGGTTCACCAAAGGAAAGGTTTGAGGATTGAATTCGTTACGATATTGGGGTTAACAGACAGATACAAACACAGGTGAAATATATAATCACCAAAGACCTACGGAATACGAAGAGAAGACTACTCAACATTCTGTCATAACGTACATGGGAAAAGGATCCCAGGAAGAACAGACATATGTATATGTGTAAAAGAAACACATCTTGCACACCAAAAACAAGCCAAACGTTGTAATCAAACTTGCTGTAATAAAAAAATTAAAAAAATTAAATTCAAAACACGAACAAGAAGTAGTGAGACAAACTTGAGGGGCTTTCTCCTGGCCCATTCCGTTCTAAATTCCAATCTAGAACGTGAATTCCATTGAGGCTCTGCTGCCCTAGTAACCAGATTTGATAAGGGAGAACTGCTGCCACCTTGTGGCCGTTTCACACAACAGCAGCTTTCATCCCAGCGCTAATGGTCAGTGGATATTCAAAATCATGACAGGCCTGTAAATGACACCTGCCCTGAAAACAAATCCTGGGGTCATATATCGACCAAAAAATTCAAAAGACGTCCATATTTCAAAATGACAGTTTCAAGAGGCATATTTTACGCACATTAGTGTTCTGCTTCTTTTGCTTTCTTTCTTTCTTGGTTAAAAAAACGGGAATGGAAAAAGGCAACCCTCAGAATGGACGAAAACGTTCGCAAAAGAATCAATAGACAAAGGTTTAATCTCCAATATATATAAACAGCTCATGCAGCTTAATATTAATAAAACAAACAACCCAATACAAAAATGGGCAGAAGATCTAAATAGACGTTTCTTCCAAGAAGACACAGAGATGGCCAAGACGCACATGAAAAGCTGCTCAACATCACTAATTATTAGAGAAATGCAAATCAAAACTACAATGATGTATGACGTGACTCCTGTTAGAATCGGGATCATCAGAAAATCTACAAACAACAAATTCTGGGGACGGTGTGGACAAAAGGAACCCTCTTCCGCTATTGGTGGGCATGTAAATTGATACAGTCACTATGGAGAACAGTATGGAGGTTCCTTTAAAAAACTAAAAAGAGAAATACCATAGGATCCAGCAATCCCACTTCTGGGCATATACCCAGAGAAAACCATAAATCACAAAGACACATTCACCACAATATTCATTGCAGCACTATTTACAATAGCCAGGTAATGGAAGCAACCTAAATGCCCACAGACAGACGAATGGATAAAGATGTGGTACATATATAAAATGGAATATTACTGAGCCATAAAAAGGAATGAAACTGGGTCATTTGTAGAGAAGTCGATGGATCTAGAGACTGTCATACAGAGGGAAGAATTCAGAAAGAGAAAAACAAATATTGTATATTAATGCATATAGGTGGAACCTAGAAAAATGGTACAAATGAACTAGTTTGCAGGGCAGAAATAGAGACAGAGGTAGAGAACAAACGTATGGACACCAAGTGGGGGAAGAGATGGCGTGGTGGTGGTGGGATGAGTAGGGAGATTGGGATTGACCTGTATACATGTATATGCATGAAATAGATAACTAAGAATAACCTGCTGTATAAAAAAATAAATAAAATTAAATTTCAAAATTTTTAAAAATAAAATTTAAAAATAAAACAGGAAAAAGTTCTTCCATTCACACAGATGTATTTATATGAATGAATTATTTCCATGCTTATATCAATAAATACATAAAAGAGGAATAAAATCTAACTCGAACCAAAAAAAAAAAAACCGGAACCTAACAGTTATACAGAGTAAATCCCTACAAAGGCACTTGCTCCAGTGGTAAGCAATTCTGAAATGGGTCAGAGGTGGGGAATCATCTCTCATACAGCCAGCAGCCCTGCCCCGCCACGCAAGGAGCGTCCTCATCGCAAAGCTGGGTGACCGTGCCGAGGCCTCTGTGAGTAAACGTGAGCTGAGCCCCAGGCCAGCTGCTGTTGAAATTTTCCCTCCCTTCCCAGGTAAAACACCTGAATATGTACAAGTGCTTGAAAACCTAGAGGAAGGGCCATGGAGCCACACCAGCGACAGCACGCTGGCCAACTTGGTGCCTGCAGGCCAGCCAGGATGGTCCTGGCCCCGGGCGCTCTTCTGGAAGCTTTCCATTTCCCTGCCTGAGATACCCCTCCTGTCCCGGCCCCCACTCCTTTTTTTCCTTCCTCACCTCAGCCCGGAGAGAAATTCCAGTGGAAGTTATGGGTGACACATCCTCTTCTTTACAGGTGGCAGCCTGGCAACTCCTGCAGAAAGTCCAGCAGAGCCCCACTCACACCGGGCCACCCACAAAGCCGTGGACCCTCACACCCTCCCACCAGCACAGCCCCGAGACTGCTGACGGGGCAGAGAATATGGAGTCAGGCACAGCTGCATGGGCTATTGCTGCCTGGAGTGCTGTTTATATTGACCTCAACCCAGGCACACCTGGGGAGGGCTTGCCGGCAGGGTCAGGCTGCACATGTCAGCTAATCCTCAGCCCTCAGGGAATCACATTGCAGAAAATGGACCTCGCTAAGACAGAATATTCGCCAAGGAAAAAAAGCACACAATGCCATTTGCAGCACCGTAGATGAGTCTAGAGGTAATCACGTGACTTGTAGTAAGTCAGAAAGTGAAAGATACATATCATATCATATCACTTATAGGTGTTACCTATAAATTGATACCAGGGCAGATATTTCCATGGAGAAGGGCAATCACAGATTCATTAAACAAACTTATGGTTCACCAAAGGAAAGGTGTGAGGATTGAATTCATTACGATATTGGGGTTAACAGACAGATACAAACACAGGTGAAATATATAATCACCAAAGACCTACGGAATACGAAGAGAAGACTACTCAACATTCTGTCATAACGTACATGGGAAAAGGATCCCAGGAAGAACAGACATATGTATATGTGTAAAAGAAACACATCTTGCACACCAAAAACAAGCCAAACGTTGTAATCAAACTTGCTGTAATAAAAAATAAAAAAAATAAATTCAAAACAAAAACAAGAAGTAGTGAGACAAACTTGAGGGGCTTTCTCCTGGCCCATTCCGTTCTAAATTCCAATCTAGAACGTGAATTCCATTGAGGCTCTGCTGCCCTAGTAACCAGATTTGGTAAGGGAGAACTGCTTCCACCTTGTGGCCGTTTCACACAACAGCAGCTTTCATCCCAGCGCTAATGGTCAGTGGATATTCAAAATCATGACAGGCCTGTAAATGACACCTGCCCTGAAAACAAATCCTGGGGTCATATATCGACCAAAAAATTCAAAAGACTCCATATTTCAAAATGACAGTTTCAAGAGGCATATTTTACGCACATTCGTGTTCTGCTTCTTTTGCTTTCTTTCTTTCTTGGTTAAAAAAACGGGAATGGAAAAAGGCAACCCTCAGAATGGACGAAAACGTTCGCAAAAGAATCAATGGACAAAGGTTTAATCTCCAATATATATAAACAGCTCATGCAGCTTAATATTAATAAAACAAACAACCCAATACAAAAATGGGCAGAAGATCTAAATAGACGTTTCTTCCAAGAAGACACAGAGATGGCCAAGACGCACATGAAAAGCTGCTCAACATCACTAATTATTAGAGAAATGCAAATCAAAACTACAATGATGTATGACGTGACTCCTGTTAGAATCGGGATCATCAGAAAATCTACAAACAACAAATTCTGGGGACGGTGTGGACAAAAGGAACCCTCCCGCTATTGGTGGGCATGTAAATTGATACAGTCACTATGGAGAACAGTATGGAGGTTCCTTTAAAAAACTAAAAAGAGAAATACCATAGGATCCAGCAATCCCACTTCTGGGCATATACCCAGAGAAAACCATAAATCACAAAGACACATTCACCACAATATTCATTGCAGCACTATTTACAATAGCCAGGTAATGGAAGCAACCTAAATGCCCACAGACAGACGAATGGATAAAGATGTGGTACATATATAAAATGGAATATTACTGAGCCATAAAAAGGAATGAAACTGGGTCATTTGTAGAGAAGTCGATGGATCTAGAGACTGTCATACAGAGGGAAGAAGTCAGAAAGAGAAAAACAAATATTGTATATTAATGCATATAGGTGGAACCTAGAAAAATGGTACAAATGAACTAGTTTGCAGGGCAGAAATAGAGACAGAGGTAGAGAACAAACGTATGGACACCAAGTGGGGGAAGAGATGGCGTGGTGGTGGTGGGATGAGTTGGGAGATTGGGATTGACCTGTATACATGTATATGCATGAAATAGATAACTAAGAATAACCTGCTGTATAAAAAAATAAATAAAATTAAATTTCAAAATTTTTAAAAATAAAATTTAAAAATATAACAGGAAAAAGTTCTTCCATTCACACAGATGTATTTATATGAATGAATTATTTCCATGCTTATATCAATAAATAGATAAAAGAGGAATAAAATCTAACTCGAACCAAAAAAAAAAAAACCGGAACCTAACAGTTATACAGAGTAAATCCCTACAAAGGCACTTGCTCCAGAGGTAAACAATTCTGAAATTGGTCAGAGGTGGGGAATCATCTCTCATACAGCCACCAGCCCAGCCCCCCCACGCAAGGAGCATCCTCATCGCAAAGCTGGGGGACCGTGCCGAGGCCTCTGTGAGTAAACGTGAGCTGAGCCCCAGGCCAGCTGCTGTTGAAATTTTCCCTCCCTTCCCAGGTAAAACACCTGAATATGTACAAGTGCTTGAAAACCTAGAGGAAGGGCCATGGAGCCACACCAGCGACAGCACGCTGGCCAACTTGGTGCCTGCAGGCCAGCCAGGATGGTCCTGGCCCCGGACGCTCTTCTGGATGCTTTCCAATTCCCTGCTTGAGATACCCCTCCTGTCCCGGCCCCCACTCCTTGTTTTCCTTCGTCACCTCAGCCCGGAGAGAAATTCCAGTGGAAGTTATGGGTGACACATCCTCTTCTTTACAGGTGGCAGCCTGGCAACTCCTGCAGAAAGTCAAGCAGAGCCCCACTCACACTGGGCCACCCACAAAGCCGTGGACCCTCACACCCTCCCACCAGCACAGCCCCGAGACTGCTGACGGGGCAGAGAATATGGAGTCAGGCACAGCTGCAGGGGCTATTGCTGCCTGGAATGCTGTTTATATTGACCTCAACCCAGGCACACCTGGGGAGGGCTTGCCGGCAGGGTCAGGCTGCCCAGGTCAGCTACTCCTCAGCCCTCAGGGAATCACATTGCAGAAAATGGACCTCGCTAAGACAGAATATTAGCCAAGGAAAAAAAGGACACAATGCCATTTGCAGCACCATAGATGAGTCTAGAGGTAATCACGTGACTTGTAGTAAGTCAGAAACTGAAAGACACATATCGTATGATATCACTTATAGGTGTTACCTACAAATTGATACCAGGGCAGATATTTCCATGGAGAAGGGCAATCACAGATTCATTAAACAAACTTATGGTTCACCAATGGAAAGGTGTGAGGATTGGATTCATTACGATATTGGGGTTAACAGACAGATACAAACACAGGTGAAATATATAATCACCAAAGACCTACGGAATACCAAGAGAAGACTACTCAACATTCTGTCATAACGTACATGGGAAAAGGTTCCCAGGAAGAACAGACATATGTATATGTGTAAAAGAAACACATCTTGCACACCAAAAACAAGCCAAACGTTGTAATCAAACTTGCTGTAATAAAAAAATTAAAAAAATTAAATTCAAAACACGAACAAGAAGTAGTGAGACAAACTTGAGGGGCTTTCTCCTGGCCCATTCCGTTCTAAATTCCAATCTAGAACGTGAATTCCATTGAGGCTCTGCTGCCCTAGTAACCAGATTTGATAAGGGAGAACTGCTGCCACCTTGTGGCCGTTTCACACAACAGCAGCTTTCAACCCAGCGCTAATGGTCAGTGGATATTCAAAATCATGACAGGCCTGTAAATGACACCTGCCCTGAAAACAAATCCTGGGGTCATATATCGACCAAAAAATTCAAAAGACGTCCATATTTCAAAATGACAGTTTCAAGAGGCATATTTTACGCACATTAGTGTTCTGCTTCTTTTGCTTTCTTTCTTTCTTGGTTAAAAAAACGGGAATGGAAAAAGGCAACCCTCAGAATGGACGAAAACGTTCGCAAAAGAATCAATGGACAAAGGTTTAATCTCCAATATATATAAACAGCTCATGCAGCTTAATATTAATAAAACAAACAACCCAATACAAAAATGGGCAGAAGATCTAAATAGACGTTTCTTCCAAGAAGACACAGAGATGGCCAAGACGCACATGAAAAGCTGCTCAACATCACTAATTATTAGAGAAATGCAAATCAAAACTACAATGATGTATGACGTGACTCCTGTTAGAATCGGGATCATCAGAAAATCTACAAACAACAAATTCTGGGGACGGTGTGGACAAAAGGAACCCTCTCCCTCTATTGGTGGGCATGTAAATTGATACAGTCACTATGGAGAACAGTATGGAGGTTCCTTTAAAAAACTAAAAAGAGAATTACCATAGGATCCAGCAATCCCACTTCTGGGCATATACCCAGAGAAAACCATAAATCACAAAGACACATTCACCACAATATTCATTGCAGCACTATTTACAATAGCCAGGTAATGGAAGCAACCTAAATGCCCACAGACAGACGAATGGATAAAGATGTGGTACATATATAAAATGGAATATTACTGAGCCATAAAAAGGAATGAAACTGGGTCATTTGTAGAGAAGTCGATGGATCAAGAGACTGTCATACAGAGGGAAGTAAGTCAGAAAGAGAAAAACAAATATTGTATATTAATGCATATATGTGGAACCTAGAAAAATGGTACAAATGAACTAGTTTGCAGGGCAGAAATAGAGACAGAGGTAGAGAACAAACGTATGGACACCAAGTGGGGGAAGCCATGGGGTGGTGGTGGTGGGATGAGTTGGGAGATTGGGATTGACCTGTATGCATGTATATGCATGAAATAGATAACTAAGAATAACCTGCTGTATAAAAAAATAAATAAAATTAAATTTCAAAATTTTTAAAAATAAAATTTAAAAATAAAGCAGAAAAATGTTCTTCCATTCACACAGATGTATTTATATGAATGAATTATTTCCATGCTTATATCAATAAATAGATAAAAGAGGAATAAAATCTAACTCGAACCAAAAAAAAAAAAAACCGGAACCTAACAGTTATTCAGAGTAAATCCCTACAAAGGCACTTGCTCCAGAGGTAAACAATTGTGAAATTGGTCAGAGGTGGGGAATCATCTCTCATACAGCCACCAGCCCCGCCCCCCCACGCAAGGAGCATCCTCATCGCAAAGCTGGGGGACCGTGCCGAGGCCTCTGTGAGTAAACGTGAGCTGAGCCCCAGGCCAGCTGCTGTTGAAATTTTCCCTCCCTTCCCAGGTAAAACACCTGAATATGTACAAGTGCTTGAAAACCTAGAGGAAGGGCCATGGAGCCACACCAGCGACAGCACGCTGGCCAACTTGGTGCCTGCAGGCCAGCCAGGATGGTCCTGGGCCCGGGCGCTCTTCTGGATGCTTTCCATTTCCCTGCTTGAGATACCCCTCCTGTCCCGGCCCCCACTCCTTTTTTTCCTTCGTCACCTCAGCCCGGAGAGAAATTCCAGTGGAAGTTATGGGTGACACATCCTCTTCTTTACAGGTGGCAGCCTGGCAACTCCTGCAGAAAGTCCAGCAGAGCCCCACTCACACCGGGCCACCCACAAAGCCGTGGACCCTCACACCCTCCCACCAGCACAGCCCCGAGACTGCTGACGGGGCAGAGAATATGGAGTCAGGCACAGCTGCAGGGCTATTGCTGCCTGGAATGCTGTTTATATTGACCTCAACCCAGGCACACCTGGCGAGGGCTTGCCGGCAGGGTCAGGCTGCCCAGGTCAGCTAATCCTCAGCCCTCAGGGAATCACATTGCAGAAAATGGACCTCGCTAAGACAGAATATTAGCCAAGGAAAAAAAGGACACAATGCCATTTGCAGCACCGTAGATGAGTCTAGAGGTAATCACGTGACTTGTAGTAAGTCAGAAACTGAAAGACACATATCGTATGATATCACTTATAGGTGTTACCTAAAAATTGATACCAGGGCAGATATTTCCATGGAGAAGGGCAATCACAGATTCATTAAACAAACTTATGGTTCACCAATGGAAAGGTGTGAGGATTGGATTCATTACGATATTGGGGTTAACAGACAGATACAAACACAGGTGAAATATATAATCACCAAAGACCTACGGAATACCAAGAGAAGACTACTCAACATTCTGTCATAACGTACATGGGAAAAGGATCCCAGGAAGAACAGACATATGTATATGTGTAAAAGAAACACATCTTGCACACCAAAAACAAGCCAAACGTTGTAATGAAACTTGCTGTAATAAAAAAATTAAAAAAATTAAATTCAAAACACGAACAAGAAGTAGTGAGACAAACTTGAGGGGCTTTCTCCTGGCCCATTCCGTTCTAAATTCCAATCTAGAACGTGAATTCCATTGAGGCTCTGCTGCCCTAGTAACCAGATTTGATAAGGGAGAACTGCTGCCACCTTGTGGCCGTTTCAAACAACAGCAGCTTTCATCCCAGCGCTAATGGTCAGTGGATATTCAAAATCATGACAGGCCTGTAAATGACACCTGCCCTGAAAACAAATCCTGGGGTCATATATCGACCAAAAAATTCAAAAGACGTCCATATTTCAAAATGACAGTTTCAAGAGGCATATTTTACGCACATTAGTGTTCTGCTTCTTTTGCTTTCTTTCTTTCTTGGTTAAAAAAACGGGAATGGAAAAAGGCAACCCTCAGAATGGACGAAAACGTTCGCAAAAGAATCAATGGACAAAGGTTTAATCTCCAATATATATAAACAGCTCATGCAGCTTAATATTAATAAAACAAACAACCCAATACAAAAATGGGCAGAAGATCTAAATAGACGTTTCTTCCAAGAAGACACAGAGATGGCCAAGACGCACATGAAAAGCTGCTCAACATCACTAATTATTAGAGAAATGCAAATCAAAACTACAATGATGTATGACGTCACTCCTGTTAGAACCGGGATCATCAGAAAATCTACAAACAACAAATTCTGGGGACGGTGTGGACAAAAGGAACCCTCTCCCTCTATTGGTGGGCATGTAAATTGATACAGTCACTATGGAGTACAGTATGGAGGTTCCTTTAAAAAACTAAAAAGAGAATTACCATAGGATCCAGCAATCCCACTTCTGGGCATATACCCAGAGAAAACCATAAATCACAAAGACACATTCACCACAATGTTCATTGCAGCACTATTTACAATAGCCAGGTAATGGAAGCAACCTAAATGCCCACAGACAGACGAATGGATAAAGATGTGGTACATATATAAAATGGAATATTACTGAGCCATAAAAAGGAATGAAACTGGGTCATTTGTAGAGAAGTCGATGGATCTAGAGACTGTCATACAGAGGGAAGTAAGTCAGAAAGAGAAAAACAAATATTGTATATTAATGCACATATGTGGAAACTAGAAAAATGGTACAAATGAACTAGTTTGCAGGGCAGAAATAGAGACAGAGGTAGAGAACAAACGTATGGACACCAAGTGGGGGAAGCCATGGGGTGGTGGTGGTGGGATGAGTTGGGAGATTGGGATTGACCAGTATACATGTATATGCATGAAATTGATAACTAATAATAACCTGCTGTATAAAAAAATAAATAAAATTAAATTTCAAAATTTTTAAAAATAAAATTTAAAAATGAAACAGGAAAAAGTTCTTCCATTCACACAGATGTATTTATATGAATGAATTATTTCCATGCTTATATCAATAAATACATAAAGAGGAATAAAATCAAACTCGAACTAAAAAAAAAAAAAACCGGAACCTAACAGTTATACAGAGTAAATCCCTAGAAAGGCACTTGCTCCAGCGGTAATCAATTCTGAAATTGGTCAGAGGTGGGGAATCATCTCTCATACAGCCAGCAGCCCCGCCCCCCCACGCAAGGAGCGTCCTCATCGCAAAGCTGGGGGACCGTGCCGAGGCCACTGTGAGTAAACGTGAGCTGAGCCCCAGGCCAGCTGCTGTTGAAATTTTCCCTCCCTTCCCAGGTAAAACACCTGAATATGTACAAGTGCTTGAAAACCTAGCGGAAGGGCCATGGAGCCACACCAGCGACAGCACGCTGGCCAACTTGGTGCCTGCAGGCCAGCCAGGATGGTCCTGGCCCCGGGCGCTCTTCTGGAAGCTTTCCATTTCCCTGCCTGAGATAACCCTCCTGTCCCGGCCCCCACTCCTTTTTTTCCTTCCTTACCTCAGCCCGGAGAGAAATTCCAGTGGAAGTTATGGGTGACACATCCTCTTCTTTACAGGTGGCAGCCTGGCAACTCCTGCAGAAAGTCCAGCAGAGCCCCACTCACACCGGGCCACCCAGAAAGCCGTGGACCCTCACACCCTCCCACCAGCACAGCCCCGAGACTGCTGACGGGGCAGAGAATATGCAGTCAGGCACAGCTGCAGGGGCTATTGCTGCCTGGAGTGCTGTTTATATTGACCTCAACCCAGGCACACCTGGGGAGGGCTTGCCGGCAGGGTCAGGCTGCCCAGGTCAGCTAATCCTCAGCCCTCAGGGAATCACATTGCAGAAAATGGACCTCGCTAAGACAGAATATTAGCCAAGGAAAAAAAGGAGACAATGCAATTTGCAGCACCGTAGAAGAGTCTAGAGGTAATCACGTGACTTGTAGTAAGTCAGAAACTGAAAGACACATATCGTATGATATCACTTATAGGTGTTACCTACAAATTGATACCAGGGCAGATATTTCCATGGAGAAGGGCAATCACAGATTCATTAAACAAACTTATGGTTCACGAATGGAAAGGTGTGAGGATTGGATTCATTACGATATTGGGGATAACAGACAGATAAAACACAGGTGAAATATATAATCACCAAAGACCTACGGAATACCAAGAGAAGACTACTCAACATTCTGTCATAATGTACATGGGAAAAGGATCCCAGGAAGAACAGACATATGTATATGTGTAAAAGAAACACATCTTGCACACCAAAAACAAGCCAAACGTTGTAATCAAACTTGCTGTAATAAAAAAATTAAAAAAATTAAATTCAAAACACGAACAAGAAGTAGTGAGACAAACTTAAGGGGCTTTCTCCTGGCCCATTCCGTTCTAAATTCCAATCTAGAACGTGAATTCCATTGAGGCTCTGCTGCCCTAGTAACCAGATTTGGTAAGGGAGAACTGCTGCCACCTTGTGGCCGTTTCACACAACAGCAGCTTTCATCCCAGCGCTAATGGTCAGTGGATATTCAAAATCATGAATGGCCTGTAAATGACACCTGCCCTGAAAACAAATCCTGGGGTCATATATCGACCAAAAAATTCAAAAGACGTCCATATTTCAAAATGACAGTTTCAAGAGGCATATTTTACGCACATTAGTGTTCTGCTTCTTTTGCTTTCTTTCTTTCTTGGTTAAATAAACGGGAATGGAAAAAGGCAACCCTCAGAATGGACGAAAACGTTCGCAAAAGAATCAATGGACAAAGGTTTAATCTCCAATATATATAAACAGCTCATGCAGCTTAATATTAATAAAACAAACAACCCAATACAAAAACGGGCAGAAGATCTAAATAGACGTTTCTTCCAAGAAGACACAGAGATGGCCAAGACGCACATGAAAAGCTGCTCAACATCACTAATTATTAGAGAAATGCAAATCAAAACTACAATGATGTATGACGTGACTCCTGTTAGAATCGGGATCATCAGAAAATCTACAAACAACAAATTCTGGGGACGGTGTGGACAAAAGGAACCCTCTTCCGCTATAGGTGGGCATGTAAATTGATACAGTCACTATGGAGAACAGTATGGAGGTTCCTTTAAAAAACTAAAAAGAGAATTACCATAGGATCCAGCAATCCCACTTCTGGGCATATACCCAGAGAAAACCATAAATCACAAAGACACATTCACCACAATATTCATTGCAGCACTATTTACAATAGCCAGGTAATGGAAGCAACCTAAATGCCCACAGACAGACGAATGGATAAAGATGTGGTACATATATAAAATGGAATATTACTGAGCCATAAAAAGGAATGAAACTGGGTCATTTGTAGAGAAGTCGATGGATCAAGAGACTGTCATACAGAGGGAAGTAAGTCAGAAAGAGAAAAACAAATATTGTATATTAATGCATATATGTGGAACCTAGAAAAATGGTACAAATGAACTAGTTTGCAGGGCAGAAATAGAGACAGAGGTAGAGAACAAACGTATGGACACCAAGTGGGGGAAGCCATGGGGTGGTGGTGGTGGGATGAGTTGGGAGATTGGGATTGACCTGTATGCATGTATATGCATGAAATAGATAACTAAGAATAACCTGCTGTATAAAAAAATAAATAAAATTAAATTTCAAAATTTTTAAAAATAAAATTTAAAACTAAAACAGAAAAATGTTCTTCCATTCACACAGATGTATTTATATGAATGAATTATTTCCATGCTTATATCAATAAATAGATAAAAGAGGAAAAAAATCTAACTCGAACCAAAAAAAAAAACCGGAACCTAACAGTTATACAGAGTAAATCCCTACAAAGGCACTTGCTCCAGAGGTAAACAATTCTGAAATTGGTCAGAGGTGGGGAATCATCTCTCATACAGCCACCAGCCCAGCCCCCCCACGCAAGGAGCATCCTCATCGCAAAGCTGGGGGACCGTGCCGAGGCCTCTGTGAGTAAACGTGAGCTGAGCCCCAGGCCAGCTGCTGTTGAAATTTTCCCTCCCTTCCCAGGTAAAACACCTGAATATGTACAAGTGCTTGAAAACCTAGAGGAAGGGCCATGGAGCCACACCAGCGACAGCACGCTGGCCAACTTGGTGCCTGCAGGCCAGCCAGGATGGTCCTGGCCCCGGGCGCTCTTCTGGATGCTTTCCATTTCCCTGCTTGAGATACCCCTCCTGTCCCGGCCCCCACTCCTTTTTTTCCTTCGTCACCTCAGCCCGGAGAGAAATTCCAGTGGAAGTTATGGGTGACACATCCTCTTCTTTACAGGTGGCAGCCTGGCAACTCCTCCAGGAAGTCAAGCAGAGCCCCACTCACACCGGGCCACCCACAAAGCCGTGGACCCTCACACCCTCCCACCATCACAGCCCCGAGACTGCTGACGGGGCAGAGAATATGGAGTCAGGCACAGCTGCAGGGGCTATTGCTGCCTGGAATGCTGTTTATATTGACCTCAACCCAGGCACACCTGGGGATGGCTTGCCGGCAGGGTCAGGCTGCCCAGGTCAGCTAATCCTCAGCCCTCAGGGAATCACATTGCAGAAAATGGACCTCGCTTAGACAGAATATTAGCCAAGGAAAAAAAGGACACAATGCCATTTGCAGCACCGTAGATGAGTCTAGAGGTAATCACGTGACTTGTAGTAAGTCAGAAACTGAAAGACACATATCGTATGATATCACTTATAGGTGTTACCTACAAATTGATACCAGGGCAGATATTTCCATGGAGAAGGGCAATCACAGATTCATTAAACAAACTTATGGTTCACCAATGGAAAGGTGTGAGGATTGGATTCATTACGATATTGGGGTTAACAGACAGATACAAACTCAGGTGAAATATATAATCACCAAAGACCTACGGAATACCAAGAGAAGACTACTCAACATTCTGTCATAACGTACATGGGAAAAGGATCCCAGGAAGAACAGACATATGTATATGTGTAAAAGAAACACATCTTGCACACCAAAAACAAGCCAAACGTTGTAATCAAACTTGCTGTAATAAAAAAATTAAAAAAATTAAATTCAAAACACGAACAAGAAGTAGTGAGACAAACTTGAGGGGCTTTCTCCTGGCCCATTCCGTTCTAAATTCCAATCTAGAACGTGAATTCCATTGAGGCTCTGCTGCCCTAGTAACCAGATTTGATAAGGGAGAACTGCTGCCACCTTGTGGCCGTTTCACACAACAGCAGCTTTCATCCCAGCGCTAATGGTCAGTGGATATTCAAAATCATGACAGGCCTGTAAATGACACCTGCCCTGAAAACAAATCCTGGGGTCATATATCGACCAAAAAATTCAAAAGACGTCCATATTTCAAAATGACAGTTTCAAGAGGCATATTTTACACAAATTAGTGTTCTGCTTCTTTTGCTTTCTTTCTTTCTTGGTTAAAAAAACGGGAATGGAAAAAGGCAACCCTCAGAATGGACGAAAACGTTCGCAAAAGAATCAATGGACAAAGGTTTAATCTCCAATATATATAAACAGCTCATGCAGCTTAATATTAATAAAACAAACAACCGAATACAAAAATGGGCAGAAGATCTAAATAGACGTTTCTTCCAAGAAGACACAGAGATGGCCAAGACGCACATGAAAAGCTGCTCAACATCACTAATTATTAGAGAAATGCAAATCAAAACTACAATGATGTATGACGTGACTCCTGTTAGAATCGGGATCATCAGAAAATCTACAAACAACAAATTCTGGGGACGGTGTGGACAAAAGGAACCCTCTTCCGCTATTGGTGGGCATGTAAATTGATACAGTCACTATGGAGAACAGTATGGAGGTTCCTTTAAAAAACTAAAAAGAGAATTACCATAGGATCCAGCAATCCCACTTCTGGGCATATACCCAGAGAAAACCATAAATCACAAAGACACATTCACCACAATATTCATTGCAGCACTATTTACAATAGCCAGGTAATGGAAGCAACCTAAATGCCCACAGACAGACGAATGGATAAAGATGTGGTACATATATAAAATGGAATATTACTGAGCCATAAAAAGGAATGAAACTGGGTCATATGTAGGGAAGTCGATGGATCTAGAGACTGTCATACAGAGGGAAGTAAGTCAGAAAGAGAAAAACAAATATTGTATATTAATGCATATATGTGGAACCTAGAAAAATGGTACAAATGAACTAGTTTGCAGGGCAGAAATAGAGACAGAGGTAGAGAACAAACGTATGGACACCAAGTGGGGGAAGCCATGGGGTGGTGGTGGTGGGATGAGTTGGGAGATTGGGATTGACCTGTATGCATGTATATGCATGAAATAGATAACTAAGAATAACCTGCTGTATAAAAAAATAAATAAAATTAAATTTCAAAATTTTTAAATATAAAATTTAAAAATAAAACAGAAAAATGTTCTTCCATTCACACAGATGTATTTATATGAATGAATTATTTCCATGCTTATATCAATAAATAGATAAAAGAGGAATAAAATCTAACTCGAACGAAAAAAAAAAAAACCGGAACCTAACAGTTATACAGAGTAAATCCCTACAAAGGCACTTGCTCCAGAGGTAAACAATTCTGAAATTGGTCAGAGGTGGGGAATCATCTCTCATACAGCCACCAGCCCCACACCCCACGCAAGGAGCATCCTCATCGCAAAGCTGGGGGACAGTGCCGAGGCCTCTGTGAGTAAACGTGAGCTGAGCCCCAGGCCAGCTGCTGTTGAAATTTTCCCTCCCTTCCCAGGTAAAACACCTGAATATGTACAAGTGCTTGAAAACCTAGAGGAAGGGCCATGGAGCCACACCAGCGACAGCACGCTGGCCAACTTGGTGCCTGCAGGCCAGCCAGGATGGTCCTGGCCCCGGGCGCTCTTCTGGAAGCTTTCCATTTCCCTGCCTGAGATACCCCTCCTGTCCCGGCCCCCCCTCCTTTTTTTCCTTCCTCACCTCAGCCCGGAGAGAAATTCCAGTGGAAGTTATGGGTGACACATCCTCTTCTTTACAGGTGGCAGCCTGGCAACTCCTGCCGAAAGTCAAGCAGAGCCCCACTCACACCGGGCCACCCACAAAGCCGTGGACCCTCACACCCTCCCACCAGCACAGCCCCGAGACTGCTGACGGGGCAGAGAATATGGAGTCAGGCACAGCTGCAGGGGCTATTGCTGCCTGGAGTGCTGTTTATATTGACCTCAACCCAGGCACACCTGGGGAGGGCTTGCCGGCAGTGTCAGGCTGCCCAGGTCAGCTAATCCTCAGCCCTCAGGGAATCACATTGCAGAAAATGGACCTCGCTAAGACAGAATATTAGCCAAGGAAAAAAAGGACACAATGCCATTTGCAGCACCGTAGATGAGTCTAGAAGTAATCACGTGACTTGTAGTAAGTCAGAAACTGAAAGACACATATCGTATGATATCACTTATAGGTGTTACCTACAAATTGATACCAGGGCAGATATTTCCATGGAGAAGGGCAATCACAGATTCATTAAACAAACTTATGGTTCACCAATGGAAAGGTGTAAGGATTGGATTCATTACGATATTGGGGTTAACAGACAGATACAAACACAGGTGAAATATATAATCACCAAAGACCTACGGAATACCAAGAGAAGACTACTCAACATTCTGTCATAACGTACATGGGAAAAGGATCCCAGGAAGAACAGACATATGTATATGTGTAAAAGAAACACATCTTGCACACCAAAAACAAGCCAAACGTTGTAATCAAACTTGCTGTAATAAAAAAATTAAAAAAATTAAATTCAAAACACGAACAAGAAGTAGTGAGACAAACTTGAGGGGCTTTCTCCTGGCCCATTCCGTTCTAAATTCCAATCTAGAACGTGAATTCCATTGAGGCTCTGCTGCCCTAGTAACCAGATTTGGTAAGGGAGAACTGCTTCCACCTTGTGGCCGTTTCACACAACAGCAGCTTTCATCCCAGCGCTAATGGTCAGTGGATATTCAAAATCATGACAGGCCTGTAAATGACACCTGCCCTGAAAACAAATCCTGGGGTCATATATCGACCAAAAAATTCAAAAGACGTCCATATTTCAAAATGACAGTTTCAAGAGGCATATTTTACGCACATTAGTGTTCTGCTTCTTTTGCTTTCTTTCTTTCTTGGTTAAAAAAACGGGAATGGAAAAAGGCAACCCTCAGAATGGACGAAAACGTTCGCAAAAGAATCAATGGACAAAGGTTTAATCTCCAATATATATAAACAGCTCATGCAGCTTAATATTAATAAAACAAACAACCCAATACAAAAATGGGCAGAAGATCTAAATAGACGTTTCTTCCAAGAAGACACAGAGATGGCCAAGACGCACATGAAAAGCTGCTCAACATCACTAATTATTAGAGAAATGCAAATCAAAACTACAATGATGTATGACGTGACTCCTGTTAGAATCGGGATCATCAGAAAATCTACAAACAACAAATTCTGGGGACGGTGTGGACAAAAGGAACCCTCTTCCGCTATTGGTGGGCATGTAAATTGATACAGTCACTATGGAGAACAGTATGGAGGTTCCTTTAAAAAACTAAAAAGAGAAATACCATAGGATCCAGCAATCCCACTTCTGGGCATATACCCAGAGAAAACCATAAATCACAAAGACACATTCACCACAATATTCATTGCAGCACTATTTACAATAGCCAGGTAATGGAAGCAACCTAAATGCCCACAGACAGACGAATGGATAAAGATGTGGTACATATATAAAATGGAATATTACTGAGCCATAAAAAGGAATGAAACTGGGTCATTTGTAGAGAAGTCGATGGATCTAGAGACTGTCATAGAGAGGGAAGAAGTCAGAAAGAGAAAAACAAATATTGTATATTAATGCATATAGGTGGAACCTAGAAAAATGGTACAAATGAACTAGTTTGCAGGGCAGAAATAGAGACAGAGGTAGAGAACAAACGTATGGACACCAAGTGGGGGAAGAGATGGCGTGGTGGTGGTGGGATGAGTAGGGAGATTGGGATTGACCTGTATACATGTATATGCATGAAATAGATAACTAAGAATAACCTGCTGTATAAAAAAATAAATAAAATTAAATTTCAAAATTTTTAAAAATAAAATTTAAAAATAAAACAGGAAAAAGTTCTTCCATTCACACAGATGTATTTATATGAATGAATTATTTCCATGCTTATATCAATAAATACATAAAAGAGGAATAAAATCTAACTCGAACCAAAAAAAAAAAACCCGGAACCTAACAGTTATACAGAGTAAATCCCTACAAAGGCACTTGCTCCAGCGGTAAACAATTCTGAAATTGGTCAGAGGTGGGGAATCATCTCTCATACAGCCAGCAGCCCTGCCCCGCCACGCAAGGAGCGTCCTCATCGCAAAGCTGGGTGACCGTGCCGAGGCCTCTGTGAGTAAACGTGAGCTGAGCCCCAGGCCAGCTGCTGTTGAAATTTTCCCTCCCTTCCCAGGTAAAACACCTGAATATGTACAAGTGCTTGAAAACCTAGAGGAAGGGCCATGGAGCCACACCAGCGACAGCACGCTGGCCAACTTGGTGCCTGCAGGCCAGCCAGGATGGTCCTGGCCCCGGGCGCTCTTCTGGAAGCTTTCCATTTCCCTGCCTGAGATACCCCTCCTGTCCCGGCCCCCACTCCTTTTTTTCCTTCCTCACCTCAGCCCGGAGAGAAATTCCAGTGGAAGTTATGGGTGACACATCCTCTTCTTTACAGGTGGCAGCCTGGCAACTCCTGCAGAAAGTCCAGCAGAGCCCCACTCACACCGGGCCACCCACAAAGCCGTGGACCCTCACACCCTCCCACCAGCACAGCCCCGAGACTGCTGACGGGGCAGAGAATATGGAGTCAGGCACAGCTGCATGGGCTATTGCTGCCTGGAGTGCTGTTTATATTGACCTCAACCCAGGCACACCTGGGGAGGGCTTGCCGGCAGGGTCAGGCTGCCCATGTCAGCTAATCCTCAGCCCTCAGGGAATCACATTGCAGAAAATGGACCTCGCTAAGACAGAATATTCGCCAAGGAAAAAAAGCACACAATGCCATTTGCAGCACCGTAGATGAGTCTAGAGGTAATCACGTGACTTGTAGTAAGTCAGAAAGTGAAAGATACATATCATATCATATCACTTATAGGTGTTACCTATAAATTGATACCAGGGCAGATATTTCCATGGAGAAGGGCAATCACAGATTCATTAAACAAACTTATGGTTCACCAAAGGAAAGGTGTGAGGATTGAATTCATTACGATATTGGGGTTAACAGACAGATACAAACACATGTGAAATATATAATCACCAAAGACCTACGGAATACCAAGAGAAGACTACTCAACATTCTGTCATAACGTACATGGGAAAAGGATCCCAGGAAGAACAGACATATGTATATGTGTAAAAGAAACACATCTTGCACACCAAAAACAAGCCAAACGTTGTAATCAAACTTGCTGTAATAAAAAATAAAAAAATTAAATTCAAAACACGAACAAGAAGTAGTGAGACAAACTTGAGGGGCTTTCTCCTGGCCCATTCCGTTCTAAATTCCAATCTAGAACGTGAATTCCATTGAGGCTCTGCTGCCCTAGTAACCAGATTTGGTAAGGGAGAACTGCTTCCACCTTGTGGCCGTTTCACACAACAGCAGCTTTCATCCCAGCGCTAATGGTCAGTGGATATTCAAAATCATGACAGGCCTGTAAATGACACCTGCCCTGAAAACAAATCCTGGGGTCATATATCGACCAAAAAATTCAAAAGACTCCATATTTCAAAATGACAGTTTCAAGAGGCATATTTTACGCACATTCGTGTTCTGCTTCTTTTGCTTTCTTTCTTTCTTGGTTAAAAAAACGGGAATGGAAAAAGGCAACCCTCAGAATGGACGAAAACGTTCGCAAAAGAATCAATGGACAAAGGTTTAATCTCCAATATATATAAACAGCTCATGCAGCTTAATATTAATAAAACAAACAACCCAATACAAAAATGGGCAGAAGATCTAAATAGACGTTTCTTCCAAGAAGACACAGAGATGGCCAAGACGCACATGAAAAGCTGCTCAACATCACTAATTATTAGAGAAATGCAAATCAAAACTACAATGATGTATGACGTGACTCCTGTTAGAATCGGGATCATCAGAAAATCTACAAACAACAAATTCTGGGGACGGTGTGGACAAAAGGAACCCTCCCGCTATTGGTGGGCATGTAAATTGATACAGTCACTATGGAGAACAGTATGGAGGTTCCTTTAAAAAACTAAAAAGAGAAATACCATAGGATCCAGCAATCCCACTTCTGGGCATATACCCAGAGAAAACCATAAATCACAAAGACACATTCACCACAATATTCATTGCAGCACTATTTACAATAGCCAGGTAATGGAAGCAACCTAAATGCCCACAGACAGACGAATGGATAAAGATGTGGTACATATATAAAATGGAATATTACTGAGCCATAAAAAGGAATGAAACTGGGTCATTTGTAGAGAAGTCGATGGATCTAGAGACTGTCATACAGAGGGAAGAAGTCAGAAAGAGAAAAACAAATATTGTATATTAATGCATATAGGTGGAACCTAGAAAAATGGTACAAATGAACTAGTTTGCAGGGCAGAAATAGAGACAGAGGTAGAGAACAAACGTATGGACACCAAGTGGGGGAAGAGATGGCGTGGTGGTGGTGGGATGAGTTGGGAGATTGGGATTGACCTGTATACATGTATATGCATGAAATAGATAACTAAGAATAACCTGCTGTATAAAAAAATAAATAAAATTAAATTTCAAAATTTTTAAAAATAAAATTTAAAAATAAAACAGGAAAAAGTTCTTCCATTCACACAGATGTATTTATATGAATGAATTATTTCCATGCTTATATCAATATATACATAAAAGAGGAATAAAATCTAACTCGAACCAAAAAAAAAAAAACCGGAACCTAACAGTTATACAGAGTAAATCCCTACAAAGGCACTTGCTCCAGAGGTAAACAATTCTGAAATTGGTCAGAGGTGGGGAATCATCTCTCATACAGCCACCAGCCCAGCCCCCCCACGCAAGGAGCATCCTCATCGCAAAGCTGGGGGACCGTGCCGAGGCCTCTGTGAGTAAACGTGAGCTGAGCCCCAGGCCAGCTGCTGTTGAAATTTTCCCTCCCTTCCCAGGTAAAACACCTGAATATGTACAAGTGCTTGAAAACCTAGAGGAAGGGCCATGGAGCCACACCAGCGACAGCACGCTGGCCAACTTGGTGCCTGCAGGCCAGCCAGGATGGTCCTGGCCCCGGACGCTCTTCTGGATGCTTTCCATTTCCCTGCTTGAGATACCCCTCCTGTCCCGGCCCCCACTCCTTTTTTTCCTTCGTCACCTCAGCCCGGAGAGAAATTCCAGTGGAAGTTATGGGTGACACATCCTCTTCTTTACAGGTGGCAGCCTGGCAACTCCTGCAGAAAGTCAAGCAGAGCCCCACTCACACTGGGCCACCCACAAAGCCGTGGACCCTCACACCCTCCCACCAGCACAGCCCCGAGACTGCTGACGGGGCAGAGAATATGGAGTCAGGCACAGATGCAGGGGCTATTGCTGCCTGGAATGCTGTTTATATTGACCTCAACCCAGGCACACCTGGGGAGGGCTTGCCGGCAGGGTCAGGCTGCCCAGGTCAGCTACTCCTCAGCCCTCAGGGAATCACATTGCAGAAAATGGACCTCGCTAAGACAGAATATTAGCCAAGGAAAAAAAGGACACAATGCCATTTGCAGCACCATAGATGAGTCTAGAGGTAATCACGTGACTTGTAGTAAGTCAGAAACTGAAAGACACATATCGTATGATATCACTTATAGGTGTTACCTACAAATTGATACCAGGGCAGATATTTCCATGGAGAAGGGCAATCACAGATTCATTAAACAAACTTATGGTTCACCAATGGAAAGGTGTGAGGATTGGATTCATTACGATATTGGGGTTAACAGACAGATACAAACACAGGTGAAATATATAATCACCAAAGACCTACGGAATACCAAGAGAAGACTACTCAACATTCTGTCATAACGTACATGGGAAAAGGATCCCAGGAAGAACAGACATATGTATATGTGTAAAAGAAACACATCTTGCACACCAAAAACAAGCCAAACGTTGTAATCAAACTTGCTGTAATAAAAAAATTAAAAAAATTAAATTCAAAACACGAACAAGAAGTAGTGAGACAAACTTGAGGGGCTTTCTCCTGGCCCATTCCGTTCTAAATTCCAATCTAGAACGTGAATTCCATTGAGGCTCTGCTGCCCTATTAACCAGATTTGATAAGGGAGAACTGCTGCCACCTTGTGGCCGTTTCACACAACAGCAGCTTTCAACCCAGCGCTAATGGTCAGTGGATATTCAAAATCATGACAGGCCTGTAAATGACACCTGCCCTGAAAACAAATCCTGGGGTCATATATCGACCAAAAAATTCAAAAGACGTCCATATTTCAAAATGACAGTTTCAAGAGGCATATTTTACGCACATTAGTGTTCTGCTTCTTTTGCTTTCTTTCTTTCTTGGTTAAAAAAACGGGAATGGAAAAAGGCAACCCTCAGAATGGACGAAAACGTTCGCAAAAGAATCAATGGACAAAGGTTTAATCTCCAATATATATAAACAGCTCATGCAGCTTAATATTAATAAAACAAACAACCCAATACAAAAATGGGCAGAAGATCTAAATAGACGTTTCTTCCAAGAAGACACAGAGATGGCCAAGACGCACATGAAAAGCTGCTCAACATCACTAATTATTAGAGAAATGCAAATCAAAACTACAATGATGTATGACGTGACTCCTGTTAGAATCGGGATCATCAGAAAATCTACAAACAACAAATTCTGGGGACGGTGTGGACAAAAGGAACCCTCTCCCTCTATTGGTGGGCATGTAAATTGATACAGTCACTATGGAGAACAGTATGGAGGTTCCTTTAAAAAACTAAAAAGAGAATTACCATAGGATCCAGCAATCCCACTTCTGGGCATATACCCAGAGAAAACCATAAATCACAAAGACACATTCACCACAATATTCATTGCAGCACTATTTACAATAGCCAGGTAATGGAAGCAACCTAAATGCCCACAGACAGACGAATGGATAAAGATGTGGTACATATATAAAATGGAATATTACTGAGCCATAAAAAGGAATGAAACTGGGTCATTTGTAGAGAAGTCGATGGATCTAGAGACTGTCATACAGAGGGAAGTAAGTCAGAAAGAGAAAAACAAATATTGTATATTAATGCATATATGTGGAACCTAGAAAAATGGTACAAATGAACTAGTTTGCAGGGCAGAAATAGAGACAGAGGTAGAGAACAAACGTATGGACACCAAGTGGGGGAAGCCATGGGGTGGTGGTGGTGGGATGAGTTGGGAGATTGGGATTGACCTGTATGCATGTATATGCATGAAATAGATAACTAAGAATAACCTGCTGTATAAAAAAATAAATAAAATTAAATTTCAAAATTTTTAAAAATAAAATTTAAAAATAAAGCAGAAAAATGTTCTTCCATTCACACAGATGTATTTATATGAATGAATTATTTCCATGCTTATATCAATAAATAGATAAAAGAGGAATAAAATCTAACTCGAACCAAAAAAAAAAACCGGAACCTAACAGTTATACAGAGTAAATCCCTACCAAGGCACTTGCTCCAGAGGTAAACAATTCTGAAATTGGTCAGAGGTGGGGAATCATCTCTCATACAGCCACCAGCCCCGCCCCCCCACGCAAGGAGCATCCTCATCGCAAAGCTGGGGGACCGTGCCGAGGCCTCTGTGAGTAAACGTGAGCTGAGCCCCAGGCCAGCTGCTGTTGAAATTTTCCCTCCCTTCCCAGGTAAAACACCTGAATATGTACAAGTGCATGAAAACCTAGAGGAAGGGCCATGGAGCCACACCAGCGACAGCACGGTGGCCAACTTGGTGCCTGCAGGCCAGCCAGGATGGTCCTGGCCCCGGGCGCTCTTCTGGATGCTTTCCATTTCCCTGCTTGAGATACCCCTCCTGTCCCGGCCCCCACTCCTTTTTTTCCTTCGTCACCTCAGCCCGGAGAGAAATTCCAGTGGAAGTTATGGGTGACACATCCTCTTCTTTACAGGTGGCAGCCTGGCAACTCCTGCAGAAAGTCCAGCAGAGCCCCACTCACACCGGGCCACCCACAAAGCCGTGGACCCTCACACCCTCCCACCAGCACAGCCCCGAGACTGCTGACGGGGCAGAGAATATGGAGTCAGGCAGAGCTGCAGGGCTATTGCTGCCTGGAATGCTGTTTATATTGACCTCAACCCAGGCACACCTGGGGAGGGCTTGCCGGCAGGGTCAGGCTGCCCAGGTCAGCTAATCCTCAGCCCTCAGGGAATCACATTGCAGAAAATGGACCTCGCTAAGACAGAATATTAGCCAAGGAAAAAAAGGACACAATGCCATTTGCAGCACCGTAGATGAGTCTAGAGGTAATCACGTGACTTGTAGTAAGTCAGAAACTGAAAGACACATATCGTATGATATCACTTATAGGTGTTACCTACAAATTGATACCAGGGCAGATATTTCCATGGAGAAGGGCAATCACAGATTCATTAAACAAACTTATGGTTCACCAATGGAAAGGTGTGAGGATTGGATTCATTACGATATTGGGGTTAACAGACAGATACAAACACAGGTGAAATATATAATCACCAAAGACCTACGGAATACCAAGAGAAGACTACTCAACATTCTGTCATAACGTACATGGGAAAAGGATCCCAGGAAGAACAGACATATGTATATGTGTAAAAGAAACACATCTTGCACACCAAAAACAAGCCAAACGTTGTAATGAAACTTGCTGTAATAAAAAAATTAAAAAAATTAAATTCAAAACACGAACAAGAAGTAGTGAGACAAACTTGAGGGGCTTTCTCCTGGCCCATTCCGTTCTAAATTCCAATCTAGAACGTGAATTCCATTGAGGCTCTGCTGCCCTAGTAACCAGATTTGGTAAGGGAGAACTGCTTCCACCTTGTGGCCGTTTCACACAACAGCAGCTTTCATCCCAGCGCTAATGGTCAGTGGATATTCAAAATCATGACAGGCCTGTAAATGACACCTGCCCTGAAAACAAATCCTGGGGTCATATATCGACCAAAAATTCAAAAGACGTCCATATTTCAAAATGACAGTTTCAAGAGGCATATTTTACGCACATTAGTGTTCTGCTTCTTTTGCTTTCTTTCTTTCTTGGTTAAAAAAACGGGAATGGAAAAAGGCAACCCTCAGAATGGACGAAAACGTTCGCAAAAGAATCAATGGACAAAGGTTTAATCTCCAATATATATAAACAGCTCATGCAGCTTAATATTAATAAAACAAACAACCCAATACAAAAATGGGCAGAAGATCTAAATAGACGTTTCTTCCAAGAAGACACAGAGATGGCCAAGACGCACATGAAAAGCTGCTCAACATCACTAATTATTAGAGAAATGCAAATCAAAACTACAATGAGGTATGACGTCACTCCTGTTAGAATCGGGATCATCAGAAAATCTACAAACAACAAATTCTGGGGACGGTGTGGACAAAAGGAACCCTCTCCCTCTATTGGTGGGCATGTAAATTGATACAGTCACTATGGAGAACAGTATGGAGGTTCCTTTAAAAAACTAAAAAGAGAATTACCATAGGATCCAGCAATCCCACTTCTGGGCATATACCCAGAGAAAACCATAAATCACAAAGACACATTCACCACAATATTCATTGCAGCACTATTTACAATAGCCAGGTAATGGAAGCAACCTAAATGCCCACAGACAGACGAATGGATAAAGATGTGGTACATATATAAAATGGAATATTACTGAGCCATAAAAAGGAATGAAACTGGGTCATTTGTAGAGAAGTCGATGGATCTAGAGACTGTCATACAGAGGGAAGAAGTCAGAAAGAGAAAAACAAATATTGTATATTAATGCATATAGGTGGAACCTAGAAAAATGGTACAAATGAACTAGTTTGCAGGGCAGAAATAGAGACAGAGGTAGAGAACAAACGTATGGACACCAAGTGGGGGAAGAGATGGCGTGGTGGTGGTGGGATGAGTTGGGAGATTGGGATTGACCTGTATACATGTATATGCATGAAATAGATAACTAAGAATAACCTGCTGTATAAAGAAATAAATAAAATTAAATTTCAAAATTTTTAAAAATAAAATTTAAAAATAAAACAGGAAAAAGTTCTTCCATTCACACAGATGTATTTATATGAATGAATTATTTCCATGCTTATATCAATAAATACATAAAAGAGGAATAAAATCTAACTCGAACCAAAAAAAAAAAAAAACGGAACCTAACAGTTATACAGAGTAAATCCCTACAAAGGCACTTGCTCCAGCGGTAAACAATTCTGAAATTGGTCAGAGGTGTGGAATCATCTCTCATACAGCCAGCAGCCCTGCCCCGCCACGCAAGGAGCGTCCTCATCGCAAAGCTGGGTGACCGTGCCGAGGCCTCTGTGAGTAAACGTGAGCTGAGCCCCAGGCCAGCTGCTGTTGAAATTTTCCCTCCCTTCCCAGGTAAAACACCTGAATATGTACAAGTGCTTGAAAACTTAGAGGAAGGGCCATGGAGCCACACCAGCGACAGCACGCTGGCCAACTTGGTGCCTGCAGGCCAGCCAGGATGGTCCTGGCCCCGGGCGCTCTTCTGGAAGCTTTCCATTTCCCTGCCTGAGATACCCCTCCTGTCCCGGCCCCCACTCCTTTTTTTCCTTCCTCACCTCAGCCCGGAGAGAAATTCCAGTGGAAGTTATGGGTGACACATCCTCTTCTTTACAGGTGGCAGCCTGGCAACTCCTGCAGAAAGTCCAGCAGAGCCCCACTCACACCGGGCCACCCACAAAGCCGTGGACACTCACACCCTCCCACCAGCACAGCCCCGAGACTGCTGACGGGGCAGAGAATATGGAGTCAGGCACAGCTGCAGGGGCTATTGCTGCCTGGAGTGCTGTTTATATTGACCTCAACCCAGGCACACCTGGGGAGGGCTTGCCGGCAGGGTCAGGCTGCCCATGTCAGCTAATCCTCAGCCCTCAGGGAATCACATTGCAGAAAATGGACCTCGCTAAGACAGAATATTCGCCAAGGAAAAAAAGCACACAATGCCATTTGCAGCACCGTAGATGAGTCTAGAGGTAATCACGTGACTTGTAGTAAGTCAGAAAGTGAAAGATACATATCATATCATATCACTTATAGGTGTTACCTATAAATTGATACCAGGGCAGATATTTCCACGGAGAAGGGCAATCACAGATTCATTAAACAAACTTATGGTTCACCAAAGGAAAGGTGTGAGGATTGAATTCATTACGATATTGGGGTTAACAGACAGATACAAACACAGGTGAAATATATAATCACCAAAGACCTACGGAATACGAAGAGAAGACTACTCAACATTCTGTCATAACGTACATGGGAAAAGGATCCCAGGAAGAACAGACATATGTATATGTGTAAAAGAAACACATCTTGCACACCAAAAACAAGCCAAACGTTGTAATCAAACTTGCTGTAATAAAAAATAAAAAAAATAAATTCAAAACACAAACAAGAAGTAGTGAGACAAACTTGAGGGGCTTTCTCCTGGCCCATTCCGTTCTAAATTCCAATCTAGAACGTGAATTCCATTGAGGCTCTGCTGCCCTAGTAACCAGATTTGGTAAGGGAGAACTGCTTCCACCTTGTGGCCGTTTCACACAACAGCAGCTTTCATCCTAGCGCTAATGGTCAGTGGATATTCAAAATCATGACAGGCCTGTAAATGACACCTGCCCTGAAAACAAATCCTGGGGTCATATATCGACCAAAAATTCAAAAGACGTCCATATTTCAAAATGACAGTTTCAAGAGGCATATTTTACGCACATTAGTGTTCTGCTTCTTTTGCTTTCTTTCTTTCTTGGTTAAAAAAACGGGAATGGAAAAAGGCAACCCTCAGAATGGACGAAAACGTTCGCAAAAGAATCAATGGACAAAGGTTTAATCTCCAATATATATAAACAGCTCATGCAGCTTAATATTAATAAAACAAACAACCCAATACAAAAATGGGCAGAAGATCTAAATAGACGTTTCTTCCAAGAAGACACAGAGATGGCCAAGACGCACATGAAAAGCTGCTCAACATCACTAATTATTAGAGAAATGCAAATCAAAACTACAATGAGGTATGACGTCACTCCTGTTAGAATCGGGATCATCAGAAAATCTACAAACAACAAATTCTGGGGACGGTGTGGACAAAAGGAACCCTCTCCCTCTATTGGTGGGCATGTAAATTGATACAGTCACTATGGAGAACAGTATGGAGGTTCCTTTAAAAAACTAAAAAGAGAATTACCATAGGATCCAGCAATCCCACTTCTGGGCATATACCCAGAGAAAACCATAAATCACAAAGACACATTCACCACAATATTCATTGCAGCACTATTTACAATAGCCAGGTAATGGAAGCAACCTAAATGCCCACAGACAGACGAATGGATAAAGATGTGGTACATATATAAAATGGAATATTACTGAGCCATAAAAAGGAATGAAACTGGGTCATTTGTAGAGAAGTCGATGGATCTAGAGACTGTCATACAGAGGGAAGAAGTCAGAAAGAGAAAAACAAATATTGTATATTAATGCATATAGGTGGAACCTAGAAAAATGGTACAAATGAACTAGTTTGCAGGGCAGAAATAGAGACAGAGGTAGAGAACAAACGTATGGACACCAAGTGGGGGAAGAGATGGCGTGGTGGTGGTGGGATGAGTTGGGAGATTGGGATTGACCTGTATACATGTATATGCATGAAATAGATAACTAAGAATAACCTGCTGTATAAAGAAATAAATAAAATTAAATTTCAAAATTTTTAAAAATAAAATTTAAAAATAAAACAGGAAAAAGTTCTTCCATTCACACAGATGTATTTATATGAATGAATTATTTCCATGCTTATATCAATAAATACATAAAAGAGGAATAAAATCTAACTCGAACCAAAAAAAAAAAAAACCGGAACCTAACAGTTATACAGAGTAAATCCCTACAAAGGCACTTGCTCCAGCGGTAAACAATTCTGAAATTGGTCAGAGGTGTGGAATCATCTCTCATACAGCCAGCAGCCCTGCCCCGCCACGCAAGGAGCGTCCTCATCGCAAAGCTGGGTGACCGTGCCGAGGCCTCTGTGAGTAAACGTGAGCTGAGCCCCAGGCCAGCTGCTGTTGAAATTTTCCCTCCCTTCCCAGGTAAAACACCTGAATATGTACAAGTGCTTGAAAACTTAGAGGAAGGGCCATGGAGCCACACCAGCGACAGCACGCTGGCCAACTTGGTGCCTGCAGGCCAGCCAGGATGGTCCTGGCCCCGGGCGCTCTTCTGGAAGCTTTCCATTTCCCTGCCTGAGATACCCCTCCTGTCCCGGCCCCCACTCCTTTTTTTCCTTCCTCACCTCAGCCCGGAGAGAAATTCCAGTGGAAGTTATGGGTGACACATCCTCTTCTTTACAGGTGGCAGCCTGGCAACTCCTGCAGAAAGTCCAGCAGAGCCCCACTCACACCGGGCCACCCACAAAGCCGTGGACACTCACACCCTCCCACCAGCACAGCCCCGAGACTGCTGACGGGGCAGAGAATATGGAGTCAGGCACAGCTGCAGGGGCTATTGCTGCCTGGAGTGCTGTTTATATTGACCTCAACCCAGGCACACCTGGGGAGGGCTTGCCGGCAGGGTCAGGCTGCCCATGTCAGCTAATCCTCAGCCCTCAGGGAATCACATTGCAGAAAATGGACCTCGCTAAGACAGAATATTCGCCAAGGAAAAAAAGCACACAATGCCATTTGCAGCACCGTAGATGAGTCTAGAGGTAATCACGTGACTTGTAGTAAGTCAGAAAGTGAAAGATACATATCATATCATATCACTTATAGGTGTTACCTATAAATTGATACCAGGGCAGATATTTCCACGGAGAAGGGCAATCACAGATTCATTAAACAAACTTATGGTTCACCAAAGGAAAGGTGTGAGGATTGAATTCATTACGATATTGGGGTTAACAGACAGATACAAACACAGGTGAAATATATAATCACCAAAGACCTACGGAATACGAAGAGAAGACTACTCAACATTCTGTCATAACGTACATGGGAAAAGGATCCCAGGAAGAACAGACATATGTATATGTGTAAAAGAAACACATCTTGCACACCAAAAACAAGCCAAACGTTGTAATCAAACTTGCTGTAATAAAAAATAAAAAAAATAAATTCAAAACACAAACAAGAAGTAGTGAGACAAACTTGAGGGGCTTTCTCCTGGCCCATTCCGTTCTAAATTCCAATCTAGAACGTGAATTCCATTGAGGCTCTGCTGCCCTAGTAACCAGATTTGGTAAGGGAGAACTGCTTCCACCTTGTGGCCGTTTCACACAACAGCAGCTTTCATCCTAGCGCTAATGGTCAGTGGATATTCAAAATCATGACAGGCCTGTAAATGACACCTGCCCTGAAAACAAATCCTGGGGTCATATATCGACCAAAAAATTCAAAAGACGTCCATATTTCAAAATGACAGTTTCAAGAGGCATATTTTACGCACATTAGTGTTCTGCTTCTTTTGCTTTCTTTCTTTCTTGGTTAAAAAAACGGGAATGGAAAAAGGCAACCCTCAGAATGGGCGAAAACGTTCGCAAAAGAATCAATGGACAAAGGTTTAATCTCCAATATATATAAACAGCTCATGCAGCTTAATATTAATAAAACAAACAACCCAATACAAAAATGGGCAGAAGATCTAAATAGACGTTTCTTCAAAGAAGACACAGAGATGGCCAAGACGCACATGAAAAGCTGCTCAACATCACTAATTATTAGAGAAATGCAAATCAAAACTACAATGAGGTATGACCTCACTCCTGTTAGAATCGGGATCATCAGAAAATCTACAAACAACAAATTCTGGGGAGGGTGTGGACAAAAGGAACCCTCTTCCGCTATTGGTGGGCATGTAAATTGATACAGTCACTATGGAGAACAGTAATGAGGTTCCTTTAAAAAACTAAAAAGAGAATTACCATAGGATCCAGCAATCCCACTTCTGGGCATATACCCAGAGAAAACCATAAATCACAAAGACACATTCACCACAATGTTCATTGCAGCACTATTTACAATAGCCAGGTAATGGAAGCAACCTAAATGCCCACAGACAGACGAATGGATAAAGATGTGGTACATATATAAAATGGAATATTACTGAGCCATAAAAAGGAATGAAACTGGGTCATTTGTAGAGAAGTCGATGGATCTAGAGACTGTCATACAGAGTGAAGTAAGTCAGAAAGAGAAAAACAAATATTGTATATTAATGCACATATGTGGAAACTAGAAAAATGGTACAAATGAACTAGTTTGCAGGGCAGAAATAGAGACAGAGGTAGAGAACAAACGTATGGACACCAAGTGGGGGAAGCCATGGGGTGGTGGTGGTGGGATGAGTTGGGAGATTGGGATTGACCTGTATACATGTATATGCATGAAATAGATAACTAAGAATAACCTGCTGTATAAAAAAATAAATAAAATTAAATTTCAAAATTTTTAAAAAGAAAATTTAAAAATAAAACAGGAAAAAGTTCTTCCATTCACACAGATGTATTTATATGAATGAATTATTTCCATGCTTATATCAATAAATACATAAAAGAGGAATAAAATCTAACTCGAACCAAAAAAAAAAAAAAACCGGAACCTAACAGTTATACAGAGTAAATCCCTACCAAGGCACTTGCTCCAGCAGTAAACAAATCTGAAATTGGTCAGAGGTGGGGAATCATCTCTCATACAGCCACCAGCCCCGCCCCCCCACGCAAGGAGCGTCCTCATCGCAAAGCTGGGGGACCATGCCGAGGCCTCTGTGAGTAAACGTGAGCTGAGCCCCAGGCCAGCTGCTGTTGAAATTTTCCCTCCCTTCCCAGGTAAAACACCTGAATATGTACAAGTGCTTGAAAACCTAGAGGAAGGGCCATGGAGCCACACCAGCGACAGCTTCTGGCCAACTTGGTGCCTGCAGGCCAGCCAGGATGGTCCTGGTCCCGGGCGCTCTTCTGGAAGCTTTCCATTTCCCTGCCTGAGATACCCCTCCTGTCCCGGCCCCCACTCCTTTTTTTCCTTCCTCACCTGAGCCCGGAGAGAAATTCCAGTGGAAGTTATGGGTGACACATCCTCTTCTTTACAGGTGGCAGCCTGGCAACTCCTGCAGAAAGTCCAGCAGAGCCCCACTCACACCGGGCCACCCACAAAGCCGTGGACCCTCACACCCTCCCACCAGCACAGCCCCGAGACTGCTGACGGGGCAGAGAATATGGAGTCAGGCACAGCTGCAGGGGCTATTGCTGCCTGGAGTGCTGTTTATATTGACCTCAACCCAGGCACACCTGGGGAGGGCTTGCCGGCAGGGTCAGGCTGCCCAGTTCAGCTACTCCTCAGCCCTCAGGGAATCACATTGCAGAAAATGGACCTCGCTAAGACAGAATATTAGCCAAAGAAAAAAAGGACACAATGCCATTTGCAGCACCGTAGATGAGTCTAGAGGTAATCACGTGACTTGTAGTAAGTCAGAAACTGAAAGACATATATCGTATGATATCACTTATAGGTGTTACGTACAAATTGATACCAGGGCAGATATTTCCATGGAGAAGGGCAATCACAGATTCATTAAACAAACTTATGGTTCACCAATGGAAAGGTGTGAGGATTGGATTCATTACGATATTGGGGTTAACAGACAGATACAAACACACGTGAAATACATAATCACCAAAGACCTACGGAATACCAAGAGAAGACTACTCAACATTCTGTCATAACGTACATGGGAAAAGGATCCCAGGAAGAACAGACATATGTATATGTGTAAAAGAAACACATCTTGCACACCAAAAACAAGCCAAATGTTGTAATCAAACTTGCTGTAATAAAAAATAAAAAAAATAAATTCAAAACACAAACAAGAAGTAGTGAGACAAACTTGAGGGGCTTTCTCCTGGCCCATTCCGTTCTAAATTCCAATCTAGAACGTGAATTCCATTGAGGCTCTGCTGCCCTAGTAACCAGATTTGGTAAGGGAGAACTGCTGCCACCTTGTGGCCGTTTCACACAACAGCAGCTTTAATCACAGTGCTAATGGTCAGTGGATATTCAAAATCATTAGAGGCCTGTAAATGACACCTGCCCTGAAAACAAATCCTGGGGTCATATATCAACCAAAAAATTCAAAAGACGTCCATATTTCAAAATGACAGTTTCAAGAGGCATATTTTACGCACATTAGTGTTCTGCTTCTTTTGCTTTCTTTCTTTCTTGGTTAAAAAAACGGGAATGGAAAAAGGCAACCCTCAGAATGGGCGAAAACGTTCGCAAAAGAATCAATGGACAAAGGTTTAATCTCCAATATATATAAACAGCTCATGCAGCTTAATATTAATAAAACAAACAACCCAATACAAAAATGGGCAGAAGATCTAAATAGACGTTTCTTCAAAGAAGACACAGAGATGGCCAAGACGCACATGAAAAGCTGCTCAACATCACTAATTATTAGAGAAATGCAAATCAAAACTACAATGAGGTATGACCTCACTCCTGTTAGAATCGGGATCATCAGAAAATCTACAAACAACAAATTCTGGGGACGATGTGGACAAAAGGAACCCTCTTCCGCTATTGGTGGGCATGTAAATTGATACAGTCACTATGGAGAACAGTATGGAGGTTCCTTTAAAAAACTAAAAAGAGAATTACCATAGGATCCAGCAATCCCACTTCTGGGCATATACCCAGAGAAAACCATAAATCACAAAGACACATTCACCACAATGTTCATTGCAGCACTATTTACAATAGCCAGGGAATGGAAGCAACCTAAATGCCCACAGACAGACGAATGGAAAAAGATGTGGTACATATATAAAATGGAAAATTACTGAGACATAAAAAGGAATGAAACTGGGTCATTTGTAGAGAAGTCGATGGATCTAGAGACTGTCATACAGAGGGAAGTAAGTCAGAAAGAGAAAAACAAATATTGTATATTAATGCACATATGTGGAAACTAGAAAAATGGTACAAATGAACTAGTTTGCAGGGCAGAAATAGAGACAGAGGTAGAGAACAAACGTATGGACACCAAGTGGGGGAAGCCATGGGGTGGTGGTGGTGGGATGAGTTGGGAGATTGGGATTGACCAGTATACATGTATATGCATGAAATAGATAACTAAGAATAACCTTCTGTATAAAAAAGTAAATAAAATTAAATTTCAAAATTTTTAAAAATAAAATTTAAAAATAAAACAGGAAAAAGTTCTTCCATTCACACATATGTATATATATGAATGAATTATTTCCATGCTTATATCAATAAATACATAAAAGAGGAATAAAATCTAACTCGAACCAAGAAAAAAAATCCGGATCCTAACAGTTATACAGAGTAAATCCCTACCAAGGCACCTGCTGCAGCAGTAAACAATTCTGAAATTGGTCAGAGGTGGGGAATCATCTCTCATACAGCCAGCTGCCCCGCCCCCCCACGCAAGGAGCGTCCTCATCGCAAACCTGGGGGACCGTGCCGAGGCCTCTGTGAGTAAACGTGAGCTGAGCCCCAGGCCAGCTGCTGTTGAAATTTTCCCTCCCTTCCCAGGTAAAAGACCTGAATATGTACAAGTGCTTGAAAACCTAGAGGAAGGGCCATGGAGGCACACCAGCGACAGCACGCTGGCCAACTTGGTGCCTGCAGGCCAGCCAGGATGGTCCTGGCCCCGGGCGCTCTTTTGGAAGCTTTCCATTTCCCTGCCTGAGATACCCCTCCTGTCCCGGCCCCCACTCCTTTTTTTCCTTCCTCACCTCAGCCCGGAGAGAAATTCCAGTGGAAGTTATGGGTGACACATCCTCTTCTTTACAGGTGGCAGCCTGGCAACTCCTGCAGAAAGTCCAGCAGAGCCCCACTCACACCGGGCCACCCACAAAGCCGTGGAACCTCACACCCTCCCACCAGCACAGCCCCGAGACTGCTGACGGGGCAGAGAATATGGAGTCAGGCACAGCTGCAGGGGCTATTGCTGCCTGGAGTGCTGTTTATGTTGACCTCAACCCAGGCACACCTGGGGAGGGCTTGCCAGCAGGGTCAGGCTGCCCATGTCAGCTAATCCTCAGCCCTCAGGGAATCACACTGCAGAAAATGGACCTCGCTAAGACAGAATATTAGCCAAGGAAAAAAAGGACACAATGCCATTTGCAGCACCGTAGATGAGTCTAGAGGTAATCACGTGACTTGTAGTAAGTCAGAAACTGAAAGACATATATCGTATGATATCACTTATAGGTGTTACCTACAAATTGATACCAGGGCAGATATTTCCATGGAGAAGGGCAATCACAGATTCATTAAACAAACTTATGGTTCACCAATGGAAAGGTGTGAGGATTGGATTCATTACGATATTGGGGTTAACAGACAGATACAAACACAGGTGAAATATATAATCACCAAAGACCTGCGGAATACCAAGAGAAGACTACTCAACATTCTGTCATAACGTACATGGGAAAAGGATCCCAGGAAGAACAGACATATGTATATGTGTAAAAGAAACACATCTTGCACACCAGAAACAAGCCAAACGTTGTAATCAAACTTGCTGTAATAAAAAATAAAAAAATTAAATTCAAAACACAAACAAGAAGTAGTGAGACAAACTTGAGGGGCTTTCTCCTGGCCCATTCCGTTCTAAATTCCAATCTAGAACGTGAATTCCATTGAGGCTCTGCTGCCCTAGTAACCAGAATTGGTATGGGAGAACTGCTGCCACATTGTGGCCGTTTCACACAACAGCAGCTTTAATCCCAGCGCTAATGGTCAGTGGATATTCTAAATCATGACAGGCCTGTAAATGACACCTGCCCTGAAAACAAATCCTGGGGTCATATATCGACCAAAAAATTCAAAAGACATCCATATTTCAAAATGACAGTTTCAAGAGGCATATTTTACGCACATTAGTGTTCTGCTTCTTTTGCTTTCTTTCTTTCTTGGTTAAAAAAATGGGAATGGAAAAAGGCAACCCTCAGAATGGGCGAAAACGTTCGAAAAAGAATCAATGGACAAAGCTTTAATCTCCAATATATATAAACAGCTCATGCAGCTTAATATTAATAAAACAAACAACCCAATACAAAAATGGGCAGAAGAACTAAATAGACGTTTCTTCAAAGAAGACACAGAGATGGCCAAGACGCACATGAAAAGCTGCTCAACATCACTAATTATTAGAGAAATGCAAATCAAAACTACAATGAGGTATGACCTCACTCCTGTTAGAATCGGGATCATCAGAAAATCTACAAACAACAAATTCTGGGGAGGGTGTGGACAAAAGGATCCCTCTTCCGCTATTGGTGGGCATGTAAATTGATACAGTCACTATGGAGAACAGTATGGAGGTTCCTTTAAAAAACTAAAAAGAGAATTACCATAGGATCCAGCAATCCCACTTCTGGGCATATACCCAGAGAAAACCATAAATCACAAAGACACATTCACCACAATGTTCATTGCAGCACTATTTACAATAGCCAGGGAATGGAAGCAACCTAAATGCCCACAGACAGACGAATGGAAAAAGATGTGGTACATATATGAAATGGAATATTACTGAGCCATAAAAAGGAATGAAACTGGGTCATTTGTAGAGAAGTCGATGGATCTAGAGACTGTCATACAGAGTGAAGTAAGAAAGAGAAAAACAAATATTGTATATTAATGCATATATGTGGAACCTAGAAAAATGGTACAAATGAACTAGTTTGCAGGGCAGAAATAGAGACAGAGGTAGAGAACAAACGTATGGACACCAAGTGGTGGAAGCCATGGGGTGGTGGTGGTGGGATGAGTTGGGAGATTGGGATTGACCTGTATGCATGTATATGCATGAAATAGATAACTAAGAATAACCTGCTGTATAAAAAAATAAATAAAATTAAATTTCAAAATTTTTAAAAATAAAATTTAAAAATAAAACAGAAAAATGTTCTTCCATTCACACAGATGTATTTATATGAATGAATTATTTCCATGCTTATATCAATATATACATAAAAGAGGAATAAAATCTAACTCGAACAAAAAAAAAAACGGAACCTAACAGTTATACAGAGGAAAACCCTACCAAGGCACTTGCTCCAGCGGTAAACAATTCTGAAATTGGTCAGAGGTGGGGCATCATCTCTCATACAGCCAGCAGCCCCGCCCCCCACGCACGAAGCGTCCTCATCGCAAAGCTGGGGTACCGTGCCGAGGCCTCTGTGAGTAAACGTGAGCTGAGCCCCAGGCCAGCTGCTGCTGAAATTTTCCCTCCCTTCCCAGGTAAAACACCTGAATATGTACAAGGGCTTGAAAACCTAGAGGAAGGGCCGTGGAGCCACACCAGCGACTGCACGCTAGCCAACTTGGTGCCTGCAGGCCAGCCCGGATGGTCCTGGCCCCGGGCGCTCTTCTGGAAGCTTTCCATTTCCCTGCCTGAGATACCCCTCCTTTCCCGGCCCCCACTCCTTTTTTTCCTTCCTCAACTCAGCCGGGAGAGAAATTCCAGTGGAAGTTATGGGTGACACATCCTCTTCTTTACAGGTGGCAGCCTGGCAACTCCTGCAGAAAGTCCAGCAGAGCCCCACTCACACCGGGCCACCCACAAAGCCGTGGACCCTCACACCCTCCCACCAGCACAGCCCCGAGACTGCTGACGGGGCAGAGAATATGGAGTCAGGCACAGCTGCAGGGGC
This sequence comes from Mesoplodon bidens, assembly GCF_964165515.1. Lineage (NCBI taxonomy): Eukaryota > Metazoa > Chordata > Mammalia > Artiodactyla > Ziphiidae > Mesoplodon > Mesoplodon bidens. The sequence continues at coordinate 396,695 of NW_027671923.1, forward strand.
TATTGCTGCCTGGAGTGCTGTTTATATTGACCTCAACCCAGGCACACCTGGGGAGGGCTTGCCGGCAGGGTCAGGCTGCCCAGGTCAGCTAATCCTCAGCCCTCAGGGAATCACACTGCAGAAAATGGACCTCGCTAAGACAGAATATTAGCCAAAGAAAAAAAGGACACAATGCCATTTGCAGCACCGTAGATGAGTCTAGAGGTAATCACGTGACTTGTAGTAAGTCAGAAACTGAAAGACACATATCGTATGATATCACTTATAGGTGTTACCTACAAATTGATACCAGGGCAGATATTTCCATGGAGAAGGGCAATCACAGATTCATTAAACAAACTTATGGTTCACCAATGGAAAGGTGTGAGGTTTGGATGCATTACGATATTGGGGTTAACAGACAGATACAAACACAGGTGAAATATATAATCACCAAAGACCTGCGGAATACCAAGAGAAGACTACTCAACATTCTGTCATAACGTACATGGGAAAAGGATCCCAGGAAGAACAGACATATGTATATGTGTAAAAGAAACACATCTTGCACACCAGAAACAAGCCAAACGTTGTAATCAAACTTGCTGTAATAAAAAATAAAAAAATTAAATTCAAAACACAAACAAGAAGTAGTGAGACAAACTTGAGGGGCTTTCTCCTGGCCCATTCCGTTCTAAATTCCGATCTAGAACGTGAATTCCATTGAGGCTCTGCTGCCCTAGTAACCAGAATTGGTATGGGAGAACTGCTGCCACATTGTGGCCGTTTCACACAACAGCAGCTTTAATCCCAGCGCTAATGGTCAGTGGATATTCTAAATCATGACAGGCCTGTAAATGACACCTGCCCTGAAAACAAATCCTGGGGTCATATATCGACCAAAAAATTCAAAAGACATCCATATTTCAAAATGACAGTTTCAAGAGGCATATTTTACGCACATTAGTGTTCTGCTTCTTTTGCTTTCTTTCTTTCTTGGTTAAAAAAATGGGAATGGAAAAAGGCAACCCTCAGAATGGGCGAAAACTTTCGCAAAAGAATCAATGGACAAAGCTTTAATCTCCAATATATATAAACAGCTCATGCAGCTTAATATTAATAAAACAAACAACCCAATACAAAAATGGGCAGAAGATCTAAATAGACGTTTCTTCAAAGAAGACACAGAGATGGCCAAGACGCACATGAAAAGCTGCTCAACATCACTAATTATTAGAGAAATGCAAATCAAAACTACAATGAGGTATGACCTCACTCCTGTTAGAATCGGGATCATCAGAAAATCTACAAACAACAAATTCTGGGGAGGGTGTGGACAAAAGGATCCCTCTTCCGCTATTGGTGGGCATGTAAATTGATACAGTCACTATGGAGAACAGTATGGAGGTTCCTTTAAAAAACTAAAAAGAGAATTACCATAGGATCCAGCAATCCCACTTCTGGGCATATACCCAGAGAAAACCATAAATCACAAAGACACATTCACCACAATGTTCATTGCAGCACTATTTACAATAGCCAGGGAATGGAAGCAAACTAAATGCCCACAGACAGACGAATGGATAAAGATGTGGTACATATATAAAATGGAATATTACTGAGCCATAAAAAGGAATGAACCTGGGTCATTTGTAGAGAAGTCGATGGATCTAGAGACTGTCATACAGAGGGAAGTAAGTCAGAAAGAGAAAAACAAATATTGTATATTAATGCACATATGTGGAAACTAGAAAAATGGTACAAATGAACTAGTTTGCAGGGCAGAAATAGAGACAGAGGCAGAGAACAAACGTATGGACACCAAGTGGGGGAAGCCATGGGGTGGTGGTGGTGGGATGAGTTGGGAGATTGGGATTGACCTGTATGCATGTATATGCATGAAATAGATAACTAAGAATAACCTGCTGTATAAAAAAATAAATAAAATTAAATTTCAAAATTTTTAAAAATAAAATTTAAAAATAAAACAGGAAAACGTTCTTCCATTCACACAGATGTATTTATATGAATGAATTATTTCCATGCTTATATCAATAAATACATAAAAGAGGAATAAAATCTAACTCGAACCAAAAAAAAAAAAACGGAACCTAACAGTTATACAGAGTAAATCCCTACCAAGGCACTTGCTCCAGCGGTAAACAATTCTGAAATTGGTCAGAGGTGGGGAATCATCTCTCATACAGCCAGCAGCCCCGCCCCCCCACGCAAGGAGCGTCCTCATCGCAAAGCTGGGGGACCGTGCCGAGGCCTCTGTGAGTAAACGTGAGCTGAGCCCCAGGCCAGCTGCTGTTGAAATTTTCCCTCCCTTCCCAGGTAAAACACCTGAATATGTACAAGTGCTTGAAAACCTAGAGGAAGGGCCATGCAGCCACACCAGCGACAGCACGCTGTCCAACTTGGTGCCTGCAGGCCAGCCAGGATGGTCCTGGCCCCTGGCGCTCTTCTGGAAGCTTTCCATTTCCCTGCCTGAGATACCCCTCCTGTCCCGGCCCCCACTCCTTTTTTTCCTTCCTCACCTCAGCCCGGAGAGAAATTCCAGTGGAAGTTATGGGTGACACATCCTCTTCTTTACAGGTGGCAGCCTGGCAACTCCTGCAGAAAGTCCAGCAGAGCCCCACTCACACCGGGCCACCCACAAAGCCGTGGACCCTCACACCCTCCCACCAGCACAGCCCCGAGACTGCTGACAGGGCTGAGAATATGGAGTCAGGCACAGCTGCAGGGGCTATTGCTGACTGGAGTGCTGTTTATATTGACCTCAACCCAGGCACACCTGGGGAGGTCTTGCCGGCAGGGTCAGGCTGCCCAGGTCAGCTAATCCTCAGCCCTCAGGGAATCACATTGCAGAAAATGGACCTCGCTAAGACAGAGTATTAGCCAAGGAAAAAAAGGACACAATGCCATTTGCAGCACCGTAGATGAGTCTAGAGGTAATCACGTGACTTGTAGTAAGTCAGAAACTGAAAGACACATATCGTATGATATCACTTATAGGTGTTACCTACAAATTGATACCAGGGCAGATATTTCCATGGAGAAGGGCAATCACAGATTCATTAAACAAACTTATGGTTCACCAATGGAAAGGTGTGAGGATTGGATTCATTACGATATTGGGGTTAACAGACAGATACAAACACAGGTGAAATATATAATCACCAAAGACCTACGGAATACCAAGCGAAGACTACTCAACATTCTGTCATAACGTACAAGGGAAAAGGATCCCAGGAAGAACAGACATATGTATATGTGTAAAAGAAACACATCTTGCACACCAAAAACAAGCCAAAGGTTGTAATCAAACTTGCTGTAATAAAAAAATTAAAAAAATTAAATTCAAAACACGAACAAGAAGTAGTGAGACAAACTTGAGGGGCTTTCTCCTGGCCCATTCCGTTCTAAATTCCAATCTAGAACGTGAATTCCATTGAGGCTCTGCTGCCCTAGTAACCAGATTTGGTAAGGGAGAACTGCTGCCACCTTGTGGCCGTTTCACACAACAGCAGCTTTAATCACAGCGCTAATGGTCAGTGGATATTCAAAATCATTAGAGGCCTGTAAATGACACCTGCCCTGAAAAGAAATCCTGGGGTCATATATCAACCAAAAAATTCAAAAGACGTCCATATTTCAAAATGACAGTTTCAAGAGGCATATTTTACGCACATTAGTGTTCTGCTTCTTTTGCTTTCTTTCTTTCTTGGTTAAAAAAACGGGAATGGAAAAAGGCAACCCTCAGAATGGGCGAAAACGTTCGCAAAAGAATCAATGGACAAAGGTTTAATCTCCAATATATATAAACAGCTCATGCAGCTTAATATTAATAAAACAAACAACCCAATACAAAAATGGGCAGAAGATCTAAATAGACGTTTCTTCAAAGAAGACACAGAGATGGCCAAGACGCACATGAAAAGCTGCTCAACATCACTAATTATTAGAGAAATGCAAATCAAAACTACAATGAGGTATGACCTCACTCCTGTTAGAATCGGGATCATCAGAAAATCTACAAACAACAAATTCTGGGGACGATGTGGACAAAAGGAACCCTCTTCCGCTATTGGTGGGCATGTAAATTGATACAGTCACTATGGAGAACAGTATGGAGGTTCCTTTAAAAAACTAAAAAGAGAATTACCATAGGATCCAGCAATCCCACTTCTGGGCATATACCCAGAGAAAACCATAAATCACAAAGACACATTCACCACAATGTTCATTGCAGCACTATTTACAATAGCCAGGGAATGGAAGCAACCTAAATGCCCACAGACAGACGAATGGAAAAAGATGTGGTACATATATAAAATGGAATATTACTGAGCCATAAAAAGGAATGAAACTGGGTCATTTGTAGAGAAGTCGATGGATCTAGAGACTGTCATACAGAGGGAAGTAAGTCAGAAAGAGAAAAACAAATATTGTATATTAATGCACATATGTGGAAACTAGAAAAATGGTACAAATGAACTAGTTTGCAGGGCAGAAATAGAGACAGAGGTAGAGAACAAACGTATGGACACCAAGTGGGGGAAGCCATGGGGTGGTGGTGGTGGGATGAGTTGGGAGATTGGGATTGACCAGTATACATGTATATGCATGAAATAGATAACTAAGAATAACCTTCTGTATAAAAAAGTAAATAAAATTAAATTTCAAAATTTTTAAAAATAAAATTTAAAAATAAAACAGGAAAAAGTTCTTCCATTCACACATATGTATATATATGAATGAATTATTTCCATGCTTATATCAATAAATACATAAAAGAGGAATAAAATCTAACTCGAACCAAGGAAAAAAATCCGGAACCTAACAGTTATACAGAGTAAATCCCTACCAAGGCACCTGCTGCAGCAGTAAACAATTCTGAAATTGGTCAGAGGTGGGGAATCATCTCTCATACAGCCAGCACCCCGCCCCCCCATGCAAGGAGCGTCCTTATCGCAAAGCTGGGGGACCGTGCCGAGGCCTCTGTGAGTAAACGTGAGCTGAGCCCCAGGCCAGCTGCTGTTGAAATTTTCCCTCCCTTCCCAGGTAAAACACCTGAATATGTACAAGTGCTTGAAAACCTAGATGAAGGGCCATGGAGGCACACCAGCGACAGCACGCTGGCCAACATGGTGCCTGCAGGCCAGCCAGGATGGTCCTGGCCCCAGGCGCTCTTCTGGAAGCTTTCCATTTCCCTGCCTGAGATACCCCTCCTGTCCCGGCCCCCACTCCTTTTTTTCCTTCCTCACCTCAGCCCGGAGAGAAATTCCAGTGGAAGTTATGGGTGACACATCCTCTTCTTTACAGGTGGCAGCCTGGCAACTCCTGCAGAAAGTCCAGCAGAGCCCCACTCACACCGGGCCACCCACAAAGCCGTGGAACCTCACACCCTCCCACCAGCACAGCCCCGAGACTGCTGACGGGGCAGAGAATATGGAGTCAGGCACAGCTGCAGGGGCTATTGCTGCCTGGAGTGCTGTTTATGTTGACCTCAACCCAGGCACACCTGGGGAGGGCTTGCCAGCAGGGTCAGGCTGCCCATGTCAGCTAATCCTCAGCCCTCAGGGAATCACACTGCAGAAAATGGACCTCGCTAAGACAGAATATTAGCCAAGGAAAAAAAGGACACAATGCCATTTGCAGCACCGTAGATGAGTCTACAGGTAATCACGTGACTTGTAGTAAGTCAGAAACTGAAAGACACATATCGTATGATATCACTTATAGGTGTTACTTACAAATTGATACCAGGGCAGATATTTCCATGGAGAAGGGCAATCACAGATTCATTAAACAAACTTATGGTTCACCAATGGAAAGGTGTGAGGTTTGGATGCATTACGATATTGGGGTTAACAGACAGATACAAACACAGGTGAAATATATAATCACCAAAGACCTGCGGAATACCAAGAGAAGACTACTCAACATTCTGTCATAACGTACATGGGAAAAGGATCCCAGGAAGAACAGACATATGTATATGTGTAAAAGAAACACATCTTGCACACCAGAAACAAGCCAAACGTTGTAATCAAACTTGCTGTAATAAAAAATAAAAAAATTAAATTCAAAACACAAACAAGAAGTAGTGAGACAAACTTGAGGGGCTTTCTCCTGGCCCATTCCGTTCTAAATTCCAATCTAGAACGTGAATTCCATTGAGGCTCTGCTGCCCTAGTAACCAGAATTGGTATGGGAGAACTGCTGCCACATTGTGGCCGTTTCACACAACAGCAGCTTTAATCCCAGCGCTAATGGTCAGTGGATATTCTAAATCATGACAGGCCTGTAAATGACACCTGCCCTGAAAACAAATCCTGGGGTCATATATCGACCAAAAAATTCAAAAGACATCCATATTTCAAAATGACAGTTTCAAGAGGCATATTTTACGCACATTAGTGTTCTGCTTCTTTTGATTTCTTTCTTTCTTGGTTAAAAAAATGGGAATGGAAAAAGGCAACCCTCAGAATGGGCGAAAACGTTCGCAAAAGAATCAATGGACAAAGCTTTAATCTCCAATATATATAAACAGCTCATGCAGCTTAATATTAATAAAACAAACAACCCAATACAAAAATGGGCAGAAGAACTAAATAGACGTTTCTTCAAAGAAGACACAGAGATGGCCAAGACGCACATGAAAAGCTGCTCAACATCACTAATTATTAGAGAAATGCAAATCAAAACTACAATGAGGTATGACCTCACTCCTGTTAGAATCGGGATCATCAGAAAATCTACAAACAACAAATTCTGGGGAGGGTGTGGACAAAAGGATCCCTCTTCCGCTATTGGTGGGCATGTAAATTGATACAGTCACTATGGAGAACAGTATGGAGGTTCCTTTAAAAAACTAAAAAGAGAATTACCATAGGATCCAGCAATCCCACTTCTGGGCATATACCCAGAGAAAACCATAAATCACAAAGACACAATCACCACAATGTTCATTGCAGCACTATTTACAATAGCCAGGTAATGGAAGCAAACTAAATGCCCACAGACAGACGAATGGATAAAGATGTGGTACATATATAAAATGGAATATTACTGAGCCATAAAAAGGAATGAAACTGGGTCATTTGTAGAGAAGTCGATGGATCTAGAGACTGTCATACAGAGGGAAGTAAGTCAGAAAGAGAAAAACAAATATTGTATATTAATGCACATATGTGGAAACTAGAAAAATGGTACAAATGAACTAGTTTGCAGGGCAGAAATAGAGACAGAGGTAGAGAACAAACGTATGGACACCAAGTGGGGGAAGCCATGGGGTGGTGGTGGTGGGATGAGTTGGGAGATTGGGATTGACCAGTATACATGTATATGCATGAAATAGATAACTAAGAATAACCTTCTGTATAAAAAAGTAAATAAAATTAAATTTCAAAATTTTTAAAAATAAAATTTAAAAATAAAACAGGAAAAAGTTCTTCCATTCACACATATGTATATATATGAATGAATTATTTCCATGCTTATATCAATAAATACATAAAAGAGGAATAAAATCTAACTCGAACAAAAAAAAAAAACGGAACCTAACAGTTATACAGAGGAAAACCCTACCAAGGCACTTGCTCCAGCGGTAAACAATTCTGAAATTGGTCAGAGGTGGGGCATCATCTCTCATACAGCCAGCAGCCCCGCCCCCCACGCACGAAGCGTCCTCATCGCAAAGCTGGGGTACCGTGCCGAGGCCTCTGTGAGTAAACGTGAGCTGAGCCCCAGGCCAGCTGCTGCTGAAATTTTCCCTCCCTTCCCAGGTAAAACACCTGAATATGTACAAGGGCTTGAAAACCTAGAGGAAGGGCCGTGGAGCCACACCAGCGACAGCACGCTAGCCAACTTGGTGCCTGCAGGCCAGCCCGGATGGTCCTGGCCCCGGGCGCTCTTCTGGAAGCTTTCCATTTCCCTGCCTGAGATACCCCTCCTTTCCCGGCCCCCACTCCTTTTTTTCCTTCCTCACCTCAGCCGGGAGAGAAATTCCAGTGGAAGTTATGGGTGACACATCCTCTTCTTTACAGGTGGCAGCCTGGCAACTCCTGCAGAAAGTCCAGCAGAGCCCCACTCACACCGGGCCACCCACAAAGCCGTGGACCCTCACACCCTCCCACCAGCACTGCCCCGAGACTGCTGACGGGGCAGAGAATATGGAGTCAGGCACAGCTGCAGGGGCTATTGCTGCCTGGAGTGCTGTTTATATTGACCTCAACCCAGGCACACCTGGGGAGGGCTTGCCGGCAGGGTCAGGCTGCCCAGGTCAGCTAATCCTCAGCCCTCAGGGAATCACATTGCAGAAAACGGACCTCGCTAAGACAGAATATTAGCCAAAGAAAAAAAGGACACAATGCCATTTGCAGCACCGTAGATGAGTCTAGAGGTAATCACGTGACTTGTAGTAAGTCAGAAACTGAAAGACACATATCGTATGATATCACTTATAGGTGTTACCTACAAATTGATACCAGGGCAGATATTTCAATGGAGAAGGGCAATCACAGATTCATTAAACAAACTTATGGTTCACCAATGGAAAGGTGTGAGGATTGGATTCATTACGATATTGGGGTTAACAGACAGATACAAACACAGGTGAAATATATAATCACCAAAGACCTGCGGAATACCAAGAGAAGACTACTCAACATTCTGTCATAACGTACATGGGAAAAGGATCCCAGGAAGAACAGACATATGTATATGTGTAAAAGAAACACATCTTGCACACCAGAAACAAGCCAAACGTTGTAATCAAACTTGCTGTAATAAAAAATAAAAAAATTAAATTCAAAACACAAACAAGAAGTAGTGAGACAAACTTGAGGGTCTTTCTCCTGGCCCATTCCGTTCTAAATTCCAATCTAGAACGTGAATTCCATTGAGGCTCTGCTGCCCTAGTAACCAGAATCGGTATGGGAGAACTGCTGCCACCTTGTGGCCGTTTCACACAACAGCAGCTTTAATCCCAGCGCTAATGGTCAGTGGATATTCAAAATCATTAGAGGCCTGTAAATGACACCTGCCCTGAAAACAAATCCTGGGGTCATATATCAACCAAAAAATTCAAAAGACGTCCATATTTCAAAATGACAGTTTCAAGAGGCATATTTTACGCACATTAGTGTTCTGCTTCTTTTGCTTTCTTTCTTTCTTGGTTAAAAAAACGGGAATGGAAAAAGGCAACCCTCAGAATGGGCGAAAACGTTCGCAAAAGAATCAATGGACAAAGGTTTAATCTCCAATATATATAAACAGCTCATGCAGCTTAATATTAATAAAACAAACAACCCAATACAAAAATGGGCAGAAGAACTAAATAGACGTTTCTTCAAAGAAGACACAGAGATGGCCAAGACGCACATGAAAAGCTGCTCAACATCACTAATTATTAGAGAAATGCAAATCAAAACTACAATGATGTATGACGTGACTCCTGTTAGAATCGGGATCATCAGAAAATCTACAAACAACAAATTCTGGGGAGGGTGTGGACAAAAGGATCCCTCTTCCGCTATTGGTGGGCATGTAAATTGATACAGTCACTATGGAGAACAGTATGGAGGTTCCTTTAAAAAACTAAAAAGAGAATTACCATAGGATCCAGCAATCCCACTTCTGGGCATATACCCAGAGAAAACCATAAATCACAAAGACACATTCACCACAATGTTCATTGCAGCACTATTTACAATAGCCAGGGAATGGAAGCAAACTAAATGCACACAGACAGACGAATGGATAAAGATGTGGTACATATATAAAATGGAATATTACTGAGCCATAAAAAGGAATGAAACTGGGTCATTTGTAGAGAAGTCGATGGATCTAGAGACTGTCATACAGAGGGAAGTAAGTCAGAAAGAGAAAAACAAATATTGTATATTAATGCACATATGTGGAAACTAGAAAAATGGTACAAATGAACTAGTTTGCAGGGCAGAAATAGAGACAGAGGTAGAGAACAAACGTATGGACACCAAGTGGGGGAAGCCATGGGGAGGTGGTGGTGGTGGGATGAGTTGGGAGATTGGGATTGACCTGTATACATGTATATGCATGAAATAGATAACTAAGAATAACCTGCTGTATAAAAAAATAAATAAAATTAAATTTCAAAATTTTTAAAAATAAAATTTAAAAATAAAACAGGAAAAAGTTCTTCCATTCACACAGATGTATTTATATGAATGAATTATTTCCATGCTTATATCAATAAATACATAAAAGAGGAATAAAATCTAACTCGAACCAAAAAAAAAAAAAAAACGGAACCTAACAGGTATACAGAATAAATCCCTACCAAGGCACTTGCTCCAGCGGTAAACAATTCTGAAATTGGTCAGAGGTGGGGAATCATCTCTCGTACAGCCAGCAGCCCCGCCCCCCCACGCAAGGAGCGTCCTCATCGCAAAGCTGGGGGACCGTGCCGAGGCCTCTGTGAGTAAACGTGAGCTGAGCCCCAGGCCAGCTGCTGTTGAAATTTTCCCTCCCTTCCCAGGTAAAACACCTGAATATGTACAAGTGCTTGAAAACCTAGAGGAAGGGCCATGCAGCCACACCAGCGACAGCACGCTGTCCAACTTGGTGCCTGCAGGCCAGCCAGGCTGGTCCTGGCCCCAGGCGCTCTTCTGGAAGCTTTCCATTTCCCTGCCTGAGATACCCCTCCTGTCCCGGCCCCCACTCCTTTTTTTCCTTCCTCACCTCAGCCCGGAGAGAAATTCCAGTGGAAGTTATGGGTGACACATCCTCTTCTTTACAGGTGGCAGCCTGGCAACTCCTGCAGAAAGTCCAGCAGAGCCCCACTCACACCGGGCCACCCAGAAAGCCGTGGACCCTCACACCCTCCCACCAGCACAGCCCCGAGACTGCTGACAGGGCTGAGAATATGGAGTCAGGCACAGCTGCAGGGGCTATTGCTGCCAGGAGTGCTGTTTATATTGACCTCAACAAAGGCACACCTGGGGAGGGCTTGCCGGCAGGGTCAGGCTGCCCAGGTCAGCTAATCCTCAGCCCTCAGGGAATCACATTGCAGAAAATGGACCTCGCTAAGACAGAATATTAGCCAAGGAAAAAAAGGACACAATGCCATTTGCAGCACCGTAGATGAGTCTAGAGGTAATCACGTGACTTGTAGTAAGTCAGAAACTGAAAGACACATATCGTATGATATCACTTATAGGTGTTACCTACAAATTGATACCAGGGCAGATATTTCCATGGAGAAGGGCAATCACAGATTCATTAAACAAACTTATGGTTCACCAATGGAAAGGTGTGAGGATTGGATTCATTACGATATTGGGGTTAACAGACAGATACAAACACAGGTGAAATATATAATCACCAAAGACCTACGGAATACCAAGCGAAGACTACTCAACATTCTGTCATAACGTACAAGGGAAAAGATTCCCAGGAAGAACAGACATATGTATATGTGTAAAAGAAACACATCTTGCACACCAAAAACAAGCCAAAGGTTGTAATCAAACTTGCTGTAATAAAAAAATTAAAAAAATTAAATTCAAAACACGAACAAGAAGTAGTGAGACAAACTTGAGGGGCTTTCTCCTGGCCCATTCCGTTCTAAATTCCTATCTAGAACGTGAATTCCATTGAGGCTCTGCTGCCCTAGTAACCAGATTTGGTAAGGGAGAACTGCTGCCACCTTGTGGCCGTTTCACACAACAGCAGCTTTAATCACAGCGCTAATGGTCAGTGGATATTCAAAATCATTAGAGGCCTGTAAATGACACCTGCCCTGAAAACAAATCCTGGGGTCATATATCAACGAAAAAATTCAAAAGACGTCCATATTTCAAAATGACAGTTTCAAGAGGCATATTTTACGCACATTAGTGTTGTGCTTCTTTTGCTTTCTTTCTTTCTTGGTTAAAAAAACGGGAATGGAAAAAGGCAACCCTCAGAATGGGCGAAAACGTTCGAAAAAGAATCAATGGACAAAGCTTTAATCTCCAATATATATAAACAGCTCATGCAGCTTAATATTAATAAAACAAACAACCCAATACAAAAATGGGCAGAAGAACTAAATAGACGTTTCTTCAAAGAAGACACAGAGATGGCCAAGACGCACATGAAAAGCTGCTCAACATCACTAATTATTAGAGAAATGCAAATCAAAACTACAATGAGGTATGACCTCACTCCTGTTAGAATCGGGATCATCAGAAAATCTACAAACAACAAATTCTGGGGAGGGTGTGGACAAAAGGATCCCTCTTCCGCTATTGGTGGGCATGTAAATTGATACAGTCACTATGGAGAACAGTATGGAGGTTCCTTTAAAAAACTAAAAAGAGAATTACCATAGGATCCAGCAATCCCACTTCTGGGCATATACCCAGAGAAAACCATAAATCACAAAGACACATTCACCACAATGTTCATTGCAGCACTATTTACAATAGCCAGGGAATGGAAGCAACCTAAATGCCCACAGACAGACGAATGGAAAAAGATGTGGTACATATATGAAATGGAATATTACTGAGCCATAAAAAGGAATGAAACTGGGTCATTTGTAGAGAAGTCGATGGATCTAGAGACTGTCATACAGAGTGAAGTAAGTCAGAAAGAGAAAAACAAATATTGTATATTAATGCATATATGTGGAACCTAGAAAAATGGTACAAATGAACTAGTTTGCAGGGCAGAAATAGAGACAGAGGTAGAGAACAAAGATATGGACACCAAGTGGGGGAAGCCATGGGGTGGTGGTGGTGGGATGAGTTGGGAGATTGGGATTGACCTGTATGCATGTATATGCATGAAATAGATAACTAAGAATAACCTGCTGTATAAAAAAATAAATAAAATTAAATTTCAAAATTTTTAAAAATAAAATTTAAAAATAAAACAGAAAAATGTTCTTCCATTCACACAGATGTATTTATATGAATGAATTATTTCCATGCTTATATCAATATATACATAAAAGAGGAATAAAATCTAACTCGAACAAAAAAAAAAAAAACGGAACCTAACAGTTATACAGAGGAAAACCCTACCAAGGCACTTGCTCCAGCGGTAAACAATTCTGAAATTGGTCAGAGGTGGGGAATCATCTCTCATACATCCAGCAGCCCCACCCCCCCACGCAAGGAGCGTCCTCATCGCAAAGCTGGGGGACCGTGCCGAGGCCTCTGTGAGTAAACGTGAGCTGAGCCCCAGGCCAGCTGCTGCTGAAATTTTCCCTCCCTTCCCAGGTAAAACACCTGAATATGTACAAGGGCTTGAAAACCTAGAGGAAGGGCCGTGGAGCCACACCAGCGACAGCACGCTAGCCAACTTGGTGCCTCAGGCCAGCCCGGATGGTCCTGGCCCCGGGCGCTCTTCTGGAAGCTTTCCATTTCCCTGCCTGAGATACCCCTCCTTTCCCGGCCCCCACTCCTTTTTTTCCTTCCTCACCTCAGCCGGGAGAGAAATTCCAGTGGAAGTTATGGGTGACACATCCTCTTCTTTACAGGTGGCAGCCTGGCAACTCCGGCAGAAAGTCCAGCAGAGCCCCACTCACACCGGGCCACCCACAAAGCCGTGGACCCTCACACCCTCCCACCAGCACAGCCCCGAGACTGCTGACGGGGCAGAGAATATGGAGTCAGGCACAGCTGCAGGGGCTATTGCTGCCTGGAGTGCTGTTTATATTGACCTCAACCCAGGCACACCTGGGGAGGGCTTGCCGGCAGGGTCAGGCTGCCCAGGTCAGCAAATACTCAGCCCTCAGGGAATCACACTGCAGAAAATGGACCTCGCTAAGACAGAATATTAGCCAAAGAAAAAAAGGACACAATGCCATTTGCTGCACCGTAGATGAGTCTAGAGGTAATCACGTGACTTGTAGTAAGTCAGAAACTGAAAGACACATATCGTATGATATCACTTATAGGTGTTACCTACAAATTGATACCAGGGCAGATATTTCCATGGAGAAGGGCAATCACAGATTCATTAAACAAACTTATGGTTCACCAATGGAAAGGTGTGAGGTTTGGATGCATTACGATATTGGGGTTAACAGACAGATACAAACACAGGTGAAATATATAATCACCAAAGACCTGCGGAATACCAAGAGAAGACTACTCAACATTCTGTCATAACGTACATGGGAAAAGGATCCCAGGAAGAACAGACATATGTATATGTGTAAAAGAAACACATCTTGCACACCAAAAACAAGCCAAACGTTGTAATCAAACTTGCTGTAATAAAAAAATTAAAAAAATTAAATTCAAAACACGAACAATAAGTAGTGAGACAAACTTGAGGGGCTTTCTCCTGGCCCATTCCGTTCTAAATTCCAATCTAGAACGTGAATTCCTTTGAGGCTCTGCTGCCCTAGTAACCAGATTTGGTAAGGGAGAACTGCTTCCACCTTGTGGCCGTTTCACACAACAGCAGCTTTAATCCCAGCGCTAATGGTCAGTGGATATTCAAAATCATTAGAGGCCTGTAAATGACACCTGCCCTGAAAACAAATCCTGGAGTCATATATCGACCAAAAAATTCAAAAGACGTCCATATTTCAAAATGACAGTTTCAAGAGGCATATTTTACGCACATTAGTGTTGTGCTTCTTTTGCTTTCTTTCTTTCTTGGTTAAAAAAACGGGCATGGAAAAAGGCAACCCTCAGAATGGGCGAAAACGTTCGCAAAAGAATCAATGGACAAAGGTTTAATCTCCAATATATATAAAGAGCTCATGCAGCTTAATATTAATAAAACAAACAACCCAATACAAAAATGGGCAGAAGATCTAAATAGACGTTTCTTCAAAGAAGACACAGAGATGGCCAAGACGCACATGAAAAGCTGCTCAACATCACTAATTATTAGAGAAATGCAAATCAAAACTACAATGAGGTATGACCTCACTCCTGTTAGAATCGGGATCATCAGAAAATCTACAAACAACAAATACTGGGGACGGTGTGGACAAAAGGAACCCTCTTCCGCTATTGGTGGGCATGTAAATTGATACAGTCACTATGGAGAACAGTATGGAGGTTCCCTTAAATAACTAAAAAGAGAATTACCATAGAATCCAGCAATCCCACTTCTGGGCATATACCCAGAGAAAACCAAAAATCACAAAGACACATTCACCACAATGTTCATTGCAGCACTATTTACAATAGCCAGGGAATGGAAGCAACCTAAATGCCCACAGACAGACGAATGGATAAAGATGTGGTACATATATAAAATGGAATATTACTGAGCCATAAAAAGGAATGAAACTGGGTCATTTGTAGAGAAGTCGATGGATCTAGAGACTGTCATACAGAGTGAAGTAAGTCAGAAAGAGAAAAACAAGTATTGTATATTAATGCAAACATGTGGAAACTAGAAAAATGGTACAAATGAACTAGTTTGCAGGGCAGAAATAGACACAGAGGTAGAGAACAAACGTATGGACACCAAGTGGGGGAAGCCATGGGGTGGTGGTGGTGGGATGAGTTGGGAGATTGGGATTGACCTGTATACATGTATATGCATGAAATAGATAACTAAGAATAACCTGCTGTATAAAAAAATAAATAAAATTAAATTTCAAAATTTTTAAAAATAAAATTTAAAAATAAAACAGGAAAAAGTTCTTCCATTCACACAGATGTATTTATATGAATGAATTATTTCCATGCTTATATCAATAAACACATAAAAGAGGAATAAAATCTAACTCGAACCAAAAAAAAAAAAACCGGAACCTAACAGTTATACAGAGGAAAACCCTACCAAGGCACTTGCTCCAGTGGTAAACAATTCTGAAATTGGTCAGAGGTGGGGAATCATCTCTCATACAGCCAGCAGCCCCGCCACCCACCCAAGGAGCGTCCTCATCGCAAAGCTTGGGGACCGTGCCGAGGCCTCTGTGAGTAAACGTGAGATGAGCCCCAGGCCAGCTGCTGTTGAAATTTTCCCTCCCTTCCCAGGTAAAACACCTGAATATGTACAAGGGCTTGAAAACCTAGAGGAAGGGCCGTGGAGCCACAGCAGCGACAGCACGCTGGCCAACTTGGTGCCTGCAGGCCAGCCAGGATGGTCCTGGACCCAGGCGCTCTTCTGGAAGCTTTCCATTTCCCTGCCTGAGATACCCCTCCTGTCCCGGCCCCCCCTCCTTTTTTTCCTTCCTCACCTCAGCCCGGAGAGAAATTCCAGTGGAAGTTATGGGTGACACATCCTCTTCTTTACAGGTGGCAGCCTGGCAACTCCTGCAGAAAGTCCAGCAGAGCCCCACTCCCACCGGGCCACCCACAAAGCCGTGGACCCTCACACCCTCCCACCAGCACAGCCCCGATACTGCTGACGGGGCAGAGAATATGGAGTCAGGCACAGCTGCAGGGGCTATTGCTGCCTGGAGTGCTGTTTATATTGACCTCAACCCAGGCACACCTGGGAAGGGCTTGCCGGCAGGGTCAGGCTGCCCATGTCAGCTAATCCTCAGCCCTCAGGGAATCACATTGCAGAAAATGGACCTCGCTAAGACAGAATATTAGCCAAGGAAAAAAAGGACACAATGCCATTTGCAGCACCGTAGATGAGTCTAGAGGTAATCACGTGACTTGTAGTAAGTCAGAAACTGAAAGACACATATCGTATGATATCACTTATAGGTGTTACCTAAAAATTAATCCAGAGCAGATATTTCCATGGAGAAGGGCAATCACAGATTCATTAAACAAACTTATGGTTCACCAATGGAAAGGTGTGAGGATTGGATTCATTACGATATTGGGGTTAACAGACAGATACAAACACAGGTGAAATAAATAATCACCAAAGACCTACGGAATACCAAGAGAAGACTTCTCAACATTCTGTCATAACATACATGGAAAAAGGATCCCAGGAAGAACAGACATATGTATATGTGTAAAAGAAACACATCTTGCACACCAAAAACAAGCCAAACATTGTAATCAAACTTGCTGTAATAAAAAATAAAAAAATAAATTCAAAACACGAAAAAGAAGTAGTGAGACAAACTTGAGGGGTTTTCTCCTGGCCCATTCCCTTCTAAATTCCAATCTAGAACGTGAATTCCATTGAGGCTCTGCTGCCCTAGTAACCAGATTTGGTAAGGGAGAACTGCTGCCACCTTGTGGCCGTTTCACACAACAGCAGCTTTAATCACAGCGCTAATGGTCAGTGGATATTCAAAATCATTAGAGGCCTGTAAATGACACCTGCCCTGAAAACAAATCCTGGGGTCATATATCAACGAAAAAATTCAAAAGACGTCCATATTTCAAAATGACAGTTTCAAGAGGCATATTTTACGCACATTAGTGTTGTGCTTCTTTTGCTTTCTTTCTTTCTTGGTTAAAAAAACGGGAATGGAAAAAGGCAACCCTCAGAATGGGCGAAAACGTTCGAAAAAGAATCAATGGACAAAGCTTTAATCTCCAATATATATAAACAGCTCATGCAGCTTAATATTAATAAAACAAACAACCCAATACAAAAATGGGCAGAAGAACTAAATAGACGTTTCTTCAAAGAAGACACAGAGATGGCCAAGACGCACATGAAAAGCTGCTCAACATCACTAATTATTAGAGAAATGCAAATCAAAACTACAATGAGGTATGACCTCACTCCTGTTAGAATCGGGATCATCAGAAAATCTACAAACAACAAATTCTGGGGAGGGTGTGGACAAAAGGATCCCTCTTCCGCTATTGGTGGGCATGTAAATTGATACAGTCACTATGGAGAACAGTATGGAGGTTCCTTTAAAAAACTAAAAAGAGAATTACCATAGGATCCAGCAATCCCACTTCTGGGCATATACCCAGAGAAAACCATAAATCACAAAGACACATTCACCACAATGTTCATTGCAGCACTATTTACAATAGCCAGGGAATGGAAGCAACCTAAATGCCCACAGACAGACGAATGGAAAAAGATGTGGTACATATATGAAATGGAATATTACTGAGCCATAAAAAGGAATGAAACTGGGTCATTTGTAGAGAAGTCGATGGATCTAGAGACTGTCATACAGAGTGAAGTAAGTCAGAAAGAGAAAAACAAATATTGTATATTAATGCATATATGTGGAACCTAGAAAAATGGTACAAATGAACTAGTTTGCAGGGCAGAAATAGAGACAGAGGTAGAGAACAAAGATATGGACACCAAGTGGGGGAAGCCATGGGGTGGTGGTGGTGGGATGAGTTGGGAGATTGGGATTGACCTGTATGCATGTATATGCATGAAATAGATAACTAAGAATAACCTGCTGTATAAAAAAATAAATAAAATTAAATTTCAAAATTTTTAAAAATAAAATTTAAAAATAAAACAGAAAAATGTTCTTCCATTCACACAGATGTATTTATATGAATGAATTATTTCCATGCTTATATCAATATATACATAAAAGAGGAATAAAATCTAACTCGAACAAAAAAAAAAAAAACGGAACCTAACAGTTATACAGAGGAAAACCCTACCAAGGCACTTGCTCCAGCGGTAAACAATTCTGAAATTGGTCAGAGGTGGGGAATCATCTCTCATACATCCAGCAGCCCCACCCCCCCACGCAAGGAGCGTCCTCATCGCAAAGCTGGGGGACCGTGCCGAGGCCTCTGTGAGTAAACGTGAGCTGAGCCCCAGGCCAGCTGCTGCTGAAATTTTCCCTCCCTTCCCAGGTAAAACACCTGAATATGTACAAGGGCTTGAAAACCTAGAGGAAGGGCCGTGGAGCCACACCAGCGACAGCACGCTAGCCAACTTGGTGCCTCAGGCCAGCCCGGATGGTCCTGGCCCCGGGCGCTCTTCTGGAAGCTTTCCATTTCCCTGCCTGAGATACCCCTCCTTTCCCGGCCCCCACTCCTTTTTTTCCTTCCTCACCTCAGCCGGGAGAGAAATTCCAGTGGAAGTTATGGGTGACACATCCTCTTCTTTACAGGTGGCAGCCTGGCAACTCCGGCAGAAAGTCCAGCAGAGCCCCACTCACACCGGGCCACCCACAAAGCCGTGGACCCTCACACCCTCCCACCAGCACAGCCCCGAGACTGCTGACGGGGCAGAGAATATGGAGTCAGGCACAGCTGCAGGGGCTATTGCTGCCTGGAGTGCTGTTTATATTGACCTCAACCCAGGCACACCTGGGGAGGGCTTGCCGGCAGGGTCAGGCTGCCCAGGTCAGCAAATACTCAGCCCTCAGGGAATCACACTGCAGAAAATGGACCTCGCTAAGACAGAATATTAGCCAAAGAAAAAAAGGACACAATGCCATTTGCTGCACCGTAGATGAGTCTAGAGGTAATCACGTGACTTGTAGTAAGTCAGAAACTGAAAGACACATATCGTATGATATCACTTATAGGTGTTACCTACAAATTGATACCAGGGCAGATATTTCCATGGAGAAGGGCAATCACAGATTCATTAAACAAACTTATGGTTCACCAATGGAAAGGTGTGAGGTTTGGATGCATTACGATATTGGGGTTAACAGACAGATACAAACACAGGTGAAATATATAATCACCAAAGACCTGCGGAATACCAAGAGAAGACTACTCAACATTCTGTCATAACGTACATGGGAAAAGGATCCCAGGAAGAACAGACATATGTATATGTGTAAAAGAAACACATCTTGCACACCAAAAACAAGCCAAACGTTGTAATCAAACTTGCTGTAATAAAAAAATTAAAAAAATTAAATTCAAAACACGAACAATAAGTAGTGAGACAAACTTGAGGGGCTTTCTCCTGGCCCATTCCGTTCTAAATTCCAATCTAGAACGTGAATTCCTTTGAGGCTCTGCTGCCCTAGTAACCAGATTTGGTAAGGGAGAACTGCTTCCACCTTGTGGCCGTTTCACACAACAGCAGCTTTAATCCCAGCGCTAATGGTCAGTGGATATTCAAAATCATTAGAGGCCTGTAAATGACACCTGCCCTGAAAACAAATCCTGGAGTCATATATCGACCAAAAAATTCAAAAGACGTCCATATTTCAAAATGACAGTTTCAAGAGGCATATTTTACGCACATTAGTGTTGTGCTTCTTTTGCTTTCTTTCTTTCTTGGTTAAAAAAACGGGCATGGAAAAAGGCAACCCTCAGAATGGGCGAAAACGTTCGCAAAAGAATCAATGGACAAAGGTTTAATCTCCAATATATATAAAGAGCTCATGCAGCTTAATATTAATAAAACAAACAACCCAATACAAAAATGGGCAGAAGATCTAAATAGACGTTTCTTCAAAGAAGACACAGAGATGGCCAAGACGCACATGAAAAGCTGCTCAACATCACTAATTATTAGAGAAATGCAAATCAAAACTACAATGAGGTATGACCTCACTCCTGTTAGAATCGGGATCATCAGAAAATCTACAAACAACAAATACTGGGGACGGTGTGGACAAAAGGAACCCTCTTCCGCTATTGGTGGGCATGTAAATTGATACAGTCACTATGGAGAACAGTATGGAGGTTCCCTTAAATAACTAAAAAGAGAATTACCATAGAATCCAGCAATCCCACTTCTGGGCATATACCCAGAGAAAACCAAAAATCACAAAGACACATTCACCACAATGTTCATTGCAGCACTATTTACAATAGCCAGGGAATGGAAGCAACCTAAATGCCCACAGACAGACGAATGGATAAAGATGTGGTACATATATAAAATGGAATATTACTGAGCCATAAAAAGGAATGAAACTGGGTCATTTGTAGAGAAGTCGATGGATCTAGAGACTGTCATACAGAGTGAAGTAAGTCAGAAAGAGAAAAACAAGTATTGTATATTAATGCAAACATGTGGAAACTAGAAAAATGGTACAAATGAACTAGTTTGCAGGGCAGAAATAGACACAGAGGTAGAGAACAAACGTATGGACACCAAGTGGGGGAAGCCATGGGGTGGTGGTGGTGGGATGAGTTGGGAGATTGGGATTGACCTGTATACATGTATATGCATGAAATAGATAACTAAGAATAACCTGCTGTATAAAAAAATAAATAAAATTAAATTTCAAAATTTTTAAAAATAAAATTTAAAAATAAAACAGGAAAAAGTTCTTCCATTCACACAGATGTATTTATATGAATGAATTATTTCCATGCTTATATCAATAAACACATAAAAGAGGAATAAAATCTAACTCGAACCAAAAAAAAAAAAACCGGAACCTAACAGTTATACAGAGGAAAACCCTACCAAGGCACTTGCTCCAGTGGTAAACAATTCTGAAATTGGTCAGAGGTGGGGAATCATCTCTCATACAGCCAGCAGCCCCGCCACCCACCCAAGGAGCGTCCTCATCGCAAAGCTTGGGGACCGTGCCGAGGCCTCTGTGAGTAAACGTGAGATGAGCCCCAGGCCAGCTGCTGTTGAAATTTTCCCTCCCTTCCCAGGTAAAACACCTGAATATGTACAAGGGCTTGAAAACCTAGAGGAAGGGCCGTGGAGCCACAGCAGCGACAGCACGCTGGCCAACTTGGTGCCTGCAGGCCAGCCAGGATGGTCCTGGACCCAGGCGCTCTTCTGGAAGCTTTCCATTTCCCTGCCTGAGATACCCCTCCTGTCCCGGCCCCCCCTCCTTTTTTTCCTTCCTCACCTCAGCCCGGAGAGAAATTCCAGTGGAAGTTATGGGTGACACATCCTCTTCTTTACAGGTGGCAGCCTGGCAACTCCTGCAGAAAGTCCAGCAGAGCCCCACTCCCACCGGGCCACCCACAAAGCCGTGGACCCTCACACCCTCCCACCAGCACAGCCCCGATACTGCTGACGGGGCAGAGAATATGGAGTCAGGCACAGCTGCAGGGGCTATTGCTGCCTGGAGTGCTGTTTATATTGACCTCAACCCAGGCACACCTGGGAAGGGCTTGCCGGCAGGGTCAGGCTGCCCATGTCAGCTAATCCTCAGCCCTCAGGGAATCACATTGCAGAAAATGGACCTCGCTAAGACAGAATATTAGCCAAGGAAAAAAAGGACACAATGCCATTTGCAGCACCGTAGATGAGTCTAGAGGTAATCACGTGACTTGTAGTAAGTCAGAAACTGAAAGACACATATCGTATGATATCACTTATAGGTGTTACCTAAAAATTAATCCAGAGCAGATATTTCCATGGAGAAGGGCAATCACAGATTCATTAAACAAACTTATGGTTCACCAATGGAAAGGTGTGAGGATTGGATTCATTACGATATTGGGGTTAACAGACAGATACAAACACAGGTGAAATAAATAATCACCAAAGACCTACGGAATACCAAGAGAAGACTTCTCAACATTCTGTCATAACATACATGGAAAAAGGATCCCAGGAAGAACAGACATATGTATATGTGTAAAAGAAACACATCTTGCACACCAAAAACAAGCCAAACATTGTAATCAAACTTGCTGTAATAAAAAATAAAAAAATAAATTCAAAACACGAAAAAGAAGTAGTGAGACAAACTTGAGGGGTTTTCTCCTGGCCCATTCCCTTCTAAATTCCAATCTAGAACGTGAATTCCATTGAGGCTCTGCTGCCCTAGTAACCAGATTTGGTAAGGGAGAACTGCTGCCACCTTGTGGCCGTTTCGCACAACAGCAGCTTTCAACCCAGCGCTAATGGTCAGTGGATATTCAAAATCATTAGAGGCCAGTAAATGACACCTGCCCTGAAAACAAATCCTGGGGTCATATATCGACCAAAAAATTCAAAAGACGTCCATATTACAAAATGACAGTTTCAAGAGGCATATTTTACGCACATTAGTGTTCTGCTTCTTTTGCTTTCTTTCTTTCTTGGTTAAAAAAACGGGAATGGAAAAAGGCAACCCTCAGAATGGGCGGAAACGTTCGCAAAAGAATCAATGGACAAAGGTTTAATCTCCAATATATATAAACAGCTCATGCAGCTTAATATTAATAAAACAAACAACCCAATACAAAAATGGGCAGAAGAACTAAATAGACGTTTCTTCAAAGAAGACACAGAGATGGCCAAGACGCACATGAAAAGCTGCTCAACATCACTAATTATTAGAGAAATGCAAATCAAAACTACAATGAGGTATGACCTCACTCCTGTTAGAATCGGGATCATCAGAAAATCTACAAACAACAAATTCTGGGGAGGGTGTGGACAAAAGGATCCCTCTTCCGCTATTGGTGGGCATGTAAATTGATACAGTCACTATGGAGAACAGTATGGAGGTTCCTTTAAAAAACTAAAAAGAGAATTACCATAGGATCCAGCAATCCCACTTCTGGGCATATACCCAGAGAAAACCATAAATCACAAAGACACATTCACCACAATGTTCACTGCAGCACTATTTACAATAGCCAGGTAATGGAAGCAAACTAAATGCCCACAGACAGACGAATGGATAAAGATGTGGTACATATATAAAATGGAATATTACTGAGCCATAAAAAGGAATGAAACTGGGTCATTTGTAGAGAAGTCGATGGATCTATAGACTGTCATACAGAGTGAAGTAAGTCAGAAAGAGAAAAACAAATATTGTATATTAATGCACATATGTGGAAATTAGAAAAATGGTACAAATGAACTAGTTTGCAGGGCAGAAATAGAGACAGAGGTAGAGAACAAACGTATGGACACCAAGTGGGGGAAGCCATGGGGTGGTGGTGGTGGGATGAGTTGGGAGATTGGGATTGACCTGTATACATGTATATGCATGAAATAGATAACTAATAATAACCTGCTGTATAAAAAAATAAATAAAATTAAATTTCAAAATTTTTAAAAATAAAATTTAAAAATAAAACAGGAAAAAGTTCTTCCATTCACACAGATGTATTTATATGAATGAATTATTACCATGCTTATATCAATAAATACATAAAAGAGGAATAAAATCTAACTCGAACCAAAAAAAAAAAAAAAACGGAACCTAACAGTTATACAGAGTAAATCCCTACCAAGGCACTTGCTCCAGCGGTAAACAATTCTGAAATTGGTCAGAGGTGGGGAATCATCTCTCATACAGCCAGCAGCCCCGCCCCCCCACGCAAGGAGCGTCCTCATCGCAAAGCTCGGGGACTGTGCCGAGGCCTCTGTGAGTAAACGTGAGCTGAGCCCCAGGCCAGCTGCTGTTGAAATTTTCCCTCCCTTCCCAGGTAAAACACCTGAATATGTACAAGTGCTTGAAAACCTAGAGGAAGGGCCATGCAGCCACACCAGCGACAGCACGCTGTCCAACTTGGTGCCTGCAGGCCAGCCAGGCTGGTCCTGGCCCCAGGCGCTCTTCTGGAAGCTTTCCATTTCCCTGCCTGAGATACCCCTCCTGTCCCGGCCCCCACTCCTTTTTTTCCTTCCTCACCTCAGCCCGGAGAGAAATTCCAGTGGAAGTTATGGGTGACACATCCTCTTCTTTACAGGTGGCAGCCTGGCAACTCCTGCAGAAAGTCCAGCAGAGCCCCACTCACACCGGGCCACCCACAAAGCCGTGGACCCTCACACCCTCCCACCAGCACAGCCCCGAGACTGCTGACAGGGCTGAGAATATGGAGTCAGGCACAGCTGCAGGGGCTATTGCTGCCTGGAGTGCTGTTTATATTGACCTCAACAAAGGCACACCTGGGGAGGGCTTGCCGGCAGGGTCAGGCTGCCCAGGTCAGCTAATCCTCAGCCCTCAGGGAATCACATTGCAGAAAATGGACCTCGCTAAGACAGAATATTAGCCAAGGAAAAAAAGGACACAATGCCATTTGCAGCACCGTAGATGAGTCTAGAGGTAATCACGTGACTTGTAGTAAGTCAGAAACTGAAAGACACATATCGTATGATATCACTTATAGGTGTTACCTACAAATTGATACCAGGGCAGATATTTCCATGGAGAAGGGCAATCACAGATTCATTAAACAAACTTATGGTTCACCAATGGAAAGGTGTGAGGATTGGATTCATTACGATATTGTGGTTAACAGACAGATACAAACACAGGTGAAATATATAATCACCAAAGACCTACGGAATACCAAGAGAAGACTACTCAACATTCTGTCATAACGTACAAGGGAAAAGGATCCCAGGAAGAACAGACATATGTATATGTGTAAAAGAAACACATCTTGCACACCAAAAACAAGCCAAACGTTGTAATCAAACTTGCTGTAATAAAAAAATTAAAAAAATTAAATTCAAAACACGAACAAGAAGTAGTGAGACAAACTTGAGGGGCTTTCTCCTGGCCCATTCCGTTCTAAATTCCAATCTAGAACGTGAATTCCATTGAGGCTCTGCTGCCCTAGTAACCAGATTTGGTAAGGGAGAACTGCTGCCACCTTGTGGCCGTTTCACACAACAGCAGCTTTAATCCCAGCGCTAATGGTCAGTGGATATTCAAAATCATTAGAGGCCTGTAAATGACACCTGCCCTGAAAACAAATCCTGGGGTCATATATCGACCAAAAAATTCAAAAGACGTCCATATTTCAAAATGACAGTTTCAAGAGGCATATTTTACGCACATTAGTGTTCTGCTTCTTTTGCTTTCTTTCTTTCTTTGTTAAAAAAACGGGAATGGAAAAAGGCAACCCTCAGAATGGGCGAAAACGTTCGCAAAAGAATCAATGGACAAAGGTTTAATCTCCAATATACATAAACAGCTCATGCAGCTTAATATTAATAAAACAAACAACCCAATACTAAAATGGGCAGAAGATCTAAATAGACGTTTCTTCAAAGAAGACACAGAGATGGCCAAGACGCACATGAAAAGCTGCTCAACATCACTAATTATTAGAGAAATGCAAATCAAAACTACAATGAGGTATGACCTCACTCCTGTTAGAATCGGGATCATCAGAAAATCTACAAACAACAAATTCTGGGGACGATGTGGACAAAAGGAACCCTCTTCCGCTATTGGTGGGCATGTAAATTGATACAGTCACTATGGAGAACAGTATGGAGGTTCCTTTAAAAAACTAAAAAGAGAATTACTATAGGATCCAGCAATCCCACTTCTGGGCATATACCCAGAGAAAACCAGAAATCACAAAGACACATTCACCACAATGTTCATTGCAGCACTATTTACAATAGCCAGGGAATGGAAGCAACCTAAATGCCCACAGACAGACAAATGGAAAAAGATGTACATATATGAAATGGAATATTACTGAGCCATAAAAAGGAATGAAACTGGGTCATTTGTAGAGAAGTCGATGGATCTATAGACTGTCATACAGAGTGAAGTAAGTCAGAAAGAGAAAAACAAATATTGTATATTAATGCATATATGTGGAACTTACAAAAATGGTACAAATGAACTAGTTTGCAGGGCAGAAATAGAGACAGAGGTAGAGAACAAACGTATGGACACCAAGTGGGGGAAGCCATGGGGTGGTGGTGGTGGGATGAGTTGGGAGATTGGGATTGACCTGTATGCATGTATATGCATGAAATAGATAACTAAGAATAACCTGCTGTATAAAAAAATAAATAAAATTAAATTTCAAAATTTTAAAAAATAAAATTTAAAAATAAAACAGAAAAATGTTCTTCCATTCACACAGATGTATTTATATGAATGAATTATTTCCATGCTTATATCAATAAATACATAAATGAGGAATAAAATCTAATTCGAACCAAAAAAAAAAAAACGAAACCTAACAGTTATACAGAGTAAAACCCTACCAAGGCACTTGCTCCAACGGTAAACAATTGTGAAATTGGTCAGAGGTGGGGAATCATCTCTCATACAGCCAGCAGCCCCGCCCCCCCACGCAAGGAGCGTCCTCATCGCAAAGCTGGGGGACCGTGCCGAGGCCTCTGTGAGTAAACGTGAGCTGAGCCCCAGGCCAGCTACTGTTGAAATTTTCCCTCCCTTTTCAGGTAAAACACCTGAATATGTACAAGGGCTTGAAAACCTAGAGGAAGGGACGTGGAACCACACCAGAGACAGCACGCTCGCCATCTTGGTGCCTGCAGGCCAGCCAGGATGGTCCTGGCCCCGGGCGCTCTTCTGGAAGCTTTCCATTTCCCTGCCTGAGATACCCCTCCTGTCCCGGCCCCCACTCCTTTTTTTCCTTCCTCACCTCAGCCCGGAGAGAAATTCCAGTGGAAGTTATGGGTGACACATCCTCTTCTTTACAGGTGGCAGCCTGGCAACTCCTGGAGAAAGTCCAGCAGAGCCGCACTCACACCGGGCCACCCACAAAGCCGTGGACCCTCACACCCTCCCACCAGCACAGCCCCGAGACTGCTGACGGGGCAGAGAATATGCAGTCAGGCACAGCTGCAGGGGCTATTGCTGCCTGGAGTGCTGTTTATATTGACCTCAACCCAGGCACACCTGGGGAGGGCTTGCCGGCAGGGTCAGGCTGCCCAGGTCAGCTAATCCTCAGCCCTCAGGGAATCACATTGCAGAAAATGGACCTCCCTAAGACAGAATATTAGCCAAGGAAAAAGAGGACACAATGCCATTTGCAGCACCGTAGATGAGTCTAGAGGTAATCACGTGACTTGTAGTAAGTCAGAAACTGAAAGACACATATCGTATGATATCACTTATAGGTGTTACCTACAAATTGATACCAGGGCAGATATTTCCATGGAGAAGGGCAATCACAGATTCATTAAACAAACTTATGGTTCACCAATGGAAAGGTGTGAGGATTGGATTCATTACGATATTGGGGTTAACAGATAAACACAGGTGAAATATATAATCACCAAAGACCTACGGAATACCAAGAGAAGACTACTCAACATTCTGTCATAACGTACATGGGAAAAGGATCCCAGGAAGAACAGACATATGTATATGTGTAAAAGAAACACATCTTGCACACCAAAAACAAGCCAAACGTTGTAATCAAACTTGCTGTAATAAAAAATAAAAAAATTAAATTCAAAACACAAACAAGAAGTAGTGAGACAAACTTGAGGGGCTTTCTCCTGGCCCATTCCGTTCTAAATTCCAATCTAGAACGTGAATTCCATTGAGGCTCTGCTGCCCTAGTAACCAGAATTGGTATGGGAGAACTGCTGCCACCCTGTGGCCGTTTCACACAACAGCAGCTTTAATCCCAGCGCTAATGGTCAGTGGATATTCAAAATCATTAGAGGCCTGTAAATGACACCTGCCCTGAAAACAAATCCTGGGGTCATATATCAACCAAAAAATTCAAAAGACGTCCATATTTCAAAATGACAGTTTCAAGAGGCATATTTTACGCACATTAGTGTTCTGCTTCTTTTGCTTTCTTTCTTTCTTGGTTAAAAAAACGGGAATGGAAAAAGGCAACCCTCAGAATGGGCGAAAACGTTCGCAAAAGAATCAATGGACAAAGGTTTAATCTCCAATATATATAAACAGCTCATGCAGCTTAATATTAATAAAACAAACAACCCAATACAAAAATGGGCAGAAGAACTAAATAGACGTTTCTTCAAAGAAGACACAGAGATGGCCAAGACGCACATGAAAAGCTGCTCAACATCACTAATTATTAGAGAAATGCAAATCAAAACTACAATGAGGTATGACCTCACTCCTGTTAGAATCGGGATCATCAGAAAATCTACAAACAACAAATTCTGGGGAGGGTGTGGACAAAAGGATCCCTCTTCCGCTATTGGTGGGCATGTAAATTGATACAGTCACTATGGAGAACAGTATGGAGGTTCCTTTAAAAAACTAAAAAGAGAATTACCATAGGATCCAGCAATCCCACTTCTGGGCATATACCCAGAGAAAACCATAAATCACAAAGACACATTCACCACAATGTTCATTGCAGCACTATTTACAATAGCCAGGTAATGGAAGCAACCTAAATGCCCACAGACAGACGAATGGATAAAGATGTGGTACATATATAAAATGGAATATTACTGAGCCATAAAAAGGAATGAAACTGGGTCATTTGTAGAGAAGTCGATGGATCTAGAGACTGTCATACAGAGGGAAGTAAGTCAGAAAGAGAAAAACAAATATTGTATATTAATGCACATATGTGGAAACTAGAAAAATGGTACAAATGAACTAGTTTGCAGGGCAGAAATAGAGACAGAGGTAGAGAACAAACGTATGGACACCAAGTGGGGGAAGCCATGGGGTGGTGGTGGTGGGATGAGTTGGGAGATTGGGACCGACCTGTATACATGTATATGCATGAAATAGATAACTAAGAATAACCTGCTGTATAAAAAAATAAATAAAATTAAATTTCAAAATTTTTAAAAATAAAATTTAAAAATAAAACAGGAAAAAGTTCTTCCATTCACACAGATGTATTTATATGAATGAATTATTTCCATGCTTATATCAATAAATACATAAAAGAGGAATAAAATCTAACTCGAACCAAAAAAAAAAAAAACGGAACCTAACAGTTATACAGAGTAAATCCCTACCAAGGCACTTGCTCCAGCGGTAAACAATTCTGAAATTGGTCAGAGGTGGGGAATCATCTCTCATACAGCCAGCAGCCCCGCCCCCCCACGCAAGGAGCGTCCTCATCGCAAAGCTGGGGGACCGTGCCGAGGCCTCTGTGAGTAAACGTGAGCTGAGCCCCAGGCCAGCTGCTGTTGAAATTTTCCCTCCCTTCCCAGGTAAAACACCTGAATATGTACAAGTGCTTGAAAACCTAGAGGAAGGGCCATGCAGCCACACCAGCGACAGCACGCTGTCCAACTTGGTGCCTGCAGGCCAGCCAGGCTGGTCCTGGCCCCAGGCGCTCTTCTGGAAGCTTTCCATTTCCCTGCCTGAGATACCCCTCCTGTCCCGGCCCCCACTCCTTTTTTTCCTTCCTCACCTCAGCCCGGAGAGAAATTCCAGTGGAAGTTATGGGTGACACATCCTCTTCTTTACAGGTGGCAGCCTGGCAACTCCTGCAGAAAGTCCAGCAGAGCCCCACTCACACCGGGCCACCCACAAAGCCGTGGACCCTCACACCCTCCCACCAGCACAGCCCCGAGACTGCTGACAGGGCTGAGAATATGGAGTCAGGCACAGCTGCAGGGGCTATTGCTGCCTGGAGTGCTGTTTATATTGACCTCAACAAAGGCACACCTGGGGAGGGCTTGCCGGCAGGGTCAGGCTGCCCAGGTCAGCTAATCCTCAGCCCTCAGGGAATCACATTGCAGAAAATGGACCTCGCTAAGACAGAATATTAGCCAAGGAAAAAAAGGACACAATGCCATTTGCAGCACCGTAGATGAGTCTAGAGGTAATCACGTGACTTGTAGTAAGTCAGAAACTGAAAGACACATATCGTATGATATCACTTATAGGTGTTACCTACAAATTGATACCAGGGCAGATATTTCCATGGAGAAGGGCAATCACAGATTCATTAAACAAACTTATGGTTCACCAATGGAAAGGTGTGAGGATTGGATTCATTACGATATTGGGGTTAACAGACAGATACAAACACAGGTGAAATATATAATCACCAAAGACCTACGGAATACCAAGCGAAGACTACTCAACATTCTGTCATAACGTACAAGGGAAAAGATTCCCAGGAAGAACAGACATATGTATATGTGTAAAAGAAACACATCTTGCACACCAAAAACAAGCCAAACGTTGTAATCAAACTTGCTGTAATAAAAAAATTAAAAAAATTAAATTCAAAACACGAACAAGAAGTAGTGAGACAAACTTGAGGGGCTTTCTCCTGGCCCATTCCGTTCTAAATTCCAATCTAGAACGTGAATTCCATTGAGGCTCTGCTGCCCTAGTAACCAGATTTGGTAAGGGAGAACTGCTGCCACCTTGTGGCCGTTTCACACAACAGCAGCTTTAATCACAGCGCTAATGGTCAGTGGATATTCAAAATCATTAGAGGCCTGTAAATGACACCTGCCCTGAAAACAAATCCTGGGGTCATATATCAACGAAAAAATTCAAAAGACGTCCATATTTCAAAATGACAGTTTCAAGAGGCATATTTTACGCACATTAGTGTTGTGCTTCTTTTGTTTCTTTCTTTCTTGGTTAAAAAAACGGGAATGGAAAAAGGCAACCCTCAGAATGGGCGAAAACGTTCGCAAAAGAATCAATGGACAAAGGTTTAATCTCCAATATATATAAACAGCTCATGCAGCTTAATATTAATAAAACAAACAACCCAATACAAAAATGGGCAGAAGATCTAAATAGACGTTTCTTCAAAGAAGACACAGAGATGGCCAAGACGCACATTAAAAGCTGCTCAACATCACTAATTATTAGAGAAATGCAAATCAAAACTACAATGAGGTATGACCTCACTCCTGTTAGAATCGGGATCATCAGAAAATCTACAAACAACAAATTCTGGGGACGATGTGGACAAAAGGAACCCTCTTCCGCTATTGGTGGGCATGTAAATTGATACAGTCACTATGGAGAACAGTATGGAGGTTCCTTTAAAAAACTAAAAACAGAATTACCATAGGATCCAGCAATCCCACTTCTGGGCATATACCCAGAGAAAACCATAAATCACAAAGACACATTCACCACAATGTTCATTGCAGCACTATTTACAATAGCCAGGGAATGGAAGCAACCTAAATGCCCACAGAGAGACGAATGGAAAAAGATGTGGTACATATATGAAATGGAATATTACTGAGCCATAAAAAGGAATGAAACTGGGTCATTTGTAGAGAAGTCGATGGATCTAGAGACTGTCATACAGAGTGAAGTAAGTCAGAAAGAGAAAAACAAATATTGTATATTAATGCATATATGTGGAACCTAGAAAAATGGTACAAATGAACTAGTTTGCAGGGCAGAAATAGAGACAGAGGTAGAGAACAAACGTATGGACACCAAGTGGGGGAAGCCATGGGGTGGTGGTGGTGGGATGAGTTGGGAGATTGGGATTGACCTGTATGCATGTATATGCATGAAATAGATAACTAAGAATAACCTGCTGTATAAAAAAATAAATAAAATTAAATTTCAAAATTTTTAAAAATAAAATTTAAAAATAAAACAGAAAAATGTTCTTCCATTCACACAGATGTATTTATATGAATGAATTATTTCCATGCTTATATCAATATATACATAAAAGAGGAATAAAATCTAACTCGAACAAAAAAAAAAAACGGAACCTAACAGTTATACAGAGGAAAACCCTACCAAGGCACTTGCTCCAGCGGTAAACAATTCTGAAATTGGTCAGAGGTGGGGAATCATCTCTCATACATCCAGCAGCCCCGCCCCCCCACGCAAGGAGCGTCCTCATCGCAAAGCTGGGGGACCGTGCCGAGGCCTCTGTGAGTAAACGTGAGCTGAGCCCCAGGCCAGCTGCTGCTGAAATTTTCCCTCCCTTCCCAGGTAAAACACCTGAATATGTACAAGGGCTTGAAAACCTAGAGGAAGGGCCGTGGAGCCACACC
The DNA here is from genome assembly GCF_964165515.1 of Mesoplodon bidens. Classification (NCBI taxonomy): domain Eukaryota; kingdom Metazoa; phylum Chordata; class Mammalia; order Artiodactyla; family Ziphiidae; genus Mesoplodon; species Mesoplodon bidens. The sequence goes on from NW_027671923.1 coordinate 429,092, forward strand.
AGCGACAGCACGCTAGCCAACTTGGTGCCTGCAGGCCAGCCCGAATGGTCCTGGCCCCGGGCGCTCTTCTGGAAGCTTTCCATTTCCCTGCCTGAGATACCCCTCCTTTCCCGGCCCCCACTCCTTTTTTTCCTTCCTCACCTCAGCCGGGAGAGAAATTCCAGTGGAAGTTATGGGTGACACATCCTCTTCTTTACAGGTGGCAGCCTGGCAACTCCGGCAGAAAGTCCAGCAGAGCCCCACTCACACCGGGCCACCCACAAAGCCGTGGACCCTCACACCCTCCCACCAGCACAGCCCCGAGACTGCTGACGGGGCAGAGAATATGGAGTCAGGCACAGCTGCAGGGGCTATTGCTGCCTGGAGTGCTGTTTATATTGACCTCAACCCAGGCACACCTGGGGAGGGCTTGCCGGCAGGGTCAGGCTGCCCAGGTCAGCAAATACTCAGCCCTCAGGGAATCACACTGCAGAAAATGGACCTCGCTAAGACAGAATATTAGCCAAAGAAAAAAAGGACACAATGCCATTTGCAGCACCGTAGATGAGTCTAGAGGTAATCACGTGACTTGTAGTAAGTCAGAAACTGAAAGACACATATCGTATGATATCACTTATAGGTGTTACCTACAAATTGATACCAGGGCAGATATTTCCATGGAGAAGGGCAATCACAGATTCATTAAACAAACTTATGGTTCACCAATGGAAAGGTGTGAGGTTTGGATGCATTACGATATTGGGGTTAACAGACAGATACAAACACAGGTGAAATATATAATCACCAAAGACCTGCGGAATACCAAGAGAAGACTACTCAACATTCTGTCATAACGTACATGGGAAAAGGATCCCAGGAAGAACAGACATATGTATATGTGTAAAAGAAACACATCTTGCACACCAAAAACAAGCCAAACGTTGTAATCAAACTTGCTGTAATAAAAAAATTAAAAAAATTAAATTCAAAACACGAACAATAAGTAGTGAGACAAACTTGAGGGGCTTTCTCCTGGCCCATTCCGTTCTAAATTCCAATCTAGAACGTGAATTCCTTTGAGGCTCTGCTGCCCTAGTAACCAGATTTGGTAAGGGAGAACTGCTTCCACCTTGTGGCCGTTTCACACAACAGCAGCTTTAATCCCAGCGCTAATGGTCAGGGGATATTCAAAATCATTAGAGGCCTGTAAATGACACCTGCCCTGAAAACAAATCCTGGAGTCATATATCGACCAAAAAATTCAAAAGACGTCCATATTTCAAAATGACAGTTTCAAGAGGCATATTTTACGCACATTAGTGTTGTGCTTCTTTTGCTTTCTTTCCTTCTTGGTTAAAAAAACGGGAATGGAAAAAGGCAACCCTCAGAATGGGCGAAAACGTTCGCAAAAGAATCAATGGACAAAGGTTTAATCTCCAATATATATAAAGAGCTCATGCAGCTTAATATTAATAAAACAAACAACCCAATACAAAAATGGGCAGAAGATCTAAATAGACGTTTCTTCAAAGAAGACACAGAGATGGCCAAGACGCACATGAAAAGCTGCTCAACATCACTAATTATTAGAGAAATGCAAATCAAAACTACAATGAGGTATGACCTCACTCCTGTTAGAATCGGGATCATCAGAAAATCTACAAACAACAAATACTGGGGACGGTGTGGACAAAAGGAACCCTCTTCCGCTATTGGTGGGCATGTAAATTGATACAGTCACTATGGAGAACAGTATGGAGGTTCCCTTAAATAACTAAAAAGAGAATTACCATAGAATCCAGCAATCCCACTTCTGGGCATATACCCAGAGAAAACCAAAAATCACAAAGACACATTCACCACAATGTTCATTGCAGCACTATTTACAATAGCCAGGGAATGGAAGCAACCTAAATGCCCACAGACAGACAAATGGAAAAAGATGTACATATATGAAATGGAATATTACTGAGCCATAAAAAGGAATGAAACTGCGTCATTTGTAGAGAAGTCGATGGATCTATAGACTGTCATACAGAGTGAAGTAAGTCAGAAAGAGAAAAACAAATATTGTATATTAATGCATATATGTGGAACCTAGAAAAATGGTACAAATGAACTAGTTTGCAGGGCAGAAATAGAGACAGAGGTAGAGAACAAACGTATGGACACCAAGTGGGGGAAGCCATGGGGTGGTGGTGGTGGGATGAGTTGGGAGATTGGGATTGACCTGTATGCATGTATATGCATGAAATAGATAACTAAGAATAACCTGCTGTATAAAAAAATAAATAAAATTAAATTTCAAAATTTTTAAAAATAAAATTTAAAAATAAAACAGGAAAAAGTTCTTCCATTCACACAGATGTATTTATATGAATGAATTATTTCCATGCTTATATTAATAAATACATAAAAGAGGAATAAAATCTAACTCGAACCAAAAAAAAAAAACGGAAACTAACAGTTATACAGAGTAAATCCCTACCAAGGCACTTGCTCCAGCGGTAAACAATTCTGAAATTGGTCAGAGGTGGGGAATCATCTCTCATACAGCCAGCAGCCCCGCCCCCCCACGCAAGGAGCGTCCTCATCGCAAAGCTGGGGGACCGTGCCAAGGCCTCTGTGAGTAAACGTGAGCTGAGCCCCAGGCCAGCTGCTGTTGAAATTTTCCCTCCCTTCCCAGGTAAAACACCTGAATATGTACAAGTGCTTGAAAACCTAGAGGAAGGGCCATGCAGCCACACCAGCGACAGCACGCTGTCCAACTTGGTGCCTGCAGGCCAGCCAGGATGGTCCTGGCCCCAGGCGCTCTTCTGGAAGCTTTCCATTTCCCTGCCTGAGATACCCCTCCTGTCCTGGCCCCCACTCCTTTTTTTCCTTCCTCACCTCAGCCCGGAGAGAAATTCCAGTGGAAGTTATGGGTGACACATCCTCTTCTTTACAGGTGGCAGCCTGGCAACTCCTGCAGAAAGTCCAGCAGAGCCCCACTCACACCGGGCCACCCACAAAGCCGTGGACCCTCACACCCTCCCACCAGCACAGCCCCGAGACTGCTGACAGGGCTGAGAATATGGAGTCAGGCACAGCTGCAGGGGCTATTGCTGCCTGGAGTGCTGTTTATATTGACCTCAACAAAGGCACACCTGGGGAGGGCTTGCCGGCAGGGTCAGGCTGCCCAGGTCAGCTAATCCTCAGCCCTCAGGGAATCACATTGCAGAAAATGGACCTCGCTAAGACAGAATATTAGCCAAGGAAAAAAAGGACACAATGCCATTTGCAGCACCGTAGATGAGTCTAGAGGTAATCACGTGACTTGTAGTAAGTCAGAAACTGAAAGACACATATCGTATGATATCAGTTATAGTTGTTACCTACAAATTGATACCAGGGCAGATATTTCCATGGAGAAGGGCAATCACAGATTCATTAAACAAACTTATGGTTCACCAATGGAAAGGTGTGAGGATTGGATTCATTACGATATTGGGGTTAACAGACAGATACAAACACAGGTGAAATATATAATCACCAAAGACCTACGGAATACCAAGCGAAGACTACTCAACATTCTGTCATAACGTACAAGGGAAAAGGATCCCAGGAAGAACAGACATATGTATATGTGTAAAAGAAACACATCTTGCACACCAAAAACAAGCCAAAGGTTGTAATCAAACTTGCTGTAATAAAAAAATTAAAAAAATTAAATTCAAAACACGAACAAGAAGTAGTGAGACAAACTTGAGGGGCTTTCTCCTGGCCCATTCCGTTCTAAATTCCAATCTAGAACGTGAATTCCATTGAGGCTCTGCTGCCCTAGTAACCAGATTTGGTAAGGGAGAACTGCTGCCACCTTGTGGCCGTTTCACACAACAGCAGATTTAATCCCAGCGCTAGTGGTCAGTGGATATTCAAAATCATTAGAGGCCTGTAAATGACACCTGCCCTGAAAACAAATCCTGGGGTCATATATCAACCAAAAAATTCAAAAGACGTCCATATTTCAAAATGACAGTTTCAAGAGGCATATTTTACGCACATTAGTGTTCTGCTTCTTTTGCTTTCTTTCTTTCTTGGTTAAAAAAACGGGAATGGAAAAAGGCAACCCTCAGAATGGGCGAAAACGTTCGCAAAAGAATCAATGGACAAAGGTTTAATCTCCAATATATATAAACAGCTCATGCAGCTTAATATTAATAAAACAAACAACCCAATACAAAAATGGGCAGAAGATCTAAATAGACGTTTCTTCAAAGAAGACACAGAGATGGCCAAGACGCACATGAAAAGCTGCTCAACATCACTAATTATTAGAGAAATGCAAATCAAAACTACAATGAGGTATGACCTCACTCCTGTTAGAATCGGGATCATCAGAAAATCTACAAACAACAAATTCTGGGGACGATGTGGACAAAAGGAACCCTCTTCCGCTATTGGTGGGCCTGTAAATTCATACAGTCACTATGGAGAACAGTATGGAGGTTCCTTTAAAAAACTAAAAAGAGAATTACCATAGGATCCAGCAATCCCACTTCTGGGCATATACCCAGAGAAAACCATAAATCACAAAGACACATTCACCACAATGTTCATTGCAGCACTATTTACAATAGCCAGGGAATGGAAGCAACCTAAATGCCCACAGACAGACAAATGGAAAAAGATGTGGTACATATATGAAATGGAATATTACTGAGCCATAAAAAGGAATGAACCTGGGTCGTTTGTAGAGAAGACGATGGATCTAGAGACTGTCATACAGAGGGAAGTAAATCAGAAAGAGAAAAACAAATATTGTATATTAATGCATATATGTGGAACCTAGAAAAATGGTACAAATGAACTAGTTTGCAGGGCAGAAATAGAGACAGAGGTAGAGAACAAACGTATGGACACCAAGTGGGGGAAGCCATGGGGTGGTGGTGGTGGGATGAGTTGGGAGATTGGGATTGACCTGTATGCATGTATATGCATTTAATAGATAACTAAGAATAACCTGCTGTATAAAAAAATAAATAAAATTAAATTTCAAAATTTTTAAAAATAAAATTTAAAAATAAAACAGAAAAATGTTCTTCCATTCACACAGATGTATTTATATGAATGAATTATTTCCATGCTTATATCAATAAATACATAAAAGAGGAATAAAATCTAATTCGAACCAAAAAAAAAAAAACCTGAACCTAACAGTTATACAGAGTAAAACCCTACCAAGGCACTTGCTCCAACGGTAAACAATTGTGAAATTGGTCAGAGGTGGGGAATCATCTCTCATACAGCCAGCAGCCCCGCCCCCCCACGCAAGGAGCGTCCTCATCGCAAAGCTGGGGGACCGTGCCGAGGCCTCTGTGAGTAAACGTGAGCTGAGCCCCAGGCCAGCTACTGTTGAAATTTTCCCTCCCTTTTCAGGTAAAACACCTGAATATGTACAAGGGCTTGAAAACCTAGAGGAAGGGCCGTGGAACCACACCAGAGACAGCACGCTCGCCATCTTGGTGCCTGCAGGCCAGCCAGGATGGTCCTGGCCCCGGGCGCTCTTATGGAAGCTTTCCATTTCCCTCCCTGAGATACCCCTCCTGTCCCGGCCCCCACTCCTTTTTTTCCTTCCTCACCTCAGCCCGGAGAGAAATTCCAGTGGAAGTTATGGGTGACACATCCTCTTCTTTACAGGTGGCAGCCTGGCAACTCCTGCAGAAAGTCCAGCAGAGCCGCACTCACACCGGGCCACCCACAAAGCCGTGGACCCTCACACCCTCCCACCAGCACAGCCCCGAGACTGCTGACGGGGCAGAGAATATGCAGTCAGGCACAGCTGCAGGGGCTATTGCTGCCTGGAGTGCTGTTTATATTGACCTCAACCCAGGCACACCTGGGGAGGGCTTGCCGGCAGGGTCAGGCTGCCCAGGTCAGCTAATCCTCAGCCCTCAGGGAATCACATTGCAGAAAATGGACCTCGCTAAGACAGAATATTAGCCAAGGAAAAAAAGGACACAATGCCATTTGCAGCACCGTAGATGAGTCTAGAGGTAATCACGTGACTTGTAGTAAGTCAGAAACTGAAAGACACATATCGTATGATATCACTTATAGGTGTTACCTACAAATTGATACCAGGGCAGATATTTCCATGGAGAAGGGCAATCACAGATTCATTAAACAAACTTATGGTTCACCAATGGAAAGGTGTGAGGATTGGATTCATTACGATATTGGGGTTAACAGATAAACACAGGTGAAATATATAATCACCAAAGACCTACGGAATACCAAGAGAAGACTACTCAACATTCTGTCATAACGTACATGGGAAAAGGATCCCAGGAAGAACAGACATATGTATATGTGTAAAAGAAACACATCTTGCACACCAAAAACAAGCCAAACGTTGTAATCAAACTTGCTGTAATAAAAAATAAAAAAATTAAATTCAAAACACAAACAAGAAGTAGTGAGACAAACTTGAAGGGCTTTCTCCTGGCCCATTCCGTTCTAAATTCCAATCTAGAACGTGAATTCCATTGAGGCTCTGCTGCCCTAGTAACCAGATTTGGTAAGGGAGAACTGCTGCCACCTTGTGGCCGTTTCACACAACAGCAGCTTTAATCCCAGCGCTAATGGTCAGGGGATATTCAAAATCATTAGAGGCCTGTAAATGACACCTGCCCTGAAAACAAATCCTGGGGTCATATATCAACCAAAAAATTCAAAAGACGTCCATATTTCAAAATGACAGTTTCAAGAGGCATATTTTACGCACATTAGTGTTCTGCTTCTTTTGCTTTCTTTCTTTCTTGGTTAAAAAAACGGGAATGGAAAAAGGCAACCCTCAGAATGGGCGAAAACGTTCGCAAAAGAATCAATGGACAAAGGTTTAATCTCCAATATATATAAACAGCTCATGCAGCTTAATATTAATAAAACAAACAACCCAATACAAAAATGGGCAGAAGAACTAAATAGACGTTTCTTCAAAGAAGACACAGAGATGGCCAAGACACACATGAAAAGCTGCTCAACATCACTAATTATTAGAGAAATGCAAATCAAAACTACAATGAGGTATGACCTCACTCCTGTTAGAATCGGGATCATCAGAAAATCTACAAACAACAAATTCTGGGGACAATGTGGACAAAAGGAACCCTCTTCCGCTATTGGTGGGCATGTAAATTCATACAGTCACTATGGAGAACAGTATGGAGGTTCCTTTAAAAAACTAAAAAGAGAATTACCATAGGATCCAGCAATCCCACTTCTGGGCATATACCCAGAGAAAACCATAAATCACAAAGACACATTCACCACAATGTTCATTGCAGCACTATTTACAATAGCCAGGGAATGGAAGCAACCTAAATGCCCACAGACAGATGAATGGAAAAAGATGTGGTACATATATGAAATGGAATATTACTGAGCCATAAAAAGGAATGAAACTGGGTCATTTGTAGAGAAGTCGATGGATCTAGAGACTGTCATACAGAGTGAAGTAAGAAAGAGAAAAATAAATATTGTATATTAATGCATATATGTGGAACCTAGAAAAATGGTACAAATGAACTAGTTTGCAGGGCAGAAATAGAGACAGAGGTAGAGAACAAACGTATGGACACCAAGTGGGGGAAGCCATGGGGTGGTGGTGGTGGGATGAGTTGGGAGATTGGGATTGACCTGTATGCATGTATATGCATGAAATAGATAACTAAGAATAACCTGCTGTATAAAAAAATAAATAAAATTAAATTTCAAAATTTTTAAAAATAAAATTTAAAAATAAAACAGAAAAATGTTCTTCCATTCACACAGATGTATTTATATGAATGAATTATTTCCATGCTTATATCAATATATACATAAAAGAGGAATAAAATCTAACTCAAACCAAAAAAAAAAACGGAACCTAACAGTTATACAGAGGAAAACCCTACCAAGGCACTTGCTCCAGCGGTAAACAATTCTGAAATTGGTCAGAGGTGGGGCATCATCTCTCATACAGCCAGCAGCCCCGCCCCCCACGCACGAAGCGTCCTCATCGCAAAGCTGGGGTACCGTGCCGAGGCCTCTGTGAGTAAACGTGAGCTGAGCCCCAGGCCAGCTGCTGCTGAAATTTTCCCTCCCTTCCCAGGTAAAACACCTGAATATGTACAAGGGCTTGAAAACCTAGAGGAAGGGCCGTGGAGCCACACCAGCGACAGCACGCTAGCCAACTTGGTGCCTGCAGGCCAGCCCGGATGGTCCTGGCCCCGGGCGCTCTTCTGGAAGCTTTCCATTTCCCTGCCTGAGATACCCCTCCTTTCCCGGCCCCCACTCCTTTTTTTCCTTCGTCAACTCAGCCGGGAGAGAAATTCCAGTGGAAGTTATGGGTGACACATCCTCTTCTTTACAGGTGGCAGCCTGGCAACTCCTGCAGAAAGTCCAGCAGAGCCCCACTCACACCGGGCCACCCACAAAGCCGTGGACCCTCACACCCTCCCACCAGCACAGCCCCGATACTGCTGACGGGGCAGAGAATATGGAGTCAGGCACAGCTGCAGGGGCTATTGCTGCCTGGAGTGCTGTTTATATTGACCTCAACCCAGGCACACCTGGGGAGGGCTTGCCGGCAGGGTCAGGCTGCCCAGGTCAGCAAATCCTCAGCCCTCAGGGAATCACACTGCAGAAAATGGACCTCGCTAAGACAGAATATTAGCCAAAGAAAAAAAGGACACAATGCCATTTGCAGCACCGTAGATGAGTCTAGAGGTAATCACGTGACTTGTAGTAAGTCAGAAACTGAAAGACACATATCGTATGATATCACTTATAGGTGTTACCTACAAATTGATACCAGGGCAGATATTTCCATGGAGAAGGGCAATCACAGATTCATTAAACAAACTTATGGTTCACCAATGGAAAGGTGTGAGGTTTGGATTCATTACGATATTGGGGTTAACAGACAGATACAAACACAGGTGAAATATATAATCACCAAAGACCTGCGGAATACCAAGAGAAGACTACTCAACATTCTGTCATAACGTACATGGGAAAAGGATCCCAGGAAGAACAGACATATGTATATGTGTAAAAGAAACACATCTTGCACACCAGAAACAAGCCAAACGTTGTAATCAAACTTGCTGTAATAAAAAATAAAAAAATTAAATTCAAAACACAAAGAAGAAGTAGTGAGACAAACTTGAGGGGCTTTCTCCTGGCCCATTCCGTTCTAAATTCCAATCTAGAACGTGAATTCCATTGAGGCTCTGCTGCCCTAGTAACCAGAATTGGTATGGGAGAACTGCTGCCACATTGTGGCCGTTTCACACAACAGCAGCTTTAATCCCAGCGCTAATGGTCAGTGGATATTCTAAATCATGACAGGCCTGTAAATGACACCTGCCCTGAAAACAAATCCTGGGGTCATATATCGACCAAAAAATTCAAAAGACATCCATATTTCAAAATGACAGTTTCAAGAGGCATATTTTATGCACATTAGTGTTCTGCTTCTTTTGCTTTCTTTCTTTCTTGGTTAAAAAAATGGGAATGGAAAAAGGCAACCCTCAGAATGGGCGAAAACGTTCGCAAAAGAATCAATGGACAAAGGTTTAATCTCCAATATATATAAACAGCTCATGCAGCTTAATATTAATAAAACAAACAACCCAATACAAAAATGGGCAGAAGATCTAGACGTTTCTTCAAAGAAGACACAGAGATGGCCAAGACGCACATGAAAAGCTGCTCAACATCACTAATTATTAGAGAAATGCAAATCAAAACTACAATGAGGTATGACCTCACTCCTGTTAGAATCGGGATCATCAGAAAATCTACAAACAACAAATTCTGGGGAGGGTGTGGACAAAAGGATCCCTCTTCCGCTATTGGTGGGCATGTAAATTGATACAGTCACTATGGAGAACAGTATGGAGGTTCCTTTAAAAAACTAAAAAGAGAATTACCATAGGATCCAGCAATCCCACTTCTGGGCATATACCCAGAGAAAACCATAAATCACAAAGACACATTCACCACAATGTTCATTGCAGCACTATTTACAATAGCCAGGGAATGGAAGCAACCTAAATGCCCACAGAGAGACGAATGGAAAAAGATGTGGTACATATATGAAATGGAATATTACTGAGCCATAAAAAGGAATGAAACTGGGTCATTTGTAGAGAAGTCGATGGATCTAGAGACTGTCATACAGAGTGAAGTAAGTCAGAAAGAGAAAAACAAATATTGTATATTAATGCATATATGTGGAACCTAGAAAAATGGTACAAATGAACTAGTTTGCAGGGCAGAAATAGAGACAGAGGTAGAGAACAAACGTATGGACACCAAGTGGGGGAAGCCATGGGGTGGTGGTGGTGGGATGAGTTGGGAGATTGGGATTGACCTGTATGCATGTATATGCATGAAATAGATAACTAAGAATAACCTGCTGTATAAAAAAATAAATAAAATTAAATTTCAAAATTTTTAAAAATAAAATTTAAAAATAAAACAGAAAAATGTTCTTCCATTCACACAGATGTATTTATATGAATGAATTATTTCCATGCTTATATCAATATATACATAAAAGAGGAATAAAATCTAACTCGAACAAAAAAAAAAAACGGAACCTAACAGTTATACAGAGGAAAACCCTACCAAGGCACTTGCTCCAGCGGTAAACAATTCTGAAATTGGTCAGAGGTGGGGAATCATCTCTCATACATCCAGCAGCCCCGCCCCCCCACGCAAGGAGCGTCCTCATCGCAAAGCTGGGGGACCGTGCCGAGGCCTCTGTGAGTAAACGTGAGCTGAGCCCCAGGCCAGCTGCTGCTGAAATTTTCCCTCCCTTCCCAGGTAAAACACCTGAATATGTACAAGGGCTTGAAAACCTAGAGGAAGGGCCGTGGAGCCACACCAGCGACAGCACGCTAGCCAACTTGGTGCCTGCAGGCCAGCCCGAATGGTCCTGGCCCCGGGCGCTCTTCTGGAAGCTTTCCATTTCCCTGCCTGAGATACCCCTCCTTTCCCGGCCCCCACTCCTTTTTTTCCTTCCTCACCTCAGCCGGGAGAGAAATTCCAGTGGAAGTTATGGGTGACACATCATCTTCTTTACAGGTGGCAGCCTGGCAACTCCGGCAGAAAGTCCAGCAGAGCCCCACTCACACCGGGCCACCCACAAAGCCGTGGACCCTCACACCCTCCCACCAGCACAGCCCCGAGACTGCTGACGGGGCAGAGAATATGGAGTCAGGCACAGCTGCAGGGGCTATTGCTGCCTGGAGTGCTGTTTATATTGACCTCAACCCAGGCACACCTGGGGAGGGCTTGCCGGCAGGGTCAGGCTGCCCAGGTCAGCAAATACTCAGCCCTCAGGGAATCACACTGCAGAAAATGGACCTCGCTAAGACAGAATATTAGCCAAAGAAAAAAAGGACACAATGCCATTTGCTGCACCGTAGATGAGTCTAGAGGTAATCACGTGACTTGTAGTAAGTCAGAAACTGAAAGTCACATATCGTATGATATCACTTATAGGTGTTACCTACAAATTGATACCAGGGCAGATATTTCCATGGAGAAGGGCAATCACAGATTCATTAAACAAACTTATGGTTCACCAATGGAAAGGTGTGAGGTTTGGATGCATTACGATATTGGGGTTAACAGACAGATACAAACACAGGTGAAATATATAATCACCAAAGACCTGCGGAATACCAAGAGAAGACTACTCAACATTCTGTCATAACGTACATGGGAAAAGGATCCCAGGAAGAACAGACATATGTATATGTGTAAAAGAAACACATCTTGCACACCAAAAACAAGCCAAACGTTGTAATCAAACTTGCTGTAATAAAAAAATTAAAAAAATTAAATTCAAAACACGAACAATAAGTAGTGAGACAAACTTGAGGGGCTTTCTCCTGGCCCATTCCGTTCTAAATTCCAATCTAGAACGTGAATTCCTTTGAGGCTCTGCTGCCCTAGTAACCAGATTTGGTAAGGGAGAACTGCTTCCACCTTGTGGCCGTTTCACACAACAGCAGCTTTAATCCCAGCGCTAATGGTCAGTGGATATTCAAAATCATTAGAGGCCTGTAAATGACACCTGCCCTGAAAACAAATCCTGGGGTCATATATCGACCAAAAAATTCAAAAGACGTCCATATTTCAAAATGACAGTTTCAAGAGGCATATTTTACGCACATTAGTGTTGTGCTTCTTTTGCTTTCTTTCCTTCTTGGTTAAAAAAACGGGAATGGAAAAAGGCAACCCTCAGAATGGGCGAAAACGTTCGCAAAAGAATCAATGGACAAAGGTTTAATCTCCAATATATATAAAGAGCTCATGCAGCTTAATATTAATAAAACAAACAACCCAATACAAAAATGGGCAGAAGATCTAAATAGACGTTTCTTCAAAGAAGACACAGAGATGGCCAAGACGCACATGAAAAGCTGCTCAACATCACTAATTATTAGAGAAATGCAAATCAAAACTACAATGAGGTATGACCTCACTCCTGTTAGAATCGGGATCATCAGAAAATCTACAAACAACAAATACTGGGGACGGTGTGGACAAAAGGAACCCTCTTCCGCTATTGGTGGGCATGTAAATTGATACAGTCACTATGGAGAACAGTATGGAGGTTCCCTTAAATAACTAAAAAGAGAATTACCATAGAATCCAGCAATCCCACTTCTGGGCATATACCCAGAGAAAACCAAAAATCACAAAGACACATTCACCACAATGTTCATTGCAGCACTATTTACAATAGCCAGGGAATGGAAGCAACCTAAATGCCCACAGACAGACAAATGGAAAAAGATGTACATATATGAAATGGAATATTACTGAGCCATAAAAAGGAATGAAACTGCGTCATTTGTAGAGAAGTCGATGGATCTATAGACTGTCATACAGAGTGAAGTAAGTCAGAAAGAGAAAAACAAATATTGTATATTAATGCATATATGTGGAACCTAGAAAAATGGTACAAATGAACTAGTTTGCAGGGCAGAAATAGAGACAGAGGTAGAGAACAAACGTATGGACACCAAGTGGGGGAAGCCATGGGGTGGTGGTGGTGGGATGAGTTGGGAGATTGGGATTGACCTGTATGCATGTATATGCATGAAATAGATAACTAAGAATAACCTGCTGTATAAAAAAATAAATAAAATTAAATTTCAAAATTTTTAAAAATAAAATTTAAAACTAAAACAGAAAAATGTTCTTCCATTCACACAGATGTATTTATATGAATGAATTATTTCCATGCTTATATCAATAAATACATAAAAGAGGAATAAAATCTAATTCGAACCAAAAAAAAAAAACCGGAACCTAACAGTTATACAGAGTAAAACCCTACCAAGGCACTTGCTCCAACGGTAAACAATTGTGAAATTGGTCAGAGGTGGGGAGTCATCTCTCATACAGCCAGCAGCCCCGCCCCCCCACGCAAGGAGCGTCCTCATCGCAAAGCTGGGGGACCGTGCCGAGGCCTCTGTGAGTAAACGTGAGCTGAGCCCCAGGCCAGCTACTGTTGAAATTTTCCCTCCCTTTTCAGGTAAAACACCTGAATATGTACAAGGGCTTGAAAACCTAGAGGAAGGGCCGTGGAACCACACCAGAGACAGCACGCTCGCCATCTTGGTGCCTGCAGGCCAGCCAGGATGGTCCTGGCCCCGGGCGCTCTTATGGAAGCTTTCCATTTCCCTCCCTGAGATACCCCTCCTGTCCCGGCCCCCACTCCTTTTTTTCCTTCCTCACCTCAGCCCGGAGAGAAATTCCAGTGGAAGTTATGGGTGACACATCCTCTTCTTTACAGGTGGCAGCCTGGCAACTCCTGCAGAAAGTCCAGCAGAGCCGCACTCACACCGGGCCACCCACAAAGCCGTGGACCCTCACACCCTCCCACCAGCACAGCCCCGAGACTGCTGACGGGGCAGAGAATATGCAGTCAGGCACAGCTGCAGGGGCTATTGCTGCCTGGAGTGCTGTTTATATTGACCTCAACCCAGGCACACCTGGGGAGGGCTTGCCGGCAGGGTCAGGCTGCCCAGGTCAGCTAATCCTCAGCCCTCAGGGAATCACATTGCAGAAAATGGACCTCGCTAAGACAGAATATTAGCCAAGGAAAAAAAGGACACAATGCCATTTGCAGCACCGTAGATGAGTCTAGAGGTAATCACGTGACTTGTAGTAAGTCAGAAACTGAAAGACACATATCGTATGATATCACTTATAGGTGTTACCTACAAATTGATACCAGGGCAGATATTTCCATGGAGAAGGGCAATCACAGATTCATTAAACAAACTTATGGTTCACCAATGGAAAGGTGTGAGGATTGGATTCATTACGATATTGGGGTTAACAGATAAACACAGGTGAAATATATAATCACCAAAGACCTACGGAATACCAAGAGAAGACTACTCAACATTCTGTCATAACGTACATGGGAAAAGGATCCCAGGAAGAACAGACATATGTATATGTGTAAAAGAAACACATCTTGCACACCAAAAACAAGCCAAACGTTGTAATCAAACTTGCTGTAATAAAAAATAAAAAAATTAAATTCAAAACACAAACAAGAAGTAGTGAGACAAACTTGAAGGGCTTTCTCCTGGCCCATTCCGTTCTAAATTCCAATCTAGAACGTGAATTCCATTGAGGCTCTGCTGCCCTAGTAACCAGATTTGGTAAGGGAGAACTGCTGCCACCTTGTGGCCGTTTCACACAACAGCAGCTTTAATCCCAGCGCTAATGGTCAGGGGATATTCAAAATCATTAGAGGCCTGTAAATGACACCTGCCCTGAAAACAAATCCTGGGGTCATATATCAACCAAAAAATTCAAAAGACGTCCATATTTCAAAATGACAGTTTCAAGAGGCATATTTTACGCACATTAGTGTTCTGCTTCTTTTGCTTTCTTTCTTTCTTGGTTAAAAAAACGGGAATGGAAAAAGGCAACCCTCAGAATGGGCGAAAACGTTCGCAAAAGAATCAATGGACAAAGGTTTAATCTCCAATATATATAAACAGCTCATGCAGCTTAATATTAATAAAACAAACAACCCAATACAAAAATGGGCAGAAGAACTAAATAGACGTTTCTTCAAAGAAGACACAGAGATGGCCAAGACACACATGAAAAGCTGCTCAACATCACTAATTATTAGAGAAATGCAAATCAAAACTACAATGAGGTATGACCTCACTCCTGTTAGAATCGGGATCATCAGAAAATCTACAAACAACAAATTCTGGGGACGATGTGGACAAAAGGAACCCTCTTCCGCTATTGGTGGGCATGTAAATTCATACAGTCACTATGGAGAACAGTATGGAGGTTCCTTTAAAAAACTAAAAAGAGAATTACCATAGGATCCAGCAATCCCACTTCTGGGCATATACCCAGAGAAAACCATAAATCACAAAGACACATTCACCACAATGTTCATTGCAGCACTATTTACAATAGCCAGGGAATGGAAGCAACCTAAATGCCCACAGACAGACGAATGGAAAAAGATGTGGTACATATATGAAATGGAATATTACTGAGCCATAAAAAGGAATGAAACTGGGTCATTTGTAGAGAAGTCGATGGATCTAGAGACTGTCATACAGAGTGAAGTAAGAAAGAGAAAAATAAATATTGTATATTAATGCATATATGTGGAACCTAGAAAAATGGTACAAATGAACTAGTTTGCAGGGCAGAAATAGAGACAGAGGTAGAGAACAAACGTATGGACACCAAGTGGGGGAAGCCATGGGGTGGTGGTGGTGGGATGAGTTGGGAGATTGGGATTGACCTGTATGCATGTATATGCATGAAATAGATAACTAAGAATAACCTGCTGTATAAAAAAATAAATAAAATTAAATTTCAAAATTTTTAAAAATAAAATTTAAAAATAAAACAGAAAAATGTTCTTCCATTCACACAGATGTATTTATATGAATGAATTATTTCCATGCTTATATCAATATATACATAAAAGAGGAATAAAATCTAACTCGAACCAAAAAAAAAAAACGGAACCTAACAGTTATACAGAGGAAAACCCTACCAAGGCACTTGCTCCAGCGGTAAACAATTCTGAAATTGGTCAGAGGTGGGGCATCATCTCTCATACAGCCAGCAGCCCCGCCCCCCACGCACGAAGCGTCCTCATCGCAAAGCTGGGGTACCGTGCCGAGGCCTCTGTGAGTAAACGTGAGCTGAGCCCCAGGCCAGCTGCTGCTGAAATTTTCCCTCCCTTCCCAGGTAAAACACCTGAATATGTACAAGGGCTTGAAAACCTAGAGGAAGGGCCGTGGAGCCACACCAGCGACAGCACGCTAGCCAACTTGGTGCCTGCAGGCCAGCCCGGATGGTCCTGGCCCCGGGCGCTCTTCTGGAAGCTTTCCATTTCCCTGCCTGAGATACCCCTCCTTTCCCGGCCCCCACTCCTTTTTTTCCTTCGTCAACTCAGCCGGGAGAGAAATTCCAGTGGAAGTTATGGGTGACACATCCTCTTCTTTACAGGTGGCAGCCTGGCAACTCCTGCAGAAAGTCCAGCAGAGCCCCACTCACACCGGGCCACCCACAAAGCCGTGGACCCTCACACCCTCCCACCAGCACAGCCCCGATACTGCTGACGGGGCAGAGAATATGGAGTCAGGCACAGCTGCAGGGGCTATTGCTGCCTGGAGTGCTGTTTATATTGACCTCAACCCAGGCACACCTGGGGAGGGCTTGCCGGCAGGGTCAGGCTGCCCAGGTCAGCAAATCCTCAGCCCTCAGGGAATCACACTGCAGAAAATGGACCTCGCTAAGACAGAATATTAGCCAAAGAAAAAAAGGACACAATGCCATTTGCAGCACCGTAGATGAGTCTAGAGGTAATCACGTGACTTGTAGTAAGTCAGAAACTGAAAGACACATATCGTATGATATCACTTATAGGTGTTACCTACAAATTGATACCAGGGCAGATATTTCCATGGAGAAGGGCAATCACAGATTCATTAAACAAACTTATGGTTCACCAATGGAAAGGTGTGAGGTTTGGATTCATTACGATATTGGGGTTAACAGACAGATACAAACACAGGTGAAATATATAATCACCAAAGACCTGCGGAATACCAAGAGAAGACTACTCAACATTCTGTCATAACGTACATGGGAAAAGGATCCCAGGAAGAACAGACATATGTATATGTGTAAAAGAAACACATCTTGCACACCAGAAACAAGCCAAACGTTGTAATCAAACTTGCTGTAATAAAAAATAAAAAAATTAAATTCAAAACACAAACAAGAAGTAGTGAGACAAACTTGAGGGGCTTTCTCCTGGCCCATTCCGTTCTAAATTCCAATCTAGAACGTGAATTCCATTGAGGCTCTGCTGCCCTAGTAACCAGAATTGGTATGGGAGAACTGCTGCCACATTGTGGCCGTTTCACACAACAGCAGCTTTAATCCCAGCGCTAATGGTCAGTGGATATTCTAAATCATGACAGGCCTGTAAATGACACCTGCCCTGAAAACAAATCCTGGGGTCATATATCGACCAAAAAATTCAAAAGACATCCATATTTCAAAATGACAGTTTCAAGAGGCATATTTTATGCACATTAGTGTTCTGCTTCTTTTGCTTTCTTTCTTTCTTGGTTAAAAAAATGGGAATGGAAAAAGGCAACCCTCAGAATGGGCGAAAACGTTCGCAAAAGAATCAATGGACAAAGGTTTAATCTCCAATATATATAAACAGCTCATGCAGCTTAATATTAATAAAACAAACAACCCAATACAAAAATGGGCAGAAGATCTAGACGTTTCTTCAAAGAAGACACAGAGATGGCCAAGACGCACATGAAAAGCTGCTCAACATCACTAATTATTAGAGAAATGCAAATCAAAACTACAATGAGGTATGACCTCACTCCTGTTAGAATCGGGATCATCAGAAAATCTACAAACAACACATTCTGGGGAGGGTGTGGACAAAAGGATCCCTCTTCCGCTATTGGTGGGCATGTAAATTGATACAGTCACTATGGAGAACAGTATGGAGGTTCCTTTAAAAAACTAAAAAGAGAATTACCATAGGATCCAGCAATCCCACTTCTGGGCATATACCCAGAGAAAACCATAAATCACAAAGACACATTCACCACAATGTTCATTGCAGCACTATTTACAATAGCCAGGGAATGGAAGCAACCTAAATGCCCACAGACAGACGAATGGAAAAAGATGTGGTACATATATGAAATGGAATATTACTGAGCCATAAAAAGGAATGAAACTGGGTCATTTGTAGAGAAGTCGATGGATCTAGAGACTGTCATACAGAGTGAAGTAAGTCAGAAAGAGAAAAACAAATATTGTATATTAATGCATATATGTGGAACCTAGAAAAATGGTACAAATGAACTAGTTTGCAGGGCAGAAATAGAGACAGAGGTAGAGAACAAACGTATGGACACCAAGTGGGGGAAGCCATGGGGTGGTGGTGGTGGGATGAGTTGGGAGATTGGGATTGACCTGTATGCATGTATATGCATGAAATAGATAACTAAGAATAACCTGCTGTATAAAAAAATAAATAAAATTAAATTTCAAAATTTTTAAAAATAAAATTTAAAAATAAAACAGAAAAATGTTCTTCCATTCACACAGATGTATTTATATGAATGAATTATTTCCATGCTTATATCAATATATACATAAAAGAGGAATAAAATCTAACTCGAACAAAAAAAAAAACGGAACCTAACAGTTATACAGAGGAAAACCCTACCAAGGCACTTGCTCCAGCGGTAAACAATTCTGAAATTGGTCAGAGGTGGGGAATCATCTCTCATACATCCAGCAGCCCCGCCCCCCCACGCAAGGAGCGTCCTCATCGCAAAGCTGGGGGACCGTGCCGAGGCCTCTGTGAGTAAACGTGAGCTGAGCCCCAGGCCAGCTGCTGCTGAAATTTTCCCTCCCTTCCCAGGTAAAACACCTGAATATGTACAAGGGCTTGAAAACCTAGAGGAAGGGCCGTGGAGCCACACCAGCGACAGCACGCTAGCCAACTTGGTGCCTGCAGGCCAGCCCGAATGGTCCTGGCCCCGGGCGCTCTTCTGGAAGCTTTCCATTTCCCTGCCTGAGATACCCCTCCTTTCCCGGCCCCCACTCCTTTTTTTCCTTCCTCACCTCAGCCGGGAGAGAAATTCCAGTGGAAGTTATGGGTGACACATCATCTTCTTTACAGGTGGCAGCCTGGCAACTCCGGCAGAAAGTCCAGCAGAGCCCCACTCACACCGGGCCACCCACAAAGCCGTGGACCCTCACACCCTCCCACCAGCACAGCCCCGAGACTGCTGACGGGGCAGAGAATATGGAGTCAGGCACAGCTGCAGGGGCTATTGCTGCCTGGAGTGCTGTTTATATTGACCTCAACCCAGGCACACCTGGGGAGGGCTTGCCGGCAGGGTCAGGCTGCCCAGGTCAGCAAATACTCAGCCCTCAGGGAATCACACTGCAGAAAATGGACCTCGCTAAGACAGAATATTAGCCAAAGAAAAAAAGGACACAATGCCATTTGCAGCACCGTAGATGAGTCTAGAGGTAATCACGTGACTTGTAGTAAGTCAGAAACTGAAAGACACATATCGTATGATATCACTTATAGGTGTTACCTACAAATTGATACCAGGGCAGATATTTCCATGGAGAAGGGCAATCACAGATTCATTAAACAAACTTATGGTTCACCAATGGAAAGGTGTGAGGTTTGGATGCATTACGATATTGGGGTTAACAGACAGATACAAACACAGGTGAAATATATAATCACCAAAGACCTGCGGAATACCAAGAGAAGACTACTCAACATTCTGTCATAACGTACATGGGAAAAGGATCCCAGGAAGAACAGACATATGTATATGTGTAAAAGAAACACATCTTGCACACCAAAAACAAGCCAAACGTTGTAATCAAACTTGCTGTAATAAAAAAATTAAAAAAATTAAATTCAAAACACGAACAATAAGTAGTGAGACAAACTTGAGGGGCTTTCTCCTGGCCCATTCCGTTCTAAATTCCAATCTAGAACGTGAATTCCTTTGAGGCTCTGCTGCCCTAGTAACCAGATTTGGTAAGGGAGAACTGCTTCCACCTTGTGGCCGTTTCACACAACAGCAGCTTTAATCCCAGCGCTAATGGTCAGTGGATATTCAAAATCATTAGAGGCCTGTAAATGACACCTGCCCTGAAAACAAATCCTGGAGTCATATATCGACCAAAAAATTCAAAAGACGTCCATATTTCAAAATGACAGTTTCAAGAGGCATATTTTACGCACATTAGTGTTGTGCTTCTTTTGCTTTCTTTCCTTCTTGGTTAAAAAAACGGGAATGGAAAAAGGCAACCCTCAGAATGGGCGAAAACGTTCGCAAAAGAATCAATGGACAAAGGTTTAATCTCCAATATATATAAAGAGCTCATGCAGCTTAATATTAATAAAACAAACAACCCAATACAAAAATGGGCAGAAGATCTAAATAGACGTTTCTTCAAAGAAGACACAGAGATGGCCAAGACGCACATGAAAAGCTGCTCAACATCACTAATTATTAGAGAAATGCAAATCAAAACTACAATGAGGTATGACCTCACTCCTGTTAGAATCGGGATCATCAGAAAATCTACAAACAACAAATACTGGGGACGGTGTGGACAAAAGGAACCCTCTTCCGCTATTGGTGGGCATGTAAATTGATACAGTCACTATGGAGAACAGTATGGAGGTTCCCTTAAATAACTAAAAAGAGAATTACCATAGAATCCAGCAATCCCACTTCTGGGCATATACCCAGAGAAAACCAAAAATCACAAAGACACATTCACCACAATGTTCATTGCAGCACTATTTACAATAGCCAGGGAATGGAAGCAACCTAAATGCCCACAGACAGACAAATGGAAAAAGATGTACATATATGAAATGGAATATTACTGAGCCATAAAAAGGAATGAAACTGCGTCATTTGTACAGAAGTCGATGGATCTATAGACTGTCATACAGAGTGAAGTAAGTCAGAAAGAGAAAAACAAATATTGTATATTAATGCATATATGTGGAACCTAGAAAAATGGTACAAATGAACTAGTTTGCAGGGCAGAAATAGAGACAGAGGTAGAGAACAAACGTATGGACACCAAGTGGGGGAAGCCATGGGGTGGTGGTGGTGGGATGAGTTGGGAGATTGGGATTGACCTGTATGCATGTATATGCATGAAATAGATAACTAAGAATAACCTGCTGTATAAAAAAATAAATAAAATTAAATTTCAAAATTTTTAAAAATAAAATTTAAAAATAAAACAGAAAAATGTTCTTCCATTCACACAGATGTATTTATATGAATGAATTATTTCCATGCTTATATCAATAAATACATAAAAGAGGAATAAAATCTAATTCGAACCAAAAAAAAAAAACCGGAACCTAACAGTTATACAGAGTAAAACCCTACCAAGGCACTTGCTCCAACGGTAAACAATTGTGAAATTGGTCAGAGGTGGGGAATCATCTCTCATACAGCCAGCAGCCCCGCCCCCCCACGCAAGGAGCGTCCTCATCGCAAAGCTGGGGGACCGTGCCGAGGCCTCTGTGAGTAAACGTGAGCTGAGCCCCAGGCCAGCTACTGTTGAAATTTTCCCTCCCTTTTCAGGTAAAACACCTGAATATGTTCAAGGGCTTGAAAACCTAGAGGAAGGGCCGTGGAACCACACCAGAGACAGCACGCTCGCCATCTTGGTGCCTGCAGGCCAGCCAGGATGGTCCTGGCCCCGGGCGCTCTTATGGAAGCTTTCCATTTCCCTCCCTGAGATACCCCTCCTGTCCCGGCCCCCACTCCTTTTTTTCCTTCCTCACCTCAGCCCGGAGAGAAATTCCAGTGGAAGTTATGGGTGACACATCCTCTTCTTTACAGGTGGCAGCCTGGCAACTCCTGCAGAAAGTCCAGCAGAGCCGCACTCACACCGGGCCACCCACAAAGCCGTGGACCCTCACACCCTCCCACCAGCACAGCCCCGAGACTGCTGACGGGGCAGAGAATATGCAGTCAGGCACAGCTGCAGGGGCTATTGCTGCCTGGAGTGCTGTTTATATTGACCTCAACCCAGGCACACCTGGGGAGGGCTTGCCGGCAGGGTCAGGCTGCCCAGGTCAGCTAATCCTCAGCCCTCAGGGAATCACATTGCAGAAAATGGACCTCGCTAAGACAGAATATTAGCCAAGGAAAAAAAGGACACAATGCCATTTGCAGCACCGTAGATGAGTCTAGAGGTAATCACGTGACTTGTAGTAAGTCAGAAACTGAAAGACACATATCGTATGATATCACTTATAGGTGTTACCTACAAATTGATACCAGGGCAGATATTTCCATGGAGAAGGGCAATCACAGATTCATTAAACAAACTTATGGTTCACCAATGGAAAGGTGTGAGGATTGGATTCATTACGATATTGGGGTTAACAGATAAACACAGGTGAAATATATAATCACCAAAGACCTACGGAATACCAAGAGAAGACTACTCAACATTCTGTCATAACGTACATGGGAAAAGGATCCCAGGAAGAACAGACATATGTATATGTGTAAAAGAAACACATCTTGCACACCAAAAACAAGCCAAACGTTGTAATCAAACTTGCTGTAATAAAAAATAAAAAAATTAAATTCAAAACACAAACAAGAAGTAGTGAGACAAACTTGAAGGGCTTTCTCCTGGCCCATTCCGTTCTAAATTCCAATCTAGAACGTGAATTCCATTGAGGCTCTGCTGCCCTAGTAACCAGATTTGGTAAGGGAGAACTGCTGCCACCTTGTGGCCGTTTCACACAACAGCAGCTTTAATCCCAGCGCTAATGGTCAGGGGATATTCAAAATCATTAGAGGCCTGTAAATGACACCTGCCCTGAAAACAAATCCTGGGGTCATATATCAACCAAAAAATTCAAAAGACGTCCATATTTCAAAATGACAGTTTCAAGAGGCATATTTTACGCACATTAGTGTTCTGCTTCTTTTGCTTTCTTTCTTTCTTGGTTAAAAAAACGGGAATGGAAAAAGGCAACCCTCAGAATGGGCGAAAACGTTCGCAAAAGAATCAATGGACAAAGGTTTAATCTCCAATATATATAAACAGCTCATGCAGCTTAATATTAATAAAACAAACAACCCAATACAAAAATGGGCAGAAGAACTAAATAGACGTTTCTGCAAAGAAGACACAGAGATGGCCAAGACACACATGAAAAGCTGCTCAACATCACTAATTATTAGAGAAATGCAAATCAAAACTACAATGAGGTATGACCTCACTCCTGTTAGAATCGGGATCATCAGAAAATCTACAAACAACAAATTCTGGGGACGATGTGGACAAAAGGAACCCTCTTCCGCTATTGGTGGGCATGTAAATTCATACAGTCACTATGGAGAACAGTATGGAGGTTCCTTTAAAAAACTAAAAAGAGAATTACCATAGGATCCAGCAATCCCACTTCTGGGCATATACCCAGAGAAAACCATAAATCACAAAGACACATTCACCACAATGTTCATTGCAGCACTATTTACAATAGCCAGGGAATGGAAGCAACCTAAATGCCCACAGACAGACGAATGGAAAAAGATGTGGTACATATATGAAATGGAATATTACTGAGCCATAAAAAGGAATGAAACTGGGTCATTTGTAGAGAAGTCGATGGATCTAGAGACTGTCATACAGAGTGAAGTAAGAAAGAGAAAAACAAATATTGTATATTAATGCATATATGTGGAACCTAGAAAAATGGTACAAATGAACTAGTTTGCAGGGCAGAAATAGAGACAGAGGTAGAGAACAAACGTATGGACACCAAGTGGGGGAAGCCATGGGGTGGTGGTGGTGGGATGAGTTGGGAGATTGGGATTGACCTGTATGCATGTATATGCATGAAATAGATAACTAAGAATAACCTGCTGTATAAAAAAATAAATAAAATTAAATTTCAAAATTTTTAAAAATAAAATTTAAAAATAAAACAGAAAAATGTTCTTCCATTCACACAGATGTATTTATATGAATGAATTATTTCCATGCTTATATCAATATATACATAAAAGAGGAATAAAATCTAACTCGAACCAAAAAAAAAAAACGGAACCTAACAGTTATACAGAGGAAAACCCTACCAAGGCACTTGCTCCAGCGGTAAACAATTCTGAAATTGGTCAGAGGTGGGGCATCATCTCTCATACAGCCAGCAGCCCCGCCCCCCACGCACGAAGCGTCCTCATCGCAAAGCTGGGGTACCGTGCCGAGGCCTCTGTGAGTAAACGTGAGCTGAGCCCCAGGCCAGCTGCTGCTGAAATTTTCCCTCCCTTCCCAGGTAAAACACCTGAATATGTACAAGGGCTTGAAAACCTAGAGGAAGGGCCGTGGAGCCACACCAGCGACAGCACGCTAGCCAACTTGGTGCCTGCAGGCCAGCCCGGATGGTCCTGGCCCCGGGCACTCTTCTGGAAGCTTTCCATTTCCCTGCCTGAGATACCCCTCCTTTCCCGGCCCCCACTCCTTTTTTTCCTTCGTCAACTCAGCCGGGAGAGAAATTCCAGTGGAAGTTATGGGTGACACATCCTCTTCTTTACAGGTGGCAGCCTGGCAACTCCTGCAGAAAGTCCAGCAGAGCCCCACTCACACCGGGCCACCCACAAAGCCGTGGACCCTCACACCCTCCCACCAGCACAGCCCCGATACTGCTGACGGGGCAGAGAATATGGAGTCAGGCACAGCTGCAGGGGCTATTGCTGCCTGGAGTGCTGTTTATATTGACCTCAACCCAGGCACACCTGGGGAGGGCTTGCCGGCAGGGTCAGGCTGCCCATGTCAGCAAATCCTCAGCCCTCAGGGAATCACACTGCAGAAAATGGACCTCGCTAAGACAGAATATTAGCCAAGGAAAAAAAGGACACAATGCCATTTGCAGCACCGTAGATGAGTCTAGAGGTAATCACGTGACTTGTAGTAAGTCAGAAACTGAAAGACACATATCGTATGATATCACTTATAGGTGTTACCTACAAATTGATACCAGGGCAGATATTTCCATGGACAAGGGCAATCACAGATTCATTAAACAAACTTATGGTTCACCAATGGAAAGGTGTGAGGATTGGATTCATTACGATATTGGGGTTAACAGACAGATACAAACACAGGTGAAATATATAATCACCAAAGACCTGCGGAATACCAAGAGAAGACTACTCAACATTCTGTCATAACGTACATGGGAAAAGGATCCCAGGAAGAACAGACATATGTATATGTGTAAAAGAAACACATCTTGCACACCAGAAACAAGCCAAACGTTGTAATCAAACTTGCTGTAATAAAAAATAAAAAAATTAAATTCAAAACACAAACAAGAAGTAGTGAGACAAACTTGAAGGGCTTTCTCCTGGCCCATTCCGTTCTAAATTCCAATCTAGAACGTGAATTCCATTGAGGCTCTGCTGCCCTAGTAACCAGATTTGGTAAGGGAGAACTGCTGCCACCTTGTGGCCGTTTCACACAACAGCAGCTTTAATCCCAGCGCTAATGGTCAGGGGATATTCAAAATCATTAGAGGCCTGTAAATGACACCTGCCCTGAAAACAAATCCTGGGGTCATATATCAACCAAAAAATTCAAAAGACGTCCATATTTCAAAATGACAGTTTCAAGAGGCATATTTTACGCACATTAGTGTTCTGCTTCTTTTGCTTTCTTTCTTTCTTGGTTAAAAAAACGGGAATGGAAAAAGGCAACCCTCAGAATGGGCGAAAACGTTCGCAAAAGAATCAATGGACAAAGGTTTAATCTCCAATATATATAAACAGCTCATGCAGCTTAATATTAATAAAACAAACAACCCAATACAAAAATGGGCAGAAGAACTAAATAGACGTTTCTGCAAAGAAGACACAGAGATGGCCAAGACACACATGAAAAGCTGCTCAACATCACTAATTATTAGAGAAATGCAAATCAAAACTACAATGAGGTATGACCTCACTCCTGTTAGAATCGGGATCATCAGAAAATCTACAAACAACAAATTCTGGGGACGATGTGGACAAAAGGAACCCTCTTCCGCTATTGGTGGGCATGTAAATTCATACAGTCACTATGGAGAGCAGTATGGAGGTTCCTTTAAAAAACTAAAAAGAGAATTACCATAGGATCCAGCAATCCCACTTCTGGGCATATACCCAGAGAAAACCATAAATCACAAAGACACATTCACCACAATGTTCATTGCAGCACTATTTACAATAGCCAGGGAATGGAAGCAACCTAAATGCCCACAGACAGACGAATGGAAAAAGATGTGGTACATATATGAAATGGAATATTACTGAGCCATAAAAAGGAATGAAACTGGGTCATTTGTAGAGAAGTCGATGGATCTAGAGACTGTCATACAGAGTGAAGTAAGAAAGAGAAAAACAAATATTGTATATTAATGCATATATGTGGAACCTAGAAAAATGGTACAAATGAACTAGTTTGCAGGGCAGAAATAGAGACAGAGGTAGAGAACAAACGTATGGACACCAAGTGGGGGAAGCCATGGGGTGGTGGTGGTGGGATGAGTTGGGAGATTGGGATTGACCTGTATGCATGTATATGCATGAAATAGATAACTAAGAATAACCTGCTGTATAAAAAAATAAATAAAATTAAATTTCAAAATTTTTAAAAATAAAATTTAAAAATAAAACAGAAAAATGTTCTTCCATTCACACAGATGTATTTATATGAATGAATTATTTCCATGCTTATATCAATATATACATAAAAGAGGAATAAAATCTAACTCGAACCAAAAAAAAAAAACGGAACCTAACAGTTATACAGAGGAAAACCCTACCAAGGCACTTGCTCCAGCGGTAAACAATTCTGAAATTGGTCAGAGGTGGGGCATCATCTCTCATACAGCCAGCAGCCCCGCCCCCCACGCACGAAGCGTCCTCATCGCAAAGCTGGGGTACCGTGCCGAGGCCTCTGTGAGTAAACGTGAGCTGAGCCCCAGGCCAGCTGCTGCTGAAATTTTCCCTCCCTTCCCAGGTAAAACACCTGAATATGTACAAGGGCTTGAAAACCTAGAGGAAGGGCCGTGGAGCCACACCAGCGACAGCACGCTAGCCAACTTGGTGCCTGCAGGCCAGCCCGGATGGTCCTGGCCCCGGGCACTCTTCTGGAAGCTTTCCATTTCCCTGCCTGAGATACCCCTCCTTTCCCGGCCCCCACTCCTTTTTTTCCTTCGTCAACTCAGCCGGGAGAGAAATTCCAGTGGAAGTTATGGGTGACACATCCTCTTCTTTACAGGTGGCAGCCTGGCAACTCCTGCAGAAAGTCCAGCAGAGCCCCACTCACACCGGGCCACCCACAAAGCCGTGGACCCTCACACCCTCCCACCAGCACAGCCCCGATACTGCTGACGGGGCAGAGAATATGGAGTCAGGCACAGCTGCAGGGGCTATTGCTGCCTGGAGTGCTGTTTATATTGACCTCAACCCAGGCACACCTGGGGAGGGCTTGCCGGCAGGGTCAGGCTGCCCATGTCAGCAAATCCTCAGCCCTCAGGGAATCACACTGCAGAAAATGGACCTCGCTAAGACAGAATATTAGCCAAGGAAAAAAAGGACACAATGCCATTTGCAGCACCGTAGATGAGTCTAGAGGTAATCACGTGACTTGTAGTAAGTCAGAAACTGAAAGACACATATCGTATGATATCACTTATAGGTGTTACCTACAAATTGATACCAGGGCAGATATTTCCATGGACAAGGGCAATCACAGATTCATTAAACAAACTTATGGTTCACCAATGGAAAGGTGTGAGGATTGGATTCATTACGATATTGGGGTTAACAGACAGATACAAACACAGGTGAAATATATAATCACCAAAGACCTGCGGAATACCAAGAGAAGACTACTCAACATTCTGTCATAACGTACATGGGAAAAGGATCCCAGGAAGAACAGACATATGTATATGTGTAAAAGAAACACATCTTGCACACCAGAAACAAGCCAAACGTTGTAATCAAACTTGCTGTAATAAAAAATAAAAAAATTAAATTCAAAACACAAACAAGAAGTAGTGAGACAAACTTGAGGGGCTTTCTCCTGGCCCATTCCGTTCTAAATTCCAATCTAGAACGTGAATTCCATTGAGGCTCTGCTGCCCTAGTAACCAGAATTGGTATGGGAGAACTGCTGCCACATTGTGGCCGTTTCACACAACAGCAGCTTTAATCCCAGCGCTAATGGTCAGTGGATATTCTAAATCATGACAGGCCTGTAAATGACACCCGCCCTGAAAACAAATCCTGGGGTCATATATCGACCAAAAAATTCAAAAGACATCCATATTTCAAAATGACAGTTTCAAGAGGCATATTTTACGCACATTAGTGTTCTGCTTCTTTTGCTTTCTTTCTTTCTTGGTTAAAAAAATGGGAATGGAAAAAGGCAACCCGCAGAATGGGCGAAAACGTTCGCAAAAGAATCAATGGACAAAGCTTTAATCTCCAATATATATAAACAGCTCATGCAGCTTAATATTAATAAAACAAACAACCCAATACAAAAATGGGCAGAAGAACTAAATAGACGTTTCTTCAAAGAAGACACAGAGATGGCCAAGACGCACATGAAAAGCTGCTCAACATCACTAATTATTAGAGAAATGCAAATCAAAACTACAATGAGGTATGACCTCACTCCTGTTAGAATCGGGATCATCAGAAAATCTACAAACAACAAATTCTGGGGAGGGTGTGGACAAAAGGATCCCTCTTCCGCTATTGGTGGGCATGTAAATTGATACAGTCACTATGGAGAACAGTATGGAGGTTCCTTTAAAAAACTAAAAAGAGAATTACCATAGGATCCAGCAATCCCACTTCTGGGCATATACCCAGAGAAAACCATAAATCACAAAGACACATTCACCACAATGTTCATTGCAGCACTATTTACAATAGCCAGGTAATGGAAGCAAACTAAATGCCCACAGACAGACGAATGGATAAAGATGTGGTACATATATAAAATGGAATATTACTGAGCCATAAAAAGGAATGAAACTGGGTCATTTGTAGAGAAGTCGATGGATCTAGAGACTGTCATACAGAGGGAAGTAAGTCAGAAAGAGAAAAACAAATATTGTATATTAATGCACATATGTGGAAACTAGAAAAATGGTACAAATGAACTAGTTTGCAGGGCAGAAATAGAGACAGAGGTAGAGAACAAACGTATGGACACCAAGTGGGGGAAGCCATGGGGTGGTGGTGGTGGGATGAGTTGGGAGATTGGGATTGACCTGTGTACATGTATATGCATGAAATAGATAACTAAGAATAACCTGCTGTATAAATAAATAAATAAAATTAAATTTCAAAATTTTTAAAAATAAAATTTAAAAATAAAACAGGAAAAAGTTCTTCCATTCACACAGATGTATTTATATGAATGAATTATTTCCATGCTTATATTAATAAATACATAAAAGAGGAATAAAATCTAACTCGAACCAAAAAAAAAAAACCGGAAACTAACAGTTATACAGAGTAAAACCCTACCAAGGCACTTGCTCCAGCGGTAAACAATTCTGAAATTGGTCAGAGGTGGGGAATCATCTCTCATACAGCCAGCAGCCCCGCCCCCCCACGCAAGGAGCGTCCTCATCGCAAAGCTGGGGGACCGTGCCAAGGCCTCTGTGAGTAAACGTGAGCTGAGCCCCAGGCCAGCTGCTGTTGAAATTTTCCCTCCCTTCCCAGGTAAAACACCTGAATATGTACAAGTGCTTGAAAACCTAGAGGAAGGGCCATGCAGCCACACCAGCGACAGCACGCTGTCCAACTTGGTGCCTGCAGGCCAGCCAGGATGGTCCTGGCCCCAGGCGCTCTTCTGGAAGCTTTCCATTACCCTGCCTGAGATACCCCTCCTGTCCTGGCCCCCACTCCTTTTTTTCCTTCCTCACCTCAGCCCGGAGAGAAATTCCAGTGGAAGTTATGGGTGACACATCCTCTTCTTTACAGGTGGCAGCCTGGCAACTCCTGCAGAAAGTCCAGCAGAGCCCCACTCACACCGGGCCACCCACAAAGCCGTGGACCCTCACACCCTCCCACCAGCACAGCCCCGAGACTGCTGACAGGGCTGAGAATATGGAGTCAGGCACAGCTGCAGGGGCTATTGCTGCCTGGAGTGCTGTTTATATTGACCTCAACCCAGGCACACCTGGGGAGGGCTTGCCGGCAGGGTCAGGCTGCCCAGGTCAGCTAATCCTCAGCCCTCAGGGAATCACATTGCAGAAAATGGACCTCGCTAAGACAGAATATTAGCCAAGGAAAAAAAGGACACAATGCCATTTGCAGCACCGTAGATGAGTCTAGAGGTAATCACGTGACTTGTAGTAAGTCAGAAACGGAAGGTCACATATCGTATGATATCACTTATAGGTGTTACCTACAAATTGATACCAGGGCAGATATTTCCATGGAGAAGGGCAATCACAGATTCATTAAACAAACTTATGGTTCACCAATGGAAAGGTGTGAGGTTTGGATTCATTACGATATTGGGGTTAACAGACAGATACAAACACAGGTGAAATATATAATCACCAAAGACCTACGGAATACCAAGAGAAGACTACTCAACATTCTGTCATAACGTACAAGGGAAAAGGATCCCAGGAAGAACAGACATATGTATATGTGTAAAAGAAACACATCTTGCACACCAAAAACAAGCCAAAGGTTGTAATCAAACTTGCTGTAATAAAAAAATTAAAAAAATTAAATTCAAAACACGAACAAGAAGTAGTGAGACAAACTTGAGGGGCTTTCTCCTGGCCCATTCCGTTCTAAATTCCAATCTAGAACGTGAATTCCATTGAGGCTCTGCTGCCCTAGTAACCAGATTTGGTAAGGGAGAACTGCTGCCACCTTGTGGCCGTTTCACACAACAGCAGCTTTAATCCCAGCGCTAGTGGTCAGTGGATATTCAAAATCATTAGAGGCCTGTAAATGACACCTGCCCTGAAAACAAATCCTGGGGTCATATATCAACCAAAAAATTCAAAAGACGTCCATATTTCAAAATGACAGTTTCAAGAGGCATATTTTACGCACATTAGTGTTCTGCTTCTTTTGCTTTCTTTCTTTCTTGGTTAAAAAAACGGGAATGGAAAAAGGCAACCCTCAGAATGGGCGAAAACGTTCGCAAAAGAATCAATGGACAAAGGTTTAATCTCCAATATATATAAACAGCTCATGCAGCTTAATATTAATAAAACAAACAACCCAATACAAAAATGGGCAGAAGATCTAAATAGACGTTTCTTCCAAGAAGACACAGAGATGGCCAAGACGCACATGAAAAGCTGCTCAACATCACTAATTATTAGAGAAATGCAAATCAAAACTACAATGAGGTATGACCTCACTCCTGTTAGAATCGGGATCATCAGAAAATCTACAAACAACAAATTCTGGGGACGATGTGGACAAAAGGAACCTTCTTCCACTATTGGTGGGCCTGTAAATTGATACAGTCACTATGGAGAACAGTATGGAGGTTCCTTTAAAAAACTAAAAAGAGAATTACCATAGGATCCAGCAATCCCACTTCTGGGCATATACCCAGAGAAAACCATAAATCACAAAGACACATTCACCACAATGTTCATTGCAGCACTATTTACAATAGCCAGGGAATGGAAGCAACCTAAATGCCCACAGACAGACAAATGGAAAAAGATGTGGTACATATATGAAATGGAATATTACTGAGCCATAAAAAGGAATGAAACTGGGTCGTTTGTAGAGAAGACGATGGATCTAGAGACTGTCATACAGAGTGAAGTAAGTCAGAAAGAGAAAAACAAATATTGTATATTAATGCATATATGTGGAACCTAGAAAAATGGTACAAATGAACTAGTTTGCAGGGCAGAAATAGAGACAGAGGTAGAGAACAAACGTATGGACACCAAGTGGGGGAAGCCATGGGGTGGTGGTGGTTGGATGAGTTGGGAGATTGGGATTGACCTGTATGCATGTATATGCATGAAATAGATAACTAAGAATAACCTGCTGTATAAAAAAATAAATAAAATTAAATTTCAAAATTTTTAAAAATAAAATTTAAAAATAAAACAGAAAAATGTTCTTCCATTCACACAGATGTATTTATATGAATGAATTATTTCCATGCTTATATCAATATATACATAAAAGAGGAATAAAATCTAACTCGAACAAAAAAAAAAAACGGAACCTAACAGTTATACAGAGGAAAACCCTACCAAGGCACTTGCTCCAGCGGTAAACAATTCTGAAATTGGTCAGAGGTGGGGCATCATCTCTCATACAGCCAGCAGCCCCGCCCCCCACGCACGAAGCGTCCTCATTGCAAAGCTGGGGTACCGTGCCGAGGCCTCTGTGAGTAAACTTGAGCTGAGCCCCAGGCCAGCTGCTGCTGAAATTTTCCCTCCCTTCCCAGGTAAAACACCTGAATATGTACAAGGGCTTGAAAACCTAGAGGAAGGGCCGTGGAGCCACACCAGCGACAGCACGCTAGCCAACTTGGTGCCTGCAGGCCAGCCCGGATGGTCCTGTCCCCGGGCGCTCTTCTGGAAGCTTTCCATTTCCCTGCCTGAGATACCCCTCCTTTCCCGGCCCCCACTCCTTTTTTTCCTTCCTCACCTCAGCCGGGAGAGAAATTCCAGTGGAAGTTATGGGTGACACATCCACTTCTTTACAGGTGGCAGCCTGGCAACTCCTGCAGAAAGTCCAGCAGAGCCCCACTCACACCGGGCCACCCACAAAGCCGTGGACGCTCACACCCTCCCACCAGCACAGCCCCGAGACTGCTGACGGGGCAGAGAATATGGAGTCAGGCACAGCTGCAGGGGCTATTGCTGCCTGGAGTGCTGTTTATATTGACCTCAACCCAGGCACACCTGGGGAGGGCTTGCCGGCAGGGTCAGGCTGCCCAGGTCAGCAAATCCTCAGCCCTCAGGGAATCACACTGCAGAAAATGGACCTCGCTAAGACACAATATTAGCCAAAGAAAAAAAGGACACAATGCCATTTGCAGCACCGTAGATGAGTCTAGAGGTAATCACGTGACTTGTAGTAAGTCAGAAACTGAAAGACACATATCGTATGATATCACTTATAGGTGTTACCTACAAATTGATACCAGGGCAGATATTTCCATGGAGAAGGGCAATCACAGATTCATTAAACAAACTTATGGTTCACCAATGGAAAGGTGTGAGGATTGGATTCATTACGATATTGGGGTTAACAGACAGATACAAACACAGGTGAAATATATAATCACCAAAGACCTGCGGAATACCAAGAGAAGACTACTCAACATTCTGTCATAACGTACATGGGAAAAGGATCCCAGGAAGAACAGACATATGTATATGTGTAAAAGAAACACATCTTGCACACCAGAAACAAGCCAAACGTTGTAATGAAACTTGCTGTAATAAAAAATAAAAAAATTAAATTCAAAACACAAACAAGAAGTAGTGAGACAAACTTGAGGGGCTTTCTCCTGGCCCATTCCGTTCTAAATTCCAATCTAGAACGTGAATTCCATTGAGGCTCTGCTGCCCTAGTAACCAGAATTGGTATGGGAGAACTGCTGCCACCTTGTGGCCGTTTCACACAACAGCAGCTTTAATCCCAGCGCTAATGGTCAGTGGATATTCAAAATCATTAGAGGCCTGTAAATGACACCTGCCCTGAAAACAAATCCTGGGGTCATATATCAACCAAAAAATTCAAAAGACGTCCATATTTCAAAATGACAGTTTCAAGAGGCATATTTTACGCACATTAGTGTTCTGCTTCTTTTGCTTTCTTTCTTTCTTGGTTAAAAAAACGGGAATGGAAAAAGGCAACCCTCAGAATGGGCGAAAACGTTCGCAAAAGAATCAATGGACAAAGGTTTAATCTCCAATATATATAAAGAGCTCATGCAGCTTAATATTAATAAAACAAACAACCCAATACAAAAATGGGCAGAAGATCTAAATAGACGTTTCTTCAAAGAAGACACAGAGATGGCCAAGACGCACATGAAAAGCTGCTCAACATCACTAATTATTAGAGAAATGCAAATCAAAACTACAATGAGGTATGACCTCACTCCTGTTAGAATCGGGATCATCAGAAAATCTACAAACAACAAATTCTGGGGAGGGTGTGGACAAAAGGATCCCTCTTCCGCTATTGGTGGGCATGTAAATTGATACAGTCACTATGGAGAACAGTATGGAGGTTCCTTTAAAAAACTAAAAACAGAATTACCATAGGATCCAGCAATCCCACTTCTGGGCATATACCCAGAGAAAACCATAAATCACAAAGACACATTCACCACAATGTTCATTGCAGCACTATTTACAATAGCCAGGTAATGGAAGCAAACTAAATGCACACAGACAGACGAATGGATAAAGATGTGGTACATATATAAAATGGAATATTACTGAGCCATAAAAAGGAATGAAACTGGGTCATTTGTAGAGAAGTCGATGGATCTAGAGACTGTCATACAGAGGGAAGTAAGTCAGAAAGAGAAAAACAAATATTGTATATTAATGCACATATGTGGAAACTAGAAAAATGGTACAAATGAACTAGTTTGCAGGGCAGAAATAGAGACAGAGGTAGAGAACAAACGTATGGACACCAAGTGGGGGAAGCCATGGGGAGGTGGTGGTGGTGGGATGAGTTGGGAGATTGGGATTGACCTGTATGCATGTATATGCATGAAATAGATAACTAAGAATAACCTGCTGTATAAAAAAATAAATAAAATTAAATTTCAAAATTTTTAAAAATAAAATTTAAAAATAAAACAGAAAAATGTTCTTCCATTCACACAGATGTATTTATATGAATGAATTATTTCCATGCTTATATCAATATATACATAAAAGAGGAATAAAATCTAACTCGAACAAAAAAAAAAAAAACGGAACCTAACAGTTATACAGAGGAAAACCCTACCAAGGCACTTGCTCCAGCGGTAAACAATTCTGAAATTGGTCAGAGGTGGGGAATCATCTCTCATACAGCCAGCAGCCCCGCCCCCCCACGCAAGGAGCGTCCTCATCGCAAACCTGGGGGACCGTGCCGAGGCCTCTGTGAGTAAACGTGAGCTGAGCCCCAGGCCAGCTGCTGCTGAAATTTTCCCTCCCTTCCCAGGTAAAACACCTGAATATGTACAAGGGCTTGAAAACCTAGAGGAAGGGCCGTGGAGCCACACCAGCGACAGCACGCTAGCCAACTTGGTGCCTGCAGGCCAGCCCGGATGGTCCTGGCCCCGGGCGCTCTTCTGGAAGCTTTCCATTTCCCTGCCTGAGATACCCCTCCTTTCCCGGCCCCCACTCCTTTTTTTCCTTCCTCACCTCAGCCGGGAGAGAAATTCCAGTGGAAGTTATGGGTGACACATCCTCTTCTTTACAGGTGGCAGCCTGGCAACTCCGGCAGAAAGTCCAGCAGAGCCCCACTCACACCGGGCCACCCACAAAGCCGTGGACCCTCACACCCTCCCACCAGCACAGCCCCGAGACTGCTGACGGGGCAGAGAATATGGAGTCAGGCACAGCTGCAGGGGCTATTGCTGCCTGGAGTGCTGTTTATATTGACCTCAACCCAGGCACACCTGGGGAGGGCTTGCCGGCAGGGTCAGGCTGCCCAGGTCAGCAAATCCTCAGCCCTCAGGGAATCACACTGCAGAAAATGGACCTCGCTAAGACAGAATATTAGCCAAAGAAAAAAAGGACACAATGCCATTTGCAGCACCGTAGATGAGTTTAGAGGTAATCACGTGACTTGTAGTAAGTCAGAAACTGAAAGACACATATCGTATGATATCACTTATAGGTGTTACCTACAAATTGATAACAGGGCAGATATTTCCATGGAGAAGGGCAATCACAGATTCATTAAACAAACTTATGGTTCACCAATGGAAAGGTGTGAGGTTTGGATTCATTACGATATTGGGGTTAACAGACAGATACAAACACAGGTGAAATATATAATCACCAAAGACCTACGGAATACCAAGAGAAGACTACTCAACATTCTGTCATAACGTACATGGGAAAAGGATCCCAGGAAGAACAGACATATGTATATGTGTAAAAGAAACACATCTTGCACACCAAAAACAAGCCAAACGTTGTAATGAAACTTGCTGTAATAAAAAAATTAAAAAAATTAAATTCAAAACACGAACAAGAAGTAGTGAGACAAACTTGAGGGGTTTTCTCCTGGCCCATTCCGTTCTAAATTCCAATCTAGAACGTGAATTCCTTTGAGGCTCTGCTGCCCTAGTAAACAGATTTGGGAAGGGAGAACTGCTTCCACCTTGTGGCCGTTTCACACAACAGCAGCTTTAATCCCAGTGCTAATGGTCAGTGGATATTCAAAATCATTAGAGGCCTGTAAATGACACCTGCCCTGAAAACAAATC
Organism: Mesoplodon bidens; assembly: GCF_964165515.1. Lineage (NCBI taxonomy): Eukaryota > Metazoa > Chordata > Mammalia > Artiodactyla > Ziphiidae > Mesoplodon > Mesoplodon bidens. The sequence goes on from NW_027671923.1 coordinate 465,728, forward strand.
CTGGAGTCATATATCGACCAAAAAATTCAAAAGACGTCCATATTTCAAAATGACAGTTTCAAGAGGCATATTTTACGCACATTAGTGTTCTGCTTCTTTTGCTTTCTTTCTTTCTTGGTTAAAAAACGGGAATGGAAAAAGGCAACCCTCAGAATGGGCGAAAACGTTCGCAAAAGTATCAATGGACAAAGGTTTAATCTCCAATATATATAAAGAGCTCATGCAGCTTAATATTAATAAAACAAACAACCCAATACAAAAATGGGCAGAAGATCTAAATAGACGTTTCTTCCAAGAAGACACAGAGATGGCCAAGACGCACATGAAAAGCTGCTCAACATCACTAATTATTAGAGAAATGCAAATCAAAACTACAATGAGGTATGACCTCACTCCTGTTAGAATCGGGATCATCAGAGAATCTACAAACAACAAATTCTGGGGACGGTGTGGACAAAAGGAACCCTCTTCCGCTATTGGTGGGCATGTAAATTGATACAGTCACTATGGAGAACAGTATGGAGGTTCCCTTAAATAACTAAAAAGAGAATTACCATAGAATCCAGCAATCCCACTTCTGGGCATATACCCAGAGAAAACCATAAATCACAAAGACACATTCACCACAATGTTCATTGCAGCACTATTTACAATAGCCAGGTAATGGAAGCAACCTAAATGCCCACAGACAGACGAATGGATAAAGATGTGGTACATATATAAAATGGAATATTACTCAGCCATAAAAAGGAATGAAACTGGGTCATTTGTAGAGAAGTCGATGGATCTAGAGACTGTCATACAGAGGGAAGTAAGTCAGAAAGAGAAAAACAAATATTGTATATTAATGCACATATGTGGAAACTAGAAAAATGGTACAAATGAACTAGTTTGCAGGGCAGAAATAGAGACAGAGGTAGAGAACAAACGTATGGACACCAAGTGGGGGAAGCCATGGGGTGGTGGTGGTGGGATGAGTTGGGAGATTGGGATTGACCAGTATACATGTATATGCATGAAATAGATAACTAAGAATAACCTGCTGTATAAAAAAATAAATAAAATTAAATTTCAAAATTTTTAAAAATAAAATTTGAAAATAAAACAGGAAAAAGTTCTTCCATTCACACAGGTATATTTATATGAATGAATTATTTCCATGCTTATATCAATAAATACATAAAAGACGAATAAAATCTAACTCGAACCAAAAAAAAAAATCCGGAACCTAACAGTTATACAGAGTAAATCCCTACAAAGGCACTTGCTCCAGAGGTAAACAATTCTGAAATTGGTCAGAGGTGGGGAATCATCTCTCATACAGCCACCAGCCCAGCCCCCCCACGCAAGGATCATCCTCATCGCAAAGCTGGGGGACCGTGCCGAGGCCTCTGTGAGTAAACGTGAGCTGAGCCCCAGGCCAGCTGCTGTTGAAATTTTCCCTCCCTTCCCAGGTAAAACACCTGAATATGTACAAGTGCTTGAAAACCTAGAGGAAGGGCCATGGAGCCACACCAGCGACAGCACGCTGGCCAACTTGGTGCCTGCAGGCCAGCCAGGATGGTCCTGGCCCCGGGCGCTCTTCTGGATGCTTTCCATTTCCCTGCTTGAGATACCCCTCCTGTCCCGGCCCCCACTCCTTTTTTTCCTTCGTCACCTCAGCCCGGAGAGAAATTCCAGTGGAAGTTATGGGTGACACATCCTCTTCTTTACAGGTGGCAGCCTGGCAACTCCTGCAGGAAGTCAAGCAGAGCCCCACTCACACCGGGCCACCCACAAAGCCGTTGACCCTCACACCCTCCCACCATCACAGCCCCGAGACTGCTGACGGGGCAGAGAATATGGAGTCAGGCACAGCTGCAGGGGCTATTGCTGCCTGGAATGCTGTTTATATTGACCTCAACCCAGGCACACCTGGGGATGGCTTGCCGGCAGGGTCAGGCTGCCCAGGTCAGCTAATCCTCAGCCCTCAGGGAATCACATTGCAGAAAATGGACCTCGCTAAGACAGAATATTAGCCAAGGAAAAAAAGGACACAATGCCATTTGCAGCACCGTAGATGAGTCTAGAGGTAATCACGTGACTTGTAGTAAGTCAGAAACTGAAAGACACATATCGTATGATATCACTTATAGGTGTTACCTACAAATTGATACCAGGGCAGATATTTCCATGGAGAAGGGCAATCACAGATTCATTAAACAAACTTATGGTTCACCAATGGAAAGGTGTGAGGATTGGATTCATTACGATATTGGGGTTAACAGACAGATACAAACTCAGGTGAAATATATAATCACCAAAGACCTACGGAATACCAAGAGAAGACTACTCAACATTCTGTCATAACGTACATGGGAAAAGGATCCCAGGAAGAACAGACATATGTATATGTGTAAAAGAAACACATCTTGCACACCAAAAACAAGCCAAACGTTGTAATCAAACTTACTGTAATAAAAAAATTAAAAAAATTAAATTCAAAACACGAACAAGAAGTAGTGAGACAAACTTGAGGGGCTTTCTCCTGGCCCATTCCGTTCTAAATTCCAATCTAGAACGTGAATTCCATTGAGGCTCTGCTGCCCTAGTAACCAGATTTGATAAGGGTGAACTGCTGCCACCTTGTGGCCGTTTCACACAACAGCAGCTTTCATCCCAGCGCTAATGGTCAGTGGATATTCAAAATCATGACAGGCCTGTAAATGACACCTGCCCTGAAAACAAATCCTGGGGTCATATATCGACCAAAAAATTCAAAAGACGTCCATATTTCAAAATGACAGTTTCAAGAGGCATATTTTACACAAATTAGTGTTCTGCTTCTTTTGCTTTCTTTCTTTCTTGGTTAAAAAAACGGGAATGGAAAAAGGCAACCCTCAGAATGGACGAAAACGTTCGCAAAAGAATCAATGGACAAAGGTTTAATCTCCAATATATATAAACAGCTCATGCAGCTTAATATTAATAAAACAAACAACCGAATACAAAAATGGGCAGAAGATCTAAATAGACGTTTCTTACAAGAAGACACAGAGATGGCCAAGACGCACATGAAAAGCTGCTCAACATCACTAATTATTAGAGAAATGCAAATCAAAACTACAATGATGTATGACGTGACTCCTGTTAGAATCGGGATCATCAGAAAATCTACAAACAACAAATTCTGGGGACGGTGTGGACAAAAGGAACCCTCTTCCGCTATTGGTGGGCATGTAAATTGATACAGTCACTATGGAGAACAGTATGGAGGTTCCTTTAAAAAACTAAAAAGAGAATTACCATAGGATCCAGCAATCCCACTTCTGGGCATATACCCAGAGAAAACCATAAATCACAAAGACACATTCACCACAATATTCATTGCAGCACTATTTACAATAGCCAGGTAATGGAAGCAACCTAAATGCCCACAGACAGACGAATGGATAAAGATGTGGTACATATATAAAATGGAATATTACTGAGCCATAAAAAGGAATGAAACTGGGTCATTTGTAGGGAAGTCGATGGATCTAGAGACTGTCATACAGAGGGAAGTAAGTCAGAAAGAGAAAAACAAATATTGTATATTAATGCATATATGTGGAACCTAGAAAAATGGTACAAATGAACTAGTTTGCAGGGCAGAAATAGAGACAGAGGTAGAGAACAAACGTATGGACACCAAGTGGGGGAAGCCATGGGGTGGTGGTGGTGGGATGAGTTGGGAGATTGGGATTGACCTGTATGCATGTATATGCATGAAATAGATAACTAAGAATAACCTGCTGTATAAAAAAATAAATAAAATTAAATTTCAAAATTTTTAAATATAAAATTTAAAAATAAAACAGAAAAATGTTCTTCCATTCACACAGATGTATTTATATGAATGAATTATTTCCATGCTTATATCAATAAATAGATAAAAGAGGAATAAAATCTAACTCGAACCAAAAAAAAAAAACCGGAACCTAACAGTTATACAGAGTAAATCCCTACAAAGGCACTTGCTCCAGAGGTAAACAATTCTGAAATTGGTCAGAGGTGGGGAATCATCTCTCATACAGCCACCAGCCCCACACCCCACGCAAGGAGCATCCTCATCGCAAAGCTGGGGGACAGTGCCGAGGCCTCTGTGAGTAAACGTGAGCTGAGCCCCAGGCCAGCTGCTGTTGAAATTTTCCCTCCCTTCCCAGGTAAAACACCTGAATATGTACAAGTGCTTGAAAACCTAGAGGAAGGGCCATGGAGCCACACCAGCGACAGCACGCTGGCCAACTTGGTGCCTGCAGGCCAGCCAGGATGGTCCTGGCCCCGGGCGCTCTTCTGGAAGCTTTCCATTTCCCTGCCTGAGATACCCCTCCTGTCCCGGCCCCCCCTCCTTTTTTTCCTTCCTCACCTCAGCCCGGAGAGAAATTCCAGTGGAAGTTATGGGTGACACATCCTCTTCTTTACAGGTGGCAGCCTGGCAACTCCTGCAGAAAGTCAAGCAGAGCCCCACTCACACCGGGCCACCCACAAAGCCGTGGACCCTCACACCCTCCCACCAGCACAGCCCCGAGACTGCTGACGGGGCAGAGAATATGGAGTCAGGCACAGCTGCAGGGGCTATTGCTGCCTGGAGTGCTGTTTATATTGACCTCAACCCAGGCACACCTGGGGAGGGCTTGCCGGCAGTGTCAGGCTGCCCAGGTCAGCTAATCCTCAGCCCTCAGGGAATCACATTGCAGAAAATGGACCTCGCTAAGACAGAATATTAGCCAAGGAAAAAAAGGACACAATGCCATTTGCAGCACCGTAGATGAGTCTAGAAGTAATCACGTGACTTGTAGTAAGTCAGAAACTGAAAGACACATATCGTATGATATCACTTATAGGTGTTACCTACAAATTGATACCAGGGCAGATATTTCCATGGAGAAGGGCAATCACAGATTCATTAAACAAACTTATGGTTCACCAATGGAAAGGTGTAAGGATTGGATTCATTACGATATTGGGGTTAACAGACAGATACAAACACAGGTGAAATATATAATCACCAAAGACCTACGGAATACCAAGAGAAGACTACTCAACATTCTGTCATAACGTACATGGGAAAAGGATCCCAGGAAGAACAGACATATGTATATGTGTAAAAGAAACACATCTTGCACACCAAAAACAAGCCAAACGTTGTAATCAAACTTGCTGTAATAAAAAATAAAAAAATTAAATTCAAAACACGAACAAGAAGTAGTGAGACAAACTTGAGGGGCTTTCTCCTGGCCCATTCCGTTCTAAATTCCAATCTAGAACGTGAATTCCATTGAGGCTCTGCTGCCCTAGTAACCAGATTTGGTAAGGGAGAACTGCTGCCACCTTGTGGCCGTTTCACACAACAGCAGCTTTCATCCCAGCGCTAATGGTCAGTGGATATTCAAAATCATGACAGGCCTGTAAATGACACCTGCCCTGAAAACAAATCCTGGGGTCATATATCGACCAAAAAATTCAAAAGACGTCCATATTTCAAAATGACAGTTTCAAGAGGCATATTTTACGCACATTAGTGTTCTGCTTCTTTTGCTTTCTTTCTTTCTTGGTTAAAAAAACGGGAATGGAAAAAGGCAACCCTCAGAATGGACGAAAACGTTCGCAAAAGAATCAATGGACAAAGGTTTAATCTCCAATATATATAAACAGCTCATGCAGCTTAATATTAATAAAACAAACAACCCAATACAAAAATGGGCAGAAGATCTAAATAGACGTTTCTTCCAAGAAGACACAGAGATGGCCAAGACGCACATGAAAAGCTGCTCAACATCACTAATTATTAGAGAAATGCAAATCAAAACTACAATGATGTATGACGTGACTCCTGTTAGAATCGGGATCATCAGAAAATCTACAAACAACAAATTCTGGGGACGGTGTGGACAAAAGGAACCCTCTTCCGCTATTGGTGGGCATGTAAATTGATACAGTCACTATGGAGAACAGTATGGAGGTTCCTTTAAAAAACTAAAAAGAGAAATACCATAGGATCCAGCAATCCCACTTCTGGGCATATACCCAGAGAAAACCATAAATCACAAAGACACATTCACCACAATATTCATTGCAGCACTATTTACAATAGCCAGGTAATGGAAGCAACCTAAATGCCCACAGACAGACGAATGGATAAAGATGTGGTACATATATAAAATGGAATATTACTGAGCCATAAAAAGGAATGAAACTGGGTCATTTGTAGAGAAGTCGATGGATCTAGAGACTGTCATAGAGAGGGAAGAAGTCAGAAAGAGAAAAACAAATATTGTATATTAATGCATATAGGTGGAACCTAGAAAAATGGTACAAATGAACTAGTTTGCAGGGCAGAAATAGAGACAGAGGTAGAGAACAAACGTATGGACACCAAGTCGGGGAAGAGATGGCGTGGTGCTGGTGGGATGAGTAGGGAGATTGGGATTGACCTGTATACATGTATATGCATGAAATAGATAACTAAGAATAACCTGCTGTATAAAAAAATAAATAAAATTAAATTTCAAAATTTTTAAAAATAAAATTTAAAAATAAAACAGGAAAAAGTTCTTCCATTCACACAGATGTATTTATATGAATGAATTATTTCCATGCTTATATCAATAAATACATAAAAGAGGAATAAAATCTAACTCGAACCAAAAAAAAAAAACCCGGAACCTAACAGTTATACAGAGTAAATCCCTACAAAGGCACTTGCTCCAGCGGTAAACAATTCTGAAATTGGTCAGAGGTGGGGAATCATCTCTCATACAGCCAGCAGCCCTGCCCCGCCACGCAAGGAGCGTCCTCATCGCAAAGCTGGGTGACCGTGCCGAGGCCTCTGTGAGTAAACGTGAGCTGAGCCCCAGGCCAGCTGCTGTTGAAATTTTCCCTCCCTTCCCAGGTAAAACACCTGAATATGTACAAGTGCTTGAAAACCTAGAGGAAGGGCCATGGAGCCACACCAGCGACAGCACGCTGGCCAACTTGGTGCCTGCAGGCCAGCCAGGATGGTCCTGGCCGCGGGCGCTCTTCTGGAAGCTTTCCATTTCCCTGCCTGAGATACCCCTCCTGTCCCGGCCCCCACTCCTTTTTTTCCTTCCTCACCTCAGCCCGGAGAGAAATTCCAGTGGAAGTTATGGGTGACACATCCTCTTCTTTACAGGTGGCAGCCTGGCAACTCCTGCAGAAAGTCCAGCAGAGCCCCACTCACACCGGGCCACCCACAAAGCCGTGGACCCTCACACCCTCCCACCAGCACAGCCCCGAGACTGCTGACGGGGCAGAGAATATGGAGTCAGGCACAGCTGCATGGGCTATTGCTGCCTGGAGTGCTGTTTATATTGACCTCAACCCAGGCACACCTGGGGAGGGCTTGCCGGCAGGGTCAGGCTGCCCATGTCAGCTAATCCTCAGCCCTCAGGGAATCACATTGCAGAAAATGGACCTCGCTAAGACAGAATATTCGCCAAGGAAAAAAAGCACACAATGCCATTTGCAGCACCGTAGATGAGTCTAGAGGTAATCACGTGACTTGTAGTAAGTCAGAAAGTGAAAGATACATATCATATCATATCACTTATAGGTGTTACCTATAAATTGATACCAGGGCAGATATTTCCATGGAGAAGGGCAATCACAGATTCATTAAACAAACTTATGGTTCACCAAAGGAAAGGTGTGAGGATTGAATTCATTACGATATTGGGGTTAACAGACAGATACAAACACATGTGAAATATATAATCACCAAAGACCTACGGAATACCAAGAGAAGACTACTCAACATTCTGTCATAACGTACATGGGAAAAGGATCCCAGGAAGAACAGACATATGTATATGTGTAAAAGAAACACATCTTGCACACCAAAAACAAGCCAAACGTTGTAATCAAACTTGCTGTAATAAAAAATAAAAAAATTAAATTCAAAACACGAACAAGAAGTAGTGAGACAAACTTGAGGGGCTTTCTCCTGGCCCATTCCGTTCTAAATTCCAATCTAGAACGTGAATTCCATTGAGGCTCTGCTGCCCTAGTAACCAGATTTGGTAAGGGAGAACTGCTTCCACCTTGTGGCCGTTTCACACAACAGCAGCTTTCATCCCAGCGCTAATGGTCAGTGGATATTCAAAATCATGACAGGCCTGTAAATGACACCTGCCCTGAAAACAAATCCTGGGGTCATATATCGACCAAAAAATTCAAAAGACGTCCATATTTCAAAATGACAGTTTCAAGAGGCATATTTTACGCACATTAGTGTTCTGCTTCTTTTGCTTTCTTTCTTTCTTGGTTAAAAAAACGGGAATGGAAAAAGGCAACCCTCAGAATGGACGAAAACGTTCGCAAAAGAATCAATGGACAAAGGTTTAATCTCCAATATATATAAACAGCTCATGCAGCTTAATATTAATAAAACAAACAACCCAATACAAAAATGGGCAGAAGATCTAAATAGACGTTTCTTCCAAGAAGACACAGAGATGGCCAAGACGCACATGAAAAGCTGCTCAACATCACTAATTATTAGAGAAATGCAAATCAAAACTACAATGATGTATGACGTGACTCCTGTTAGAATCGGGATCATCAGAAAATCTACAAACAACAAATTCTGGGGACGGTGTTGACAAAAGGAACCCTCCCGCTATTGGTGGGCATGTAAATTGATACAGTCACTATGGAGAACAGTATGGAGGTTCCTTTAAAAAACTAAAAAGAGAAATACCATAGGATCCAGCAATCCCACTTCTGGGCATATACCCAGAGAAAACCATAAATCACAAAGACACATTCACCACAATATTCATTGCAGCACTATTTACAATAGCCAGGTAATGGAAGCAACCTAAATGCCCACAGACAGACGAATGGATAAAGATGTGGTACATATATAAAATGGAATATTACTGAGCCATAAAAAGGAATGAAACTGGGTCATTTGTAGAGAAGTCGATGGATCTAGAGACTGTCATACAGAGGGAAGAAGTCAGAAAGAGAAAAACAAATATTGTATATTAATGCATATAGGTGGAACCTAGAAAAATGGTACAAATGAACTAGTTTGCAGGGCAGAAATAGAGACAGAGGTAGAGAACAAACGTATGGACACCAAGTGGGGGAAGAGATGGCGTGGTGGTGGTGGGATGAGTTGGGAGATTGGGATTGACCTGTATACATGTATATGCATGAAATAGATAACTAAGAATAACCTGCTGTATAAAAAAATAAATAAAATTAAATTTCAAAATTTTTAAAAATAAAATTTAAAAATAAAACAGGAAAAAGTTCTTCCATTCACACAGATGTATTTATATGAATGAATTATTTCCATGCTTATATCAATATATACATAAAAGAGGAATAAAATCTAACTCGAACCAAAAAAAAAAAAACCGGAACCTAACAGTTATACAGAGTAAATCCCTACAAAGGCACTTGCTCCAGCGGTAAACAATTCTGAAATTGGTCAGAGGTGTGGAATCATCTCTCATACAGCCAGCAGCCCTGCCCCGCCACGCAAGGAGCGTCCTCATCGCAAAGCTGGGTGACCATGCCGAGGCCTCTGTGAGTAAACGTGAGCTGAGCCCCAGGCCAGCTGCTGTTGAAATTTTCCCTCCCTTCCCAGGTAAAACACCTGAATATGTACAAGTGCTTGAAAACTTAGAGGAAGGGCCATGGAGCCACACCAGCGACAGCACGCTGGCCAACTTGATGCCTGCAGGCCAGCCAGGATGGTCCTGGCCCCGGGCGCTCTTCTGGAAGCTTTCCATTTCCCTGCCTGAGATACCCCTCCTGTCCCGGCCCCCACTCCTTTTTTTCCTTCCTCACCTCAGCCCGGAGAGAAATTCCAGTGGAAGTTATGGGTGACACATCCTCTTCTTTACAGGTGGCAGCCTGGCAACTCCTGCAGAAAGTCCAGCAGAGCCCCACTCACACCGGGCCACCCACAAAGCCGTGGACACTCACACCCTCCCACCAGCACAGCCCCGAGACTGCTGACGGGGCAGAGAATATGGAGTCAGGCACAGCTGCAGGGGCTATTGCTGCCTGGAGTGCTGTTTATATTGACCTCAACCCAGGCACACCTGGGGAGGGCTTGCCGGCAGGGTCAGGCTGCCCATGTCAGCTAATCCTCAGCCCTCAGGGAATCACATTGCAGAAAATGGAACTCGCTAAGACAGAATATTCGCCAAGGAAAAAAAGCACACAATGCCATTTGCAGCACCGTAGATGAGTCTAGAGGTAATCACGTGACTTGTAGTAAGTCAGAAAGTGAAAGATACATATCATATCATATCACTTATAGGTGTTACCTATAAATTGATACCAGGGCAGATATTTCCACGGAGAAGGGCAATCACAGATTCATTAAACAAACTTATGGTTCACCAAAGGAAAGGTGTGAGGATTGAATTCATTACGATATTGGGGTTAACAGACAGATACAAACACAGGTGAAATATATAATCACCAAAGACCTACGGAATACGAAGAGAAGACTACTCAACATTCTGTCATAACGTACATGGGAAAAGGATCCCAGGAAGAACAGACATATGTATATGTGTAAAAGAAACACATCTTGCACACCAAAAACAAGCCAAACGTTGTAATCAAACTTGCTGTAATAAAAAATAAAAAAAATAAATTCAAAACACAAACAAGAAGTAGTGAGACAAACTTGAGGGGCTTTCTCCTGGCCCATTCCGTTCTAAATTCCAATCTAGAACGTGAATTCCATTGAGGCTCTGCTGCCCTAGTAACCAGATTTGGTAAGGGAGAACTGCTTCCACCTTGTGGCCGTTTCACACAACAGCAGCTTTCATCCTAGCGCTAATGGTCAGTGGATATTCAAAATCATGACAGGCCTGTAAATGACACCTGCCCTGAAAACAAATCCTGGGGTCATATATCGCCCAAAAAATTCAAAAGACGTCCATATTTCAAAATGACAGTTTCAAGAGGCATATTTTACGCACATTAGTGTTCTGCTTCTTTTGCTTTCTTTCTTTCTTGGTTAAAAAAACGGGAATGGAAAAAGGCAACCCTCAGAATGGGCGAAAACGTTCGCAAAAGAATCAATGGACAAAGGTTTAATCTCCAATATATATAAACAGCTCATGCAGCTTAATATTAATAAAACAAACAACCCAATACAAAAATGGGCAGAAGATCTAAATAGACGTTTCTTCCAAGAAGACACAGAGATGGCCAAGACGCACATGAAAAGCTGCTCAACATCACTAATTATTAGAGAAATGCAAATCAAAACTACAATGAGGTATGACCTCACTCCTGTTAGAATCGGGATCATCAGAAAATCTACAAACAACAAATTCTGGGGAGGGTGTGGACAAAAGGAACCCTCTTCCGCTATTGGTGGGCATGTAAATTGATACAGTAACTATGGATAACAGTAATGAGGTTCCTTTAAAAAACTAAAAAGAGAATTACCATAGGATCCAGCAATCCCACTTCTGGGCATATACCCAGAGAAAACCATAAATCACAAAGACACATTCACCACAATGTTCATTGCAGCACTATTTACAATAGCCAGGTAATGGAAGCAACCTAAATGCCCACAGACAGACGAATGGATAAAGATGTGGTACATATATAAAATGGAATATTACTGAGCCATAAAAAGGAATGAAACTGGGTCATTTGTAGAGAAGTCGATGGATCTAGAGACTGTCATACAGAGTGAAGTAAGTCAGAAAGAGAAAAACAAATATTGTATATTAATGCACATATGTGGAAACTAGAAAAATGGTACAAATGAACTAGTTTGCAGGGCAGAAATAGAGACAGAGGTAGAGAACAAACGTATGGACACCAAGTGGGGGAAGCCATGGGGTGGTGGTGGTGGGATGAGTTGGGAGATTGGGATTGACCTGTATACATGTATATGCATGAAATAGATAACTAAGAATAACCTGCTGTATAAAAAAATAAATAAAATTAAATTTCAAAATTTTTAAAAAGAAAATTTAAAAATAAAACAGGAAAAAGTTCTTCCATTCACACAGATGTATTTATATGAATGAATTATTTCCATGCTTATATCAATAAATACATAAAAGAGGAATAAAATCTAACTCGAACCAAAAAAAAAAAAAAACCGGAACCTAACAGTTATACAGAGTAAATCCCTACCAAGGCACTTGCTCCAGCAGTAAACAAATCTGAAATTGGTCAGAGGTGGGGAATCATCTCTCATACAGCCACCAGCCCCGCCCCCCCACGCAAGGAGCGTCCTCATCGCAAAGCTGGGGGACCATGCCGAGGCCTCTGTGAGTAAACGTGAGCTGAGCCCCAGGCCAGCTGCTGTTGAAATTTTCCCTCCCTTCCCAGGTAAAACACCTGAATATGTACAAGTGCTTGAAAACCTAGAGGAAGGGCCATGGAGCCACACCAGCGACAGCTTCTGGCCAACTTGGTGCCTGCAGGCCAGCCAGGATGGTCCTGGTCCCGGGCGCTCTTCTGGAAGCTTTCCATTTCCCTGCCTGAGATACCCCTCCTGTCCCGGCCCCCACTCCTTTTTTTCCTTCCTCACCTGAGCCCGGAGAGAAATTCCAGTGGAAGTTATGGGTGACACATCCTCTTCTTTACAGGTGGCAGCCTGGCAACTCCTGCAGAAAGTCCAGCAGAGCCCCACTCACACCGGGCCACCCACAAAGCCGTGGACCCTCACACCCTCCCACCAGCACAGCCCCGAGACTGCTGACGGGGCAGAGAATATGGAGTCAGGCACAGCTGCAGGGGCTATTGCTGCCTGGAGTGCTGTTTATATTGACCTCAACCCAGGCACACCTGGGGAGGGCTTGCCGGCAGGGTCAGGCTGCCCAGTTCAGCTACTCCTCAGCCCTCAGGGAATCACATTGGAGAAAATGGACCTCGCTAAGACAGAATATTAGCCAAAGAAAAAAAGGACACAATGCCATTTGCAGCACCGTAGATGAGTCTAGAGGTAATCACGTGACTTGTAGTAAGTCAGAAACTGAAAGACATATATCGTATGATATCACTTATAGGTGTTACGTACAAATTGATACCAGGGCAGATATTTCCATGGAGAAGGGCAATCACAGATTCATTAAACAAACTTATGGTTCACCAATGGAAAGGTGTGAGGATTGGATTCATTACGATATTGCGGTTAACAGACAGATACAAACACAGGTGAAATACATAATCACCAAAGACCTACGGAATACCAAGAGAAGACTACTCAACATTCTGTCATAACGTACATGGGAAAAGGATCCCAGGAAGAACAGACATATGTATATGTGTAAAAGAAACACATCTTGCACACCAAAAACAAGCCAAATGTTGTAATCAAACTTGCTGTAATAAAAAATAAAAAAAATAAATTCAAAACACAAACAAGAAGTAGTGAGACAAACTTGAGGGGCTTTCTCCTGGCCCATTCCGTTCTAAATTCCAATCTAGAACGTGAATTCCATTGAGGCTCTGCTGCCCTAGTAACCAGATTTGGTAAGGGAGAACTGCTGCCACCTTGTGGCCGTTTCACACAACAGCAGCTTTAATCACAGTGCTAATGGTCAGTGGATATTCAAAATCATTAGAGGCCTGTAAATGACACCTGCCCTGAAAACAAATCCTGGGGTCATATATCAACCAAAAAATTCAAAAGACGTCCATATTTCAAAATGACAGTTTCAAGAGGCATATTTTACGCACATTAGTGTTCTGCTTCTTTTGCTTTCTTTCTTTCTTGGTTAAAAAAACGGGAATGGAAAAAGGCAACCCTCAGAATGGGCGAAAACGTTCGCAAAAGAATCAATGGACAAAGGTTTAATCTCCAATATATATAAACAGCTCATGCAGCTTAATATTAATAAAACAAACAACCCAATACAAAAATGGGCAGAAGATCTAAATAGACGTTTCTTCAAAGAAGACACAGAGATGGCCAAGACGCACATGAAAAGCTGCTCAACATCACTAATTATTAGAGAAATGCAAATCAAAACTACAATGAGGTATGACCTCACTCCTGTTAGAATCGGGATCATCAGAAAATCTACAAACAACAAATTCTGGGGACGATGTGGACAAAAGGAACCCTCTTCCGCTATTGGTGGGCATGTAAATTGATACAGTCACTATGGAGAACAGTATGGAGGTTCCTTTAAAAAACTAAAAAGAGAATTACCATAGGATCCAGCAATCCCACTTCTGGGCATATACCCAGAGAAAACCATAAATCACAAAGACACATTCACCACAATGTTCATTGCAGCACTATTTACAATAGCCAGGGAATGGAAGCAACCTAAATGCCCACAGACAGACGAATGGAAAAAGATGTGGTACATATATAAAATGGAAAATTACTGAGACATAAAAAGGAATGAAACTGGGTCATTTGTAGAGAAGTCGATGGATCTAGAGACTGTCATACAGAGGGAAGTAAGTCAGAAAGAGAAAAACAAATATTGTATATTAATGCACATATGTGGAAACTAGAAAAATGGTACAAATGAACTAGTTTGCAGGGCAGAAATAGAGACAGAGGTAGAGAACAAACGTATGGACACCAAGTGGGGGAAGCCATGGGGTGGTGGTGGTGGGATGAGTTGGGAGATTGGGATTGACCAGTATACATGTATATGCATGAAATAGATAACTAAGAATAACCTTCTGTATAAAAAAGTAAATAAAATTAAATTTCAAAATTTTTAAAAATAAAATTTAAAAATAAAACAGGAAAAAGTTCTTCCATTCACACATATGTATATATATGAATGAATTATTTCCATGCTTATATCAATAAATACATAAAAGAGGAATAAAATCTAACTCGAACCAAGAAAAAAAATCCGGATCCTAACAGTTATACAGAGTAAATCCCTACCAAGGCACCTGCTGCAGCAGTAAACAATTCTGAAATTGGTCAGAGGTGGGGAATCATCTCTCATACAGCCAGCAGCCCCGCCCCCCCACGCAAGGAGCGTCCTCATCGCAAACCTGGGGGACCGTGCCGAGGCCTCTGTGAGTAAACGTGAGCTGAGCCCCAGGCCAGCTGCTGTTGAAATTTTCCCTCCCTTCCCAGGTAAAAGACCTGAATATGTACAAGTGCTTGAAAACCTAGAGGAAGGGCCATGGAGGCACACCAGCGACAGCACGCTGGCCAACTTGGTGCCTGCAGGCCAGCCAGGATGGTCCTGGCCCCGGGCGCTCTTCTGGAAGCTTTCCATTTCCCTGCCTGAGATACCCCTCCTGTCCCGGCCCCCACTCCTTTTTTTCCTTCCTCACCTCAGCCCGGAGAGAAATTCCAGTGGAAGTTATGGGTGACACATCCTCTTCTTTACAGGTGGCAGCCTGGCAACTCCTGCAGAAAGTCCAGCAGAGCCCCACTCACACCGGGCCACCCAAAAAGCCGTGGAACCTCACACCCTCCCACCAGCACAGCCCCGAGACTGCTGACGGGGCAGAGAATATGGAGTCAGGCACAGCTGCAGGGGCTATTGCTGCCTGGAGTGCTGTTTATGTTGACCTCAACCCAGGCACACCTGGGGAGGGCTTGCCAGCAGGGTCAGGCTGCCCATGTCAGCTAATCCTCAGCCCTCAGGGAATCACACTGCAGAAAATGGACCTCGCTAAGACAGAATATTAGCCAAGGAAAAAAAGGACACAATGCCATTTGCAGCACCGTAGATGAGTCTAGAGGTAATCACGTGACTTGTAGTAAGTCAGAAACTGAAAGACACATATCGTATGATATCACTTATAGGTGTTACCTACAAATTGATACCAGGGCAGATATTTCCATGGAGAAGGGCAATCACAGATTCATTAAACAAACTTATGGTTCACCAATGGAAAGGTGTGAGGATTGGATTCATTACGATATTGGGGTTAACAGACAGATACAAACACAGGTGAAATATATAATCACCAAAGACCTGCGGAATACCAAGAGAAGACTACTCAACATTCTGTCATAACGTACATGGGAAAAGGATCCCAGGAAGAACAGACATATGTATATGTGTAAAAGAAACACATCTTGCACACCAGAAACAAGCCAAACGTTGTAATCAAACTTGCTGTAATAAAAAATAAAAAAATTAAATTCAAAACACAAACAAGAAGTAGTGAGACAAACTTGAGGGGCTTTCTCCTGGCCCATTCCGTTCTAAATTCCAATCTAGAACGTGAATTCCATTGAGGCTCTGCTGCCCTAGTAACCAGAATTGGTATGGGAGAACTGCTGCCACATTGTGGCCGTTTCACACAACAGCAGCTTTAATCCCAGCGCTAATGGTCAGTGGATATTCTAAATCATGACAGGCCTGTAAATGACACCTGCCCTGAAAACAAATCCTGGGGTCATATATCGACCAAAAAATTCAAAAGACATCCATATTTCAAAATGACAGTTTCAAGAGGCATATTTTACGCACATTAGTGTTCTGCTTCTTTTGCTTTCTTTCTTTCTTGGTTAAAAAAATGGGAATGGAAAAAGGCAACCCTCAGAATGGGCGAAAACGTTCGAAAAAGAATCAATGGACAAAGCTTTAATCTCCAATATATATAAACAGCTCATGCAGCTTAATATTAATAAAACAAACAACCCAATACAAAAATGGGCAGAAGAACTAAATAGACGTTTCTTCAAAGAAGACACAGAGATGGCCAAGACGCACATGAAAAGCTGCTCAACATCACTAATTATTAGAGAAATGCAAATCAAAACTACAATGAGGTATGACCTCACTCCTGTTAGAATCGGGATCATCAGAAAATCTACAAACAACAAATTCTGGGGAGGGTGTGGACAAAAGGATCCCTCTTCCGCTATTGGTGGGCATGTAAATTGATACAGTCACTATGGAGAACAGTATGGAGGTTCCTTTAAAAAACTAAAAAGAGAATTACCATAGGATCCAGCAATCCCACTTCTGGGCATATACCCAGAGAAAACCATAAATCACAAAGACACATTCACCACAATGTTCATTGCAGCACTATTTACAATAGCCAGGGAATGGAAGCAACCTAAATGCCCACAGACAGACGAATGGAAAAAGATGTGGTACATATATGAAATGGAATATTACTGAGCCATAAAAAGGAATGAAACTGGGTCATTTGTAGAGAAGTCGATGGATCTAGAGACTGTCATACAGAGTGAAGTAAGAAAGAGAAAAACAAATATTGTATATTAATGCATATATGTGGAACCTAGAAAAATGGTACAAATGAACTAGTTTGCAGGGCAGAAATAGAGACAGAGGTAGAGAACAAACGTATGGACACCAAGTGGGGGAAGCCATGGGGTGGTGGTGGTTCGATGAGTTGGGAGATTGGGATTGACCTGTATGCATGTATATGCATGAAATAGATAACTAAGAATAACCTGCTGTATAAAAAAATAAATAAAATTAAATTTCAAAATTTTTAAAAATAAAATTTAAAAATAAAACAGAAAAATGTTCTTCCATTCACACAGATGTATTTATATGAATGAATTATTTCCATGCTTATATCAATATATACATAAAAGAGGAATAAAATCTAACTCGAACAAAAAAAAAAACGGAACCTAACAGTTATACAGAGGAAAACCCTACCAAGGCACTTGCTCCAGCGGTAAACAATTCTGAAATTGGTCAGAGGTGGGGCATCATCTCTCATACAGCCAGCAGCCCCGCCCCCCACGCACGAAGCGTCCTCATCGCAAAGCTGGGGTACCGTGCCGAGGCCTCTGTGAGTAAACGTGAGCTGAGCCCCAGGCCAGCTGCTGCTGAAATTTTCCCTCCCTTCCCAGGTAAAACACCTGAATATGTACAAGGGCTTGAAAACCTAGAGGAAGGGCCGTGGAGCCACACCAGCGACAGCACGCTAGCCAACTTGGTGCCTGCAGGCCAGCCCGGATGGTCCTGGCCCCGGGCGCTCTTCTGGAAGCTTTCCATTTCCCTGCCTGAGATACCCCTCCTTTCCCGGCCCCCACTCCTTTTTTTCCTTCGTCAACTCAGCCGGGAGAGAAATTCCAGTGGAAGTTATGGGTGACACATCCTCTTCTTTACAGGTGGCAGCCTGGCAACTCCTGCAGAAAGTCCAGCAGAGCCCCACTCACACCGGGCCACCCACAAAGCCGTGGACCCTCACACCCTCCCACCAGCACAGCCCCGAGACTGCTGACGGGGCAGAGAATATGGAGTCAGGCACAGCTGCAGGGGCTATTGCTGCCTGGAGTGCTGTTTATATTGACCTCAACCCAGGCACACCTGGGGAGGGCTTGCCGGCAGGGTCAGGCTGCCCAGGTCAGCTAATCCTCAGCCCTCAGGGAATCACACTGCAGAAAATGTACCTCGCTAAGACAGAATATTAGCCAAAGAAAAAAAGGACACAATGCCATTTGCAGCACCGTAGATGAGTCTAGAGGTAATCACGTGACTTGTAGTAAGTCAGAAACTGAAAGACACATATCGTATGATATCACTTATAGGTGTTACCTACAAATTGATACCAGGGCAGATATTTCCATGGAGAAGGGCAATCACAGATTCATTAAACAAACTTATGGTTCACCAATGGAAAGGTGTGAGGTTTGGATTCATTACGATATTGGGGTTAACAGACAGATACAAACACAGGTGAAATATATAATCACCAAAGACCTGCGGAATACCAAGAGAAGACTACTCAACATTCTGTCATAACGTACATGGGAAAAGGATCCCAGGAAGAACAGACATATGTATATGTGTAAAAGAAACACATCTTGCACACCAGAAACAAGCCAAACGTTGTAATCAAACTTGCTGTAATAAAAAATAAAAAAATTAAATTCAAAACACAAACAAGAAGTAGTGAGACAAACTTGAGGGGCTTTCTCCTGGCCCATTCCGTTCTAAATTCCGATCTAGAACGTGAATTGCATTGAGGCTCTGCTGCCCTAGTAACCAGAATTGGTATGGGAGAACTGCTGCCACATTGTGGCCGTTTCACACAACAGCAGCTTTAATCCCAGCGCTAATGGTCAGTGGATATTCTAAATCATGACAGGCCTGTAAATGACACCTGCCCTGAAAACAAATCCTGGGGTCATATATCGACCAAAAAATTCAAAAGACATCCATATTTCAAAATGACAGTTTCAAGAGGCATATTTTACGCACATTAGTGTTCTGCTTCTTTTGCTTTCTTTCTTTCTTGGTTAAAAAAATGGGAATGGAAAAAGGCAACCCTCAGAATGGGCGAAAACGTTCGCAAAAGAATCAATGGACAAAGCTTTAATCTCCAATATATATAAACAGCTCATGCAGCTTAATATTAATAAAACAAACAACCCAATACAAAAATGGGCAGAAGATCTAAATAGACGTTTCTTCAAAGAAGACACAGAGATGGCCAAGACGCACATGAAAAGCTGCTCAACATCACTAATTATTAGAGAAATGCAAATCAAAACTACAATGAGGTATGACCTCACTCCTGTTAGAATCGGGATCATCAGAAAATCTACAAACAACAAATTCTGGGGAGGGTGTGGACAAAAGGATCCCTCTTCCGCTATTGGTGGGCATGTAAATTGATACAGTCACTATGGAGAACAGTATGGAGGTTCCTTTAAAAAACTAAAAAGAGAATTACCATAGGATCCAGCAATCCCACATCTGGGCATATACCCAGAGAAAACCATAAATCACAAAGACACATTCACCACAATGTTCATTGCAGCACTATTTACAATAGCCAGGGAATGGAAGCAAACTAAATGCCCACAGACAGACGAATGGATAAAGATGTGGTACATATATAAAATGGAATATTACTGAGCCATAAAAAGGAATGAACCTGGGTCATTTGTAGAGAAGTCGATTGATCTAGAGACTGTCATACAGAGGGAAGTAAGTCAGAAAGAGAAAAACAAATATTGTATATTAATGCACATATGTGGAAACTAGAAAAATGGTACAAATGAACTAGTTTGCAGGGCAGAAATAGAGACAGAGGTAGAGAACAAACGTATGGACACCAAGTGGGGGAAGCCATGGGGTGGTGGTGGTGGGATGAGTTGGGAGATTGGGATTGACCTGTATGCATGTATATGCATGAAATAGATAACTAAGAATAACCTGCTGTATAAAAAAATAAATAAAATTAAATTTCAAAATTTTTAAAAATAAAATTTAAAAATAAAACAGGAAAACGTTCTTCCATTCACACAGATGTATTTATATGAATGAATTATTTCCATGCTTATATCAATAAATACATAAAAGAGGAATAAAATCTAACTCGAACCAAAAAAAAAAAAAACGGAACCTAACAGTTATACAGAGTAAATCCCTACCAAGGCACTTGCTCCAGCGGTAAACAATTCTGAAATTGGTCAGAGGTGGGGAATCATCTCTCATACAGCCAGCAGCCCCGCCCCCCCACGCAAGGAGCGTCCTCATCGCAAAGCTGGGGGACCGTGCCGAGGCCTCTGTGAGTAAACGTGAGCTGAGCCCCAGGCCAGCTGCTGTTGAAATTTTCCCTCCCTTCCCAGGTAAAACACCTGAATATGTACAAGTGCTTGAAAACCTAGAGGAAGGGCCATGCAGCCACACCAGCGACAGCACGCTGTCCAACTTGGTGCCTGCAGGCCAGCCAGGATGGTCCTGGCCCCTGGCGCTCTTCTGGAAGCTTTCCATTTCCCTGCCTGAGATACCCCTCCTGTCCCGGCCCACACTCCTTTTTTTCCTTCCTCACCTCAGCCCGGAGAGAAATTCCAGTGGAAGTTATGGGTGACACATCCTCTTCTTTACAGGTGGCAGCCTGGCAACTCCTGCAGAAAGTCCAGCAGAGCCCCACTCACACCGGGCCACCCACAAAGCCGTGGACCCTCACACCCTCCCACCAGCACAGCCCCGAGACTGCTGACAGGGCTGAGAATATGGAGTCAGGCACAGCTGCAGGGGCTATTGCTGACTGGAGTGCTGTTTATATTGACCTCAACCCAGGCACACCTGGGGAGGTCTTGCCGGCAGGGTCAGGCTGCCCAGGTCAGCTAATCCTCAGCCCTCAGGGAATCACATTGCAGAAAATGGACCTCGCTAAGACAGAGTATTAGCCAAGGAAAAAAAGGACACAATGCCATTTGCAGCACCGTAGATGAGTCTAGAGGTAATCACGTGACTTGTAGTAAGTCAGAAACTGAAAGACACATATCGTATGATATCACTTATAGGTGTTACCTACAAATTGATACCAGGGCAGATATTTCCATGGAGAAGGGCAATCACAGATTCATTAAACAAACTTATGGTTCACCAATGGAAAGGTGTGAGGATTGGATTCATTACGATATTGGGGTTAACAGACAGATACAAACACAGGTGAAATATATAATCACCAAAGACCTACGGAATACCAAGCGAAGACTACTCAACATTCTGTCATAACGTACAAGGGAAAAGGATCCCAGGAAGAACAGACATATGTATATGTGTAAAAGAAACACATCTTGCACACCAGAAACAAGCCAAAGGTTGTAATCAAACTTGCTGTAATAAAAAAATTAAAAAAATTAAATTCAAAACACGAACAAGAAGTAGTGAGACAAACTTGAGGGGCTTTCTCCTGGCCCATTCCGTTCTAAATTCCAATCTAGAACGTGAATTCCATTGAGGCTCTGCTGCCCTAGTAACCAGATTTGGTAAGGGAGAACTGCTGCCACCTTGTGGCCGTTTCACACAACAGCAGCTTTAATCACAGCGCTAATGGTCAGTGGATATTCAAAATCATTAGAGGCCTGTAAATGACACCTGCCCTGAAAAGAAATCCTGGGGTCATATATCAACCAAAAAATTCAAAAGACGTCCATATTTCAAAATGACACTTTCAAGAGGCATATTTTACGCACATTAGTGTTCTGCTTCTTTTGCTTTCTTTCTTTCTTGGTTAAAAAAACGGGAATGGAAAAAGGCAACCCTCAGAATGGGCGAAAACGTTCGCAAAAGAATCAATGGACAAAGGTTTAATCTCCAATATATATAAACAGCTCATGCAGCTTAATATTAATAAAACAAACAACCCAATACAAAAATGGGCAGAAGATCTAAATAGACGTTTCTTCAAAGAAGACACAGAGATGGCCAAGACGCACATGAAAAGCTGCTCAACATCACTAATTATTAGAGAAATGCAAATCAAAACTACAATGAGGTATGACCTCACTCCTGTTAGAATCGGGATCATCAGAAAATCTACAAACAACAAATTCTGGGGACGATGTGGACAAAAGGAACCCTCTTCCGCTATTGGTGGGCATGTAAATTGATACAGTCACTATGGAGAACAGTATGGAGGTTCCTTTAAAAAACTAAAAAGAGAATTACCATAGGATCCAGCAATCCCACTTCTGGGCATATACCCAGAGAAAACCATAAATCACAAAGACACATTCACCACAATGTTCATTGCAGCACTATTTACAATAGCCAGGGAATGGAAGCAACCTAAATGCCCACAGACAGACGAATGGAAAAAGATGTGGTACATATATAAAATGGAATATTACTGAGCCATAAAAAGGAATGAAACTGGGTCATTTGTAGAGAAGTCGATGGATCTAGAGACTGTCATACAGAGGGAAGTAAGTCAGAAAGAGAAAAACAAATATTGTATATTAATGCACATATGTGGAAACTAGAAAAATGGTACAAATGAACTAGTTTGCAGGGCAGAAATAGAGACAGAGGTAGAGAACAAACGTATGGACACCAAGTGGGGGAAGCCATGGGGTGGTGGTGGTGGGATGAGTTGGGAGATTGGGATTGACCAGTATACATGTATATGCATGAAATAGATAACTAAGAATAACCTTCTGTATAAAAAAGTAAATAAAATTAAATTTCAAAATTTTTAAAAATAAAATTTAAAAATAAAACAGGAAAAAGTTCTTCCATTCACACATATGTATATATATGAATGAATTATTTCCATGCTTATATCAATAAATACATAAAAGAGGAATAAAATCTAACTCGAACCAAGAAAAAAAATCCGGAACCTAACAGTTATACAGAGTAAATCCCTACCAAGGCACCTGCTGCAGCAGTAAACAATTCTGAAATTGGTCAGAGGTGGGGAATCATCTCTCATACAGCCAGCACCCCGCCCCCCCATGCAAGGAGCGTCCTTATCGCAAAGCTGGGGGACCGTGCCGAGGCCTCTGTGAGTAAACGTGAGCTGAGCCCCAGGCCAGCTGCTGTTGAAATTTTCCCTCCCTTCCCAGGTAAAACACCTGAATATGTACAAGTGCTTGAAAACCTAGATGAAGGGCCATGGAGGCACACCAGCGACAGCACGCTGGCCAACTTGGTGCCTGCAGGCCAGCCAGGATGGTCCTGGCCCCAGGCGCTCTTCTGGAAGCTTTCCATTTCCCTGCCTGAGATACCCCTCCTGTCCCGGCCCCCACTCCTTTTTTTCCTTCCTCACCTCAGCCCGGAGAGAAATTCCAGTGGAAGTTATGGGTGACACATCCTCTTCTTTACAGGTGGCAGCCTGGCAACTCCTGCAGAAAGTCCAGCAGAGCCCCACTCACACCGGGCCACCCACAAAGCCGTGGAACCTCACACCCTCCCACCAGCACAGCCCCGAGACTGCTGACGGGGCAGAGAATATGGAGTCAGGCACAGCTGCAGGGGCTATTGCTGCCTGGAGTGCTGTTTATGTTGACCTCAACCCAGGCACACCTGGGGAGGGCTTGCCAGCAGGGTCAGGCTGCCCATGTCAGCTAATCCTCAGCCCTCAGGGAATCACACTGCAGAAAATGGACCTCGCTAAGACAGAATATTAGCCAAGGAAAAAAAGGACACAATGCCATTTGCAGCACCGTAGATGAGTCTACAGGTAATCACGTGACTTGTAGTAAGTCAGAAACTGAAAGACA
The DNA here is from genome assembly GCF_964165515.1 of Mesoplodon bidens. Taxonomy (NCBI): domain Eukaryota; kingdom Metazoa; phylum Chordata; class Mammalia; order Artiodactyla; family Ziphiidae; genus Mesoplodon; species Mesoplodon bidens. The sequence goes on from NW_027671923.1 coordinate 489,666, forward strand.
CATATCGTATGATATCACTTATAGGTGTTACTTACAAATTGATACCAGGGCAGATATTTCCATGGAGAAGGGCAATCACAGATTCATTAAACAAACTTATGGTTCACCAATGGAAAGGTGTGAGGATTGGATTCATTACGATATTGGGGTTAACAGACAGATACAAACACAGGTGAAATATATAATCACCAAAGACCTGCGGAATACCAAGAGAAGACTACTCAACATTCTGTCATAACGTACATGGGAAAAGGATCCCAGGAAGAACAGACATATGTATATGTGTAAAAGAAACACATCTTGCACACCAGAAACAAGCCAAACGTTGTAATCAAACTTGCTGTAATAAAAAATAAAAAAATTAAATTCAAAACACAAACAAGAAGTAGTGAGACAAACTTGAGGGGCTTTCTCCTGGCCCATTCCGTTCTAAATTCCAATCTAGAACGTGAATTCCATTGAGGCTCTGCTGCCCTAGTAACCAGAATTGGTATGGGAGAACTGCTGCCACATTGTGGCCGTTTCACACAACAGCAGCTTTAATCCCAGCGCTAATGGTCAGTGGATATTCTAAATCATGACAGGCCTGTAAATGACACCTGCCCTGAAAACAAATCCTGGGGTCATATATCGACCAAAAAATTCAAAAGACATCCATATTTCAAAATGACAGTTTCAAGAGGCATATTTTACGCACATTAGTGTTCTGCTTCTTTTGATTTCTTTCTTTCTTGGTTAAAAAAATGGGAATGGAAAAAGGCAACCCTCAGAATGGGCGAAAACGTTCGAAAAAGAATCAATGGACAAAGCTTTAATCTCCAATATATATAAACAGCTCATGCAGCTTAATATTAATAAAACAAACAACCCAATACAAAAATGGGCAGAAGAACTAAATAGACGTTTCTTCAAAGAAGACACAGAGATGGCCAAGACGCACATGAAAAGCTGCTCAACATCACTAATTATTAGAGAAATGCAAATCAAAACTACAATGAGGTATGACCTCACTCCTGTTAGAATCGGGATCATCAGAAAATCTACAAACAACAAATTCTGGGGAGGGTGTGGACAAAAGGATCCCTCTTCCGCTATTGGTGGGCATGTAAATTGATACAGTCACTATGGAGAACAGTATGGAGGTTCCTTTAAAAAACTAAAAAGAGAATTACCATAGGATCCAGCAATCCCACTTCTGGGCATATACCCAGAGAAAACCATAAATCACAAAGACACATTCACCACAATGTTCATTGCAGCACTATTTACAATAGCCAGGTAATGGAAGCAAACTAAATGCCCACAGACAGACGAATGGATAAAGATGTGGTACATATATAAAATGGAATATTACTGAGCCATAAAAAGGAATGAAACTGGGTCATTTGTAGAGAAGACGATGGATCTAGAGACTGTCATACAGAGGGAAGTAAGTCAGAAAGAGAAAAACAAATATTGTATATTAATGCACATATGTGGAAACTAGAAAAATGGTACAAATGAACTAGTTTGCAGGGCAGAAATAGAGACAGAGGTAGAGAACAAACGTATGGACACCAAGTGGGGGAAGCCATGGGGTGGTGGTGGTGGGATGAGTTGGGAGATTGGGATTGACCTGTATACATGTATATGCATGAAATAGATAACTAAGAATAACCTGCTGTATAAAAAAATAAATAAAATTAAATTTCAAAATTTTTAAAAATAAAATTTAAAAATAAAACAGGAAAAAGTTCTTCCATTCACACAGATGTATTTATATGAATGAATTATTTCCATGCTTATATTAATAAATACATAAAAGAGGAATAAAATCTAACTCGAACCAAAAAAAAAAAACCGGAAACTAACAGTTATACAGAGTAAATCCCTACCAAGGCACTTGCTCCAGCGGTAAACAATTCTGAAATTGGTCAGAGGTGGGGAATCATCTCTCATACAGCCAGCAGCCCCGCCCCCCCACGCAAGGAGCGTCCTCATCGCAAAGCTGGGGGACCGTGCCAAGGCCTCTGTGAGTAAACGTGAGCTGAGCCCCAGGCCAGCTGCTGTTGAAATTTTCCCTCCCTTCCCAGGTAAAACACCTGAATATGTACAAGTGCTTGAAAACCTAGAGGAAGGGCCATGCAGCCACACCAGCGACAGCACGCTGGCCAACTTGGTGCCTGCAGGCCAGCCAGGATGGTCCTGGCCCCAGGCGCTCTTCTGGAAGCTTTCCATTTCCCTGCCTGAGATACCCCTCCTGTCCTGGCCCCCACTCCTTTTTTTCCTTCCTCACCTCAGCCCGGAGAGAAATTCCAGTGGAAGTTATGGGTGACACATCCTCTTCTTTACAGGTGGCAGCCTGGCAACTCCTGCAGAAAGTCCAGCAGAGCCCCACTCACACCGGGCCACCCACAAAGCCGTGGACCCTCACACCCTCCCACCAGCACAGCCCCGAGACTGCTGACAGGGCTGAGAATATGGAGTCAGGCACAGCTGCAGGGGCTATTGCTGCCTGGAGTGCTGTTTATATTGACCTCAACCCAGGCACACCTGGGGAGGGCTTGCCGGCAAGGTCAGGCTGCCCAGGTCAGCTAATCCTCAGCCCTCAGGGAATCACATTGCAGAAAATGGACCTCGCTAAGACAGAATATTAGCCAAGGAAAAAAAGGACACAATGCCATTTGCAGCACCGTAGATGAGTCTAGAGGTAATCACGTGACTTGTAGTAAGTCAGAAACTGAAAGACACATATCGTATGATATCACTTATAGGTGTTACCTACAAATTGATACCAGGGCAGATAGCTCCATGGAGAAGGGCAATCACAGATTCATTAAACAAACTTATGGTTCACCAATGGAAAGGTGTGAGGATTGGATTCATTACGATATTGGGGTTAACAGACAGATACAAACACAGGTGAAATATATAATCACCAAAGACCTACGGAATACCAAGCGAAGACTACTCAACATTCTGTCATAACGTACAAGGGAAAAGGATCCCAGGAAGAACAGACATATGTATATGTGTAAAAGAAACACATCTTGCACACCAAAAACAAGCCAAAGGTTGTAATCAAACTTGCTGTAATAAAAAAATTAAAAAAATTAAATTCAAAACACGAACAAGAAGTAGTGAGACAAACTTGAGGGGCTTTCTCCTGGCCCATTCCGTTCTAAATTCCAATCTAGAACGTGAATTCCATTGAGGCTCTGCTGCCCTAGTAACCAGATTTGGTAAGGGAGAACTGCTGCCACCTTGTGGCCGTTTCACACAACAGCAGCTTTAATCCCAGCGCTAGTGGTCAGTGGATATTCAAAATCATTAGCGGCCTGTAAATGACACCTGCCCTGAAAACAAATCCTGGGGTCATATATCAACCAAAAAATTCAAAAGACGTCCATATTTCAAAATGACAGTTTCAAGAGGCATATTTTACGCACATTAGTGTTCTGCTTCTTTTGCTTTCTTTCTTTCTTGGTTAAAAAAACGGGAATGGAAAAAGGCAACCCTCAGAATGGGCGAAAACGTTCGCAAAAGAATCAATGGACAAAGGTTTAATCTCCAATATATATAAACAGCTCATGCAGCTTAATATTAATAAAACAAACAACCCAATACAAAAATGGGCAGAAGATCTAAATAGACGTTTCTTCAAAGAAGACACAGAGATGGCCAAGACGCACATGAAAAGCTGCTCAACATCACTAATTATTAGAGAAATGCAAATCAAAACTACAATGATGTATGACGTGACTCCTGTTAGAATCGGGATCATCAGAAAATCTACAAACAACAAATTCTGGGGAGGGTGTGGACAAAAGGATCCCTCTTCCGCTATTGGTGGGCATGTAAATTGATACAGTCACTATGGAGAACAGTATGGAGGTTCCTTTAAAAAACTAAAAAGAGAATTACCATAGGATCCAGCAATCCCACTTCTGGGCATATACCCAGAGAAAACCATAAATCACAAAGACACATTCACCACAATGTTCATTGCAGCACTATTTACAATAGCCAGGGAATGGAAGCAAACTAAATGCACACCGACAGACGAATGGATAAAGATGTGGTACATATATAAAATGGAATATTACTGAGCCATAAAAAGGAATGAAACTGGGTCATTTTTAGAGAAGTCGATGGATCTAGAGACTGTCATACAGAGGGAAGTAAGTCAGAAAGAGAAAAACAAATATTGTATATTAATGCACATATGTGGAAACTAGAAAAATGGTACAAATGAACTAGTTTGCAGGGCAGAAATAGAGACAGAGGTAGAGAACAAACGTATGGACACCAAGTGGGGGAAGCCATGGGGAGGTGGTGGTGGTGGGATGAGTTGGGAGATTGGGATTGACCTGTATACATGTATATGCATGAAATAGATAACTAAGAATAACCTGCTGTATAAAAAAATAAATAAAATTAAATTTCAAAATTTTTAAAAATAAAATTTAAAAATAAAACAGGAAAAAGTTCTTCCATTCACACAGATGTATTTATATGAATGAATTATTTCCATGCTTATATCAATAAATACATAAAAGAGGAATAAAATCTAACTCGAACCAAAAAAAAAAAAAAAAAACGGAACCTAACAGGTATACAGAGTAAATCCCTACCAAGGCACTTGCTCCAGCGGTAAACAATTCTGAAATTGGTCAGAGTTGGGGAATCATCTCTCGTACAGCCAGCAGCCCCGCCCCCCAACCACGAAGCGTCCTCATCGCAAAGCTGGGGTACCGTGCCGAGGCCTCTGTGAGTAAACGTGAGCTGAGCCCCAGGCCAGCTGCTGCTGAAATTTTCCCTCCCTTCCCAGGTAAAACACCTGAATATGTACAAGGGCTTGAAAACCTAGAGGAAGGGCCGTGGTGCCACACCACCGACAGCACGCTAGCCAACTTGGTGCCTGCAGGCCAGCCCGGATGGTCCTGGCCCCGGGCGTTCTTCTGGAAGCTTTCCATTTCCCTGCCTGAGATACCCCTCCTTTCCCGGCCCCCACTCCTTTTTTTCCTTCCTCACCTCAGCCGGGAGAGAAATTCCAGTGGAAGTTATGGGTGACACATCCTCTTCTTTACAGGTGGCAGCCTGGCAACTCCTGCAGAAAGTCCAGCAGAGCCCCACTCACACCGGGCCACCCACAAAGCCGTGGACCCTCACACCCTCCCACCAGCACAGCCCCGAGACTGCTGACGGGGCAGAGAATATGGAGTCAGGCAGAGCTGCAGGGGCTATTGCTGCCTGGAGTGCTGTTTATATTGACCTCAACCCAGGCACACCTGGGGAGGGCTTGCCGGCAGGGTCAGGCTGCCCAGGTCAGCAAATCCTCAGCCCTCAGGGAATCACACTGCAGAAAATGGACCTCGCTAAGACAGAATATTAGCCAAAGAAAAAAAGGACACAATGCCATTTGCAGCACCGTAGATGAGTCTAGAGGTAATCACGTGACTTGTAGTAAGTCAGAAACTGAAAGACACATATCGTATGATATCACTTATAGGTGTTACCTACAAATTGATACCAGGGCAGATATTTCCATGGAGAAGGGCAATCACAGATTCATTAAACAAACTTATGGTTCACCAATGGAAAGGTGTGAGGTTTGGATTCATTACGATATTGGGGTTAACAGACAGATACAAACACAGGTGAAATATATAATCACCAAAGACCTACGGAATACCAAGAGAAGACTACTCAACATTCTGTCATAACGTACATGGGAAAAGGATCCCAGGAAGAACAGACATATGTATATGTGTAAAAGAAACACATCTTGCACACCAAAAACAAGCCAAACGTTGTAATCAAACTTGCTGTAATAAAAATATTAAAAAAATTAAATTCAAAACACGAACAAGAAGTAGTGAGACAAACTTGAGGGGCTTTCTCCTGGCCCATTCCGTTCTAAATTCCAATCTAGAACGTGAATTCCTTTGAGGCTCTGCTGCCCTAGTAACCAGATTTGGTAAGGGAGAACTGCTTCCACCTTGTGGCCGTTTCACACAACAGCAGCTTTAATCCCAGCGCTAATGGTCAGTGGATATTCAAAATCATTAGAGGCCTGTAAATGACACCTGCCCTGAAAACAAATCCTGGAGTCATATATCGACCAAAAAATTCAAAAGACGTCCATATTTCAAAATGACAGTTTCAAGAGGCATATTTTACGCACATTAGTGTTCTGCTTCTTTTGCTTTCTTTCTTTCTTGGTTAAAAAAACGGGAATGGAAAAAGGCAACCCTCAGAATGGGCGAAAACGTTCGCAAAAGAATCAATGGACAAAGGTTTAATCTCCAATATATATAAAGAGCTCATGCAGCTTAATATTAATAAAACAAACAACCCAATACAAAAATGGGCAGAAGATCTAAATAGACGTTTCTTCAAAGAAGACACAGAGATGGCCAAGACGCACATGAAAAGCTGCTCAACATCACTAATTATTAGAGAAATGCAAATCAAAACTACAATGAGGTATGACCTCACTCCTGTTAGAATCGGGATCATCAGAAAATCTACAAACAACAAATTCGGGGACGGTGTGGACAAAAGGAACCCTCTTCCGCTATTGGTGGGCATGTAAATTGATACAGTCACTATGGAGAACAGTATGGAGGTTCCCTTAAATAACTAAAAAGAGAATTACCATAGAATCCAGCAATCCCACTTCTGGGCATATACCCAGAGAAAACCAAAAATCACAAAGACACATTCACCACAATGTTCATTGCAGCACTATTTACAATAGCCAGGTAATGGAAGCAACCTAAATGCCCACAGACAGACGAATGGATAAAGATGTGGTACATATATAAAATGGAATATTACTCAGCCATAAAAAGGAATGAAACTGGGTCATTTGTAGAGAAGTCGATGGATCTAGAGACTGTCATACAGAGTGAAGTAAGTCAGAAAGAGAAAAACAAGTATTGTATATTAATGCAAATATGTGGAAACTAGAAAAATGGTACAAATGAACTAGTTTGCAGGGCAGAAATAGAGACAGAGGTAGAGAACAAACGTATGGACACCAAGTGGGGGAAGCCATGGGGTGGTGGTGGTGGGATGAGTTGGGAGATTGGGATTGACCTGTATACATGTATATGCATGAACTAGATAACTAAGAATAACCTGCTGTATAAAAAAATAAATAAAATTAAATTTCAAAATTTTTAAAAATAAAATTTGAAAATAAAACAGGAAAAAGTTCTTCCATTCACACAGATGTATTTATATGAATGAATAATTTCCATGCTTATATCAATAAACACATAAAAGAGGACTAAAATCTAACTCGAACCAAAAAAAAAAAAACCGGAACCTAACAGTTATACAGAGGAAAACCCTACCAAGGCACTTGCTCCAGTGGTAAACAATTCTGAAATTGGTCAGAGGTGGGGAATCATCTCTCATACCGCCAGCAGCCCCGCCCCCCACCCAAGGAGCGTCCTCATCGCAAAGCTTGGGGACCGTGCCGAGGCCTCTGTGAGTAAACGTGAGCTGAGCCCCAGGCCAGCTGCTGCTGAAATTTTCCCTCCCTTCCCACGTAAAACACCTGAATATGTACAAGGGCTTGAAAACCTAGAGGAAGGGCCGTGGAGCCACACCAGCGACAGCACGCTAGCCAACTTGGTGCCTGCAGGCCAGCCCGGATGGTCCTGGCACCGGGCGCTCTTCTGGAAGCTTTCCATTTCCCTGCCTGAGATACCCCTCCTTTCCCGGCCCCCACTCCTTTTTTTCCTTCCTCAACTCAGCCGGGAGAGAAATTCCAGTGGAAGTTATGGGTGACACATCCTCTTCTTTACAGGTGGCAGCCTGGCAACTCCTGCAGAAAGTCCAGCAGAGCCCCACTCACACCGGGCCACCCACAAAGCCGTGGACCCTCACACCCTCCCACCAGCACAGCCCCGAGACTGCTGACGGGGCAGAGAATATGGAGTCAGGCACAGCTGCAGGGTCTATTGCTGCCTGGAGTGCTGTTTATATTGACCTCAACCCAGGCACACCTGGGGAGGGCTTGCCGGCAGGGTCAGGCTGCCCAGGTCAGCAAATCCTCAGCCCTCAGGGAATCACACTGCAGAAAATGGACCTCGCTAAGACAGAATATTAGCCAAAGAAAAAAAGGACACAATGCCATTTGCAGCACCGTAGATGAGTCTAGAGGTAATCACGTGACTTGTAGTAAGTCAGAAACTGAAAGACACATATCGTATGATATCACTTATAGGTGTTACCTACAAATTGATACCAGGGCAGATATTTCCATGGAGAAGGGCAATCACAGATTCATTAAACAAACTTATGGTTCACCAATGGAAAGGTGTGAGGATTGGATTCATTACGATATTGGGGTTAACAGACAGATACAAACACAGGTGAAATATATAATCACCAAAGACCTGCGGAATACCAAGAGAAGACTACTCAACATTCTGTCATAACGTACATGGGAAAAGGATCCCAGGAAGAACAGACATATGTATATGTGTAAAAGAAACACATCTTGCACACCAGAAACAAGCCAAACGTTGTAATCAAACTTGCTGTAATAAAAAATAAAAAAATTAAATTCAAAACACAAACAAGAAGTAGTGAGACAAACTTGAGGGGCTTTCTCCTGGCCCATTCCGTTCTAAATTCCAATCTAGAACGTGAATTCCATTGAGGCTCTGCTGCCCTAGTAACCAGAATTGGTATGGGAGAACTGCTGCCACCTTGTGGCCGTTTCACACAACAGCAGCTTTAATCCCAGCGCTAATGGTCAGTGGATATTCAAAATCATTAGAGGCCTGTAAATGACACCTGCCCTGAAAACAAATCCTGGGGTCATATATCAACCAAAAAATTCAAAAGACGTCCATATTTCAAAATGACAGTTTCAAGAGGCATATTTTACGCACATTAGTGTTCTGCTTCTTTTGCTTTCTTTCTTTCTTGGTTAAAAAAACGGGAATGGAAAAAGGCAACCCTCAGAATGGGCGAAAACGTTCGCAAAAGAATCAATGGACAAAGGTTTAATCTCCAATATATATAAACAGCTCATGCAGCTTAATATTAATAAAACAAACAACCCAATACAAAAATGGGCAGAAGAACTAAATAGACGTTTCTTCAAAGAAGACACAGAGATGGCCAAGACGCACATGAAAAGCTGCTCAACATCACTAATTATTAGAGAAATGCAAATCAAAACTACAATGAGGTATGACCTCACTCCTGTTAGAATCGGGATCATCAGAAAATCTACAAACAACAAATTCTGGGGAGGGTGTGGACAAAAGGATCCCTCTTCCGCTATTGGTGGGCATGTAAATTGATACAGTCATTATGGAGAACAGTATGGAGGTTCCTTTAAAAAACTAAAAAGAGAATTACCATAGGATCCAGCAATCCCACTTCTGGGCATATACCCAGAGAAAACCATAAATCACAAAGACACATTCACCACAATGTTCATTGCAGCACTATTTACAATAGCCAGGGAATGGAAGCAAACTAAATGCCCACAGACAGACGAATGGATAAAGATGTGGTACATATATAAAATGGAATATTACTGAGCCATAAAAAGGAATGAAACTGGGTCATTTGTAGAGAAGTCGATGGATCTAGAGACTGTCATACAGAGGGAAGTAAGTCAGAAAGAGAAAAACAAATATTGTATATTAATGCACATATGTGGAAACTAGAAAAATGGTACAAATGAACTAGTTTGCAGGGCAGAAATAGAGACAGAGGTAGAGAACAAACGTATGGACACCAAGTGGGGGAAGCCATGGGGTGGTGGTGGTGGGATGAGTTGGGAGATTGGGACCGACCTGTATACATGTATATGCATGAAATAGATAACTAAGAATAACCTGCTGTATAAAAAAATAAATAAAATTAAATTTCAAAATTTTTAAAAATAAAATTTAAAAATAAAACAGGAAAAAGTTCTTCCATTCACACAGATGTATTTATATGAATGAATTATTTCCATGCTTATATCAATAAATACATAAAAGAGGAATAAAATCTAACTCGAACCAAAAAAAAAAAAAAACGGAACCTAACAGTTATACAGAGTAAATCCCTACCAAGGCACTTGCTCCAGCGGTAAACAATTCTGAAATTGGTCAGAGGTGGGGAATCATCTCTCATACAGCCAGCAGCCCCGCCCCCCCACGCAAGGAGCGTCCTCATCGCAAAGCTGGGGGACCGTGCCGAGGCCTCTGTGAGTAAACGTGAGCTGAGCCCCAGGCCAGCTGCTGTTGAAATTTTCCCTCCCTTCCCAGGTAAAACACCTGAATATGTACAAGTGCTTGAAAACCTAGAGGAAGGGCCATGCAGCCACACCAGCGACAGCACGCTGTCCAACTTGGTGCCTGCAGGCCAGCCAGGCTGGTCCTGGCCCCAGGCGCTCTTCTGGAAGCTTTCCATTTCCCTGCCTGAGATACCCCTCCTGTCCCGGCCCCCACTCCTTTTTTTCCTTCCTCACCTCAGCCCGGAGAGAAATTCCAGTGGAAGTTATGGGTGACACATCCTCTTCTTTACAGGTGGCAGCCTGGCAACTCCTGCAGAAAGTCCAGCAGAGCCCCACTCACACCGGGCCACCCACAAAGCCGTGGACCCTCACACCCTCCCACCAGCACAGCCCCGAGACTGCTGACAGGGCTGAGAATATGGAGTCAGGCACAGCTGCAGGGGCTATTGCTGCCAGGAGTGCTGTTTATATTGACCTCAACAAAGGCACACCTGGGGAGGGCTTGCCGGCAGGGTCAGGCTGCCCAGGTCAGCTAATCCTCAGCCCTCAGGGAATCACATTGCAGAAAATGGACCTCGCTAAGACAGAATATTAGCCAAGGAAAAAAAGGACACAATGCCATTTGCAGCACCGTAGATGAGTCTAGAGGTAATCACGTGACTTGTAGTAAGTCAGAAACTGAAAGACACATATCGTATGATATCACTTATAGGTGTTACCTACAAATTGATACCAGGGCAGATATTTCCATGGAGAAGGGCAATCACAGATTCATTAAACAAACTTATGGTTCACCAATGGAAAGGTGTGAGGATTGGATTCATTACGATATTGGGGTTAACAGACAGATACAAACACAGGTGAAATATATAATCACCAAAGACCTACGGAATACCAAGCGAAGACTACTCAACATTCTGTCATAACGTACAAGGGAAAAGATTCCCAGGAAGAACAGACATATGTATATGTGTAAAAGAAACACATCTTGCACACCAAAAACAAGCCAAAGGTTGTAATCAAACTTGCTGTAATAAAAAAATTAAAAAAATTAAATTCAAAACACGAACAAGAAGTAGTGAGACAAACTTGAGGGGCTTTCTCCTGGCCCATTCCGTTCTAAATTCCAATCTAGAACGTGAATTCCATTGAGGCTCTGCTGCCCTAGTAACCAGATTTGGTAAGGGAGAACTGCTGCCACCTTGTGGCCGTTTCACACAACAGCAGCTATAATCACAGCGCTAATGGTCAGTGGATATTCAAAATCATTAGAGGCCTGTAAATGACACCTGCCCTGAAAACAAATCCTGGGGTCATATATCAACGAAAAAATTCAAAAGACGTCCATATTTCAAAATGACAGTTTCAAGAGGCATATTTTACGCACATTAGTGTTGTGCTTCTTTTGCTTTCTTTCTTTCTTGGTTAAAAAAACGGGAATGGAAAAAGGCAACCCTCAGAATGGGCGAAAACGTTCGCAAAAGAATCAATGGACAAAGGTTTAATCTCCAATATATATAAACAGCTCATGCAGCTTAATATTAATAAAACAAACAACCCAATACAAAAATGGGCAGAAGATCTATATAGACGTTTCTTCAAAGAAGACACAGAGATGGCCAAGACGCACATGAAAAGCTGCTCAACATCACTAATTATTAGAGAAATGCAAATCAAAACTACAATGAGGTATGACCTCACTCCTGTTAGAATCGGGATCATCAGAAAATCTACAAACAACAAATTCTGGGGACAATGTGGACAAAAGGAACCCTCTTCCGCTATTGGTGGGCATGTAAATTGATACAGTCACTATGGAGAACAGTATGGAGGTTCCTTTAAAAAACTAAAAAGAGAATTACCATAGGATCCAGCAATCCCACTTCTGGGCATATACCCAGAGAAAACCATAAATCACAAAGACACATTCACCACAATGTTCATTGCAGCACTATTTACAATAGCCAGGGAATGGAAGCAACCTAAATGCCCACAGAGAGACGAATGGAAAAAGATGTGGTACATATATGAAATGGAATATTACTGAGCCATAAAAAGGAATGAAACTGGGTCATTTGTAGAGAAGTCGATGGATCTAGAGACTGTCATACAGAGTGAAGTAAGTCAGAAAGAGAAAAACAAATATTGTATATTAATGCATATATGTGGAACCTAGAAAAATGGTACAAATGAACTAGTTTGCAGGGCAGAAATAGAGACAGAGGTAGAGAACAAACATATGGACACCAAGTGGGGGAAGCCATGGGGTGGTGGTGGTGGGATGAGTTGGGAGATTGGGATTGACCTGTATGCATGTATATGCATGAAATAGATAACTAAGAATAACCTGCTGTATAAAAAAATAAATAAAATTAAATTTCAAAATTTTTAAAAATAAAATTTAAAAATAAAACAGAAAAATGTTCTTCCATTCACACAGATGTATTTATATGAATGAATTATTTCCATGCTTATATCAATATATACATAAAAGAGGAATAAAATCTAACTCGAACAAAAAAAAAAAAAACGGAACCTAACAGTTATACAGAGGAAAACCCTACCAAGGCACTTGCTCCAGCGGTAAACAATTCTGAAATTGGTCAGAGGTGGGGAATCATCTCTCATACAGCCAGCAGCCCCGCCCCCCACGCACGAAGCGTCCTCATCGCAAAGCTGGTGTACCGTGCCGAGGCCTCTGTGAGTAAAAGTGAGCTGAGCCCCAGGCCAGCTGCTGCTGAAATTTTCCCTCCCTTCCCAGGTAAAACACCTGAATATGTACAAGGGCTTGAAAACCTAGAGGAAGGGCCGTGGAGCCACACCAGCGACAGCACGCTAGCCAACTTGGTGCCTGCAGGCCAGCCCGGATGGTCCTGGCCCCGGGCGCTCTTCTGGAAGCTTTCCATTTCCCTGCCTGAGATACCCCTCCTTTCCCGGCCCCCACTCCTTTTTTTCCTTCCTCACCTCAGCCGGGAGAGAAATTCCAGTGGAAGTTATGGGTGACACATCCTCTTCTTTACAGGTGGCAGCCTGGCAACTCCGGCAGAAAGTCCAGCAGAGCCCCACTCACACCGGGCCACCCACAAAGCCGTGGACCCTCACACCCTCCCACCAGCACAGCCCCGAGACTGCTGACGGGGCAGAGAATATGGAGTCAGGCACAGCTGCAGGGGCTATTGCTGCCTGGAGTGCTGTTTATATTGACCTCAACCCAGGCACACCTGGGGAGGGCTTGCCGGCAGGGTCAGGCTGCCCAGGTCAGCAAATACTCAGCCCTCAGGGAATCACACTGCAGAAAATGGACCTCGCTAAGACAGAATATTAGCCAAAGAAAAAAAGGACACAATGCCATTTGCTGCACCGTAGATGAGTCTAGAGGTAATCACGTGACTTGTAGTAAGTCAGAAACTGAAAGACACATATCGTATGATATCACTTATAGGTGTTACCTACAAATTGATACCAGGGCAGATATTTCCATGGAGAAGGGCAATCACAGATTCATTAAACAAACTTATGGTTCACCAATGGAAAGGTGTGAGGTTTGGATGCATTACGATATTGGGGTTAACAGACAGATACAAACACAGGTGAAATATATAATCACCAAAGACCTGCGGAATACCAAGAGAAGACTACTCAACATTCTGTCATAACGTACATGGGAAAAGGATCCCAGGAAGAACAGACATATGTATATGTGTAAAAGAAACACATCTTGCACACCAAAAACAAGCCAAACGTTGTAATCAAACTTGCTGTAATAAAAAAATTAAAAAAATTAAATTCAAAACACGAACAATAAGTAGTGAGACAAACTTGAGGGGCTTTCTCCTGGCCCATTCCGTTCTAAATTCCAATCTAGAACGTGAATTCCTTTGAGGCTCTGCTGCCCTAGTAACCAGATTTGGTAAGGGAGAACTGCTTCCACCTTGTGGCCGTTTCACACAACAGCAGCTTTAATCCCAGCGCTAATGGTCAGTGGATATTCAAAATCATTAGAGGCCTGTAAATGACACCTGCCCTGAAAACAAATCCTGGAGTCATATATCGACCAAAAAATTCAAAAGACGTCCATATTTCAAAATGACAGTTTCAAGAGGCATATTTTACGCACATTAGTGTTGTGCTTCTTTTGCTTTCTTTCTTTCTTGGTTAAAAAAACGGGCATGGAAAAAGGCAACCCTCAGAATGGGCGAAAACGTTCGCAAAAGAATCAATGGACAAAGGTTTAATCTCCAATATATATAAAGAGCTCATGCAGCTTAATATTAATAAAACAAACAACCCAATACAAAAATGGGCAGAAGATCTAAATAGACGTTTCTTCAAAGAAGACACAGAGATGGCCAAGACGCACATGAAAAGCTGCTCAACATCACTAATTATTAGAGAAATGCAAATCAAAACTACAATGAGGTATGACCTCACTCCTGTTAGAATCGGGATCATCAGAAAATCTACAAACAACAAATACTGGGGACGGTGTGGACAAAAGGAACCCTCTTCCGCTATTGGTGGGCATGTAAATTGATACAGTCACTATGGAGAACAGTATGGAGTTTCCCTTAAATAACTAAAAAGAGAATTACCATAGAATCCAGCAATCCCACTTCTGGGCATATACCCAGAGAAAACCAAAAATCACAAAGACACATTCACCACAATGTTCATTGCAGCACTATTTACAATAGCCAGGGAATGGAAGCAACCTAAATGCCCACAGACAGACGAATGGATAAAGATGTGGTACATATATAAAATGGAATATTACTGAGCCATAAAAGGAATGAAACTGGGTCATTTGTAGAGAAGTCGATGGATCTAGAGACTGTCATACAGAGTGAAGTAAGTCAGAAAGAGAAAAACAAGTATTGTATATTAATGCAAACATGTGGAAACTAGAAAAATGGTACAAATGAACTAGTTTGCAGGGCAGAAATAGACACAGAGGTAGAGAACAAACGTATGGACACCAAGTGGGGGAAGCCATGGGGTGGTGGTGGTGGGATGAGTTGGGAGATTGGGATTGACCTGTATACATGTATATGCATGAAATAGATAACTAAGAATAACCTGCTGTATAAAAAAATAAATAAAATTAAATTTCAAAATTTTTAAAAATAAAATTTAAAAATAAAACAGGAAAAAGTTCTTCCATTCACACAGATGTATTTATATGAATGAATTATTTCCATGCTTATATCAATAAACACATAAAAGAGGAATAAAATCTAACTCGAACCAAAAAAAAAAAAACCGGAACCTAACAGTTATACAGAGGAAAACCCTACCAAGGCACTTGCTCCATTGGTAAACAATTCTGAAATTGGTCAGAGGTGGGGAATCATCTCTCATACAGCCAGCAGCCCCGCCACCCACCCAAGGAGCGTCCTCATCGCAAAGCTTGGGGACCGTGCCGAGGCCTCTGTGAGTAAACGTGAGCTGAGCCCCAGGCCAGCTGCTGTTGAAATTTTCCCTCCCTTCCCAGGTAAAACACCTGAATATGTACAAGGGCTTGAAAACCTAGAGGAAGGGCCGTGGAGCCACAGCAGCGACAGCACGCTGGCCAACTTGGTGCCTGCAGGCCAGCCAGGATGGTCCTGGACCCAGGCGCTCTTCTGGAAGCTTTCCATTTCCCTGCCTGAGATACCCCTCCTGTCCCGGCCCCCCCTCCTTTTTTTCCTTCCTCACCTCAGCCCGGAGAGAAATTCCAGTGGAAGTTATGGGTGACACATCCTCTTCTTTACAGGTGGCAGCCTGGCAACTCCTGCAGAAAGTCCAGCAGAGCCCCACTCACACCGGGCCACCCACAAAGCCGTGGACCCTCACACCCTCCCACCAGCACAGCCCCGATACTGCTGACGGGGCAGAGAATATGGAGTCAGGCACAGCTGCAGGGGCTATTGCTGCCTGGAGTGCTGTTTATATTGACCTCAACCCAGGCACACCTGGGAAGGGCTTGCCGGCAGGGTCAGGCTGCCCATGTCAGCTAATCCTCAGCCCTCAGGGAATCACATTGCAGAAAATGGACCTCGCTAAGACAGAATATTAGCCAAGGAAAAAAAGGACACAATGCCATTTGCAGCACCGTAGATGAGTCTAGAGGTAATCACGTGACTTGTAGTAAGTCAGAAACTGAAAGACACATATCGTATGATATCACTTATAGGTGTTACCTAAAAATTAATCCAGAGCAGATATTTCCATGGAGAAGGGCAATCACAGATTCATTAAACAAACTTATGGTTCACCAATGGAAAGGTGTGAGGATTGGATTCATTACGATATTGGGGTTAACAGACAGATACAAACACAGGTGAAATAAATAATCACCAAAGACCTACGGAATACCAAGAGAAGACTTCTCAACATTCTGTCATAACATACATGGAAAAAGGATCCCAGGAAGAACAGACATATGTATATGTGTAAAAGAAACACATCTTGCACACCAAAAACAAGCCAAACATTGTAATCAAACTTGCTGTAATAAAAAATAAAAAAATAAATTCAAAACACGAAAAAGAAGTAGTGAGACAAACATGAGGGGTTTTCTCCTGGCCCATTCCCTTCTAAATTCCAATCTAGAACGTGAATTCCATTGAGGCTCTGCTGCCCTAGTAACCAGATTTGGTAAGGGAGAACTGCTGCCACCTTGTGGCCGTTTCGCACAACAGCAGCTTTCAACCCAGCGCTAATGGTCAGTGGATATTCAAAATCATTAGAGGCCAGTAAATGACACCTGCCCTGAAAACAAATCCTGGGGTCATATATCGACCAAAAAATTCAAAAGACGTCCATATTACAAAATGACAGTTTCAAGAGGCATATTTTACGCACATTAGTGTTCTGCTTCTTTTGCTTTCTTTCTTTCTTGGTTAAAAAAACGGGAATGGAAAAAGGCAACCCTCAGAATGGGCGGAAACGTTCGCAAAAGAATCAATGGACAAAGGTTTAATCTCCAATATATATAAACAGCTCATGCAGCTTAATATTAATAAAACAAACAACCCAATACAAAAATGGGCAGAAGAACTAAATAGACGTTTCTTCAAAGAAGACACAGAGATGGCCAAGACGCACATGAAAAGCTGCTCAACATCACTAATTATTAGAGAAATGCAAATCAAAACTACAATGAGGTATGACCTCACTCCTGTTAGAATCGGGATCATCAGAAAATCTACAAACAACAAATTCTGGGGAGGGTGTGGACAAAAGGATCCCTCTTCCGCTATTGGTGGGCATGTAAATTGATACAGTCACTATGGAGAACAGTATGGAGGTTCCTTTAAAAAACTAAAAAGAGAATTACCATAGGATCCAGCAATCCCACTTCTGGGCATATACCCAGAGAAAACCATAAATCACAAAGACACATTCACCACAATGTTCACTGCAGCACTATTTACAATAGCCAGGTAATGGAAGCAAACTAAATGCCCACAGACAGACGAATGGATAAAGATGTGGTACATATATAAAATGGAATATTACTGAGCCATAAAATGGAATGAAACTGGGTCATTTGTAGAGAAGTCGATGGATCTATAGACTGTCATACAGAGTGAAGTAAGTCAGAAAGAGAAAAACAAATATTGTATATTAATGCACATATGTGGAAATTAGAAAAATGGTACAAATGAACTAGTTTGCAGGGCAGAAATAGAGACAGAGGTAGAGAACAAACGTATGGACACCAAGTGGGGGAAGCCATGGGGTGGTGGTGGTGGGATGAGTTGGGAGATTGGGATTGACCTGTATACATGTATATGCATGAAATAGATAACTAATAATAACCTGCTGTATAAAAAAATAAATAAAATTAAATTTCAAAATTTTTAAAAATAAAATTTAAAAATAAAACAGGAAAAAGTTCTTCCATTCACACAGATGTATTTATATGAATGAATTATTACCATGCTTATATCAATAAATACATAAAAGAGGAATAAAATCTAACTCGAACCAAAAAAAAAAAAAAAACGGAACCTAACAGTTATACAGAGTAAATCCCTACCAAGGCACTTGCTCCAGCGGTAAACAATTCTGAAATTGGTCAGAGGTGGGGAATCATCTCTCATACAGCCAGCAGCCCCGCCCCCCCACGCAAGGAGCGTCCTCATCGCAAAGCTCGGGGACCGTGCCGAGGCCTCTGTGAGTAAACGTGAGCTGAGCCCCAGGCCAGCTACTGTTGAAATTTTCCCTCCCTTTTCAGGTAAAACACCTGAATATGTACAAGGGCTTGAAAACCTAGAGGAAGGGACGTGGAACCACACCAGAGACAGCACGCTCGCCATCTTGGTGCCTGCAGGCCAGCCAGGATGGTCCTGGCCCCGGGCGCTCTTCTGGAAGCTTTCCATTTCCCTGCCTGAGATACCCCTCCTGTCCCGGCCCCCACTCCTTTTTTTCCTTCCTCACCTCAGCCCGGAGAGAAATTCCAGTGGAAGTTATGGGTGACACATCCTCTTCTTTACAGGTGGCAGCCTGGCAACTCCTGCAGAAAGTCCAGCAGAGCCGCACTCACACCGGGCCACCCACAAAGCCGTGGACCCTCACACCCTCCCACCAGCACAGCCCCGAGACTGCTGACGGGGCAGAGAATATGCAGTCAGGCACAGCTGCAGGGGCTATTGCTGCCTGGAGTGCTGTTTATATTGACCTCAACCCAGGCACACCTGGGGAGGGCTTGCCGGCAGGGTCAGGCTGCCCAGGTCAGCTAATCCTCAGCCCTCAGGGAATCACATTGCAGAAAATGGACCTCGCTAAGACAGAATATTAGCCAAGGAAAAAGAGGACACAATGCCATTTGCAGCACCGTAGATGAGTCTAGAGGTAATCACGTGACTTGTAGTAAGTCAGAAACTGAAAGACACATATCGTATGATATCACTTATAGGTGTTACCTAAAAATTAATCCAGAGCAGATATTTCCATGGAGAAGGGCAATCACAGATTCATTAAACAAACTTATGGTTCACCAATGGAAAGGTGTGAGGATTGGATTCATTACGATATTGGGGTTAACAGACAGATACAAACACAGGTGAAATAAATAATCACCAAAGACCTACGGAATACCAAGAGAAGACTTCTCAACATTCTGTCATAACATACATGGAAAAAGGATCCCAGGAAGAACAGACATATGTATATGTGTAAAAGAAACACATCTTGCACACCAAAAACAAGCCAAACATTGTAATCAAACTTGCTGTAATAAAAAATAAAAAAATAAATTCAAAACACGAAAAAGAAGTAGTGAGACAAACTTGAGGGGTTTTCTCCTGGCCCATTCCCTTCTAAATTCCAATCTAGAACGTGAATTCCATTGAGGCTCTGCTGCCCTAGTAACCAGATTTGGTAAGGGAGAACTGCTGCCACCTTGTGGCCGTTTCGCACAACAGCAGCTTTCAACCCAGCGCTAATGGTCAGTGGATATTCAAAATCATGACAGGCCAGTAAATGACACCTGCCCTGAAAACAAATCCTGGGGTCATATATCGACCAAAAAATTCAAAAGACGTCCATATTACAAAATGACAGTTTCAAGAGGCATATTTTACGCACATTAGTGTTCTGCTTCTTTTGCTTTCTTTCTTTCTTGGTTAAAAAAACGGGAATGGAAAAAGGCAACCCTCAGAATGGGCGGAAACGTTCGCAAAAGAATCAATGGACAAAGGTTTAATCTCCAATATATATAAACAGCTCATGCAGCTTAATATTAATAAAACAAACAACCCAATACAAAAATGGGCAGAAGAACTAAATAGACGTTTCTTCAAAGAAGACACAGAGATGGCCAAGACGCACATGAAAAGCTGCTCAACATCACTAATTATTAGAGAAATGCAAATCAAAACTACAATGAGGTATGACCTCACTCCTGTTAGAATCGGGATCATCAGAAAATCTACAAACAACAAATTCTGGGGAGGGTGTGGACAAAAGGATCCCTCTTCCGCTATTGGTGGGCATGTAAATTGATACAGTCACTATGGAGAACAGTATGGAGGTTCCTTTAAAAAACTAAAAAGAGAATTACCATAGGATCCAGCAATCCCACTTCTGGGCATATACCCAGAGAAAACCATAAATCACAAAGACACATTCACCACAATGTTCACTGCAGCACTATTTACAATAGCCAGGTAATGGAAGCAAACTAAATGCCCACAGACAGACGAATGGATAAAGATGTGGTACATATATAAAATGGAATATTACTGAGCCATAAAAAGGAATGAAACTGGGTCATTTGTAGAGAAGTCGATGGATCTATAGACTGTCATACAGAGTGAAGTAAGTCAGAAAGAGAAAAACAAATATTGTATATTAATGCACATATGTGGAAATTAGAAAAATGGTACAAATGAACTAGTTTGCAGGGCAGAAATAGAGACAGAGGTAGAGAACAAACGTATGGACACCAAGTGGGGGAAGCCATGGGGTGGTGGTGGTGGGATGAGTTGGGAGATTGGGATTGACCTGTATACATGTATATGCATGAAATAGATAACTAATAATAACCTGCTGTATAAAAAAATAAATAAAATTAAATTTCAAAATTTTTAAAAATAAAATTTAAAAATAAAACAGGAAAAAGTTCTTCCATTCACACAGATGTATTTATATGAATGAATTATTACCATGCTTATATCAATAAATACATAAAAGAGGAATAAAATCTAACTCGAACCAAAAAAAAAAAAACAACGGAACCTAACAGTTATACAGAGTAAATCCCTACCAAGGCACTTGCTCCAGCGGTAAACAATTCTGAAATTGGTCAGAGGTGGGGAATCATCTCTCATACAGCCAGCAGCCCCGCCCCCCCACGCAAGGAGCGTCCTCATCGCAAAGCTCGGGGACCGTGCCGAGGCCTCTGTGAGTAAACGTGAGCTGAGCCCCAGGCCAGCTACTGTTGAAATTTTCCCTCCCTTTTCAGGTAAAACACCTGAATATGTACAAGGGCTTGAAAACCTAGAGGAAGGGACGTGGAACCACACCAGAGACAGCACGCTCGCCATCTTGGTGCCTGCAGGCCAGCCAGGATGGTCCTGGCCCCGGGCGCTCTTCTGGAAGCTTTCCATTTCCCTGCCTGAGATACCCCTCCTGTCCCGGCCCCCACTCCTTTTTTTCCTTCCTCACCTCAGCCCGGAGAGAAATTCCAGTGGAAGTTATGGGTGACACATCCTCTTCTTTACAGGTGGCAGCCTGGCAACTCCTGCAGAAAGTCCAGCAGAGCCGCACTCACACCGGGCCACCCACAAAGCCGTGGACCCTCACACCCTCCCACCAGCACAGCCCCGAGACTGCTGACGGGGCAGAGAATATGCAGTCAGGCACAGCTGCAGGGGCTATTGCTGCCTGGAGTGCTGTTTATATTGACCTCAACCCAGGCACACCTGGGGAGGGCTTGCCGGCAGGGTCAGGCTGCCCAGGTCAGCTAATCCTCAGCCCTCAGGGAATCACATTGCAGAAAATGGACCTCGCTAAGACAGAATATTAGCCAAGGAAAAAGAGGACACAATGCCATTTGCAGCACCGTAGATGAGTCTAGAGGTAATCACGTGACTTGTAGTAAGTCAGAAACTGAAAGACACATATCGTATGATATCACTTATAGGTGTTACCTACAAATTGATACCAGGGCAGATATTTCCATGGAGAAGGGCAATCACAGATTCATTAAACAAACTTATGGTTCACCAATGGAAAGGTGTGAGGATTGGATTCATTACGATATTGGGGTTAACAGATAAACACAGGTGAAATATATAATCACCAAAGACCTACGGAATACCAAGAGAAGACTACTCAACATTCTGTCATAACGTACATGGGAAAAGGATCCCAGGAAGAACAGACATATGTATATGTGTAAAAGAAACACATCTTGCACACCAAAAACAAGCCAAACGTTGTAATCAAACTTGCTGTAATAAAAAATAAAAAAATTAAATTCAAAACACAAACAAGAAGTAGTGAGACAAACTTGAGGGGCTTTCTCCTGGCCCATTCCGTTCTAAATTCCAATCTAGAACGTGAATTCCATTGAGGCTCTGCTGCCCTAGTAACCAGAATTGGTATGGGAGAACTGCTGCCACCCTGTGGCCGTTTCACACAACAGCAGCTTTAATCCCAGCGCTAATGGTCAGTGGATATTCAAAATCATTAGAGGCCTGTAAATGACACCTGCCCTGAAAACAAATCCTGGGGTCATATATCAACCAAAAAATTCAAAAGACGTCCATATTTCAAAATGACAGTTTCAAGAGGCATATTTTACGCACATTAGTGTTCTGCTTCTTTTGCTTTCTTTCTTTCTTGGTTAAAAAAACGGGAATGGAAAAAGGCAACCCTCAGAATGGGCGAAAACGTTCGCAAAAGAATCAATGGACAAAGGTTTAATCTCCAATATATATAAACAGCTCATGCAGCTTAATATTAATAAAACAAACAACCCAATACAAAAATGGGCAGAAGAACTAAATAGACGTTTCTTCAAAGAAGACACAGAGATGGCCAAGACGCACATGAAAAGCTGCTCAACATCACTAATTATTAGAGAAATGCAAATCAAAACTACAATGAGGTATGACCTCACTCCTGTTAGAATCGGGATCATCAGAAAATCTACAAACAACAAATTCTGGGGAGGGTGTGGACAAAAGGATCCCTCTTCCGCTATTGGTGGGCATGTAAATTGATACAGTCACTATGGAGAACAGTATGGAGGTTCCTTTAAAAAACTAAAAAGAGAATTACCATAGGATCCAGCAATCCCACTTCTGGGCATATACCCAGAGAAAACCATAAATCACAAAGACACATTCACCACAATGTTCATTGCAGCACTATTTACAATAGCCAGGTAATGGAAGCAACCTAAATGCCCACAGACAGACGAATGGATAAAGATGTGGTACATATATAAAATGGAATATTACTGAGCCATAAAAAGGAATGAAACTGGGTCATTTGTAGAGAAGTCGATGGATCTAGAGACTGTCATACAGAGGGAAGTAAGTCAGAAAGAGAAAAACAAATATTGTATATTAATGCACATATGTGGAAACTAGAAAAATGGTACAAATGAACTAGTTTGCAGGGCAGAAATAGAGACAGAGGTAGAGAACAAACGTATGGACACCAAGTGGGGGAAGCCATGGGGTGGTGGTGGTGGGATGAGTTGGGAGATTGGGACCGACCTGTATACATGTATATGCATGAAACAGATAACTAAGAATAACCTGCTGTATAAAAAAATAAATAAAATTAAATTTCAAAATTTTTAAAAATAAAATTTAAAAATAAAACAGAAAAATGTTCTTCCATTCACACAGATGTATTTATATGAATGAATTATTTCCATGCTTATATCAATATATACATAAAAGAGGAATAAAATCTAACTCGAACAAAAAAAAAAAACGGAACCTAACAGTTATACAGAGGAAAACCTTACCAAGGCACTTGCTCCAGCGGTAAACAATTCTGAAATTGGTCAGAGGTGGGGAATCATCTCTCATACATCCAGCAGCCCCGCCCCCCCACGCAAGGAGCGTCCTCATCGCAAAGCTGGGGGACCGTGCCGAGGCCTCTGTGAGTAAACGTGAGCTGAGCCCCAGGCCAGCTGCTGCTGAAATTTTCCCTCCCTTCCCAGGTAAAACACCTGAATATGTACAAGGGCTTGAAAACCTAGAGGAAGGGCCGTGGAGCCACACCAGCGACAGCACGCTAGCCAACTTGGTGCCTGCAGGCCAGCCCGAATGGTCCTGGCCCCGGGCGCTCTTCTGGAAGCTTTCCATTTCCCTGCCTGAGATACCCCTCCTTTCCCGGCCCCCACTCCTTTTTTTCCTTCCTCACCTCAGCCGGGAGAGAAATTCCAGTGGAAGTTATGGGTGACACATCCTCTTCTTTACAGGTGGCAGCCTGGCAACTCCGGCAGAAAGTCCAGCAGAGCCCCACTCACACCGGGCCACCCACAAAGCCGTGGACCCTCACACCCTCCCACCAGCACAGCCCCGAGACTGCTGACGGGGCAGAGAATATGGAGTCAGGCACAGCTGCAGGGGCTATTGCTGCCTGGAGTGCTGTTTATATTGACCTCAACCCAGGCACACCTGGGGAGGGCTTGCCGGCAGGGTCAGGCTGCCCAGGTCAGCAAATACTCAGCCCTCAGGGAATCACACTGCAGAAAATGGACCTCGCTAAGACAGAATATTAGCCAAAGAAAAAAAGGACACAATGCCATTTGCAGCACCGTAGATGAGTCTAGAGGTAATCACGTGACTTGTAGTAAGTCAGAAACTGAAAGACACATATCGTATGATATCACTTATAGGTGTTACCTACAAATTGATACCAGGGCAGATATTTCCATGGAGAAGGGCAATCACAGATTCATTAAACAAACTTATGGTTCACCAATGGAAAGGTGTGAGGTTTGGATGCATTACGATATTGGGGTTAACAGACAGATACAAACACAGGTGAAATATATAATCACCAAAGACCTGCGGAATACCAAGAGAAGACTACTCAACATTCTGTCATAACGTACATGGGAAAAGGATCCCAGGAAGAACAGACATATGTATATGTGTAAAAGAAACACATCTTGCACACCAAAAACAAGCCAAACGTTGTAATCAAACTTGCTGTAATAAAAAAATTAAAAAAATTAAATTCAAAACACGAACAATAAGTAGTGAGACAAACTTGAGGGGCTTTCTCCTGGCCCATTCCGTTCTAAATTCCAATCTAGAACGTGAATTCCATTGAGGCTCTGCTGCCCTAGTAACCAGATTTGGTAAGGGAGAACTGCTGCCACCTTGTGGCCGTTTCACACAACAGCAGCTTTAATCCCAGCGCTAATGGTCAGTGGATATTCAAAATCATTAGAGGCCTGTAAATGACACCTGCCCTGAAAACAAATACTGGGGTCATATATCAACCAAAAAATTCAAAAGACGTCCATATTTCAAAATGACAGTTTCAAGAGGCATATTTTACGCACATTAGTGTTCTGCTTCTTTTGCTTTCTTTCTTTCTTGGTTAAAAAAACGGGAATGGAAAAAGGCAACCCTCAGAATGGGCGAAAACGTTCGCAAAAGAATCAATGGACAAAGGTTTAATCTCCAATATATATAAACAGCTCATGCAGCTTAATATTAATAAAACAAACAACCCAATACAAAAATGGGCAGAAGAACTAAATAGACGTTTCTTCAAAGAAGACACAGAGATGGCCAAGACACACATGAAAAGCTGCTCAACATCACTAATTATTAGAGAAATGCAAATCAAAACTACAATGAGGTATGACCTCACTCCTGTTAGAATCGGGATCATCAGAAAATCTACAAACAACAAATTCTGGGGACGATGTGGACAAAAGGAACCCTCTTCCGCTATTGGTGGGCATGTAAATTCATACAGTCACTATGGAGAACAGTATGGAGGTTCCTTTAAAAAACTAAAAAGAGAATTACCATAGGATCCAGCAATCCCACTTCTGGGCATATACCCAGAGAAAACCATAAATCACAAAGACACATTCACCACAATGTTCATTGCAGCACTATTTACAATAGCCAGGGAATGGAAGCAACCTAAATGCCCACAGACAGACGAATGGAAAAAGATGTGGTACATATATGAAATGGAATATTACTGAGCCATAAAAAGGAATGAAACTGGGTCATTTGTAGAGAAGTCGATGGATCTAGAGACTGTCATACAGAGTGAAGTAAGAAAGAGAAAAACAAATATTGTATATTAATGCATATATGTGGAACCTAGAAAAATGGTACAAATGAACTAGTTTGCAGGGCAGAAATAGAGACAGAGGTAGAGAACAAACGTATGGACACCAAGTGGGGGAAGCCATGGGGTGGTGGTGGTGGGATGAGTTGGGAGATTGGGATTGACCTGTATGCATGTATATGCATGAAATAGATAACTAAGAATAACCTGCTGTATAAAAAAATAAATAAAATTAAATTTCAAAATTTTTAAAAATAAAATTTAAAAATAAAACAGAAAAATGTTCTTCCATTCACACAGATGTATTTATATGAATGAATTATTTCCATGCTTATATCAATATATACATAAAAGAGGAATAAAATCTAACTCGAACCAAAAAAAAAAAACGGAACCTAACAGTTATACAGAGGAAAACCCTACCAAGGCACTTGCTCCAGCGGTAAACAATTCTGAAATTGGTCAGAGGTGGGGCATCATCTCTCATACAGCCAGCAGCCCCGCCCCCCACGCACGAAGCGTCCTCATCGCAAAGCTGGGGTACCGTGCCGAGGCCTCTGTGAGTAAACGTGAGCTGAGCCCCAGGCCAGCTGCTGCTGAAATTTTCCCTCCCTTCCCAGGTAAAACACCTGAATATGTACAAGGGCTTGAAAACCTAGAGGAAGGGCCGTGGAGCCACACCAGCGACAGCACGCTAGCCAACTTGGTGCCTGCAGGCCAGCCCGGATGGTCCTGGCCCCGGGCGCTCTTCTGGAAGCTTTCCATTTCCCTGCCTGAGATACCCCTCCTTTCCCGGCCCCCACTCCTTTTTTTCCTTCGTCAACTCAGCCGGGAGAGAAATTCCAGTGGAAGTTATGGGTGACACATCCTCTTCTTTACAGGTGGCAGCCTGGCAACTCCTGCAGAAAGTCCAGCAGAGCCCCACTCACACCGGGCCACCCACAAAGCCGTGGACCCTCACACCCTCCCACCAGCAGAGCCCCGATACTGCTGACGGGGCAGAGAATATGGAGTCAGGCACAGCTGCAGGGGCTATTGCTGCCTGGAGTGCTGTTTATATTGACCTCAACCCAGGCACACCTGGGGAGGGCTTGCCGGCAGGGTCAGGCTGCCCAGGTCAGCAAATCCTCAGCCCTCAGGGAATCACACTGCAGAAAATGGACCTCGCTAAGACAGAATATTAGCCAAAGAAAAAAAGGACACAATGCCATTTGCAGCACCGTAGATGAGTCTAGAGGTAATCACGTGACTTGTAGTAAGTCAGAAACTGAAAGACACATATCGTATGATATCACTTATAGGTGTTACCTACAAATTGATACCAGGGCAGATATTTCCATGGAGAAGGGCAATCACAGATTCATTAAACAAACTTATGGTTCACCAATGGAAAGGTGTGAGGTTTGGATTCATTACGATATTGGGGTTAACAGACAGATACAAACACAGGTGAAATATATAATCACCAAAGACCTGCGGAATACCAAGAGAAGACTACTCAACATTCTGTCATAACGTACATGGGAAAAGGATCCCAGGAAGAACAGACATATGTATATGTGTAAAAGAAACACATCTTGCACACCAGAAACAAGCCAAACGTTGTAATCAAACTTGCTGTAATAAAAAATAAAAAAATTAAATTCAAAACACAAACAAGAAGTAGTGAGACAAACTTGAGGGGCTTTCTCCTGGCCCATTCCGTTCTAAATTCCAATCTAGAACGTGAATTCCATTGAGGCTCTGCTGCCCTAGTAACCAGAATTGGTATGGGAGAACTGCTGCCACCTTGTGGCCGTTTCACACAACAGCAGCTTTAATCCCAGCGCTAATGGTCAGTGGATATTCTAAATCATGACAGGCCTGTAAATGACACCTGCCCTGAAAACAAATCCTGGGGTCATATATCGACCAAAAAATTCAAAAGACATCCATATTTCAAAATGACAGTTTCAAGAGGCATATTTTATGCACATTAGTGTTCTGCTTCTTTTGCTTTCTTTCTTTCTTGGTTAAAAAAATGGGAATGGAAAAAGGCAACCCTCAGAATGGGCGAAAACGTTCGCAAAAGAATCAATGGACAAAGGTTTAATCTCCAATATATATAAACAGCTCATGCAGCTTAATATTAATAAAACAAACAACCCAATACAAAAATGGGCAGAAGATCTAGACGTTTCTTCAAAGAAGACACAGAGATGGCCAAGACGCACATGAAAAGCTGCTCAACATCACTAATTATTAGAGAAATGCAAATCAAAACTACAATGAGGTATGACCTCACTCCTGTTAGAATCGGGATCATCAGAAAATCTACAAACAACAAATTCTGGGGAGGGTGTGGACAAAAGGATCCCTCTTCCGCTATTGGTGGGCATGTAAATTGATACAGTCACTATGGAGAACAGTATGGAGGTTCCTTTAAAAAACTAAAAAGAGAATTACCATAGGATCCAGCAATCCCACTTCTGGGCATATACCCAGAGAAAACCATAAATCACAAAGACACATTCACCACAATGTTCATTGCAGCACTATTTACAATAGCCAGGTAATGGAAGCAAACTAAATGCCCACAGACAGACGAATGGATAAAGATGTGGTACATATATAAAATGGAATATTACTGAGCCATAAAAAGGAATGAACCTGGGTCATTTGTAGAGAAGTCGATGGATCTAGAGACTGTCATACAGAGGGAAGTAAGTCAGAAAGAGAAAAACAAATATTGTATATTAATGCACATATGTGGAAACTAGAAAAATGGTACAAATGAACTAGTTTGCAGGGCAGAAATAGAGACAGAGGTAGAGAACAAACGTATGGACACCAAGTGGGGGAAGCCATGGGGTGGTGGTGGTGGGATGAGTTGGGAGATTGGGATTGACCTGTATGCATGTATATGCATGAAATAGATAACTAAGAATAACCTGCTGTATAAAAAAATAAATAAAATTAAATTTCAAAATTTTTAAAAATAAAATTTAAAAATAAAACAGGAAAACGTTCTTCCATTCACACAGATGTATTTATATGAATGAATTATTTCCATGCTTATATCAATAAATACATAGAAGAGGAATAAAATCTAACTCGAACCAAAAAAAAAAAAAACGGAACCTAAAAGTTATACAGAGTAAATCCCTACCAAGGCACTTGCTCCAGCGGTAAACAATTCTGAAATTGGTCAGAGGTGGGGAATCATCTCTCATACAGCCAGCAGCCCCGCCCCCCCACGCAAGGAGCGTCCTCATCGCAAATCTAGGGGACCGTGCCGAGGCCTCTGTGAGTAAACGTGAGCTGAGCCCCAGGCCAGCTGCTGTTGAAATTTTCCCTCCCTTCCCAGGTAAAACACCTGAATATGTACAAGTGATTGAAAACCTAGAGGAAGGGCCATGCAGCCATACCAGCGACAGCACGCTGTCCAACTTGGTGCCTGCCGGCCAGCCAGGATGGTCCTGGCCCCAGGCGCTCTTCTGGAAGCTTTCCATTTCCCTGCCTGAGATACCCCTCCTGTCCCGGCCCCCACTCCTTTTTTTCCTTCCTCACCTCAGCCCGGAGAGAAATTCCAGTGGAAGTTATGGGTGACACATCCTCTTCTTTACAGGTGGCAGCCTGGCAACTCCGGCAGAAAGTCCAGCAGAGCCCCACTCACACCGGGCCACCCACAAAGCCGTGGACCCTCACACCCTCCCACCAGCACAGCCCCGAGACTGCTGACAGGGCTGAGAATATGGAGTCAGGCACAGCTGCAGGGGCTATTGCTGCCTGGAGTGCTGTTTATATTGACCTCAACCCAGGCACACCTGGGGAGGGCTTGCCGGCAGGGTCAGGCTGCCCATGTCAGCTAATCCTCAGCCCTCAGGGAATCACACTGCAGAAAATGGACCTCGCTAAGACAGAATATTAGCCAAGGAAAAAAAGGACACAATGCCATTTGCAGCACCGTAGATGAGTCTAGAGGTAATCACGTGACTTGTAGTAAGTCAGAAACTGAAAGACACATATCGTATGATATCACTTATAGGTGTTACCTACAAATTGATACCAGGGCAGATATTTCCATGGACAAGGGCAATCACAGATTCATTAAACAAACTTATGGTTCACCAATGGAAAGGTGTGAGGATTGGATTCATTACGATATTGGGGTTAACAGACAGATACAAACACAGGTGAAATATATAATCACCAAAGACCTGCGGAATACCAAGAGAAGACTACTCAACATTCTGTCATAACGTACATGGGAAAAGGATCCCAGGAAGAACAGACATATGTATATGTGTAAAAGAAACACATCTTGCACACCAGAAACAAGCCAAACGTTGTAATGAAACTTGCTGTAATAAAAAATAAAAAAATTAAATTCAAAACACAAACAAGAAGTAGTGAGACAAACTTGAGGGGCTTTCTCCTGGCCCATTCCGTTCTAAATTCCAATCTAGAACGTGAATTCCATTGAGGCTCTGCTGCCCTAGTAACCAGAATTGGTATGGGAGAACTGCTGCCACCTTGTGGCCGTTTCACACAACAGCAGCTTTAATCCCAGCGCTAATGGTCAGTGGATATTCAAAATCATTAGAGGCCTGTAAATGACACCTGCCCTGAAAACAAATCCTGGGGTCATATATCAACCAAAAAATTCAAAAGACGTCCATATTTCAAAATGACAGTTTCAAGAGGCATATTTTACGCACATTAGTGTTCTGCTTCTTTTGCTTTCTTTCTTTCTTGGTTAAAAAAACGGGAATGGAAAAAGGCAACCCTCAGAATGGGCGAAAACGTTCGCAAAAGAATCAATGGACAAAGGTTTAATCTCCAATATATATAAAGAGCTCATGCAGCTTAATATTAATAAAACAAACAACCCAATACAAAAATGGGCAGAAGATCTAAATAGACGTTTCTTCAAAGAAGACACAGAGATGGCCAAGACGCACATGAAAAGCTGCTCAACATCACTAATTATTAGAGAAATGCAAATCAAAACTACAATGAGGTATGACCTCACTCCTGTTAGAATCGGGATCATCAGAAAATCTACAAACAACAAATTCTGGGGAGGGTGTGGACAAAAGGATCCCTCTTCCGCTATTGGTGGGCATGTAAATTGATACAGTCACTATGGAGAACAGTATGGAGGTTCCTTTAAAAAACTAAAAAGAGAATTACCATAGGATCCAGCAATCCCACTTCTGGGCATATACCCAGAGAAAACCATAAATCACAAAGACACATTCACCACAATGTTCATTGCAGCACTATTTACAATAGCCAGGTAATGGAAGCAAACTAAATGCCCACAGACAGACGAATGGATAAAGATGTGGTACATATATAAAATGGAATATTACTGAGCCATAAAAAGGAATGAACCTGGGTCATTTGTAGAGAAGTCGATGGATCTAGAGACTGTCATACAGAGGGAAGTAAGTCAGAAAGAGAAAAACAAATATTGTATATTAATGCACATATGTGGAAACTAGAAAAATGGTACAAATGAACTAGTTTGCAGGGCAGAAATAGAGACAGAGGTAGAGAACAAACGTATGGACACCAAGTGGGGGAAGCCATGGGGTGGTGGTGGTGGGATGAGTTGGGAGATTGGGATTGACCTGTATGCATGTATATGCATGAAATAGATAACTAAGAATAACCTGCTGTATAAAAAAATAAATAAAATTAAATTTCAAAATTTTTAAAAATAAAATTTAAAAATAAAACAGGAAAACGTTCTTCCATTCACACAGATGTATTTATATGAATGAATTATTTCCATGCTTATATCAATAAATACATAGAAGAGGAATAAAATCTAACTCGAACCAAAAAAAAAAAAAACGGAACCTAAAAGTTATACAGAGTAAATCCCTACCAAGGCACTTGCTCCAGCGGTAAACAATTCTGAAATTGGTCAGAGGTGGGGAATCATCTCTCATACAGCCAGCAGCCCCGCCCCCCCACGCAAGGAGCGTCCTCATCGCAAAGCTAGGGGACCGTGCCGAGGCCTCTGTGAGTAAACGTGAGCTGAGCCCCAGGCCAGCTGCTGTTGAAATTTTCCCTCCCTTCCCAGGTAAAACACCTGAATATGTACAAGTGATTGAAAACCTAGAGGAAGGGCCATGCAGCCATACCAGCGACAGCACGCTGTCCAACTTGGTGCCTGCCGGCCAGCCAGGATGGTCCTGGCCCCAGGCGCTCTTCTGGAAGCTTTCCATTTCCCTGCCTGAGATACCCCTCCTGTCCCGGCCCCCACTCCTTTTTTTCCTTCCTCACCTCAGCCCGGAGAGAAATTCCAGTGGAAGTTATGGGTGACACATCCTCTTCTTTACAGGTGGCAGCCTGGCAACTCCGGCAGAAAGTCCAGCAGAGCCCCACTCACACCGGGCCACCCACAAAGCCGTGGACCCTCACACCCTCCCACCAGCACAGCCCCGAGACTGCTGACAGGGCTGAGAATATGGAGTCAGGCACAGCTGCAGGGGCTATTGCTGCCTGGAGTGCTGTTTATATTGACCTCAACCCAGGCACACCTGGGGAGGGCTTGCCGGCAGGGTCAGGCTGCCCATGTCAGCTAATCCTCAGCCCTCAGGGAATCACACTGCAGAAAATGGACCTCGCTAAGACAGAATATTAGCCAAGGAAAAAAAGGACACAATGCCATTTGCAGCACCGTAGATGAGTCTAGAGGTAATCACGTGACTTGTAGTAAGTCAGAAACTGAAAGACACATATCGTATGATATCACTTATAGGTGTTACCTACAAATTGATACCAGGGCAGATATTTCCATGGACAAGGGCAATCACAGATTCATTAAACAAACTTATGGTTCACCAATGGAAAGGTGTGAGGATTGGATTCATTACGATATTGGGGTTAACAGACAGATACAAACACAGGTGAAATATATAATCACCAAAGACCTGCGGAATACCAAGAGAAGACTACTCAACATTCTGTCATAACGTACATGGGAAAAGGATCCCAGGAAGAACAGACATATGTATATGTGTAAAAGAAACACATCTTGCACACCAGAAACAAGCCAAACGTTGTAATGAAACTTGCTGTAATAAAAAATAAAAAAATTAAATTCAAAACACAAACAAGAAGTAGTGAGACAAACTTGAGGGGCTTTCTCCTGGCCCATTCCGTTCTAAATTCCAATCTAGAACGTGAATTCCATTGAGGCTCTGCTGCCCTAGTAACCAGAATTGGTATGGGAGAACTGCTGCCACCTTGTGGCCGTTTCACACAACAGCAGCTTTAATCCCAGCGCTAATGGTCAGTGGATATTCAAAATCATTAGAGGCCTGTAAATGACACCTGCCCTGAAAACAAATCCTGGGGTCATATATCAACCAAAAAATTCAAAAGACGTCCATATTTCAAAATGACAGTTTCAAGAGGCATATTTTACGCACATTAGTGTTCTGCTTCTTTTGCTTTCTTTCTTTCTTGGTTAAAAAAACGGGAATGGAAAAAGGCAACCCTCAGAATGGGCGAAAACGTTCGCAAAAGAATCAATGGACAAAGGTTTAATCTCCAATATATATAAAGAGCTCATGCAGCTTAATATTAATAAAACAAACAACCCAATACAAAAATGGGCAGAAGATCTAAATAGACGTTTCTTCAAAGAAGACACAGAGATGGCCAAGACGCACATGAAAAGCTGCTCAACATCACTAATTATTAGAGAAATGCAAATCAAAACTACAATGAGGTATGACCTCACTCCTGTTAGAATCGGGATCATCAGAAAATCTACAAACAACAAATTCTGGGGAGGGTGTGGACAAAAGGATCCCTCTTCCGCTATTGGTGGGCATGTAAATTGATACAGTCACTATGGAGAACAGTATGGAGGTTCCTTTAAAAAACTAAAAACAGAATTACCATAGGATCCAGCAATCCCACTTCTGGGCATATACCCAGAGAAAACCATAAATCACAAAGACACATTCACCACAATGTTCATTGCAGCACTATTTACAATAGCCAGGTAATGGAAGCAAACTAAATGCACACAGACAGACGAATGGATAAAGATGTGGTACATATATAAAATGGAATATTACTGAGCCATAAAAAGGAATGAAACTGGGTCATTTGTAGAGAAGTCGATGGATCTAGAGACTGTCATACAGAGGGAAGTAAGTCAGAAAGAGAAAAACAAATATTGTATATTAATGCACATATGTGGAAACTAGAAAAATGGTACAAATGAACTAGTTTGCAGGGCAGAAATAGAGACAGAGGTAGAGAACAAACGTATGGACACCAAGTGGGGGAAGCCATGGGGAGGTGGTGGTGGTGGGATGAGTTGGGAGATTGGGATTGACCTGTATGCATGTATATGCATGAAATAGATAACTAAGAATAACCTGCTGTATAAAAAAATAAATAAAATTAAATTTCAAAATTTTTAAAAATAAAATTTAAAAATAAAACAGAAAAATGTTCTTCCATTCACACAGATGTATTTATATGAATGAATTATTTCCATGCTTATATCAATATATACATAAAAGAGGAATAAAATCTAACTCGAACAAAAAAAAAAAAAACGGAACCTAACAGTTATACAGAGGAAAACCCTACCAAGGCACTTGCTCCAGCGGTAAACAATTCTGAAATTGGTCAGAGGTGGGGAATCATCTCTCATACATCCAGCAGCCCCGCCCCCCCACGCAAGGAGCGTCCTCATCGCAAAGCTGGGGGACCGTGCCGAGGCCTCTGTGAGTAAACGTGAGCTGAGCCCCAGGCCAGCTGCTGCTGAAATTTTCCCTCCCTTCCCAGGTAAAACACCTGAATATGTACAAGGGCTTGAAAACCTAGAGGAAGGGCCGTGGAGCCACACCAGCGACAGCACGCTAGCCAACTTGGTGCCTGCAGGCCAGCCCGGATGGTCCTGGCCCCGGGCGCTCTTCTGGAAGCTTTCCATTTCCCTGCCTGAGATACCCCTCCTTTCCCGGCCCCCACTCCTTTTTTTCCTTCCTCACCTCAGCCGGGAGAGAAATTCCAGTGGAAGTTATGGGTGACACATCCTCTTCTTTACAGGTGGCAGCCTGGCAACTCCGGCAGAAAGTCCAGCAGAGCCCCACTCACACCGGGCCACCCACAAAGCCGTGGACCCTCACACCCTCCCACCAGCACAGCCCCGAGACTGCTGACGGGGCAGAGAATATGGAGTCAGGCACAGCTGCAGGGGCTATTGCTGCCTGGAGTGCTGTTTATATTGACCTCAACCCAGGCACACCTGGGGAGGGCTTGCCGGCAGGGTCAGGCTGCCCAGGTCAGCAAATACTCAGCCCTCAGGGAATCACACTGCAGAAAATGGACCTCGCTAAGACAGAATATTAGCCAAAGAGAAAAAGGACACAATGCCATTTGCAGCACCGTAGATGAGTCTAGAGGTAATCACGTGACTTGTAGTAAGTCAGAAACTGAAAGACACATATCGTATGATATCACTTATAGGTGTTACCTACAAATTGATAACAGGGCAGATATTTCCATGGAGAAGGGCAATCACAGATTCATTAAACAAACTTATGGTTCACCAATGGAAAGGTGTGAGGTTTGGATTCATTACGATATTGGGGTTAACAGACAGATACAAACACAGGTGAAATATATAATCACCAAAGACCTACGGAATACCAAGAGAAGACTACTCAACATTCTGTCATAACGTACATGGGAAAAGGATCCCAGGAAGAACAGACATATGTATATGTGTAAAAGAAACACATCTTGCACACCAAAAACAAGCCAAACGTTGTAATGAAACTTGCTGTAATAAAAAAATTAAAAAAATTAAATTCAAAACACGAACAAGAAGTAGTGAGACAAACTTGAGGGGTTTTCTCCTGGCCCATTCCGTTCTAAATTCCAATCTAGAACGTGAATTCCTTTGAGGCTCTGCTGCCCTAGTAAACAGATTTGGGAAGGGAGAACTGCTTCCACCTTGTGGCCGTTTCACACAACAGCAGCTTTAATCCCAGTGCTAATGGTCAGTGGATATTCAAAATCATTAGAGGCCTGTAAATGACACCTGCCCTGAAAACAAATCCTGGAGTCATATATCGACCAAAAAATTCAAAAGACGTCCATATTTCAAAATGACAGTTTCAAGAGGCATATTTTACGCACATTAGTGTTCTGCTTCTTTTGCTTTCTTTCTTTCTTGTTTAAAAAACGGGAATGGAAAAAGGCAACCCTCAGAATGGGCGAAAACGTTCGCAAAAGTATCAATGGACAAAGGTTTAATCTCCAATATATATAAAGAGCTCATGCAGCTTAATATTAATAAAACAAACAACCCAATACAAAAATGGGCAGAAGATCTAAATAGACGTTTCTTCAAAGAAGACACAGAGATGGCCAAGACGCACATGAAAAGCTGCTCAACATCACTAATTATTAGAGAAATGCAAATCAAAACTACAATGAGGTATGACCTCACTCCTGTTAGAATCGGGATCATCAGAGAATCTACAAACAACAAATTCTGGGGACGGTGTGGACAAAAGGAACCCTCTTCCGCTATTGGTGGGCATGTAAATTGATACAGTCACTATGGAGAACAGTATGGAGGTTCCCTTAAATAACTAAAAAGAGAATTACCATAGAATCCAGCAATCCCACTTCTGGGCATATACCCAGAGAAAACCAAAAATCACAAAGACACATTCACCACAATGTTCATTGCAGCACTATTTACAATAGCCAGGTAATGGAAGCAACCTAAATGCCCACAGACAGACGAATGGATAAAGATGTGGTACATATATAAAATGGAATATTACTCAGCCATAAAAAGGAATGAAACTGGGTCATTTGTAGAGAAGCCGATGGATCTAGAGACTGTCATACAGAGGGAAGTAAGTCAGAAAGAGAAAAACAAATATTGTATATTAATGCACATATGTGGAAACTAGAAAAATGGTACAAATGAACTAGTTTGCAGGGCAGAAATAGAGACAGAGGTAGAGAACAAACGTATGGACACCAAGTGGGGGAAGCCATGGGGTGGTGGTGGTGGGATGAGTTGGGAGATTGGGATTGACCAGTATACATGTATATGCATGAAATAGATAACTAAGAATAACCTGCTGTATAAAAAAATAAATAAAATTAAATTTCAAAATTTTTAAAAATAAAATTTGAAAATAAAACAGGAAAAAGTTCTTCCATTCACACAGGTATATTTATATGAATGAATTATTTCCATGCTTATATCAATAAATACATAAAAGACGAATAAAATCTAACTCGAACCAAAAAAAAAAATCCGGAACCTAACAGTTATACAGAGTAAATCCCTACCAAGGCACCTGCTCCAGCAGTAAACAATTCTGAAATTGGTCAGAGGTGGGGAATCATCTCTCATACAGCCAGCAGCCCCGCCCCCCCACGCAAGGAGCGTCCTCATCGCAAAGCTGGGGGACCATGCCGAGGCCTCTGTGAGTAAACGTGAGCTGAGCCCCAGGCCAGCTGCTGTTGAAATTTTCCCTCCCTTCCCAGGTAAAAC
Source organism: Mesoplodon bidens (assembly GCF_964165515.1). Classification (NCBI taxonomy): domain Eukaryota; kingdom Metazoa; phylum Chordata; class Mammalia; order Artiodactyla; family Ziphiidae; genus Mesoplodon; species Mesoplodon bidens. The sequence goes on from NW_027671923.1 coordinate 527,228, forward strand.
ACCTGAATATGTACAAGTGCTTGAAAACCTAGAGGAAGGGCCATGGAGGCACACCAGCGACAGCACGCTGGCCAACTTGGTGCCTGCAGGCCAGCCAGGATGGTCCTGGCCCCGGGCGCTCTTCTGGAAGCTTTCCATTTCCCTGCCTGAGATACCCCTCCTGTCCCGGCCCCCACTCCTTTTTTTCCTTCCTCACCTCAGCCCGGAGAGAAATTCCAGTGGAAGTTATGGGTGACACATCCTCTTCTTTACAGGTGGCAGCCTGGCAACTCCTGCAGAAAGTCCAGCAGAGCCCCACTCACACCGGGCCACCCACAAAGCCGTGGAACCTCACACTCTCCCACCAGCACAGCCCCGAGACTGCTGACGGGGCAGAGAATATGGAGTCAGGCACAGCTGCAGGGGCTATTGCTGCCTGGAGTGCTGTTTATATTGACCTCAACAAAGGCACACCTGGGGAGGGCTTGCCAGCAGGTTCAGGCTGCCCATGTCAGCTAATCCTCAGCCTTCAGGGAATCACATTGCAGAAAATGGACCTCGCTAAGACAGAATATTAGCCAAGGAAAAAAAGGACACAATGCCATTTGCAGCACCGTAGATGAGTCTAGAGGTAATCACGTGACTTGTAGTAAGTCAGAAACTGAAAGACACATATCGTATGATATCACTTATAGGTGTTACCTACAAATTGATACCAGGGCAGATATTTCCATGGAGAAGGGCAATCACAGATTCATTAAACAAACTTATGGTTCACCAATGGAAAGGTGTGAGGATTGGATTCATTACGATATTGGGGTTAACAGACAGATACAAACACAGGTGAAATATATAATCACCAAAGACCTGCGGAATACCAAGAGAAGACTACTCAACATTCTGTCATAACGTACATGGGAAAAGGTTCCCAGGAAGAACAGAAATATGTATAAGTGTAAAAGAAACACATCTTGCACTCCAGAAACAAGCCAAACGTTGTAATCAAACTTGCTGTAATAAAAAATAAAAAAATTAAATTCAAAACACAAAAAGAAGTAGTGAGACAAACTTGAGGGGCTTTCTCCTGGCCCATTCCGTTCTAAATTCCAATCTAGAACGTGAATTCCATTGAGGCTCTGCTGCCCTAGTAACCAGAATTGGTATGGGAGAACTGCTGCCACCTTGTGGCCGTTTCACACAACAGCAGCTTTAATCCCAGCGCTAATGGTCAGTGGATATTCAAAATCATTAGAGGCCTGTAAATGACACCTGCCCTGAAAACAAATCCTGGGGTCATATATCAACCAAAAAATTCAAAAGACGTCCATATTTCAAAATGACAGTTTCAAGAGGCATATTTTACGCACATTAGTGTTCTGCTTCTTTTGCTTTCTTTCTTTCTTGGTTAAAAAAATGGGAATGGAAAAAGGCAACCCTCAGAATGGGCGAAAACGTTCGCAAAAGAATCAATGGACAAAGGTTTAATCTCCAATATATATAAACAGCTCATGCAGCTTAATATTAATAAAACAAACAACCCAATACAAAAATGGGCAGAAGAATTAAATAGACGTTTCTTCAAAGAAGACACAGAGATGGCCAAGACGCACATGAAAAGCTGCTCAACATCACTAATTATTAGAGAAATGCAAATCAAAACTACAATGAGGTATGACCTCACTCCTGTTAGAATCGGGATCATCAGAAAATCTACAAACAACAAATTCTGGGGAGGGTGTGGACAAAAGGATCCCTCTTCCGCTATTGGTGGGCATGTAAATTGATACAGTCACTATGGAGAACAGTATGGAGGTTCCTTTAAAAAACTAAAAAGAGAATTACCATAGGATCCAGCAATCCCACTTCTGGGCATATACCCAGAGAAAACCATAAATCACAAAGACACATTCACCACAATGTTCATTGCAGCACTATTTACAATAGCCAGGTAATGGAAGCAAACTAAATGCCCACAGACAGACGAATGGATAAAGATGTGGTACATATATAAAATGGAATATTACTGAGCCATAAAAAGGAATGAAACTGGGTCATTTGTAGAGAAGTCGATGGATCTAGAGACGGTCATACAGAGGGAAGTAAGTCAGAAAGAGAAAAACAAATATTGTATATTAATGCACATATGTGGAACCTAGAAAAATGGTACAAATGAACTAGTTTGCAGGGCAGAAATAGAGACAGAGGTAGAGAACAAACGTATGGACACCAAGTGGGGGAAGCCATGGGGTGGTGGTGGTGGGATGAGTTGGGAGATTGGGATTGACCTGTATGCATGTATATGCATGAAATAGATAACTAAGAATAACCTGCTGTATAAAAAAATAAATAAAATTAAATTTCAAAATTTTTAAAAATAAAATTTAAAAATAAAACAGAAAAATGTTCTTCCATTCACACAGATGTATTTATATGAATGAATTATTTCCATGCTTATATCAATATATACATAAAAGAGGAATAAAATCTAACTCGAACAAAAAAAAAAAAACGGAACCTAACAGTTATACAGAGGAAAACCCTACCAAGGCACTTGCTCCAGCGGTAAACAATTCTGAAATTGGTCAGAGGTGGGGAATCATCTCTCATACATCCAGCAGCCCCGCCCCCCCACGCAAGGAGCGTCCTCATCGCAAAGCTGGGGGACCGTGCCGAGGCCTCTGTGAGTAAACGTGAGCTGAGCCCCAGGCCAGCTGCTGCTGAAATTTTCCCTCCCTTCCCAGGTAAAACACTTGAATATGTACAAGGGCTTGAAAACCTAGAGGAAGGGCCGTGGAGCCACACCAGCGACAGCACGCTAGCCAACTTGGTGCCTGCAGGCCAGCCAGGATGGTCCTGGCCCCGGGCGCTCTTCTGGAAGCTTTCCATTTCCCTGCCTGAGATACCCCTCCTTTCCCGGCCCCCACTCCTTTTTTTCCTTCCTCACCTCAGCCGGGAGAGAAATTCCAGTGGAAGTTATGGGTGACACATCCTCTTCTTTACAGGTGGCAGCCTGGCAACTCCGGCAGAAAGTCCAGCAGAGCCCCACTCACACCGGGCCACCCACAAAGCCGTGGACCCTCACACCCTCCCACCAGCACAGCCCCGAGACTGCTGACGGGGCAGAGAATATGGAGTCAGGCACAGCTGCAGGGGCTATTGCTGCCTGGAGTGCTGTTTATATTGACCTCAACCCAGGCACACCTGGGGAGGGCTTGCCGGCAGGGTCAGGCTGCCCAGGTCAGCAAATCCTCAGCCCTCAGGGAATCACACTGCAGAAAATGGACCTCGCTAAGACAGAATATTAGCCAAAGAAAAAAAGGACACAATGCCATTTGCTGCACCGTAGATGAGTCTAGAGGTAATCACGTGACTTGTAGTAAGTCAGAAACTGAAAGACACATATCGTATGATATCACTTATAGGTGTTACCTACAAATTGATACCAGGGCAGATATTTCCATGGAGAAGGGCAATCACAGATTCATTAAACAAACTTATGGTTCACCAATGGAAAGGTGTGAGGTTTGGATGCATTACGATATTGGGGTTAACAGACAGATACAAACACAGGTGAAATATATAATCACCAAAGACCTACGGAATACCAAGAGAAGACTACTCAACATTCTGTCATAACGTACAAGGGAAAAGGATCCCAGGAAGAACAGACATATGCATATGTGTAAAAGAAACACATCTTGCACACCAAAAACAAGCCAAAGGTTGTAATCAAACTTGCTGTAATAAAAAAATTAAAAAAATTAAATTCAAAACACGAACAAGAAGTAGTGAGACATGGGGCTTCCCTGGTGGCGCAGTGGTTGAGAGTCCGCCTGCCGATGCAGGGGACACGGGTTCGTGCCCCGGTCTGGGAGGATCCCACATGCCGCAGAGCGGCTGGGCCCGTGAGCCATGGCTGCTGAGCCTGCGCGTCCGGAGCCTGTGCTCTGCAGGGGGAGAGGCCACAACAGTGAGAGGCCCGCCTACCGCAAAAAAAAAAAAAAAAAAAAGAAGTAGTGAGACAAACTTGAGGGGCTTTCTCCTGGCCCATTCCGTTCTAAATTCCAATCTAGAACGTGAATTCCATTGAGGCTCTGCTGCCCTAGTAACCAGATTTGGTAAGGGAGAACTGCTGCCACCTTGTGGCCGTTTCACACAACAGCAGCTTTAATCCCAGCGCTAATGGTCAGTGGATATTCTAAATCATGACAGGCCTGTAAATGACACCTGCCCTGAAAACAAATCCTGGGGTCATATATCGACCAAAAAATTCAAAAGACGTCCATATTTCAAAATGACAGTTTCAAGAGGCATATTTTACGCACATTAGTGTTCTGCTTCTTTTGCTTTCTTTCTTTCTTTGTTAAAAAAACGGGAATGGAAAAAGGCAACCCTCAGAATGGGCGAAAACGTTCGCAAAAGAATCAATGGACAAAGGTTTAATCTCCAATATACATAAACAGCTCATGCAGCTTAATATTAATAAAACAAACAACCCAATACTACAATGGGCAGAAGATCTAAATAGACGTTTCTTCAAAGAAGACACAGAGATGGCCAAGACGCACATGAAAAGCTGCTCAACATCACTAATTATTAGAGAAATGCAAATCAAAACTACAATGAGGTATGACCTCACTCCTGTTAGAATCGGGATCATCAGAAAATCTACAAACAACAAATTCTGGGGACGATGTGGACAAAAGGAACCCTCTTCCGCTATTGGTGGGCATGTAAATTCATACAGTCACTATGGAGAACAGTATGGAGGTTCCTTTAAAAAACTAAAAAGAGAATTACCATAGGATCCAGCAATCCCACTTCTGGGCATATACCCAGAGAAAACCAGAAATCACAAAGACACATTCACCACAATGTTCATTGCAGCACTATTTACAATAGCCAGGGAATGGAAGCAACCTAAATGCCCACAGACAGACAAATGGAAAAAGATGTACATATATGAAATGGAATATTACTGAGCCATAAAAAGGAATGAAACTGGGTCATTTGTAGAGAAGTCGATGGATCTATAGACTGTCATACAGAGTGAAGTAAGTCAGAAAGAGAAAAACAAATATTGTATATTAATGCATATATGTGGAACCTAGAAAAATGGTACAAATGAACTAGTTTGCAGGGCAGAAATAGAGACAGAGGTAGAGAACAAACGTATGGACACCAAGTGGGGGAAGCCATGGGGTGGTGGTGGTGGGATGAGTTGGGAGATTGGGATTGACCTGTATGCATGTATATGCATGAAATAGATAACTAAGAATAACCTGCTGTATAAAAAAATAAATAAAATTAAATTTCAAAATTTTTAAAAATAAAATTTAAAAATAAAACAGAAAAATGTTCTTCCATTCACACAGATGTATTTATATGAATGAATTATTTCCATGCTTATATCAATAAATACATAAAAGAGGAATAAAATCTAATTCGAACCAAAAAAAAAAAACGAAACCTAACAGTTATACAGAGTAAAACCCTACCAAGGCACTTGCTCCAACGGTAAACAATTGTGAAATTGGTCAGAGGTGGGGAATCATCTCTCATACAGCCAGCAGCCCCGCCCCCCCACGCAAGGAGCGTCCTCATCGCAAAGCTGGGGGACCGTGCCGAGGCCTCTGTGAGTAAACGTGAGCTGAGCCCCAGGCCAGCTACTGTTGAAATTTTCCCTCCCTTTTCAGGTAAAACACCTGAATATGTACAAGGGCTTGAAAACCTAGAGGAAGGGACGTGGAACCACACCAGAGACAGCACGCTCGCCATCTTGGTGCCTGCAGGCCAGCCAGGATGGTCCTGGCCCCGGGCGCTCTTCTGGAAGCTTTCCATTTCCCTGCCTGAGATACCCCTCCTGTCCCGGCCCCCACTCCTTTTTTTCCTTCCTCACCTCAGCCCGGAGAGAAATTCCAGTGGAAGTTATGGGTGACACATCCTCTTCTTTACAGGTGGCAGCCTGGCAACTCCTGCAGAAAGTCCAGCAGAGCCGCACTCACACCGGGCCACCCACAAAGCCGTGGACCCTCACACCCTCCCACCAGCACAGCCCCGAGACTGCTGACGGGGCAGAGAATATGGAGTCAGGCACAGCTGCAGGGGCTATTGCTGCCTGGAGTGCTGTTTATATTGACCTCAACCCAGGCACACCTGGGGAGGGCTTGCCGGCAGGGTCAGGCTGCCCAGTTCAGCTACTCCTCAGCCCTCAGGGAATCACATTGCAGAAAATGGACCTCGCTAAGACAGAATATTAGCCAAGGAAAAAAAGGACACAATGCCATTTGCAGCACCGTAGATGAGTCTAGAGGTAATCACGTGACTTGTAGTAAGTCAGAAACTGAAAGACACATATCGTATGATATCACTTATAGGTGTTACCTACAAATTGATACCAGGGCAGATATTTCCATGGAGAAGGGCAATCACAGATTCATTAAACAAACTTATGGTTCACCAATGGAAAGGTGTGAGGATTGGATTCATTACGATATTGGGGTTAACAGATAAACACAGGTGAAATATATAATCACCAAAGACCTACGGAATACCAAGAGAAGACTACTCAACATTCTGTCATAACGTACATGGGAAAAGGATCCCAGGAAGAACAGACATATGTATATGTGTAAAAGAAACACATCTTGCACACCAAAAACAAGCCAAACGTTGTAATCAAACTTGCTGTAATAAGAAATAAAAAAATTAAATTCAAAACACAAACAAGAAGTAGTGAGACAAACTTGAAGGGCTTTCTCCTGGCCCATTCCGTTCTAAATTCCAATCTAGAACGTGAATTCCATTGAGGCTCTGCTGCCCTAGTAACCAGATTTGGTAAGGGAGAACTGCTGCCACCTTGTGGCCGTTTCACACAACAGCAGCTTTAATCCCAGCGCTAATGGTCAGTGGACATTCAAAATCATTAGAGGCCTGTAAATGACACCTGCCCTGAAAACAAATCCTGGGGTCATATATCAACCAAAAAATTCAAAAGATGTCCATATTTCAAAATGACAGTTTCAAGAGGCATATTTTACGCACATTAGTGTTCTGCTTCTTTTGCTTTCTTTCTTTCTTGGTTAAAAAAACGGGAATGGAAAAAGGCAACCCTCAGAATGGGCGAAAACGTTCGCAAAAGAATCAATGGACAAAGGTTTAATCTCCAATATATATAAACAGCTCATGCAGCTTAATATTAAAAAAACAAACAACCCAATACAAAAATGGGCAGAAGTTCTAAAGAGACGTTTCTTCAAAGAAGACACAGAGATGGCCAAGACACACATGAAAAGCTGCTCAACATCACTAATTATTAGAGAAATGCAAATCAAAACTACAATGAGGTATGACCTCACTCCTGTTAGAATCGGGATCATCAGAAAATCTACAAACAACAAATTCTGGGGACGATGTGGACAAAAGGAACCCTCTTCCGCTATTGGTGGGCATGTAAATTCATACAGTCACTATGGAGAACAGTATGGAGGTTCCTTTAAAAAACTAAAAAGAGAATTACCATAGGATCCAGCAATCCCACTTCTGGGCATATACCCAGAGAAAACCATAAATCACAAAGACACATTCACCACAATATTCATTGCAGCACTATTTACAATAGCCAGGGAATGGAAGCAACCTAAATGCCCACAGACAGACGAATGGAGAAATATGTGGTACATATATGAAATGGAATATTACTGAGCCATAAAAAGGAATGAAACTGGGTCATTTGTAGAGAAGTCGATGGATCTAGAGACTGTCATACAGAGTGAAGTTAGAAAGAGAAAAACAAATATTGTATATTAATGCATATATGTGGAACCTAGAAAAATGGTACAAATGAACTAGTTTGCAGGGCAGAAATAGAGACAGAGGTAGAGAACAAACGTATGGACACCAAGTGGGGGAAGCCATGGGGTGGTGGTGGTGGGATGAGTTGGGAGATTGGGATTGACCTTATGCATGTATATGCATGAAATAGATAACTAAGAATAACCTGCTGTATAAAAAAATAAATAAAATTAAATTTCAAAATTTTTAAAAATAAAATTTAAAAATAAAACAGAAAAATGTTCTTCCATTCACACAGATGTATTTATATGAATGAATTATTTCCATGCTTATATCAATATATACATAAAAGAGGAATAAAATCTAAATCGAACAAAAAAAAAAACGGAACCTAACAGTTATACAGAGGAAAACCCTACCAAGGCACTTGCTCCAGCGGTAAACAATTCTGAAATTGGTCAGAGGTGGGGCATCATCTCTCATACAGCCAGCAGCCCCGCCCCCTACGCACGAAGCGTCCTCATCGCAAAGCTGGGGTACCGTGCCGAGGCCTCTGTGAGTAAACGTGAGCTGAGCCCCAGGCCAGCTGCTGCTGAAATTTTCCCTCCCTTCCCAGGTAAAACACCTGAATATGTACAAGGGCTTGAAAACCTAGAGGAAGGGCCGTGGAGCCACACCAGCGACAGCACGCTAGCCAACTTGGTGCCTGCAGGCCAGCCCGGATGGTCCTGGCCCCGGGCGCTCTTCTGGAAGCTTTCCATTTCCCTGCCTGAGATACCCCTCCTTTCCCGGCCCCCACTCCTTTTTTTCCTTCGTCAACTCAGCCGGGAGAGAAATTCCAGTGGAAGTTATGGGTGACACATCCTCTTCTTTACAGGTGGCAGCCTGGCAACTCCTGCAGAAAGTCCAGCAGAGCCCCACTCACACCGGGCCACCCACAAAGCCGTGGACCCTCACACCCTCCCACCAGCACAGCCCCGATACTGCTGACGGGGCAGAGAATATGGAGTCAGGCACAGCTGCAGGGGCTATTGCTGCCTGGAGTGCTGTTTATATTGACCTCAACCCAGGCACACCTGGGGAGGGCTTGCCGGCAGGGTCAGGCTGCCCAGGTCAGCAAATCCTCAGCCCTCAGGGAATCACACTGCAGAAAATGGACCTCGCTAAGACAGAATATTAGCCAAGGAAAAAAAGGACACAATGCCATTTGCAGCACCGTAGATGAGTCTAGAGGTAATCACGTGACTTGTAGTAAGTCAGAAACTGAAAGACACATATCGTATGATATCACTTATAGGTGTTACCTACAAATTGATACCAGGGCAGATATTTCCATGGAGAAGGGCAATCACAGATTCATTAAACAAACTTATGGTTCACCAATGGAAAGGTGTGAGGTTTGGATTCATTACGATATTGGGGTTAACAGACAGATACAAACACAGCTGAAATATATAATCACCAAAGACCTGCGGAATACCAAGAGAAGACTACTCAACATTCTGTCATAACGTACATGGGAAAAGGATCCCAGGAAGAACAGACATATGTATATGTGTAAAAGAAACACATCTTGCACACCAGAAACAAGCCAAACGTTGTAATCAAACTTGCTGTAATAAAAAATAAAAAAATTAAATTCAAAACACAAACAAGAAGTAGTGAGACAAACTTGAGGGGCTTTCTCCTGGCCCATTCCGTTCTAAATTCCAATCTAGAACGTGAATTCCATTGAGGCTCTGCTGCCCTAGTAACCAGAATTGGTATGGGAGAACTGCTGCCACATTGTGGCCGTTTCACACAACAGCAGCTTTAATCCCAGCGCTAATGGTCAGTGGATATTCTAAATCAAGACAGGCCTGTAAATGACACCTGCCGTGAAAACAAATCCTGGGGTCATATATCGACCAAAAAATTCAAAAGACATCCATATTTCAAAATGACAGTTTCAAGAGGCATATTTTACGCACATTAGTGTTCTGCTTCTTTTGCTTTCTTTCTTTCTTGGTTAAAAAAACGGGAATGGAAAAAGGCAACCCTCAGAATGGGCGAAAACGTTCGCAAAAGAATCAATGGACAAAGGTTTAATCTCCAATATATATAAACAGCTCATGCAGCTTAATATTAATAAAACAAACAACCCAATACAAAAATGGGCAGAAGATCTAAATAGACGTTTCTTCAAAGAAGACACAGAGATGGCCAAGACGCACATGAAAAGCTGCTCAACATCACTAATTATTAGAGAAATGCAAATCAAAACTACAATGAGGTATGACCTCACTCCTGTTAGAATCGGGATCATCAGAAAATCTACAAACAACAAATTCTGGGGAGGGTGTGGACAAAAGGATCCCTCTTCCGCTATTGGTGGGCATGTAAATTGATACAGTCACTATGGAGAACATTATGGAGGTTCCTTTAAAAAACTAAAAAGAGAATTACCATAGGATCCAGCAATCCCACTTCTGGGCATATACCCAGAGAAAACCATAAATCACAAAGACACATTCACCACAATGTTCATTGCAGCACTATTTACAATAGCCAGGTAATGGCAGCAAACTAAATGCCCACAGACAGACGAATGGATAAAGATGTGGTACATATATAAAATGGAATATTACTGAGCCATAAAAAGGAATGAACCTGGGTCATTTGTAGAGAAGTCGATGGATCTAGAGACTGTCATACAGAGGGAAGTAAGTCAGAAAGAGAAAAACAAATATTGTATATTAATGCACATATGTGGAAACTAGAAAAATGGTACAAATGAACTAGTTTGCAGGGCAGAAATAGAGACAGAGGTAGAGAACAAACGTATGGACACCAAGTGGGGGAAGCCATGGGGTGGTGGTGGTGGGATGAGTTGGGAGATTGGGATTGACCTGTATGCATGTATATGCATGAAATAGATAACTAAGAATAACCTGCTGTATAAAAAAATAAATAAAATTAAATTTCAAAATTTTTAAAAATAAAATTTAAAAATAAAACAGGAAAACGTTCTTCCATTCACACAGATGTATTTATATGAATGAATTATTTCCATGCTTATATCAATAAATACATAAAAGAGGAATAAAATCTAACTCGAACCAAAAAAAAAAAAAAACGGAACCTAACAGTTATACAGAGTAAATCCCTACCAAGGCACTTGCTCCAGCGGTAAACAATTCTGAAATTGGTCAGAGGTGGGGAATCATCTCTCATACAGCCAGCAGCCCCGCCCCCCCACGCAAGGAGCGTCCTCATTGCAAAGCTGGGGGACCGTGCCGAGGCCTCTGTGAGTAAACTTGAGCTGAGCCCCAGGCCAGCTCCTGTTGAAATTTTCCCTCCCTTCCCAGGTAAAACACCTGAATATGTTCAAGGGCTTGAAAACCTAGAGGAAGGGACGTGGATCCACACCAGCGACAGCACGCTGGCCAACTTGGTGCCTGCAGGCCAGCCAGGATGGTCCTGGCCCCAGGCGCTCTTCTGGAAGCTTTCCATTTCCCTGCCTGAGATACCCCTCCTGTCCCGGCCCCCACTCCTTTTTTTCCTTCCTCACCTCAGCCCGGAGAGAAATTCCAGTGGAAGTTATGGGTGACACATCCTCTTCTTTACAGGTGGCAGCCTGGCAACTCCTGCAGAAAGTCCAGCAGAGCCCCACTCACACCGGGCCACCCACAAAGCCGTGGACCCTCACACCCTCCCACCAGCACAGCCCCGAGACTGCTGACAGGGCTGAGAATATGGAGTCAGGCACAGCTGCAGGGGCTATTGCTGCCTGGAGTGCTGTTTATATTGACCTCAACCCAGGCACACCTGGGGAGGGCTTGCCGGCAGGGTCAGGCTGCCCAGGTCAGCTAATCCTCAGCCCTCAGGGAATCACATTGCAGAAAATGGACCTCGCTAAGACAGAATATTAGCCAAGGAAAAAAAGGACACAATGCCATTTGCAGCACCGTAGATGAGTCTAGAGGTAATCACGTGACTTGTAGTAAGTCAGAAACTGAAAGACACATATCGTATGATATCACTTATAGGTGTTACCTACAAATTGATACCAGGGCAGATATTTCCATGGAGAAGGGCAATCACAGATTCATTAAACAAACTTATGGTTCACCAATGGAAAGGTGTGAGGTTTGGATTCATTACGATATTGGGGTTAACAGACAGATACAAACACAGGTGAAATATATAATCACCAAAGACCTACGGAATACCAAGCGAAGACTACTCAACATTCTGTCATAACGTACAAGGGAAAAGGATCCCAGGAAGAACAGACATATGTATATGTGTAAAAGAAACACATCTTGCACACCAAAAACAAGCCAAAGGTTGTAATCAAACTTGCTGTAATAAAAAAATTAAAAAAATTAAATTCAAAACACGAACAAGAAGTAGTGAGACAAACTTGAGGGGCTTTCTCCTGGCCCATTCCGTTCTAAATTCCAATCTAGAACGTGAATTCCATTGAGGCTCTGCTGCCCTAGTAACCAGATTTGGTAAGGGAGAACTGCTGCCACCTTGTGGCCGTTTCACACAACAGCAGCTTTAATCACAGCGCTAATGGTCAGTGGATATTCAAAATCATTAGAGGCCTGTAAATGACACCTGCCCTGAAAACAAATCCTGGGGTCATATATCAACCAAAAAATTCAAAAGACGTCCATATTTCAAAATGACACTTTCAAGAGGCATATTTTACGCACATTAGTGTTCTGCTTCTTTTGCTTTCTTTCTTTCTTGGTTAAAAAAACGGGAATGGAAAAAGGCAACCCTCAGAATGGGCGAAAACGTTCGCAAAAGAATCAATGGACAAAGGTTTAATCTCCAATATATATAAACAGCTCATGCAGCTTAATATTAATAAAACAAACAACCCAATACAAAAATGGGCAGAAGATCTAAATAGACGTTTCTTCAAAGAAGACACAGAGATGGCCAAGACGCACATGAAAAGCTGCTCAACATCACTAATTATTAGAGAAATGCAAATCAAAACTACAATGAGGTATGACCTCACTCCTGTTAGAATCGGGATCATCAGAAAATCTACAAACAACAAATTCTGGGGACGATGTGGACAAAAGGAACCCTCTTCCGCTATTGGTGGGCATGTAAATTGATACAGTCACTATGGAGAACAGTATGGAGGTTCCTTTAAAAAACTAAAAAGAGAATTACCATAGGATCCAGCAATCCCACTTCTGGGCATATACCCAGAGAAAACCATAAATCACAAAGACACATTCACCACAATGTTCATTGCAGCACTATTTACAATAGCCAGGGAATGGAAGCAACCTAAATGCCCACAGACAGACGAATGGAAAAAGATGTGGTACATATATAAAATGGAATATTACTGAGCCATAAAAAGGAATGAAACTGGGTCATTTGTAGAGAAGTCGATGGATCTAGAGACTGTCATACAGAGGGAAGTAAGTCAGAAAGAGAAAAACAAATATTGTATATTAATGCACATATGTGGAAACTAGAAAAATGGTACAAATGAACTAGTTTGCAGGGCAGAAATAGAGACAGAGGTAGAGAACAAACGTATGGACACCCAGTGGGGGAAGCCATGGGGTGGTGGTGGTGGGATGAGTTGGGAGATTGGGATTGACCAGTATACATGTATATGCATGAAATAGATAACTAAGAATAACCTTCTGTATAAAAAAGTAAATAAAATTAAATTTCAAAATTTTTAAAAATAAAATTTAAAAATAAAACAGGAAAAAGTTCTTCCATTCACACATATGTATATATATGAATGAATTATTTCCATGCTTATATCAATAAATACATAAAAGAGGAATAAAATCTAACTCGAACCAAGAAAAAAAATCCGGAACCTAACAGTTATACAGAGTAAATCCCTACCAAGGCACCTGCTCCAGCAGTAAACAATTCTGAAATTGGTCAGAGGTGGGGAATCATCTCTCATACAGCCAGCAGCCCCACCCCCCCACGCAAGGAGCGTCCTCATCGCAAAGCTGGGGGACCGTGCCGAGGCCTCTGTGAGTAAACGTGATCTGAGCCCCAGGCCAGCTGCTGTTGAAATTTTCCCTCCCTTCCCAGGTAAAACACCTGAATATGTACAAGTGCTTGAAAACCTAGAGGAAGGGCCATGGAGGCACACCAGCGACAGCACGCTGGCCAACTTGGTGCCTGCAGGCCAGCCAGGATGGTCCTGGCCCCGGGCGCTCTTCTGGAAGCTTTCCATTTCCCTGCCTGAGATACCCCTTCTGTCCCGGCCCCCACTCCTTATTTTCCTTCCTCACCTCAGCCCGGAGAGAAATTCCAGTGAAAGTTATGGGTGACACATCCTCTTCTTTACAGGTGGCAGCCTGGCAACTCCTGCAGAAAGTCCAGCAGAGCCCCACTCACACCGGGCCACCCACAAAGCCGTGGAACCTCACACCCTCCCACCAGCACAGCCCCGAGACTGCTGACGGGGCAGAGAATATGGAGTCAGGCACAGCTGCAGGGGCTATTGCTGCCTGGAGTGCTGTTTATGTTGACCTCAACCCAGGCACACCTGGGGAGGGCTTGCCAGCAGGGTCAGGCTGCCCATGTCAGCTAATCCTCAGCCCTCAGGGAATCACACTGCAGAAAATGGACCTCGCTAAGACAGAATATTAGCCAAGGAAAAAAAGGACACAATGCCATTTGCAGCACCGTAGATGAGTCTAGAGGTAATCACGTGACTTGTAGTAAGTCAGAAACTGAAAGACACATATCGTATGATATCACTTATAGGTGTTACCTACAAATTGATACCAGGGCAGATATTTTCATGGAGAAGGGCAATCACAGATTCATTAAACAAACTTATGGTTCACCAATGGAAAGTTGTGAGGATTGGATTCATTACGATATTGGGGTTAACAGACAGATACAAACACAGGTGAAATATATAATCACCAAAGACCTGCGGAATACCAAGAGAAGACTACTCAACATTCTGTCATAACGTACATGGGAAAAGGATCCCAGGAAGAACAGACATATGTATATGTGTAAAAGAAACACATCTTGCACACCAGAAACAAGCCAAACGTTGTAATCAAACTTGCTGTAATAAAAAATAAAAAAATTAAATTCAAAACACAAACAAGAAGTAGTGAGACAAACTTGAGGGGCTTTCTCCTGGCCCATTCCGTTCTAAATTCCAATCTAGAACGTGAATTCCATTGAGGCTCTGCTGCCCTAGTAACCAGAATTGGTATGGGAGAACTGCTGCCACATTGTGGCCGTTTCACACAACAGCAGCTTTAATCCCAGCGCTAATGGTCAGTGGATATTCTAAATCATGACAGGCCTGTAAATGACACGTGCCCTGAAAACAAATCCTGGGGTCATATATCGACCAAAAAATTCAAAAGACATCCATATTTCAAAATGACAGTTTCAAGAGGCATATTTTACGCACATTAGTGTTCTGCTTCTTTTGCTTTCTTTCTTTCTTGGTTAAAAAAATGGGAATGGAAAAAGGCAACCCTCAGAATGGGCGAAAACGTTCGCAAAAGAATCAATGGACAAAGCTTTAATCTCCAATATATATAAACAGCTCATGCAGCTTAATATTAATAAAACAAACAACCCAATACAAAAATGGGCAGAAGAACTAAATAGACGTTTCTTCAAAGAAGACACAGAGATGGCCAAGACGCACATGAAAAGCTGCTCAACATCACTAATTATTAGAGAAATGCAAATCAAAACTACAATGAGGTATGACCTCACTCCTGTTAGAATCGGGATCATCAGAAAATCTACAAACAACAAATTCTGGGGAGGGTGTGGACAAAAGGATCCCTCTTCCGCTATTGGTGGGCATGTAAATTGATACAGTCACTATGGAGAACAGTATGGAGGTTCCTTTAAAAAACTAAAAAGAGAATTACCATAGGATCCAGCAATCCCACTTCTGGGCATATACCCAGAGAAAACCATAAATCACAAAGACACATTCACCACAATGTTCATTGCAGCACTATTTACAATAGCCAGGTAATGGAAGCAAACTAAATGCCCACAGACAGACGAATGGATAAAGATGTGGTACATATATAAAATGGAATATTACTGAGCCATAAAAAGGAATGAAACTGGGTCATTTGTAGAGAAGTCGATGGATCTAGAGACTGTCATACAGAGGGAAGTAAGTCAGAAAGAGAAAAACAAATATTGTATATTAATGCACATATGTGGAAACTAGAAAAATGGTACAAATGAACTAGTTTGCAGGGCAGAAATAGAGACAGAGGTAGAGAACAAACGTATGGACACCAAGTGGGGGAAGCCATGGGGTGGTGGTGGTGGGATGAGTTGGGAGATTGGGATTGACCTGTATACATGTATATGCATGAAATAGATAACTAAGAATAACCTGCTGTATAAAAAAATAAATAAAATTAAATTTCAAAATTTTTAAAAATAAAATTTAAAAATAAAACAGGAAAAAGTTCTTCCATTCACAC
Organism: Mesoplodon bidens; assembly: GCF_964165515.1. Classification (NCBI taxonomy): domain Eukaryota; kingdom Metazoa; phylum Chordata; class Mammalia; order Artiodactyla; family Ziphiidae; genus Mesoplodon; species Mesoplodon bidens. The sequence goes on from NW_027671923.1 coordinate 543,484, forward strand.
AGATGTATTTATATGAATGAATTATTTCCATGCTTATATTAATAAATACATAAAAGAGGAATAAAATCTAACTCGAACCAAAAAAAAAAAACGGAAACTAACAGTTATACAGAGTAAATCCCTACCAAGGCACTTGCTCCAGCGGTAAACAATTCTGAAATTGGTCAGAGGTGGGGAATCATCTCTCATACAGCCAGCAGCCCCGCCCCCCCACGCAAGGAGCGTCCTCATCGCAAAGCTGGGGGACCGTGCCAAGGCCTCTGTGAGTAAACGTGAGCTGAGCCCCAGGCCAGCTGCTGTTGAAATTTTCCCTCCCTTCCCAGGTAAAACACCTGAATATGTACAAGTGCTTGAAAACCTAGAGGAAGGGCCATGCAGCCACACCAGCGACAGCACGCTGTCCAACTTGGTGCCTGCAGGCCAGCCAGGATGGTCCTGGCCCCAGGCGCTCTTCTGGAAGCTTTCCATTTCCCTGCCTGAGATACCCCTCCTGTCCTGGCCCCCACTCCTTTTTTTCCTTCCTCACCTCAGCCCGGAGAGAAATTCCAGTGGAAGTTATGGGTGACACATCCTCTTCTTTACAGGTGGCAGCCTGGCAACTCCTGCAGAAAGTCCAGCAGAGCCCCACTCACACCGGGCCACCCACAAAGCCGTGGACCCTCACACCCTCCCACCAGCACAGCCCCGAGACTGCTGACAGGGCTGAGAATATGGAGTCAGGCACAGCTGCAGGGGCTATTGCTGCCTGGAGTGCTGTTTATATTGACCTCAACAAAGGCACACCTGGGGAGGGCTTGCCGGCAGGGTCAGGCTGCCCAGGTCAGCTAATCCTCAGCCCTCAGGGAATCACATTGCAGAAAATGGACCTCGCTAAGACAGAATATTAGCCAAGGAAAAAAAGGACACAATGCCATTTGCAGCACCGTAGATGAGTCTAGAGGTAATCACGTGACTTGTAGTAAGTCAGAAACTGAAAGACACATATCGTATGATATTAGTTATAGTTGTTACCTACAAATTGATACCAGGGCAGATATTTCCATGGAGAAGGGCAATCACAGATTCATTAAACAAACTTATGGTTCACCAATGGAAAGGTGTGAGGATTGGATTCATTACGATATTGGGGTTAACAGACAGATACAAACACAGGTGAAATATATAATCACCAAAGACCTACGGAATACCAAGCGAAGACTACTCAACATTCTGTCATAACGTACAAGGGAAAAGGATCCCAGGAAGAACAGACATATGTATATGTGTAAAAGAAACACATCTTGCACACCAAAAACAAGCCAAAGGTTGTAATCAAACTTGCTGTAATAAAAAAATTAAAAAAATTAAATTCAAAACACGAACAAGAAGTAGTGAGACAAACTTGAGGGGCTTTCTCCTGGCCCATTCCGTTCTAAATTCCAATCTAGAACGTGAATTCCATTGAGGCTCTGCTGCCCTAGTAACCAGATTTGGTAAGGGAGAACTGCTGCCACCTTGTGGCCGTTTCACACAACAGCAGATTTAATCCCAGCGCTAGTGGTCAGTGGATATTCAAAATCATTAGAGGCCTGTAAATGACACCTGCCCTGAAAACAAATCCTGGGGTCATATATCAACCAAAAAATTCAAAAGACGTCCATATTTCAAAATGACAGTTTCAAGAGGCATATTTTACGCACATTAGTGTTCTGCTTCTTTTGCTTTCTTTCTTTCTTGGTTAAAAAAACGGGAATGGAAAAAGGCAACCCTCAGAATGGGCGAAAACGTTCGCAAAAGAATCAATGGACAAAGGTTTAATCTCCAATATATATAAACAGCTCATGCAGCTTAATATTAATAAAACAAACAACCCAATACAAAAATGGGCAGAAGATCTAAATAGACGTTTCTTCAAAGAAGACACAGAGATGGCCAAGACGCACATGAAAAGCTGCTCAACATCACTAATTATTAGAGAAATGCAAATCAAAACTACAATGAGGTATGACCTCACTCCTGTTAGAATCGGGATCATCAGAAAATCTACAAACAACAAATTCTGGGGAGGGTGTGGACAAAAGGATCCCTCTTCCGCTATTGGTGGGCATGTAAATTGATACAGTCACTATGGAGAACATTATGGAGGTTCCTTTAAAAAACTAAAAAGAGAATTACCATAGGATCCAGCAATCCCACTTCTGGGCATATACCCAGAGAAAACCATAAATCACAAAGACACATTCACCACAATGTTCATTGCAGCACTATTTACAATAGCCAGGTAATGGAAGCAAACTAAATGCCCACAGACAGACGAATGGATAAAGATGTGGTACATATATAAAATGGAATATTACTGAGCCATAAAAAGGAATGAACCTGGGTCATTTGTAGAGAAGTCGATGGATCTAGAGACTGTCATACAGAGGGAAGTAAGTCAGAAAGAGAAAAACAAATATTGTATATTAATGCACATATGTGGAAACTAGAAAAATGGTACAAATGAACTAGTTTGCAGGGCAGAAATAGAGACAGAGGTAGAGAACAAACGTATGGACACCAAGTGGGGGAAGCCATGGGGTGGTGGTGGTGGGATGAGTTGGGAGATTGGGATTGACCTGTATGCATGTATATGCATGAAATAGATAACTAAGAATAACCTGCTGTATAAAAAAATAAATAAAATTAAATTTCAAAATTTTTAAAAATAAAATTTAAAAATAAAACAGGAAAACGTTCTTCCATTCACACAGATGTATTTATATGAATGAATTATTTCCATGCTTATATCAATAAATACATAAAAGAGGAATAAAATCTAACTCGAACCAAAAAAAAAAAAAAACGGAACCTAACAGTTATACAGAGTAAATCCCTACCAAGGCACTTGCTCCAGCGGTAAACAATTCTGAAATTGGTCAGAGGTGGGGAATCATCTCTCATACAGCCAGCAGCCCCGCCCCCCCACGCAAGGAGCGTCCTCATTGCAAAGCTGGGGGACCGTGCCGAGGCCTCTGTGAGTAAACTTGAGCTGAGCCCCAGGCCAGCTCCTGTTGAAATTTTCCCTCCCTTCCCAGGTAAAACACCTGAATATGTTCAAGGGCTTGAAAACCTAGAGGAAGGGACGTGGAGCCACACCAGCGACAGCACGCTGGCCAACTTGGTGCCTGCAGGCCAGCCAGGATGGTCCTGGCCCCAGGCGCTCTTCTGGAAGCTTTCCATTTCCCTGCCTGAGATACCCCTCCTGTCCCGGCCCCCACTCCTTTTTTTCCTTCCTCACCTCAGCCCGGAGAGAAATTCCAGTGGAAGTTATGGGTGACACATCCTCTTCTTTACAGGTGGCAGCCTGGCAACTCCTGCAGAAAGTCCAGCAGAGCCCCACTCACACCGGGTCACCCACAAAGCCGTGGACCCTCACACCCTCCCACCAGCACAGCCCCGAGACTGCTGACAGGGCTGAGAATATGGAGTCAGGCACAGCTGCAGGGGCTATTGCTGCCTGGAGTGCTGTTTATATTGACCTCAACCCAGGCACACCTGGGGAGGGCTTGCCGGCAGGGTCAGGCTGCCCAGGTCAGCTAATCCTCAGCCCTCAGGGAATCACATTGCAGAAAATGGACCTCGCTAAGACAGAATATTAGCCAAGGAAAAAAAGGACACAATGCCATTTGCAGCACCGTAGATGAGTCTAGAGGTAATCACGTGACTTGTAGTAAGTCAGAAACTGAAAGACACATATCGTATGATATCACTTATAGGTGTTACCTACAAATTGATACCAGGGCAGATATTTCCATGGAGAAGGGCAATCACAGATTCATTAAACAAACTTATGGTTCACCAATGGAAAGGTGTGAGGTTTGGATTCATTACGATATTGGGGTTAACAGACAGATACAAACACAGGTGAAATATATAATCACCAAAGACCTACGGAATACCAAGCGAAGACTACTCAACATTCTGTCATAACGTACAAGGGAAAAGGATCCCAGGAAGAACAGACATATGTATATGTGTAAAAGAAACACATCTTGCACACCAAAAACAAGCCAAAGGTTGTAATCAAACTTGCTGTAATAAAAAAATTAAAAAAATTAAATTCAAAACACGAACAAGAAGTAGTGAGACAAACTTGAGGGGCTTTCTCCTGGCCCATTCCGTTCTAAATTCCAATCTAGAACGTGAATTCCATTGAGGCTCTGCTGCCCTAGTAACCAGATTTGGTAAGGGAGAACTGCTGCCACCTTGTGGCCGTTTCACACAACAGCAGCTTTAATCACAGCGCTAATGGTCAGTGGATATTCAAAATCATTAGAGGCCTGTAAATGACACCTGCCCTGAAAACAAATCCTGGGGTCATATATCAACCAAAAAATTCAAAAGACGTCCATATTTCAAAATGACACTTTCAAGAGGCATATTTTACGCACATTAGTGTTCTGCTTCTTTTGCTTTCTTTCTTTCTTGGTTAAAAAAACGGGAATGGAAAAAGGCAACCCTCAGAATGGGCGAAAACGTTCGCAAAAGAATCAATGGACAAAGGTTTAATCTCCAATATATATAAACAGCTCATGCAGCTTAATATTAATAAAACAAACAACCCAATACAAAAATGGGCAGAAGATCTAAATAGACGTTTCTTCAAAGAAGACACAGAGATGGCCAAGACGCACATGAAAAGCTGCTCAACATCACTAATTATTAGAGAAATGCAAATCAAAACTACAATGAGGTATGACCTCACTCCTGTTAGAATCGGGATCATCAGAAAATCTACAAACAACAAATTCTGGGGACGATGTGGACAAAAGGAACCCTCTTCCGCTATTGGTGGGCATGTAAATTGATACAGTCACTATGGAGAACAGTATGGAGGTTCCTTTAAAAAACTAAAAAGAGAATTACCATAGGATCCAGCAATCCCACTTCTGGGCATATACCCAGAGAAAACCATAAATCACAAAGACACATTCACCACAATGTTCATTGCAGCACTATTTACAATAGCCAGGGAATGGAAGCAACCTAAATGCCCACAGACAGACGAATGGAAAAAGATGTGGTACATATATAAAATGGAATATTACTGAGCCATAAAAAGGAATGAAACTGGGTCATTTGTAGAGAAGTCGATGGATCTAGAGACTGTCATACAGAGGGAAGTAAGTCAGAAAGAGAAAAACAAATATTGTATATTAATGCACATATGTGGAAACTAGAAAAATGGTACAAATGAACTAGTTTGCAGGGCAGAAATAGAGACAGAGGTAGAGAACAAACGTATGGACACCCAGTGGGGGAAGCCATGGGGTGGTGGTGGTGGGATGAGTTGGGAGATTGGGATTGACCAGTATACATGTATATGCATGAAATAGATAACTAAGAATAACCTTCTGTATAAAAAAGTAAATATAATTAAATTTCAAAATTTTTAAAAATAAAATTTAAAAATAAAACAGGAAAAAGTTCTTCCATTCACACATATGTATATATATGAATGAATTATTTCCATGCTTATATCAATAAATACATAAAAGAGGAATAAAATCTAACTCGAACCAAGAAAAAAAATCCGGAACCTAACAGTTATACAGAGTAAATCCCTACCAAGGCACCTGCTCCAGCAGTAAACAATTCTGAAATTGGTCAGAGGTGGGGAATCATCTCTCATACAGCCAGCAGCCCCACCCCCCCACGCAAGGAGCGTCCTCATCGCAAAGCTGGGGGACCGTGCCGAGGCCTCTGTGAGTAAACGTGATCTGAGCCCCAGGCCAGCTGCTGTTGAAATTTTCCCTCCCTTCCCAGGTAAAACACCTGAATATGTACAAGTGCTTGAAAACCTAGAGGAAGGGCCATGGAGGCACACCAGCGACAGCACGCTGGCCAACTTGGTGCCTGCAGGCCAGCCAGGATGGTCCTGGCCCCGGGCGCTCTTCTGGAAGCTTTCCATTTCCCTGCCTGAGATACCCCTTCTGTCCCGGCCCCCACTCCTTATTTTCCTTCCTCACCTCAGCCCGGAGAGAAATTCCAGTGAAAGTTATGGGTGACACATCCTCTTCTTTACAGGTGGCAGCCTGGCAACTCCTGCAGAAAGTCCAGCAGAGCCCCACTCACACCGGGCCACCCACAAAGCCGTGGAACCTCACACCCTCCCACCAGCACAGCCCCGAGACTGCTGACGGGGCAGAGAATATGGAGTCAGGCACAGCTGCAGGGGCTATTGCTGCCTGGAGTGCTGTTTATGTTGACCTCAACCCAGGCACACCTGGGGAGGGCTTGCCAGCAGGGTCAGGCTGCCCATGTCAGCTAATCCTCAGCCCTCAGGGAATCACACTGCAGAAAATGGACCTCGCTAAGACAGAATATTAGCCAAGGAAAAAAAGGACACAATGCCATTTGCAGCACCGTAGATGAGTCTAGAGGTAATCACGTGACTTGTAGTAAGTCAGAAACTGAAAGACACATATCGTATGATATCACTTATAGGTGTTACCTACAAATTGATACCAGGGCAGATATTTTCATGGAGAAGGGCAATCACAGATTCATTAAACAAACTTATGGTTCACCAATGGAAAGTTGTGAGGATTGGATTCATTACGATATTGGGGTTAACAGACAGATACAAACACAGGTGAAATATATAATCACCAAAGACCTGCGGAATACCAAGAGAAGACTACTCAACATTCTGTCATAACGTACATGGGAAAAGGATCCCAGGAAGAACAGACATATGTATATGTGTAAAAGAAACACATCTTGCACACCAGAAACAAGCCAAACGTTGTAATCAAACTTGCTGTAATAAAAAATAAAAAAATTAAATTCAAAACACAAACAAGAAGTAGTGAGACAAACTTGAGGGGCTTTCTCCTGGCCCATTCCGTTCTAAATTCCAATCTAGAACGTGAATTCCATTGAGGCTCTGCTGCCCTAGTAACCAGAATTGGTATGGGAGAACTGCTGCCACATTGTGGCCGTTTCACACAACAGCAGCTTTAATCCCAGCGCTAATGGTCAGTGGATATTCTAAATCATGACAGGCCTGTAAATGACACCTGCCCTGAAAACAAATCCTGGGGTCATATATCGACCAAAAAATTCAAAAGACATCCATATTTCAAAATGACAGTTTCAAGAGGCATATTTTACGCACATTAGTGTTCTGCTTCTTTTGCTTTCTTTCTTTCTTGGTTAAAAAAATGGGAATGGAAAAAGGCAACCCTCAGAATGGGCGAAAACGTTCGCAAAAGAATCAATGGACAAAGCTTTAATCTCCAATATATATAAACAGCTCATGCAGCTTAATATTAATAAAACAAACAACCCAATACAAAAATGGGCAGAAGAACTAAATAGACGTTTCTTCAAAGAAGACACAGAGATGGCCAAGACGCACATGAAAAGCTGCTCAACATCACTAATTATTAGAGAAATGCAAATCAAAACTACAATGAGGTATGACCTCACTCCTGTTAGAATCGGGATCATCAGAAAATCTACAAACAACAAATTCTGGGGAGGGTGTGGACAAAAGGATCCCTCTTCCGCTATTGGTGGGCATGTAAATTGATACAGTCACTATGGAGAACAGTATGGAGGTTCCTTTAAAAAACTAAAAAGAGAATTACCATAGGATCCAGCAATCCCACTTCTGGGCATATACCCAGAGAAAACCATAAATCACAAAGACACATTCACCACAATGTTCATTGCAGCACTATTTACAATAGCCAGGTAATGGAAGCAAACTAAATGCCCACAGACAGACGAATGGATAAAGATGTGGTACATATATAAAATGGAATATTACTGAGCCATAAAAAGGAATGAAACTGGGTCATTTGTAGAGAAGTCGATGGATCTAGAGACTGTCATACAGAGGGAAGTAAGTCAGAAAGAGAAAAACAAATATTGTATATTAATGCACATATGTGGAAACTAGAAAAATGGTACAAATGAACTAGTTTGCAGGGCAGAAATAGAGACAGAGGTAGAGAACAAACGTATGGACACCAAGTGGGGGAAGCCATGGGGTGGTGGTGGTGGGATGAGTTGGGAGATTGGGATTGACCTGTATGCATGTATATGCATGAAATAGATAACTAAGAATAACCTGCTGTATAAAAAAATAAATAAAATTAAATTTCAAAATTTTTAAAAATAAAATTTAAAAATAAAACAGGAAAACGTTCTTCCATTCACACAGATGTATTTATATGAATGAATTATTTCCATGCTTATATCAATAAATACATAAAAGAGGAATAAAATCTAACTCGAACCAAAAAAAAAAAAAAACGGAACCTAACAGTTATACAGAGTAAATCCCTACCAAGGCACTTGCTCCAGCGGTAAACAATTCTGAAATTGGTCAGAGGTGGGGAATCATCTCTCATACAGCCAGCAGCCCCGCCCCCCCACGCAAGGAGCGTCCTCATTGCAAAGCTGGGGGACCGTGCCGAGGCCTCTGTGAGTAAACTTGAGCTGAGCCCCAGGCCAGCTCCTGTTGAAATTTTCCCTCCCTTCCCAGGTAAAACACCTGAATATGTTCAAGGGCTTGAAAACCTAGAGGAAGGGACGTGGAGCCACACCAGCGACAGCACGCTGGCCAACTTGGTGCCTGCAGGCCAGCCAGGATGGTCCTGGCCCCAGGCGCTCTTCTGGAAGCTTTCCATTTCCCTGCCTGAGATACCCCTCCTGTCCCGGCCCCCACTCCTTTTTTTCCTTCCTCACCTCAGCCCGGAGAGAAATTCCAGTGGAAGTTATGGGTGACACATCCTCTTCTTTACAGGTGGCAGCCTGGCAACTCCTGCAGAAAGTCCAGCAGAGCCCCACTCACACCGGGTCACCCACAAAGCCGTGGACCCTCACACCCTCCCACCAGCACAGCCCCGAGACTGCTGACAGGGCTGAGAATATGGAGTCAGGCACAGCTGCAGGGGCTATTGCTGCCTGGAGTGCTGTTTATATTGACCTCAACCCAGGCACACCTGGGGAGGGCTTGCCGGCAGGGTCAGGCTGCCCAGGTCAGCTAATCCTCAGCCCTCAGGGAATCACATTGCAGAAAATGGACCTCGCTAAGACAGAATATTAGCCAAGGAAAAAAAGGACACAATGCCATTTGCAGCACCGTAGATGAGTCTAGAGGTAATCACGTGACTTGTAGTAAGTCAGAAACTGAAAGACACATATCGTATGATATCACTTATAGGTGTTACCTACAAATTGATACCAGGGCAGATATTTCCATGGAGAAGGGCAATCACAGATTCATTAAACAAACTTATGGTTCACCAATGGAAAGGTGTGAGGTTTGGATTCATTACGATATTGGGGTTAACAGACAGATACAAACACAGGTGAAATATATAATCACCAAAGACCTACGGAATACCAAGCGAAGACTACTCAACATTCTGTCATAACGTACAAGGGAAAAGGATCCCAGGAAGAACAGACATATGTATATGTGTAAAAGAAACACATCTTGCACACCAAAAACAAGCCAAAGGTTGTAATCAAACTTGCTGTAATAAAAAAATTAAAAAAATTAAATTCAAAACACGAACAAGAAGTAGTGAGACAAACTTGAGGGGCTTTCTCCTGGCCCATTCCGTTCTAAATTCCAATCTAGAACGTGAATTCCATTGAGGCTCTGCTGCCCTAGTAACCAGATTTGGTAAGGGAGAACTGCTGCCACCTTGTGGCCGTTTCACACAACAGCAGCTTTAATCACAGCGCTAATGGTCAGTGGATATTCAAAATCATTAGAGGCCTGTAAATGACACCTGCCCTGAAAACAAATCCTGGGGTCATATATCAACCAAAAAATTCAAAAGACGTCCATATTTCAAAATGACACTTTCAAGAGGCATATTTTACGCACATTAGTGTTCTGCTTCTTTTGCTTTCTTTCTTTCTTGGTTAAAAAAACGGGAATGGAAAAAGGCAACCCTGAGAATGGGCGAAAACGTTCGCAAAAGAATCAATGGACAAAGGTTTAATCTCCAATATATATAAACAGCTCATGCAGCTTAATATTAATAAAACAAACAACCCAATACAAAAATGGGCAGAAGATCTAAATAGACGTTTCTTCAAAGAAGACACAGAGATGGCCAAGACGCACATGAAAAGCTGCTCAACATCACTAATTATTAGAGAAATGCAAATCAAAACTACAATGAGGTATGACCTCACTCCTGTTAGAATCGGGATCATCAGAAAATCTACAAACAACAAATTCTGGGGACGATGTGGACAAAAGGAACCCTCTTCCGCTATTGGTGGGCATGTAAATTGATACAGTCACTATGGAGAACAGTATGGAGGTTCCTTTAAAAAACTAAAAAGAGAATTACCATAGGATCCAGCAATCCCACTTCTGGGCATATACCCAGAGAAAACCATAAATCACAAAGACACATTCACCACAATGTTCATTGCAGCACTATTTACAATAGCCAGGGAATGGAAGCAACCTAAATGCCCACAGACAGACGAATGGAAAAAGATGTGGTACATATATAAAATGGAATATTACTGAGCCATAAAAAGGAATGAAACTGGGTCATTTGTAGAGAAGTCGATGGATCTAGAGACTGTCATACAGAGGGAAGTAAGTCAGAAAGAGAAAAACAAATATTGTATATTAATGCACATATGTGGAAACTAGAAAAATGGTACAAATGAACTAGTTTGCAGGGCAGAAATAGAGACAGAGGTAGAGAACAAACGTATGGACACCCAGTGGGGGAAGCCATGGGGTGGTGGTGGTGGGATGAGTTGGGAGATTGGGATTGACCAGTATACATGTATATGCATGAAATAGATAACTAAGAATAACCTTCTGTATAAAAAAGTAAATAAAATTAAATTTCAAAATTTTTAAAAATAAAATTTAAAAATAAAACAGGAAAAAGTTCTTCCATTCACACATATGTATATATATGAATGAATTATTTCCATGCTTATATCAATAAATACATAAAAGAGGAATAAAATCTAACTCGAACCAAGAAAAAAAATCCGGAACCTAACAGTTATACAGAGTAAATCCCTACCAAGGCACCTGCTCCAGCAGTAAACAATTCTGAAATTGGTCAGAGGTGGGGAATCATCTCTCATACAGCCAGCAGCCCCACCCCCCCACGCAAGGAGCGTCCTCATCGCAAAGCTGGGGGACCGTGCCGAGGCCTCTGTGAGTAAACGTGATCTGAGCCCCAGGCCAGCTGCTGTTGAAATTTTCCCTCCCTTCCCAGGTAAAACACCTGAATATGTACAAGTGCTTGAAAACCTAGAGGAAGGGCCATGGAGGCACACCAGCGACAGCACGCTGGCCAACTTGGTGCCTGCAGGCCAGCCAGGATGGTCCTGGCCCCGGGCGCTCTTCTGGAAGCTTTCCATTTCCCTGCCTGAGATACCCCTTCTGTCCCGGCCCCCACTCCTTATTTTCCTTCCTCACCTCAGCCCGGAGAGAAATTCCAGTGAAAGTTATGGGTGACACATCCTCTTCTTTACAGGTGGCAGCCTGGCAACTCCTGCAGAAAGTCCAGCAGAGCCCCACTCACACCGGGCCACCCACAAAGCCGTGGAACCTCACACCCTCCCACCAGCACAGCCCCGAGACTGCTGACGGGGCAGAGAATATGGAGTCAGGCACAGCTGCAGGGGCTATTGCTGCCTGGAGTGCTGTTTATGTTGACCTCAACCCAGGCACACCTGGGGAGGGCTTGCCAGCAGGGTCAGGCTGCCCATGTCAGCTAATCCTCAGCCCTCAGGGAATCACACTGCAGAAAATGGACCTCGCTAAGACAGAATATTAGCCAAGGAAAAAAAGGACACAATGCCATTTGCAGCACCGTAGATGAGTCTAGAGGTAATCACGTGACTTGTAGTAAGTCAGAAACTGAAAGACACATATCGTATGATATCACTTATAGGTGTTACCTACAAATTGATACCAGGGCAGATATTTTCATGGAGAAGGGCAATCACAGATTCATTAAACAAACTTATGGTTCACCAATGGAAAGTTGTGAGGATTGGATTCATTACGATATTGGGGTTAACAGACAGATACAAACACAGGTGAAATATATAATCACCAAAGACCTGCGGAATACCAAGAGAAGACTACTCAACATTCTGTCATAACGTACATGGGAAAAGGATCCCAGGAAGAACAGACATATGTATATGTGTAAAAGAAACACATCTTGCACACCAGAAACAAGCCAAACGTTGTAATCAAACTTGCTGTAATAAAAAATAAAAAAATTAAATTCAAAACACAAACAAGAAGTAGTGAGACAAACTTGAGGGGCTTTCTCCTGGCCCATTCCGTTCTAAATTCCAATCTAGAACGTGAATTCCATTGAGGCTCTGCTGCCCTAGTAACCAGAATTGGTATGGGAGAACTGCTGCCACATTGTGGCCGTTTCACACAACAGCAGCTTTAATCCCAGCGCTAATGGTCAGTGGATATTCTAAATCATGACAGGCCTGTAAATGACACCTGCCCTGAAAACAAATCCTGGGGTCATATATCGACCAAAAAATTCAAAAGACATCCATATTTCAAAATGACAGTTTCAAGAGGCATATTTTACGCACATTAGTGTTCTGCTTCTTTTGCTTTCTTTCTTTCTTGGTTAAAAAAATGGGAATGGAAAAAGGCAACCCTCAGAATGGGCGAAAACGTTCGCAAAAGAATCAATGGACAAAGCTTTAATCTCCAATATATATAAACAGCTCATGCAGCTTAATATTAATAAAACAAACAACCCAATACAAAAATGGGCAGAAGAACTAAATAGACGTTTCTTCAAAGAAGACACAGAGATGGCCAAGACGCACATGAAAAGCTGCTCAACATCACTAATTATTAGAGAAATGCAAATCAAAACTACAATGAGGTATGACCTCACTCCTGTTAGAATCGGGATCATCAGAAAATCTACAAACAACAAATTCTGGGGAGGGTGTGGACAAAAGGATCCCTCTTCCGCTATTGGTGGGCATGTAAATTGATACAGTCACTATGGAGAACAGTATGGAGGTTCCTTTAAAAAACTAAAAAGAGAATTACCATAGGATCCAGCAATCCCACTTCTGGGCATATACCCAGAGAAAACCATAAATCACAAAGACACATTCACCACAATGTTCATTGCAGCACTATTTACAATAGCCAGGTAATGGAAGCAAACTAAATGCCCACAGACAGACGAATGGATAAAGATGTGGTACATATATAAAATGGAATATTACTGAGCCATAAAAAGGAATGAAACTGGGTCATTTGTAGAGAAGTCGATGGATCTAGAGACTGTCATACAGAGGGAAGTAAGTCAGAAAGAGAAAAACAAATATTGTATATTAATGCACATATGTGGAAACTAGAAAAATGGTACAAATGAACTAGTTTGCAGGGCAGAAATAGAGACAGAGGTAGAGAACAAACGTATGGACACCAAGTGGGGGAAGCCATGGGGTGGTGGTGGTGGGATGAGTTGGGAGATTGGGATTGACCTGTATACATGTATATGCATGAAATAGATAACTAAGAATAACCTGCTGTATAAAAAAATAAATAAAATTAAATTTCAAAATTTTTAAAAATAAAATTTAAAAATAAAACAGGAAAAAGTTCTTCCATTCACACAGATGTATTTATATGAATGAATTATTTCCATGCTTATATTAATAAATACATAAAAGAGGAATAAAATCTAACTCGAACCAAAAAAAAAAAACGGAAACTAACAGTTATACAGAGTAAATCCCTACCAAGGCACTTGCTCCAGCGGTAAACAATTCTGAAATTGGTCAGAGGTGGGGAATCATCTCTCATACAGCCAGCAGCCCCGCCCCCCCACGCAAGGAGCGTCCTCATCGCAAAGCTGGGGGACCGTGCCAAGGCCTCTGTGAGTAAACGTGAGCTGAGCCCCAGGCCAGCTGCTGTTGAAATTTTCCCTCCCTTCCCAGGTAAAACACCTGAATATGTACAAGTGCTTGAAAACCTAGAGGAAGGGCCATGCAGCCACACCAGCGACAGCACGCTGTCCAACTTGGTGCCTGCAGGCCAGCCAGGATGGTCCTGGCCCCAGGCGCTCTTCTGGAAGCTTTCCATTTCCCTGCCTGAGATACCCCTCCTGTCCTGGCCCCCACTCCTTTTTTTCCTTCCTCACCTCAGCCCGGAGAGAAATTCCAGTGGAAGTTATGGGTGACACATCCTCTTCTTTACAGGTGGCAGCCTGGCAACTCCTGCAGAAAGTCCAGCAGAGCCCCACTCACACCGGGCCACCCACAAAGCCGTGGACCCTCACACCCTCCCACCAGCACAGCCCCGAGACTGCTGACAGGGCTGAGAATATGGAGTCAGGCACAGCTGCAGGGGCTATTGCTGCCTGGAGTGCTGTTTATATTGACCTCAACAAAGGCACACCTGGGGAGGGCTTGCCGGCAGGGTCAGGCTGCCCAGGTCAGCTAATCCTCAGCCCTCAGGGAATCACATTGCAGAAAATGGACCTCGCTAAGACAGAATATTAGCCAAGGAAAAAAAGGACACAATGCCATTTGCAGCACCGTAGATGAGTCTAGAGGTAATCACGTGACTTGTAGTAAGTCAGAAACTGAAAGACACATATCGTATGATATCAGTTATAGTTGTTACCTACAAATTGATACCAGGGCAGATATTTCCATGGAGAAGGGCAATCACAGATTCATTAAACAAACTTATGGTTCACCAATGGAAAGGTGTGAGGATTGGATTCATTACGATATTGGGGTTAACAGACAGATACAAACACAGGTGAAATATATAATCACCAAAGACCTACGGAATACCAAGCGAAGACTACTCAACATTCTGTCATAACGTACAAGGGAAAAGGATCCCAGGAAGAACAGACATATGTATATGTGTAAAAGAAACACATCTTGCACACCAAAAACAAGCCAAAGGTTGTAATCAAACTTGCTGTAATAAAAAAATTAAAAAAATTAAATTCAAAACACGAACAAGAAGTAGTGAGACAAACTTGAGGGGCTTTCTCCTGGCCCATTCCGTTCTAAATTCCAATCTAGAACGTGAATTCCATTGAGGCTCTGCTGCCCTAGTAACCAGATTTGGTAAGGGAGAACTGCTGCCACCTTGTGGCCGTTTCACACAACAGCAGATTTAATCCCAGCGCTAGTGGTCAGTGGATATTCAAAATCATTAGAGGCCTGTAAATGACACCTGCCCTGAAAACAAATCCTGGGGTCATATATCAACCAAAAAATTCAAAAGACGTCCATATTTCAAAATGACAGTTTCAAGAGGCATATTTTACGCACATTAGTGTTCTGCTTCTTTTGCTTTCTTTCTTTCTTGGTTAAAAAAACGGGAATGGAAAAAGGCAACCCTCAGAATGGGCGAAAACGTTCGCAAAAGAATCAATGGACAAAGGTTTAATCTCCAATATATATAAACAGCTCATGCAGCTTAATATTAATAAAACAAACAACCCAATACAAAAATGGGCAGAAGATCTAAATAGACGTTTCTTCAAAGAAGACACAGAGATGGCCAAGACGCACATGAAAAGCTGCTCAACATCACTAATTATTAGAGAAATGCAAATCAAAACTACAATGAGGTATGACCTCACTCCTGTTAGAATCGGGATCATCAGAAAATCTACAAACAACAAATTCTGGGGACGATGTGGACAAAAGGAACCCTCTTCCGCTATTGGTGGGCCTGTAAATTCATACAGTCACTATGGAGAACAGTATGGAGGTTCCTTTAAAAAACTAAAAAGAGAATTACCATAGGATCCAGCAATCCCACTTCTGGGCATATACCCAGAGAAAACCATAAATCACAAAGACACATTCACCACAATGTTCATTGCAGCACTATTTACAATAGCCAGGGAATGGAAGCAACCTAAATGCCCACAGACAGACAAATGGAAAAAGATGTGGTACATATATGAAATGGAATATTACTGAGCCATAAAAAGGAATGAACCTGGGTCGTTTGTAGAGAAGACGATGGATCTAGAGACTGTCATACAGAGGGAAGTAAATCAGAAAGAGAAAAACAAATATTGTATATTAATGCATATATGTGGAACCTAGAAAAATGGTACAAATGAACTAGTTTGCAGGGCAGAAATAGAGACAGAGGTAGAGAACAAACGTATGGACACCAAGTGGGGGAAGCCATGGGGTGGTGGTGGTGGGATGAGTTGGGAGATTGGGATTGACCTGTATGCATGTATATGCATTTAATAGATAACTAAGAATAACCTGCTGTATAAAAAAATAAATAAAATTAAATTTCAAAATTTTTAAAAATAAAATTTAAAAATAAAACAGAAAAATGTTCTTCCATTCACACAGATGTATTTATATGAATGAATTATTTCCATGCTTATATCAATATATACATAAAAGAGGAATAAAATCTAACTCGAACAAAAAAAAAAAACGGAACCTAACAGTTATACAGAGGAAAACCCTACCAAGGCACTTGCTCCAGCGGTAAACAATTCTGAAATTGGTCAGAGGTGGGGCATCATCTCTCATACAGCCAGCAGCCCCGCCCCCCACGCACGAAGCGTCCTCATCGCAAAGCTGGGGTACCGTGCCGAGGCCTCTGTGAGTAAACGTGAGCTGAGCCCCAGGCCAGCTGCTGCTGAAATTTTCCCTCCCTTCCCAGGTAAAACACCTGAATATGTACAAGGGCTTGAAAACCTAGAGGAAGGGCCGTGGAGCCACACCAGCGACAGCACGCTAGCCAACTTGGTGCCTGCAGGCCAGCCCGGATGGTCCTGGCCCCGGGCGCTCTTCTGGAAGCTTTCCATTTCCCTGCCTGAGATACCCCTCCTTTCCCGGCCCCCACTCCTTTTTTTCCTTCCTCACCTCAGCCGGGAGAGAAATTCCAGTGGAAGTTATGGGTGACACATCCTCTTCTTTACAGGTGGCAGCCTGGCAACTCCTGCAGAAAGTCCAGCAGAGCCCCACTCACACCGGGCCACCCACAAAGCCGTGGACCCTCACACCCTCCCACCAGCACAGCCCCGAGACTGCTGACGGGGCAGAGAATATGGAGTCAGGCACAGCTGCAGGGGCTATTGCTGCCTGGAGTGCTGTTTATATTGACCTCAACCCAGGCACACCTGGGGAGGGCTTGCCGGCAGGGTCAGGCTGCCCAGGTCAGCAAATCCTCAGCCCTCAGGGAATCACATTGCAGAAAATGGACCTCGCTAAGACAGAATATTAGCCAAAGAAAAAAAGGACACAATGCCATTTGCAGCACCGTAGATGAGTCTAGAGGTAATCACGTGACTTGTAGTAAGTCAGAAACTGAAAGACACATATCGTATGATATCACTTATAGGTGTTACCTACAAATTGATAGCAGGGCAGATATTTCCATGGAGAAGGGCAATCACAGATTCATTAAACAAACTTATGGTTCACCAATGGAAAGGTGTGAGGATTGGATTCATTACGATATTGGGGTTAACAGACAGATACAAACACAGGTGAAATATATAATCACCAAAGACCTGCGGAATACCAAGAGAAGACTACTCAACATTCTGTCATAACGTACATGGGAAAAGGATCCCAGGAAGAACAGACATATGTATATGTGTAAAAGAAACACATCTTGCACACCAGAAACAAGCCAAACGTTGTAATCAAACTTGCTGTAATAAAAAATAAAAAAATTAAATTCAAAACACAAACAAGAAGTAGTGAGACAAACTTGAGGGGCTTTCTCCTGGCCCATTCCGTTCTAAATTCCAATCTAGAACGTGAATTCCATTGAGGCTCTGCTGCCCTAGTAACCAGAATTGGTATGGGAGAACTGCTGCCACCTTGTGGCCGTTTCACACAACAGCAGCTTTAATCCCAGCGCTAATGGTCAGTGGATATTCAAAATCATTAGAGGCCTGTAAATGACACCTGCCCTGAAAACAAATCCTGGGGTCATATATCAACCAAAAAATTCAAAAGACGTCCATATTTCAAAATGACAGTTTCAAGAGGCATATTTTACGCACATTAGTGTTCTGCTTCTTTTGCTTTCTTTCTTTCTTGGTTAAAAAAACGGGAATGGAAAAAGGCAACCCTCAGAATGGGCGAAAACGTTCGCAAAAGAATCAATGGAGAAAGGTTTAATCTCCAATATATATAAACAGCTCATGCAGCTTAATATTAATAAAACAAACAACCCAATACAAAAATGGGCAGAAGAACTAAATAGACGTTTCTTCAAAGAAGACACAGAGATGGCCAAGACGCACATGAAAAGCTGCTCAACATCACTAATTATTAGAGAAATGCAAATCAAAACTACAATGAGGTATGACCTCACTCCTGTTAGAATCGGGATCATCAGAAAATCTACAAACAACAAATTCTGGGGAGGGTGTGGACAAAAGGATCCCTCTTCCGCTATTGGTGGGCATGTAAATTGATACAGTCACTATGGAGAACAGTATGGAGGTTCCTTTAAAAAACTAAAAAGAGAATTACCATAGGATCCAGCAATCCCACTTCTGGGCATATACCCAGAGAAAACCATGAATCACAAAGACACATTCACCACAATGTTCATTGCAGCACTATTTACAATAGCCAGGTAATGGAAGCAAACTAAATGCACACAGACAGACGAATGGATAAAGATGTGGTACATATATAAAATGGAATATTACTGAGCCATAAAAAGGAATGAAACTGGGTCATTTGTAGAGAAGTCGATGGATCTAGAGACTGTCATACAGAGGGAAGTAAGTCAGAAAGAGAAAAACAAATATTGTATATTAATGCACATATGTGGAAACTAGAAAAATGGTACAAATGAACTAGTTTGCAGGGCAGAAATAGAGACAGAGGTAGAGAACAAACGTATGGACACCAAGTGGGGGAAGCCATGGGGAGGTGGTGGTGGTGGGATGAGTTGGGAGATTGGGATTGACCTGTATACATGTATATGCATGAAATAGATAACTAAGAATAACCTGCTGTATAAAAAAATAAATAAAACTAAATTTCAAAATTTTTAATAATAAAATTTAAAAATAAAACAGGAAAAAGTTCTTCCATTCACACAGATGTATTTATATGAATGAATTATTTCCATGCTTATATCAATAAATACATAAAAGAGGAATAAAATCTAACTCGAACCAAAAAAAAAAAAAAAACGGAACCTAACAGTTATACAGAGTAAATCCCTACCAAGGCACTTGCTCCAGCGGTAAACAATTCTGAAATTGGTCAGAGGTGGGGAATCATCTCTCATACAGCCAGCAGCCCCGCCCCCCAACCACGAAGCGTCCTCATCGCAAAGCTGGGGTACCGTGCCGAGGCCTCTGTGAGTAAACGTGAGCTGAGCCCCAGGCCAGCTGCTGCTGAAATTTTCCCTCCCTTCCCATGTAAAACACCTGAATATGTACAAGGGCTTGAAAACCTAGAGGAAGGGCCGTGGAGCCACACCAGCGACAGCACGCTAGCCAACTTGGTGCCTGCAGGCCAGCCAGGATGGTCCTGGCCCCGGGCGCTCTTCTGGAAGCTTTCCATTTCCCTGCCTGAGATACCCCTCCTTTCCCGGCCCCCACTCCTTTTTTTCCTTCCTCACCTCAGCCGGGAGAGAAATTCCAGTGGAAGTTATGGGTGACACATCCTCTTCTTTACAGGTGGCAGCCTGGCAACTCCGGCAGAAAGTCCAGCAGAGCCCCACTCACACCGGGCCACCCACAAAGCCGTGGACCCTCACACCCTCCCACCAGCACAGCCCCGAGACTGCTGACGGGGCAGAGAATATGGAGTCAGGCACAGCTGCAGGGGCTATTGCTGCCTGGAGTGCTGTTTATATTGACCTCAACCCAGGCACACCTGGGGAGGGCTTGCCGGCAGGGTCAGGCTGCCCAGGTCAGCAAATCCTCAGCCCTCAGGGAATCACACTGCAGAAAATGGACCTCGCTAAGACAGAATATTAGCCAAAGAAAAAAAGGACACAATGCCATTTGCAGCACCGTAGATGAGTCTAGAGGTAATCACGTGACTTGTAGTAAGTCAGAAACTGAAAGACACATATCGTATGATATCACTTATAGGTGTTACCTACAAATTGATACCAGGGCAGATATTTCCATGGAGAAGGGCAATCACAGATTCATGAAACAAACTTATGGTTCACCAATGGAAAGGTGTGAGGTTTGGATTCATTACGATATTGGGGTTAACAGACAGATACAAACACAGGTGAAATATATAATCACCAAAGACCTACGGAATACCAAGAGAAGACTACTCAACATTCTGTCATAACGTACATGGGAAAAGGATCCCAGGAAGAACAGACATATGTATATGTGTAAAAGAAACACATCTTGCACACCAAAAACAAGCCAAACGTTGTAATCAAACTTGCTGTAATAAAAAAATTAAAAAAATTAAATTCAAAACACGAACAAGAAGTAGTGAGACAAACTTGAGGGGCTTTCTCCTGGCCCATTCCGTTCTAAATTCCAATCTAGAACGTGAATTCCTTTGAGGCTCTGCTGCCCTAGTAACCAGATTTGGTAAGGGAGAACTGCTTCCACCTTGTGGCCGTTTCACACAACAGCAGCTTTAATCCCAGCGCTAATGGTCAGTGGATATTCAAAATCATTAGAGGCCTGTAAATGACACCTGCCCTGAAAACAAATCCTGGAGTCATATATCGACCAAAAAATTCAAAAGACGTCCATATTTCAAAATGACAGTTTCAAGAGGCATATTTTACGCACATTAGTGTTGTGCTTCTTTTGCTTTCTTTCTTTCTTGGTTAAAAAAACGGGAATGGAAAAAGGCAACCCTCAGAATGGGCGAAAACGTTCGCAAAAGAATCAATGGACAAAGGTTTAATCTCCAATATATATAAAGAGCTCATGCAGCTTAATATTAATAAAACAAACAACCCAATACAAAAATGGGCAGAAGATCTAAATAGACGTTTCTTCCAAGAAGACACAGAGATGGCCAAGACGCACATGAAAAGCTGCTCAACATCACTAATTATTAGAGAAATGCAAATCAAAACTACAATGAGGTATGACCTCACTCCTGTTAGAATCGGGATCATCAGAAAATCTACAAACAACAAATTCTGGGGACGGTGTGGACAAAAGGAACCCTCTTCCGCTATTGGTGGGCATGTAAATTGATACAGTCACTATGGAGAACAGTATGGAGGTTCCCTTAAATAACTAAAAAGAGAATTACCATAGAATCCAGCAATCCCACTTCTGGGCATATACCCAGAGAAAACCAAAAATCACAAAGACACATTCACCACAATGTTCATTGCAGCACTATTTACAATAGCCAGGGAATGGAAGCAACCTAAATGCCCACAGACAGACGAATGGATAAAGATGTGGTACATATATAAAATGGAATATTACTCAGCCATAAAAAGGAATGAAACTGGGTCATTTGTAGAGAAGTCGATGGATCTAGAGACTGTCATACAGAGTGAAGTAAGTCAGAAAGAGAAAAACAAGTATTGTATATTAATGCAAATATGTGGAAACTAGAAAAATGGTACAAATGAACTAGTTTGCAGGGCAGAAATAGAGACAGAGGTAGAGAACAAACGTATGGACCCCAAGTGGGGGAAGCCATGGGGTGGTGGTGGTGGGATGAGTTGGGAGATTGGGATTGACCTGTATACATGTATATGCATGAAATAGATAACTAAGAATAACCTGCTGTATAAAAAAATAAATAAAATTAAATTTCAAAATTTTTAAAAATAAAATTTGAAAATAAAACAGGAAAAAGTTCTTCCATTCACACAGATGTATTTATATGAATGAATAATTTCCATGCTTATATCAATAAACACATAAAAGAGGAATAAAATCTAACTCGAACCAAAAAAAAAAAAAAACCAGAACCTAACAGTTATACAGAGGAAAATCCTACCAAGGCACTTGCTCCAGTGGTAAACAATTCTGAAATTGGTCAGAGGTGGGGAATCATCTCTCATACAGCCAGCAGCCCCGCCCCCCACCCAAGGAGCGTCCTCATCGCAAAGCTTGGGGACCGTGCCGAGGCCTCTGTGAGTAAACGTGAGCTGAGCCCCAGGCCAGCTGCTGTTGAAATTTTCCCTCCCTTCCCAGGTAAAACACCTGAATATGTACAAGTGCTTGAAAACCTAGAGGAAGGGCCGTGGAGCCACACCAGCGACAGCACGCTAGCCAACTTGGTGCCTGCAGGCCAGCCCGGATGGTCCTGGCCCCGGGCGCTCTTCTGGAAGCTTTCCATTTCCCTGCCTGAGATACCCCTCCTTTCCCGGCCCCCACTCCTTTTTTTCCTTCCTCACCTCAGCCGGGAGAGAAATTCCAGTGGAAGTTATGGGTGACACATCCTCTTCTTTACAGGTGGCAGCCTGGCAACTCCGGCAGAAAGTCCAGCAGAGCCCCACTCACACCGGGCCACCCACAAAGCCGTGGACCCTCACACCCTCCCACCAGCACAGCCCCGAGACTGCTGACGGGGCAGAGAATATGGAGTCAGGCACAGCTGCAGGGGCTATTGCTGCCTGGAGTGCTGTTTATATTGACCTCAACCCAGGCACACCTGGGGAGGGCTTGCCGGCAGGGTCAGGCTGCCCAGGTCAGCAAATCCTCAGCCCTCAGGGAATCACACTGCAGAAAATGGACCTCGCTAAGACAGAATATTAGCCAAAGAAAAAAAGGACACAATGCCATTTGCAGCACCGTAGATGAGTCTAGAGGTAATCACGTGACTTGTAGTAAGTCAGAAACTGAAAGACACATATCGTATGATATCACTTATAGGTGTTACCTACAAATTGATACCAGGGCAGATATTTCCATGGAGAAGGGCAATCACAGATTCATGAAACAAACTTATGGTTCACCAATGGATAGGTGTGAGGTTTGGATTCATTACGATATTGGGGTTAACAGACAGATACAAACACAGGTGAAATATATAATCACCAAAGACCTACGGAATACCAAGAGAAGACTACTCAACATTCTGTCATAACGTACATGGGAAAAGGATCCCAGGAAGAACAGACATATGTATATGTGTAAAAGAAACACATCTTGCACACCAAAAACAAGCCAAACGTTGTAATCAAACTTGCTGTAATAAAAAAATTAAAAAAATTAAATTCAAAACACGAACAAGAAGTAGTGAGACAAACTTGAGGGGTTTTCTCCTGGCCCATTCCGTTCTAAATTCCAATCTAGAACGTGAATTCCTTTGAGGCTCTGCTGCCCTAGTAAACAGATTTGGGAAGGGAGAACTGCTTCCACCTTGTGGCCGTTTCACACAACAGCAGCTTTAATCCCAGTGCTAATGGTCAGTGGATATTCAAAATCATTAGAGGCCTGTAAATGACACCTGCCCTGAAAACAAATCCTGGAGTCATATATCGACCAAAAAATTCAAAAGACGTCCATATTTCAAAATGACAGTTTCAAGAGGCATATTTTACGCACATTAGTGTTCTGCTTCTTTTGCTTTCTTTCTTTCTTGGTTAAAAAACGGGAATGGAACAAGGCAACCCTCAGAATGGGCGAAAACGTTCGCAAAAGAATCAATGGACAAAGGTTTAATCTCCAATATATATAAAGAGCTCATGCAGCTTAATATTAATAAAACAAACAACCCAATACAAAAATGGGCAGAAGATCTAAATAGACGTTTCTTCAAAGAAGACACAGAGATGGCCAAGACGCACATGAAAAGCTGCTCAACATCACTAATTATTAGAGAAATGCAAATCAAAACTACAATGAGGTATGACCTCACTCCTGTTAGAATCGGGATCATCAGAAAATCTACAAACAACAAATTCTGGGGACGGTGTGGACAAAAGGAACCCTCTTCCGCTATTGGTGGGCATGTAAATTGATACAGTCACTATGGAGAACAGTATGGAGGTTCCCTTAAATAACTAAAAAGAGAATTACCATAGAATCCAGCAATCCCACTTCTGGGCATATACCCAGAGAAAACCAAAAATCACAAAGACACATTCACCACAATGTTCATTGCAGCACTATTTACAATAGCCAGGTAATGGAAGCAACCTAAATGCCCACAGACAGACGAATGGATAAAGATGTGGTACATATATAAAATGGAATATTACTCAGCCATAAAAAGGAATGAAACTGGGTCATTTGTAGAGAAGTCGATGGATCTAGAGACTGTCATACAGAGGGAAGTAAGTCAGAAAGAGAAAAACAAATATTGTATATTAATGCACATATGTGGAAACTAGAAAAATGGTACAAATGAACTAGTTTGCAGGGCAGAAATAGAGACAGAGGTAGAGAACAAACGTATGGACACCAAGTGGGGGAAGCCATGGGGTGGTGGTGGTGGGATGAGTTGGGAGATTGGGATTGACCTGTATGCATGTATATGCATGAAATAGATAACGAAGAATAACCTGCTGTATAAAAAAATAAATAAAATTAAATTTCAAAATTTTTAAAAATAAAATTTGAAAATAAAACAGGAAAAAGTTCTTACATTCACACAGGTGTATTTATATGAATGAATTATTTCCATGCTTATATCAATAAATACATAAAAGAGGAATAAAATCTAACTCGAACCAAAAAAAAAAATCCGGAACCTAACAGTTATACAGAGTAAATCCCTACCAAGGCACCTGCTCCAGCAGTAAACAATTCTGAAATTGGTCAGAGGTGGGGAATCATCTCTCATACAGCCAGCAGCCCCGCCCCCCCATGCAAGGAGCGTCCTCATCGCAAAGCTGGGGGACCATGCCGAGGCCTCTGTGAGTAAACGTGAGCTGAGCCCCAGGCCAGCTGCTGTTGAAATTTTCCCTCCCTTCCCAGGTAAAACACCTGAATATGTACAAGTGCTTGAAAACCTAGAGGAAGGGCCATGGAGGCACACCAGCGACAGCACGCTGGCCAACTTGGTGCCTGCAGGCCAGCCAGGATGGTCCTGGCCCCGGGCGCTCTTCTGGAAGCTTTCCATTTCCCTGCCTGAGATACCCCTCCTGTCCCGGCCCCCACTCCTTTTTTTCCTTCCTCACCTCAGCCCGGAGAGAAATTCCAGTGGAAGTTATGGGTGACACATCCTCTTCTTTACAGGTGGCAGGCTGGCAACTCCTGCAGAAAGTCCAGCAGAGCCCCACTCACACCGGGCCACCCACAAAGCCGTGGAACCTCACACCCTCCCACCAGCACAGCCCCGAGACTGCTGACGGGGCAGAGAATATGGAGTCAGGCACAGCTGCAGGGGCTATTGCTGCCTGGAGTGCTGTTTATATTGACCTCAACAAAGGCACACCTGGGGAGGGCTTGCCAGCAGGTTCAGGCTGCCCATGTCAGCTAATCCTCAGCCTTCAGGGAATCACATTGCAGAAAATGGACCTCGCTAAGACAGAATATTAGCCAAGGAAAAAAAGGACACAATGCCATTTGCAGCACCGTAGATGAGTCTAGAGGTAATCACGTGACTTGTAGTAAGTCAGAAACTGGAAGACACATATCGTATGATATCACTTATAGGTGTTACCTACAAATTGATACCAGGGCAGATATTTCCATGGAGAAGGGCAATCACAGATTCATTAAACAAACTTATGGTTCACCAATGGAAAGGTGTGAGGATTGGATTCATTACGATATTGGGGTTAACAGACAGATACAAACACAGGTGAAATATATAATCACCAAAGACCTGCGGAATACCAAGAGAAGACTACTCAACATTCTGTCATAACGTACATGGGAAAAGGATCCCAGGAAGAACAGAAATATGTATAAGTGTAAAAGAAACACATCTGGCACTCCAGAAACAAGCCAAACGTTGTAATCAAACTTGCTGTAATAAAAAATAAAAAAATTAAATTCAAAACACAAACAAGAAGTAGTGAGACAAACTTGAGGGGCTTTCTCCTGGCCCATTCCGTTCTAAATTCCAATCTAGAACGTGAATTCCATTGAGGCTCTGCTGCCCTAGTAACCAGATTTGGTAAGGGAGAACTGCTGCCACCTTGTGGCCGTTTCACACAACAGCAGCTTTAATCACAGCGCTAATGGTCAGTGGATATTCTAAATCATGACAGGCCTGTAAATGACACCTGCCCTGAAAACAAATCCTGGGGTCATATATCGACCAAAAAATTCAAAAGACATCCATATTTCAAAATGACAGTTTCAAGAGGCATATTTTACGCACATTAGTGTTCTGCTTCTTTTGCTTTCTTTCTTTCTTGGTTAAAAAAATGGGAATGGAAAAAGGCAACCCTCAGAATGGGCGAAAACGTTCGCAAAAGAATCAATGGACAAAGGTTTAATCTCCAATATATATAAACAGCTCATGCAGCTTAATATTAATAAAACAAACCACCCAATACAAAAATGGGCAGAAGATCTAAATAGACGTTTCTTCAAAGAAGACCCAGAGATGGTCAAGACGCACATGAAAAGCTGCTCAATATCACTAATTATTAGAGAAATGCAAATCAAAACTACAATGAGGTATGACCTCACTCCTGTTAGAATCGGGATCATCAGAAAATCTACAAACAACAAATTCTGGGGACGATGTGGACAAAAGGAACCCTCTTCCGCTATTGGTGGGCATGTAAATTGATACAGTCACTATGGAGAACAGTATGGAGGTTCCTTTAAAAAACTAAAAAGAGAATTACCATAGGATCCAGCAATCCCACTTCTGGGCATATACCCAGAGAAAACCATAAATCACAAAGACACATTCACCACAATGTTCATTGCAGCACTATTTACAATAGCCAGGGAATGGAAGCAACCTAAATGCCCACAGACAGACAAATGGAAAAAGATGTGGTACATATATGAAATGGAATATTACTGAGCCATATAAAGGAATGAAACTGGGTCATTTGTAGAGAAGTCGATGGATCTAGAGACTGTCATACAGAGGGAAGTAAGTCAGAAAGAGAAAAACAAATATTGTATATTAATGCATATATGTGGAACCTAGAAAAATGGTACAAATGAACTAGTTTGCAGGGCAGAAATAGAGACAGAGGTAGAGAACAAACGTATGGACACCAAGTGGGGGAAACCATGGGTTGGTGGTGGTGGGATGAGTTGGGAGATTGGGATTGACCTGTATGCATGTATATGCATGAAATAGATAACTAAGAATAACCTGCTGTATAAAAAAATAAATAAAATTAAATTTCAAAATTTTTAAAAATGAAATTTAAAAATAAAACAGAAAAATGTTCTTCCATTCACACAGATGTATTTATATAAATGAATTATTTCCATGCTTATATCAATATATACATAAAAGAGGAATAAAATCTAACTCGAACAAAAAAAAAAAAAACGGAACCTAACAGTTATACAGAGGAAAACCCTACCAAGGCACTTGCTCCAGCGGTAAACAATTCTGAAATTGGTCAGAGGTGGGGAATCATCTCTCATACAGCCAGCAGCCCCGCCCCCCACGCACGAAGCGTCCTCATCGCAAAGCTGGTGTACCGTGCCGAGGCCTCTGTGAGTAAAAGTGAGCTGAGCCCCAGGCCAGCTGCTGCTGAAATTTTCCCTCCCTTCCCAGGTAAAACACCTGAATATGTACAAGGGCTTGAAAACCTAGAGGAAGGGCCGTGGAGCCACACCAGCGACAGCACGCTAGCCAACTTGGTGCCTGCAGGCCAGCCCGGATGGTCCTGGCCCCGGGCGCTCTTCTGGAAGCTTTCCATTTCCCTGCCTGAGATACCCCTCCTTTCCCGGCCCCCACTCCTTTTTTTCCTTCCTCACCTCAGCCGGGAGAGAAATTCCTGTGGAAGTTATGGGTGACACATCCTCTTCTTTACAGGTGGCAGCCTGGCAACTCCTGCAGAAAGTCCAGCAGAGCCCCACTCACACCGGGCCACCCACAAAGCCGTGGACCCTCACACCCTCCCACCAGCACAGCCCCGATACTGCTGACGGGGCAGAGAATATGGAGTCAGGCACAGCTGCAGGGGCTATTGCTGCCTGGAGTGCTGTTTATATTGACCTCAACCCAGGCACACCTGGGGAGGGCTTGCCGGCAGGGTCAGGCTGCCCAGGTCAGCAAATCCTCAGCCCTCAGGGAATCACACTGCAGAAAATGGACCTCGCTAAGACAGAATATTAGCCAAAGAAAAAAAGGACACAATGCCATTTGCAGCACCGTAGATGAGTCTAGAGGTAATCACGTGACTTGTAGTAAGTCAGAAACTGAAAGACACATATCGTATGATATCACTTATAGGTGTTACCTACAAATTGATACCAGGGCAGATATTTCCATGGAGAAGGGCAATCACAGATTCATTAAACAAACTTATGGTTCACCAATGGAAAGGTGTGAGGTTTGGATGCATTACGATATTGGGGTTAACAGACAGATACAAACACAGGTGAAATATATAATCACCAAAGACCTACGGAATACCAAGAGAAGACTACTCAACATTATGTCATAACGTACATGGGAAAAGGATCCCAGGAAGAACAGACATATGTATATGTGTAAAAGAAACACATCTTGCACACCAAAAACAAGCCAAACGTTGTAATCAAACTTGCTGTAATAAAAAAATTAAAAAAATTAAATTCAAAACACGAACAATAAGTAGTGAGACAAACTTGAGGGGCTTTCTCCTGGCCCATTCCGTTCTAAATTCCAATCTAGAACGTGAATTCCTTTGAGGCTCTGCTGCCCTAGTAACCAGATTTGGTAAGGGAGAACTGCTTCCACCTTGTGGCCGTTTCACACAACAGCAGCTTTAATCCCAGCGCTAATGGTCAGTGGATATTCAAAATCATTAGAGGCCTGTAAATGACACCTGCCCTGAAAACAAATCCTGGAGTCATATATCGACCAAAAAATTCAAAAGACGTCCATATTTCAAAATGACAGTTTCAAGAGGCATATTTTACGCACATTAGTGTTCTGCTTCTTTTGCTTTCTTTCTTTCTTGGTTAAAAAAACGGGAATGGAAAAAGGCAACCCTCAGAATGGGCGAAAACGTTCGCAAAAGAATCAATGGACAAAGCTTTAATCTCCAATATATATAAACAGCTCATGCAGCTTAATATTAATAAAACAAACAACCCAATACAAAAATGGGCAGAAGATCTAAATAGACGTTTCTTCAAAGAAGACACAGAGATGGCCAAGACGCACATGAAAAGCTGCTCAACATCACTAATTATTAGAGAAATGCAAATCAAAACTACAATGAGGTATGACCTCACTCCTGTTAGAATCGGGATCATCAGAAAATCTACAAACAACAAATACTGGGGACGGTGTGGACAAAAGGAACCCTCTTCCGCTATTGGTGGGCATGTAAATTGATACAGTCTCTATGGAGAACAGTATGGAGGTTCCCTTAAATAACTAAAAAGAGAATTACCATAGAATCCAGCAATCCCACTTCTGGGCATGTACCCAGAGAAAACCAAAAATCACAAAGACACATTCACCACAATGTTCATTGCAGCACTATTTACAATAGCCAGGGAATGGAAGCAACCTAAATGCCCACAGACAGACGAATGGATAAAGATGTGGTACATATATAAAATGGAATATTACTGAGCCATAAAAAGAAATGAAACTGGGTCATTTGTAGAGAAGTCGATGGATCTAGAGACTGTCATACAGAGTGAAGTAAGTCAGAAAGAGAAAAACAAGTATTGTATATTAATGCAAACATGTGGAAACTAGAAAAATGGTACAAATGAACTAGTTTGCAGGGCAGAAATAGAGACAGAGGTAGAGAACAAACGTATGGACACCAAGTGGGGGAAGCCATGGGGTGGTGGTGGTGGGATGAGTTGGGAGACTGGGATTGACCTGTATACATGTATATGCATGAAATAGATAACTAAGAATAACCTGCTGTATAAAAAAATAAATAAAATTAAATTTCAAAATTTTTAAAAATAAAATTTAAAAATAAAACAGGAAAAAGTTCTTCCATTCACACAGATGTATTTATATGAATGAATTATTTCCATGCTTATATCAATAAATACATAAAAGAGGAATAAAATCTAACTCGAACCAAAAAAAAAAAAAAAACGGAACCTAACAGTTATACAGAGTAAATCCCTACCAAGGCACTTGCTCCAGCGGTAAACAATTCTGAAATTGGTCAGAGGTGGGGAATCATCTCTCATACAGCCAGCAGCCCCGCCCCCCCACGCAAGGAGCGTCCTCATCGCAAAGCTCGGGGACCGTGCCGAGGCCTCTGTGAGTAAACG
Organism: Mesoplodon bidens; assembly: GCF_964165515.1. Taxonomy (NCBI): domain Eukaryota; kingdom Metazoa; phylum Chordata; class Mammalia; order Artiodactyla; family Ziphiidae; genus Mesoplodon; species Mesoplodon bidens. The sequence goes on from NW_027671923.1 coordinate 573,798, forward strand.
TGAGCTGAGCCCCAGGCCAGCTGCTGTTGAAATTTTCCCTCCCTTCCCAGGTAAAACACCTGAATATGTACAAGTGCTTGAAAACCTAGAGGAAGGGCCATGCAGCCACACCAGCGACAGCACGCTGTCTAACTTGGTGCCTGCAGGCCAGCCAGGATGGTCCTGGCCCCAGGCGCTCTTCTGGAACCTTTCCATTTCCCTGCCTGAGATACCCCTCCTGTCCCGGCCCCCACTCCTTTTTTTCCTTCCTCACCTCAGCCCGGAGAGAAATTCCAGTGGAAGTTATGGGTGACACATCCTCTTCTTTACAGGTGGCAGCCTGGCAACTCCTGCAGAAAGTCCAGCAGAGCCCCACTCACACCGGGCCACGCACAAAGCCGTGGAACCTCACACCCTCCCACCAGCACAGCCCCGAGACTGCTGACAGGGCTGAGAATATGGAGTCAGGCACAGCTGCAGGGGCTATTGCTGCCTGGAGTGCTGTTTATATGGACCTCAACCCAGGCACACCTGGGGAGGGCTTGCCGGCAGGGTCAGGCTGCCCAGGTCAGCTACTCCTCAGCCCTCAGGGAATCACATTGCAGAAAATGGACCTGGCTAAGACAGAATATTAGCCAAGGAAAAAAAGGACACAATGCCATTTGCAGCACCGTAGATGAGTCTAGAGGTAATCACGTGACTTGTAGTAAGTCAGAAACTGAAAGACACATATCGTATGATATCACTTATAGGTGTTACCTACAAATTGATACCAGGGCAGATATTTCCATGGAGAAGGGCAATCACAGATTCATTAAACAAACTTATGGTTCACCAATGGAAAGGTGTGAGGATTGGATTCATTACGATATTGGGGTTAACAGATAAACACAGGTGAAATATATAATCACCAAAGACCTACGGAATACCAAGAGAAGACTACTCAACATTCTATCATAACGTACATGGGAAAAGGATCCCAGGAAGAACAGACATATGTATATGTGTAAAAGAAACACATCTTGCACACCAAAAACAAGCCAAACGTTGTAATCAAACTTGCTGTAATAAAAAAATTAAAAAAATTAAATTCAAAACACGAACAAGAAGTAGTGAGACAAACTTGAGGGGCTTTCTCCTGGCCCATTCCGTTCTAAATTCCAATCTAGAACGTGAATTCCTTTGAGGCTCTGCTGCCCTAGTAACCAGATTTGGTAAGGGAGAACTGCTTCCACCTTGTGGCCGTTTCACACAACAGCAGCTTTAATCCCAGCGCTAATGGTCAGTGGATATTCAAAATCATTAGAGGCCTGTAAATGACACCTGCCCTGAAAACAAATCCTGGAGTCATATATCGACCAAAAAATTCAAAAGACGTCCATATTTCAAAATGACAGTTTCAAGAGGCATATTTTACGCACATTAGTGTTGTGCTTCTTTTGCTTTCTTTCTTTCTTGGTTAAAAAAACGGGAATGGAAAAAGGCAACCCTCAGAATGGGCGAAAACGTTCGCAAAAGAATCAATGGACAAAGGTTTAATCTCCAATATATATAAAGAGCTCATGCAGCTTAATATTAATAAAACAAACAACCCAATACAAAAATGGGCAGAAGATCTAAATAGACGTTTCTTCCAAGAAGACACAGAGATGGCCAAGACGCACATGAAAAGCTGCTCAACATCACTAATTATTAGAGAAATGCAAATCAAAACTACAATGAGGTATGACCTCACTCCTGTTAGAATCGGGATCATCAGAAAATCTACAAACAACAAATTCTGGGGACGGTGTGGACAAAAGGAACCCTCTTCCGCTATTGGTGGGCATGTAAATTGATACAGTCACTATGGAGAACAGTATGGAGGTTCCCTTAAATAACTAAAAAGAGAATTACCATAGAATCCAGCAATCCCACTTCTGGGCATATACCCAGAGAAAACCAAAAATCACAAAGACACATTCACCACAATGTTCATTGCAGCACTATTTACAATAGCCAGGGAATGGAAGCAACCTAAATGCCCACAGACAGACGAATGGATAAAGATGTGGTACATATATAAAATGGAATATTACTCAGCCATAAAAAGGAATGAAACTGGGTCATTTGTAGAGAAGTCGATGGATCTAGAGACTGTCATACAGAGTGAAGTAAGTCAGAAAGAGAAAAACAAGTATTGTATATTAATGCAAATATGTGGAAACTAGAAAAATGGTACAAATGAACTAGTTTGCAGGGCAGAAATAGAGACAGAGGTAGAGAACAAACGTATGGACCCCAAGTGGGGGAAGCCATGGGGTGGTGGTGGTGGGATGAGTTGGGAGATTGGGATTGACCTGTATACATGTATATGCATGAAATAGATAACTAAGAATAACCTGCTGTATAAAAAAATAAATAAAATTAAATTTCAAAATTTTTAAAAATAAAATTTGAAAATAAAACAGGAAAAAGTTCTTCCATTCACACAGATGTATTTATATGAATGAATAATTTCCATGCTTATATCAATAAACACATAAAAGAGGAATAAAATCTAACTCGAACCAAAAAAAAAAAAAACCAGAACCTAACAGTTATACAGAGGAAAATCCTACCAAGGCACTTGCTCCAGTGGTAAACAATTCTGAAATTGGTCAGAGGTGGGGAATCATCTCTCATACAGCCAGCAGCCCCGCCCCCCACCCAAGGAGCGTCCTCATCGCAAAGCTTGGGGACCGTGCCGAGGCCTCTGTGAGTAAACGTGAGCTGAGCCCCAGGCCAGCTGCTGTTGAAATTTTCCCTCCCTTCCCAGGTAAAACACCTGAATATGTACAAGTGCTTGAAAACCTAGAGGAAGGGCCGTGGAGCCACACCAGCGACAGCACGCTAGCCAACTTGGTGCCTGCAGGCCAGCCCGGATGGTCCTGGCCCCGGGCGCTCTTCTGGAAGCTTTCCATTTCCCTGCCTGAGATACCCCTCCTTTCCCGGCCCCCACTCCTTTTTTTCCTTCCTCACCTCAGCCGGGAGAGAAATTCCAGTGGAAGTTATGGGTGACACATCCTCTTCTTTACAGGTGGCAGCCTGGCAACTCCGGCAGAAAGTCCAGCAGAGCCCCACTCACACCGGGCCACCCACAAAGCCGTGGACCCTCACACCCTCCCACCAGCACAGCCCCGAGACTGCTGACGGGGCAGAGAATATGGAGTCAGGCACAGCTGCAGGGGCTATTGCTGCCTGGAGTGCTGTTTATATTGACCTCAACCCAGGCACACCTGGGGAGGGCTTGCCGGCAGGGTCAGGCTGCCCAGGTCAGCAAATCCTCAGCCCTCAGGGAATCACACTGCAGAAAATGGACCTCGCTAAGACAGAATATTAGCCAAAGAAAAAAAGGACACAATGCCATTTGCAGCACCGTAGATGAGTCTAGAGGTAATCACGTGACTTGTAGTAAGTCAGAAACTGAAAGACACATATCGTATGATATCACTTATAGGTGTTACCTACAAATTGATACCAGGGCAGATATTTCCATGGAGAAGGGCAATCACAGATTCATGAAACAAACTTATGGTTCACCAATGGATAGGTGTGAGGTTTGGATTCATTACGATATTGGGGTTAACAGACAGATACAAACACAGGTGAAATATATAATCACCAAAGACCTACGGAATACCAAGAGAAGACTACTCAACATTCTGTCATAACGTACATGGGAAAAGGATCCCAGGAAGAACAGACATATGTATATGTGTAAAAGAAACACATCTTGCACACCAAAAACAAGCCAAACGTTGTAATCAAACTTGCTGTAATAAAAAAATTAAAAAAATTAAATTCAAAACACGAACAAGAAGTAGTGAGACAAACTTGAGGGGTTTTCTCCTGGCCCATTCCGTTCTAAATTCCAATCTAGAACGTGAATTCCTTTGAGGCTCTGCTGCCCTAGTAAACAGATTTGGGAAGGGAGAACTGCTTCCACCTTGTGGCCGTTTCACACAACAGCAGCTTTAATCCCAGTGCTAATGGTCAGTGGATATTCAAAATCATTAGAGGCCTGTAAATGACACCTGCCCTGAAAACAAATCCTGGAGTCATATATCGACCAAAAAATTCAAAAGACGTCCATATTTCAAAATGACAGTTTCAAGAGGCATATTTTACGCACATTAGTGTTCTGCTTCTTTTGCTTTCTTTCTTTCTTGGTTAAAAAACGGGAATGGAACAAGGCAACCCTCAGAATGGGCGAAAACGTTCGCAAAAGAATCAATGGACAAAGGTTTAATCTCCAATATATATAAAGAGCTCATGCAGCTTAATATTAATAAAACAAACAACCCAATACAAAAATGGGCAGAAGATCTAAATAGACGTTTCTTCAAAGAAGACACAGAGATGGCCAAGACGCACATGAAAAGCTGCTCAACATCACTAATTATTAGAGAAATGCAAATCAAAACTACAATGAGGTATGACCTCACTCCTGTTAGAATCGGGATCATCAGAAAATCTACAAACAACAAATTCTGGGGACGGTGTGGACAAAAGGAACCCTCTTCCGCTATTGGTGGGCATGTAAATTGATACAGTCACTATGGAGAACAGTATGGAGGTTCCCTTAAATAACTAAAAAGAGAATTACCATAGAATCCAGCAATCCCACTTCTGGGCATATACCCAGAGAAAACCAAAAATCACAAAGACACATTCACCACAATGTTCATTGCAGCACTATTTACAATAGCCAGGTAATGGAAGCAACCTAAATGCCCACAGACAGACGAATGGATAAAGATGTGGTACATATATAAAATGGAATATTACTCAGCCATAAAAAGGAATGAAACTGGGTCATTTGTAGAGAAGTCGATGGATCTAGAGACTGTCATACAGAGGGAAGTAAGTCAGAAAGAGAAAAACAAATATTGTATATTAATGCACATATGTGGAAACTAGAAAAATGGTACAAATGAACTAGTTTGCAGGGCAGAAATAGAGACAGAGGTAGAGAACAAACGTATGGACACCAAGTGGGGGAAGCCATGGGGTGGTGGTGGTGGGATGAGTTGGGAGATTGGGATTGACCTGTATGCATGTATATGCATGAAATAGATAACGAAGAATAACCTGCTGTATAAAAAAATAAATAAAATTAAATTTCAAAATTTTTAAAAATAAAATTTGAAAATAAAACAGGAAAAAGTTCTTCCATTCACACAGGTGTATTTATATGAATGAATTATTTCCATGCTTATATCAATAAATACATAAAAGAGGAATAAAATCTAACTCGAACCAAAAAAAAAAATCCGGAACCTAACAGTTATACAGAGTAAATCCCTACCAAGGCACCTGCTCCAGCAGTAAACAATTCTGAAATTGGTCAGAGGTGGGGAATCATCTCTCATACAGCCAGCAGCCCCGCCCCCCCATGCAAGGAGCGTCCTCATCGCAAAGCTGGGGGACCATGCCGAGGCCTCTGTGAGTAAACGTGAGCTGAGCCCCAGGCCAGCTGCTGTTGAAATTTTCCCTCCCTTCCCAGGTAAAACACCTGAATATGTACAAGTGCTTGAAAACCTAGAGGAAGGGCCATGGAGGCACACCAGCGACAGCACGCTGGCCAACTTGGTGCCTGCAGGCCAGCCAGGATGGTCCTGGCCCCGGGCGCTCTTCTGGAAGCTTTCCATTTCCCTGCCTGAGATACCCCTCCTGTCCCGGCCCCCACTCCTTTTTTTCCTTCCTCACCTCAGCCCGGAGAGAAATTCCAGTGGAAGTTATGGGTGACACATCCTCTTCTTTACAGGTGGCAGGCTGGCAACTCCTGCAGAAAGTCCAGCAGAGCCCCACTCACACCGGGCCACCCACAAAGCCGTGGAACCTCACACCCTCCCACCAGCACAGCCCCGAGACTGCTGACGGGGCAGAGAATATGGAGTCAGGCACAGCTGCAGGGGCTATTGCTGCCTGGAGTGCTGTTTATATTGACCTCAACAAAGGCACACCTGGGGAGGGCTTGCCAGCAGGTTCAGGCTGCCCATGTCAGCTAATCCTCAGCCTTCAGGGAATCACATTGCAGAAAATGGACCTCGCTAAGACAGAATATTAGCCAAGGAAAAAAAGGACACAATGCCATTTGCAGCACCGTAGATGAGTCTAGAGGTAATCACGTGACTTGTAGTAAGTCAGAAACTGGAAGACACATATCGTATGATATCACTTATAGGTGTTACCTACAAATTGATACCAGGGCAGATATTTCCATGGAGAAGGGCAATCACAGATTCATTAAACAAACTTATGGTTCACCAATGGAAAGGTGTGAGGATTGGATTCATTACGATATTGGGGTTAACAGACAGATACAAACACAGGTGAAATATATAATCACCAAAGACCTGCGGAATACCAAGAGAAGACTACTCAACATTCTGTCATAACGTACATGGGAAAAGGATCCCAGGAAGAACAGAAATATGTATAAGTGTAAAAGAAACACATCTGGCACTCCAGAAACAAGCCAAACGTTGTAATCAAACTTGCTGTAATAAAAAATAAAAAAATTAAATTCAAAACACAAACAAGAAGTAGTGAGACAAACTTGAGGGGCTTTCTCCTGGCCCATTCCGTTCTAAATTCCAATCTAGAACGTGAATTCCATTGAGGCTCTGCTGCCCTAGTAACCAGATTTGGTAAGGGAGAACTGCTGCCACCTTGTGGCCGTTTCACACAACAGCAGCTTTAATCACAGCGCTAATGGTCAGTGGATATTCTAAATCATGACAGGCCTGTAAATGACACCTGCCCTGAAAACAAATCCTGGGGTCATATATCGACCAAAAAATTCAAAAGACATCCATATTTCAAAATGACAGTTTCAAGAGGCATATTTTACGCACATTAGTGTTCTGCTTCTTTTGCTTTCTTTCTTTCTTGGTTAAAAAAATGGGAATGGAAAAAGGCAACCCTCAGAATGGGCGAAAACGTTCGCAAAAGAATCAATGGACAAAGGTTTAATCTCCAATATATATAAACAGCTCATGCAGCTTAATATTAATAAAACAAACCACCCAATACAAAAATGGGCAGAAGATCTAAATAGACGTTTCTTCAAAGAAGACCCAGAGATGGTCAAGACGCACATGAAAAGCTGCTCAATATCACTAATTATTAGAGAAATGCAAATCAAAACTACAATGAGGTATGACCTCACTCCTGTTAGAATCGGGATCATCAGAAAATCTACAAACAACAAATTCTGGGGACGATGTGGACAAAAGGAACCCTCTTCCGCTATTGGTGGGCATGTAAATTGATACAGTCACTATGGAGAACAGTATGGAGGTTCCTTTAAAAAACTAAAAAGAGAATTACCATAGGATCCAGCAATCCCACTTCTGGGCATATACCCAGAGAAAACCATAAATCACAAAGACACATTCACCACAATGTTCATTGCAGCACTATTTACAATAGCCAGGGAATGGAAGCAACCTAAATGCCCACAGACAGACAAATGGAAAAAGATGTGGTACATATATGAAATGGAATATTACTGAGCCATATAAAGGAATGAAACTGGGTCATTTGTAGAGAAGTCGATGGATCTAGAGACTGTCATACAGAGGGAAGTAAGTCAGAAAGAGAAAAACAAATATTGTATATTAATGCATATATGTGGAACCTAGAAAAATGGTACAAATGAACTAGTTTGCAGGGCAGAAATAGAGACAGAGGTAGAGAACAAACGTATGGACACCAAGTGGGGGAAACCATGGGTTGGTGGTGGTGGGATGAGTTGGGAGATTGGGATTGACCTGTATGCATGTATATGCATGAAATAGATAACTAAGAATAACCTGCTGTATAAAAAAATAAATAAAATTAAATTTCAAAATTTTTAAAAATGAAATTTAAAAATAAAACAGAAAAATGTTCTTCCATTCACACAGATGTATTTATATAAATGAATTATTTCCATGCTTATATCAATATATACATAAAAGAGGAATAAAATCTAACTCGAACAAAAAAAAAAAAAACGGAACCTAACAGTTATACAGAGGAAAACCCTACCAAGGCACTTGCTCCAGCGGTAAACAATTCTGAAATTGGTCAGAGGTGGGGAATCATCTCTCATACAGCCAGCAGCCCCGCCCCCCACGCACGAAGCGTCCTCATCGCAAAGCTGGTGTACCGTGCCGAGGCCTCTGTGAGTAAAAGTGAGCTGAGCCCCAGGCCAGCTGCTGCTGAAATTTTCCCTCCCTTCCCAGGTAAAACACCTGAATATGTACAAGGGCTTGAAAACCTAGAGGAAGGGCCGTGGAGCCACACCAGCGACAGCACGCTAGCCAACTTGGTGCCTGCAGGCCAGCCCGGATGGTCCTGGCCCCGGGCGCTCTTCTGGAAGCTTTCCATTTCCCTGCCTGAGATACCCCTCCTTTCCCGGCCCCCACTCCTTTTTTTCCTTCCTCACCTCAGCCGGGAGAGAAATTCCTGTGGAAGTTATGGGTGACACATCCTCTTCTTTACAGGTGGCAGCCTGGCAACTCCTGCAGAAAGTCCAGCAGAGCCCCACTCACACCGGGCCACCCACAAAGCCGTGGACCCTCACACCCTCCCACCAGCACAGCCCCGATACTGCTGACGGGGCAGAGAATATGGAGTCAGGCACAGCTGCAGGGGCTATTGCTGCCTGGAGTGCTGTTTATATTGACCTCAACCCAGGCACACCTGGGGAGGGCTTGCCGGCAGGGTCAGGCTGCCCAGGTCAGCAAATCCTCAGCCCTCAGGGAATCACACTGCAGAAAATGGACCTCGCTAAGACAGAATATTAGCCAAAGAAAAAAAGGACACAATGCCATTTGCAGCACCGTAGATGAGTCTAGAGGTAATCACGTGACTTGTAGTAAGTCAGAAACTGAAAGACACATATCGTATGATATCACTTATAGGTGTTACCTACAAATTGATACCAGGGCAGATATTTCCATGGAGAAGGGCAATCACAGATTCATTAAACAAACTTATGGTTCACCAATGGAAAGGTGTGAGGTTTGGATGCATTACGATATTGGGGTTAACAGACAGATACAAACACAGGTGAAATATATAATCACCAAAGACCTACGGAATACCAAGAGAAGACTACTCAACATTATGTCATAACGTACATGGGAAAAGGATCCCAGGAAGAACAGACATATGTATATGTGTAAAAGAAACACATCTTGCACACCAAAAACAAGCCAAACGTTGTAATCAAACTTGCTGTAATAAAAAAATTAAAAAAATTAAATTCAAAACACGAACAATAAGTAGTGAGACAAACTTGAGGGGCTTTCTCCTGGCCCATTCCGTTCTAAATTCCAATCTAGAACGTGAATTCCTTTGAGGCTCTGCTGCCCTAGTAACCAGATTTGGTAAGGGAGAACTGCTTCCACCTTGTGGCCGTTTCACACAACAGCAGCTTTAATCCCAGCGCTAATGGTCAGTGGATATTCAAAATCATTAGAGGCCTGTAAATGACACCTGCCCTGAAAACAAATCCTGGAGTCATATATCGACCAAAAAATTCAAAAGACGTCCATATTTCAAAATGACAGTTTCAAGAGGCATATTTTACGCACATTAGTGTTCTGCTTCTTTTGCTTTCTTTCTTTCTTGGTTAAAAAAACGGGAATGGAAAAAGGCAACCCTCAGAATGGGCGAAAACGTTCGCAAAAGAATCAATGGACAAAGCTTTAATCTCCAATATATATAAACAGCTCATGCAGCTTAATATTAATAAAACAAACAACCCAATACAAAAATGGGCAGAAGATCTAAATAGACGTTTCTTCAAAGAAGACACAGAGATGGCCAAGACGCACATGAAAAGCTGCTCAACATCACTAATTATTAGAGAAATGCAAATCAAAACTACAATGAGGTATGACCTCACTCCTGTTAGAATCGGGATCATCAGAAAATCTACAAACAACAAATACTGGGGACGGTGTGGACAAAAGGAACCCTCTTCCGCTATTGGTGGGCATGTAAATTGATACAGTCTCTATGGAGAACAGTATGGAGGTTCCCTTAAATAACTAAAAAGAGAATTACCATAGAATCCAGCAATCCCACTTCTGGGCATATACCCAGAGAAAACCAAAAATCACAAAGACACATTCACCACAATGTTCATTGCAGCACTATTTACAATAGCCAGGGAATGGAAGCAACCTAAATGCCCACAGACAGACGAATGGATAAAGATGTGGTACATATATAAAATGGAATATTACAGAGCCATAAAAAGAAATGAAACTGGGTCATTTGTAGAGAAGTCGATGGATCTAGAGACTGTCATACAGAGTGAAGTAAGTCAGAAAGAGAAAAACAAGTATTGTATATTAATGCAAACATGTGGAAACTAGAAAAATGGTACAAATGAACTAGTTTGCAGGGCAGAAATAGAGACAGAGGTAGAGAACAAACGTATGGACACCAAGTGGGGGAAGCCATGGGGTGGTGGTGGTGGGATGAGTTGGGAGACTGGGATTGACCTGTATACATGTATATGCATGAAATAGATAACTAAGAATAACCTGCTGTATAAAAAAATAAATAAAATTAAATTTCAAAATTTTTAAAAATAAAATTTAAAAATAAAACAGGAAAAAGTTCTTCCATTCACACAGATGTATTTATATGAATGAATTATTTCCATGCTTATATCAATAAATACATAAAAGAGGAATAAAATCTAACTCGAACCAAAAAAAAAAAAAAAACGGAACCTAACAGTTATACAGAGTAAATCCCTACCAAGGCACTTGCTCCAGCGGTAAACAATTCTGAAATTGGTCAGAGGTGGGGAATCATCTCTCATACAGCCAGCAGCCCCGCCCCCCCACGCAAGGAGCGTCCTCATCGCAAAGCTCGGGGACCGTGCCGAGGCCTCTGTGAGTAAACGTGAGCTGAGCCCCAGGCCAGCTGCTGTTGAAATTTTCCCTCCCTTCCCAGGTAAAACACCTGAATATGTACAAGTGCTTGAAAACCTAGAGGAAGGGCCATGCAGCCACACCAGCGACAGCACGCTGTCTAACTTGGTGCCTGCAGGCCAGCCAGGATGGTCCTGGCCCCAGGCGCTCTTCTGGAACCTTTCCATTTCCCTGCCTGAGATACCCCTCCTGTCCCGGCCCCCACTCCTTTTTTTCCTTCCTCACCTCAGCCCGGAGAGAAATTCCAGTGGAAGTTATGGGTGACACATCCTCTTCTTTACAGGTGGCAGCCTGGCAACTCCTGCAGAAAGTCCAGCAGAGCCCCACTCACACCGGGCCACGCACAAAGCCGTGGAACCTCACACCCTCCCACCAGCACAGCCCCGAGACTGCTGACAGGGCTGAGAATATGGAGTCAGGCACAGCTGCAGGGGCTATTGCTGCCTGGAGTGCTGTTTATATGGACCTCAACCCAGGCACACCTGGGGAGGGCTTGCCGGCAGGGTCAGGCTGCCCAGGTCAGCTACTCCTCAGCCCTCAGGGAATCACATTGCAGAAAATGGACCTGGCTAAGACAGAATATTAGCCAAGGAAAAAAAGGACACAATGCCATTTGCAGCACCGTAGATGAGTCTAGAGGTAATCACGTGACTTGTAGTAAGTCAGAAACTGAAAGACACATATCGTATGATATCACTTATAGGTGTTACCTACAAATTGATACCAGGGCAGATATTTCCATGGAGAAGGGCAATCACAGATTCATTAAACAAACTTATGGTTCACCAATGGAAAGGTGTGAGGATTGGATTCATTACGATATTGGGGTTAACAGATAAACACAGGTGAAATATATAATCACCAAAGACCTACGGAATACCAAGAGAAGACTACTCAACATTCTGTCATAACGTACATGGGAAAAGGATCCCAGGAAGAACAGACATATGTATATGTGTAAAAGAAACACATCTTGCACACCAAAAACAAGCCAAACGTTGTAATCAAACTTGCTGTAATAAAAAATAAAAAAATTAAATTCAAAACACAAACAAGAAGTAGTGAGACAAACTTGAAGGGCTTTCTCCTGGCCCATTCCGTTCTAAATTCCAATCTAGAACGTGAATTCCATTGAGGCTCTGCTGCCCTAGTAACCAGAATTGGTAAGGGAGAACTGCTGCCACGTTGTGGCCGTTTCACACAACAGCAGCTTTAATCCCAGCGCTAATGGTCAGTGGATATTCTAAATCATGACAGGCCTGTAAATGACACCTGCCCTGAAAACAAATCCTGGGGTCATATATCGACCAAAAAATTCAAAAGACGTCCATATTTCAAAATGACAGTTTCAAGAGGCATATTTTACGCACATTAGTGTTCTGCTTCTTTTGCTTTCTTTCTTTCTTGGTTAAAAAAATGGGAATGGAACAAGGCAACCCTCAGAATGGGCGAAAACGTTCGCAAAAGAATCAATGGACAAAGGTTTAATCTCCAATATATATAAAGAGCTCATGCAGCTTAATATTAATAAAACAAACAACCCAATACAAAAATGGGCAGAAGATCTAAATAGACGTTTCTTCAAAGAAGACACAGAGATGGCCAAGACGCACATGAAAAGCTGCTCAACATCACTAATTATTAGAGAAATGCAAATCAAAACTACAATGAGGTATGACCTCACTCCTGTTAGAATCGGGATCATCAGAAAATCTACAAACAACAAATTCTGGGGAGGGTGTGGACAAAAGGAACCCTCTTCCGCTATTGGTGGGCATGTAAATTGATACAGTCACTATGGAGAACAGTATGGAGGTTCCTTTAAAAAACTAAAAAGAGAATTACCATAGGATCCAGCAATCCCACTTCTGGGCATATACCCAGAGAAAACCAAAAATCACAAAGACACATTCACCACAATGTTCATTGCAGCACTATTTACAATAGCCAGGTAATGGAAGCAACCTAAATGCCCACAGACAGACGAATGGATAAAGATGTGGTACATATAAAAATGGAATATTACTCAGCCATAAAAAGGAATGAAACTGGGTCATTTGTAGACACATCGATGGATCTAAAGACTGTCATACAGAATGAAGTAAGGCAGAAAGAGGCAAACAAATATTGTATATTAATGCATATATGTGGAACCTAAAAAATGGTCCAGATGAACTGGTTTGCAGGGAAGAAATAGAGACACAGAGGTACAGAACCAACGTATGGACACCAAGTGTGGGAAGCCATGGGGTGGTGGTTGTGGGATGAGTTGGGAGTTTGGGATTGACCTGTATACATTTATATGCCTAAAATACATAACTAATAATATCCTGCTGTATAAAAAAATAAATTAAATTAAAGTTCAAAATTTTAAAAATTAAAATTTAAAATTAAAACAGAAAAAAGTTCTTCCCTTCACACAGATGTATTTATAGGAATGAATTATTTCCATGCTTATATCTATAAATACATAAAAGAGGAATAAAATCTAACTTGTACCATAAAAGAAAAAAAAAACCTGAACCCACCAGTAATACAGAGGAAAACCCTATCAGGGCACTTGCTCTAGCGGTAAAGAATTCTGAAACTGGTCTGAGGTGGGGAATCATCTCCCATACAGCCAGCAACCCACACCCCACGCAAGGAGCGTCCTCATTGCAAAGCTGGGGGACCGTGCCGAGGCATCTGTGAGTAAACGTGAGCTGAGCCCCAGGCCAGCTGCTGCTGAACTGTTCCCACCCTTCCCAGGTAAAACCCCTGAATATGTACAAGGGATTGAAAGCCTAGAGGAAGGGCCACGGAGCCACACCAGTGACAACACGCAGGCCAACTTGGTGCCTGCAGGCCAGCCAGGGTTGTCCTGGCTGCGGGCGCTCTTCCGGAAGCTTTCCATTGCCCTCCCTGAGACACCCCTCCTGGCCCGGCCCCCACTGCTTTTTTCCTTCCTCACCTCTGTCCGGAGAGAAATTCCAGCGGAAGGTATGGGTGACACATCCTCTTCTTTACAGGTGGCAGCCTGGCAACTCCTGCAGAAAGGCCAGCAGAGCCCCACTCACACCGGGCCACCCACAAAGCCGTGGCCCCTCACTCCCTCCCACAAACACAGCCCCGAGACTGCTGACGGGGCCGAGAATATGGAGTCAGGCACAGCTTCAGGGGCTATTGCTGCCTGGAGTGCTGTTTATATTGACCTCAACTAGGCACACCTTGGGAGGGCCGGCAGGCAGGGTAAGGATGCCCAGGTCAGCTAATCCACAACCCTCAGGGAATCACATTGTTGAAAATGGACCTCGCTAAGGCAGAGTAGAAGCCAAGGGAAAAAAGGACACAATGCCATTTGCAGCACCGTAGATGAGTCTAGAGGTAATCACGTGACTTGTAGTAAGTCAGAAAGTGAAAGACACATATCATATCATATCACTTATAGGTATTACCTAAAAATGGATACCAGGGCAGATATTTCCACCGAGAAGAGCAATCACAGATTCATTAAACAAACTTATGGTTCACCAATGGAAAGGTGTGAGGATTGGTTTCATTACGATATCGGCTTTAACAGACATATACAAACACAGGTGACATATATAATCGCCAATGACCTACGGAATACCAAGAGAAGACTACTCAACATTCTGTCATAACGTACGTGGGAAAAGGATCCCAGGAAGAACAGACATCTGTATATGTGTAAAAGAACCCCATCTTCCACACCTACAACAAGCCAAACATTGTAATCAAACTTGCTGTAATAAAAAATAAAAAACATAAATTAAAAACACGAACAAGAAGTAGTGAGACAAACTTGAGTGGCTTTCTCCTGGCACATTCCATTCTAATTTCCAATCTAGAACTCGACTTCCATTGAGGCTCTGTTGCCCTAGTAACCAGATTTGGTAAGGGAGAACTGCTGCCACCTTGTGGCCGTTTCACACAACAGCAGCTTTAATCCCAGTGTTAATGGTCAGTTGATATTCAAAATCATTGCAGGCCTGTAAATGACACCTGCCCTGAAAACAAATCCTGGGGTCACATATCGACCAAAAAATTCAAAGGACGTCCATATTTCAAAACGACCGTTTCAAAAGGCATATTTTACGCACATTAGTGTTCTGCTTCTTTTTCTTTCTTTCCATTTTTGTTAAAAAAACGAGAATGGAAAAAGGCATCCCTCAAAATGGGCGGATATCGTTGCAAACGAATCAATGGACAAAGGTTTAATCTCCAATATATAAAAACAGCTCATGCAGCTTAATATTGAAAAAACAAACAACCCAATACAAAAATGGGCAGAAGATCTAAAGAGACGATTCTTCATAGAAGACACAGAGATGGCCAAGACGCACATGAAAAGCTGCTCAACAGCACTAATTATTAGAGAAATGCAAATCAAAACTACACTGAGGTATCACCTCACACCTGTTAGAATCAGCATCATCAGAAAATCTACAAACAACAAATTCTGGGGAGGGTGTGGACAAAAGGAGCCCTCTTCCACTATTGGTGGGAATGTAAATTGACACAGTCACTATGGAGAATAGTATGGAGTTTCCTTAAAAAAGCTAGAAATAGAATTACCATCTGATACAGCAATCCCACTTCTGGGCATATACCCAGAGAAAACCATAAATCAAAAAGGCACATTCACCACAATGTTCATTGCAGCACTATTTACAATAGCCAGGTAATGGAAGCAGCCTAAATGCCCACAGACAGATGAATGGATAAAGATGTGGTACATACATAAAATGGAATATTACTCAGCCATAAAAAGGAATGAAACTGGGTCATTTGTAGACACATCGATGGATCTAGAGACTGTCATACAGAATGAAGTAAGTCAGAAAGAGGAAAACAAATATTGTATATTAATGCATATATGTGGAACCTAAAAAATGGTCCAGATTAACTGGTTTGCAGGGAAGAAATAGAGACACAGAGGTACAGAACCAACGTATGGACACCAAGTGTGGGAAGCCATGGGGTGGTGGTAGTGGGATGAGTTGGGAGATTGGGATTGACCTGTATACATATATATGCATAAAATACATAACTAATAATAACCTGCTCTATAAAAAAAATAAATAAAATTAAAGTTCAAAATTTAAAAAAAATAAAATTTAAAAATAAAACAAGAAATAATTTCTTCCCTTCACACAGATGTATTTATAGGAATGAATTATTTCCATGCTTATATCTATAAGTACATAAAAGAGGAATAAAATCTAACTTGAACCATAAAAGAAAAAAAAATCCTGAACCCAGCAGTAATACAGAGGAAAACCCTATCAGGGCACTTGCTCCAGCGGTAAACAATTCTGAAATTGGTCAGAGGTGGGGAATCATCTCCCATACAGCCAGCAACCCACACCCCATGCAAGGAGCGTCCTCATTGCAAAGCTGGGGGACCATGCCGAGGCATCTGTGAGAAAACGTGAGCTGAGCCCCAGGCCAGCTGCTGCTGAACTGTTCCC
Source organism: Mesoplodon bidens (assembly GCF_964165515.1). Lineage (NCBI taxonomy): Eukaryota > Metazoa > Chordata > Mammalia > Artiodactyla > Ziphiidae > Mesoplodon > Mesoplodon bidens. The sequence goes on from NW_027671923.1 coordinate 590,215, forward strand.
ACCCTTCCCAGGTAAAACACCTGAATATGTACAAGGGCTTGAAAGCCTAGAGGAAGGGCCACGGAGCCACACCAGCGATAGCACGCAGGCCAACTTGGTGCCTGCAGGCCAGCCAGGGTGGTCCTGGCCGCGGGCGCTCTTCCGGAAGGTTTCCATTGCCCTGCCTGAGATACCCCTCCTGGCCCAGCCCCCACTGCTTTTTTCCTTCCTCACCTCTGTCCGGAGAGAAATTCCAGCGGAAGGTATGGGTGACACATCCTCTTCTTTACAGGTGGCAGCGTGGCACCTCCTGCAAAAAGGCCAGCAGAGCCCCACTCACACCGGGCCACCCACAAAGCCGTGGGCCCTCACTCCCTCCCACCAGCACAGCCCCGAGACTGCTGACGGGGCAGAGAATATGGAGTCAGGCACAGCTTCAGGGGCTATTGCTGCCTGGAGCGCTGTTTATATTGACCTCAACCAGGCACAACTGGGGAGGGCCGTCCGGCAGGGTCAGGCTCCCCAGGTCGGCTAATCCACAGCCCTCAGGGAATCACATTGTTGAAAATGGACCTCGCTAAGGCAAAATAGAAGCCAAGGGAAAAAAGGACACAATGCCATTTGCAGCACCGTAGATGAGTCTAGAGGTAATCACGTGACTTGTAGTAAGTCAGAAAGTGAGAGACACATATCGTATCATATCACTTATAGGTGTTACCTAAAAATGGATACCAGGGCAGATATTTCCACCGAGAAGGGCAATCACAGATTCACTAAAAAACTTATGCTTCACCAATGGAAAGGTGTGAGGATTGGTTTCATTGCGATATCGGCTTTAACAGACATATACAAACACAGGTGACATATATAATTGCCAAAGACCTACGGAGTACCAAGAGAAGACTACTCAACATTCTGTCATAACATACATGGGAAAAGGTTCCCAGGAAGAACAGACATCTGTATATGTGTAAAAGAACCACATCTTCCACACCTAGAACAAGCCAAACATTGTAATCAAACTTGCTGTAATAAAAAATAAAAAACATAAATTAAAAACACGAACAAGAAGTAGTGAGACAAACTTGAGGGTCTTTCTCCTGGCACATTCCATTCTAAATTCCAATCTAGAACAGGTCTTCCATTGAGGCTCGGTTGCCCTAGTAACCAGATCTGGTAAGGGAGAACTGCTGCCACCTTGTGGCCATTTCACACAACAGCAGCTTTAATCCCAGTGCTAATGGTCAGTTGATATTCAAAATCATTGCAGGCCTGTAAATGACACCTGCCCTGAAAACAAATCCTGGGGTCACATATCGACCATAAAATTCAAAGGACGTCCATATTTCAAAACGACCGTTTCAAAAGGCATATTTTACGCACATTAGTGTTCTGCTTCTTTTTCTTTCTTTCCTTTTTTGTTAAAAAAACGGGAATGGAAAAAGGCATCCCTCAAAATGGGCGGAAATCGTTGCAAACGAATCAATGGACAAAGGTTTAATCTCCAATATATATAAACAGCTCATGCAGCTTAATATTAAAAAAACAAACAACCCAATACAAAAATGGGCAGAAGATCTAAAGAGACGTTTCTTCATAGAAGACACAGAGATGGCCAAGACGCACATGAAAAGCTGCTCAACATCACTAATTATTAGAGAAATGCAAATCAAACCTACAATGAGGTATCACCTCACACCTGTTAGAATCAGCATCATCAGAAAATCTACAAACAACAAATTCTGGGGAGGGTGTGGACAAAAGGAGCCCTCTTCCACTATTGGTGGGAATGTAAATAGATACAGTCACTATGGAGAACAGTATGGAGTTTCCTTAAAAAAACTAGAAATAGAATTACCATCTGATCCAGCAATCCAACTTTTGGGCATATACCCATAGAAAACCATAAATCAAAAAAGCACATTCACCACAATTTTCATTGCAGCACTATTTACAATAGCCAGGTAATGGAAGCAACGTAAATGCCCACAGACAGATGAATGGATAAAGATGTGGTACATATATAAAATGGAATGTTACTCAGCCATAAAAAGGAATGAAACTGGGTCATTTGTAGACACATCGATGGATCTAGAGACTGTCATACAGAATGAAATAAGTCAGAAAGAGGCAATCAAATATTGTTTATTAATGCATATATGTGGAACCTAAAAAATGGTCCAGATGAAGTGGTTTGCAGGGAAGAAATAGAGACACAGAGGTACAGAACCAACGTATGGACACCAAGTGTGGGAAGCCATGGGGTGGTGGTGGTGGGATGAGTTGGGAGATTGGGATTGACCTGTATACATGTATATGCCTAAAATACATAACTAATAATAACCTGCTGTATAAAAAAATAAATAAAATTAAAGTTCAAAATTTAAAAAAATAAAATTTCTATATAAAACAGAAAAAAGTTCTTCCCTTCACACAGATGTATTTATAGGAATGAATCATTTCCATGCTTATATCTATAAATACATAAAAGAGGAATAAAATCTAACTTGAACCATAAAAGAAAAAAAAAACCTGAACCCACCAGTAATACAGAGGAAAACCCTATCAGGGCACTTGCTCCAGCGGTAAACAATTCTGAAATTGGTCAGAGGTGGGGAATCATCTCCCATACAGCCAGCAACCCACACCCCACCCAAGGAGCGTCCTCATTGCAAAGCTGGGGGACCGTGCCGAGGCATCTGTGAGTAAACGTGAGCTGAGCCCCAGGCCAGCTGCTGTGAACTGTTCCCACCCTTCCCAGGTAAAACACCTGAATATGTACAAGGGCTTGAAAGCCTAGAGGAAGGGCCACGGAGCCACACCAGCGACAGCAAGCAGGCCAACTTGGTGCCTGCAGGCCAGCCAGGGTGGTCCTGGCCCCGGGCGCTCTTCGGGAAGCTTTGCGTGGCCCTGCCTGAGATACCCCTCCTGGCCCGGCCCCCACTGCTTTTTTCCTTCCTCACCTCTGTCCGGAGAGAAATTCCAGCGGAAGGTATGGGTGACACATCCTCTTCTTTACAGGTGGCAGCCTGGCACCTCCTGCAGAAAGGCCAGCAAAGCCCCACTCACACCCGGCCACCCAGAAAGCCGTGGCCCCTCACTCCCTCCCACCAGCACAGCCCCGAGACTGCTGACGGGGCAGAGAATATGGAGTCATGCACAGCTTCAGGGGCTATTGCTGCCTGGAGCGCTGTTTATATTGACCTCAACCAGGCACACCTGGGGAGGGCCGGCAGGCAGGGTAAGGCTGCCCAGGTCAGCTAATCCACAACCCTCAGGGAATCACATTGTTGAAAATGGACCTCGCTAAGGCAGAATAGAAGCCAAGGGAAAAAAGGACACAATGCCATTTGCAGCACCGTATATGAGTCTAGATGTAATCACGTGACTTGTAGTAAGTCAGAAAGTGAAAGACACATATCGTATCATATCACTTATAGGTGTTACCTAAAAATGGATACCAGGGCAGATATTTCCACCGAGAAGGGCAATCACAGATTCATTAAACAAACTTATGGTTCACCAATGGAAAGGTGTGAGGATTGGTTTCATTACGATATCGGCTTTAACAGACATATACAAACACAGGTGACATATATAATCACCAAAGACCTACGGAATACCAAGAGGAGACTACTCAACATTCTGTCATAACGTACGTGGAAAAAGGATCCCAGGAAGAACAGACATCTGTATATGTGTAAAAGAACCACATGTTCCACACCTACAACAAGCCAAACATTGTAATCAAACTTGCTGTAATAAAAAATAAAAAACATAAATTAAAAACACGAACAAGAAGTAGTGAGACAAACTTGAGGGGCTTTCTCCGGGCACATTCCATTCTAAATTCCAATCTAGAACAGGACTTCCATTGAGGCTCGGTTGCCCTAGTAACCAGATTTGGTAAGGGAGAACTGCTGCCACCTTGTGGCCGTTTCACACAACAGCAGCTTTAATCCCAGTGCTAATGGTCAGTTGATATTCAAAATCATTGCAGGCCTGTAAATGACACCTGCCCTGAAAACAAATCCTGGGGTCACATATCGACCAAAAAATTCAAAGGACGTCCATATTTCAAAACGACCGTTTCAAAAGGCATATTTTACGCACATTAGTGTTCTGCTTCTTTTTCTTTCTTTCCATTTTTCTTAAAAAAATGGGAATGGAAAAAGGCATCCCTCAAAATGGGCGGAAATCGTTGCAAACGAATCAATGGACAAAGGTTTAATCTCCAATATATATAAACAGCTCATGCAGCTTAATATTAAAAAAACAAACAACCCAACACAAAAATGGGCAGAAGATCTAAAGAGACGTTTCTTCATAGAAGACACAGAGATGGCCAAGACGCACATGAAAAGCTGCTCAACAGCACTAATTATTAGAGAAATGCAAATCAAAACTACAATGAGGTATCACCTCACACCTGTTAGAATCAGCATCATCAGAAAATCTACAAACAACAAATTCTGGGGAGGGTGTGGACAAAAGGAGCCCTCTTCCACTATTGGTGGGAATGTAAATTGATACAGTCACTATGGAGAACAGTATGGAGTTTCCTTAAGAAAACTAGAAATAGAATTACCATCTGATCCAGCAATCCAACTTCTGGGCATATACCCAGAGAAAACCATAAATCAAAAAAGCACATTCACCACAATGTTCATTGCAGCACTAATTACAATAGCCAGGTAATGGAAGCAACGTAAATGCCCACAGACAGATGAATGGATAAAGATGTGGTACATATATAAAATGGAATATTACTCAGTCATAAAAAGGAATGAAACTGGGTCATTTGTAGACACATCGATGGATCTAGAGACTGTCATACAGAATGAAGTAAGTCAGAAAGAGGCAAACAAATATTGTATATTAATGCATATATGTGGAACCTAAAAAATGGTCCAGATGAACTGGTTTGCAGGGAAGAAATAGAGACACAGAGGTACAGAACCAACGTATGGACACCAAGTGTGGTAAGCCCTGGGGTGGTGGTGGTGGGATGAGTTGGGAGATTGGGATTGACCTGTATACATGTATATGCATAAAATACATAACTAATAATAACCTGCTGTATAAAAAAATAAATAAAATTAAAGTTCAAAATTTAAAAAAATAAAATTTCAATATAAAACAGAAAACAGTTCTTCCCTTCACAGAGATGTATTTATAGGAATGAATTATTTCCATGCTTATATCTATAAATACATAAAAGAGGAATAAAATCTAACTTGAACCATAAAAGAAAAAAAAAACCTGAACCCACCAGTTATACAGAGGAAAACCCTATCAGGGCACATGCTCCAGCGGTAAAGAATTCTGAAATTGGTCAGAGGTGGGGAATCATCTCCCATACAGCCAGCAACCCACACCCCACCCAAGGAGCGTCCTCAGTGCAAAGCTGGGGGACCGTGCCGAGGCATCTGTGAGTAAACGTCAGCTGAGCCCCAGGCCAGCTGCTGCTGAACTGTTCCCACCCTTCCCAGGTAAAACTCCTGAATATGTACAAGGGCTTGAAAGCCTAGAGGAAGGGCCACGGAGCCACACCAGCGACAGCACGCAGGCCAACTTGGTGCCTGCAGGCCAGCCAGGGTGGTCCTGGCCCCGGGCGCTCTTCGGGAAGCTTTGCGTTGCCCTGCCTGAGATACCCCTCCTGGCCCGGCCCCCACTGCTTTTTTCCTTCCTCACCTCTGTCCGGAGAGAAATTCCAGCGGAAGGTATGGGTGACACATCCTCTTCTTTACAGGTGGCAGCCTGGCACCTCCTGCAGAAAGGCCAGCAAAGCCCCACTCACACCCGGCCACCCACAAAGCCATGGCCCCTCACTCCCTCCCACCAGCACAGCCCCGAGACTGCTGACGGGGCAGAGAATATGGAGTCATGCACAGCTTCAGGGGCTATTGCTGCCTGGAGCGCTGTTTATATTGACCTCAACCAGGCACACCTGGGGAGGGCCGGCAGGCAGGGTAAGGCTGCCCAGGTCAGCTAATCCACAACCCTCAGGGAATCACATTGTTGAAAATGGACCTCGCTAAGGCAGAATAGAAGCCAAGGGAAAAAAGGACACAATGCCATTTGCAGCACCGTAGATGAGTCTAGAGGTAATCACGTGACTTGTAGTAAGTCAGAAAGTGAAAGACACATATCGTATCATATCACTTATAGGTGTTACCTAAAAATGGATACCAGGGCAGATATTTCCACGGAGAAGGGCAATCACAGATTCATTAAACAAACTTATGGTTCACCAATGGAAAGGTGTGAGGATTGGGTTCATTACGATATCGGCTTTAACAGACATATACAAACACAGGTGACATATATAATCACCAAAGACCTACGGAATACCAAGAGGAGACTACTCAACATTCTGTCATAACGTACGTGGGAAAAGGATCCCAGGAAGAACAGACATCTGTATATGTGTAAAAGAACCACATGTTCCACACCTACAACAAGCCAAACATTGTAATCAAACTTGCTGTAATAAAAAATAAAAAAACATAAATTAAAAACACGAACAAGAAGTAGTGAGACAAACTTGAGGGGCTTTCTCCTGGCACATTCCATTCTAAATTCCAATCTAGAACACGACTTCCATTGAGGCTCTGTTGCCCTAGTAACCAGATTTGGTAAGGGAGAACTGCTGCCACCTTGTGGCCGTTTCACACAACAGCAGCTTCAATCCCAGTGCTAATGGTCAGTTGATATTCAAAATCATTGCAGGCCTGTAAATGACACCTGCCCTGAAAACAAATCCTGGGGTCACATATCGACCAAAAAATTCAAAGGACGTCCATATTTCAAAACGACCGTTTCAAAAGGCATATTTTACGCACATTAGTGTTCTGCTTCTTTTTCTTTCTTTCCATTTTTGTTAAAAAAACGGGAATGGAAAAAGGCATCCCTCAGAATGGGCGGAAATCGTTGCAAACGAATCAATGGACAAAGGTTTAATCTCCAATATATAAAAAGAGCTCATGCAGCTTAATATTGAAAAAACAAACAACCCAATACAAAAATGGGCAGAAGATCTAAAGAGACGATTCTTCAAAGAAGACACAGAGATGGCCAAGACGCACATGAAAAGCTGCTCAACAGCACTAATTATTAGAGAAATGCAAATCAAAACTACAATGAGGTATCACCTCACACCTGTTAGAATCAGCATCATCAGAAAATCTACAAACAACAAATTCTGGGGAGGGTGTGGACAAAAGGCGCCATCTTCCACTATTGGTGGGTATGTAAATTGATAGAGTCACTATGGAGAACAGTATGGAGTTTCCTTAAAAAAGCTAGAAATAGAATTACCATCTGATCCTGCAATCCCACTTCTGGGCATATACCCAGAGAAAACCATAAATCAAAAAGGCACATTCACCACAATGTTCATTGCAGCACTATTTACAATAGCCAGGTAATGGAAGCAACCTAAGTGCCCACAGACAGATGAATGGATAAAGATGTGGTACATATATAAAATGGAATATTACTCAGCCATAAAAAGGAATGAAACTGGATCATTTGTAGACACATCGATGGATCTAGAGACTGTCATACAGAATGAAGTAAGTCAGAAAGAGGCAAACAAATATTGTATATTAATGCATATATGTGGAACCTAAAAAATGGTCCAGATGAACTGGTTTGCAGGGAAGAAATAGAGACACAGAGGTAGAGAACAAACGTATGGACACCAAGTGTGGGAAGCCATGGGGTGGTGGTGGTGGGATGAGTTGGGAGATTGGGATTGACCTGTATACATTTATATGCCTAAAATACATAACTAATAATAACCTGCTGTATAAAAAAATAAATAAAATTAAAGTTCAAAATTGTAAAATATAAACTTTAAAAATAAAACAGAAAAAAGTTCTTCCCTTCACACAGATGTATTTATAGGAATGAATTATTTCCATGCTTATATCTATAAATACATAAAAGAGGAATAAAATCTAACTTGAACCATAAAAGAAAAAAAAACCTGAACCCACCAGTAATACAGAGGAAAACCCTATCAGGTCACTTGCTCTACCGGTAAAGAATTCTGAAAGTGGTCAGAGGTGGGGAATCATCTCCCATACAGCCAGCAACCCACACCCCACGCAAGGAGCGTCCTCATTGCAAAGCTGGGGGACCGTGCCGAGGCATCTGTGAATAAACGTGAGCTGAGCCCCAGGCCAGCTGCTGCTGAACTGTTCCCACCCTTCCCAGGTAAAACACCTGAATATGTACAAGGGCTTGAAAGCCTAGAGGAAGGGCCACGGAGACACACCAGCGACAGCACGCAGGCCAACTTGGTGCCTGCAGTCCAGCCAGGGTGGTCCTGGCTGCGGGCGCTCTTCCGGAAGCTTTCCATTGCCCTGCCTGATATACCCCTCCTGTCCCGGCCCCCAATGCTTTTTTCCTTCCTCACCTCTGTCCGGAGAGAAATTCCAGCGGAAGGTATGGGTGACACATCCTCTTCTTTACAGGTGGCAGCCTGGCACCTCCTGCAGAAAGGCCAGCAGAGCCCCACTCAAACCGGGCCACCCACAAAGCCGTGGCCCCTCACTCCCTCCCACCAGCACAGCCCCGAGACTGCTGACGGGGCAGAGAATATGGTGTCAGGCGCAGCTTCAGGGGTTATTGCTGCCTGGAGCGCTGCTTATATTGACCTCAAATAGGCACAACTTGGGAGGGCCGGCAGGCAGGGTAAGGCTGCCCAGGTCAGCTAATCCACAACCCTCAGGGAATCACATTGTTGAAAATGGACCTCGCTAAGGCAGAATAGAAGCCAAGGGAAAAAAGGACACAATGCCATTTGCAGCACCGTAGATGAGTCTAGAGGTAATCACGTGACTTGTAGTAAGTCAGAAAGTGAAAGACACATATCGTATCATATCACTTATAGGTGTTACCTAAAAATGGATACCAGGGCAGATATTTCCACCGAGAAGGGCAATCACAGATTCATTAAACAAACTTATGGTACACCAATGGAAAGGTGTGAGGATTGGTTTCATTACGATATCGGCTTTAAAAGACATTTACAAAAACAGGTGACATATATAATCGCCAATGACCTACGGAATACCAAGAGAAGACTACTCAACATTCTGTCATAACGTACATGGGAAAAGGATCCCAGGAAGAACAGACATATGTATATGTGTAAAAGAAACACATCTTGCACACCAAAAACAAGCCAAAGGTTGTAATCAAACTTGCTGTAATAAAAAATAAAAAAATTAAATTCAAAACACGAACAAGAAGTAGTGAGACAAACTTGAGGGGCTTTCTCCTGGCCCATTCCATTCTAAATTCCAATCTAGAACGTGAATTCCAATGAGGCTCTGCTGCCCTAGTAACCAGATTTGGTAAGGGAGAACTGCTGCCACCTTTTGGCCGTTTCACACAACAGCAGCTTTAATCCCAGCGCTAATGGTCAGGGGATATTCAAAATCATTGCAGGCCTGTAAATGACACCTTCCCTGAAAACAAATCCTGGGGTCATATATCGACCAAAAAATTCAAAAGACGTCCATATTTCAAAATGACAGTTTCAAGAGGCATATTTTACGCACATTAGTGTTCTGCTTCTTTTGCTTTCTTTCTTTCTTGGTTAAAAAAACGGGAATGGAAAAAGGCAACCCTCAGAATGGGCGAAAACGTTCGCAAAAGAATCAATGGACAAAGGTTTAATCTCCAATATAGATAAACAGCTCATGCAGCTTAATATTAATAAAATAATCAACCCAATACAAAAATGGGCAGAAGATCTAAATAGACGTTTCTTCAAAGAAGACACAGAGATGGCCAAGACGCACATGAAAAGCTGCTCAACATCACTAATTATTAGAGAAATGCAAATCAAAACTACAAAGATATATGACGTCACTCCTGTTAGAATCGGGATCATCAGAAAATCAACAAACAACAAATTCTGGGGACGGTGTGGACAAAAGGAACCCTCTTCCGCTATTTGTGGGCATGTAAATTGATACAGTCACTATGGAGAACAGTATGGAGGTTCCTTTAAAAAACTAAAAAGAGAATTACCATAGGATCCAGCAATCCCACTTCTGGGCATATACCCAGAGAAAACCATAAATCACAAAGACACATTCACCACAATGTTCATTGCAGCACTATTTACAATAGCCAGGTAATGGAAGCAACCTAAATGCCCACAGACAGACGAATGGATAAAGAGGTGGTACATATATACAATGGAATATTACTGAGCCATAAAAAGGAATGAAACTGGGTCATTTGTAGAGAAGTCGATGGATCTAGAGACTGTCATACAGAGGGAAGTCAGTCAGAAAGGAAAAAACAAATATTGTATATTAATGCATATACGTGGAACCTAGAAAAATGGTACAAATGAACTAGTTTGCAGGGCAGAAATAGAGACAGAGGTAGAGAACAAACGTATGGACACCAAGTGGGGGAAGCCATGGGGTGGTGGTGGTGGGATGAGTTGGGAGATTGGGATTGACCTCTATACATGTATATGCATGAAATAGATAACTAAGAATAACCTGCTGTATAAAAAAATAAATAAAATTAAATTTCAAAATTTTTAAAAATAAAATTTAAAAATAAAACAGAAAAAAGTTCTTCAATTCACACAGATGTATTTATATGAATGAATTATTTCCATGCTTATATCAATATATACATAAAAGAGGAATAAAATGTAACTCGAACCAAAAAAAAAAAAAAACGGAACCTAACAGTTATACAAAGGAAAACCCTACCAAGGCACTTGCTCCAGCGGTAAACAATTCTGAAATTGGTCAGAGGTGGGGAATCATCTCTCATACAGCCAGCAGCCCCGCCCCCCACCCAACGAGTGTCCTCATCGCAAAGCTGGGGGATCGTGCCGAGGCCTCTGTGAGTAAACGTGAGCTGAGCCCCAGGCCAGCTGCTGTTGAAATTTTCCCTCCCTTCCCAGGTAAAACACCTGAATATGTACAAGGGCTTGAAAACCTAGAGGAAGGGCCGTGGAGCCACACCAGCAACAGCACGCTGGCCAACTTGGTGCCTGCAGGCCAGCCAGGATGGTCCTGGCCCCGGGCGCTCTTCTGGAAGCTTTCCATTTCCCTGCCTGAGATATCCCTCCTGTCCCGGCCCCCACTCCTTTTTTTCCTTCCTCACCTCAGCCGGGAGAGAAATTCCAGTGGAAGTTATGGGTGACACATCCTCTTCTTTACAGGTGGCAGCCTGGCAACTCCTGCAGAAAGTCCAGCAGAGCCCCACTCACACCGGGCCACCCACAAAGCCGTGAACCCTCACACCCTCCCACCAGCACAGCCCCGATACTGCTGACGGGGCAGAGAATATGGAGTCAGGCACAGCTGCAGGGGCTATTGCTGCCTGGAGTGCTGTTTATATTGACCTCAACCCAGGCACACCTGGGGAGGTCTTGCCGGCAGGCTCAGGCTGCCCAGCTCAGCTAATTCTCAGCCCTCAGGGAATCACATTGCAGAAAATGGACCTCGCTAAGACAGAATATTAGCCAAGGATAAAAAGGACACAATGCCATTTGCAGCACCGTAGATGAGTCTAGAGGTAATCACGTGACTTGTAGTAACTCAGAAACTGAAAGACACATATCGTATGATATCACTTATAGGTGTTACCTAAAAATTGATACCAGGGCAGATATTTCCATGGAGAAGGGCAATCACAGATTCATTAAACTTATGGTTCACCAATGGAAAGGTGTGAGGATTGGATTCATTACGATATTGGTGTTAACAGACAGATACAAACACAGGTGAAATATATAATCACCAAAGACCTACGGAATACCAAGAGAAGACTACTCAACATTCTGTCATAACGTACATGGGAAAAGGATCCCAGGAAGAACAGACATATGTATATGTGTAAAAGAAACACATCTTGCACACCAAAAACAAGCCAAACGTTGTAATCAAACTTGCTGTAATAAAAAATAAAAAAATTAAATTCAAAACACAAACAAGAAGTAGTGAGACAAACTTGAAGGGCTTTCTCCTGGCCCATTCCGTTCTAAATTCCAATCTAGAACGTGCATTCCATTGAGGCTCTGCTGCCCTAGTAACCAGATGTGGTAAGGGAGAAAAGCTGCCACCTTGTGGCCGTTTCACACAACAGCAGCTTTAATCCCAGCGCTAATGGTCAGTGGATAATCAAAATCATGACAGGCCTGTAAATGACACCTGCCCTGAAAACATATCCTGGGGTCATATATCGACCAAAAAATTCAAAAGACGTCCATATTTCAAAATGACAGTTTCAAGAGGCATATTTTACGCACATTAGTGTTCTGCTTCTTTTGCTTTCTTTCTTTCTTGGTTAAAAAAACGGGAATGGAAAAAGGCAACCCTCAGAATGGGCGAAAACGTTCGCAAAAGAATCAATGGACAAAGGTTTAATCTCCAATATATATAAACAGCTCATGAAGCTTAATATTAAAAAAACAAACAACCCAATACAAAAATGGGCAGAAGATCTAAATAGACGTTTCTTCAAAGAAGACACAGAGATGGCCAAGACGCACATGAAAAGCTGCTCAACATCACTAATTATTAGAGAAATGCAAATCAAAACTACAATGAGGTATCACCTCACACCTGTTAGAATCGGCATCATCAGAAAATCTAGAAACAACAAATTCTGGGGAGGGTGTGGACAAAAGGAGCCCTCTTCCACTATTGGTGGGAATGTAAATTGATACAGTCACTATGGAGAACACTATGGAGTTTCCTTAAAAACCTAGAAATAGAATTACCATCTGATCCAGCAATCCCACTTCTGGGCATATACCCAGAGAAAACCATAAATCAAAAAGGAACATTCACCACAATGTTCATTGCAGCACTATTTACAATAGCCAGGTAATGGAAGCAACCTAAATGCCCACAGACAGATGAATGGATAAATTTGGGGTACATATATTAAATGGAATATTACTCGGCCATAAAAAGGAATGAAACTGGGTCATTTGTAGAGACATCGATGGATCTAGAGACTGTCATACAGAATGAAGTAAGTCAGAAAGAGGAAAACAAATATTGTATATTAATGCATATATGTGGAACCTAAAAAATGGTACAGATGAACTGGTTTGCAGGGAAGAAATAGAGACACACAGGTAGAGAACAACCGTATGGACACCAAGTGTGGGAAGCCATGGGGTGGTGGTGGTGGGATGAGTTGGGAGATTGAGATTGACCTGTATACATGTATATGCATAAAATACATAACTAATAATAACCTGCTGTATAAAAAAGTAAATAAAATTAAATTTCATAATTATAAAAAATAAAATTTTAAAATAAAAGAGAAAAAAGTTCTTCCCTTCACACAGATGTATTTATAGGAATGAATTATTTCCATGCTTATATCTATAAATACATAAAAGAGGAATAAAAGCTAACTTGAACCATAAAAGAAGAAAAACCTGAACCCACAAGTTATACAGAGGAAAACGCTATCAGGGCACTTGCTCCAGCGGTAAGCAATTCTGAAATTGGTCAGAGGTGGGGAATCATCTCCCATACAGCCAGCAACCCACCCACACACAAGGAGCGTCCTCATTGCAAAGCTGGGGGACCGTGCCGAGGCATCTCTGAATAAAGGTGAGCTGAGCCCCAGGCCAGCTGCTGCTGAACTGTTCCCACCCTTCCCAGGTAAAACACCTGAATATGTACAAGGGCTTGAAAGCCTAGAGGAAGGGCCGTGGAGCCACACTAGCGACAGCACGCAGGCCAACTTGGTGCCTGCAGGCCAGCCAGGGTGGTCCTGGCCCCGGGTACTCTTCCGGAAGCTTTCCATTGTCCTGCCTGTGATACCCCTCCTGTCCCGGCCCCCACTGCTTTTTTCCTTCCTCACCTCTGTCCGGAGAGAAATTCCAGTGGAAGGTATGGGTGACACATCCTCTTCTTTAGAGGAGGCAGCCTGGCAACTCCTGCAGAAAGGCCAGCAGTGCCCCACTCACACCGGGCCACCAACAATGCTGTGGCCCCTCATTCCCTCCCACCAGATCAGCCCCGAGACTGCTGACGGGGCAGAGAATATGGAGTCAGGCACAGCTTCAGGGGCTATTGCTGCCTGGAGCGCTGTTTATATTGACCTCAACCAGGCACACCTGGGGAGGGCCGGCCTGCAGGGTAAGGCTGCCCACGTCAGCTAATCCACAACCCGCAGGGAATCACATTGTTGAAAATGGACCTCGCTAAGGCAGAATAGAAGCCAAGGAAAATAAGGACACAATGCCATTTGCAGCACTGTAGATGAGTCTAGAGGTAATCACGTGACTTGTAGTAAGTCAGAAAGTGAAAGACACATATCATATCATATCACTTATAGGTGTTACCTAAAAATGGATACCAGGGCAGATATTTCCACGGAGAAGGGCAATCACAGATTCATTAAACAAACTTATGGTTCACCAATGGAAAGGTGTGAGGATTGGTTTCATTACGATATCGGGGTTAACAGACATATACAAACACAGGTGACATATATAATCACCAAAGACCTACGGAATACCAAGAGAAGACTACTCAACATTCTGTCATATCGTCCCTTGGAAAAGGATCCCAGGAAGAACAGACATCTGTATATGTGTAAAAGAACCACATCTTCGACACCTACAATAAGCCAAACATTGTAATCAAACTTGCTGTAATAAAAAATAAAAATTTAAATTAAAAATACGAACAAGAAGTAGGGAGACAAACTTGAGGGGCTTTCTCCTGGCACATTCCATTCTAAATTCCAATCTAGCACATGACTTCCATTGAGGCACTGCTGCCCTAGTAACCAGATTTGGTAAGGGAGAACTGCTGCCACCTTGTGGCCGTTTCACACAACAGCAGCTTTAATCCCAGCGCTAATGGTCAGTTGATATTCAAAATCATTGCAGGCCTGTAAATGACACCTGCCCTGAAAACAAATCCTGGGGTCACATATCGACCAAAAAATTCAAAGGACGTCCATATTTCAAAACGACCATTTCAAAAGGCGTATTTTATGCACATTAGTGTTCTGCTTCTTTGTCTTTCTTTCTTTTTTGGTTAAAAAGACGGGAATGGAAAAAGGCATTCCTCAGACTGGGCGAAAATCGTTGCAAACGAATCAATGGACAAAGGTTTAATCTCCAATATATATAAACAGCTCATGCAGCTTAATATTAAAAAACAAACAACCCAATACAAAAATGGGCAGAAGTTCTAAAGAGACGTTTCTTCGAAGAAGACACAGAGATGGCCAAGACGCACATGAAAAGCTGCTCAACAGCACTAATTATTAGAGAAATGCAAATCAAAACTACAATGAGGTATCACCTCACACCTGTTAGGATCGCCATCATCAGAAAATCTACAAACAACAAATTCTGGGGAGGGTGTGGACAAAAGGAGCCCTCTTCCACTATTGCTGGGAATGTAAATTGATACAGTCACTATGGAGAACACTATGGAGTTTCCTTAAAAAAACTAGAAATAGAATTACCATCTGATCAAGCAATCCCACTTCTGGGCATATACCCAGAGAAAACCATAAATCAAAAAGGCACATTCACCACAATGTTCATTGCAGCACTATTTACAATAGCCAGGTAATGGAAGCAACCTAAATGCCCACAGACAGATGAATGGATAAAGATGGCGTACATATATAAAATGGAATATTACTCGGCCATAAAAAGGAATGAAGCTGGGTCATTTGTAGAGACATCGATGGATCTAGAGACTGTCATATAGAATGAAGTAAGTCAGAAAGAGGAAAACAAATATTGTATATGAATGCATATATGTGGAACCTAAAAGATGGTACAGATGAACTGGTTTTCAGGGAAGAAATAGAGACACAGAGGTAGAGAACAAACGTATGGACACCAAGTGTGGGAAGCCATGGGGTGGTGGTGGTGGGATGAGTTGGGAGATTGGGATTGACCTGTATACATGTATATGCATATAATACATAACTGATAATAACCTGATGTATAAAAAAGTAAATAAAATTAAATTTCAAAATTTAAAAAATAAAATTTAAAAATAAATCAGAAAAAAGTTCTTCCCTTCACACACATGTATTCATAGGAATGAATTATTTCCATGCTTATATCTATAAATACATAAAAGAGGAATAAAATCTAACTTGAACCATAAACGAAAAAAAACCTGAACCCACCAGTTATACAGATGAAAACCCTATCAGCACACTTGCTCCAGCGGTAAACAATTCTGAAGTTGGTCAAATGTGGGGAATTATCTCCCATCCAGCCTGGAACCGACCCCCCACGCAAGAAGCGTCCTCATTGCAAAGCTGGGAGACCGTGCCGAGGCATCTCTGAATAAAGGTGAGCTGAGCCCCAGACCAGCTGCTGCTGAACTGTTACCACCCTTCCCAGGTAAGACACCTGAATATGAACAAGGGCTTGAATGCCTGGCGGAAGGGCCATGGAGCCAAACCAGCGAAAGCACGCAGGCCAACTTGGTGACTGCATGCCAGCCAGGGTGGTCCTGGCCCCGGTTACTCTCCCGGAAGCTTTCCATTGTCCTGCTTGTGATACCCCTCCTGTCCCGGCCCCCACTGCTTTTTTCCTTCCTCACCTCTGTCCGGAGAGAAATTCCAGCGGAAGGTATGGGTGACACATCCTCTTCTTTACAGGTGGCAGCCCGGCAACTCCTGCAGAAAGGCAAGCAGTGCCCCACTCACACCGGGCCACCAACAAAGCTGTGGCCCCTCATTCCCTCCCACCAGCTCAGCCCAGAGACTGCTGACGGGGCAGAGAATATGGAGTCAGGCACAGCTTCACGGGCTATTGCTGCCTGGAGCGCTGTTTATATTAGACCTGAAACAGGCACACCTGGCGAGGGCCGGCAGGCAGGGTAAGGCTGCCCAGGTCAGCTAATCCACAACCCTCAGGGAATCACATTGTTGAAAATGGACCTCGCTAAGGCAGAATAGAAGCCAAGGAAAATAAGGACACAATGCCATTTGCAGCACCGTAGATGAGTCTAGAGGTAATCACGTGACTTGTAGTAAGTCAGAAAGTGAAAGACACATATCATATCATATCACTTATAGGTGTTACCTAAAAATGGATACCAGGGCAGATATTTCCACGGAGAAGGGCAATCACAGATTCATTAAACACACTTATGTTTCACCAAAGGAAAGGTGTGAGGATTGGTTTCATTACGATATCGGGGTTAACAGACATATACAAACACAGGTGACATATATAATCACCAAAGACCTACGGAATACCAAGAGAAGACTACTCAACATTCTGTTATAACGTCCCTGGGAAAAGGATCCCAGGATGAACAGACATCTGTATATGTGTAAAAGAACCACATCTTCGACAACTACAATAAGCCAAACATTGTAATCAAACTTGCCGTAATAAAAAATAAAAATTTAAATTAAAAATACGAACAACAAGTAGGGAGACAACCTTGAGGGGCTTTCTCCTGGCACATTCCATTCTAAATTCCAATCTAGAACACGACTTCCATTGAGGCTCTGCTGCCCTAGTAACCAGATTTGGTAAGGGAGAACTGCTGCCACATTGTGGCCGTTTCACACAACAGCAGCTTTAATCCCAGCGCTAATGGTCAGTTGATATTCAAAATCATTGCAGGCCTGTAAATGACTCCTGCCCTGAAAACAAATCCTGGGGTCACATATCGACCAAAAAATTCAAAGGACGTCCATATTTCAAAACGACCGTTTCAAAAGGCATATTTTATGCACATTAGTGTTCTGCTTCTTTGTCTTTCTTTCTTTTTTGGTTAAAAAGACGGGAATGGAAAAAGGCATCCCTCAGAGTGGGCGAAAATCGTTGCAAACGAATCAATGGACAAAGGTTTAATCTCCAATATATATAAACAGCTCATGCAGCTTAATATTAAAAAAACAAACAACCCAGTACAAAAATGGGCAGAAGTTCTAAAGAGACGTTTCTTCAAAGAAGACACAGAGATGGCCAAGACGCACATGAAAAGCTGCTCAACAGCACTAATTATTAGAGAAATGCAAATCAAAACTACAATGAGGTATCACCTCACACCTGTTAGGATCGCCATCATCAGAAAATCTACAAACAACAAATTCTGGGGAGGGTGTGGACAAAAGGAGCCCTCTTCCACTACTGGTGGGAATGTAAATTGATACCGTCACGATGGAGAACAGTATGGAGTTTCCTTTAAAAAACTAGAAATAGAATTACCATCTGATCCAGCAATCCCACTTCTGGGCATATACCCAGAGAAAACCATAAATCAAAAAGGCACATTCACCACAATGTTCATTGCAGCACTATTTACAAAGGCCAGGTAATGGAAACAACCTAAATGCCCACACACAGATGAATGTATAAAGATGTGGTTCATGTATAAATTGGAATATTACTCAGCCATAAAAAGGAATGAAACTGGGTCATTTGTAGAGACATCGATGGATCTAGAGACTGTCATACAGAATGAGGTAAGTCAGAAAGAGGAAAACAAATATTGTATATGAATGCATATATGTGGAACCTAAAAGATGGTACAGATGAACTGGTTTGCAGGGAAGAAATAGAGACACAGAGGTACAGAACAAACGTATGGACACCAAGTGTGGGAAGCCATGGGGTGGTGGTGGTGGGATGAGGTGTGAGATTGGGATGGAGCTGTATACATGTATATGCATAAAATACATAACTGATAATAACCTGCTGTACAAAAAAGTAAATAAAATAAAATTTCAAAATTTTAAAAAATAAAATTTAAAAATAAAACAGAAAAAAGTTCTTCCCTTCACACACATGTATTTATAGGAATGAATTATTTCCATGCTTATATCTATAAATACATAAAAGAGGAATAAAATCTAACTTGAACCATAAACGAAAAAATACTTGAACCCACCAGTTTTACAGAGGAAAACACTCTCAGGGCACTTGCTCCAGCGGTAAACAATTCTGAAATTGGTCAGGGGTGTGGAATCATCTCCCATCCAGCTAGCACCCACCCCCCACGCATTGAGCGTCCTCATTGCAAAGCTGGGAGACCGTGCCGAGGCATCTCTGAATAAAGGTGAGCTGAGCCCCAGGCCAGCTGCTGCTGAACTGTTCCCACCCTTCCCAGGTAAAACACCTGAATATGTACAAGGGCTTGAAAGCCTAGAGGAAGGGCCATGGAGCCACACTAGCGACAGCACGCAGGCCAACTTGGTGCCTGCAGGCCAGCCAGGGTGGTCCTGGCCCCGGGTACTCTTCCGGAAGCTTTCCATTGTCCTGCCTGTGATACACCTCCTGTCCCGGCCCCCACTGCTTTTTTCCTTCCTCACCTCTGTCCGGAGAGAAATTCCAGCGGAAGGTATGGGTGACACATCCTCTTCTTTACAGGTGGCAGCCTGGCAACTCCTGCAGAAAGGCCAGCAGTGCCCCACTCACACCGGGCCACCAACAAAGCTGTGGCCCCTCATTCCCTCCCACCAGCTCAGCCCCGAGACTGCTGACGGGGCAGAGAATACGGAGTCAGGCACAGCTTCAGGGGCTATTGCTGCCTGGAGTGCTGTTTATATTGACCTCAACAAGGCACACCTGGGGAGGGCCGGCCGGCAGGGTAAGGCTGCCCAGGTCAGCTAATCCACAACCCTCAGGGAATCACTTTGTTGAAAATGGACCTCGCTAAGGCAGAATAGAAGCCAAGGCAAATAAGGACACAATGCCATTTGCAGCACCGTAAATGAGTCTAGAGGTAATCACGTGACTTGTAGTAAGTCAGAAAGTGAAAGACACATATCATATCATATCAGTTATAGGTGTTACCTAAAAATGGATACCAGGGCAGATACTTCCACGGAGAAGGGAAATCACAGATTCATTAAACACACTTATGGTTCACCAATGGAAAGGTGTGAGGATTGGTTTCATTACGATATCGGGGTTAACAGACATATACAAACACAGGTGACATATAATCACCAAAGACCTACGGAATACCATGAGAAGATTACTCAACATTCTGTCATAACGTAAATGGGAAAAGGATCCCAGGAAGAACAGACATAGGTATATGTGTAAAAGAAACACATCTTGCACACCAAAAACAAGCCAAACGTTGTTATCACACTTGCTGTAATAAAAAATAAAAAAAATTAAATTCAAAACACGAACAAGAAGGAGTGAGACAAACTTAAGGGGCTTTCTCCTGGCCCATTCCGTTCTAAATTCCAATCTAGAACGTGAATTCCATTGAGGCTCTGCTGCCCTAGTAACCAGATTTGGTAAGGGAGAACTGCTGCCACCTTCTGGCCATTTCACACAACAGCAGCTTTAATCCCAGCGCTAATGGTCAGTTGATATTCAAAATCATTGCAGGCCTGTAAATGACACCTGCCCTGAAAACAAATCCTGGGGTCACATATCGAGCAAAAATTTCAAAGGACGTCCGTATTTCAAAACGACCATTTCAGAAGGCACATTTTATGCACATTAGTTTTCTGTTTCTTTTTCTTTCTTTCTTTTTTGGTTAAAAAAACGGGAATGGAAAAAGGCATCCCTCAGAAGGGGCGAAAATAGTTGCAAACGAATCAATGGACAAAGGTTTAATGTCCAATATATATAAACAGCTCATGCAGCTTAATATTAAAAAAACAAACAACGCAATACAAAAATGGGCAGAAGATCTAAAGAGACGTTTCTTTAAAGAATACACAGAGATGGCCAAGACGCACATGAAAATCTGCTCAACAGCACTAATTATTAGAGAAATGCAAATCAAAACTATAATGAGGTATCACCTCACACCTGTTAGAATCGGCATCATCAGAAAATCTAGAAACAACAAATTCTGGGGAGGGTGTGGACAAAAGGAGCCCTCTTCCACTATTGCTGGGAATGTAAATTGATCCAGTCACTATGGAGAACACTATGGAGTTTCCTTAAAAAAACTAGAAATAGAATTACCATCTGATCAAGCAATCCCACTTCTGGGCATATACCCAGAGAAAACCATAAATCAAAAAGGCACATTCACCACAATGTTCATTGCAGCACTATTTACAATAGCCAGGTAATGGAAGCAACGTAAATGCCCACAGACAGATGAATGGATAAAATTGGGGTACATATATTAAATGGAATATTACTCGGCCATAAAAAGGAATGAAACTGGGTCATTTGTAGAGACATCGATGGATCTAGAGACTGTCATACAGAATGAAGTAAGTCAGAAAGAGGAAAACAAATATTGTATATTAATTCATATATGTGGAACCTAAAAAATGGTACAGATGAACTGGTTTGCAGGGAAGAAATAGAGACACACAGGTAGAGAACAACCGTATGGACACCAAGTGTGGGAAGCCATGGGGTGGTGGTGGTGGGATGAGTTGGGAGATTGGGATTGACCTGTATACATGTATAGGCATAAAATACATAACTGATAATAACCTGCTGTATAAAAAAGTAAATAAAATTAAATTTCAAAATTTAAAAAAATAAAATTAAAAAATAAAACAGAAAAAAGTTCTTCCCTTCACACACGTATTTATAGGAATGAATTATTTCCATGCTTATATCCATAAATACATAAAAGAGGAATAAAATCTAACTTGAACCATAAACGAAAAAAAACCTGAACCCACAAGTTATACAGAGGAAAACGCTATCAGGGCACTTGCTCCTGCGGTAAGCAATTCTGAAATTGGTCAGAGGTGGGGAATCATCTCCCATACAGCCAGCAACCCACCCACACACAAGGAGCGTCCTCATTGCAAAGCTGGGGGACCGTGCCGAGGCATCTCTGAATAAAGGTGAGCTGAGCCCCAGGCCAGCTGCTGCTGAACTGTTCCCACCCTTCCCAGGTAAAACACCTGAATATGTACAAGGGTTTGAAAGCCTAGAGGAAGGGCCGTGGAGCCACACTAGCGACAGCACGCAGGTCAACTTGGTGCCTGCAGGCCAGCCAGGATGCTCCAGGCCCCGGGTACTCTTCCAGGAGCTTTCCATTGTCCTTCTTGTGATACCCCTCCTGTCCCGGCCCCCACTGCTTTTTTCCTTCCTCACCTCTGTCCGGAGAGAAATTCCAGCGGAAGGTATGGGTGACACATCCTCTTCTTTACAGGTGGCAGCCTGGCAACTCCTGCAGAAAGTCCAGCAGTGCCGCACTCACACCGGGCCACCAACAAAGCTGTGGCCCCTCATTCCCTCCCACCAGCTCAGGCCCGAGACTGCTGACGGGGCAGAGAATATGGAGTCAGGCACAGCTTCAGGGGCTATTGCTGCCTGGAGCGCTGTTTATATTGACCTCAAACAGGCACACCTGGGGAGGGCCGGCCGGCAGGGTAAGGCTGCCCAGGTCAGCTAATCCACAACCCGCAGGGAATCACATTGTTGAAAATGGACCTCGCTAAGGCAGAATAGAAGCCAAGGAAAATAAGGACACAATGCCATTTGCAGCACCTTAGATGAGTCTAGAGGTAATCACGTGACTTGTAGTAAGTCAGAAAGTGAAAGATACATATCATATCATATCACTTATAGGTGTTACCTAAAAATGGATACCAGGGCAGATACTTCCACGGAGAAGAGCAATCACAGATTCATTAAACAAACTTATGGTTCACCAATGGAATGGTGTGAGGATTGGTTTCATTACGATATCGGGGTTAACAGACATCTAGAATCACAGGTGACATATATAATCACAAAAGACCTACGGAATACCAAGAGAAGACTACTCAACATTCTGTCATAACGTCCCTGGGAAAAGGATCCCAGGAAGAACAGACATCTGTATATGTGTAAAAGAACCACATCTTCGACACCTACAATAAGCCAAACATTGTAATCAAACTTGCTGTAATAAAAAATAAAAATTTAAATTAAAAATACGAACAAGAAGTAGGGAGACAAACTTGAGGGGCTTTCTCCTGGCACATTCCATTCTAAATTCCAATCTAGAACACGACTTCCTTTGAGACTCTCTTGCCCTAGTAACCAGATTTGGTAAGGGAGAACTGCTGCCACCTTGTGGCCGTTTCACACAACAGCAGCTTTAATCCCAGCGCTAATGGTCAGTTGATATTCAAAATCATGGCAGGCCTGTAAATGACACCTGCCCTGAAAACAAATCCTGGGGTCACATATCGACCCAAAAATTCAAAGGACGTCCATATTTCAAAACGACCGTTTCAAAAGGCATATTTTATGCACATTAGTGTTCTGCTTCTTTGTCTTTCTTTCTTTTTTGGTTAAAAAGACGGGAATGGAAAAAGGCATACCTCAGTCGGGGCGAAAATCGTTGCAAACGAATCAATGGACAAAGGTTTAATCTCCAATATATATAAACAGCTCATGCAGCTTAATATTAAAAAAACAAACAACCAATACAAAAATGGGCAGAAGTTCTAAAGAGACGTTTCTTCAAAGAAGACACAGAGATGGCCAAGATGCACATGAAAAGCTGCTCAAGAGCACTAATAATTAGAGAAATGCAAATCAAAACTACAATGAGGTATCACCTCACACCTGTTAGGATCGGCATCATCAGAAAACCTACAAACAACAAATTCTGGGGAGGGTGTGGACAAAAGGAGCCCTCTTCCACTATTGGTGGGAATGTAAATTGATACAGTCACGATGGAGAACACTATGGAGTTTCCTTTAAAAAACTAGAAATAGAATTACCATCTGATCCAGCAATCCCACTTCTGGGCATATACCCAGAGAAAACCATAAATCAAAAAGGCACATTCACCACAATGTTCATTGCAGCACTATTTAAAATAGCCAGGTAATGGAAGCAACCTAAATGCCCACAGACAGATGAATGGATAAAGATGGGGTACATATATAAAATGGAATATTACTCGGCCATAAATAGCAATGAAACTGGGTCATTTGTAGAGACATCGATGGATCTAGAGACTGTCATACAGAATGAAGTAAGTCAGAAAGAGGAAATCAAATATTGTATATTAATGCATATATATGGAACCTAAAAAATGGTACAGATGAACTGGTTTGCAGGGAAGAAATAGAGACGCAGAGGTAGAGAAGAAACGTATGGACACCAAGTGTGGGAAGCCATGGGGTGGTGGTGGTGGGATGAGTTGGGAGATTGGGATTGACCTGTATACATGTGTACGCATAAAATACATAACTGATAATAACCTGCTGTATAAAAAAGTAAATAAAATTAAATTTCAAAATTTTAAAAAATAAAATTTAAAAATAAAACAGAAAAAATTTATTCCCATCACACAGATGTATTTATAGGAATGAATTATTTCCATGCTTATATCTATAAATACATAAAAGAGGAATAAAATCTAACTTGAACCATAAACGAAAAAAAACCTGAACCCACCAGTTATACAGAGGAAAACCCTATCAGGGCACTTGCTCCAGCGGTAAACAATTCTGAAGTTGGTCAGAGGTGGGGAATCATCTCCCATCCAGCCAGGAACCCACACCCCACGCAAGAAGCGTCCTCATTGCAAAGCTGGGAGACCATGCCGAGGCATCTCTGAATAAAGGTGAGCTGAGCCCCAGGCCAGCTGCTGCTGTACTGTTCCCACCCTTCCCAGGTAAAACACCTGAATATGTACAAGGGTTTGAAATCCTAGAGGAAGGGCCATGGAGCCACACCAGCGAAAGCACGCAGGCCAAGTTGGTGACTGCAGGCAAGCCAGGGTGGTCCTGGCCCCGTGCGCTATCCCGGAAGCTTTCCATTGTCCTGCCTGAGATACCCCTCCTGTCCCGGCCCCCACTGCTTTTTTCCTTCCTCACCTCTGTCCGGAGAGAAATTCCAGCGGAAGGTATGGGTGACACATCCTCTTCTTTACAGGTGGCAGCCTGGCAACTCCTGCAGAAAGGCCAGCAGTGCCCCACTCACACCGGGCCACCAACAAAGCTGTGGCCCCTCATTCCCTCCCACCAGCTCAGCCCCGAGACTGTTGACGGGGCAGAGAATATGGTGTCAGGCACAGCTTCAGGGGCTATTGCTGCCTGGAGCGCTGTTTATATTGACCTCAACCAGGCACACCTGGGGAGGGCCGGCCGGCAGGGTAAGGCTGCCCAGGTCAGCTAATCCACAACCCTCAGGGAATCACATTGTTGAAAATGGACCTCGCTAAGGCAGAATAGAAGCCAAGGAAAATAAGGACACAATGCCATTTGCAGCACCGTAGATGAGTCTAGAGGTAATCACGTGACTTGTAGTAAGTCAGAAAGTGAAAGACACATATCATATCATATCACTTATAGGTGTTACCTAAAAATGGATACCAGGGCAGATATTTCCAATCACAGATTCATTAAACAAACTTATGGTTCACCAATCGAAATGTGTGAGGATTGGTTTCATTACGATACCGGGGTTAACAGACATATACAAACACAGGTGACATATATAATCACCAAAGACCTACGGAATACCAAGAGAAGACTACTCAACATTCTGTCATAACGTACCTGGGAAAAGGATCCCAGGAAGAACAGACATCTGTATATGTGTAAAAGAACCACATCTTCGACACCTACAATAAGCCAAACATTGTAATCAAACTTGCTGTATTAAAAAAAAAATTTAAATTAAAAATACGAACAAGAAGTAGGGAGACAAACTTGAGGGCTTTCTCCTGGCACATTCCATTCTAAATTCCAATCTAGAACACGACTTCCATTGAGGCTCTGCTGCCCTAGTAACCAGATTTGGTAAGGGAGAACTGCTGCTACCTTGTGGCCGTTTCACACAACAGCAGCTTTAATCCCAGCGCTAATGGTCAGTTGATATTCAAAGTCATTGCAGGCCTGTAAATGAAACCTGCCCTGAAAACAAATCCTGGGGTCACATATCGACCAAAAAATTGAAAGGACGTCCATATTTCAAAACGACCTTTTCAAAAGGCATATTTTATGCACATTAGTGTTCTGCTTCTTTGTCTTTCTTTCTTTTTTGGTTAAAAAGACGGGAGTGGATAAAGGCATCCCTCAGACAGGGCAAAAGTCGTTGCAAACGAATCAATGGACAAAGGTTTAATCTCCAATATATATAAACAGCTCATGCAGTTTAATTTTAAAAAACAAACAACCCAATACAAAAATGGGCAGAAGTTCTAAAGAGACGTTTCTTCAAAGAAGACACAGAGATGGCCAAGACGCACATGAAAAGCTGCTCAACATCACTAATTATTAGAGAAATGCAAATCAAAACTACAATGAGGTATCACCTCACACCTGTTAGGATCGGCATCTTCAGAAAATATACAAACAACAAATTCTGGGGAGGGTGTGGACAAAAGGAGCCCTCTTCCACTATTGGTGGGAATGTAAATTGATACAGTCACGATGGAGAACACTATGGAGTTTCCTTTAAAAAACTAGAAATAGAATTACCATATGATCCAGCAATCCCACTTCTGGGCATATACCCAGAGAAAACCATAAATCAAAAAGGCACATTCACCACAATGTTCATTGCAGCACTATTTAAAATAGCCAGGTAATGGAAGCAACCTAAATGCCCACAGACAGATGAATGGATAAAGATGGCGTACATATATAAAATGGAATATTACTCGGCCATAAAAAGGAATGAAACTGGGTCATTTGTAGAGACATCGATGGATCTGGAGTCTGTCATATAGAATGAAGTAAGTCAGAAAGAGGAAAACAAATATTGTATATTAATGCATATATGTGGAACCTAAAAGATGGTACAGATGAACTGGTTTGCAGGGAAGAAATAGAGACACAGAGGTAGAGAACAAACGTATGGACACCAAGTGTGGGAAGCCATGGGGTGGTGGTGGTGGGATGAGTTGGGAGATTGGGATTGACCTGTATACATGTATATGCATAAAATACATAACTGATAATAACCTGCTGTATAAAAAAGTAAATAAAATTAAATTTCAAAATTTTAAAAAATAAAATTTAAAAATAAAACAGAAAAAAGTGCTTCCCTTCACACACATGTATTTATAGGAATGAATTATTTCCATGCTTATATCTATAAATACATAAAAGAGGAATAATATCTAATTTGAACCATAAACGAAAGAAACCTGAACCCACCAGTTTTACAGAGGAAAACCCTATCAGGGCACTTGCTCCAGCGGTAAACAATTCTGAAATTGGTCAGAGGTGTGGAATCATCTCCCATCCAGCTAGCACCCACCCCCCACGCATAGAGCATCCTCATTGCAAAGCTGGGAGACCGTGCCGAGGCATCTCTGAATAAAGGTGAGCTGAGCCCCACGCCAGCTGCAGCTGAACTGTTCCCACCCTTCCCAGGTAAAACACCTGAATATGTACAAGGGCTTGAAAGCCTAGAGGAAGGGCCGTGGAGCCACACTAGCGATAGCACGCAGGCCAACTTTGTGCCTGCAGCCCAGCCAGGGTGGTCCAGGCCCGGGGTACTCTTCCGGAAGCTTTCCATTGTCCTGACTGTGATACCCCTCCTGTCCCGGCCCCCACTGCTTTTTTCCTTCCTCACCTCTGTCCGGAGAGAAATTCCAGCGGAAGGTATGGGTGACACATCCTCTTCTTTACAGGTGACAGCCTGGCAACTCCTGCAGAAAGGCCAGCAGTGCCCCACTCACACCGGGCCACCAACAAAGCTGTGGCCCCTCATTCCCTCCCACCAGCTCAGCCCCGAGACTGCTGATGGGGCAGAGAATACGGACTCAGGCACAGCTTCAAGGGCTATTGCTGCAAGGAGCGCTGTTTATATAGACCTCAACCAGGCACACCTGGGGAGGGCCGGCCGGCAGGGTAAGGCTGCCCAGGTCAGCTAATCCACAACCCTCAGGGAATCACATTGTTGAAAATGGACCTCGCTAAGGCAGAATAGAAGCCAAGGAAAATAAGGACATAATGCCATTTGCAGCACCGTAGATGAGTCTAGAGGTAATCACGTGACTTGTAGTAAGTCAGAAAGTGAAAGACACATATCATATCATATCACTTATAGGTGTTACCTAAAAATGGATACCAGGGCAGATACTTCCACGGAGAAGGGCAATCACAGATTCATTAAACACACTTATGCTTCACCAATGGAAAGGTGTGAGGATTGGTTTCATTACGATATCGGGGTTAACAGACATATACAAACACAGTAGACATATAATCACCAAAGACCTACGGAATACCAAGAGAAGACTACTCAACATTCTGTCATAACGTACATGGGAAAAGGATCCCAGGAAAAACAGACATCTGTATATGTGTAAAAAACCACATCTTCCACACCTCCAACAAGCCAAACATTGTAATCAAACTTGCTGTAATAAAAAATAAAAATTAAATTAAAAACACGAACAAGAAGTAAGGAGACAAACTTGAGGGGCTTTCTCCTGGCACATTCCATTCTAAATTCCAATCTAGAACACACTTCCATTGAGGCTCTGTTGCCCTAGTACCCAGAATTGGTAAGGGAGAACTGCTGCCACCTTGTGGCCGTTTCACACAACAGCAGCTTTAATCCCAGCGCTAATGGTCAGTTGATATTCAAAATCATTGCAGGCCTGTAAATGACACCTGCCCTGAAAACAAATCCTGGGGTCACATATCGAGCAAAAAATTCAAAGGACGTCCGTATTTTAAAACGACCATTACATGGGCCTCCCTGGTGGCGCAGTGGTTGAGAGTCCGCCTGCCGATGCAGGGGATACGGGTTCGTGCCCCGGTCTGGGAGGATCCCATATGCCGCGGAGCGGCTGGGCCCGTGAGCCATGGCCGCTGGGCCTGCGCATCCGGAGCCTGTGCTCCGCAACGGGAGAGGCCACAACAGTGAGAGGCCCGCATACCGCAAAAAGAAAAAAAAAAAAAAAACGACCATTACAAAAGGCACATTTTATGCACATTAGTTTTCTGTTTCTTTTTCTTTCTTTCTTTATTGTTTAAAAAAACGGGAATGGAAAAAGGCATCCCTCAGAAGGGGCGAAAATATTTGCAAACGAATCAATGGACAAAGGTTTAATGTCCAATATATATAAACAGCTCATGCAGCTTAATATTAAAAAAACAAACAACCCAATACAAAAATGGGCAGAAGATCTAAAGAGACGTTCCTTTAAAGAATACGCAGAGATGGCCAAGACGCACATGAAAATCTGCTCAACAGCACTAATTATTAGAGAAATGCAAATCAAAACTACAATGAGGTATCACCTCACACCTGTTAGAATCGGCATCATCAGAAAATCTAGAAACAACAAATTCTGGGGAGGGTGTGGACAAAAGGATCCCTCTTCCACTATTGGTGGGAATGTAAATTGATACAGTCACTATGGAGAACACTATGGAGTTTCCTTAAAAAAACTAGAAATAGAATTACCATCTGATCCAGCAATCCCACTTCTGGGCATATACCCAGAGAAAACCATAAATCAAAAAGGAATATTCACCAAAATGTTCATTGCAGCACTATTTACAATAGCCAGGTAATGGAAGCAACCTAAATGCCCACAGACAGATGAATGGATAAAGATGGGGTACATATATTAAATGGAATATTACTCGGCCATAAAAAGGAATGAAACTGGGTCATTTGTAGAGACATCGATGGATCTAGAGACTGTCATATAGAATGAAGTAAGTCAGAAAGAGGAAAACAAATATTGTATATTAATGAATATATGTGGAACCTAAAAGATGGTACAGATGAACTGGTTTGCAGGGAAGAAATAGAGACACAGAGGTAGAGAACAAACGTATGGACACCAAGTGTGGGAAGCCATGGGGTGGTGGTGGTGGGATGAGTTGGGAGATTGGGATTGACCTGTATACATATATATGCATAAAATACATAACTGATAATAACCTGCTGTATAAAAAAGTAAATAAAATTAAATTTCAAAATTTTAAAAAATAAAATTTAAAAATAAAACAGAAAAAAGTGCTTCCCTTCACACACATGTATTTATAGGAATGAATTATTTCCATGCTTATATCTATAAATACATAAAAGAGGAATAAAAGCTAACTTGAACCATAAATGAAAAAAAACCTGAACCCACCAGTTATACAGAGGAAAACCCTATCAGGGCACTTGCTCCAGCGGTAAACAATTCTGAAATTGGTCAGAGGTGTGGAATCATCTCCCATCCAGCTAGCACCCACCCCCCACGCATTGAGCATCCTCATTGCAAAGCTGGGAGACAGTGCCGAGGCATCTCTGAATAAAGGTGAGCTGAGCCCCAGGCCAGCTGCTGCTGAACTGTTCCCACCCTTCCCAGGTAAAACACCTGAATATGTACAAGGGCTTGAAAGCCTAGAGGAAGGGCCGTGGAGCCACACTAGCGACAGCACGCAGGGCAACTTGGTGCCTGCCGGCCAGCCAGGGTGCTCCAGGCCCCGGGTACTCTTCCAGAAGCTTTCCATTGTCCTGCCTGTGATACCCCTCCTGTCCCGGCCCCCACTGCTTTTTTCCTTCCTCACCTCTGTCCGGAGAGAAATTCCAGCGGAAGGTATGGGTGACACATCCTCTTCTTTACAGGTGGCAGCCTGGCAACTCCTGCACAAAGGCCAGCAGTGCCCCACTCACACCGGGCCACCAACAAAGCTGTGGCCCCTCATTCCCTCCCACCAGCTCAGCCCCGAGACTGCTGACGGGGCAGAGAATATGGAGTCAGGCACAGCTTCAGGGGCTATTGCTGCCTGGAGTTCTCTTTATATTGACCTCAACCAGGCACACCTGGGGAGGGCCGGCCGGCAGGGTAAGGCTGCCCAGGTCAGCTAATCCACAACCCTCAGGGAATCACATTGTTGAAAATGGACCTCGCTAAGGCAGAATAGAAGCCAAGGAAAATAAGGACACAATGCCATTTGCAGCACCGTAGATGAGTCTAGAGGTAATCACGTGACTTGTAGTAAGTCAGAAAGTGAAAGATACATATCATATCATATCACTTATAGGTGTTACCTAAAAATGGATACCAGGGCAGATATTTCCACGGAGAAGGGCAATCACAGATTCATTAAACAAACTTATGGTTCACCAATGGAAAGGTGTGAGGATTGGTTTCATTATGATATAGGGGTTAACAGACATCTAGAAACACAGGTGACATATATAATCACCAAAGACCTACGGAATACCAAGAGAAGACTACTCAACATTCTGTCATAACGTCCCTGGGAAAAGGATCCCAGGAAGAACAGACATCTGTATATGTGTAAAAGAACCACATCTTCGACACCTACAATAAGCCAAACATTGTAATCAAACTTGCTGTAATAAAAAATAAAAATTTAAATTAAAAATACGAACAAGAAGTAGGGAGACAAACTTGAGGGGCTTTCCCCTGGCACATTCCATTCTAAATTCCAATCTAGAACACGACTTCCTTTGAGGCTCTGTTGCCCTAGTAACCAGATTTGGTAAGGGAGAACTGCTGCCACCTTGTGGCCGTTTCACACAACAGCAGCTTTAATCCCAGCGCTAATGGTCAGTTGATATTCAAAATCATGGCAGGCCTGTAAATGACACCTGCCCTGAAAACAAATAATGGGGTCACATATCGACCAAAAAATTCAAAGGACGTCCATATTTCAAAACGACCGTTTCAAAAGGCATATTTTATGCACATTAGTGTTCTGCTTCTTTGTCTTTCTTTCTTTTTTGGTTAAAAAGACGGGAATGGAAAAAGGCATCCCTCAGACTGGGCGAAAATCGTTGCAAACGAATCAATGGACAAAGGTTTAATCTCCAATATATATAAACAGCTCATGCAGCTTAATTTTAAAAAAACAAACAACCCAATACAGAAATGGGCAGAAGTTCTAAAGAGACGTTTCTTCAAAGAAGACACAGAGATGGCCAAGACGCACATGAAAAGCTGCTCAAGAGCACTAATAATTAGAGAAATGCAAATCAAAACTACAATGAGGTATCACCTCACACCTGTTAGGATCGGCATCATCAGAAAACCTACAGACAACAAATTCTGGGGAGGGTGTGGACAAAAGGAGCCCTCTTCCACTATTGGTGGGAATGTAAATTGATACCGTCACTATGGAGAACAGTATGGAGTTTCCTTTAAAAAAGTAGAAATAGAATTACCATCTGATCCAGCAATCCCACTTCTGGGCATATACCCAGAGAAAACCATAAATCAAAAAGGCACATTCACCACAATGTTCATTGCAGCACTATTTAAAATAGCCAGGTAATGGAAGCAACCTAAATGCCCACAGACAGATGAATGGATAAAGATGGGGTACATATATAAAATGGAATATTACTCGGCCATAAAAAGCAATGAAACTGGGTCATTTGTAGAGACATCGATGGATCTAGAGACTGTCATATAGAATGAAGTAAGTCAGAAAGAGGAAAACAAATATTGTATATGAATGCATATATGTGGAACCTAAAAGATGGTACAGATGAACTGGTTTGCAGGGAAGAAATAGAGACACAGAGGTAGAGAACAAACGTATGGACACCAAGTGTGGGAAGCCATGGGGTGGTGGTGGTGGGATGAGTTGGGAGATTGGGATTGACCTGTATACATGTATAGGCATAAAATACATAACTGATAATAACCTGCTGAATAAAAAAGTAAATAAAATTAAATTTCAAAATTTAATAAAATAAAATTTAAAAATAAAACAGAAAAAAGTTCTTCCCTTCACACACATGTATTTATAGGAATGAATTATTTCCATGCTTATATCTATAAATACATAAAAGAGGAATAAAATCTAACTTGAACCATTAACGAAAAAAAACATGAACCCACCAGTTATACAGAGGAAAACCCTATCAGGGCACTTGCTCCAGCGGTAAACAATTCTGAAATTGGTCAGAGGTGTGGAATCATCTCCCATCCAGCTAGCACC
The DNA here is from genome assembly GCF_964165515.1 of Mesoplodon bidens. NCBI lineage: Eukaryota > Metazoa > Chordata > Mammalia > Artiodactyla > Ziphiidae > Mesoplodon > Mesoplodon bidens. The sequence continues at coordinate 623,042 of NW_027671923.1, forward strand.
CACCCCCCACGCAAGGAGCGTCCTCATTGCAAAGCTGGGAGACCGTGCCGAGGCATCTCTGAATAAAGGTGAGCTGAGCCCCAGGCCAGCTGCTGCTGAACTGTTCCCACCCTTCCCAGGTAAAACACCTGAATATGTACAAGGGCTTGAAAGCCTAGAGGAAGGGCCGTGGAGCCACACTAGCGACAGCACGCAGGCCAACTTGGTGCCTGCAGGCCAGCCAGGGTGGTCCTGGCCCCGGGTACTCTTCCGGAAGCTTTCCATTGTCCTGCCTGTGATACCCCTCCTGTCCCGGCCCCCACTGCTTTTTTCCTTCCTCACCTCTGTCCGGAGAGAAATTCCAGCGGAAGGTATGGGTGACACATCCTCTTCTTTACAGGTGGCAGCCTGGCAACTCCTGCAGAAAGGCCAGCAGTGCCCCACTCACACCGGGCCACCAACAAAGCTCTGGCCCCTCATTCCCTCCCACCAGCTCAGCCCCGAGACTATTGACGGGGCAGAGAATATGGAGTCAGGCACAGCTTCAGGGGCTATTGCTGCCTGGAGCGCTGTTTATATTGACCTCAAACAGGCACACCTAGGGAGGGCCGGCCGGCAGGGTAAGGCTGCCCAGGTCAGCTAATCCACAACCCTCAGGGAATCACATTGTTGAAAATGGACCTCGCTAAGGCAGAATAGAAGCCAAGGAAAATAAGGACACAATGCCATTTGCAGCACCGTAGATGAGTCTAGAGGTAATCACGTGACTTGTAGTAAGTCAGAAAGTGAAAGACACGTATCATATCATATCACTTATAGGTGTTACCTAAAAATGGATACCAGGGCAGATATTTCCACGGAGAAGGACAATCACAGATTCATTAAACAAACTTATGGTTCACCAATGGAAAGTTGTGAGGATTGGTTTCATTACGATATCGGGGATAACAGACATATACAAACACAGGTGACATATATAATAACCAAAGACCTACGGAATACCAAGAGAAGACTACTCAACATTCTGTCATAACGTCCCTGGGAAAAGGATCCCAGGAAGAACAGACATCTGTATATGTGTAAAAGAACCACATCTTCGACACCTACAATAAGCCAAACATTGTAATCAAACTTGCTGTAATAAAAAATAAAAATTTAAATTAAAAATACGAACAAGAAGTAGGGAGACAAACTTGAGGGGCTTTCTCCTGGCACATTCCATTCTAAATTCCAATCTAGAACACGACTTCCTTTGAGGCTCTGTTGCCCTAGTAACCAGATTTGGTAAGGGAGAACTGCTGCCACCTTGTGGCCGTTTCACACAACAGCAGCTTTAATCCCAGCGCTAATGGTCAGTTGATATTCAAAATCATTGCAGGCCTGTAACGGACACCTGCCCTGAAAACAAATCCTGGGGTCACGTATCGACCAAAAAATTCAAAGGACGTCCATATTTCAAAACGACCGTTTCAAAAGGCATATTTTATGCACATTAGTGTTCTGCTTCTTTGTCTTTATTTTTTGGTTAAAAAGACGGGAATGGAAAAAGGCATCCCTCAGACTGGGCGAAAATCGTTGCAAACGAATCAATGGACAAAGGTTTAATCTCCAATATATATAAACAGCTCATGCAGCTTAATTTTAAAAAAACAAACAACCCAATACAAAAATGGGCAGAAGTTCTAAAGAGACGTTTCTTCAAAGAAGACACAGAGATGGCCAAGACGCACATGAAAAGCTGCTCAAGAGCACTAATTATTAGAGAAATGCAAATCAAAACTACAATGAGGTATCACCTCACACCTGTTAGAATCGGCATCATCTGAAAATCTACAAACAACAAATTCTGGGCACGGTGTGGACAAAAGGAGCCCTCTTCTACTATTTGTGGGAATGTAAATTGATACAGTCACTATGGAGAACACTATGGAGTTTCCCTTAAAAAAACTAGAAATAGAATTACCATCTGATCCAGCAATCCCACTTCTGGGCATATACCCAGAGAAAACCATAAATCAAAAAGGCACATTCACCACAATGTTCATTGCAGCACTATTTACAATAGCCAGGTAATGGAAGCAACTTAAATGCCCACAGACAGATGAATGGATAAAGATGGGGTACATATATAAAATGGAATATTACTCGGCCATAAAAAGCAATGAAACTGGGTCATTTGTAGAGACATCGATGGATCTAGAGACTGTTATATAGAATGAAGTAAGTCAGAAAGAGTAAAACAAATATTGTATATTAATGCATATATGTGGAACCTAAAAGATGGTACAGATGAACTGGTTTGCAGGGAAGAAATAGAGACACAGAGGTAGAGAACTAACGTATGGACACCAAACGTGGGAAGCCAAGGGGTGGTGGTGGTGGGATGATTTGGGAGATTGGGATTGACCTGTATACATGTATATGCATAAAATACATAACTGATAATAACCTGCTGTATAAAAAAGTAAATAAAATTAAATTTCAAAATTTTAAAAAATAAAATTTAAAAATAAAACAGAAAAAAGTTCTTCCCTTCACACACATGTATTTAAAGGAATGAATTATTTCCATGCTTATATCTATAAATACATAAATGAGGAATAAAATCTAACTTGAACCATAAACGAAAAAAAACCTGAACCCACCAGTTATACAGAGGAAAACCCTATCAGGGCACTTGCTCCAGCGGTAAACAATTCTGAAATTGGTCAGAGGTGTGGAATCATCTCCCAGCCAACTAGCAGCCACCCCCCACGCAAGGAGCGTCCTCATAGCAAAGCTGGGAGACCGTGCCGAGGCATCTCTGAGTAAAGGTGAGCTAAGCCCCAGGCCAGCTGCTGCTGAACTGTTCCCAACCTTCCCAGGTAAAACACCAGAATATGTACAAGGGCTTGAAAGCCTAGAGGAAGGGCCGTGGAGCCACACTAGCGATAGCACGCAGGCCAACTTGGTGTCTGCAGGCCAGCCAGGGTGGTACTGACCCCGGGTACTCTTCCGGAAGCTTTCCATTGTCCTGCCTGAGATACCCCTCCTGTCCCGGCCCCCACTGCTTTTTTCCTTCCTCACCTCTGTCCGGAGAGAAATTCCAGCGGAAGGTATGGGTGACACATCCTCTTCTTTACAGGTGGCAGCTTGGCAACCCCTGCAGAAAGGCCAGCAGTGCCCCACTCACACCGGGCCACCAACAAAGCTGTGGCCCCTCATTCCCTCCCACCAGCTCAGCCCCGAGACTGCTGACGGGGCAGAGAATATGGAGTCAGGCACAGCTTCAGGGGCTATTGCTGCCTGGAGCGCTGTTTATATTGACCTCAAACAGGCACACCTGGGGAGGGCCGGCCGGCAGGGTAAGGCTGCCCAGGGCAGCTAATCCACAACCCACAGGGAATCATTGTTGAAAATGGACCTCGCTAAGGCAGAATAGAAGCCAAGGAAAATAAGGACACAATGCCATTTGCAGCACCGTAGATGAGTCTAGAGGTAATCACGTGACTTGTAGTAAGTCAGAAAGTGAAAGACACATATCATATCACTTATAGGTGTTACCTAAAAATGGATACCAGGGCAGATATTTCCACGGAGAAGGGCAATCACAGATTCATTAAACAAACTTATGGTTCACCAATGGAAAGTTGTGAGGATTGGTTTCATTACGATATCGGGGTTAACAGACATATACAAACACAGGTGACATATATAATCACCAAAGACCTACGGAATACCAAGAGAAGACTACTCAACATTCTGTCATAACGTCCCTTGGAAAAGGATCCCAGAAGAACAGACATCTGTATATGTGTAAAAGAACCACATCTTCGACACCTACAATAAGCCAAACATTGTAATCAAACTTGCTGTAATAAAAAATAAAAATTTAAATTAAAAATACGAACAAGAAGTAGGGAGACAAACTTGAGGGGCTTTCTCCTGGCACATTCCATTCTAAATTCCAATCTAGAACATGACTTCCATTGAGGCTCTGCTGCCCTAGTAACCAGATTTGGTAAGGAAGAACTGCTGCCACCTTGTGGCCGTCTCACACAACAGCAGCTTTAATCCCAGCACTAATGGTCAGTTGATATTCAAAATCATTGCAGGCCTGTGAATGACACCTTCCCTGAAAACAAATCCTGGGGTCATATATCGACCAAAAAATTCAAAGGACGTCCATATTTCAAAACGACCGTTTCAAAAGGCATATTTTATGCACATTAGTGTTCTGCTTCTTTGTCTTTCTTTCTTTTTTGGTTAAAAAGACGGGAGTGGAAAAAGACATCCCTCAGACTGGGCGAAAATCGTTGCAAACGAATCAATGGACAAAGGTTTAATCTCCAATATATATAAACAGCTCATGCAGCTTAATTTTAAAAAAACAAACAACCCAATACAGAAATGGGCAGAAGTTCTAAAGAGACGTTTCTTCAAAGAAGACACAGAGATGGCCAAGACACACATGAAAAGCTGCTCAAGAGCACTAATTATTAGAGAAATGCAAATCAAAACTACAATGAGGTATCACCTCACACCTGTTAGAATCGGCATCATCAGAAAATCTACAAACAACAAATTCTGGGGAGGGTGTGGACAAAAGGAGCCCTCTTCCACTATTGGTGGGAATGTAAATTGATACCGTCACTATGGAGAACACTATGGAGTTTCCTTTAAAAAACTAGAAATAGAATTACCATCTGATCCAGCAATCCCACTTCTGGGCATATACCCAGAGAAAACCATAAATCAAAAAGGCACATTCACCACAATGTTCATTGCAGCACTATTTACAATAGACAGGTAATGGAAGCAAACTAAATGCCCACAGACAGATGAATGGATAAAGATGGCGTACATATATAAAATGGAATATTACTCGGCCATAAAAAGGAATGAAACTGGGTCATTTGTAGAGACATCGATGGATCTAGAGACTGTCATATAGAATGAAGTAAGTCAGAAAGAGGAAATCAAATATTGTATATTAATGCATATATGTGGAACCTAAAAGATGGTACAGATGAACTGGTTTGCAGGGAAGAAATAGAGACACAGAGGTAGAGAACAAACGTATGGACACCAAGTGTGGGAAGCCATGGGGTGGTGGTGGTGGGATGAGTTGGGAGATTGGGATTGACCTGTATACATGTATATGCATGAAATACATAACTGATAATAACCTGCTGTATAAAAAAGTAAATAAAATTAAATTTCAAGATTTTAAAAAATAAAATTTAAAAATAAAACAGAAAAAATTTCTTCCCTTCACACACATGTATTTATAGGAATGAATTATTTCCAGGCCTATATCTATAAATACATAAAAGAGGAATAAAATCTAACTTGAACCATAAACGAAAAAAAACCTGAACCCACCAGTTATACAGAGGAAAACCCTATCAGGGCACTTGCTCCAGCGGTAAACAATTCTGAAATTGGTCAGTGGTGTGGAATCATCTCCCATCCAGCTAGCACCCACCCCCCACACAAGGAGCGTCCTCATTGCAAAGCTGGGAGACCGTGCCGAGGCATTTCTGAATAAAGGTGAGCTGAGCCCCAGGCCAGCTGCTGCTGAACTGTTCCCACCCTTCCCAGGTAAAACACCTGAATATGTACAAGGGCTTGAAATCCTAGAGGAAGGGCCGTGGAGCCACACTAGCGACAGCACGCAGGCCAACTTGGTGCCTGCAGGCCAGCCAGGGTGGTCCTGGCCCCGGGTACTCTTCCGGAAGCTTTCCATTGTCCTGCCTGTGATACCCCTCCTGTCCCGGCCCCCACTGCTTTTTTCCTTCCTCACCTCTGTCCGGAGAGAAATTCCAGCGGAAGGTACGGGTGACACATCCTCTTCTTTACAGGTGGCGGCTTGGCAACTCCTGCAGAAAGGCCAGCAGGGCCCCACTCACACCGGGCCACCAACAAAGCTGTGGCCCCTCATTCCCTCCCACCAGCTCAGCCCCGAGACTGCTGACGGGGCAGAGAATATGGAGTCAGGCACAGCTTCAGGGGCTATTGCTGCCTGGAGTTCTCTTTATATTGACCTCAACCAGGCACACCTGGGGAGGGCCGGCCGGCAGGGTAAGGCTGCCCAGGTCAGCTAATCCACAACCCTCAGGGAATCATTGTTGAAAATGGACCTTACTAAGGCAGAATAGAAGCCAAGGGAAATAAGGACACAATGCCATTTGCAGCACCGTAGATGAGTCTAGAGGTAATCACGTGACTTGCAGTAAGTCAGAAAGTGAAGACACATATCATATCACTTATAGGTGTTACCTAAAAATGGATACCAGGGCAGATATTTCCACGGAGAAGGGCAATCACAGATTCATTAAACAAACTTATGGTTCACCAATGGAAAGTTGTGAGGATTGGTTTCATTACGATATCGGGGTTAACAGACATACACAAACACAGGTGACATATATAATCACCAAAGACCTACGGAATACCAAGAGAAGACTACTCAACATTCTGTCATAACGTCCCTGGGAAAAGGATCCCAGGAAGAACAGACATCTGTATATGTGTAAAAGAACCACCTCTTCGACACCTACAATAAGCCAAACATTGTAATCAAACTTGCTGTAATAAAAAATAAAAATTTAAATTAAAAATACGAACAAGAAGTAGGGAGACAAACTTGAGGGGCTTTCGCCTGGCACATTCCATTCTAAATTCCAATCTAGAACAAGACTTCCATTGAGGCTCTGCTGCCCTAGTAACCAGATTTGGTAAGGGAGAACTGCTGCCAGCTTGTGGCCGTTTCACACAACAGCAGCTTTAATCCCAGCACTAATGGTCAGTTGATATTCAGAATCATTGCAGGCCTGTGAATGACACCTTCCCTGAAAACAAATCCTGGGGTCACATATCGACCAAAAATTCAAAGGACGTCCATATTTCAAAACGACCGTTTCAAAAGGCATATTTTATGCACATTAGTGTTCTGCTTCTTTGTCTTTCTTTCTTTTTTGGTTAAAAAGACGGGAGTGGAAAAAGGCATCCCTCAGACTGGGCGAAAATCGTGGCAAACGAATCAATGGACAAAGGTTTAATCTCCAATATATATAAACAGCTCATGCAGCTTAATTTTAAAAAAACAAACAACCCAATACAAAAATGGGCAGAAGTTCTAAAGAGACGTTTCTTCAAAGAAGACACAGAGATGGCCAAGACGCACATGAAAAGCTGCTCAAGAGCACTAATTATTAGAGAAATGCAAATCAAAACTACAATGAGGTATCACCTCACACCTGTTAGAATCGGCATCATCAGAAAATCTACAAACAACAAATTCTGGGGAGGGTGTGGACAAAAGGAGCCCTCTTCCACTATTGGTGGGAATGTAAATTGATACCGTCACTATGGAGAACACTATGGAGTTTCCTTTAAAAAACTAGAAATAGAATTACCATCTGATCCAGCAATCCCACTTCTGGGCATATACCCAGAGAAAACCATAAATCAAAAAGGCACATTCACCACAATGTTCATTGCAGCACTATTTACAATAGACAGGTAATGGAAGCAAACTAAATGCCCACAGACAGATGAATGGATAAAGATGGCGTACATATATAAAATGGAATATTACTCGGCCATAAAAAGGAATGAAACTGGGTCATTTGTAGAGACATCGATGGATCTAGAGACTGTCATATAGAATGAAGTAAGTCAGAAAGAGGAAATCAAATATTGTATATTAATGCATATATGTGGAACCTAAAAGATGGTACAGATGAACTGGTTTGCAGGGAAGAAATAGAGACACAGAGGTAGAGAACAAACGTATGGACACCAAGTGTGGGAAGCCATGGGGTGGTGGTGGTGGGATGAGTTGGGAGATTGGGATTGACCTGTATACATGTATATGCATGAAATACATAACTGATAATAACCTGCTGTATAAAAAAGTAAATAAAATTAAATTTCAAGATTTTAAAAAATAAAATTTAAAAATAAAACAGAAAAAATTTCTTCCCTTCACACACATGTATTTATAGGAATGAATTATTTCCAGGCCTATATCTATAAATACATAAAAGAGGAATAAAATCTAACTTGAACCATAAACGAAAAAAAACCTGAACCCACCAGTTATACAGAGGAAAACCCTATCAGGGCACTTGCTCCAGCGGTAAACAATTCTGAAATTGGTCAGTGGTGTGGAATCATCTCCCATCCAGCTAGCACCCACCCCCCACACAAGGAGCGTCCTCATTGCAAAGCTGGGAGACCGTGCCGAGGCATTTCTGAATAAAGGTGAGCTGAGCCCCAGGCCAGCTGCTGCTGAACTGTTCCCACCCTTCCCAGGTAAAACACCTGAATATGTACAAGGGCTTGAAATCCTAGAGGAAGGGCCGTGGAGCCACACTAGCGACAGCACGCAGGCCAACTTGGTGCCTGCAGGCCAGCCAGGGTGGTCCTGGCCCCGGGTACTCTTCCGGAAGCTTTCCATTGTCCTGCCTGTGATACCCCTCCTGTCCCGGCCCCCACTGCTTTTTTCCTTCCTCACCTCTGTCCGGAGAGAAATTCCAGCGGAAGGTACGGGTGACACATCCTCTTCTTTACAGGTGGCGGCTTGGCAACTCCTGCAGAAAGGCCAGCAGGGCCCCACTCACACCGGGCCACCAACAAAGCTGTGGCCCCTCATTCCCTCCCACCAGCTCAGCCCCGAGACTGCTGACGGGGCAGAGAATATGGAGTCAGGCACAGCTTCAGGGGCTATTGCTGCCTGGAGTTCTCTTTATATTGACCTCAACCAGGCACACCTGGGGAGGGCCGGCCGGCAGGGTAAGGCTGCCCAGGTCAGCTAATCCACAACCCTCAGGGAATCATTGTTGAAAATGGACCTTACTAAGGCAGAATAGAAGCCAAGGGAAATAAGGACACAATGCCATTTGCAGCACCGTAGATGAGTCTAGAGGTAATCACGTGACTTGCAGTAAGTCAGAAAGTGAAGACACATATCATATCACTTATAGGTGTTACCTAAAAATGGATACCAGGGCAGATATTTCCACGGAGAAGGGCAATCACAGATTCATTAAACAAACTTATGGTTCACCAATGGAAAGTTGTGAGGATTGGTTTCATTACGATATCGGGGTTAACAGACATACACAAACACAGGTGACATATATAATCACCAAAGACCTACGGAATACCAAGAGAAGACTACTCAACATTCTGTCATAACGTCCCTGGGAAAAGGATCCCAGGAAGAACAGACATCTGTATATGTGTAAAAGAACCACCTCTTCGACACCTACAATAAGCCAAACATTGTAATCAAACTTGCTGTAATAAAAAATAAAAATTTAAATTAAAAATACGAACAAGAAGTAGGGAGACAAACTTGAGGGGCTTTCGCCTGGCACATTCCATTCTAAATTCCAATCTAGAACAAGACTTCCATTGAGGCTCTGCTGCCCTAGTAACCAGATTTGGTAAGGGAGAACTGCTGCCAGCTTGTGGCCGTTTCACACAACAGCAGCTTTAATCCCAGCACTAATGGTCAGTTGATATTCAGAATCATTGCAGGCCTGTGAATGACACCTTCCCTGAAAACAAATCCTGGGGTCACATATCGACCAAAAATTCAAAGGACGTCCATATTTCAAAACGACCGTTTCAAAAGGCATATTTTATGCACATTAGTGTTCTGCTTCTTTGTCTTTCTTTCTTTTTTGGTTAAAAAGACGGGAGTGGAAAAAGGCATCCCTCAGACTGGGCGAAAATCGTGGCAAACGAATCAATGGACAAAGGTTTAATCTCCAATATATATAAACAGCTCATGCAGCTTAATTTTAAAAAAACAAACAACCCAATACAAAAATGGGCAGAAGTTCTAAAGAGACGTTTCTTCAAAGAAGACACAGAGATGGCCAAGACGCACATGAAAAGCTGCTCAAGAGCACTAATTATTAGACAAATGCAAATCAAAACTACAATGAGGTATCACCTCACACCTGTTAGAATCGGCATCATCTGAAAATTTACGAACAACAAATTCTGGGGAGGGTGTGGACAAAAGGAGCCCTCTTCTACTATATGTGGGAATGTAAATTGATACAGTCACTATGGAGAACACTATGGAGTTTCCCTTAAAAAACTAGAAATAGAATTACCATCTGATCCAGCAATCCCACTTCTGGGCATATACCCAGAGAAAACCATAAATCAAAAAGGCACATTCACCACAATGTTCATTGCAGCACTATTTAAAATAGCCAGGTAATGGAAGCAACCTAAATGCCCACAGACAGATGAATGGATAAAGATGGGGTACATATATAATATGGAATATTACTCGGCCATAAAAAGCAATGAAACTGGGTCATTTGTAGAGACATCGATGGATCTAGAGACTGTCATATAGAATGAAGTAAGTCAGAAAGAGGAAAACAAATATTGTATATTAATGCATATATGTGGAACCTAAAAGATGGTACAGATGAACTGGTTTGCAGGGAAGAAATAGAGACACAGATGTAGAGAACAAACGTATGGACACCAAGTGTGGGAAGCCATGGGTTGGTGGTGGTGGGATGAGTTGGGGGATTGGGATTGACCTGTATACATGTATATGCATAAAATACATAACTGATAATAACCTGCTGTATAAAAAAGTAAATAAAATTAAATTTCAAAATTTTGAAAAATAAAATTTAAAAATAAAACAGAAAAAAGTACTTCCTTTCACACACATGTATTTATAGGAATGAATTATTTTCATGCTTATATCTATAAATACATAAAAGAGGAATAAAATCTAACTTGAACCATAAACGAAAAAAAACCTGAACCCACCAGTTATACAGAGGAAAACCCTATCAGGGCACTTGCTCCAGCGGTAAACAATTCTGAAATTGGTCAGAGGTGGGAATCATCTCCCATCCAGCTAGCACCCACCCCCCACGCAAGGAGCTTCCTCATTGCAAAGCTGGGAGACCATGCCGAGGCATCTCTGAATATAGGTGAGCTGAGCCCCAGGCCAGCTGCTGCTGAACTGTTCCCACCCTTCCCAGGTAAAACACCAGAATATGTACAACGGCTTGAAAGCCTAGAGGAAGGGCCGTGGAGCCACACTAGCGACAGCACACAGGCCAACTTGGTGCCTGCAGGCCAGCCAGGGTGGTCCTGACCCCGGGTACTCTTCCGGAAGCTTTCCATTGTCCTGCCCGTGATACCCATTCTGTCCCGGCCCCCACTGCTTTTTTCCTTCCTCACCTCTGTCCGGAGAGAAATTCCAGTGGAAGGTATGGGTGACACATCCTCTTCTTTACAGGTGGCAGCTTGGCAACACCTGCAGAAAGGCCAGCAGTGCCCCACTCACACCGGGCCACCAACAAAGCTGTGGCCCCTCATTCCCTCCCACCAGCTCAGCCCCAAGACTGCTGACGGGGCAGAGAATATGGAGTCAGGCACAGCTTCAGGGGCTATTGCTGCCTGGAGCGCTGTTTATATTGACCTCAACCAGGCACACCTGGGGAGGGCCGGCCGGCAGGGTAAGGCTGCCCAGGTCAGCTAATCCACAACCCACAGGGAATCATTGTTGAAAAAGGACCTCACTAAGGCAGAATAGAAGTCAAGGAAAATAAGGACACAATGCCATTTGCAGTACCGTAGATGAGTCTCGAGGTAATCACGTGACTTGCAGTAAGTCAGAAAGTGAAAGACACATATCATATCACTTATAGGTGTTACCTAAAAATGGATACCAGGGCAGATATTTCCACGGAGAAGGGCAATCACAGATTCATTAAACAAACTTATGGTTCACCAATGGAAAGTTGTGAGGATTGGTTTCATTACGATATCGGGGTTAACAGACATATACAAACACAGGTGACATATATAATCACCAAAGACCTACGGAATACCAAGAGAAGACTACTCAACATTCTGTCATAACGTACATGGGAAAAGGATCCCAGAAGAACAGACATCTGTATATGTGTAAAAGAACCACATCTTCGACACCTACAATAAGCCAAACATTGTAATCAAACTTGCTGTAATAAAAAATAAAAATTTAAATTAAAAATACGAACAAGAAGTAGGGAGACAAACTTGAGGGGCTTTCTCCTGGCACATTCCATTCTAAATTCCAATCTAGAACACGACTTCCATTGAGGCTCTGCTGCCCTAGTAACCAGATTTGGTAAGGGAGAACTGCTGCCACCTTGTGGCCGTTTCACACAACAGCAGCTTTAATCCCAGCACTAATGGTCAGTTGATATTCAAAATCATTGCAGGCCTGTGAATGACACCTGCCCTGAAAACAAATCCTGGGGTCACATATCGACCAAAAAATTCAAAGGACGTCCATATTTCAAAACGACCGTTTCAAAAGGCATATTTTATGCACATTAGTGTTCTGCTTCTTTGTCTTTCTTTCTTTTTTGGTTAAAAAGACGGGAGTGGAAAAAGGCATCCCTCAGACTGGGCGAAAATCGTTGCAAACGAATCAATGGACAAAGGTTTAATCTCCAATATATATAAACAGCTCATGCAGCTTAATTTTAAAAAAACAAACAACCCAATACAAAAATGGGCAGAAGTTCTAAAGAGACGTTTCTTCAAAGAAGACACAGAGATGGCCAAGAACACATGAAAAGCTGCTCAAGAGCACTAATTATTAGAGAAATGCAAATCAAAACTACAATGAGGTATCACCTCACACCTGTTAGAATCGGCATCATCAGAAAATCTACAAACAACAAATTCTGGGGAGGGTGTGGACAAAAGGAGCCCTCTTCCACTATTGGTGGGAATGTAAATTGATACCGTCACTATGGAGAACACTATGGAGTTTCCTTTAAAAAACTAGAAATAGAATTACCATCTGATCCAGCAATCCCACTTCTGGGCATATACCCAGAGAAAACCATAAATCAAAAAGGCACATTCACCACAATGTTCATTGCAGCACTATTTACAGTAGACAGGTAATGGAAGCAAACTAAATGCCCACAGACAGATGAATGGATAAAGATGGCGTACATATATAAAATGGAATATTACTCGGCCATAAAAAGCAATGAAACTGGGTCACTTGTAGAGACATCGATGGATCTAGACACTGTCATATAGAATGAAGTAAGTCAGAAAGAGGAAAACAAATATTGTATATTAATGCATATATGTGGAACCTAAAAGATGGTACAGATGAACTGGTTTGCAGGGAAGAAATAGAGACACAGAGGTAGAGAACAAACGTATGGACACCAAGTGTGGGAAGCCATGGGGTGGTGGTGGTGGGATGAGTTGGGGGATTGGGATTGACCTGTATACATGTATATGCATAAAATACATAACTGATAATAACCTGCTGTATAAAAAAGTCAATAAAATTAAATTTCAAAATTTTGAAAAATAAAATTTAAAAATAAAACAGAAAAAAGTTCTTCCCTTCACACACATGTATTTATAGGAATGAATTATTTTCATGCTTATATCTATAAATACATAAAAGAGGAATAATATCTAACTTGAACCATAAACGAAAAAAAACCTGAACCCACCAGTTATACAGAGGAAAACCCTATCAGGGCACTTGCTCCAGCGGTAAACAATTCTGAAATTGGTCAGAGGTGTGGAATCATCTCCCATCCAGCTAGCACCCACCCCCCACGCAAGGAGCGTCCTCATTGCAAAGTTGGGAGACCGTGCCGAGGCATCTCTGAATAAAGGTGAGCTGAGCCCCAGGCCAGCTGCTGCTGAACTGATCCCACCCTTCCCAGGTAAAACACCAGAATATGTACAAGGGCTTGGAAGCCTACGGAAGGGCCGTGGAGCCACACTAGCGACAGCACACAGGCCAACTTGGTGCCTGCAGGCCAGCCAGGGTGGTCCTGACCCCGGGTACTCTTCCGGAAGCTTTCCATTGTCCTGCCTGAGATACCCCTCCTGTCCCGGCCCCCACTGCTTTTTTCCTTCCTCACCTCTGTCCGGAGAGAAATTCCAGCGGAAGGTATGGGTGACACATCCTCTTCTTTACAGGTGGCAGCCTGGCAACTCCTGCACAAAGGCCAGCAGTGCCCCACTCACACCGGGCCACCAACAAAGCTGTGGCCCCTCATTCCATCCCACCATCTCAGCCCCGAGACTGCTAACGGGGCAGAGAATATGGAGTCAGGCACAGCTTCAGGGGCTATTGCTGCCTGGAGCGCTGTTTATATTGACCTCAACCAGGCACACCTGGGGAGGGCCGGCCGGCAGGGTAAGGCTGCCCAGGTCAGCTAATCCACAACCCACAGGGAATCATTGTTGAAAATGGACCTCGCTAAGGCAGAATAGAAGCCAAGGAAAATAAGGACACAATGCCATTTGCAGCACCGTAGATGAGTCTAGAGGTAATCACGTGACTTGTAGTAAGTCAGAAAGTGAAAGACACATATCATATCACTTATAGGTGTTACCTAAAAATGGATACCAGGGCAGATATTTCCACGGAGAAGGGCAATGACAGATTCTTTAAACAAACTTATGGTTCACCAATGGAAAGGTGTGAGGATTGGTTTCATTACGATATCGGGGTTAACAGACATATACAAACACAGGTGACATATATAATCACCAAAGACCTACGGAATACCAAGAGAAGACTACTCAACATTCTGTCATAACGTCCCTGGGAAAAGGATCCCAGAAGAACAGACATCTGTATATGTGTAAAAGAACCACATCTTCGACACCTACAATAAGCCAAACATTGTAATCAAACTTGCTGTAATAAAAAATAAAAATTTAAATTAAAAATACGAACAAGAAGTAGGGAGACAAACTTGAGGGGCTTTCTCCTGGCACATTCCATTCTAAATTCCAATCTAGAACACGACTTCCTTTGAGGCTCTGTTGCCCTAGTAACCAGATTTGGTAAGGGAGAACTGCTGCCACCTTGTGGCCGTTTCACACAACAGCAGCTTTAATCCCAGCACTAAAGGTCAGTTGATATACAAAATCATTGCAGGCCTGTGAATGACATCTTCCCTGAAAACAAATCCTGGGGTCACATATCGACCAAAAAATACAAAGGACGTCCATATTTCAAAACGACCGTTTCAAAAGTCATATTTTATGCACATTAGTGTTCTGCTTCTTTGTCTTTCTTTCTTTTTTGGTTAAAAAGACGGGATTGGAAAAAGGCATCCCTCAGACTGGGCGAAAATCGCTGCAAACGAATCAATGGACAAAGGTTTAATCTCCAATATATATAAACAGCTCATGCAGCTTAATTTTAAAAAAACAAACAACCCAATACAAAAATGGGCAGAAGTTCTAAAGAGACGTTTCTTCAAAGAAGACACAGAGATGGCCAAGACGCACATGAAAAGCTGCTCAACATCACTAATTATTAGAGAAATGCAAATCAAAACTACAATGAGGTATCACCTCACACCTGTTAGAATCGGCATCATCAGAAAATCTACAAACAACAAATTCTGGGGAGGGTGTGGACAAAAGGAGCACTCTTCCACTATTGGTGGGAATGTAAATTGATACCGTCACTATGGAGAACACTATGGAGTTTCCCTTAAAAAACTAGAAATAGAATTACCATCTGATCCAGCAATCCCACTTCTGGGCATATACCCAGAGAAAACCAAAAATCAAAAAGGCACATTCACCACAATATTCATTGCAGCACTATTTACAGTAGACAGGTAATGGAAGCAAACTAAATGCCCACAGACAGATGAATGGATAAAGATGGCGTACATATATAAAATGGAATATTACTCGGCCATAAAAAGCAATGAAACTGGGTCACTTGTAGAGACATCGATGGATCTAGACACTGTCATATAGAATGAAGTAAGTCAGAAAGAGGAAAACAAATATTGTATATTAATGCATATATGTGGAACCTAAAAGATGGTACAGATGAACTGGTTTGCAGGGAAGAAATAGAGACACAGAGGTAGAGAACAAACGTATGGAAAACAAGTGTGGGAAGCCATGGGGTGGTGGTGGTGGGATGATGGGGGATTGGGATTGACCTGTATACATGTATATGCATAAAATACATAACTGATAATAACCTGCTGTATAAAAAAGTAAATAAAATTAAATTTCAAAATTTTGAAAAATAAAATTTAAAAATAAAACAGAAAAAAGTTCTTCCCTTCACACACATGTATTTATAGGAATGAATTATTTTCATGCTTATATCTATAAATACATAAAAGAGGAATAATATCTAACTTGAACCATAAACGAAAAAAAACCTGAACCCACCAGTTATACAGAGGAAAACCCTATCAGGGCACTTGCTCCAGCGGTAAACAATTATGAAATTGGTCAGAGGTGTGGAATCATCTCCCATCCAGCTAGCACCCACCCCCCACGCAAGGAGCGTCCTCATTGCAAAGTTGGGAGACCGTGCCGAGGCATCTCTGAATAAAGGTGAGCTGAGCCCCAGGCCAGCTGCTGCTGAACTGATCCCACCCTTCCCAGGTAAAACACCAGAATATGTACAAGGGCTTGGAAGCCTACGGAAGGGCCGTGGAGCCACACTAGCGACAGCACACAGGCCAACTTGGTGCCTGCAGGCCAGCCAGGGTGGTCCTGACCCCGGGTACTCTTCCGGAAGCTTTCCATTGTCCTGCCTGAGATACCCCTCCTGTCCCGGCCCCCACTGCTTTTTTCCTTCCTCACCTCTGTCCGGAGAGAAATTCCAGCGGAAGGTATGGGTGACACATCCTCTTCTTTACAGGTGGCAGCCTGGCAACTCCTGCAGAAAGGCCAGCAGTGCCCCACTCACACCGGGCCACCAACAAAGCTGTGGCCCCTCATTCCATCCCACCATCTCAGCCCCGAGACTGCTAACGGGGCAGAGAATATGGAGTCAGGCACAGCTTCAGGGGCTATTGCTGCCTGGAGCGCTGTTTATATTGACCTCAACCAGGCACACCTGGGGAGGGCCGGCCGGCAGGGTAAGGCTGCCCAGGTCAGCTAATCCACAACCCACAGGGAATCATTGTTGAAAATGGACCTCGCTAAGGCAGAATAGAAGCCAAGGAAAATAAGGACACAATGCCATTTGCAGCACCGTAGATGAGTCTAGAGGTAATCACGTGACTTGTAGTAAGTCAGAAAGTGAAAGACACATATCATATCACTTATAGGTGTTACCTAAAAATGGATACCAGGGCAGATATTTCCACGGAGAAGGGCAATGACAGATTCTTTAAACAAACTTATGGTTCACCAATGGAAAGGTGTGAGGATTGGTTTCATTACGATATCGGGGTTAACAGACATATACAAACACAGGTGACATATATAATCACCAAAGACCTACGGAATACCAAGAGAAGACTACTCAACATTCTGTCATAACGTCCCTGGGAAAAGGATCCCAGAAGAACAGACATCTGTATATGTGTAAAAGAACCACATCTTCGACACCTACAATAAGCCAAACATTGTAATCAAACTTGCTGTAATAAAAAATAAAAATTTAAATTAAAAATACGAACAAGAAGTAGGGAGACAAACTTGAGGGGCTTTCTCCTGGCACATTCCATTCTAAATTCCAATCTAGAACACGACTTCCTTTGAGGCTCTGTTGCCCTAGTAACCAGATTTGGTAAGGGAGAACTGCTGCCACCTTGTGGCCGTTTCACACAACAGCAGCTTTAATCCCAGCACTAAAGGTCAGTTGATATACAAAATCATTGCAGGCCTGTGAATGACATCTTCCCTGAAAACAAATCCTGGGGTCACATATCGACCAAAAAATACAAAGGACGTCCATATTTCAAAACGACCGTTTCAAAAGTCATATTTTATGCACATTAGTGTTCTGCTTCTTTGTCTTTCTTTCTTTTTTGGTTAAAAAGACGGGATTGGAAAAAGGCATCCCTCAGACTGGGCGAAAATCGCTGCAAACGAATCAATGGACAAAGGTTTAATCTCCAATATATATAAACAGCTCATGCAGCTTAATTTTAAAAAAACAATCAACCCAATACAAAAATGGGCAGAAGTTCTAAAGAGACGTTTCTTCAAAGAAGACACAGAGATGGCCAAGACGCACATGAAAAGCTGCTCAAGAGCACTAATTATTAGAGAAATGCAAATCAAAACTACAATGAGGTATCACCTCACACCTGTTAGAATCTTCATCAACAGAAAATCTACAAACAACAAATTCTGGGGAGGGTGTGGACAAAAGGAGCCCTCTTCCACTATTGGTGGGAATGTAAATTGATACCGGCACTATGGAGAACACTATGGAGTCTCCTTTAAAAAACTAGAAATAAAATTACCATCTGATCCAGCAAACCCACTTCTGGGCATATACCCAGAGAAAACCATAAATCAAAAAGGCACATTCACCACAATGTTCATTGCAGCACTATTTACAATAGACAGGTAATGGAAGCAACCTAAATGCCCACAGACAGATGAATGGATAAAGATGGGGTACATATATAAAATGGAATATTACTCGGCCATAAAAAGGAATGAAACTGGGTCATTGGTAGAGACATTGATGGATCTAGACACTGTCATATAGAATGAAGTAAGTCAGAAAGAGGAAATCAAATATTGTATATTAATGCATATATGTGGAACCTAAAAGATGGTACAGATGAACTGGTTTGCAGGGAAGAAATAGAGACACAGAGGTACAGAACAAACGTATGGACACCAATGTGGGAAGCCATGGTGTGGTGGTGGTGGGATGAGTTGGGAGATTGGGATTGACCTGTATACATGTATATGCATAAAATACATAACTGATAATAACCTGCTGTATAAAAAAGTAAATAAAATTAAATTTCAAAATTTTAAAAAATAAAATCTAAAAATAAAACAGAAAAAAGTTCTTCCCTTCACACACATGTATTTATAGGAATGAATTATTTCCATGCTTATATCTATAAATACATAAAAGAGGAATAAAATCTAACTTGAACCATAAACGAAAAAAAACCTGAACCCCCCAGTTATACAGAGGAAAACCCTATCAGGGCACTTGCTCCAGCGGTAAACAATTCTGAAATTGGTCAGAGGTGTGGAATCATCTCCCATCCAGCTAGCACCCACCCCCCACGCAAGGAGCGTCCTCATTTCAAAGCTGGGAGACCGTGCCGAGGCATCTCTGAATAAAGGTGAGCTGAGCCCCAGGCCAGCTGCTGCTGAACTGTTCCCACCCTTCCCAGGTAAAACACCTGAATATGTACAAGGGCTTGAAAGCCTAGAGGAAGGGCCGTGGAGCCACACTAGCGACAGCACGCAGGCCAACTTGGTGCCTGAAGGCCAGCCAGGGTGGTCCTGGCCCCTGGTACTCTTCCGGAAGCTTTCCATTGTCCTGCCTGTGATACCCCTCCTGTCCCAGCCCCCACTGGTTTTTTCCTTCCTCACCTCTGTCCGGAGAGAAATTCCAGTGGAAGGTATGGGTGACACATCCTCTTCTTTACAGGTGGCAGCCTGGCAACTCCTGCAGAAAGGCCAGCAGTGCCCCACTCACACCGGGCCACCAACAAAGCTCTGGCCCCTCATTCCCTCCCACCAGCTCAGCCCCGAGACTGCTGACGGGGCAGAGAATATGGAGTCAGGCACAGCTTCAGGGGCTATTGCTGCCTGGAGCGCTGTTTATATTGACCTCAACCAGGCACACCTGGGGAGGGCCGGCCGGCAGGGTAAGGCTGCCCAGGTCAGCTAATCCACAACACTCAGGGAATCATTGTTGAAAATGGGCCTCGCTAAGGCAGAATAGAAGCCAAGGAAAATAAGGACACAATGCCATTTGCAGCACCGTAGATGAGTCTAGAGGTAATCACGTGACTTGTAGTAAGTCAGAAAGTGAAAGACACATATCATATCATATCACTTATAGGTGTTACCTAAAAATGGATACCAGGGCAGATATTTCCACGGAGAAGGGCAATCACAGATTCATTAAAGAAACTTATGGTTCACCAATGGAAAGGTGTGAGGATTGGTTTCATTACGATATCGGGGTTAACAGACATATACAAACACAGGTGACATATATAATCACCAATGACCTACGGAATACCAAGAGAAGACTACTCAACATTCTGTCATAACGTCCCTGGGAAAAGGATCCCAGGAAGAACAGACATCTGTATATGTGTAAAAGAACCACATCTTCGACACCTACAATAAGCCAAACATTGTAATCAAACTTGCTGTAATAAAAAATAAAAATTTAAATTAAAAATACGAACAAGAAGTAGGGAGACAAACTTGAGGGGCTTTCTCCTGGCACATTCCATTCTAAATTCCAATCTAGAACACGACTTCCATTGAGGCTCTGCTGCCCTAGTAATCAGATTTGGTAAGGGAGAACTGCTGCCACCTTGTGGCCGTTTCACAAAACAGCAGCTTTAATCCCAGGGCTAATCGTCAGTTGATATTCAAAATCATTGCAGGCCTTTAAATGACACCTGCCCTGAAAACAAATCCTGGGGTCACATATCGACCAAAAAATTCAAAGGACGTCCATATTTCAAAATGACCGTTTCAAAAGGCATATTTTATGCACATTAGTGTTCTGCTTCTTTGTCTTTCTTTCTTTTTTGGTTAAAAAGATGGGAATGGAAAAAGGCATCCCCCAGACTGAGCGAAAATCGTTGCAAAGGAATCAATGGACAAAGGTTTAATCTCCAATATATATATACAGCTCATGCAGCTTAATTTTAAAAAAACAAACAACCCAATACAAAAATGGGCAGAAGTTCTAAAGAGACGTTTCTTCAAAGAAGACACAGAGATGGCCAAGACGCACATGAAAAGCTGCTCAAGAGCACTAATTATTACAGAAATGCAAATCAAAACTACAATGAGGTATTACCTCACACCTGTTAGAATCGGCATCATCAGAAAATCTACAAACAACAAATTCTGGGGAGGGTGTGGACAAAAGGAGCCCTCTTCCACTATTGGTGGGAATGTAAATTGATACCGTCACTATGGAGAACACTATGGAGTCTCCTTTAAAAAACTAGAAATAGAATTACCATATGATCCAGCAATCCCACTTCTGGGCATATACCCAGAGAAAACCATAAATCAAAAAGGCACATTCACCACAATGTTCATTGCAGCACTATTTACAATAGACAGGTAATGGAAGCAACCTAAATGCCCACAGACAGATGAATGGATAAAGATGGGGTACATATATAAAATGGAATATTACTCGGCCATAAAAAGGAATGAAACTGGGTCATTTGTAGAGACATCGATGGATCTAGAGACTGTCATATAGAATGAAGTAAGTCAGAAAGAGGAAATCAAATATTGTATATTAATGCATATATGTGGAACCTAAAAGATGGTACAGATGAACTGGTTTGCAGGGAAGAAATAGAGACACAGAGGTACAGAACAAACGTATGGACACCAAGTGTGGGAAGCCATGGTGTGGTGGTGGTGGGATGAGTTGGGAGATTGGGATTGACCTGTATACATGTATATGCATAAAATACATAACTGATAATAACCTGCTGTATAAAAAAGTAAATAAAGTTAAATTTCAAAATTTTAAAAAATAAAATTTAAAAATAAAACAGAAAATAGTTCTTCCCTTCACACACATGTATTTATAGGAATGAATTATTTCCATGCTTATATCTATAAATACATAAAAGAGGAATAAAATCTAACTTGAACCATAAACGAAAAAAAACCTGAACCCACCAGTTATACAGAGGAAAACCCTATCAGGGCACTTGCTCCAGCGGTAAACAATTCTGAAATTGGTCAGAGGTGTGGAATCATCTCCCATCCAGCTAGCATCCACCCCCCACGCATGGAGCGTCCTCATTGCAAAGCTGGGAGACCGTGCCGAGGCATCTCTGAATAAAGGTGAGCTGAGCCCCAGGCCAGCTGCTGCTGAACTGTTACCACCCTTCCCAGGTAAAACACCTGAAGATGTACAAGGGCTTGAAAGCCTAGAGGAAGGGCCGTGGAGCCACACTAGCGACAGCACGCAGGCCAACTTGGTGCCTGCAGGCCAGCCAGGGTGGTCCTGGCCCCGGGTACTCTTCCGGAAGCTTTCCATTGTCCTGCCTGTGATACCCCTCCTGTCCCGGCCCCCACTGAATTTTCCTTCCTCACCTCTGTCCGGAGAGAAATTCCAGCGGAAAGTATGGGTGACACATCCTCTTCTTTACAGGTGGCAGCCTGGCAACTCCTGCAGAAAGGCCAGCAGTGCCCCACTCACACCGGGCCACCAACAAAGCTGTGGCCCCTCATTCCCTCCCACCAGCTCAGCCCCGAGACTGCTAACGGGGCAGAGAATATGGAGTCAGGCACAGCTTCAGGGGCTATTGCTGCCTGGAGCGCTGTTTATATTGACCTCAACCAGGCACACCTGGGGAGGGCCGGCCGGCAGGGTAAGGCTGCCCAGGTCAGCTAATCCACAACCCTCAGGGAATCACATTGTTGAAAATCGACCTCGCTAAGGCAGAATAGAAGCCAAGGAAAATAAGGACACAATGCCATTTGCAGCACCGTAGATGAGTCTAGAGGTAATCACGTGACTTGTAGTAAGTCAGAAAGTGAAAGACATATATCATATCATATCACTTATAGGTGTTACCTAAAAATGGATACCAGGGCAGATATTTCCACGGAGAAGGGCAATCACTGATTCATTAAACACACTTATGGTTCACCAATGGAAAGGTGTGAGGATTGGTTTCTTTACGATATCGGGGTTAACAGACATATACAAACACAGGTGACATATGTAATCACCAAAGACCTACGGAATACCAAGAGAAGACTACTCAACATTCTGTCATAACGTCCCTGGGAAAAGCATCCCAGGAAGAACAGACATCTGTATATGCGTAAAAGAACCACATCTTCGACACCTACAATAAGCCAAACATTGTAATCAAACTTGCTGTAATATAAAATAAAAATTTAAATTAAAAATACGAACAAGAAGTAGGGAGACAAACTTGAGGGGCTTTCTCCTGGCACATTCCATTCTAAATTCCAATCTAGAACACGACTTCCATTGAGGCTCTGCTGCCCTAGTAACCAGATTTGGTAAGGGAGAACTGCTGCCACCTTGTGGCCGTTTCACACAACAGCAGCTTTAATCCCAGCGCTAATGGTCAGTTGATATTCAAAATCATTGCAGGCCTGTAAATGACACCTGCCCTGAAAACAAATCCTGGGGTCACATATCGACCAAAAAATTCAAAGGACGTCCATATTTCAAAACGACCGTTTCAAAAGGCATATTTTATGCACATTAGTGTTCTGCTTCTTTGTCTTTCTTTCTTTTTTGGTTAAAAAGACGGGAGTGGAAAAAGGCATCCGTCAGACTGGGCGAAAATCGTTGCAAACGAATCAAAGGACAAAGGTTTAATCTCCAATATATATAAACAGCTCATGCAGCTTAATTTCAAAAAAACAAACAACCCAATACAAAAATGGGCAGAATTTCTAAAGAGACGTTTCTTCAAAGAAGACACAGAGATGGCCAAGACGCACATGAAAAGCTGCTCAAGAGCACTAATTATTTGAGTAATGCAAATCAAAACTACAATGAGGTATCACCTCACACCTGTTAGAATCGGCATCATCAGAAAATCTACAAACAACAAATTCTGGGGAGGGTGTGGACAAAAGGAGCCCTCTTCCACTATTGGTGGGAATGTAAATTGATACCGTCACTATGGAGAACACTATGGAGTTTCCTTTAAAATACTAGAAATAGAATTACCATCTGATCCAGCAATCCCACTTCTGGGCATATACCCAGAGAAAACCATAAATCAAAAAGGCACATTCACCACAATATTCATTGCAGCACTATTTAAAATAGCCAGGTAATGGTAGCAGCCTAAATGCCCACAGACAGATGAATGGATAAAGATGGGGTACATATATAAAATGGAATATTACTCGGCCATAAAAAGGAATGAAACTGGGTCATTTGTAGAGACATCGATGGATCTAGAGACTGTCATATAGAATGAAGTAAGTCAGAAAGAGGAAAACAAATATTGTATATTAATGCATATAAGTGGAACCTAAAAGATGGTACAGATGAACTGGTTTGCAGGGAAGAAATAGAGACACAGAGGTAGAGAACAAACGTATGGACACCAAGTGTGGGAAGCCATGGGGTGGTGGTGGTGGGATGAGTTGGGAGATTGGGATTGACCTGTATACATGTATATGCATAAAATACATAACTGATAATAACCTGCTATATAAAAAAGTAAATAAAATTAAATTTCAAAATTTTAAAAAATAAAATTTAAAAATAAAACAGAAAAATGTTCTTCCCTTCACACACATGTATTTATAGGAATGAATTATTTCCATGCTCATATCTATAAATACATAAAAGAGGAATAAAATCTAACTTGAACCATCAACGTAAAAAAACCTGAACCCACCAGTTATACAGAGGAAAACCCTATCAGGGCACTTGCTCCAGCGGTAAACAATTCTGAAATTAGTCAGAGGTGTGGAATCATCTCCCATGCAGCTAGCACCCACCCCCCACGCAAGGAGCGTCCTCATTGCAAAGCTGGGAGACCGTGCCGAGGCATCTCTGAATAAAGGTGAGCTGAGCCCCAGGCCAACTGCTGCTGAACTGTTCCCACCCTTCCCAGGTAAAACACCTGAATATGTACAAGGGCTTGAAAGCCTAGAGGAAGGGCCGTGGAGCCACACTAGCGACAGCACGCAGGCCAACTTGGTGCCTGCAGTCCAGCCAGGGAGGTCCTGGCCCCGGGTACTCTTCCGGAAGATTTCCATTGTCCTGCCTGTGATACCCCTCCTGTCCCGGCCCCCACTGCTTTTTTCCTTCCTCACCTCTGTCCGGAGAGAAATTCCAGCGGAAGGTATGGGTGACACATCCTCTTCTTTACAGGTGGCAGCCTGGCAACTCCTGCAGAAAGGCCAGCAGTGCCCCACTCACACCAGGCCACCAACAAAGTTGTGGCCCCTCATTCCCTCCCACAAGCTCAGCCCCGAGACTGCTGACGGGGCAGAGAGTATGGAGTCAGG
Organism: Mesoplodon bidens; assembly: GCF_964165515.1. Classification (NCBI taxonomy): domain Eukaryota; kingdom Metazoa; phylum Chordata; class Mammalia; order Artiodactyla; family Ziphiidae; genus Mesoplodon; species Mesoplodon bidens. The sequence continues at coordinate 648,038 of NW_027671923.1, forward strand.
CACAGCTTCAGGGGCTATTGCTGCCTGGAGCGCTGTTTATATTGACCTCAACCAGGCACACCTGGGGAGGGCCGGCCGGCAGGGTAAGTCTGCCGAGGGCAGCTAATGAACAACCCTCAGGGAATCACATTGTTGAAAATCGACCTCGCTAAGGCAGAATAGAAGCCAAGGAAAATAAGGAAACAATGCCATTTGCAGCACCGTAGATGAGTCTAGAGGTAATCACGTGACTTGTAGTAAGTCAGAAAGTGAAAGACACATATCATATCACTTATAGTTGTTACCTAAAAATGGATACCAGGGCAGATATTTCCACGGAGAAGGGCAATGACAGATGCATTAAACAAACTTATGGTTCACCAATGGAAAGGTGTGAGGATTGGTTTCATTATGATATCGGGGTTAACAGACATATACAAACACAGGTGACATATATAATCACCAAAGACCTCCGGAATACCAAGAGAAGACTACTCAACATTCTGTCATAACGTACCTGGGAAAAGGATCCCAGGAAGAACAGACATCTGTATATGTGTAAAAGAACCACATCTTCGACACCTACAATAAGCCAAACATTGTAATCAAACTTGCTGTAATAAAAAATAAAAATTTAAATTAAAAATACGAACAAGAAGTAGGGAGACAAACTTGAGGGGCTTTCTCCTGGCACATTCCATTCTAAATTCTAATCTAGAACACGACTTCCATTGAGGCTCTGCTGCCCTAGTAACCAGATTTGGTAAGGGAGAACTGCTGCCACCTTGTGGCCGTTTCACACAACAGCAGCTTTAATCCCAGCGCTAATGGTCAGTTGATATTGAAAATCATTGCAGGCCTGTAAATGACACCTGCCCTGAAAACAAATCCTGGGGTCACATATCGACCAAAAAATTCAAAGGACGTCCATATTTCAAAACGACCGTTTCAAAAGGCATATTTTATGCACATTAGTGTTCTGCTTCTTTGTCTTTCTTTCTTTTTTGGTTAAAAAGACGGGAGTGGAAAAAGGCATCCGTCAGACTGGGCGAAAATCGTTGCAAACGAATCAAAGGACAAAGGTTTAATCTCCAATATATATAAACAGCTCATGCAGCTTAATTTAAAAAAAACAAACAACCCAATACAAAAATGGGCAGAAGTTCTAAAGAGACGTTTCTTCAAAGAAGACACAGAGATGGCCAAGACGCACATGAAAAGCTGCTCAAGAGCACTAATTATTTGAGAAATGCAAATCAAAACTACAATGAGGTATCACCTCACTCCTGTTAGAATCGGCATCATCAGAAAATCTACAAACAACAAATTCTGGGGAGGGTGTGGACAAAAGGAGCCCTCTTCCACTATTGGTGGGAATGTAAATTGATACCGTCACTATGGAGAACAGTATGGAGTCTCCTTTAAAAAACTAGAAATAGAATTACCATCTGATCCAGCAATCCCACTTCTGGGCATATACCCAGAGAAAACCATAAATCAAAAAGGCACATTCACCACAATGTTCATTGCAGCACTATTTAAAAGAGCCAGGTAATGGAAGCAACCTAAATGCCCACAGACAGATGAATGGATAAAGATGGGGTACATATATAAAATGGAATATTACTCGGCCATAAAAAGGAATGAAACTGGGTCATTTGTAGAGACATCGATGGATCTAGAGACTGTCATATAGAATGAAGTAAGTCAGAAAGAGGAAAACAAATATTGTATATTAATGCATATAAGTGGAACCTAAAAGATGGTACAGATGAACTGGTTTGCAGGGAAGAAATAGAGACACAGAGGTAGAGAACAAACGTATGGACACCAAGTGTGGGAAGCCATGGGGTGGGTGTGGTGGGATGAGTTGGGAGATTGGGATTGACCTGTATACATGTATATGCATAAAATACATAACTGATAATAACCTGCTGTATAAAAAAGTAAATAAAGCTAAATTTCAAAATTTAAAAAAATAAAATTTAAAAATAAAACAGAAAATAGTTCTTCCCTTCACACACATGTATTTATAGGAATGAATTATTTCCATGCTTATATCTATAAATACATAAAAGAGGAATAAAATCTAACTTGAACCATAAACGAAAAAAAACCTGAACCCACCAGTTATACAGAGGAAAACCCTATCAGGGCACTTGCTCCAGCGGTAAACAATTCTGAAATTGGTCAGAGGTGTGGAATCATCTCCCATCCAGCTAGCATCCACCCCCCACGCAAGGAGCGTCCTCATTGCAAAGCTGGGAGACCGTGCCGAGGCATCTCTGAATAAAGGTGAGCTGAGCTCCAGGCTAGCTGCTGCTGAACTGTTCCCACCCTTCCCAGGTAAAACACCTGAAGATGTACAAGGGCTTGAAAGCCTAGAGGAAGGGCCGTGGAGCCACACTAGCGACAGCACGCAGACCAACTTGGTGCCTGCAGGCCAGCCAGGGTGGTCCTGGCCCCGGGTACTCTTCCGGAAGCTTTCCATTGTCCTGCCTGTGATACCCCTCCTGTCCCGGCCCCCACTGCTTTTTTCCTTCCTCACCTCTGTCCGGAGAGAAATTCCAGCGGAAGGTATGGGTGACACATCCTCTTCTTTACAGGTGGCAGCCTGGCAACTCCTGCAGAAAGGCCAGCAGTGCCCCACTCACACCGGGCCACCAACAAAGCTGTGGCCCCTCATTCCCTCCCACAAGCTCAGCCCCGAGACTGCTAACGGGGCAGAGAATATGGAGTCAGGCACAGCTTCAGGGGCTATTGCTGCCTGGAGCGCTGTTTATATTGACCTCAACCAGGCACACCAGGGGAGGGACGGCCGGCAGGGTAAGGCTGCCCAGGTCAGCTAATCCACAACCCTCAGGAAATCACATTGTTGAAAATGGACCTCGCTAAGGCAGAATAGAAGCCAAGGAATATAAGGACGCAAAGCCATTTGCAGCACCGTAGATGAGTCTAGAGTTAATCACGTGACTTCTAGTAAGTCAGAAAGGGAAAGACACATATCATATCATATCACTTATAGGTGTTACCTAAAAATGGATACCAGGGCAGATATTTCCACGGAGAAGGGCAATCACAGATTCATTAAACAAACTTATGGTTCACCAATGGAAAGGTGTGAGGATTGGTTTCATTACGATATCGGGGTTAACAGACATAAACAAACACAGGTGACATATATAATCACCAAAAACCTACGGAATACCAAGAGAAGACTACTCAACATTCTGTCCTAACGTATCTGGGAAAAGGATCCCAGGAAGAACAGACATCTGTATATGTGTAAAAGAACCACATCTTCGACACCTACAATAAGCCAAACATTGTAATCAAACTTGCTGTAATAAAAAATAAAAATTTAAATTAAAAATACGAACAAGAAGTAGGGAGACAAACTTGAGGGGCTTTCTCCTGGCACATTCCATTCTAAATTCCAATCTAGAACACGACTTCCATTGAGGCTCTGTTGCCCTAGTAACCAGATTTGGTAAGGGAGAACTGCTGCCACCTTGTGGCCGTTTCACACAACAGCAGCTTTAATCCCAGCGCTAATGGTCAGTTGATATTCAAAATCATTGCAGGCCTGTAAATGACACCTGCCCTGAAAACAAATCCTGGGGTCACATATCGACCAAAAAATTCAAAGGACGTCCATATTTCAAAACGACTGTTTCAAAAGGCATATTTTATGCACATTAGTGTTCTGCTTCTTTGTCTTTCTTTCTTTTTTGGTTAAAAAGACGGGAATGGAAAAAGGCATCCCTCAGACTGGGCGAAAATCGTTGCAAACGAATCAATGGACAAAGGTTTAATCTCCAATATATATAAAGAGCTCATGCAGCTTAATATTAAACAAACAAACAACCCAATACAAAAATGGGCAGAAGTTCTAAAGAGACGTTTCTTCAAAGAAGACACAGAGATGGCCAAGACGCACATGAAAAGCTGCTCAAGAGCACTAATTATTAGAGAAATGCAAATCAAAACTACAATGAGGTATCACCTCACACCTGTAAGGATCGTCATCATCAGAAAATCTACAAACAACAAATTCTGGGGAGGGTGTGGACAAAAGGAGCCCTCTTCCACTATCGGTGGGAATGTAAATTGATTCAGTCACTATGGAGAACACTATGGAGTTTCCTTTAAAAAACTAGAAATAGAATTACCATCTGATCCAGCAATCCCACTTCTGGGCATATACCCAGAGAAAACCATAAATCAAAAAGGCACATTCACCACAATGTTCATTGCAGCACTATTTAAAAGAGCCAGGTAATGGAAGCAACCTAAAGGCCCACAGACAGATGAATGGATAAAGATGGGGTACATATATAAAATGGAATATTACTCGGCCATAAAAAGGAATGAAACTGGGTCATTTGTAGAGACATCGATGGATCTAGATACTGTCATATAGAATGAAGTAAGTCAGAAAGAGGTAAACAAATATTGTATATTAATGCATATATGTGGAACCTAAAAGATGGTACAGATGAACTGGTTTGCAGGGAAGAAATAGAGACACAGAGGTAGAGAACAAACGTATGGACACCAAGTTTGGGAAGCCATGGGGTGGTGGTGGTGGGATGAGTTGGGAGATTGGGATTGACCTGTATACATGTATATGCATAAAATACATAACTGATAATAAACTGCTGTATAAAAAAGTAAATAAAATTAAATTTCAAAATTTTAAAAAATAAAATTTAAAAATAAAACAGAAAAAAGTTCTTCCCTTCACACACATGTATTTATAGGAATGAATTATTTCCATGCTTTTATCTATAAATACATAAAAGAGGAATAAAATCTAACTTGAACCATAAACGAAAAAAAATCTGAACCCACCAGTTATACAGAGGAAAATCCTATCAGGGCACTTGCTCCAGTGGTAAACAATTCTGAAATTGGTCAGAGGTGTGGAATCATCTCCCATCCAGCTAGCACCCACCCCCCACGCAAGGAGCATCCTCATTGCAAAGCTGCGAGACCCTGCCGAGGCATCTCTGAATAAAGGTGAGCTGAGCCCCAGGCCAGATGCTGCTGAACTGTTCCCACCCTTCCCAGGTAAAACACCTGAATATGTACAAGGGCTTGAAAGCCTAGAGGAAGGGCCGTGGAGCCACACTAGCGACAGCACGCAGGCCAACTTGGTGCCTGCAGGCCAGCCAGGGTTGTCCGGGCCCCGGGTACTCTTCCGGAAGCTTTCCATTGTCCTGCCTGTGATACCCCTCCTGTCCCGGACCCACTGCTTTTTTCCTTCCTCACCTCTGTCCGGAGAGAAATTCCAGCGGAAGGTATGGGTGACACATCCTCTTCTTTACAGGTGGCAGCCTGGCAACTCCTGCAGAAAGGCCAGCAGTGCCCCACTCACACCGGGCCACCAACAAAGCTGTGGCCCCTCATTCCCTCCCACCAGCTCAGCCCCGAGACTGCTGACGGGGCAGAGAATATGGAGTCAGGCACAGCTTCAGGGGCTATTGCTGCCTGGAGCGCTGTTTATATTGACCTCAACCAGGCACACCTGGGGAGGGCCGGCCGTCAGGGTAAGGCTGCCCAGGTCAGCTAATCCACAACCCTCAGGGAATCACATTGTTGAAAATGGACCTCGCTAAGGCAGAATAGAAGCCAAGGAAAATAAGGACACAATGCCATTTGCAGCACCGTAGATGAGTCTAGAGGTAATCACGTGACTTGTAGTAAGTCAGAAAGTGAAAGACACGTATCATATCATATCACTTATAGGTGTTACCTAAAAATGGATACCAGGGCAGATATTTCCACGGAGAAGGGCAATCACAGATTCATTAAACACACTTATGGTTCACCAATGGAAAGGTGTGAGGATTGGTTTCATTACGATATCGGGGTTAACAGACATATACAAACACAGGTGACATATATAATCACCAAAGACCTACGGAATACCAAGAGAAGACTACTCAACATTCTGTCATAACGTACCTGGGAAAAGGATCCCAGGAAGAACAGACATCTGTATATGTGTAAAAGAACCACATCTTCGACACCTACAATAAGCCAAACATTGTAATCAAACTTGCTGTAATAAAAAATAAAAATTTAAATTAAAAATACGAACAAGAAGTAGGGAGACAAACTTGAGGGGCTTTCTCCTGGCACATTCCATTCTAAATTCCAATCTAGAACACGACATCCATTGAGGCTCTGCTGCCCTAGTAACCAGATTTGGTAAGGGAGAACTGCTGCCACCTTGTGGCCGTTTCACACAACAGCAGCTTTAATCCCAGCGCTAATGGTCAGTTGATATTCAAAATCATTGCAGGCCTGTAAATGACACCTGCCCTGAAAACAAATCCTGGGGTCACGTATCGACCAAAAAATTCAAAGGACGTCCATATTTCAAAACGACCATTTCAAAAGGCATATTTTATGCACATTAGTGTTCTGCTTCATTGTCTTTCTTTCTTCTTTGGTTAAAAAGACGGGAATGGAAAAAGGCATCCCTCAGACTGGGCGAAAATCGTTGCAAACGAATCAATGGACAAAGGTTTAATCTCCAATATATATAAACAGCTCATGCAGCTTAATATTAAACAAACAAACAACCCAATACAAAAATGGGCAGAAGTTCTAAAGAGACGTTTCTTCAAAGAAGACACAGAGAGGGCCAAGACGCACATGAAAAGCTGCTCAAGAGCACTAATTATTAGAGAAATGCAAATCAAAACTAGAATGAGGTATCACCTCACACCTGTAAGGATCGGCATCATCAGAAAATCTACAAACAACAAATTATGGGGAGGGTGTGGACAAAAGGAGCCCTCTTCCACTACCTGTGGGAATGTAAATTGATACACTCACTATGGAGAACACTATGGAGTTTCCTTTAAAAAACTAGAAATAGAATTACCATCTGATCCAGCAATCCCACTTCTGGGCATATACCCAGAGAAAACCATAAATCAAAAAGGCACATTCACCACAATGTTCATTGCAGCACTATTTAAAATAGCCAGGTAATGGAAGCAAACTAAAGGCCCACAGACAGATGAATGGATAAAGATGGGGTACATATATAAAATGGAATATTACTCGGCCATAAAAAGGAATGAAACTGGGTCATTTGTAGAGACATCGATGGATCTAGAGACTGTCATATAGAATGAATAAGTCAGAAAGAGGAAAACAAATATTGTATATTAATGCATATATGTGGAACCTAAAAGATGGTACAGATGAACTGGTTTGCAGGGAAGAAATAGAGACACAGAGGTAGAGAACAAACGTATGGACACCAAGTTTGGGAAGCCATGGGGTGGTGGTGGTGGGATGAGTTGGGAGATTGGGATTGACCTGTATACATGTATATGCATAAAATACATAACTGATAATAACCTGCTGTATAAAAAAGTAAATAAAATTAAATTTCAAAATTTTAAAAAATAAAATTTAAAAATAAAACAGAAAAAAGTTCTTCCCTTCACACACATGTATTTATAGGAATGAATTATTTCCATGCTTTTATCTATAAATACATAAAAGAGGAATAAAATCTAACTTGAACCATAAACGAAAAAAAATCAGAACCCACCAGTTATACAGAGGAAAATCCTATCAGGGCACTTGCTCCAGTGGTAAACAATTCTGAAATTGGTCAGAGGTGTGGAATCATCTCCCATCCAGCTAGCACCCACCCGCCACGCAAGGAGCGTCCTCATTGCAAAGCTGCGAGACCGTGCCGAGGCATCTCTGAATAAAGGTGAGCTGAGCCCCAGGCCAGCTGCTGCTGAACTGTTCCCACCCTTCCCAGGTAAAACACCTGAATATGTACAAGGGCATGAAAGCCTAGAGGAAGGGCCGTGGAGCCACACTAGCGACAGCACGCAGGCCAACATGGTGCCTGCAGGCCAGCCAGGGTGGTCCTGGCCCCGGGTACTCTTCCGGAAGCTTTCCATTGTCCTGCCTGTGATACCCCTCCTGTCCCGGCCCCCACTGCTTTTTTCCTTCCTCACCTCTGTCCGGAGAGAAATTCCAGCGGAAGGTATGGGTGACACATCCTCTTCTTTACAGGTGGCAGCCTGTCAACTCCTGCAGAAAGGCCAGCAGTGCCCCACTCACACCGGGCCACCAACAAAGCTGTGGCCCCTCATTCCCTCCCACCAGCTCAGCCCCGAGACTGCTGACGGGGCAGAGAATATGGAGTCAGGCACAGCTTCAGGGGCTATTGCTGCCTGGAGCGCTGTTTATATTGACCTCAACCAGGCACACCTGGGGAGGGCCGGCCGGCTGGGTAAGGCTGCCCAGGTCAGCTAATCCACAACCCTCAGGGAATCACATTGTTGAAAATGGACCTCACTAAGGCAGAATAGAAGCCAAGGAAAATAAGGACACAATGCCATTTGCAGCACCGTAGATGAGTCTAGAGTTAATCACGTGACTTGTAGTAAGTCAGAAAGTGAAAGACACATATCATATCATATCACTTATAGGTGTTACCTAAAAATGGATACCAGGGCAGATATTTCCACGGAGAAGGGCAATCACAGATTCATTAAACACACTTATGGTTCACCAATGGAAAGGTTTGAGGATTGGTTTCATTACGATATCGGGGTTAAGAGACATATACAAACACAGGTGACATATATAATCACCAAAGACCTACGGAATACCAAGAGAAGACTACTCAACATTCTGTCATAACGTCCCTGGGAAAAGGATCCCAGGAAGAACAGACATCTGTATATGTGTAAAAGAACCACATCTTCGACACCTACAATAAGCCAAACATTGTAATCAAACTTGCTGTAATAAAAAATAAAAATTTATATTAAAAATACGAACAAGAAGTAGGGAGACAAACTTGAGGGGCTTTCTCCTGGCACATTCCATTCTAAATTCCAATCTAGAACACGACTTCCATTGAGGCTCTGCTGCCCTAGTAACCAGATTTGGTAAGGGAGAACTGCTGCCACCGTGTGGCCGTTTCACACAACAGCAGCTTTAATCCCAGCGCTAATGGTCAGTTGATATTCAAAATCATTGCAGGCCTGTAAATGACACCTGCCCTGAAAACAAATCCTGGGGTCACGTATCGACCAAAAAATTCAAAGGACGTCCATATTTCAAAACGACCGTTTCAAAAGGCATATTTTATGCACATTAGTGTTCTGCTTCTTTGTCTTTCTTTCTTCTTTGGTTAAAAAGACGGGAATGGAAAAAGGCATCCCTCAGACTGGGCGAAAATCGTTGCAAACGAATCAATGGACAAAGGTTTAATCTCCAATACATATAAACAGCTCATGCAGCTTAATATTAAACAAACAAACAACCCAATGCAAAAATGGGCAGAAGTTCTAAAGAGACGTTTCTTCAAAGAAGACACCGAGATGGCCAAGACGCACATGAAAAGCTGCTCAAGAGCACTAATTATTAGAGAAATGCAAATCAAAACTACAATGAGGTATCACCTCACACCTGTAAGGATCGGCATCATCAGAAAATCTACAAACAACAAATTCTGGGGAGGGTGTGGACAAAAGGAGCCCTCTTCCACTATCGGTGGGAATGTAAATTGATACAGTCACTATGGAGAACACTATGGAGTTTCCTTTAAAAAATTAGAAATAGAATTACCATCTGATCCAGCAATTCCACTTCTGGGCATATACCCAGAGAAAACCATAAATCAAAAAGGCACATTCACCACAATGTTCATTGCAGCACTATTTAAAATAGCCAGGTAATGGAAGCAACCTAAAGGCCCACAGACAGATGAATGGATAAAGATGGGGTACATATATAAAATGAAATATTACTCGGCCATAAAAAGGAATGAAACTGGGTCATTTGTAGAGACATCGATGGATCTAGAGACTGTCATATAGAATGAAGTAAGTCAGAAAGAGGAAAACAAATATTGTATATTAATGCATATATGTGGAACCTAAAGGATGGTACAGATGAACTGGTTTGCAGGGAAGAAATAGAGACACAGAGGTAGAGAACAAACGTATGGACACCAAGTGTGGGAAGCCATGGGGTGGTGGTGGTGGGATGAGTTGGGAGATTGGGATTGACCTGTATACATGTATATGCATAAAATACATAACTGATAATAACCTGCTATATAAAAAAGTAAATAAAATTAAATTTCAAAATTTTAAAAAATAAAATTTAAAAATAAAACAGAAAAATGTTCTTCCCTTCACACACATGTATTTATAGGAATGAATTATTTCCATGCTTATATCTATAAATACATAAAAGAGGAATAAAATCTAACTTGAACCATCAACGAAAAAAAACCTGAACCCACCAGTTATACAGAGGAAAACCCTATCAGGGCACTTGCTCCAGCGGTAAACAAATCTGAAATTAGTCAGAGGTGTGGAATCATCTCCCATGCAGCTAGCACCCACCCCCCACGCAAGGAGCGTCCTCATTGCAAAGCTGGGAGACCGTGCCGAGGCATCTCTGAATAAAGGTGAGCTGAGCCCCAGGCCAACTGCTGCTGAACTGTTCCCACCCTTCCCAGGTAAAACACCTGAATATGTACAAGGGCTTGAAAGCCTAGAGGAAGGGCCGTGGAGCCACACTAGCGACAGCACGCAGGCCAACTTGGTGCCTGCAGTCCAGCCAGGGAGGTCCTGGCCCCGGGTACTCTTCCGGAAGATTTCCATTGTCCTGCCTGTGATACCCCTCCTGTCCCGGCCCCCACTGCTTTTTTCCTTCCTCACCTCTGTCCAGAGAGAAATTCCAGCGGAAGGTATGGGTGACACATCCTCTTCTTTACAGGTGGCAGCCTGGCAACTCCTGCAGAAAGGCCAGCAGTGCCCCACTCACACCAGGCCACCAACAAAGTTGTGGCCCCTCATTCCCTCCCACAAGCTCAGCCCCGAGACTGCTGACGGGGCAGAGAGTATGGAGTCAGGCACAGCTTCAGGGGCTATTGCTGCCTGGAGCGCTGTTTATATTGACCTCAACCAGGCACACCTGGGGAGGGCCGGCCGGCAGGGTAAGTCTGCCGAGGGCAGCTAATGAACAACCCTCAGGGAATCACATTGTTGAAAATCGACCTCGCTAAGGCAGAATAGAAGCCAAGGAAAATAAGGAAACAATGCCATTTGCAGCACCGTAGATGAGTCTAGAGGTAATCACGTGACTTGTAGTAAGTCAGAAAGTGAAAGACACATATCATATCACTTATAGTTGTTACCTAAAAATGGATACCAGGGCAGATATTTCCACGGAGAAGGGCAATGACAGATGCATTAAACAAACTTATGGTTCACCAATGGAAAGGTGTGAGGATTGGTTTCATTATGATATCGGGGTTAACAGACATATACAAACACAGGTGACATATATAATCACCAAAGACCTCCGGAATACCAAGAGAAGACTACTCAACATTCTGTCATAACGTACCTGGGAAAAGGATCCCAGGAAGAACAGACATCTGTATATGTGTAAAAGAACCACATCTTCGACACCTACAATAAGCCAAACATTGTAATCAAACTTGCTGTAATAAAAAATAAAAATTTAAATTAAAAATACGAACAAGAAGTAGGGAGACAAACTTGAGGGGCTTTCTCCTGGCACATTCCATTCTAAATTCCAATCTAGAACACGACTTCCATTGAGGCTCTGCTGCCCTAGTAACCAGATTTGGTAAGGGAGAACTGCTGCCACCTTGTGGCCGTTTCACACAACAGCAGCTTTAATCCCAGCGCTAATGGTCAGTTGATATTGAAAATCATTGCAGGCCTGTAAATGACACCTGCCCTGAAAACAAATCCTGGGGTCACATATCGACCAAAAAATTCAAAGGACGTCCATATTTCAAAACGACCGTTTCAAAAGGCATATTTTATGCACATTAGTGTTCTGCTTCTTTGTCTTTCTTTCTTTTTTGGTTAAAAAGACGGGAGTGGAAAAAGGCATCCGTCAGACTGGGCGAAAATCGTTGCAAACGAATCAAAGGACAAAGGTTTAATCTCCAATATATATAAACAGCTCATGCAGCTTAATTTAAAAAAAACAAACAACCCAATACAAAAATGGGCAGAAGTTCTAAAGAGACGTTTCTTCAAAGAAGACACAGAGATGGCCAAGACGCACATGAAAAGCTGCTCAAGAGCACTAATTATTAGAGAAATGCAAATCAAAACTACAATGAGGTATCACCTCACACCTGTTAGGATCGGCATCATCAGAAAATCTACAAACAACAAATTCTGGGGAGGGTGTGGACAAAAGGAGCCCTCTTCCACTATTGTTGGGAATGTAAATTGATACTGTCACTATGGAGAACACTATGGAGTTTCCTTTAAAAAACTAGAAATAGAATTACCATCTGATCCAGCAATCCCACTTCTGGGCATATACCCAGAGAAAACCATAAATCAAAAAGGCACATTCACCCCAATGTTCATTGCAGCACTATTTAAAATAGCCAGGTAATGGAAGCAACCTAAATGCCCACAGACAGATGAATGGATAAAGATGGGGTACATATATAAAATGGAATATTACTTGGCCATAAAAACGAATGAAACTGGGTCATTTGTAGAGACATCGATGGATCTAGACACTGTCATATAGAATGAAGTAAGTCAGAAAGAGGAAAACAAATATTGTATATTAATGCATATATGTGGAACCTAAAAGATGGTACAGATGAACTGGTTTGCAGGGAAGAAATAGAGACACAGAGGTAGAGAACAATCGTATGGACACCAAGTGTGGGAAGCCATGGGGTGGTGGTGGTGGGATGAGTTGGGAGATTGGGATTGACCTGTATACAAGTATAGGCATAAAATACATAACTGATAATAACCTGCTGTATAAAAAATAAATAAAATTAAATTCCATATTTTAAAAAATAAAATTTAACAATAAAACAGAAAAAATTTCTTCCCTTCACACACATGTATTTATAGGAATGAATTATTTCCATGCTTATATCTATAAATACATAAAAGAGGAATAAAATCTAACTTGAACCATAAACGAAAAAAAACCTGAACCCACCAGTTATACAGAGGAAAACCCTATCAGGGCACTTGCTCCAGCGGTAAACAATTCTGAAATTGGTCAGAGGTGTGGAATCATCTCCCATCCAGCTAGCACCCACACCCCACGCAAGGAGCGTCCTCATTGCAAAGCTGGGAGACCGTGCCGAGGCATCTCTGAATAAAGGTGAGCTGAGCCCCAGGCCAGCTGCAACTGAACTGTTCCCACCCTTCCCAGGTAAAACACCTGAATATGTACAAGGGCTTGAAAGCCTAGAGGAAGGGCCGTGGAGCCACACTAGCAACAGCACGCAGGCCAACTTGGTGCCTGCAGGCCAGCCAGTGTGGTCCTGGCCCCGGGTACTCTTCCGGAAGCTTTCCATTGTCCTGCCTGTGATACCCCTCCTGTCCCGGCCCCCACTGCTTTTTTCCTTCCTCACCTCTGTCCGGAGAGAAATTCCAGCGGAAGGTATGGGTGACACAACCTCTTCTTTACAGGAGGCAGCCTGGCAACTCCTGCAGAAAAGCCAGCAGTGCCCCACTCACACCGGGACACCAACAAAGCTGTGGCCCCTCATTCCCTCCCACCAGCTCAGCCCCGAGACTGCTGACGGGGCAGAGAATATGGAGTCAGGCACAGCTTCAGGGGCTATTGCTGCCTGGAGCGCTGTTTATATTGACCTCAACCAGGCACACCTGGGGAGGGCCGTCCGGCAGGGTAAGGCTGCCCAGGTCAGCTAATCCACAACCCTCAGGGAATCACATCGTTGAAAATGGACCTCGCTAAGGCAGAATAGAAGCCAAGGAAAATAAGGACACAATGCCATTTGCAGCACCGTAGAGGAGTCTAGAGGTAATCACGTGACTTGTAGTAAGTCAGAAAGTGAAAGACACATATCATATCATATCACTTCTAGGTGTTACCTAAAAATGGATACCAGGGCAGATATTTCCACGGAGAAGGGCAATCACAGATTCATTAAACACACTTATGGTTCACCAATGGAAAGGTGTGAGGATTGGTTTCATTACGATATCGGGGTTAACAGACATATACAAACACAGGTGACATATATAATCACCAAAGACCTACGGAATACCAAGAGAAGACTACTCAACATTCTGTCATAACGTCCCTGGGAAAAGGATCCCAGGAAGAACAGACATCTGTATATGTGTAAAAGAACCACATCTTCGACACCTACAATAAGCCAAACATTGTAATCAAACTTGCTGTAATAAAAAATAAAAATTTAAATTAAAAATACGAACAAGAAGTAGGGAGACAAACTTGAGGGGCTTTCTCCTGGCACATTCCATTCTACATTCCAATCTAGAACACGACTTCCATTGAGGCTCTGCTGCCCTAGTAACCAGATTTGGTAAGGGAGAACTGCTGCCACCTTGTGGCCGTTTCACACAACAGCAGCTTTAATCCCAGCGCTAATGGTCAGTTGATAATCAAAATCATTGCAGGCCTGTAAAAGACACCTGCCCTGAAAACAAATCCTGGGGTCACATATCGACCAAAAAATTCAAAGGACGTCCATATTTCAAAACGACCGTTTCAAAAGGCATATTTTATGCACATTAGTGTTCTGCTTCTTTGTCTTTCTTTCTTTTTTGGTTAAAAACACGGAAATGGAAAAAGGCATCCCTCAGACTGGGCGAAAATCGTTGCAAACGAATCAATGGACAAAGGTTTAATCTCCAATATATATAAACAGCTCATGCATCTTAATTTTAAAAAAACAAACAACCCAATACAAAAATGGGCAGAAGTTCTAAAGAGACGTTTCTACAAAGAAGACACAGAGATGGCCAAGACGCACATGAAAAGCTGCTCAAGAGCACTAATTATTAGAGAAATGCAAATCAAAACTACAATGAGGTATCACCTCACACCTGTTAGGATCGGCATCATCAGAAAATCTACAAACAACAAATTCTGGGGATGGTGTGGACAAAAGGAGCCCTCTTCCACTATTGGTGGGAATGTAAATTGATACCGTCACTATGGAGAAGAGTATGGAGGTTCCTTTAAAAAACTAGAAACAGAATTACCATCCGATCCAGCAATCCCACTTCTGGGCATATACCCAGAGAAAACCATAAATCAAAAAGGCACATTCACCACAATGTTCATTGCAGCACTATTTAAAATAGCCAGGTAATGGAAGCAAACTAAATGCCCACAGACAGATGAATGGATAGAATTGGGGTACATATATAAAATGGAATATTACTCGGCCATAAAAAGGAATGAAACTGGGTCATTTGTAGAGACATCGATGGATCTAGAGACAGTCATACAGAATGAAGTAAGTCAGAAAGAGGAAATCAAATATTTTATATTAATGCATATATGTGGAACCTAAAAGATGGTACAGATGAACTGGTTTGCAGGGAAGAAATAGAGACGCAGAGGTAGAGAACAAACGTATGGACACCAAGTGTGGGAAGCCATGGGGTGGTGGTGGTGGGATGAGTTGGGAGATTGGGATTGACCTGTATACATGTATATGCATAAAATACATAACTGATAATAACCTGCTGTATAAAACAGTCAATAAAATTAAATTTCAAAAGTTTAAATAATAAAATTTAAAAATAAAACAGAAAAAAGTTCTTCCCTCCACACACATGTATTTATAGGAATGAATTATTTTCATGCTTTTATCTATAAATACATAAAAGAGGAATAAAATCTAACTAGAACCATAAACGAAAAAAATCTTAACCCACCAGTTATACAGAGGAAAATCGTATCATGGCACTTGCTCCAGCGGTAAACAATTCTGAAATTGGTCAGAGGTGGGGAATCATGTCCCATCCAGCTAGCACCCACCCCCCACGCAAGGAGCGTCCTCATTGCAAAGCTGGGAGACCGTGCCGAGGCATCTCTGAATAAAGGTGAGCTGAGCCCCAGGCCAGCTGCTGCTGAACTGTTCCCACCCTTCCCAGGTAAAACACCTGAATATGTACAAGGGCTTGAAAGCCTAGAGGAAGGGCCATGGAGCCACACTAGCGACAGCACGCAGGCCCACTTGGTGCCTGCAGGCCAGCCAGGGTGGTCCTGGCCCCGGGTACTCTTCCGGAAGCTTTCCATTGTCCTGCCTGTGATACCCCTCCTGTCCCGGCCCCCACTGCTTTTTTCCTTCCTCAACTCTGTCCGGAGAGAAATTCCAGCGGAAGGTATGGGTGACACACCCTCTTCTTTACAGGTGGCAGCCTGGCAACTCCTGCAGAAAGGCCAGCAGTGCCCCACTCACACCGGGCCACCAACAAAGCTGTGGCCCCTCATTCCCTCCCACCAGCTCAGCCCCGAGACTGCTGACGGGGAAGAGAATATGGAGTCAGGCACAGCTTCAGGGGCTATTGCTGCCTGGAGCGCTGTTTATATTGACCTCAACCAGGCACACCTGGGGAGGGCCGGCCGGCAGGGTAAGGCTGCCCAGGTCAGCTAATCCACAACCCTCAGGGAATCACATTGTTGAAAATGGACCTCGCTAAGGCAGAATAGAAGCCAAGGAAAATAAGGACACAATGCCATTTGCAGCACCGTAGATGAGTCTAGAGGTAATCACGTGACTTGTAGTAAGTCAGAAAGTGAAAGACACATATCATATCATATCACTTCTAGGTGTTACCTAAAAATGGATACCAGGGCAGATATTTCCACGGAGAAGGGCAATCACAGATTCATTAAACACACTTATGGTTCACCAATGGAAAGGTGTGAGGATTGGTTTCATTACGATATCGGGGTTAACCGACATATACAAACACAGGTGACATATATAATCACCAAAGACCTACGGAATACCAAGAGAAGACTACTCAACATTCTGTCATAACGTCCCTGGGAAAAGGATCCCAGGAAGAACAGACATCTGTATATGTGTAAAAGAACCACATCTTCGACACCTACAATAAGCCAAACATTGTAATCAAACTTGCTGTAATAAAAAATAAAAATTTAAATTAAAAATACGAACAAGAAGTAGGGAGACAAACTTGAGGGGCTTTCTCCTGGCACATTCCATTCTAAATTCCAATCTAGAACACGACATCCATTGAGGCTCTGCTGCCCTAGTAACCAGATTTGGTAAGGGAGAACTGCTGCCACCTTGTGGCCGTTTCACACAACAGCAGCTTTAATCCCAGCGCTAATGGTCAGTTGATATTCAAAATCATTGCAGGCCTGTAAATGACACCTGCCCTGAAAACAAATCCTGGGGTCACATATCGACCAAAAAATTCAAAGGACGTCCATATTTCAAAACGACCGTTTCAAAAGGCATATTTTATGCACATTAGTGTTCTGCTTTTTTGTCTTTCTTTCTTTTTTGGTTAAAAAGACGGGAATGGAAAAAGGCATCCCTCAGACTGGGCGAAAATCGTTGCAAACGAATCAATGGACGAAGGTTTAATCTCCAATATATATAAACAGCTCATGCAGCTTAATATTAAAAAAACAAACAACCCAATACAAAAATGGGCAGAAGTTCTAAAGAGACGTTTCTTCAAAGAAGACACAGAGATGGCCAAGACGCACATGAAAAGCTGCTCAAGAGCACTAATTATTAGAGAAATGCAAATCAAAACTACAATGAGGTATCACCTCACACCTGTTAGGATCGCCATCATCAGAAAATCTACAAACAACAAATTCTGGGGAGGGTGTGGACAAAAGGAGCCCTCTTCCACTATTGGTGGGAATGTAAATTGATACCGTCACTATGGAGAACAGTATGGAGTTTCCTTTAAAAAACTAGAAATAGAATTACCATCCGATCCAGCAATCCCACTTCTGGGCATATACCCAGAGAAAACCATAAATCAAAAAGGCACATTCACCACAATGTTCATTGCAGCACTATTTAAAATAGCCAGGTAATGGAAGCAACCTAAATGCCCACAGACAGATGAATGGATAAAATTGGGGTACATATATAAAATGGAATATTACTCGGCCATAAAAAGGAATGAAACTGGGTCATTTGTAGAGACATCGATGGATCTAGAGACTGTCATATAGAATGAAGTAAGTCAGAAAGAGGAAAACAAATATTGTATATTAATGCATATATGTGGAACCTAAAAGATGGTACAGATGAACTGGTTTGCAGGGAAGAAATAGAGACACAGAGGTAGAGAAAAAACGTATGGACACCAAGTTTGGGAAGCCATTGGGTTGTGGTGGTGGGATGAGTTTAGAGATTGGGATTGACCTGTATACATGTATATGCATAAAATACATAACTGATAATAACCTGCTGTATAAAAAAGTAAATAAAATTAAATTTCAAAATTTTAAAAAATAAAATGTAAAAATAAAACAGAAAAAAATTTCTTCCATTCACACTGATGTATTTATAAGAATGAATTATTTCCATGCTTATATCTATAAATACATAAAAGAGGAATAAAATCTAACTTGAACCGAAAAAGAAAAAAAAAAAAACTGAACCTAACAGTTATACAGAGGAAAACACTACCAAGGCACTTGCTCCAGTGGTAAACAATTCTGAAATTGGTCAGAGGTGGGGAATCATCTCGCATACAGCCAGCATCCCCGCCCGCCCACGCAAGGAGCGTCCTTATTGCAAAGCTGGGGGACCCTGCCGAGGCCTCTGTGAGTAAACGTGAGCTGAGCCCCAGGCCAGCTGCTGCTGAACTGTTCCCACCCTTCCCAGGTGAAACACCTGAATATGTACAAGGGCTTGAAAGCCTAGAGGAAGGGCCGTGGAGCCACACCAGCGAAAGCACGCAGGCCAACTTGGTGCCTGCAGGTCAGCCAGGATGGTCCTGGCCACGGGCGCTCTTCTGGAAGCTTTCCATTGCCCTGCCTGAGATACCCCTCCTGTCCCGGTCCCCACTACTTTTTTTCCTTCCTCACTTCAGCCCGGAGAGATACTCCAGTGGAAGTTATGGGTGACACATCCTCTTCTTTACAGGTGGCAGCCTGGCAACTCCTGCAGAAAGTCCAGCAGAGCCCCACTCACACCGGGCCAACCACAAAGCCGTGGACCCTCACACCCTCCCACCATCACAGCCCCGAGACTGCTGACGGGGCAGAGAATATGGAGTCAGGCTCAGCTGCAGGGGCTATTGCTGCCTGTAGAGCTGTTTATATTGACCTCAACCCAGGCACACCTGGGGAGGGCTTGCCGGCAGGGTCAGGCTGCCCAGGTCAGCTAATCCTCAGCCCTAAGGGAATCACATTGCAGAAAATGGACCTCGCTAGGACAGAATATTAGCCAAGGAAAAAAAGCACACAATGCCATTTGCAGCCCCGTAGATGAGTCTCGAGGTAATCACGTGACTTGGAGTAAGTCAGAAAGTGAAAGACACATATCATATCATATCACTTATAGGTGTTACCTATAAATTGATACCAGGGCAGATATTTCCTCGGAGGAGGGCAATCACAGATTCATTAAACAAACTTATGGTTCACCAAAGGAAAGGTGTGAGGATTGGTTTCATTACGATATCGGTGTTAACAGACATATACAAACACAGTAGACATATATAATCACCAAAGACCTACGGAGTACCAAGAGAAGACTACTCAACATTCTGTCATAACGTACATGGGAAAATGATCCCAGGAAGAACAGACATATGTATATGTGTAAAAGAACCACCTATTGCACACCTACAACAAGCTAAACGTTGTACTCAAACTTGCTGTAATAAAAAATAAAAAATTAAATTAAAAACACGAACAAGAAGTAGTGAGACAAACTTGAGGGGCTTTCTCCTGGCACATTCCGTTCTACATTCCAATCTAGAACGCGACTTCCATTGAGGCTCTGCTGCCCTAGTAACCAGATTTGGTAAGGGAGAACTGCTGCCACCTTGTAGCCGTTTCACACAACAGCAGCTTTAATCCCAGCGCTAATGGTCAGTGGATATTCCAAATCATTACAGGCCTGTAAATGACACCTGCCCTGAAAACAAATCCTGGGGTCATATATCGACCAAAAAATTCAAAAGACGTCCATATTTCAAAACGACCGTTTCAAGAGGCATATTTCACGCACATTAGTGTTCTGCTTCTTTTGATTTCTTTCTTTCTTTGTTAAAAAAACGGGAATGGAAAAAGGCAACCCTCAGAATGGGCGAAAACTTTCACAAACGAATCAATGGACAAAGGTTTAATCTCCAATATATATAAACAGCTCATGCAGCTTAATATTAATAAAACAAAGAACCCAATACAAAAATGGGCAGAAGATCTAAATAGACGATTCTTCAAAGAAGACACAGAGATGGCCAAGACGCACATGAAAAGCTGCTCAACATCACTAATTATTAGAGAAATGCAAATCAAAACTACAATGAGGTAAGACCTCACACCTGTTAGAATCGGCATCATCAGATAATCTACAAACAACAAATTCTGGGGAGGGTGTGGACAAAAGGAACCCTCTTCCGCTATTGGTGGGAATGTAAATTGATACAGTCACTATGGAGAACAGTATGGAGGTTCCTTTAAAAAACTAAAAAGAGAATTACCATAGGATCCAGCAATCCCACTTCTGGGCATATACCCAGAGAAAACCATAAATCACAGAGACACATTCACCACAATGTTCATTGCAGCACTATTTACAATAGCCAGGTAATGGAAGCAACCTAAATGCCCACAGACAGACGAATGGATAAAGATGTGGTACATATATAAAATGGAATATAACTCAGCCATAAAAAGGAATGAAACTGAGTCATTTGTAGAGAAGTTGATGGATCTAGAGACTGTCACACAGAGTGAAGTAAGTCAGAAAGAGAAAAACAAATATTGTATATTAATGCCTATATGTGGAACCTAGAAAAATGCTACAGATGACCTGGTTTGCAGGGCAGAAATAGAGACACAGATGTAGAGAACAAACGTATCGACACAAAGTGGGGGAAGCCATGGGGTGGTGGTTGTGGGATGAGTTGGGAGATTGGGATTGACCTGTATACATGTCTATGCATAAAATAGATAACTAATAATAACCTAGTGTATAAAAAAATAAATAAAATTAAATTTCAAGATTTTAAAAAATAAAATGTAAAAATAAAACAGAAAAAAAGTTCTTCCATTCACACTGATGTATTTATAAGAATGAATTATTTCCATGCTTATATCTATAAATACATAAAGAGGAATAAAATCTAACTTGAACCAAAAAAGAAAAAAAAAATCTGAACCTAACAGTTATACAGAGGAAAACACTACCAAGGCACTTGCTCCAGTGGTAAACAATTCTGAAATTGGTCAGAGGTGGGGAATCATTTCCCATACAGCCAGCAGCCCCACCAGCCCACGCAAGGAGCGTCCTTATTGCAAAGCTGGGGTACCGTGCCGAGGCCTCTGTGAGTAAACGTGAGCTGAGCCCCAGGCCAGCTGCTGCTGAACTGTTCCCACCCTTCCCAGGTGAAACACCTGAATATGTACAAGGGCTTGAAAGCCTAGAGGAAGGGCCGTGGAGCCACACCAGCGACAGCACGCAGGCCAACTTGGTTCCTGCAGGTCAGCCAGGATGGTCCTGGCCCCGGGCGCTCTTCTGGAAGCTTTCCATTGCCCTGCCAGAGATACCCCTCCTGTCCCGGCACCCACTCCTTTTTTTCCTTACTCACCTCAGCCCGTAGAGATACTCCATTGGAAGTTACGGGTGACACATCCTCTTCTTTACAGGTGGCAGCCTGGCAACTCCTGCAGAAAGTCCAGCAGAGCCCCACTCACACCGGGCCACCCACAAAGCCGTGGACCCTCACACCCTCCCACCAGCACAGCCCCGAGACTGCTGACGGGGCAGAGAATATGGAGTCAGGCACAGCTGCAGGGGCTATTGCTGCCTGGAGCGCTGTTTATATTGATCTCAACCAGGCACACCTGGGGAGGGCTTGCCGGCAGGGTCAGGCTGCCCAGGTCAGCTAATCCTCAGCCCTCAGGGAATCACATTGCAGAAAATGGACCTCGCTAAGACAGAATATTAGCCAAGGAAAAAAAGCACACAATGCCATTTGCAGCACCGTAGATGAGTCTAGAGGTAAAAACGTGACTTGGAGTAAGTCAGAAAGTGAAAGACACATATCATTTCATATCACTTATAGGTGTTACCTATAAATTGATACCAGGGCAGATATTTCCACGGAGAAGGGCAATCACAGATTCATTAAACAAACATATGGTTCACCAAAGGAAAGGTGTGAGGATTGAATTCATTATGATATTAGGGTTAACAGACATATACAAACACAGTAGATGTATATAATCACCAAAGACCTACGGAGTACCAAGAGAAGACTATTCAACATTCTGTCATAACGAACATGGGAAAAGGATCCCAGGAAGAACAGACATATGTATATGTGTAAAAGAACCACCTCTTGCACACCTACAACAAGCTAAACGTTGTACTCAAACTTGCTGTAATGAAAAATAAAAAATTAAATTAAAAACACGAACAAGAATTAGTGAGAAAAAATTGAGGGGCTTTCTCCTGGTACATTCCGTTCTACATTCCAATCTAGAACGCAACTTCCATTGAGGCTCGGCTGCCCTAGTAACCAGATTTGGTAAGGGAGAACTGCTGCCACCTTGAGGCCGTTTCACACAACAGCAGCTTTAATCCCAGCTCTAATGGTCAGTTGATATTCAAAATCATTGCAGGCCTGTAAATGACACCTGCCCTGAAAACAAATCCTGGGGTCACATATCGACCAAAAAATTCAAAGGACGTCCATATTTCAAAACGACCGTTTCAAAAGGCATATTTTATGCACCTTAGTGTTCTGCTTCTTTGTCTTTCTTTCTTTTTTGGTTAAAAAGACGGGAATGGAAAAAGGCATCCCTCAGACTGGGCGAAAATCGTTGCAAACGAATCAATGGACAAAGGTTTAATCTCCAATATATATAAACAGCTCATGCAGCTTAATTTTAAAAAAACAAACAACCCAATACAAAAATGGGCAGAAGTTCTAAAGAGACGTTTCTTCAAAGAAGACTCAGAGATGGCCAAGACGCACATGAAAAGCTGCTCAAGAGCACGAATTATTAGAGAAATGCAAATCAAAACTACAATGAGGTATCACCTCACACCTGTTAGGATCGCCATCATCAGAAAATCTACAAACAACAAATTCTGGGGAGGGTTTGGACAAAAGGAGCCCTCTTCCACTACTGGTGGGAATGTAAATTGATACCGTCACTATGGAGAACACTATGGAGTTTCCTTTAAAAAACTAGAAATAGAATTAACATCTGATCCAGCAATCCCACTTCTGGGCATATACCCAGAGAAAACCACAAATCAAAAAGGCACATTCACCACAATGTTCATTGCAGCACTATTTAAAATAATAGTAATGGAAGCAACCTAAATGCCCACAGACAGATGAATGGATAAAGATGGGGTACATATATAAAATGGAATATTACTCGGCCATAAAAAGGAATGAAACTGGGTCATTTGTAGAGACATCGATGGATCTAGAGACTGTCATATAGAATGAAGTAAGTCAGAAAGAGGAAATCAAATATTGTATATTAATGCATATATGTGGAACCTAAAAGATGGTACAGATGAACTGGTTTGCAGGGAAGAAATAGAGACACAGAGGTAGAGAACAAACGTATGGACACCAAGTGTGGGAAGCCATGGGGTGGTGGTGGTGGGATGAGTTGGGAGATTGGGATTGACCTGTATACATGTATAGGCATAAAATACATAACTGATAATAACCTGCTGTATAAAAAAGTAAATAAAATTAAATTTCAAAATTTAAAAAAATAAAATTAAAAAATAAAACAGAAAAAAGTTCTTCCCTTCACACACGTATTTATAGGAATGAATTATTTCCATGCTTATATCTATAAATACATAAAAGAGGAATAAAATCTAACTTGAACCATAAACGAAAAAGTGCCCCTATCAGGGCACTTGCTCCAGCGGTAAACAATTCTGAAATTGGTCAGAGGTGTGGAATCATCTCCCATCCAGCTATCACCCACCCCCCACGCAAGGAGCGTCCTCATTGCAAAGCTGGGAGACCGTGCCGAGGCATCTCTGAATAAAGGTGAGCTGAGCCCCAGGCCAGCTGCTGCTGAACTGTTCCCACCCTTCCCAGGTAAAACACCTGAATATGTACAAGGGCTTGAAAGCCTAGAGCAAGGGCCGTGGAGCCACACTAGCGACAGCACGCAGGCCAACTTGGTGCCTGCAGGCCAGCCAGGGTGGTCCTGGCCCCGGGTACTCTTCCGGAAGCTTTCCATTGTCCTGCCTGTGATACCCCTCCTGTCCCGGCCCCCACTGCTTTTTTCCTTCCTCACCTCTGTCCGGAGAGAAATTCCAGCGGAAGGTATGGGTGACACATCCTCTTCTTTACAGGTGGCAGCCTGGCAACTCCTGCAGAAAGGCCAGCAGTGCCCCACTCACACCGGGCCACCAACAAAGCTGTGGCCCCTCATTCCCTCCCACCAGCTCAGCCCCGAGACTGCTGACGGGGCAGAGAATATGGAGTCAGGCACAGCTTCAGGGGCTATTGCTGCCTGGAGCGCTGTTTATATTGACCTCAACCAGGCACACCTGGGGAGGGCCGGCCGGCAGGGTAAGGCTGCCCAGGTCAGCTAATCCACAACCCTCAGGGAATCACATTGTTGAAAATGGACCTCGCTAAGGCAGAATAGAAGCCAAGGAAAATAAGGACACAATGCCATTTGCAGCACCGTAGAGGAGTCTAGAGGTAATCACGTGACTTGTAGTAAGTCAGAAAGTGAAAGACACATATCATATCATATCACTTATAGGTGTTACCTAAAAATGGATACCAGGGCAGATATTTCCACGGAGAAGGGCAATCACAGATTCATTAAACACACTTATGGTTCACCAAAGGAAAGGTGTGAGGATTGGTTTCATTACGATATCGGGGTTAACAGACATATACAAACACAGGTGACATATATAATCACCAAAGACCTACGGAATACCAAGAGAAGACTACTCAACATTCTGTCATAACGTCCCTGGGAAAAGGATCCCAGGAAGAACAGACATCTGTATATGTGTAAAAGAACCACATCTTCGACACCTACAATAAGCCAAACATTGTAATCAAACTTGCTGTAATAAAAAATAAAAATTTAAATTAAAAATACGAACAAGAAGTAGGGAGACAAACTTGAGGGGCTTTCTCCTGGCACATTCCATTCTAAATTCCAATCTAGAACACGACTTCCATTGAGGCTCTGCTGCCCTAGTAACCAGATTTGGTAAGGGAGAACTGCTGCCACCTTGTGGCCGGTTCACACAACAGCAGCTTTAATCCCAGCTCTAATGGTCAGTTGATATTCAAAATCATTGCAGGCCTGTAAATGACACCTGCCCTGAAAACAAATCCTGGGGTCACATATCGACCAAAAAATTCAAAGGACGTCCATATTTCAAAACAACCGTTTCAAAAGGCATATTTTATGCACCTTAGTGTTCTGCTTCTTTGTCTTTCTTTCTTTTTTGGTTAAAAAGACGGGAATGGAAAAAGGCATCCCTCAGACTGGGCGAAAATCGTTGCAAACGAATCAATGGACAAAGGTTTAATCTCCAATATATATAAACAGCTCATGCAGCTTAATTTTAAAAAAACAAACAACCCAATACAAAAATGGGCAGAAGTTCTAAAGAGACGTTTCTTCAAAGAAGACTCAGAGATGGCCAAGACGCACATGAAAAGCTGCTCAAGAGCACTAATTATTAGAGAAATGCAAATCAAAACTACAATGAGGTATCACCTCACACCTGTTAGGATCGCCATCATCAGAAAATCTACAAACAACAAATTCTGGGGAGGGTTTGGACAAAAGGAGCCCTCTTCCACTACTGGTGGGAATGTAAATTGATACCGTCACTATGGAGAACACTATGGAGTTTCCTTTAAAAAACTAGAAATAGAATTAACATCTGATCCAGCAATCCCACTTCTGGGCATATACCCAGAGAAAACCACAAATCAAAAAGGCACATTCACCACAATGTTCATTGCAGCACTATTTAAAATAATAGTAATGGAAGCAACCTAAATGCCCACAGACAGATGAATGGATAAAGATGGGGTACATATATAAAATGGAATATTACTCGGCCATAAAAAGGAATGAAACTGGGTCATTTGTAGAGACATCGATGGATCTAGAGACTGTCATATAGAATGAAGTAAGTCAGAAAGAGGAAATCAAATATTGTATATTAATGCATATATGTGGAACCTAAAAGATGGTACAGATGAACTGGTTTGCAGGGAAGAAATAGAGACACAGAGGTAGAGAACAAACGTATGGACACCAAGTGTGGGAAGCCATGGGGTGGTGGTGGTGGGATGAGTTGGGAGATTGGGATTGACCTGTATACATGTATAGGCATAAAATACATAACTGATAATAACCTGCTGTATAAAAAAGTAAATAAAATTAAATTTCAAAATTTAAAAAAATAAAATTAAAAAATAAAACAGAAAAAAGTTCTTCCCTTCACACACGTATTTATAGGAATGAATTATTTCCATGCTTATATCTATAAATACATAAAAGAGGAATAAAATCTAACTTGAACCATAAACGAAAAAAAACCTGAACCCACCAGTTATACAGAGGAAAACCCTATCAGGGCACTTGCTCCAGCGGTAAACAATTCTGAAATTGGTCAGAGGTGTGGAATCATCTCCCATCCAGCTAGCACCCACCCCCCACGCATTGAGCGTCCTCATTGCAAAGCTGGGAGACCGTGCCGAGGCATCTCTGAATTAAGGTGAGCTGAGCCCCAGGCCAGCTGCTGCTGAACTGTTCCCACCCTTCCCAGGTAAAACACCTGAATATGTACAAGGGCTTGAAAGCCTAGAGGAAGGGCCGTGGAGCCACACTAGCGACAGCACGCAGGCCAACTTGGTGCCTGCAGGCCAGCCAGGGTGGTCCTGGCCCCGGGTACTCTTCCGGAAGCTTTCCATTGTCCTGCCTGTGATACCCCTCCTGTCCCGGCCCCCACTGCTTTTTTCCTTCCTCACCTCTGTCCGGAGAGAAATTCCAGCGGAAGGTATGGGTGACACATCCTCTTCTTTACAGGTGGCAGCCTGGCAACTCCTGCAGAAAGGCCAGCAGTGCCCCACTCACACCGGGCCACCAACAAAGCTGTGGCCCCTCATTCCCTCCCACCAGCTCAGCCCCGAGACTGCTGACGGGGCAGAGAATATGGAGTCAGGCACAGCTTCAGGGGCTATTGCTGCCTGGAGCGCTGTTTATATTGACCTCAACCAGGCACACCTGTGGAGGGCCGGCCGGCAGGGTAAGGCTGCCCACGTCAGCTAATCCACAACCCTCAGGGAATCACATTGTTGAAAATGGACCTCGCTAAGGCAGAATAGAAGCCAAGGAAAATAAGGACACAATGCCATTTGCAGCACCGTAGATGAGTCTAGAGGTAATCACGTGACTTGTAGTAAGTCAGAAAGTGAAAGACACATATCATATCATATCACTTATAGGTGTTACCTAAAAATGGATACCAGGGCAGATATTTCCACGGAGAAGGGCAATCACAGATTCATTAAACAAACTTATGGTTCACCAATGGAAAGGAGTGAGGATTGGTTTCATTACGATATCGGGGTTAACAGACATATACAAACACAGGTGACATATATAATCACCAAACACCTACGGAATACCAAGAGAAGACTACTCAACATTCTGTCATAACGTCCCTGGGAAAAGGATCCCAGGAAGAACAGACATCTGTATATGTGTAAAAGAACCACATCTTCGACACCTACAATAAGCCAAACATTGTAATCAAACTTGCTGTAATAAAAAATAAAAATTTAAATTAAAAATACGAACAAGAAGTAGGGAGACAAACTTGAGGGGCTTTCTCCTGGCACATTCCATTCTAAATTCCAATCTAGAACACGACTTCCATTGAGGCTCTGCTGCCCTAGTAACCAGATTTGGTAAGGGAGAACTGCTGCCACCTTGTGGCCGTTTCACACAACAGCAGCTTTAATCCCAGCGCTAATGGTCAGTTGATATTCAAAATCATTGCAGGCCTGTAAATGACACCTGCCCTGAAAACAAATCCTGGGGTCACTTATCGACCAAAAAATTCAAAGGACGTCCATATTTCAAAACGACCGTTTCAAAAGGCATATTTTATGCACCTTAGTGTTCTGCTTCTTTGTCTTTCTTTCTTTTTTGGTTAAAAAGACGGGAATGGAAAAAGGCATCCCTCAGACTGGGCGAAAATCGTTGCAAACGAATCAATGGACAAAGGTTTAATCTCCAATATATATAAACAGCTCATGCAGCTTAATTTTAAAAAAACAAACAACCCAATACAAAAATGGGCAGAAGTTCTAAAGAGACGTTTCTTCAAAGAAGACTCAGATGGCCAAGACGCACATGAAAAGCTGCTCAAGAGCACTAATTATTAGAGAAATGCAAATCAAAACTACAATGAGGTATCACCTCACACCTGTTAGGATCGCCATCATCAGAAAATCTACAAACAACAAATTCTGGGGAGGGTTTGGACAAAAGGAGCCCTCTTCCACTACTGGTGGGAATGTAAATTGATACCGTCACTATGGAGAACACTATGGAGTTTCCTTTAAAAAACTAGAAATAGAATTAACATCTGATCCAGCAATCCCACTTCTGGGCATATACCCAGAGAAAACCACAAATCAAAAAGGCACATTCACCACAATGTTCATTGCAGCACTATTTAAAATAGCCAGGTAATGGAAGCAACCTAAATGCCCACAGACAGATGAATGGATAAAGATGGGGTACATATATAAAATGGAATATTACTCGGCCATAAAAAGGAATGAAACTGGGTCATTTGTAGAGACATCGATGGATCTAGAGACTGTCATATAGAATGAAGTAAGTCAGAAAGAGGAAATCAAATATTGTATATTAATGCATATATGTGGAACCTAAAAGATGGTACAGATGAACTGGTTTGCAGGGAAGAAATAGAGACACAGAGGTAGAGAACAAACGTATGGACACCAAGTGTGGGAAGCCATGGGGTGGTGGTGGTGGGATGAGTTGGGAGATTGGGATTGACCTGTATACATGTATAGGCATAAAATACATAACTGATAATAACCTGCTGTATAAAAAAGTAAATAAAATTAAATTTCAAAATTTAAAAAAATAAAATTAAAAAATAAAACAGAAAAAAGTTCTTCCCTTCACACACGTATTTATAGGAATGAATTATTTCCATGCTTATATCCATAAATACATAAAAGAGGAATAAAATCTAACTTGAACCATAAACGAAAAAAAACCTGAACCCACCAGTTATACAGAGGAAAACCCTATCAGGGCACTTGCTCCAGCGGTAAACAATTCTGAAATTGGTCAGAGGTGTGGAATCATCTCCCATCCAGCTAGCACCCACCCCCCACGCATTGAGCGTCCTCATTGCAAAGCTGGGAGACCGTGCCGAGGCATCTCTGAATTAAGGTCAGCTGAGCCCCAGGCCAGCTGCTGCTGAACTGTTCCCACCCTTCCCAGGTAAAACACCTGAATATGTACAAGGGCTTGAAAGCCTAGAGGAAGGGCCGTGGAGCCACACTAGCGACAGCACGCAGGCCAACTTGGTGCCTGCAGGCCAGCCAGGGTGGTCCTGGCCCCGGGTACTCTTCCGGAAGCTTTCCATTGTCCTGCCTGTGATACCCCTCCTGTCCCGGCCCCCACTGCTTTTTTCCTTCCTCACCTCTGTCCGGAGAGAAATTCCAGCGGAAGGTATGGGTGACACATCCTCTTCTTTACAGGTGGCAGCCTGGCAACTCCTGCAGAAAGGCCAGCAGTGCCCCACTCACACCGGGCCACCAACAAAGCTGTGGCCCCTCATTCCCTCCCACCAGCTCAGCCCCGAGACTGCTGACGGGGCAGAGAATATGGAGTCAGGCACAGCTTCAGGGGCTATTGCTGCCTGGAGCGCTGTTTATATTGACCTCAACCAGGCACACCTGTGGAGGGCCGGCCGGCAGGGTAAGGCTGCCCACGTCAGCTAATCCACAACCCTCAGGGAATCACATTGTTGAAAATGGACCTCGCTAAGGCAGAATAGAAGCCAAGGAAAATAAGGACACAATGCCATTTGCAGCACCGTAGATGAGTCTAGAGGTAATCACGTGACTTGTAGTAAGTCAGAAAGTGAAAGACACATATCATATCATATCACTTATAGGTGTTACCTAAAAATGGATACCAGGGCAGATATTTCCACGGAGAAGGGCAATCACAGATTCATTAAACAAACTTATGGTTCACCAATGGAAAGGAGTGAGGATTGGTTTCATTACGATATCGGGGTTAACAGACATATACAAACACAGGTGACATATATAATCACCAAACACCTACGGAATACCAAGAGAAGACTACTCAACATTCTGTCATAACGTCCCTGGGAAAAGGATCCCAGGAAGAACAGACATCTGTATATGTGTAAAAGAACCACATCTTCGACACCTACAATAAGCCAAACATTGTAATCAAACTTGCTGTAATAAAAAATAAAAATTTAAATTAAAAATACGAACAAGAAGTAGGGAGACAAACTTGAGGGGCTTTCTCCTGGCACATTCCATTCTAAATTCCAATCTAGAACACGACTTCCATTGAGGCTCTGCTGCCCTAGTAACCAGATTTGGTAAGGGAGAACTGCTGCCACCTTGTGGCCGTTTCACACAACAGCAGCTTTAATCCCAGCGCTAATGGTCAGTTGATATTCAAAATCATTGCAGGCCTGTAAATGACACCTGCCCTGAAAACAAATCCTGGGGTCACTTATCGACCAAAAAATTCAAAGGACGTCCATATTTCAAAACGACCGTTTCAAAAGGCATATTTTATGCACCTTAGTGTTCTGCTTCTTTGTCTTTCTTTCTTTTTTGGTTAAAAAGACGGGAATGGAAAAAGGCATCCCTCAGACTGGGCGAAAATCGTTGCAAACGAATCAATGGACAAAGGTTTAATCTCCAATATATATAAACAGCTCATGCAGCTTAATTTTAAAAAAACAAACAAACCAATACAAAAATGGGCAGAAGTTCTAAAGAGACGTTTCTTCAAAGAAGACACAGGGATTGCCAAGACGCACATGAAAAGCTGCTCAAGAGCACTAATTATTAGAGAAATGCAAATCAAAACTACAATGAGGTATCACCTCACACCTGTTAGGATCGCCATCATCAGAAAATCTACAAACAACAAATTCTGGGGAGGGTGTGGACAAAAGGAGCCCTCTTCCACTATTGGTGGGAATGTAAATTGATACCGTCACTATGGAGTACAGTATGGAGTTTCCTTTAAAAAAACTAGAAATAGAATTACCATCCGATCCAGCAATCCTACTTCTGGGCATATACCCAGAGAAAACCATAAATCAAAAAGGCACATTCACCACAATGTTCATTGCAGCACTATTTAAAATAGCCAGGTAATGGAAGCAACCTAAATGCCCACAGACAGATGAATGGATAAAGATGGGGTACATATATAAAATGGAATATTACTCGGCCATAAAAAGGAATGAAACTGGGTCATTTGTAGAGACATCGATGGATCTAGAGACTGTCATACAGAATGAAGTAAGTCAGAAAGAGGAAATCAAATATTGTATATTAATGCATATATGTGGAACCTAAAAGATGGTACAGATGAACTGGTTTGCAGGGAAGAAATAGAGACACAGAGGTAGAGAACAAACGTATGGACACCAAGTGTGGGAAGCCATGGGGTGGTGGTGGTGGGATGAGTTGGGAGATTGGGATTGACCTGTATACATGTATATGCATAAAATACATAACTGATAATAACCTGCTGTATAAAAAAGTAAATAAAATTAAATTTCAAAATTTTGAAAAATAAAATTTAAAAATAAAACACAAAAAATTATTCCCTTCACACATGTATTTATAGGAATGAATTATTTCCATGCTTATATCTATAAATACATAAAAGAGGAATAAAATCTAACTTGAACCATAAACGAAAAAAAACCTGAACCCACCAGTTATACAGAGGAAAACCCTATCAGGGCACTTGCTCCAGCGGTAAACAATTCTGAAATTGGTCAGAGGTGTGGAATCATCTCCCATCCAGCTAGCACCCACCCCCCACGCATTGAGCGTCCTCATTGCAAAGCTGGGAGACCGTGCCGAGGCATCTCTGAATTAAGGTGAGCTGAGCCCCAGGCCAGCTGCTGCTGAACTGTTCCCACCCTTCCCAGGTAAAACACCTGAATATGTACAAGGGCTTGAAAGCCTAGAGGAAGGGCCGTGGAGCCACACTAGCGACAGCACGCAGGCCAACTTGGTGCCTGCAGGCCAGCCAGGGTGGTCCTGGCCCCGGGTACTCTTCCGGAAGCTTTCCATTGTCCTGCCTGTGATACCCCTCCTGTCCCGGCCCCCACTGCTTTTTTCCTTCCTCACCTCTGTCCGGAGAGAAATTCCAGCGGAAGGTATGGGTGACACATCCTCTTCTTTACAGGTGGCAGCCTGGCAACTCCTGCAGAAAGGCCAGCAGTGCCCCACTCACACCGGGCCACCAACAAAGCTGTGGCCCCTCATTCCCTCCCACCAGCGCAGCCCCGAGACTGCTGACGGGGCAGAGAATATGGAGTCAGGCACAGCTTCAGGGGCTATTGCTGCCTGGAGCGCTGTTTATATTGACCTCAACCAGGCACACCTGTGGAGGGCCGGCCGGCAGGGTAAGGCTGCCCAGGTCAGCTAATCCACAACCCTCAGGGAATCACATTGTTGAAAATGGACCTCGCTAAGGCAGAATAGAAGCCAAGGAAAATAAGGACACAATGCCATTTGCAGCACCGTAGAGGAGTCTAGAGGTAATCACGTGACTTGTAGTAAGTCAGAAAGTGAAAGACACATATCATATCATATCACTTATAGGTGTTACCTAAAAATGGATACCAGGGCAGATATTTCCACGGAGAAGGGCAATCACAGATTCATTAAACACACTTATGGTTCACCAAAGGAAAGGTGTGAGGATTGGTTTCATTACGATATCGGGGTTAACAGACATATACAAACACAGGTGACATATATAATCACCAAAGACCTACGGAATACCAAGAGAAGACTACTCAACATTCTGTCATAACGTCCCTGGGAAAAGGATCCCAGGAAGAACAGACATCTGTATATGTGTAAAAGAACCACATCTTCGACACCTACAATAAGCCAAACATTGTAATCAAACTTGCTGTAATAAAAAATAAAAATTTAAATTAAAAATACGAACAAGAAGTAGGGAGACAAACTTGAGGGGCTTTCTCCTGGCACATTCCATTCTAAATTCCAATCTAGAACACGACTTCCATTGAGGCTCTGCTGCCCTAGTAACCAGATTTGGTAAGGGAGAACTGCTGCCACCTTGAGGCCGTTTCACACAACAGCAGCTTTAATCCCAGCTCTAATGGTCAGTTGATATTCAAAATCATTGCAGGCCTGTAAATGACACCTGCCCTGAAAACAAATCCTGGGGTCACATATCGACCAAAAAATTCAAAGGACGTCCATATTTCAAAACGACCGTTTCAAAAGGCATATTTTATGCACCTCAGTGTTCTGCTTCTTTGTCTTTCTTTCTTTTTTGGTTAAAAAGACGGGAATGGAAAAAGGCATCCCTCAGACTGGGCGAAAATCGTTGCAAACGAATCAATGGACAAAGGTTTAATCTCCAATATATATAAACAGCTCATGCAGCTTAATTTTAAAAAAACAAACAACCCAATACAAAAATGGGCAGAAGTTCTAAAGAGACGTTTCTTCAAAGAAGACTCAGAGATGGCCAAGACGCACATGAAAAGCTGCTCAAGAGCACTAATTATTAGAGAAATGCAAATCAAAACTACAATGAGGTATCACCTCACACCTGTTAGGATCGCCATCATCAGAAAATCTACAAACAACAAATTCTGGGGAGGGTTTGGACAAAAGGAGCCCTCTTCCACTACTGGTGGGAATGTAAATTGATACCGTCACTATGGAGAACACTATGGAGTTTCCTTTAAAAAACTAGAAATAGAATTAACATCTGATCCAGCAATCCCACTTCTGGGCATATACCCAGAGAAAACCACAAATCAAAAAGGCACATTCACCACAATGTTCATTGCAGCACTATTTAAAATAGCCAGGTAATGGAAGCAACCTAAATGCCCACAGACAGATGAATGGATAAAGATGGGGTACATATATAAAATGGAATATTACTCGGCCATAAAAAGGAATGAAACTGGGTCATTTGTAGAGACATCGATGGATCTAGAGACTGTCATATAGAATGAAGTAAGTCAGAAAGAGGAAATCAAATATTGTATATTAATGCATATATGTGGAACCTAAAAGATGGTACAGATGAACTGGTTTGCAGGGAAGAAATAGAGACACAGAGGTAGAGAACAAACGTATGGACACCAAGTGTGGGAAGCCATGGGGTGGTGGTGGTGGGATGAGTTGGGAGATTGGGATTGACCTGTATACATGTATAGGCATAAAATACATAACTGATAATAACCTGCTGTATAAAAAAGTAAATAAAATTAAATTTCAAAATTTAAAAAAATAAAATTAAAAAATAAAACAGAAAAAAGTTCTTCCCTTCACACACGTATTTATAGGAATGAATTATTTCCATGCTTATATCCATAAATACATAAAAGAGGAATAAAATCTAACTTGAACCATAAACGAAAAAAAACCTGAACCCACCAGTTATACAGAGGAAAACCCTATCAGGGCACTTGCTCCAGCGGTAAACAATTCTGAAATTGGTCAGAGGTGTGGAATCATCTCCCATCCAGCTAGCACCCACCCCCCACGCATTGAGCGTCCTCATTGCAAAGCTGGGAGACCGTGCCGAGGCATCTCTGAATTAAGGTGAGCTGAGCCCCAGGCCAGCTGCTGCTGAACTGTTCCCACCCTTCCCAGGTAAAACACCTGAATATGTACAAGGGCTTGAAAGCCTAGAGGAAGGGCCGTGGAGCCACACTAGCGACAGCACGCAGGCCAACTTGGTGCCTGCAGGCCAGCCAGGGTGGTCCTGGCCCCGGGTACTCTTCCGGAAGCTTTCCATTGTCCTGCCTGTGATACCCCTCCTGTCCCGGCCCCCACTGCTTTTTTCCTTCCTCACCTCTGTCCGGAGAGAAATTCCAGCGGAAGGTATGGGTGACACATCCTCTTCTTTACAGGTGGCAGCCTGGCAACTCCTGCAGAAAGGCCAGCAGTGCCCCACTCACACCGGGCCACCAACAAAGCTGTGGCCCCTCATTCCCTCCCACCAGCTCAGCCCCGAGACTGCTGACGGGGCAGAGAATATGGAGTCAGGCACAGCTTCAGGGGCTATTGCTGCCTGGAGCGCTGTTTATATTGACCTCAACCAGGCACACCTGTGGAGGGCCGGCCGGCAGGGTAAGGCTGCCCACGTCAGCTAATCCACAACCCTCAGGGAATCACATTGTTGAAAATGGACCTCGCTAAGGCAGAATAGAAGCCAAGGAAAATAAGGACACAATGCCATTTGCAGCACCGTAGATGAGTCTAGAGGTAATCACGTGACTTGTAGTAAGTCAGAAAGTGAAAGACACATATCATATCATATCACTTATAGGTGTTACCTAAAAATGGATACCAGGGCAGATATTTCCACGGAGAAGGGCAATCACAGATTCATTAAACAAACTTATGGTTCACCAATGGAAAGGAGTGAGGATTGGTTTCATTACGATATCGGGGTTAACAGACATATACAAACACAGGTGACATATATAATCACCAAAGACCTACGGAATACCAAGAGAAGACTACTCAACATTCTGTCATAACGTCCCTGGGAAAAGGATCCCAGGAAGAACAGACATCTGTATATGTGTAAAAGAACCACATCTTCGACACCTACAATAAGCCAAACATTGTAATCAAACTTGCTGTAATAAAAAATAAAAATTTAAATTAAAAATACGAACAAGAAGTAGGGAGACAAACTTGAGGGGCTTTCTCCTGGCACATTCCATTCTAAATTCCAATCTAGAACACGACTTCCATTGAGGCTCTGCTGCCCTAGTAACCAGATTTGGTAAGGGAGAACTGCTGCCACCTTGTGGCCGTTTCACACAACAGCAGCTTTAATCCCAGCGCTAATGGTCAGTTGATATTCAAAATCATTGCAGGCCTGTAAATGACACCTGCCCTGAAAACAAATCCTGGGGTCACTTATCGACCAAAAAATTCAAAGGACGTCCATATTTCAAAACGACCGTTTCAAAAGGCATATTTTATGCACCTTAGTGTTCTGCTTCTTTGTCTTTCTTTCTTTTTTGGTTAAAAAGACGGGAATGGAAAAAGGCATCCCTCAGACTGGGCGAAAATCGTTGCAAACGAATCAATGGACAAAGGTTTAATCTCCAATATATATAAACAGCTCATGCAGCTTAATTTTAAAAAAACAAACAAACCAATACAAAAATGGGCAGAAGTTCTAAAGAGACGTTTCTTCAAAGAAGACACAGAGATGGCCAAGACGCACATGAAAAGCTGCTCAAGAGCACTAATTATTAGAGAAATGCAAATCAAAACTACAATGAGGTATCACCTCACACCTGTTAGGATCGCCATCATCAGAAAATCTACAAACAACAAATTCTGGGGAGGGTGTGGACAAAAGGAGCCCTCTTCCACTATTGGTGGGAATGTAAATTGATACCGTCACTATGGAGTACAGTATGGAGTTTCCTTTAAAAAAACTAGAAATAGAATTACCATCCGATCCAGCAATCCTACTTCTGGGCATATACCCAGAGAAAACCATAAATCAAAAAGGCACATTCACCACAATGTTCATTGCAGCACTATTTAAAATAGCCAGGTAATGGAAGCAACCTAAATGCCCACAGACAGATGAATGGATAAAGATGGGGTACATATATAAAATGGAATATTACTCGGCCATAAAAAGGAATGAAACTGGGTCATTTGTAGAGACATCGATGGATCTAGAGACTGTCATACAGAATGAAGTAAGTCAGAAAGAGGAAATCAAATATTGTATATTAATGCATATATGTGGAACCTAAAAGATGGTACAGATGAACTGGTTTGCAGGGAAGAAATAGAGACACAGAGGTAGAGAACAAACGTATGGACACCAAGTGTGGGAAGCCATGGGGTGGTGGTGGTGGGATGAGTTGGGAGATTGGGATTGACCTGTATACATGTATAGGCATAAAATACATAACTGATAATAACCTGCTGTATAAAAAAGTAAATAAAATTAAATTTCAAAATTTAAAAAAATAAAATTAAAAAATAAAACAGAAAAAAGTTCTTCCCTTCACACACGTATTTATAGGAATGAATTATTTCCATGCTTATATCCATAAATACATAAAAGAGGAATAAAATCTAACTTGAACCATAAACGAAAAAAAACCTGAACCCACCAGTTATACAGAGGAAAACCCTATCAGGGCACTTGCTCCAGCGGTAAA
The DNA here is from genome assembly GCF_964165515.1 of Mesoplodon bidens. Taxonomy (NCBI): domain Eukaryota; kingdom Metazoa; phylum Chordata; class Mammalia; order Artiodactyla; family Ziphiidae; genus Mesoplodon; species Mesoplodon bidens. The sequence continues at coordinate 685,605 of NW_027671923.1, forward strand.
CAATTCTGAAATTGGTCAGAGGTGTGGAATCATCTCCCATCCAGCTAGCACCCACCCCCCACGCATTGAGCGTCCTCATTGCAAAGCTGGGAGACCGTGCCGAGGCATCTCTGAATTAAGGTGAGCTGAGCCCCAGGCCAGCTGCTGCTGAACTGTTCCCACCCTTCCCAGGTAAAACACCTGAATATGTACAAGGGCTTGAAAGCCTAGAGGAAGGGCCGTGGAGCCACACTAGCGACAGCACGCAGGCCAACTTGGTGCCTGCAGGCCAGCCAGGGTGGTCCTGGCCCCGGGTACTCTTCCGGAAGCTTTCCATTGTCCTGCCTGTGATACCCCTCCTGTCCCGGCCCCCACTGCTTTTTTCCTTCCTCACCTCTGTCCGGAGAGAAATTCCAGCGGAAGGTATGGGTGACACATCCTCTTCTTTACAGGTGGCAGCCTGGCAACTCCTGCAGAAAGGCCAGCAGTGCCCCACTCACACCGGGCCACCAACAAAGCTGTGGCCCCTCATTCCCTCCCACCAGCTCAGCCCCGAGACTGCTGACGGGGCAGAGAATATGGAGTCAGGCACAGCTTCAGGGGCTATTGCTGCCTGGAGCGCTGTTTATATTGACGTCAACCAGGCACACCTGGGGAGGGCCGGCCGGCAGGGTAAGGCTGCCCAGGTCAGCTAATCCACAACCCTCAGGGAATCACATTGTTGAAAATGGACCTCGCTAAGGCAGAATAGAAGCCAAGGAAAATAAGGACACAATGCCATTTGCAGCACCGTAGAGGAGTCTAGAGGTAATCACGTGACTTGTAGTAAGTCAGAAAGTGAAAGACACATATCATATCATATCACTTATAGGTGTTACCTAAAAATGGATACCAGGGCAGATATTTCCACGGAGAAGGGCAATCACAGATTCATTAAACACACTTATGGTTCACCAAAGGAAAGGTGTGAGGATTGGTTTCATTACGATATCGGGGTTAACAGACATATACAAACACAGGTGACATATATAATCACCAAAGACCTACGGAATACCAAGAGAAGACTACTCAACATTCTGTCATAACGTCCCTGGGAAAAGGATCCCAGGAAGAACAGACATCTGTATATGTGTAAAAGAACCACATCTTCGACACCTACAATAAGCCAAACATTGTAATCAAACTTGCTGTAATAAAAAATAAAAATTTAAATTAAAAATACGAACAAGAAGTAGGGAGACAAACTTGAGGGGCTTTCTCCTGGCACATTCCATTCTAAATTCCAATCTAGAACACGACTTCCATTGAGGCTCTGCTGCCCTAGTAACCAGATTTGGTAAGGGAGAACTGCTGCCACCTTGTGGCCGTTTCACACAACAGCAGCTTTAATCCCAGCGCTAATGGTCAGTTGATATTCAAAATCATTGCAGGCCTGTAAATGACACCTGCCCTGAAAACAAATCCTGGGGTCACATATCGACCAAAAAATTCAAAGGACGTCCATATTTCAAAACGACCGTTTCAAAAGGCATATTTTATGCACCTTAGTGTTCTGCTTCTTTGTCTTTCTTTCTTTTTTGGTTAAAAAGACGGGAATGGAAAAAGGCATCCCTCAGACTGGGCGAAAATCGTTGCAAACGAATCAATGGACAAAGGTTTAATCTCCAATATATATAAACAGCTCATGCAGCTTAATATTACAAAAACAAACAACCCAATACAAAAATGGGCAGAAGTTCTAAAGAGACGTTTCTTCAAAGAAGACTCAGAGATGGCCAAGACGCACATGAAAAGCTGCTCAAGAGCACTAATTATTAGAGAAATGCAAATCAAAACTACAATGAGGTATCACCTCACACCTGTTAGGATCGCCATCATCAGAAAATCTACAAACAACAAATTCTGGGGAGGGTGTGGACTAAAGGAGCCCTCTTCCACTACTGGTGGGAATGTAAATTGATACCGTCACTATGGAGAACACTATGGAGTTTCCTTTAAAAAACTAGAAATAGAATTACCATCTGATCCAGCAATCCCACTGCTGGGCATATACCCAGAGAAAACAATAAATCAAAAAGGCACATTCACCACAATGTTCATTGCAGCACTATTTAAAATAGCCAGGTAATGGAAGCAACCTAAATGCCCACAGACAGATGAATGGATAAAGATGGGGTACATATATAAAATGGAATATTACTCGGCCATAAAAAGGAATGAAACTGGGTCATTTGTAGAGACATCGATGGATCTAGAGACTGTCATACAGAATGAAGTAAGTCAGAAAGAGGAAATCAAATATTGAATATTAATGCATATATGTGGAACCTAAAAGATGGTACAGATGAACTGGTTTGCAGGGAAGAAATAGAGACTCAGAGGTAGAGAACAAACGTATGGACACCAAGTGTGGGAAGCCATGGGGTGGTGGTGGTGGGATGAGTTGGGAGATTGGGATTGACCTGTATACATGTATATGCATAAAATACATAACTGATAATAACCTGCTGTATAAAAAAGTAAATAAAATTAAATTTCAAAATTTTGAAAAATAAAATTTAAAAATAAAACAGAAAAAAGTTCTTCCCTTCACACATGTATTTATAGGAATGAATTATTTCCATGCTTATATCTATAAATACATAAAAGAGGAATAAAATCTAACTTGAACCATAAACGAAAAAAAACCTGAACCCACCAGTTATACAGAGGAAAACCCTATCAGGGCACTTGCTCCAGCGGTAAACAATTCTGAAATTGGTCAGAGGTGTGGAATCATCTCCCATCCAGCTAGCACCCACCCCCCACGCATTGAGCGTCCTCATTGCAAAGCTGGGAGACCGTGCCGAGGCATCTCTGAATTAAGGTGAGCTGAGCCCCAGGCCAGCTGCTGCTAAACTGTTCCCACCCTTCCCAGGTAAAACACCTGAATATGTACAAGGGCTTGAAAGCCTAGAGCAAGGGCCGTGGAGCCACACTAGCGACAGCACGCAGGCCAACTTGGTGCCTGCAGGCCAGCCAGGGTGGTCCTGGCCCCGGGTACTCTTCCGGAAGCTTTCCATTGTCCTGCCTGTGATACCCCTCCTGTCCCGGCCCCCACTGCTTTTTTCCTTCCTCACCTCTGTCCGGAGAGAAATTCCAGCGGAAGGTATGGGTGACACATCCTCTTCTTTACAGGTGGCAGCCTGGCAACTCCTGCACAAAGGCCAGCAGTGCCCCACTCACACCGGGCCACCAACAAAGCTGTGGCCCCTCATTCCCTCCCACCAGCTCAGCCCCGAGACTGCTGACGGGGCAGAGAATATGGAGTCAGGCACAGCTTCAGGGGCTATTGCTGCCTGGAGCGCTGTTTATATTGACCTCAACCAGGCACACCTGGGGAGGGCCGGCCGGCAGGGTAAGGCTGCCCAGGTCAGCTAATCCACAACCCTCAGGGAATCACATTGTTGAAAATGGACCTCGCTAAGGCAGAATAGAAGCCAAGGAAAATAAGGACACAATGCCATTTGCAGCACCGTAGAGGAGTCTAGAGGTAATCACGTGACTTGTAGTAAGTCAGAAAGTGAAAGACACATATCATATCATATCACTTATAGGTGTTACCTAAAAATGGATACCAGGGCAGATATTTCCACGGAGAAGGGCAATCACAGATTCATTAAACACACTTATGGTTCACCAAAGGAAAGGTGTGAGGATTGGTTTCATTACGATATCGGGGTTAACAGACATATACAAACACAGGTGACATATATAATCACCAAAGACCTACGGAATACCAAGAGAAGACTACTCAACATTCTGTCATAACGTCCCTGGGAAAAGGATCCCAGGAAGAACAGACATCTGTATATGTGTAAAAGAACCACATCTTCGACACCTACAATAAGCCAAACATTGTAATCAAACTTGCTGTAATAAAAAATAAAAATTTAAATTAAAAATACGAACAAGAAGTAGGGAGACAAACTTGAGGGGCTTTCTCCTGGCACATTCCATTCTAAATTCCAATCTAGAACACGACTTCCATTGAGGCTCTGCTGCCCTAGTAACCAGATTTGGTAAGGGAGAACTGCTGCCACCTTGTGGCCGTTTCACACAACAGCAGCTTTAATCCCAGCGCTAATGGTCAGTTGATATTCAAAATCATTGCAGGCCTGTAAATGACACCTGCCCTGAAAACAAATCCTGGGGTCACATATCGACCAAAAAATTCAAAGGACGTCCATATTTCAAAACGACCGTTTCAAAAGGCATATTTTATGCACCTTAGTGTTCTGCTTCTTTGTCTTTCTTTCTTTTTTGGTTAAAAAGACGGGAATGGAAAAAGGCATCCCTCAGACTGGGCGAAAATCGTTGCAAACGAATCAATGGACAAAGGTTTAATCTCCAATATATATAAACAGCTCATGCAGATTAATATTACAAAAACAAACAACCCAATACAAAAATGGGCAGAAGTTCTAAAGAGACGTTTCTTCAAAGAAGACTCAGAGATGGCCAAGACGCACATGAAAAGCTGCTCAAGAGCACGAATTATTAGAGAAATGCAAATCAAAACTACAATGAGGTATCACCTCACACCTGTTAGGATCGCCATCATCAGAAAATCTACAAACAACAAATTCTGGGGAGGGTTTGGACAAAAGGAGCCCTCTTCCACTACTGGTGGGAATGTAAATTGATACCGTCACTATGGAGAACACTATGGAGTTTCCTTTAAAAAACTAGAAATAGAATTACCATCTGATCCAGCAATCCCACTGCTGGGCATATACCCAGAGAAAACCATAAATCAAAAAGGCACATTCACCACAATGTTCATTGCAGCACTATTTAAAATAGCCAGGTAATGGAAGCAACCTAAATGCCCACAGACAGATGAATGGATAAAGATGGGGTACATATATAAAATGGAATATTACTCGGCCATAAAAAGGAATGAAACTGGGTCATTTGTAGAGACATCGATGGATCTAGAGACTGTCATACAGAATGAAGTAAGTCAGAAAGAGGAAATCAAATATTGTATATTAATGCATATATGTGGAACCTAAAAGATGGTACAGATGAACTGGTTTGCAGGGAAGAAATAGAGACACAGAGGTAGAGAACAAACGTATGGACACCAAGTGTGGGAAGCCATGGGGTGGTGGTGGTGGGATGAGTTGGGAGATTGGGATTGACCTGTATACATGTATATGCATAAAATACATAACTGATAATAACCTGCTGTATAAAAAAGTAAATAAAATTAAATTTCAAAATTTTGAAAAATAAAATTTAAAAATAAAACAGAAAAAAGTTCTTCCCTTCACACATGTATTTATAGGAATGAATTATTTCCATGCTTATATCTATAAATACATAAAAGAGGAATAAAATCTAACTTGAACCATAAACGAAAAAAAACCTGAACCCACCAGTTATACAGAGGAAAACCCTATCAGGGCACTTGCTCCAGCAGTAAACAATTCTGAAATTGGTCAGAGGTGTGGAATCATCTCCCATCCAGCTAGCACCCACCCCCCACGCATTGAGCGTCCTCATTGCAAAGCTGGGAGACTGTGCCGAGGCATCTCTGAATTAAGGTGAGCTGAGCCCCAGGCCAGCTGCTGCTAAACTGTTCCCACCCTTCCCAGGTAAAACACCTGAATATGTACAAGGGCTTGAAAGCCTAGAGGAAGGGCCGTGGAGCCACACTAGCGACAGCACGCAGGCCAACTTGGTGCCTGCAGGCCAGCCAGGGTGGTCCTGGCCCCGGGTACTCTTCCGGAAGCTTTCCATTGTCCTGCCTGTGATACCCCTCCTGTCCCGGCCCCCACTGCTTTTTTCCTTCCTCACCTCTGTCCGGAGAGAAATTCCAGCGGAAGGTATGGGTGACACATCCTCTTCTTTACAGGTGGCAGCCTGGCAACTCCTGCAGAAAGGCCAGCAGTGCCCCACTCACACCGGGCCACCAACAAAGCTGTGGCCCCTCATTCCCTCCCACCAGCTCAGCCCCGAGACTGCTGACGGGGCAGAGAATATGGAGTCAGGCACAGCTTCAGGGGCTATTGCTGCCTGGAGCGCTGTTTATATTGACCTCAACCAGGCACACCTGGGGAGGGCCGGCCGGCAGGGTACGGCTGCCCAGGTCAGCTAATCCACAACCCTCAGGGAATCACATTGTTGAAAATGGACCTCGCTAAGGCAGAATAGAAGCCAAGGAAAATAAGGACACAATGCCATTTGCAGCACCGTAGAGGAGTCTAGAGGTAATCACGTGACTTGTAGTAAGTCAGAAAGTGAAAGACACATATCATATCATATCACTTATAGGTGTTACCTAAAAATGGATACCAGGGCAGATATTTCCACGGAGAAGGGCAATCACAGATTCATTAAACACACTTATGGTTCACCAAAGGAAAGGTGTGAGGATTGGTTTCATTACGATATCGGGGTTAACAGACATATACAAACACAGGTGACATATATAATCACCAAAGACCTACGGAATACCAAGAGAAGACTACTCAACATTCTGTCATAACGTCCCTGGGAAAAGGATCCCAGGAAGAACAGACATCTGTATATGTGTAAAAGAACCACATCTTCGACACCTACAATAAGCCAAACATTGTAATCAAACTTGCTGTAATAAAAAATAAAAATTTAAATTAAAAATACGAACAAGAAGTAGGGAGACAAACTTGAGGGGCTTTCTCCTGGCACATTCCATTCTAAATTCCAATCTAGAACACGACTTCCATTGAGGCTCTGCTGCCCTAGTAACCAGATTTGGTAAGGGAGAACTGCTGCCACCTTGTGGCCGTTTCACACAACAGCAGCTTTAATCCCAGCGCTAATGGTCAGTTGATATTCAAAATCATTGCAGGCCTGTAAATGACACCTGCCCTGAAAACAAATCCTGGGGTCACATATCGACCAAAAAATTCAAAGGACGTCCATATTTCAAAACGACCGTTTCAAAAGGCATATTTTATGCACCTTAGTGTTCTGCTTCTTTGTCTTTCTTTCTTTTTTGGTTAAAAAGACGGGAATGGAAAAAGGCATCCCTCAGACTGGGCGAAAATCGTTGCAAACGAATCAATGGACAAAGGTTTAATCTCCAATATATATAAACAGCTCATGCAGCTTAATTTTAAAAAAACAAACAACCCAATACAAAAATGGGCAGAAGTTCTAAAGAGACGTTTCTTCAAAGAAGACACAGAGATGGCCAAGACGCACATGAAAAGCTGCTCAAGAGCACTAATTATTAGAGAAATGCAAATCAAAACTACAATGAGGTATCACCTCACACCTGTTAGGATCGCCATCATCATAAAATCTACAAAAAACAAATTCTGGGGAGGGTGTGGACAAAACGAGCCCTCTTCCACTATTGGTGGGAATGTAAATTGATACCGTCACTATGGAGAACAGTATGGAGGTTCCTTTAAAAAACTAGAAATAGAATTACCATCCGATCCAGCAATCCCACTTCTGGGCATATACCCAGAGAAAACCATAAATCAAAAAGGCACATTCACCACAATGTTCATTGCAGCACTATTTAAAATAGCCAGGTAATGGAAGCAACCTAAATGCCCACAGACAGATGAATGGATAAAGATGGGGTACATATATAAAATGGAATATTACTCGGCCATAAAAAAGAATGAAACTGGGTCATTTGTAGAGACATCGATGGATCTAGAGACTGTCATATAGAATGAAGTAAGTCAGAAAGAGGAAAACAAATATTGTATATTAATGCATATATGTGGAACCTAAAAGATGGTACAGATGAACTGGTTTGCAGGGAATAAATAGAGACACAGAGGTAGAGAACAAACGTATGGACACCAAGTGTGGGAAGCCATGGGGTGGTGGTGGTGGGATGAGTTGGGAGATTGGGATTGACCTGTATACATGTATAGGCATAAAATACATAACTGATAATAACCTGCTGTATAAAAAAGTAAATAAAATTTAATTTCAAAATTTTAAAAAATAAAATTTAAAAATAAAACAGAAAAAAGTTCTTCCCTTCACACACGTATTTATAGGAATGAATTATTTCCATGCTTATATCTATAAATACATAAAAGAGGAATAAAATCTAACTTGAACCATAAACGAAAAAATACCTGAACCCACCAGTTATACAGAGGAAAACCCTATCAGGGCAATTGCTCCAGCGGTAAACAATTCTGAAATTGGTCAGAGGTGTGGAATCATCTCCCATCCAGCTAGCACCCACCCCCCACGCATTGAGCGTCCTCATTGCAAAGCTGGGAGACCATGCCGAGGCATCTCTGAATTAAGGTGAGCTGAGCCCCAGGCCAGCTGCTGCTGAACTGTTCCCACCCTTCCCAGGTAAAACACCTGAATATGTACAAGGGCTTGAAAGCCTAGAGCAAGGGCCGTGGAGCCACACTAGCGACAGCACGCAGGCCAACTTGGTGCCTGCAGGCCAGCCAGGGTGGTCCTGGCCCCGGGTACTCTTCCGGAAGCTTTCCATTGTCCTGCCTGTGATACCCCTCCTGTCCCGGCCCCCACTGCTTTTTTCCTTCCTCACCTCTGTCCGGAGAGAAATTCCAGCGGAAGGTATGGGTGACACATCCTCTTCTTTACAGGTGGCAGCCTGGCAACTCCTGCAGAAAGGCCAGCAGTGCCCCACTCACACAGGGCCACCAACAAAGCTGTGGCCCCTCATTCCCTCCCACCAGCTCAGCCCCGAGACTGCTGACGGGGCAGAGAATATGGAGTCAGGCACAGCTTCAGGGGCTATTGCTGCCTGGAGCGCTGTTTATATTGACCTCAACCAGGCACACCTGGGGAGGGCCGGCCGGCAGGGTAAGGCTGCCCAGGTCAGCTAATCCACAACCCTCAGGGAATCACATTGTTGAAAATGGACCTCGCTAAGGCAGAATAGAAGCCAAGGAAAATAAGGACACAATGCCATTTGCAGCACCGTAGATGAGCCTAGAGGTAATCACGTGACTTGTAGTTAGTCAGAAAGTGAAAGACACATATCATATCATATCACTTATAGGTGTTACCTAAAAATGGATACCAGGGCAGATATTTCCACGGAGAAGGGCAATCACAGATTCATTAAACACACTTATGGTTCACCAAAGAAAAGGTGTGAGGATTGGTTTCATTACGATATCGGGGTTAACAGACATATACAAACACAGGTGACATATATAATCACCAAAGACCTACGGAATACCAAGAGAAGACTACTCAACATTCTGTCATAACGTCCCTGGGAAAAGGATCCCAGGAAGAACAGACATCTCTATATGCGTAAAAGAACCACATCTCCGACACCTACAATAAGCCAAACATTGTAATCAAACTTGCTGTAATAAAAAATAAAAATTTAAATTAAAAATATGAACAAGAAGTAGGGAGACAAACTTGAGGGGCTTTCTCCTGGCACATTCCATTCTAAATTCCAATCTAGAACACGACTTCCATTGAGGCTCTGCTGCCCTAGTAACCAGATTTGGTAAGGGAGAACTGCTGCCACCTTGTGGCCGTTTCACACAACAGCAGCTTTAATCCCAGCGCTAATGGTCAGTTGATATTCAAAATCATTGCAGGCCTGTAAATGACACCTGCCCTGAAAACAAATCCTGGGGTCACATATCGACCAAAAAATTCAAAGGACGTCCATATTTCAAAACGACCGTTTCAAAAGGCATATTTTATGCACCTTAGTGTTCTGCTTCTTTGTCTTTCTTTCTTTTTTGGTTAAAAAGACGGGAATGGAAAAAGGCATCCCTCAGACTGGGCGAAAATCGTTGCAAACGAATCAATGGACAAAGGTTTAATCTCCAATATATATAAACAGCTCATGCAGCTTAATTTTAAAAAAACAAACAACCCAATACAAAAATGGGCAGAAGTTCTAAAGAGACGTTTCTTCAAAGAAGACACAGAGATGGCCAAGACGCACATGAAAAGCTGCTCAAGAGCACTAATGATTAGAGAAATGCAAATCAAAACTACAATGAGGTATCACCTCACACCTGTTAGGATCGCCATCATCAGAAAATCTTCAAAAAACAAATTCTGGGGAGGGTGTGGACAAAAGGAGCCCTCTTCCACTATTGGTGGGAATGTAAATTGATACCGTCACTATGGAGAACAGTATGGAGGTTCCTTTAAAAAAACTAGAAATAGAATTACCATCCGATCCAGCAATCCCACTTCTGGGCATATACCCAGAGAAAACCATAAATCAAAAAGGCACATTCACCACAATGTTCATTGCAGCACTATTTAAAATAGCCAGGTAATGGAAGCAACCTAAATGCCCACAGACAGATGAATGGATAAAGATGGGGTACATATATAAAATGGAATATTACTCGGCCATAAAAAGGAATGAAACTGGGTCATTTGTAGAGACATCGATGGATCTAGAGACTGTCATACAGAATGAAGTAAGTCAGAAAGAGGAAATCAAATATTGTATATTAATGCATATATGTGGAACCTAAAAGATGGTACAGATGAACTGGTTTGCAGGGAAGAAATAGAGACACAGAGGTAGAGAACAAACGTATGGACACCAAGTGTGGGAAGCCATGGGGTGGTGGTGGTGGGATGAGTTGGGAGATTGGGATTGACCTGTATACATGTATAGGCATAAAATACATAACTGATAATAACCTGCTGTATAAAAAAGTAAATAAAATTAAATTTCAAAATTTAAAAAAATAAAATTAAAAAATAAAACAGAAAAAAGTTCTTCCCTTCACACACGTATTTATAGGAATGAATTATTTCCATGCTTATATCCATAAATACATAAAAGAGGAATAAAATCTAACTTGAACCATAAACGAAAAAAAACCTGAACCCACCAGTTATACAGAGGAAAACCCTATCAGGGCACTTGCTCCAGCGGTAAACAATTCTGAAATTGGTCAGAGGTGTGGAATCATCTCCCATCCAGCTAGCACCCACCCCCCACGCATTGAGCGTCCTCATTGCAAAGCTGGGAGACCGTGCCGAGGCATCTCTGAATTAAGGTGAGCTGAGCCCCAGGCCAGCTGCTGCTGAACTGTTCCCACCCTTCCCAGGTAAAACACCTGAATATGTACAAGGGCTTGAAAGCCTAGAGGAAGGGCCGTGGAGCCACACTAGCGACAGCACGCAGGCCAACTTGGTGCCTGCAGGCCAGCCAGGGTGGTCCTGGCCCCGGGTACTCTTCCGGAAGCTTTCCATTGTCCTGCCTGTGATACCCCTCCTGTCCCGGCCCCCACTGCTTTTTTCCTTCCTCACCTCTGTCCGGAGAGAAATTCCAGCGGAAGGTATGGGTGACACATCCTCTTCTTTACAGGTGGCAGCCTGGCAACTCCTGCAGAAAGGCCAGCAGTGCCCCACTCACACCGGGCCACCAACAAAGCTGTGGCCCCTCATTCCCTCCCACCAGCTCAGCCCCGAGACTGCTGACGGGGCAGAGAATATGGAGTCAGGCACAGCTTCAGGGGCTATTGCTGCCTGGAGCGCTGTTTATATTGACCTCAACCAGGCACACCTGGGGAGGGCCGGCCGGCAGGGTAAGGCTGCCCAGGTCAGCTAATCCACAACCCTCAGGGAATCACATTGTTGAAAATGGACCTCGCTAAGGCAGAATAGAAGCCAAGGAAAATAAGGACACAATGCCATTTGCAGCACCGTAGAGGAGTCTAGAGGTAATCACGTGACTTGTAGTAAGTCAGAAAGTGAAAGACACATATCATATCATATCACTTATAGGTGTTACCTAAAAATGGATACCAGGGCAGATATTTCCACGGAGAAGGGCAATCACAGATTCATTAAACACACTTATGGTTCACCAAAGGAAAGGTGTGAGGATTGGTTTCATTACGATATCGGGGTTAACAGACATATACAAACACAGGTGACATATATAATCACCAAAGACCTACGGAATACCAAGAGAAGACTACTCAACATTCTGTCATAACGTCCCTGGGAAAAGGATCCCAGGAAGAACAGACATCTGTATATGTGTAAAAGAACCACATCTTCGACACCTACAATAAGCCAAACATTGTAATCAAACTTGCTGTAATAAAAAATAAAAATTTAAATTAAAAATACGAACAAGAAGTAGGGAGACAAACTTGAGGGGCTTTCTCCTGGCACATTCCATTCTAAATTCCAATCTAGAACACGACTTCCATTGAGGCTCTGCTGCCCTAGTAACCAGATTTGGTAAGGGAGAACTGCTGCCACCTTGTGGCCGTTTCACACAACAGCAGCTTTAATCCCAGCTCTAATGGTCAGTTGATATTCAAAATCATTGCAGGCCTGTAAATGACACCTGCCCTGAAAACAAATCCTGGGGTCACATATCGACCAAAAAATTCAAAGGACGTCCATATTTCAAAACGACCGTTTCAAAAGGCATATTTTATGCACCTCAGTGTTCTGCTTCTTTGTCTTTCTTTCTTTTTTGGTTAAAAAGACGGGAATGGAAAAAGGCATCCCTCAGACTGGGCGAAAATCGTTGCAAACGAATCAATGGACAAAGGTTTAATCTCCAATATATATAAACAGCTCATGCAGCTTAATTTTAAAAAAACAAACAACCCAATACAAAAATGGGCAGAAGTTCTAAAGAGACGTTTCTTCAAAGAAGACTCAGAGATGGCCAAGACGCACATGAAAAGCTGCTCAAGAGCACTAATTATTAGAGAAATGCAAATCAAAACTACAATGAGGTATCACCTCACACCTGTTAGGATCGCCATCATCAGAAAATCTACAAACAACAAATTCTGGGGAGGGTTTGGACAAAAGGAGCCCTCTTCCACTACTGGTGGGAATGTAAATTGATACCGTCACTATGGAGAACACTATGGAGTTTCCTTTAAAAAACTAGAAATAGAATTAACATCTGATCCAGCAATCCCACTTCTGGGCATATACCCAGAGAAAACCACAAATCAAAAAGGCACATTCACCACAATGTTCATTGCAGCACTATTTAAAATAGCCAGGTAATGGAAGCAACCTAAATGCCCACAGACAGATGAATGGATAAAGATGGGGTACATATATAAAATGGAATATTACTCGGCCATAAAAAGGAATGAAACTGGGTCATTTGTAGAGACATCGATGGATCTAGAGACTGTCATATAGAATGAAGTAAGTCAGAAAGAGGAAATCAAATATTGTATATTAATGCATATATGTGGAACCTAAAAGATGGTACAGATGAACTGGTTTGCAGGGAAGAAATAGAGACACAGAGGTAGAGAACAAACGTATGGACACCAAGTGTGGGAAGCCATGGGGTGGTGGTGGTGGGATGAGTTGGGAGATTGGGATTGACCTGTATACATGTATAGGCATAAAATACATAACTGATAATAACCTGCTGTATAAAAAAGTAAATAAAATTAAATTTCAAAATTTTGAAAAATAAAATTAAAAAATAAAACAGAAAAAAGTTCTTCCCTTCACACACGTATTTATAGGAATGAATTATTTCCATGCTTATATCCATAAATACATAAAAGAGGAATAAAATCTAACTTGAACCATAAACGAAAAAAAACCTGAACCCACCAGTTATACAGAGGAAAACCCTATCAGGGCACTTGCTCCAGCGGTAAACAATTCTGAAATTGGTCAGAGGTGTGGAATCATCTCCCATCCAGCTAGCACCCACCCCCCACGCATTGAGCGTCCTCATTGCAAAGCTGGGAGACCGTGCCGAGGCATCTCTGAATTAAGGTGAGCTGAGCCCCAGGCCAGCTGCTGCTGAACTGTTCCCACCCTTCCCAGGTAAAACACCTGAATATGTACAAGGGCTTGAAAGCCTAGAGGAAGGGCCGTGGAGCCACACTAGCGACAGCACGCAGGCCAACTTGGTGCCTGCAGGCCAGCCAGGGTGGTCCTGGCCCCGGGTACTCTTCCGGAAGCTTTCCATTGTCCTGCCTGTGATACCCCTCCTGTCCCGGCCCCCACTGCTTTTTTCCTTCCTCACCTCTGTCCGGAGAGAAATTCCAGCGGAAGGTATGGGTGACACATCCTCTTCTTTACAGGTGGCAGCCTGGCAACTCCTGCAGAAAGGCCAGCAGTGCCCCACTCACACCGGGCCACCAACAAAGCTGTGGCCCCTCATTCCCTCCCACCAGCTCAGCCCCGAGACTGCTGACGGGGCAGAGAATATGGAGTCAGGCACAGCTTCAGGGGCTATTGCTGCCTGGAGCGCTGTTTATATTGACCTCAACCAGGCACACCTGTGGAGGGCCGGCCGGCAGGGTAAGGCTGCCCACGTCAGCTAATCCACAACCCTCAGGGAATCACATTGTTGAAAATGGACCTCGCTAAGGCAGAATAGAAGCCAAGGAAAATAAGGACACAATGCCATTTGCAGCACCGTAGATGAGTCTAGAGGTAATCACGTGACTTGTAGTAAGTCAGAAAGTGAAAGACACATATCATATCATATCACTTATAGGTGTTACCTAAAAATGGATACCAGGGCAGATATTTCCACGGAGAAGGGCAATCACAGATTCATTAAACAAACTTATGGTTCACCAATGGAAAGGAGTGAGGATTGGTTTCATTACGATATCGGGGTTAACAGACATATACAAACACAGGTGACATATATAATCACCAAACACCTACGGAATACCAAGAGAAGACTACTCAACATTCTGTCATAACGTCCCTGGGAAAAGGATCCCAGGAAGAACAGACATCTGTATATGTGTAAAAGAACCACATCTTCGACACCTACAATAAGCCAAACATTGTAATCAAACTTGCTGTAATAAAAAATAAAAATTTAAATTAAAAATACGAACAAGAAGTAGGGAGACAAACTTGAGGGGCTTTCTCCTGGCACATTCCATTCTAAATTCCAATCTAGAACACGACTTCCATTGAGGCTCTGCTGCCCTAGTAACCAGATTTGGTAAGGGAGAACTGCTGCCACCTTGTGGCCGTTTCACACAACAGCAGCTTTAATCCCAGCGCTAATGGTCAGTTGATATTCAAAATCATTGCAGGCCTGTAAATGACACCTGCCCTGAAAACAAATCCTGGGGTCACTTATCGACCAAAAAATTCAAAGGACGTCCATATTTCAAAACGACCGTTTCAAAAGGCATATTTTATGCACCTTAGTGTTCTGCTTCTTTGTCTTTCTTTCTTTTTTGGTTAAAAAGACGGGAATGGAAAAAGGCATCCCTCAGACTGGGCGAAAATCGTTGCAAACGAATCAATGGACAAAGGTTTAATCTCCAATATATATAAACAGCTCATGCAGCTTAATTTTAAAAAAACAAACAAACCAATACAAAAATGGGCAGAAGTTCTAAAGAGACGTTTCTTCAAAGAAGACACAGAGATGGCCAAGACGCACATGAAAAGCTGCTCAAGAGCACTAATTATTAGAGAAATGCAAATCAAAACTACAATGAGGTATCACCTCACACCTGTTAGGATCGCCATCATCAGAAAATCTACAAACAACAAATTCTGGGGAGGGTGTGGACAAAAGGAGCCCTCTTCCACTATTGGTGGGAATGTAAATTGATACCGTCACTATGGAGTACAGTATGGAGTTTCCTTTAAAAAAACTAGAAATAGAATTACCATCCGATCCAGCAATCCTACTTCTGGGCATATACCCAGAGAAAACCATAAATCAAAAAGGCACATTCACCACAATGTTCATTGCAGCACTATTTAAAATAGCCAGGTAATGGAAGCAACCTAAATGCCCACAGACAGATGAATGGATAAAGATGGGGTACATATATAAAATGGAATATTACTCGGCCATAAAAAGGAATGAAACTGGGTCATTTGTAGAGACATCGATGGATCTAGAGACTGTCATACAGAATGAAGTAAGTCAGAAAGAGGAAATCAAATATTGTATATTAATGCATATATGTGGAACCTAAAAGATGGTACAGATGAACTGGTTTGCAGGGAAGAAATAGAGACACAGAGGTAGAGAACAAACGTATGGACACCAAGTGTGGGAAGCCATGGGGTGGTGGTGGTGGGATGAGTTGGGAGATTGGGATTGACCTGTATACATGTATAGGCATAAAATACATAACTGATAATAACCTGCTGTATAAAAAAGTAAATAAAATTAAATTTCAAAATTTAAAAAAATAAAATTAAAAAATAAAACAGAAAAAAGTTCTTCCCTTCACACACGTATTTATAGGAATGAATTATTTCCATGCTTATATCCATAAATACATAAAAGAGGAATAAAATCTAACTTGAACCATAAACGAAAAAAAACCTGAACCCACCAGTTATACAGAGGAAAACCCTATCAGGGCACTTGCTCCAGCGGTAAACAATTCTGAAATTGGTCAGAGGTGTGGAATCATCTCCCATCCAGCTAGCACCCACCCCCCACGCATTGAGCGTCCTCATTGCAAAGCTGGGAGACCGTGCCGAGGCATCTCTGAATTAAGGTGAGCTGAGCCCCAGGCCAGCTGCTGCTGAACTGTTCCCACCCTTCCCAGGTAAAACACCTGAATATGTACAAGGGCTTGAAAGCCTAGAGGAAGGGCCGTGGAGCCACACTAGCGACAGCACGCAGGCCAACTTGGTGCCTGCAGGCCAGCCAGGGTGGTCCTGGCCCCGGGTACTCTTCCGGAAGCTTTCCATTGTCCTGCCTGTGATACCCCTCCTGTCCCGGCCCCCACTGCTTTTTTCCTTCCTCACCTCTGTCCGGAGAGAAATTCCAGCGGAAGGTATGGGTGACACATCCTCTTCTTTACAGGTGGCAGCCTGGCAACTCCTGCAGAAAGGCCAGCAGTGCCCCACTCACACCGGGCCACCAACAAAGCTGTGGCCCCTCATTCCCTCCCACCAGCTCAGCCCCGAGACTGCTGACGGGGCAGAGAATATGGAGTCAGGCACAGCTTCAGGGGCTATTGCTGCCTGGAGCGCTGTTTATATTGACGTCAACCAGGCACACCTGGGGAGGGCCGGCCGGCAGGGTAAGGCTGCCCAGGTCAGCTAATCCACAACCCTCAGGGAATCACATTGTTGAAAATGGACCTCGCTAAGGCAGAATAGAAGCCAAGGAAAATAAGGACACAATGCCATTTGCAGCACCGTAGAGGAGTCTAGAGGTAATCACGTGACTTGTAGTAAGTCAGAAAGTGAAAGACACATATCATATCATATCACTTATAGGTGTTACCTAAAAATGGATACCAGGGCAGATATTTCCACGGAGAAGGGCAATCACAGATTCATTAAACACACTTATGGTTCACCAAAGGAAAGGTGTGAGGATTGGTTTCATTACGATATCGGGGTTAACAGACATATACAAACACAGGTGACATATATAATCACCAAAGACCTACGGAATACCAAGAGAAGACTACTCAACATTCTGTCATAACGTCCCTGGGAAAAGGATCCCAGGAAGAACAGACATCTGTATATGTGTAAAAGAACCACATCTTCGACACCTACAATAAGCCAAACATTGTAATCAAACTTGCTGTAATAAAAAATAAAAATTTAAATTAAAAATACGAACAAGAAGTAGGGAGACAAACTTGAGGGGCTTTCTCCTGGCACATTCCATTCTAAATTCCAATCTAGAACACGACTTCCATTGAGGCTCTGCTGCCCTAGTAACCAGATTTGGTAAGGGAGAACTGCTGCCACCTTGTGGCCGTTTCACACAACAGCAGCTTTAATCCCAGCGCTAATGGTCAGTTGATATTCAAAATCATTGCAGGCCTGTAAATGACACCTGCCCTGAAAACAAATCCTGGGGTCACATATCGACCAAAAAATTCAAAGGACGTCCATATTTCAAAACGACCGTTTCAAAAGGCATATTTTATGCACCTTAGTGTTCTGCTTCTTTGTCTTTCTTTCTTTTTTGGTTAAAAAGACGGGAATGGAAAAAGGCATCCCTCAGACTGGGCGAAAATCGTTGCAAACGAATCAATGGACAAAGGTTTAATCTCCAATATATATAAACAGCTCATGCAGCTTAATATTACAAAAACAAACAACCCAATACAAAAATGGGCAGAAGTTCTAAAGAGACGTTTCTTCAAAGAAGACTCAGAGATGGCCAAGACGCACATGAAAAGCTGCTCAAGAGCACTAATTATTAGAGAAATGCAAATCAAAACTACAATGAGGTATCACCTCACACCTGTTAGGATCGCCATCATCAGAAAATCTACAAACAACAAATTCTGGGGAGGGTGTGGACTAAAGGAGCCCTCTTCCACTACTGGTGGGAATGTAAATTGATACCGTCACTATGGAGAACACTATGGAGTTTCCTTTAAAAAACTAGAAATAGAATTACCATCTGATCCAGCAATCCCACTGCTGGGCATATACCCAGAGAAAACAATAAATCAAAAAGGCACATTCACCACAATGTTCATTGCAGCACTATTTAAAATAGCCAGGTAATGGAAGCAACCTAAATGCCCACAGACAGATGAATGGATAAAGATGGGGTACATATATAAAATGGAATATTACTCGGCCATAAAAAGGAATGAAACTGGGTCATTTGTAGAGACATCGATGGATCTAGAGACTGTCATACAGAATGAAGTAAGTCAGAAAGAGGAAATCAAATATTGTATATTAATGCATATATGTGGAACCTAAAAGATGGTACAGATGAACTGGTTTGCAGGGAAGAAATAGAGACTCAGAGGTAGAGAACAAACGTATGGACACCAAGTGTGGGAAGCCATGGGGTGGTGGTGGTGGGATGAGTTGGGAGATTGGGATTGACCTGTATACATGTATATGCATAAAATACATAACTGATAATAACCTGCTGTATAAAAAAGTAAATAAAATTAAATTTCAAAATTTTGAAAAATAAAATTTAAAAATAAAACAGAAAAAAGTTCTTCCCTTCACACATGTATTTATAGGAATGAATTATTTCCATGCTTATATCTATAAATACATAAAAGAGGAATAAAATCTAACTTGAACCATAAACGAAAAAAAACCTGAACCCACCAGTTATACAGAGGAAAACCCTATCAGGGCACTTGCTCCAGCGGTAAACAATTCTGAAATTGGTCAGAGGTGTGGAATCATCTCCCATCCAGCTAGCACCCACCCCCCACGCATTGAGCGTCCTCATTGCAAAGCTGGGAGACCGTGCCGAGGCATCTCTGAATTAAGGTGAGCTGAGCCCCAGGCCAGCTGCTGCTAAACTGTTCCCACCCTTCCCAGGTAAAACACCTGAATATGTACAAGGGCTTGAAAGCCTAGAGCAAGGGCCGTGGAGCCACACTAGCGACAGCACGCAGGCCAACTTGGTGCCTGCAGGCCAGCCAGGGTGGTCCTGGCCCCGGGTACTCTTCCGGAAGCTTTCCATTGTCCTGCCTGTGATACCCCTCCTGTCCCGGCCCCCACTGCTTTTTTCCTTCCTCACCTCTGTCCGGAGAGAAATTCCAGCGGAAGGTATGGGTGACACATCCTCTTCTTTACAGGTGGCAGCCTGGCAACTCCTGCACAAAGGCCAGCAGTGCCCCACTCACACCGGGCCACCAACAAAGCTGTGGCCCCTCATTCCCTCCCACCAGCTCAGCCCCGAGACTGCTGACGGGGCAGAGAATATGGAGTCAGGCACAGCTTCAGGGGCTATTGCTGCCTGGAGCGCTGTTTATATTGACCTCAACCAGGCACACCTGGGGAGGGCCGGCCGGCAGGGTAAGGCTGCCCAGGTCAGCTAATCCACAACCCTCAGGGAATCACATTGTTGAAAATGGACCTCGCTAAGGCAGAATAGAAGCCAAGGAAAATAAGGACACAATGCCATTTGCAGCACCGTAGAGGAGTCTAGAGGTAATCACGTGACTTGTAGTAAGTCAGAAAGTGAAAGACACATATCATATCATATCACTTATAGGTGTTACCTAAAAATGGATACCAGGGCAGATATTTCCACGGAGAAGGGCAATCACAGATTCATTAAACACACTTATGGTTCACCAAAGGAAAGGTGTGAGGATTGGTTTCATTACGATATCGGGGTTAACAGACATATACAAACACAGGTGACATATATAATCACCAAAGACCTACGGAATACCAAGAGAAGACTACTCAACATTCTGTCATAACGTCCCTGGGAAAAGGATCCCAGGAAGAACAGACATCTGTATATGTGTAAAAGAACCACATCTTCGACACCTACAATAAGCCAAACATTGTAATCAAACTTGCTGTAATAAAAAATAAAAATTTAAATTAAAAATACGAACAAGAAGTAGGGAGACAAACTTGAGGGGCTTTCTCCTGGCACATTCCATTCTAAATTCCAATCTAGAACACGACTTCCATTGAGGCTCTGCTGCCCTAGTAACCAGATTTGGTAAGGGAGAACTGCTGCCACCTTGTGGCCGTTTCACACAACAGCAGCTTTAATCCCAGCGCTAATGGTCAGTTGATATTCAAAATCATTGCAGGCCTGTAAATGACACCTGCCCTGAAAACAAATCCTGGGGTCACATATCGACCAAAAAATTCAAAGGACGTCCATATTTCAAAACGACCGTTTCAAAAGGCATATTTTATGCACCTTAGTGTTCTGCTTCTTTGTCTTTCTTTCTTTTTTGGTTAAAAAGACGGGAATGGAAAAAGGCATCCCTCAGACTGGGCGAAAATCGTTGCAAACGAATCAATGGACAAAGGTTTAATCTCCAATATATATAAACAGCTCATGCAGATTAATATTACAAAAACAAACAACCCAATACAAAAATGGGCAGAAGTTCTAAAGAGACGTTTCTTCAAAGAAGACTCAGAGATGGCCAAGACGCACATGAAAAGCTGCTCAAGAGCACGAATTATTAGAGAAATGCAAATCAAAACTACAATGAGGTATCACCTCACACCTGTTAGGATCGCCATCATCAGAAAATCTACAAACAACAAATTCTGGGGAGGGTTTGGACAAAAGGAGCCCTCTTCCACTACTGGTGGGAATGTAAATTGATACCGTCACTATGGAGAACACTATGGAGTTTCCTTTAAAAAACTAGAAATAGAATTACCATCTGATCCAGCAATCCCACTGCTGGGCATATACCCAGAGAAAACCATAAATCAAAAAGGCACATTCACCACAATGTTCATTGCAGCACTATTTAAAATAGCCAGGTAATGGAAGCAACCTAAATGCCCACAGACAGATGAATGGATAAAGATGGGGTACATATATAAAATGGAATATTACTCGGCCATAAAAAGGAATGAAACTGGGTCATTTGTAGAGACATCGATGGATCTAGAGACTGTCATACAGAATGAAGTAAGTCAGAAAGAGGAAATCAAATATTGTATATTAATGCATATATGTGGAACCTAAAAGATGGTACAGATGAACTGGTTTGCAGGGAAGAAATAGAGACACAGAGGTAGAGAACAAACGTATGGACACCAAGTGTGGGAAGCCATGGGGTGGTGGTGGTGGGATGAGTTGGGAGATTGGGATTGACCTGTATACATGTATATGCATAAAATACATAACTGATAATAACCTGCTGTATAAAAAAGTAAATAAAATTAAATTTCAAAATTTTGAAAAATAAAATTTAAAAATAAAACAGAAAAAAGTTCTTCCCTTCACACATGTATTTATAGGAATGAATTATTTCCATGCTTATATCTATAAATACATAAAAGAGGAATAAAATCTAACTTGAACCATAAACGAAAAAAAACCTGAACCCACCAGTTATACAGAGGAAAACCCTATCAGGGCACTTGCTCCAGCAGTAAACAATTCTGAAATTGGTCAGAGGTGTGGAATCATCTCCCATCCAGCTAGCACCCACCCCCCACGCATTGAGCGTCCTCATTGCAAAGCTGGGAGACTGTGCCGAGGCATCTCTGAATTAAGGTGAGCTGAGCCCCAGGCCAGCTGCTGCTAAACTGTTCCCACCCTTCCCAGGTAAAACACCTGAATATGTACAAGGGCTTGAAAGCCTAGAGGAAGGGCCGTGGAGCCACACTAGCGACAGCACGCAGGCCAACTTGGTGCCTGCAGGCCAGCCAGGGTGGTCCTGGCCCCGGGTACTCTTCCGGAAGCTTTCCATTGTCCTGCCTGTGATACCCCTCCTGTCCCGGCCCCCACTGCTTTTTTCCTTCCTCACCTCTGTCCGGAGAGAAATTCCAGCGGAAGGTATGGGTGACACATCCTCTTCTTTACAGGTGGCAGCCTGGCAACTCCTGCAGAAAGGCCAGCAGTGCCCCACTCACACCGGGCCACCAACAAAGCTGTGGCCCCTCATTCCCTCCCACCAGCTCAGCCCCGAGACTGCTGACGGGGCAGAGAATATGGAGTCAGGCACAGCTTCAGGGGCTATTGCTGCCTGGAGCGCTGTTTATATTGACCTCAACCAGGCACACCTGGGGAGGGCCGGCCGGCAGGGTACGGCTGCCCAGGTCAGCTAATCCACAACCCTCAGGGAATCACATTGTTGAAAATGGACCTCGCTAAGGCAGAATAGAAGCCAAGGAAAATAAGGACACAATGCCATTTGCAGCACCGTAGAGGAGTCTAGAGGTAATCACGTGACTTGTAGTAAGTCAGAAAGTGAAAGACACATATCATATCATATCACTTATAGGTGTTACCTAAAAATGGATACCAGGGCAGATATTTCCACGGAGAAGGGCAATCACAGATTCATTAAACACACTTATGGTTCACCAAAGGAAAGGTGTGAGGATTGGTTTCATTACGATATCGGGGTTAACAGACATATACAAACACAGGTGACATATATAATCACCAAAGACCTACGGAATACCAAGAGAAGACTACTCAACATTCTGTCATAACGTCCCTGGGAAAAGGATCCCAGGAAGAACAGACATCTGTATATGTGTAAAAGAACCACATCTTCGACACCTACAATAAGCCAAACATTGTAATCAAACTTGCTGTAATAAAAAATAAAAATTTAAATTAAAAATACGAACAAGAAGTAGGGAGACAAACTTGAGGGGCTTTCTCCTGGCACATTCCATTCTAAATTCCAATCTAGAACACGACTTCCATTGAGGCTCTGCTGCCCTAGTAACCAGATTTGGTAAGGGAGAACTGCTGCCACCTTGTGGCCGTTTCACACAACAGCAGCTTTAATCCCAGCGCTAATGGTCAGTTGATATTCAAAATCATTGCAGGCCTGTAAATGACACCTGCCCTGAAAACAAATCCTGGGGTCACATATCGACCAAAAAATTCAAAGGACGTCCATATTTCAAAACGACCGTTTCAAAAGGCATATTTTATGCACCTTAGTGTTCTGCTTCTTTGTCTTTCTTTCTTTTTTGGTTAAAAAGACGGGAATGGAAAAAGGCATCCCTCAGACTGGGCGAAAATCGTTGCAAACGAATCAATGGACAAAGGTTTAATCTCCAATATATATAAACAGCTCATGCAGCTTAATTTTAAAAAAACAAACAACCCAATACAAAAATGGGCAGAAGTTCTAAAGAGACGTTTCTTCAAAGAAGACACAGAGATGGCCAAGACGCACATGAAAAGCTGCTCAAGAGCACTAATTATTAGAGAAATGCAAATCAAAACTACAATGAGGTATCACCTCACACCTGTTAGGATCGCCATCATCATAAAATCTACAAAAAACAAATTCTGGGGAGGGTGTGGACAAAACGAGCCCTCTTCCACTATTGGTGGGAATGTAAATTGATACCGTCACTATGGAGAACAGTATGGAGGTTCCTTTAAAAAACTAGAAATAGAATTACCATCCGATCCAGCAATCCCACTTCTGGGCATATACCCAGAGAAAACCATAAATCAAAAAGGCACATTCACCACAATGTTCATTGCAGCACTATTTAAAATAGCCAGGTAATGGAAGCAACCTAAATGCCCACAGACAGATGAATGGATAAAGATGGGGTACATATATAAAATGGAATATTACTCGGCCATAAAAAAGAATGAAACTGGGTCATTTGTAGAGACATCGATGGATCTAGAGACTGTCATATAGAATGAAGTAAGTCAGAAAGAGGAAAACAAATATTGTATATTAATGCATATATGTGGAACCTAAAAGATGGTACAGATGAACTGGTTTGCAGGGAATAAATAGAGACACAGAGGTAGAGAACAAACGTATGGACACCAAGTGTGGGAAGCCATGGGGTGGTGGTGGTGGGATGAGTTGGGAGATTGGGATTGACCTGTATACATGTATAGGCATAAAATACATAACTGATAATAACCTGCTGTATAAAAAAGTAAATAAAATTTAATTTCAAAATTTTAAAAAATAAAATTTAAAAATAAAACAGAAAAAAGTTCTTCCCTTCACACACGTATTTATAGGAATGAATTATTTCCATGCTTATATCTATAAATACATAAAAGAGGAATAAAATCTAACTTGAACCATAAACGAAAAAATACCTGAACCCACCAGTTATACAGAGGAAAACCCTATCAGGGCACTTGCTCCAGCGGTAAACAATTCTGAAATTGGTCAGAGGTGTGGAATCATCTCCCATCCAGCTAGCACCCACCCCCCACGCATTGAGCGTCCTCATTGCAAAGCTGGGAGACCATGCCGAGGCATCTCTGAATTAAGGTGAGCTGAGCCCCAGGCCAGCTGCTGCTGAACTGTTCCCACCCTTCCCAGGTAAAACACCTGAATATGTACAAGGGCTTGAAAGCCTAGAGCAAGGGCCGTGGAGCCACACTAGCGACAGCACGCAGGCCAACTTGGTGCCTGCAGGCCAGCCAGGGTGGTCCTGGCCCCGGGTACTCTTCCGGAAGCTTTCCATTGTCCTGCCTGTGATACCCCTCCTGTCCCGGCCCCCACTGCTTTTTTCCTTCCTCACCTCTGTCCGGAGAGAAATTCCAGCGGAAGGTATGGGTGACACATCCTCTTCTTTACAGGTGGCAGCCTGGCAACTCCTGCAGAAAGGCCAGCAGTGCCCCACTCACACCGGGCCACCAACAAAGCTGTGGCCCCTCATTCCCTCCCACCAGCTCAGCCCCGAGACTGCTGACGGGGCAGAGAATATGGAGTCAGGCACAGCTTCAGGGGCTATTGCTGCCTGGAGCGCTGTTTATATTGACCTCAACCAGGCACACCTGGGGAGGGCCGGCCGGCAGGGTAAGGCTGCCCAGGTCAGCTAATCCACAACCCTCAGGGAATCACATTGTTGAAAATGGACCTCGCTAAGGCAGAATAGAAGCCAAGGAAAATAAGGACACAATGCCATTTGCAGCACCGTAGATGAGCCTAGAGGTAATCACGTGACTTGTAGTTAGTCAGAAAGTGAAAGACACATATCATATCATATCACTTATAGGTGTTACCTAAAAATGGATACCAGGGCAGATATTTCCACGGAGAAGGGCAATCACAGATTCATTAAACACACTTATGGTTCACCAAAGAAAAGGTGTGAGGATTGGTTTCATTACGATATCGGGGTTAACAGACATATACAAACACAGGTGACATATATAATCACCAAAGACCTACGGAATACCAAGAGAAGACTACTCAACATTCTGTCATAACGTCCCTGGGAAAAGGATCCCAGGAAGAACAGACATCTCTATATGCGTAAAAGAACCACATCTCCGACACCTACAATAAGCCAAACATTGTAATCAAACTTGCTGTAATAAAAAATAAAAATTTAAATTAAAAATATGAACAAGAAGTAGGGAGACAAACTTGAGGGGCTTTCTCCTGGCACATTCCATTCTAAATTCCAATCTAGAACACGACTTCCATTGAGGCTCTGCTGCCCTAGTAACCAGATTTGGTAAGGGAGAACTGCTGCCACCTTGTGGCCGTTTCACACAACAGCAGCTTTAATCCCAGCGCTAATGGTCAGTTGATATTCAAAATCATTGCAGGCCTGTAAATGACACCTGCCCTGAAAACAAATCCTGGGGTCACATATCGACCAAAAAATTCAAAGGACGTCCATATTTCAAAACGACCGTTTCAAAAGGCATATTTTATGCACCTTAGTGTTCTGCTTCTTTGTCTTTCTTTCTTTTTTGGTTAAAAAGACGGGAATGGAAAAAGGCATCCCTCAGACTGGGCGAAAATCGTTGCAAACGAATCAATGGACAAAGGTTTAATCTCCAATATATATAAACAGCTCATGCAGCTTAATTTTAAAAAAACAAACAACCCAATACAAAAATGGGCAGAAGTTCTAAAGAGACGTTTCTTCAAAGAAGACACAGAGATGGCCAAGACGCACATGAAAAGCTGCTCAAGAGCACTAATGATTAGAGAAATGCAAATCAAAACTACAATGAGGTATCACCTCACACCTGTTAGGATCGCCATCATCAGAAAATCTTCAAAAAACAAATTCTGGGGAGGGTGTGGACAAAAGGAGCCCTCTTCCACTATTGGTGGGAATGTAAATTGATACCGTCACTATGGAGAACAGTATGGAGGTTCCTTTAAAAAAACTAGAAATAGAATTACCATCCGATCCAGCAATCCCACTTCTGGGCATATACCCAGAGAAAACCATAAATCAAAAAGGCACATTCACCACAATGTTCATTGCAGCACTATTTAAAATAGCCAGGTAATGGAAGCAACCTAAATGCCCACAGACAGATGAATGGATAAAGATGGGGTACATATATAAAATGGAATATTACTCGGCCATAAAAAGGAATGAAACTGGGTCATTTGTAGAGACATCGATGGATCTAGAGACTGTCATACAGAATGAAGTAAGTCAGAAAGAGGAAATCAAATATTGTATATTAATGCATATATGTGGAACCTAAAAGATGGTACAGATGAACTGGTTTGCAGGGAAGAAATAGAGACACAGAGGTAGAGAACAAACGTATGGACACCAAGTGTGGGAAGCCATGGGGTGGTGGTGGTGGGATGAGTTGGGAGATTGGGATTGACCTGTATACATGTATAGGCATAAAATACATAACTGATAATAACCTGCTGTATAAAAAAGTAAATAAAATTAAATTTCAAAATTTAAAAAAATAAAATTAAAAAATAAAACAGAAAAAAGTTCTTCCCTTCACACACGTATTTATAGGAATGAATTATTTCCATGCTTATATCCATAAATACATAAAAGAGGAATAAAATCTAACTTGAACCATAAACGAAAAAAAACCTGAACCCACCAGTTATACAGAGGAAAACCCTATCAGGGCACTTGCTCCAGCGGTAAACAATTCTGAAATTGGTCAGAGGTGTGGAATCATCTCCCATCCAGCTAGCACCCACCCCCCACGCATTGAGCGTCCTCATTGCAAAGCTGGGAGACCGTGCCGAGGCATCTCTGAATTAAGGTGAGCTGAGCCCCAGGCCAGCTGCTGCTGAACTGTTCCCACCCTTCCCAGGTAAAACACCTGAATATGTACAAGGGCTTGAAAGCCTAGAGGAAGGGCCGTGGAGCCACACTAGCGACAGCACGCAGGCCAACTTGGTGCCTGCAGGCCAGCCAGGGTGGTCCTGGCCCCGGGTACACTTCCGGAAGCTTTCCATTGTCCTGCCTGTGATACCCCTCCTGTCCCGGCCCCCACTGCTTTTTTCCTTCCTCACCTCTGTCCGGAGAGAAATTCCAGCGGAAGGTATGGGTGACACATCCTCTTCTTTACAGGTGGCAGCCTGGCAACTCCTGCAGAAAGGCCAGCAGTGCCCCACTCACACCGGGCCACCAACAAAGCTGTGGCCCCTCATTCCCTCCCACCAGCTCAGCCCCGAGACTGCTGACGGGGCAGAGAATATGGAGTCAGGCACAGCTTCAGGGGCTATTGCTGCCTGGAGCGCTGTTTATATTGACGTCAACCAGGCACACCTGGGGAGGGCCGGCCGGCAGGGTAAGGCTGCCCAGGTCAGCTAATCCACAACCCTCAGGGAATCACATTGTTGAAAATGGACCTCGCTAAGGCAGAATAGAAGCCAAGGAAAATAAGGACACAATGCCATTTGCAGCACCGTAGAGGAGTCTAGAGGTAATCACGTGACTTGTAGTAAGTCAGAAAGTGAAAGACACATATCATATCATATCACTTATAGGTGTTACCTAAAAATGGATACCAGGGCAGATATTTCCACGGAGAAGGGCAATCACAGATTCATTAAACACACTTATGGTTCACCAAAGGAAAGGTGTGAGGATTGGTTTCATTACGATATCGGGGTTAACAGACATATACAAACACAGGTGACATATATAATCACCAAAGACCTACGGAATACCAAGAGAAGACTACTCAACATTCTGTCATAACGTCCCTGGGAAAAGGATCCCAGGAAGAACAGACATCTGTATATGTGTAAAAGAACCACATCTTCGACACCTACAATAAGCCAAACATTGTAATCAAACTTGCTGTAATAAAAAATAAAAATTTAAATTAAAAATACGAACAAGAAGTAGGGAGACAAACTTGAGGGGCTTTCTCCTGGCACATTCCATTCTAAATTCCAATCTAGAACACGACTTCCATTGAGGCTCTGCTGCCCTAGTAACCAGATTTGGTAAGGGAGAACTGCTGCCACCTTGTGGCCGTTTCACACAACAGCAGCTTTAATCCCAGCGCTAATGGTCAGTTGATATTCAAAATCATTGCAGGCCTGTAAATGACACCTGCCCTGAAAACAAATCCTGGGGTCACATATCGACCAAAAAATTCAAAGGACGTCCATATTTCAAAACGACCGTTTCAAAAGGCATATTTTATGCACCTTAGTGTTCTGCTTCTTTGTCTTTCTTTCTTTTTTGGTTAAAAAGACGGGAATGGAAAAAGGCATCCCTCAGACTGGGCGAAAATCGTTGCAAACGAATCAATGGACAAAGGTTTAATCTCCAATATATATAAACAGCTCATGCAGCTTAATATTACAAAAACAAACAACCCAATACAAAAATGGGCAGAAGTTCTAAAGAGACGTTTCTTCAAAGAAGACTCAGAGATGGCCAAGACGCACATGAAAAGCTGCTCAAGAGCACGAATTATTAGAGAAATGCAAATCAAAACTACAATGAGGTATCACCTCACACCTGTTAGGATCGCCATCATCAGAAAATCTACAAACAACAAATTCTGGGGAGGGTTTGGACAAAAGGAGCCCTCTTCCACTACTGGTGGGAATGTAAATTGATACCGTCACTATGGAGAACACTATGGAGTTTCCTTTAAAAAACTAGAAATAGAATTACCATCTGATCCAGCAATCCCACTGCTGGGCATATACCCAGAGAAAACAATAAATCAAAAAGGCACATTCACCACAATGTTCATTGCAGCACTATTTAAAATAGCCAGGTAATGGAAGCAACCTAAATGCCCACAGACAGATGAATGGATAAAGATGGGGTACATATATAAAATGGAATATTACTCGGCCATAAAAAGGAATGAAACTGGGTCATTTGTAGAGACATCGATGGATCTAGAGACTGTCATACAGAATGAAGTAAGTCAGAAAGAGGAAATCAAATATTGTATATTAATGCATATATGTGGAACCTAAAAGATGGTACAGATGAACTGGTTTGCAGGGAAGAAATAGAGACTCAGAGGTAGAGAACAAACGTATGGACACCAAGTGTGGGAAGCCATGGGGTGGTGGTGGTGGGATGAGTTGGGAGATTGGGATTGACCTGTATACATGTATATGCATAAAATACATAACTGATAATAACCTGCTGTATAAAAAAGTAAATAAAATTAAATTTCAAAATTTTGAAAAATAAAATTTAAAAATAAAACAGAAAAAAGTTCTTCCCTTCACACATGTATTTATAGGAATGAATTATTTCCATGCTTATATCTATAAATACATAAAAGAGGAATAAAATCTAACTTGAACCATAAACGAAAAAAAACCTGAACCCACCAGTTATACAGAGGAAAACCCTATCAGGGCACTTGCTCCAGCGGTAAACAATTCTGAAATTGGTCAGAGGTGTGGAATCATCTCCCATCCAGCTAGCACCCACCCCCCACGCATTGAGCGTCCTCATTGCAAAGCTGGGAGACCGTGCCGAGGCATCTCTGAATTAAGGTGAGCTGAGCCCCAGGCCAGCTGCTGCTAAACTGTTCCCACCCTTCCCAGGTAAAACACCTGAATATGTACAAGGGCTTGAAAGCCTAGAGCAAGGGCCGTGGAGCCACACTAGCGACAGCACGCAGGCCAACTTGGTGCCTGCAGGCCAGCCAGGGTGGTCCTGGCCCCGGGTACTCTTCCGGAAGCTTTCCATTGTCCTGCCTGTGATACCCCTCCTGTCCCGGCCCCCACTGCTTTTTTCCTTCCTCACCTCTGTCCGGAGAGAAATTCCAGCGGAAGGTATGGGTGACACATCCTCTTCTTTACAGGTGGCAGCCTGGCAACTCCTGCACAAAGGCCAGCAGTGCCCCACTCACACCGGGCCACCAACAAAGCTGTGGCCCCTCATTCCCTCCCACCAGCTCAGCCCCGAGACTGCTGACGGGGCAGAGAATATGGAGTCAGGCACAGCTTCAGGGGCTATTGCTGCCTGGAGCGCTGTTTATATTGACGTCAACCAGGCACACCTGGGGAGGGCCGGCCGGCAGGGTAAGGCTGCCCAGGTCAGCTAATCCACAACCCTCAGGGAATCACATTGTTGAAAATGGACCTCGCTAAGGCAGAATAGAAGCCAAGGAAAATAAGGACACAATGCCATTTGCAGCACCGTAGAGGAGTCTAGAGGTAATCACGTGACTTGTAGTAAGTCAGAAAGTGAAAGACACATATCATATCATATCACTTATAGGTGTTACCTAAAAATGGATACCAGGGCAGATATTTCCACGGAGAAGGGCAATCACAGATTCATTAAACACACTTATGGTTCACCAAAGGAAAGGTGTGAGGATTGGTTTCATTACGATATCGGGGTTAACAGACATATACAAACACAGGTGACATATATAATCACCAAAGACCTACGGAATACCAAGAGAAGACTACTCAACATTCTGTCATAACGTCCCTGGGAAAAGGATCCCAGGAAGAACAGACATCTGTATATGTGTAAAAGAACCACATCTTCGACACCTACAATAAGCCAAACATTGTAATCAAACTTGCTGTAATAAAAAATAAAAATTTAAATTAAAAATACGAACAAGAAGTAGGGAGACAAACTTGAGGGGCTTTCTCCTGGCACATTCCATTCTAAATTCCAATCTAGAACACGACTTCCATTGAGGCTCTGCTGCCCTAGTAACCAGATTTGGTAAGGGAGAACTGCTGCCACCTTGTGGCCGTTTCACACAACAGCAGCTTTAATCCCAGCGCTAATGGTCAGTTGATATTCAAAATCATTGCAGGCCTGTAAATGACACCTGCCCTGAAAACAAATCCTGGGGTCACATATCGACCAAAAAATTCAAAGGACGTCCATATTTCAAAACGACCGTTTCAAAAGGCATATTTTATGCACCTTAGTGTTCTGCTTCTTTGTCTTTCTTTCTTTTTTGGTTAAAAAGACGGGAATGGAAAAAGGCATCCCTCAGACTGGGCGAAAATCGTTGCAAACGAATCAATGGACAAAGGTTTAATCTCCAATATATATAAACAGCTCATGCAGATTAATATTACAAAAACAAACAACCCAATACAAAAATGGGCAGAAGTTCTAAAGAGACGTTTCTTCAAAGAAGACTCAGAGATGGCCAAGACGCACATGAAAAGCTGCTCAAGAGCACGAATTATTAGAGAAATGCAAATCAAAACTACAATGAGGTATCACCTCACACCTGTTAGGATCGCCATCATCAGAAAATCTACAAACAACAAATTCTGGGGAGGGTTTGGACAAAAGGAGCCCTCTTCCACTACTGGTGGGAATGTAAATTGATACCGTCACTATGGAGAACACTATGGAGTTTCCTTTAAAAAACTAGAAATAGAATTACCATCTGATCCAGCAATCCCACTGCTGGGCATATACCCAGAGAAAACCATAAATCAAAAAGGCACATTCACCACAATGTTCATTGCAGCACTATTTAAAATAGCCAGGTAATGGAAGCAACCTAAATGCCCACAGACAGATGAATGGATAAAGATGGGGTACATATATAAAATGGAATATTACTCGGCCATAAAAAGGAATGAAACTGGGTCATTTGTAGAGACATCGATGGATCTAGAGACTGTCATACAGAATGAAGTAAGTCAGAAAGAGGAAATCAAATATTGTATATTAATGCATATATGTGGAACCTAAAAGATGGTACAGATGAACTGGTTTGCAGGGAAGAAATAGAGACACAGAGGTAGAGAACAAACGTATGGACACCAAGTGTGGGAAGCCATGGGGTGGTGGTGGTGGGATGAGTTGGGAGATTGGGATTGACCTGTATACATGTATATGCATAAAATACATAACTGATAATAACCTGCTGTATAAAAAAGTAAATAAAATTAAATTTCAAAATTTTGAAAAATAAAATTTAAAAATAAAACAGAAAAAAGTTCTTCCCTTCACACATGTATTTATAGGAATGAATTATTTCCATGCTTATATCTATAAATACATAAAAGAGGAATAAAATCTAACTTGAACCATAAACGAAAAAAAACCTGAACCCACCAGTTATACAGAGGAAAACCCTATCAGGGCACTTGCTCCAGCGGTAAACAATTCTGAAATTGGTCAGAGGTGTGGAATCATCTCCCATCCAGCTAGCACCCACCCCCCACGCATTGAGCGTCCTCATTGCAAAGCTGGGAGACCGTGCCGAGGCATCTCTGAATTAAGGTGAGCTGAGCCCCAGGCCAGCTGCTGCTAAACTGTTCCCACCCTTCCCAGGTAAAACACCTGAATATGTACAAGGGCTTGAAAGCCTAGAGGAAGGGCCGTGGAGCCACACTAGCGACAGCACGCAGGCCAACTTGGTGCCTGCAGGCCAGCCAGGGTGGTCCTGGCCCCGGGTACTCTTCCGGAAGCTTTCCATTGTCCTGCCTGTGATACCCCTCCTGTCCCGGCCCCCACTGCTTTTTTCCTTCCTCACCTCTGTCCGGAGAGAAATTCCAGCGGAAGGTATGGGTGACACATCCTCTTCTTTACAGGTGGCAGCCTGGCAACTCCTGCAGAAAGGCCAGCAGTGCCCCACTCACACCGGGCCACCAACAAAGCTGTGGCCCCTCATTCCCTCCCACCAGCTCAGCCCCGAGACTGCTGACGGGGCAGAGAATATGGAGTCAGGCACAGCTTCAGGGGCTATTGCTGCCTGGAGCGCTGTTTATATTGACCTCAACCAGGCACACCTGGGGAGGGCCGGCCGGCAGGGTACGGCTGCCCAGGTCAGCTAATCCACAACCCTCAGGGAATCACATTGTTGAAAATGGACCTCGCTAAGGCAGAATAGAAGCCAAGGAAAATAAGGACACAATGCCATTTGCAGCACCGTAGAGGAGTCTAGAGGTAATCACGTGACTTGTAGTAAGTCAGAAAGTGAAAGACACATATCATATCATATCACTTATAGGTGTTACCTAAAAATGGATACCAGGGCAGATATTTCCACGGAGAAGGGCAATCACAGATTCATTAAACACACTTATGGTTCACCAAAGGAAAGGTGTGAGGATTGGTTTCATTACGATATCGGGGTTAACAGACATATACAAACACAGGTGACATATATAATCACCAAAGACCTACGGAATACCAAGAGAAGACTACTCAACATTCTGTCATAACGTCCCTGGGAAAAGGATCCCAGGAAGAACAGACATCTGTATATGTGTAAAAGAACCACATCTTCGACACCTACAATAAGCCAAACATTGTAATCAAACTTGCTGTAATAAAAAATAAAAATTTAAATTAAAAATACGAACAAGAAGTAGGGAGACAAACTTGAGGGGCTTTCTCCTGGCACATTCCATTCTAAATTCCAATCTAGAACACGACTTCCATTGAGGCTCTGCTGCCCTAGTAACCAGATTTGGTAAGGGAGAACTGCTGCCACCTTGTGGCCGTTTCACACAACAGCAGCTTTAATCCCAGCGCTAATGGTCAGTTGATATTCAAAATCATTGCAGGCCTGTAAATGACACCTGCCCTGAAAACAAATCCTGGGGTCACATATCGACCAAAAAATTCAAAGGACGTCCATATTTCAAAACGACCGTTTCAAAAGGCATATTTTATGCACCTTAGTGTTCTGCTTCTTTGTCTTTCTTTCTTTTTTGGTTAAAAAGACGGGAATGGAAAAAGGCATCCCTCAGACTGGGCGAAAATCGTTGCAAACGAATCAATGGACAAAGGTTTAATCTCCAATATATATAAACAGCTCATGCAGCTTAATTTTAAAAAAACAAACAACCCAATACAAAAATGGGCAGAAGTTCTAAAGAGACGTTTCTTCAAAGAAGACACAGAGATGGCCAAGACGCACATGAAAAGCTGCTCAAGAGCACTAATTATTAGAGAAATGCAAATCAAAACTACAATGAGGTATCACCTCACACCTGTTAGGATCGCCATCATCATAAAATCTACAAAAAACAAATTCTGGGGAGGGTGTGGACAAAACGAGCCCTCTTCCACTATTGGTGGGAATGTAAATTGATACCGTCACTATGGAGAACAGTATGGAGGTTCCTTTAAAAAACTAGAAATAGAATTACCATCCGATCCAGCAATCCCACTTCTGGGCATATACCCAGAGAAAACCATAAATCAAAAAGGCACATTCACCACAATGTTCATTGCAGCACTATTTAAAATAGCCAGGTAATGGAAGCAACCTAAATGCCCACAGACAGATGAATGGATAAAGATGGGGTACATATATAAAATGGAATATTACTCGGCCATAAAAAAGAATGAAACTGGGTCATTTGTAGAGACATCGATGGATCTAGAGACTGTCATATAGAATGAAGTAAGTCAGAAAGAGGAAAACAAATATTGTATATTAATGCATATATGTGGAACCTAAAAGATGGTACAGATGAACTGGTTTGCAGGGAATAAATAGAGACACAGAGGTAGAGAACAAACGTATGGACACCAAGTGTGGGAAGCCATGGGGTGGTGGTGGTGGGATGAGTTGGGAGATTGGGATTGACCTGTATACATGTATAGGCATAAAATACATAACTGATAATAACCTGCTGTATAAAAAAGTAAATAAAATTTAATTTCAAAATTTTAAAAAATAAAATTTAAAAATAAAACAGAAAAAAGTTCTTCCCTTCACACACGTATTTATAGGAATGAATTATTTCCATGCTTATATCTATAAATACATAAAAGAGGAATAAAATCTAACTTGAACCATAAACGAAAAAATACCTGAACCCACCAGTTATACAGAGGAAAACCCTATCAGGGCACTTGCTCCAGCGGTAAACAATTCTGAAATTGGTCAGAGGTGTGGAATCATCTCCCATCCAGCTAGCACCCACCCCCCACGCATTGAGAGTCCTCAGTGCAAAGCTGGGAGACCATGCCGAGGCATCTCTGAATTAAGGTGAGCTGAGCCCCAGGCCAGCTGCTGCTGAACTGTTCCCACCCTTCCCAGGTAAAACACCTGAATATGTACAAGGGCTTGAAAGCCTAGAGCAAGGGCCGTGGAGCCACACTAGCGACAGCACGCAGGCCAACTTGGTGCCTGCAGGCCAGCCAGGGTGGTCCTGGCCCCGGGTACTCTTCCGGAAGCTTTCCATTGTCCTGCCTGTGATACCCCTCCTGTCCCGGCCCCCACTGCTTTTTTCCTTCCTCACCTCTGTCCGGAGAGAAATTCCAGTGGAAGGTATGGGTGACACATCCTCTTCTTTACAGGTGGCAGCCTGGCAACTCCTGCAGAAAGGCCAGCAGTGCCATACTCACACCGGGCCACCAACAAAGCTGTGGCCCCTCATTCCCTCCCACCAGCTCAGCCCCGAGACTGCTGACGGGGCAGAGAATATGGAGTCAGGCACAGCTTCAGGGGCTATTGCTGCCTGGAGCGCTGTTTATATTGACCTCAACCAGGCACACCTGGGGAGGGCCGGCCGGCAGGGTAAGGCTGCCCAGGTCAGCTAATCCACAACCCTCAGGGAATCACATTGTTGAAAATGGACCTCGCTAAGGCAGAATAGAAGCCAAGGAAAATAAGGACACAATGCCATTTGCAGCACCGTAGATGAGCCTAGAGGTAATCACGTGACTTGTAGTTAGTCAGAAAGTGAAAGACACATATCATATCATATCACTTATAGGTGTTACCTAAAAATGGATACCAGGGCAGATATTTCCACGGAGAAGGGCAATCACAGATTCATTAAACACACTTATGGTTCACCAAAGAAAAGGTGTGAGGATTGGTTTCATTACGATATCGGGGTTAACAGACATATACAAACACAGGTGACATATATAATCACCAAAGACCTACGGAATACCAAGAGAAGACTACTCAACATTCTGTCATAACGTCCCTGGGAAAAGGATCCCAGGAAGAACAGACATCTCTATATGCGTAAAAGAACCACATCTCCGACACCTACAATAAGCCAAACATTGTAATCAAACTTGCTGTAATAAAAAATAAAAATTTAAATTAAAAATATGAACAAGAAGTAGGGAGACAAACTTGAGGGGCTTTCTCCTGGCACATTCCATTCTAAATTCCAATCTACAACACGACTTCCATTGAGGCTCTGCTGCCCTAGTAACCAGATTTGGTAAGGGAGAACTGCTGCCACCTTGTGGCCGTTTCACACAACAGCAGCTTTAATCCCAGCGCTAATGGTCAGTTGATATTCAAAATCATTGCAGGCCTGTAAATGACACCTGCCCTGAAAACAAATCCTGGGGTCACATATCGACCAAAAAATTCAAAGGACGTCCATATTTCAAAACGACCGTTTCAAAAGGCATATTTTATGCACCTTAGTGTTCTGCTTCTTTGTCTTTCTTTCTTTTTTGGTTAAAAAGACGGGAATGGAAAAAGGCATCCCTCAGACTGGGCGAAAATCGTTGCAAACGAATCAATGGACAAAGGTTTAATCTCCAATATATATAAACAGCTCATGCAGCTTAATTTTAAAAAAACAAACAACCCAATACAAAAATGGGCAGAAGTTCTAAAGAGACGTTTCTTCAAAGAAGACACAGAGATGGCCAAGACGCACATGAAAAGCTGCTCAAGAGCACTAATTATTAGAGAAATGCAAATCAAAACTACAATGAGGTATCACCTCACACCTGTTAGGATCGCCATCATCATAAAATCTACAAAAAACAAATTCTGGGGAGGGTGTGGACAAAACGAGCCCTCTTCCACTATTGGTGGGAATGTAAATTGATACCGTCACTATGGAGAACAGTATGGAGGTTCCTTTAAAAAACTAGAAATAGAATTACCATCCGATCCAGCAATCCCACTTCTGGGCATATACCCAGAGAAAACCATAAATCAAAAAGGAATATTCACCACAATGTTCATTGCAGCACTATTTAAAATAGCCAGGTAATGGAAGCAACCTAAATGCCCACAGACAGATGAATGGATAAAGATGGGGTACATATATAAAATGGAATATTACTCGGCCATAAAAAAGAATGAAACTGGGTCATTTGTAGAGACATCGATGGATCTAGAGACTGTCATATAGAATGAAGTAAGTCAGAAAGAGGAAAACAAATATTGTATATTAATGCATATATGTGGAACCTAAAAAATGGTACAGATGAACTGGTTTGCAGGGAATAAATAGAGACACAGAGGTAGAGAACAAACGTATGGACACCAAGTGTGGGAAGCCATGGGGTGGTGGTGGTGGGATGAGTTGGGAGATTGGGATTGACCTGTATACATGTATAGGCATAAAATACATAACTGATAATAACCTGCTGTATAAAAAAGTAAATAAAATTAAATTTCAAAATTTAAAAAAATAAAATTTAAAAATAAAACAGAAAAAAGTTCTTCCCTTCACACACGTATTTATAGGAATGCATTATTTCCATGCTTATATCTATAAATACATAAAAGAGGAATAAAATCTAACTTGAACCATAAACGAAAAAAAACCTGAACCCACCAGTTATACAGAGGAAAACCCTATCATGGCACTTGCTCCAGCGGTAAACAATTCTGAAATTGGTCAGAGGTGTGGAATCATCTCCCATCCAGCTAGCACCCACCCCCCACGCAAGGAGCGTCCTCATTGCAAAGCTGGGAGACCGTGCCGAGAAATCTCTGAATAAAGGTGATCTGAGCCCCAGGCCAGCTGCTGCTGAACTGTTCCCACCCTTCCCAGGTAAAACACCTGAATATGTACAAGGGCTTGAAAGCCTAGAGGAAGGGCCGTGGAGCCACACTAGCGACAGCACGCAGGCCAACTTGGTGCCTGCAGGCCAGCCAGGGTGGTCCTGGCCCCGGGTACTCTTCCAGAAGCTTTCCATTGTCCTGCCTGTGATACCCCTCCTGTCCCGGCCCCCACTGCTTTTTTCCTTCCTCACCTCTGTCCGGAGAGAAATTCCAGCGGAAGGTATGGGTGACACATCCTCTTCTTTACAGGTGGCAGCCTGGCAACTCCTGCAGAAAGGCCAGCAGTGCCATACTCACACCGGGCCTCCAACAAAGCTGTGGCCCCTCATTCCCTCCCACCAGCTCAGCCCCGAGACTGCTGACGGGGCAGAGAATATGGAGTCAGGCACAGCTTCAGGGGCTATTGCTGCCTGGAGCGCTGTTTATATTGACCTCAACCAGGCACACCTGGGGAGGGCCGGCCGGCAGGGTAAGGCTGCCCAGGTCAGCTAATCCACAACCCTCAGGGAATCACATTGTTGAAAATGGACCTCGCTAAGGCAGAATAGAAGCCAACTAAAATAAGGACACAATGCCATTTGCAGCACCGTAGAATGAGTCTAGAGGTAATCACGTGACTTGTAGGAAGTCAGAAAGTGAAAGACACATATCATATCATATCACTTATAGGTGTTACCTAAAAATGGATACCAGGGCAGATATTTCCACGGAGAAGGGCAATCACAGATTCATTAAACAACTTATGGTTCACCAATGGAAAGGTGTGAGGATTGGTTTCATTACGATATCGGGGTTAACAGACATATACAAACACAGGTGACATATATAATCACCAAAGACCTACGGAATACCAAGAGAAGACTACTCAACATTCTGTCATAACGTCCCTGGGAAAAGGATCCCAGGAAGAACAGACATCTGTATATGTGTAAAAGAGCCACATCTTCGACACCTACAATAAGCCAAACATTGTAATCAAACTTGCTGTAATAAAAAATAAAAATTTAAATTAAAAATACGAACAAGAGGTAGGGAGACAAACTTGAGGGGCTTTCTCCTGGCACATTCCATTCTAAATTCCAATCTAGAACACGACTTCCATTGAGGCTCTGCTGCCCTAGTAACCAGATTTGGTAAGGGAGAACTGCTGCCACCTTGTGGCCGTTTCACACAACAGCAGCTTTAATCCCAGCGCTAATGGTCAGTAGATATTCAAAATCATTGCAGGCCTGTAAATGACATCTGCCCTGAAAACAAATCCTGGGGTCACATATCGACCAAAAAATTCAAAGGACGTCCATATTTAAAAACGACCATTTCAAAAGGCATATTTTATGCACATTAGTGTTCTGCTTCTTTGTCTTTCTTTCTTTTTTGGTTAAAAAGACGGGAATGGAAATAGGCATCCCTCAGACTGGGCGAAAATCGTTGCAAACGAATCAATGGACAAATATTTAGTCTCCAATATATATAAACAGCTCATGCAGCTTAATATTAAAAAAAACAAACAACCCAATACAAAAATGGGCAGAAGTTCTAAAGAGACGTTTCTTCAAAGAAGACACAGAGATGGCCAAGACACACATGAAAAGCTGCTCAAAAGCACTAATTATTAGAGAAATGCAAATCAAAACTACAATGAGGTATCACCTCACACCTGTTAGGATCGGCATCATCAGAAAATCTACAAACAACAAATTCTGGGGAGGGTGTGGACAAAAGGAGCCCTCTTCCACTATTGGTGGGAATGTAAATTGATACAGTCACTATGGAGAACACTATGGAGTTTCCTTTAAAAAAGTAGAAATAGAATTACCATCTGATCCAGCAATCCCACTTCTGGGCATATACCCAGAGAAAACCATAAATCAAAAAGGCACATTCACCTCAATGTTCATTGCAGCACTATTTAAAATAGCCAGGTAATGGAAGCAACCTAAATGCCCACAGACAGATGAATGGATAAAGATGGGGTACATATATAAAATGGAATATTACTCGGCCATAAAAAGGAATGAAACTGGGTCATTTGTAGAGACATCGATGGATCTAGAGACTGTCATATATAATGAAGTAAGTCAGAAAGAGGAAATCAAATATTGTATATTAATGCATATATGTGGAACCTAAAAGATGGTACAGATGAACTGGTTTGCAGGGAAGAAATAGAGACACAGAGGTAGAGAACAATCGTATGGACACCAAGTGTGGGAAGCCATGGGGTGGTGGTGGTGGGATGAGTTGGGAGATTGGGATTGACCTGTATACATGTATATGCATAAAATATATAACTGATAATAACCTGCTGTATAAAAAAGTAAATAAAATTAAATTCCATATTTTAAAAAATAAAATTTAAAAATAAAACAGAAAAAAGTTCTTCCCTTCACACACATGTATTTATAGGAATGAATTATTTCCATGCTTATATCTATAAATACATAAAAGAGGAATAAAATCTAACTTGAACCATAAACGAAACAAACCCTGAACCCACCAGTTATACAGAGGAAACCCCTATCAGGGCACTTGCTCCAGCACTAAACAATTCTGAAATTGGTCAGAGGTGTGGAATCATCTCCCATCCAGCTAGCACCCACCCCCCACGCAAGGAGCGTCCTCATTGCAAAGCTGGGAGACCTTGCCGAGGCATCTCTGAATAAACGTGAGCTGAGCCCCAGGCCTGCTGCTGCTGAACTGTTCCCACCCTTCCCAGGTAAAACACCTGAATATATACAAGGGCTTGAAAGCCTAGAGGAAGGGCCGTGGAGCCACAC
Organism: Mesoplodon bidens; assembly: GCF_964165515.1. Lineage (NCBI taxonomy): Eukaryota > Metazoa > Chordata > Mammalia > Artiodactyla > Ziphiidae > Mesoplodon > Mesoplodon bidens. Next base: position 726,717 of record NW_027671923.1, read on the forward strand.
TAGCGACAGCACGCAGGCCAACTTGGTGCCTGCAGGCCAGCCAGGGTGGTCCTGGCCCCGGGTACTCTTCCGGAAGCTTTCCATTGTCCTGCCTGTGATACCCCTCCTCTCCCGGCCCCCACTGCTTTTTTCCTTCCTCACCTCTGTCCAGAGAGAAATTCCAGCGGAAGGTATGGGGGACACATCCTCTTCTTTACAGGTGGCAGCCTGGCAACTCCTGCAGAAAGGCCAGCAGTGCCCCCCTCACACCGTGCCACCAACAAAGCTGTGGCACCTCATTCCCTCCCACCAGCTCAGCCCCGAGACTGCTGACGGGGCAGAGAATATGGAGTCAGGCACAGCTTCAGGGGCTATTGCTGCCTGGAGCGCTGTTTATATTGACCTCAACCAGGCACACCTGGGGAGGGCCGGCTGGCAGGGTAAGGCTGCCCAGGTCAGCTAATCCACAACCCTCAGGGAATCACATTGTTGCAAATCGACCTCGCTAAGGCAGAATAGAAGCCAAGGAAAATAAGGACACAATGCCATTTGCAGCACCGTAGATGAGTCTAGAGGTAATCACGTGACTTGTAGTAAGTCAGAAAGTGAAAGACACATATCATATCATATCACTTATAGTTGTTACCTAAAAATGGATACCAGGGCAGATATTTCCACGGAGAAGGGCAATCACAGATTCATTAAACACACTTATGGTTCACCAATGGAAAGGTGTGAGGATTGGTTTCATTACGATATCGGGGTTAACAGACATATACAAACACAGGTGACATATATAATCACCAAAGACCTACGGAATACCAAGAGAAGACTACTCAACATTCTGTCATAACGACCCTGGGAAAAGGATCCCAGGAAGAACAGACATCTGTATATGTGTAAAAGAACCACATCTTCGACACCTACAATAAGCCAAACATTGTAATCAAACTTGCTGTAATAAAAAATAAAAATTTAAATTAAAACTACGAACAAGAAGTAGGGAGACAAACTTGAGGGGCTTTCTCCTGGCACATTCCATTCTAAATTCCAATCTAGAACACGACTTCCATTGAGGCTCTGCTGCCCTAGTAACCAGATTTGGTAAGGGAGAACTGCTGCCAACTTGTGGCCGTTTCACACAACAGCAGCTTTAATCCCAGCACTAATGGTCAGTTGATATTCAAAATCATTGCAGGCCTGTAAATGACACCTGCCCTGAAAACAAATCCTGGGGTCACGTATCGACCAAAAAATTCAAAGGACGTCCATATTTCAAAACGACCATTTCAAAAGGCATATTTTATGCACATTAGTGTTCTGCTTCTTTGTCTTTCTTTCTTTTTTGGTTAAAAAGACGGGAATGGAAAAAGGCATCCCTCAGACTGGGCGAAAATCGTTGCAAACGAATCAATGGACAAAGGTTTAATCTCCAATATATATAAACAGCTCACGCAGCTTAATATTAAAAAAACAAACAACCCAATACAAAAATGGGCAGAAGTTCTAAAGAGACGTTTCTTCAAAGAAGACACAGAGATGGCCAAGACGCACATGAAAAGCTGCTCAAGAGCACTAATTATTAGAGAAATGCAAATCAAAACTACAATGAGGTATCACCTCACACCTGTTAGGATCGCCATCATCAGAAAATCTACAAACAACAAATTCTGGGGAGGGTGTGGACAAAAGGAGCCCTCTTCCACTATTGGTGGGAATGTAAATTGATACCGTCACTATGGAGAACAGTATGGAGTTTCCTTTAAAAAACTAGAAATAGAATTACCATCCGATCCAGCAATCCCACTTCTGGGCATATACCCAGAGAAAACCATAAATCAAAAAGGCACATTCACCACAATGTTCATTGCAGCACTATTTAAAATAGCCAGGTAATGGAAGCAACCTAAATGCCCACTGACAGATGAATGGATAAAATTGGGGTACATATATAAAATGAAATATTACTCGGCCATAAAAAGGAATGAAACTGGGTCATTTGTAGAGACATCGATGGATCTAGAGACTGTCATATAGAATGAAGTAAGTCAGAAAGAGGAAAACAAATATTGTATATTAATGCATATATGTGGAACCTAAAAGATGGTACAGATGAACTGGTTTGCAGGGAAGAAATAGTGACACAGTGGTAGAGAACAAACGTATGGACACCAAGTTTGGGAAGCAAAGGGGTGGTGGTGGTGGGATGAGTTGGGAGATTGGGATTGACCTGTATACATGTATATGCATAAAATACATAACTGATAATAACCTGCTGTATAAAAAAGTAAATAAAATTAAATTTCAAAATTTTGAATAATAAAATTTAAAAATAAAACAGAAAAAAGTTCTTCCCTTCACACACATGTATTTACAGGAATGAATTATTTCCATGCTTATATCTATAAATACATAAAGGAGGAATAAAATCTAACTTGAACCATAAACGAAAAAAAACCTGAACCCACCAGTTATACAGAGGAAAACCCTATCAGGGCACTTGCTCCAGCGGTAAACAATTCTGAAATTGGTCAGAGTTGTGGAATCATCTCCCATCCAGCAAGCACCCACCCCCCACGCAAGGAGTGTCCTCATTGCAAAGCTGGGAGACCGTGCCGAGAAATCTCTGAATAAAGGTGAGCTGAGCCCCAGGCCAGGTGCTGCTGAACTTTTCCCACCCTTCCCAGGTAAAACACCTGAATATGTACAAGGGCTTGAAAGCCTAGAGGAACGGCCGTGGAGCCACACTAGCGGCAGCACGCAGGCCAACTTGGTGCCTGCAGGCCAGCCAGGGTGGTCGAGGCCCGGGTACTCTTTCGGAAGCTTTCCATTGTCCTGCCTGTGATACCCCTCCTGTCCCGGCCCCCACTGCTTTTTTCCTTCCTCACCTCTGTCCGGAGAGAAATTCCAGCGGAAGGTATGGGTGACACATCCTCTTCTTTACAGGTGGCAGCCTGGCAAATCCTGCAGAAAGGCCAGCAGTGCCCCACTCACACCGGGCCGCCAAAAAAGCTGTGGCCCCTCATTCCCTCCCACCAGCTCAGCCCCGAAACTGCTGACGGGGCAGAGAATATGGAGTCAGGCACAGCTTCAGGGGCTATTGCTGCCTGGAGCGCTGTTTATATTGAGCTCAACCAGGCACACCTGGGGAGGGCCGGCCGGCAGGGTAAGGCTGCCCAGGTCAGCTAATCCACAACCCTCAGGGAATCACATTGTTGAAAATGGACCTCGCTAAGGCAGAATAGAAGCCAACTAAAATAAGGACACAATGCCATTTGCAGCACCGTAGAATGAGTCTAGAGGTAATCACGTGACTTGTAGGAAGTCAGAAAGTGAAAGACACATATCATATCATATCACTTATAGGTGTTACCTAAAAATGGATACCAGGGCAGATATTTCCACGGAGAAGGGCAATCACAGATTCATTAAACAACTTATGGTTCACCAATGGAAAGGTGTGAGGATTGGTTTCATTACGATATCGGGGTTAACAGACATATACAAACACAGGTGACATATATAATCACCAAAGACCTACGGAATACCAAGAGAAGACTACTCAACATTCTGTCATAACGTCCCTGGGAAAAGGATCCCAGGAAGAACAGACATCTGTATATGTGTAAAAGAGCCACATCTTCGACACCTACAATAAGCCAAACATTGTAATCAAACTTGCTGTAATAAAAAATAAAAATTTAAATTAAAAATACGAACAAGAGGTAGGGAGACAAACTTGAGGGGCTTTCTCCTGGCACATTCCATTCTAAATTCCAATCTAGAACACGACTTCCATTGAGGCTCTGCTGCCCTAGTAACCAGATTTGGTAAGGGAGAACTGCTGCCACCTTGTGGCCGTTTCACACAACAGCAGCTTTAATCCCAGCGCTAATGGTCAGTAGATATTCAAAATCATTGCAGGCCTGTAAATGACATCTGCCCTGAAAACAAATCCTGGGGTCACATATCGACCAAAAAATTCAAAGGACGTCCATATTTAAAAACGACCATTTCAAAAGGCATATTTTATGCACATTAGTGTTCTGCTTCTTTGTCTTTCTTTCTTTTTTGGTTAAAAAGACGGGAATGGAAATAGGCATCCCTCAGACTGGGCGAAAATCGTTGCAAACGAATCAATGGACAAATATTTAGTCTCCAATATATATAAACAGCTCATGCAGCTTAATATTAAAAAAAACAAACAACCCAATACAAAAATGGGCAGAAGTTCTAAAGAGACGTTTCTTCAAAGAAGACACAGAGATGGCCAAGACACACATGAAAAGCTGCTCAAAAGCACTAATTATTAGAGAAATGCAAATCAAAACTACAATGAGGTATCACCTCACACCTGTTAGGATCGGCATCATCAGAAAATCTACAAACAACAAATTCTGGGGAGGGTGTGGACAAAAGGAGCCCTCTTCCACTATTGGTGGGAATGTAAATTGATACAGTCACTATGGAGAACACTATGGAGTTTCCTTTAAAAAAGTAGAAATAGAATTACCATCTGATCCAGCAATCCCACTTCTGGGCATATACCCAGAGAAAACCATAAATCAAAAAGGCACATTCACCTCAATGTTCATTGCAGCACTATTTAAAATAGCCAGGTAATGGAAGCAACCTAAATGCCCACAGACAGATGAATGGATAAAGATGGGGTACATATATAAAATGGAATATTACTCGGCCATAAAAAGGAATGAAACTGGGTCATTTGTAGAGACATCGATGGATCTAGAGACTGTCATATATAATGAAGTAAGTCAGAAAGAGGAAATCAAATATTGTATATTAATGCATATATGTGGAACCTAAAAGATGGTACAGATGAACTGGTTTGCAGGGAAGAAATAGAGACACAGAGGTAGAGAACAATCGTATGGACACCAAGTGTGGGAAGCCATGGGGTGGTGGTGGTGGGATGAGTTGGGAGATTGGGATTGACCTGTATACATGTATATGCATAAAATATATAACTGATAATAACCTGCTGTATAAAAAAGTAAATAAAATTAAATTCCATATTTTAAAAAATAAAATTTAAAAATAAAACAGAAAAAAGTTCTTCCCTTCACACACATGTATTTATAGGAATGAATTATTTCCATGCTTATATCTATAAATACATAAAAGAGGAATAAAATCTAACTTGAACCATAAACGAAACAAACCCTGAACCCACCAGTTATACAGAGGAAACCCCTATCAGGGCACTTGCTCCAGCACTAAACAATTCTGAAATTGGTCAGAGGTGTGGAATCATCTCCCATCCAGCTAGCACCCACCCCCCACGCAAGGAGCGTCCTCATTGCAAAGCTGGGAGACCTTGCCGAGGCATCTCTGAATAAACGTGAGCTGAGCCCCAGGCCTGCTGCTGCTGAACTGTTCCCACCCTTCCCAGGTAAAACACCTGAATATATACAAGGGCTTGAAAGCCTAGAGGAAGGGCCGTGGAGCCACACTAGCGACAGCACGCAGGCCAACTTGGTGCCTGCAGGCCAGCCAGGGTGGTCCTGGCCCCGGGTACTCTTCCGGAAGCTTTCCATTGTCCTGCCTGTGATACCCCTCCTCTCCCGGCCCCCACTGCTTTTTTCCTTCCTCACCTCTGTCCAGAGAGAAATTCCAGCGGAAGGTATGGGGGACACATCCTCTTCTTTACAGGTGGCAGCCTGGCAACTCCTGCAGAAAGGCCAGCAGTGCCCCCCTCACACCGTGCCACCAACAAAGCTGTGGCACCTCATTCCCTCCCACCAGCTCAGCCCCGAGACTGCTGACGGGGCAGAGAATATGGAGTCAGGCACAGCTTCAGGGGCTATTGCTGCCTGGAGCGCTGTTTATATTGACCTCAACCAGGCACACCTGGGGAGGGCCGGCTGGCAGGGTAAGGCTGCCCAGGTCAGCTAATCCACAACCCTCAGGGAATCACATTGTTGCAAATCGACCTCGCTAAGGCAGAATAGAAGCCAAGGAAAATAAGGACACAATGCCATTTGCAGCACCGTAGATGAGTCTAGAGGTAATCACGTGACTTGTAGTAAGTCAGAAAGTGAAAGACACATATCATATCATATCACTTATAGTTGTTACCTAAAAATGGATACCAGGGCAGATATTTCCACGGAGAAGGGCAATCACAGATTCATTAAACACACTTATGGTTCACCAATGGAAAGGTGTGAGGATTGGTTTCATTACGATATCGGGGTTAACAGACATATACAAACACAGGTGACATATATAATCACCAAAGACCTACGGAATACCAAGAGAAGACTACTCAACATTCTGTCATAACGACCCTGGGAAAAGGATCCCAGGAAGAACAGACATCTGTATATGTGTAAAAGAACCACATCTTCGACACCTACAATAAGCCAAACATTGTAATCAAACTTGCTGTAATAAAAAATAAAAATTTAAATTAAAACTACGAACAAGAAGTAGGGAGACAAACTTGAGGGGCTTTCTCCTGGCACATTCCATTCTAAATTCCAATCTAGAACACGACTTCCATTGAGGCTCTGCTGCCCTAGTAACCAGATTTGGTAAGGGAGAACTGCTGCCAACTTGTGGCCGTTTCACACAACAGCAGCTTTAATCCCAGCACTAATGGTCAGTTGATATTCAAAATCATTGCAGGCCTGTAAATGACACCTGCCCTGAAAACAAATCCTTGGGTCACGTATCGACCAAAAAATTCAAAGGACGTCCATATTTCAAAACGACCATTTCAAAAGGCATATTTTATGCACATTAGTGTTCTGCTTCTTTGTCTTTCTTTCTTTTTTGGTTAAAAAGACGGGAATGGAAAAAGGCATCCCTCAGACTGGGCGAAAATCGTTGCAAACGAATCAATGGACAAAGGTTTAATCTCCAATATATATAAACAGCTCACGCAGCTTAATATTAAAAAAACAAACAACCCAATACAAAAATGGGCAGAAGTTCTAAAGAGACGTTTCTTCAAAGAAGACACAGAGATGGCCAAGACGCACATGAAAAGCTGCTCAAGAGCACTAATTATTAGAGAAATGCAAATCAAAACTACAATGAGGTATCACCTCACACCTGTTAGGATCGCCATCATCAGAAAATCTACAAACAACAAATTCTGGGGAGGGTGTGGACAAAAGGAGCCCTCTTCCACTATTGGTGGGAATGTAAATTGATACCGTCACTATGGAGAACAGTATGGAGTTTCCTTTAAAAAACTAGAAATAGAATTACCATCCGATCCAGCAATCCCACTTCTGGGCATATACCCAGAGAAAACCATAAATCAAAAAGGCACATTCACCACAATGTTCATTGCAGCACTATTTAAAATAGCCAGGTAATGGAAGCAACCTAAATGCCCACTGACAGATGAATGGATAAAATTGGGGTACATATATAAAATGAAATATTACTCGGCCATAAAAAGGAATGAAACTGGGTCATTTGTAGAGACATCGATGGATCTAGAGACTGTCATATAGAATGAAGTAAGTCAGAAAGAGGAAAACAAATATTGTATATTAATGCATATATGTGGAACCTAAAAGATGGTACAGATGAACTGGTTTGCAGGGAAGAAATAGTGACACAGTGGTAGAGAACAAACGTATGGACACCAAGTTTGGGAAGCCAAGGGGTGGTGGTGGTGGGATGAGTTGGGAGATTGGGATTGACCTGTATACATGTATATGCATAAAATACATAACTGATAATAACCTGCTGTATAAAAAAGTAAATAAAATTAAATTTCAAAATTTTGAAAAATAAAATTTAAAAATAAAACAGAAAAAAGTTCTTCCCTTCACACACATGTATTTACAGGAATGAATTATTTCCATGCTTATATCTATAAATACATAAAGGAGGAATAAAATCTAACTTGAACCATAAACGAAAAAAAACCTGAACCCACCAGTTATACAGAGGAAAACCCTATCAGGGCACTTGCTCCAGCGGTAAACAATTCTGAAATTGGTCAGAGGTGTGGAATCATCTCCCATCCAGCAAGCACCCACCCCCCACGCAAGGAGTGTCCTCATTGCAAAGCTGGGAGACCGTGCCGAGAAATCTCTGAATAAAGGTGAGCTGAGCCCCAGGCCAGGTGCTGCTGAACTTTTCCCACCCTTCCCAGGTAAAACACCTGAATATGTACAAGGGCTTGAAAGCCTAGAGGAACGGCCGTGGAGCCACACTAGCGGCAGCACGCAGGCCAACTTGGTGCCTGCAGGCCAGCCAGGGTGGTCGAGGCCCGGGTACTCTTTCGGAAGCTTTCCATTGTCCTGCCTGTGATACCCCTCCTGTCCCGGCCCCCACTGCTTTTTTCCTTCCTCACCTCTGTCCGGAGAGAAATTCCAGCGGAAGGTATGGGTGACACATCCTCTTCTTTACAGGTGGCAGCCTGGCAAATCCTGCAGAAAGGCCAGCAGTGCCCCACTCACACCGGGCCGCCAAAAAAGCTGTGGCCCCTCATTCCCTCCCACCAGCTCAGCCCCGAGACTGCTGACGGGGCAGAGAATATGGAGTCAGGCACAGCTTCAGGGGCTATTGCTGCCTGGAGCGCTGTTTATATTGACCTCAACCAGGCACACCTGGGGAGGGCCGGCCGGCAGGGTAAGGCTGCCCAGGTCAGCTAATCCACAACCCTCAGGGAATCACATTGTTGAAAATGGACCTCGCTAAGGCAGAATAGAAGCCAAGGAAAATAAGGACACAATGCCATTTGCAGCACCGTAGATGAGTCTAGACGTAATCACGTGACTTAGTAAGTCAGAAAGGGAAAGACACATATCATATCATATCACTTATAGGTGTTACCTAAAAATGGATACCAGGGCAGATATTTCCACGGAGAAGGGCAATCACAGATTCATTAAACAAACTTATGGTTCACCAATGGAAAGGTGTGAGGATTGGTTTCATTACGATATCGGGGTTAACAGACATATACAAATAGACATATACAAACACAGGTGACATATATAATCACCAAAGACCTACGGAATACCAAGAGAAGACTACACAACATTCTGTCATAACGTCCCTGGGAAAAGGATCCCAGGAAGAACAGACATCTGTATATGTGTAAAAGAAACACATTTTCGACACCTACAATAAGCCAAACATTGTAATCAAACTTGCTGTAATAAAAAATAAAAATTTAAATTAAAAATAGGAACAAGGGGCTTCCCTGGTGGCGCAGTGGTTGAGAGTCCGCCTGCCGATGCAGGGGACACGGGTTCGTGCCCCGGTCCGGGGAGATCCCACATGCCACAGAGCGGCTGGGCCCGCGAGCCATGGCCGCTGAGCCTGCGTGTCCGGAGCCTGTGCTCCGCAACGGGAGAGGCCACAGCATTGAGAGGCCCGTGTACGGCAAAAAAAAAAAAAAAAAAAAAAAAAAAAATAGGAACAAGAAGTAGGGACACAAACTTGAGGGGCTTTCTCCTGGCACATTCCATTCTAAATTCCAATCTAGAGCACGAATTCCACTAAGGCTCTGTTGCCCTAGTAACCAGATTTGGTAAGGGAGAACAGCTGCCACCTTGTGGCCGTTTCACACAACAGCAGCTTTAATCCCAGCACTAATGGTCAGTTGATATTCAAAATCATTGCAGGCCTGTAAATGACACCTGCCCTGAAAACAAATCCTGGGTTCACATATCGACCAAAAAATTCAAAGGACGTCCATATTTCAATACGACCATTTCAAAAGGCATATTTTATGCACATTAGTGTTCTGCTTCTTTGTCTTTCTTTCTTTTTTGGTTAAAAAGACGGGAATGGAAAAAGGCATCCCTCAGACTGGGCGAAAATCGTTGCAAACGAATCAATGGACAAAGGTTTAATCTCCAATATATATAAACAGCTCATGCAGCTTAATATTAAAAAAACAAACAACCAAATACAAAAATGGGCAGAAGTTCTAAAGAGACGTTTCTTCAAAGAAGACACAGAGATGGCCAACACGCACATGAAAAGCTGCTCAAGAGCACTAATTATTAGAGAAATGCAAATCAAAACTACAAAGAGGTATCACCTCACAACTGTTAGAATCGGCAGCATCTGAAAATCTACAAACAACAAATTCTGGGGAGGGTGTGGAGAAAAGGAGCCCTCTTCTACTATTTGTGGGAATGTAAATTGATACAGTCACTATGGAGAACACTATGGAGTTTCCCTTAAAAAAGTAGAAATAGAATTACCATCTGATCCAGCAATCCCCCTTCTGGGCATATACCCAGAGAAAACCATAAATCAAAAAGGCACATTCACCACAATGTTCATTGCAGCACTATTTAAAATAGCCAGGTAATGGAAGCAACCTAAATGCCCACAGACAGATGAATGGATAAAGATGGGGTACATATATAAAATGGAATATTACTCGGCCATAAAAAGGAATGAAACTGGGTCATTTGTAGAGACATCGATGGATCTAGAGACTGTCATATAGACTGAAGTAAGTCAGAAAGAGGAAATCAAATATTGTATATTAATGCATATATGTGGAACCTAAAAGATGGTACAGATGAACTGGTTTGCAGGGAAGAAATAGAGACACAGAGGTAGAGAACAAACGTATGGACACCAAGTGTGGGAAGCCATGGGGTGGTGGTGGTGGGATGAGTTGGGAGATTGGGATTGACCTGTATACATGTATATGCATAAAATATATAACTGATAATAACCTGTTGTATAAAAAAGTAAATAAAATTAAATTTCAAAATTCTGAAAAATAAAATTTAAAAATAAAACAAAAAAAAGTTCTTCCCTTCACACACATGTATTTATAGGAATGAATTATTTCCATGCTTATATCTATAAATACATAAAAGAGGAATAAAATCTAACTTGAACCATAAACGAAAAAAAACCTGAATCCACCTGTTATACAGAGGAAAACCCTATCAGGGCACTTGCTCCAGCGGTAAACAATTCTGAAATTGGTCAGAGGTGTGGAATCATCTCCCATCCAGGTACCACGCACCCCCTATGCAAGGAGCGTCCTCATTGCAAAGCTGGGAGACCGTGCCGAGAAATCTCTGAATAAAGGTGAGCTGAGCCCCAGGCCAGCTGCTGCTGAACTGTTCCCACCCTTCCCAGGTAAAACACCTGAATATGTACAAGGGATTGAAAGCCTAGAGGAAGGGCCGTGGAGCCACACTAGCGACAGCACGCAGGCCAACTTGGTGCCTGCAGGCCAGCCAGGGTGGTCCTGGCCCCGGGTACTCTTCCAGAAGCTTTCCATTGTCCTGCCTGTGATACCCCTCCTGTCCCGGCCCCCACTGCTTTTTTCCTTCCTCACCTCTGTCCGGAGAGAAATTCCAGCGGAAGGTATGGGTGACACATCCTCTTCTTTACAGGTGGCAGCCTGGCAACTCCTGCAGAAAGGCCAGCAGTGCCATACTCACACCGGGCCTCCAACAAAGCTGTGGCCCCTCATTCCCTCCCACAAGCTCAGCCCCAAGACTGCTGACGGGGCAGAGAATATGGAGTCAGGCACAGCTTCAGGGGCTATTGCTGCCTGGAGCGCTGTTTATATTGACCTCAACCAGGCACACCTGGGGAGGGCCGGCCGGCAGGGTAAGGCTGCCCAGGTCAGCTAATCCACAACCCTCAGGGAATCACATTGTTGAAAATGGACCTCGCTAAGGCAGAATAGAAGCCAACTAAAATAAGGACACAATGCCATTTGCAGCACCGTAGAATGAGTCTAGAGGTAATCACGTGACTTGTAGGAAGTCAGAAAGTGAAAGACACATATCATATCATATCACTTATAGGTGTTACCTAAAAATGGATACCAGGGCAGATATTTCCACGGAGAAGGGCAATCACAGATTCATTAAACAACTTATGGTTCACCAATGGAAAGGTGTGAGGATTGGTTTCATTACGATATCGGGGTTAACAGACATATACAAACACAGGTGACATATATAATCACCAAAGACCTACGGAATACCAAGAGAAGACTACTCAACATTCTGTCATAACTTCCCTGGGAAAAGGATCCCAGGAAGAACAGACATCTGTATATGTGTAAAAGAACCACATCTTCGACACCTACAATAAGCCAAACATTGTAATCAAACTTGCTGTAATAAAAAATAAAAATTTAAATTAAAAATACGAACAAGAGGTAGGGAGACAAACTTGAGGGGCTTTCTCCTGGCACATTCCATTCTAAATTCCAATCTAGAACACGACTTCCATTGAGGCTCTGCTGCCCTAGTAACCAGATTTGGTAAGGGAGAACTGCTGCCACCTTGTGGCCGTTTCACACAACAGCAGCTTTAATCCCAGCGCTAATGGTCAGTAGATATTCAAAATCATTGCAGGCCTGTAAATGACATCTGCCCTGAAAACAAATCCTGGGGTCACATATCGACCAAAAAATTCAAAGGACGTCCATATTTAAAAACGACCGTTTCAAAAGGCATATTTTATGCACATTAGTGTTCTGCTTCTTTGTCTTTCTTTCTTTTTTGGTTAAAAAGACGGGAATGGAAAAAGGCATCCCTCAGACTGGGCGAAAATCGTTGCAAACGAATCAATGGACAAATATTTAGTCTCCAATATATATAAACAGCTCATGCAGCTTAATATTAAAAAAAACAAACAACCCAATACAAAAATGGGCAGAAGTTCTAAAGAGACGTTTCTTCAAAGAAGACACAGAGATGGCCAAGACACACATGAAAAGCTGCTCAAAAGCACTAATTATTAGAGAAATGCAAATCAAAACTACAATGAGGTATCACCTCACACCTGTTAGGATCGGCATCATCAGAAAATCTACAAACAACAAATTCTGGGGAGGGTGTGGACAAAAGGAGCCCTCTTCCACTATTGGTGGGAATGTAAATTGATACAGTCACTATGGAGAACACTATGGAGTTTCCTTTAAAAAAGTAGAAATAGAATTACCATCTGATCCAGCAATCCCACTTCTGGGCATATACCCAGAGAAAACCATAAATCAAAAAGGCACATTCACCTCAATGTTCATTGCAGCACTATTTAAAATAGCCAGGTAATGGAAGCAACCTAAATGCCCACAGACAGATGAATGGATAAAGATGGGGTACATATATAAAATGGAATATTACTCGGCCATAAAAAGGAATGAAACTGGGTCATTTGTAGAGACATCGATGGATCTAGAGACTGTCATATATAATGAAGTAAGTCAGAAAGAGGAAATCAAATATTGTATATTAATGCATATATGTGGAACCTAAAAGATGGTACAGATGAACTGGTTTGCAGGGAAGAAATAGAGACACAGAGGTAGAGAACAATCGTATGGACACCAAGTGTGGGAAGCCATGGGGTGGTGGTGGTGGGATGAGTTGGGAGATTGGGATTGACCTGTATACATGTATATGCATAAAATATATAACTGATAATAACCTGCTGTATAAAAAAGTAAATAAAATTAAATTCCATATTTTAAAAAATAAAATTTAAAAATAAAACAGAAAAATGTTCTTCCCTTCACACACATGTATTTATAGGAATGAATTATTTCCATGCTTATATCTATAAATACATAAAAGAGGAATAAAATCTAACTTGAACCATAAACGAAACAAACCCTGAACCCACCAGTTATACAGAGGAAACCCCTATCAGGGCACTTGCTCCAGCACTAAACAATTCTGAAATTGGTCAGAGGTGTGGAATCATCTCCCATCCAGCTAGCACCCACCCCCCACGCAAGGAGCGTCCTCATTGCAAAGCTGGGAGACCTTGCCGAGGCATCTCTGAATAAACGTGAGCTGAGCCCCAGGCCTGCTGCTGCTGAACTGTTCCCACCCTTCCCAGGTAAAACACCTGAATATGTACAAGGGCTTGAAAGCCTAGAGGAACGGCCGTGGAGCCACACTAGCGGCAGCACGCAGGCCAACTTGGTGCCTGCAGGCCAGCCAGGGTGGTCGAGGCCCGGGTACTCTTTCGGAAGCTTTCCATTGTCCTGCCTGTGATACCCCTCCTGTCCCGGCCCCCACTGCTTTTTTCCTTCCTCACCTCTGTCCGGAGAGAAATTCCAGCGGAAGGTATGGGTGACACATCCTCTTCTTTACAGGTGGCAGCCTGGCAAATCCTGCAGAAAGGCCAGCAGTGCCCCACTCACACCGGGCCGCCAAAAAAGCTGTGGCCCCTCATTCCCTCCCACCAGCTCAGCCCCGAGACTGCTGACGGGGCAGAGAATATGGAGTCAGGCACAGCTTCAGGGGCTATTGCTGCCTGGAGCGCTGTTTATATTGACCTCAACCAGGCACACCTGGGGAGGGCCGGCCGGCAGGGTAAGGCTGCCCAGGTCAGCTAATCCACAACCCTCAGGGAATCACATTGTTGAAAATGGACCTCGCTAAGGCAGAATAGAAGCCAAGGAAAATAAGGACACAATGCCATTTGCAGCACCGTAGATGAGTCTAGACGTAATCACGTGACTTAGTAAGTCAGAAAGGGAAAGACACATATCATATCATATCACTTATAGGTGTTACCTAAAAATGGATACCAGGGCAGATATTTCCACGGAGAAGGGCAATCACAGATTCATTAAACAAACTTATGGTTCACCAATGGAAAGGTGTGAGGATTGGTTTCATTACGATATCGGGGTTAACAGACATATACAAATAGACATATACAAACACAGGTGACATATATAATCACCAAAGACCTACGGAATACCAAGAGAAGACTACACAACATTCTGTCATAACGTCCCTGGGAAAAGGATCCCAGGAAGAACAGACATCTGTATATGTGTAAAAGAAACACATTTTCGACACCTACAATAAGCCAAACATTGTAATCAAACTTGCTGTAATAAAAAATAAAAATTTAAATTAAAAATAGGAACAAGGGGCTTCCCTGGTGGCGCAGTGGTTGAGAGTCCGCCTGCCGATGCAGGGGACACGGGTTCGTGCCCCGGTCCGGGGAGATCCCACATGCCACAGAGCGGCTGGGCCCGCGAGCCATGGCCGCTGAGCCTGCGTGTCCGGAGCCTGTGCTCCGCAACGGGAGAGGCCACAGCATTGAGAGGCCCGTGTACGGCAAAAAAAAAAAAAAAAAAAAAAAAAAAATAGGAACAAGAAGTAGGGACACAAACTTGAGGGGCTTTCTCCTGGCACATTCCATTCTAAATTCCAATCTAGAGCACGAATTCCACTAAGGCTCTGTTGCCCTAGTAACCAGATTTGGTAAGGGAGAACAGCTGCCACCTTGTGGCCGTTTCACACAACAGCAGCTTTAATCCCAGCACTAATGGTCAGTTGATATTCAAAATCATTGCAGGCCTGTAAATGACACCTGCCCTGAAAACAAATCCTGGGTTCACATATCGACCAAAAAATTCAAAGGACGTCCATATTTCAATACGACCATTTCAAAAGGCATATTTTATGCACATTAGTGTTCTGCTTCTTTGTCTTTCTTTCTTTTTTGGTTAAAAAGACGGGAATGGAAAAAGGCATCCCTCAGACTGGGCGAAAATCGTTGCAAACGAATCAATGGACAAAGGTTTAATCTCCAATATATATAAACAGCTCATGCAGCTTAATATTAAAAAAACAAACAACCAAATACAAAAATGGGCAGAAGTTCTAAAGAGACGTTTCTTCAAAGAAGACACAGAGATGGCCAAGACGCACATGAAAAGCTGCTCAAGAGCACTAATTATTAGAGAAATGCAAATCAAAACTACAATGAGGTATCACCTCACAACTGTTAGAATCGGCAGCATCTGAAAATCTACAAACAACAAATTCTGGGGAGGGTGTGGAGAAAAGGAGCCCTCTTCTACTATTTGTGGGAATGTAAATTGATACAGTCACTATGGAGAACACTATGGAGTTTCCCTTAAAAAAGTAGAAATAGAATTACCATCTGATCCAGCAATCCCCCTTCTGGGCATATACCCAGAGAAAACCACAAATCAAAAAGGCACATTCACCACAATGTTCATTGCAGCACTATTTAAAATAGCCAGGTAATGGAAGCAACCTAAATGCCCACAGACAGATGAATGGATAAAGATGGGGTACATATATAAAATGGAATATTACTCGGCCATAAAAAGGAATGAAACTGGGTCATTTGTAGAGACATCGATGGATCTAGAGACTGTCATATAGACTGAAGTAAGTCAGAAAGAGGAAATCAAATATTGTATATTAATGCATATATGTGGAACCTAAAAGATGGTACAGATGAACTGGTTTGCAGGGAAGAAATAGAGACACAGAGGTAGAGAACAAACGTATGGACACCAAGTGTGGGAAGCCATGGGGTGGTGGTGGTGGGATGAGTTGGGAGATTGGGATTGACCTGTATACATGTATATGCATAAAATATATAACTGATAATAACCTGTAGTATAAAAAAGTAAATAAAATTAAATTTCAAAATTCTGAAAAATAAAATTTAAAAATAAAACAAAAAAAAGTTCTTCCCTTCACACACATGTATTTATAGGAATGAATTATTTCCATGCTTATATCTATAAATACATAAAAGAGGAATAAAATCTAACTTGAACCATAAACGAAAAAAAACCTGAATCCACCTGTTATACAGAGGAAAACCCTATCAGGGCACTTGCTCCAGCGGTAAACAATTCTGAAATTGGTCAGAGGTGTGGAATCATCTCCCATCCAGCTAGCACCCACCCCCCACGCAAGGAGCGTCCTCATTGCAAAGCTGGGAGACCGTGCCGAGGCATCTCTGAATAAAGGTGAGCTGAGCCCCAGGCCAGCTGCTGCTGAACTGTTCCCACCCTTCCCAGGTAAAACACCTGAATATGTACAAGGGCTTGAAAGCCTAGAGGAAGGGCCGTGGAGCCACACTAGCGACAGCACGCAGGCCAACTTGGTGCCTGCAGGCCAGCCAGGGTGGTCCTGGCCCCGGGTACTCTTCCAGAAGCTTTCCATTGTCCTGCCTGTGATACCCCTCCTGTCCCGGCCCCCACTGCTTTTTTCCTTCCTCACCTCTGTCCGGAGAGAAATTCCAGCGGAAGGTATGGGTGACACATCCTCTTCTTTACAGGTGGCAGCCTGGCAACTCCTGCAGAAAGGCCAGCAGTGCCATACTCACACCGGGCCTCCAACAAACCTGTGGCCCCTCATTCCCTCCCACAAGCTCAGCCCCGAGACTGCTGACGGGGCAGAGAATATGGAGTCAGGCACAGCTTCAGGGGCTATTGCTGCCTGGAGCGCTGTTTATATTGACCTCAACCAGGCACACCTGGGGAGGGCCGGCCGGCAGGGTAAGTCTGCCCAGGTCAGCTAATCCACAAACCTCAGGGAATCACATTGTTGAAAATGGACCTCGCTAAGGCAGAATAGAAGCCAACTAAAATAAGGACACAATGCCATTTGCAGCACCGTAGAATGAGTCTAGAGGTAATCACGTGACTTGTAGGAAGTCAGAAAGTGAAAGACACATATCATATCATATCACTTATAGGTGTTACCTAAAAATGGATACCAGGGCAGATATTTCCACGGAGAAGGGCAATCACAGATTCATTAAACAACTTATGGTTCACCAATGGAAAGGTGTGAGGATTGGTTTCATTACGATATCGGGGTTAACAGACATATACAAACACAGGTGACATATATAATCACCAAAGACCTACGGAATACCAAGAGAAGACTACTCAACATTCTGTCATAACGTCCCTGGGAAAAGGATCCCAGGAAGAACAGACATCTGTATATGTGTAAAAGAACCACATCTTCGACACCTACAATAAGCCAAACATTGTAATCAAACTTGCTGTAATAAAAAATAAAAATTTAAATTAAAAATACGAACAAGAGGTAGGGAGACAAACTTGAGGGGCTTTCTCCCTGCACATTCCATTCTAAATTCCAGTCGAGAACACGACTTCCATTGAGGCTCTGCTGCCCTAGTAACCAGATTTGGTAAGGGAGAACTGCTGCCACCTTGTGGCCGTTTCACACAACAGCAGCTTTAATCCCAGCGCTAATGGTCAGTTGATATTCAAAATCATTGCAGGCCTGTAAATGACACCTGCCCTGAAAACAAATCCTGGAGTCACATATCGACCAAAAAATTCAAAGGACGTCCATATTTCAAAACGACCGTTTCAAAAGGCATATTTTATGCACATTAGTGTTCTGCTTCTTTGTCTTTCTTTCTTTTTTGGTTAAAAAGACGGGAATGGAAAAAGGCATCCCTCAGACTGGGCGAAAATCGCTGCAAACGAATCAATGGACAATGGTTTAATTTCCAATATATATAAACAGCTCATGCAGCTTAATATTAAAAAAACAACCAAAGAATACAAAAATGGGCAGAAGTTCTAAATAGACGTTTCTTCAAAGAAGACACAGAGATGGCCAAGAGGCACATGAAAAGCTGCTCAAGAGCACTAATTATTAGAGAAATGCAAATCAAAACTACAATGAGGTATCACCTCACACCTGTTAGGATCGGCATCATCAGAAAATCTACAAACAACAAATTCTGGGGAGGGTGTGGACAAAAGGAGCCCTCTTCCACTATTGGTGGGAATGTAAATTGATACCATCAATATGGAGAACAGTATGGAGTTTCCTTTAAAAAACTAGAAATAGAATTAACATCCGATCCAGCAATCCCACTTCTGGGCATATACCCAGAGAAAACCATAAATCAAAAAGGCACATTCACCACAATGTTCATTGCAGCACTATTTAAAATAGCCAGGTAATGGAAGCAACCTAAATGCCCACAGACAGATGAATGGATAAAATTGCGGTACATATATAAAATGGAATATTACTCGGCCATAAAAAGGAGTGAAACTGGGTCATTTGTAGATACATCGATGGATCTAGAGACTGTCATATAGAATGAAGTAAGTCACAAAGAGGAAAACAAATATTGTATATTAATGCATATATGTGGAACCTAAAAGATGGTACAGATGAACTGGTTTGCAGGGAAGAAATAGAGACACAGAGGTAGAGAACAATCGTATGGACACCAAGTGTGGGAAGCCATGGGGTGGTGGTGGTGGGATGAGTTGGGAGATTGGGATTGACCTGTATACATGTATATGCATAAAATATATAACTGATAATAACCTGCTGTATAAAAAAGTAAATAAAATTAAATTCCATATTTTAAAAAATAAAATTTAAAAATAAAACAGAAAAAAGTTCTTCCCTTCACACACATGTATTTATAGGAATGAATTATTTCCATGCTTATATCTATAAATACATAAAAGAGGAATAAAATCTAACTTGAACCATAAACGAAAGAAACCCTGAACCCACCAGTTATACAGAGGAAACCCCTATCAGGGCACTTGCTCCAGCACTAAACAATTCTGAAATTGGTCAGAGGTGTGGAATCATCTCCCATCCAGCTAGCACCCACCCCCCACGCAAGGAGCATCCTCATTGCAAAGCTGGGAGACCGTGCCGAGGCATCTCTGAATAAACGTGAGCTGAGCCCCAGGCCTGCTGCTGCTGAACTGTTCCCACCCTTCCCAGGTAAAACACCTGAATATATACAAGGGCTTGAAAGCCTAGAGGAAGGGCCGTGGAGCCACACTAGCGAGAGCACGCAGGCCAACTTGGTGCCTGCAGGCCAGCCAGGGTGGTCCTGGCCCCGGGTACTCTTCCGGAAGCTTTCCATTGTCCTGCCTGTGATACCCCTCCTCTCCCGGCCCCCACTGCTTTTTTCCTTCCTCACCTCTGTCCAGAGAGAAATTCCAGCGGAAGGTATGGGGGACACATCCTCTTCTTTACAGGTGGCAGCCTGGCAACTCCTGCAGAAAGGCCAGCAGTGCCCCCTCACACCGTGCCACCAACAAAGCTGTGGCCCCTCATTCCCTCCCACCAGCTCAGCCCCGAGACTGCTGACGGGGCAGAGAATATGGAGTCAGGCACAGCTTCAGGGGCTATTGCTGCCTGGAGCGCTGTTTATATTGACCTCAACCAGGCACACCTGTGGAGGGCCGGCCGGCAGGGTAAGGCTGCCCAGGTCAGCTAATCCACAACCCTCAGGGAATCACATTGTTGAAAATGGACCTCGCTAAGGCAGAATAGAAGCCAAGGAAAATAAGGACACAATGCCATTTGCAGCACCGTAGAATGAGTCTAGAGGTAATCACGTGACTTGTAGTAAGTCAGAAAGTGAAAGACACATATCATATCATATCACTTATAGGTGTTACCTGAAAATGGATACCAGGGCAGATATTTCCACGGAGAAGTGCAATCACAGATTCATTAAACAAACTTATGGTTCACCAATGGAAAGGTGTGAGGATTGGTTTCATTACGATATCGGGGTTAACAGACATATACAAACACAGGTGACATATATAATCACCAAAGACCTACGGAATACCAAGAGAAGACTACTCAACATTCTGTCATAACGTCCCTGGGAAAAGGATCCCAGGAAGAACAGACATCTGTATATGTGTAAAAGAACCACATCTTCGACACCTACAATAAACCAAACATTGTAATCAAACTTGCTGTAATAAAAAATAAAAATTTAAATTAAAAATACGAACAAGAAGTAGGGAGACAAACTTGAGGGGCTTTCTCCTGGCACATTCCATTCTAAATTCCAATCGAGAACACGACTTCCATTGAGGCTCTGCTGCCCTAGTAACCAGATTTGGTAAGGGAGAACTGCTGCCACCTTGTGGCCGTTTCACACAACAGCAGCTTTAATCCCAGCGCTAATGGTCAGTTGATATTCAAAATCATTGCAGGCCTGTAAATGACACCTGCCCTGAAAACAAATCCTGGAGTCACATATCGAACAAAAAATTCAAAGGACGTCCATATTTCAAAACGACCGTTTCAAAAGGCATATTTTATGCACATTAGTGTTCTGCTTCTTTGTCTTTCTTTCTTTTTTGGTTAAAAAGACGGGAATGGAAAAAGGCATCCCTCAGACTGGGCGAAAATCGCTGCAAACGAATCAATGGACAATGGTTTAATTTCCAATATATATAAACAGCTCATGCAGCTTAATATTAAAAAAACAACCAAAGAATACAAAAGTGGGCAGAAGTTCTAAATAGACGTTTCTTCAAAGAAGACGATGGCCAGAGATGGCCAAGACGCACATGAAAAGCTGCTCAAGAGCACTAATTATTAGAGAAATGCAAATCAAAACTACAATGAGGTATCACCTCACACCTGTTAGGATCGGCATCATCAGAAAATCTACAAACAATAAATTCTGGGGAGGGTGTGGACAAAAGGAGCCCTCTTCCACTATTGGTGGGAATGTAAATTGATACCGTCAATATGGAGAACAGTATGGAGTTTCCTTTAAAAAACTAGAAATAGAATTACCATCCGATCCAGCAATCCCACTTCTGGGCATATACCCAGAGAAAACCATAAATCAAAAAGGCACATTCACCACAATGTTCATTGCAGCACTATTTAAAATAGCCAGGTAATGGAAGCAACCTAAATGCCCACAGACAGATGAATGGATAAAATTGCGGTACATATATAAAATGGAATATTACTCGGCCATAAAAAGGAATGAAACTGGGTCATTTGTAGATACATCGATGGATCTAGAGACTGTCATATAGAATGAAGTAAGTCACAAACAGGAAAACAAATATTGTATATTAATGCATATATGTGGAACCTAAAAGATGGTACAGATGAACTGGTTTGCAGGGAAGAAATACAGACACAGTGGTAGAGAACAAACGTATGGACACCAAGTTTGGGAAGCCATGGGGTGGTGGTGGTGGGATGAGTTGGGAGATTGGGATTGACCTGTATACATGTATATGCATAAAATACATAACTGAGAATAACCTGCTGTATAAAAAAGTAAATAAAATTAAATTTCAAAATTTTGAAAAATAAAATTTAAAAATAAAGCAGGAAAAAGTTCTTCCCTTCACACACATGTATTTATAGGGATGAATTATTTCCATGCTTATATCTATAAATACATAAAGGAGGAATAAAATCTAACTTGAACCATAAACGAAAAAAACCCTGAACCCACCAGTTATACAGAGGAAAACCCTATCAGGGCACTTGCTCCAGCGGTAAACAATTCTGAAATTGGTCAGAGGTGTGGAATCATCTCCCATCCGGCTAGCACCCACCCCCCACGCAAGGAGCGTCCTCATTGCAAAGCTGGGAGACCGTGCCGAGGCATCTCTGAATAAAGGTGAGCTGAGCCCCAGGCCAGCTGCTGCTGAACTGTTCCCACCCTTCCCAGGTAAAACACCTGAATATGTACAAGGGCTTGAAAGCCTAGAGGAAGTGCCGTGGAGCCACACTAGCGACAGCACGCAGACCAAATTGGTGCCTGCAGGCCAGCCAGGGTGGTCCTGGCCCCGGGTACTCTTCCGGAAGCTTTCCATTGTCCTGCCTGTGATACCCCTCCTGTCCCGGCCCCCACTGCTTTTTTCCTTCCTCTCCTCTGTCCAGAGAGAAATTCCAGCCGAAGGTATGGGTGACACATCCTCTTCTTTACAGGTGGCAGCCTGGCAACTCCTGCAGAAAGGCCAGCAGTGCCCCCTTCACACCGGGCCACCAACAAAGCTGTGGCCGCTCATTCCCTCCCACCAGCTCAGCCCCGAGACTGCTGACGGGGCAGAGAATATGGAGTCAGGCACAGCTTCAGGGGCTATTGCTGCCTGGAGCGCTGTTTATATTGACCTCAACCAGGCACACCTGGGGAGGGCCGGCCGGCAGGGTAAGGCTGCCCAGGTCAGCTAATCCACAACCCTTAGGGAATCACATTGTTGAAAATGGACCTCGCTAAGGCAGAATAGAAGCCAAGGAAAATAAGGACACAATGCCATTTGCAGCACCGTAGAATGAGTCTAGAGGTAATCACGTGACTTGTAGTAAGTCAGAAAGTGAAAGACACATATCATATCATATCACTTATAGGTGTTACCTAAAAATGGATACCAGGGCAGATATTTCCACGGAGAAGGGAAATCACAGATTCATTAAACACACTTATGGTTCACCAGTGGAAAGGTGTGAGGATTGGTTTCATTACGATATCGGGGTTAACAGACATATACAAACACAGGTGACATATATAATCACCAAAGACCTACGGAATACCAAGAGAAGACTACTCAACATTCTGTCATAACGTCCCTGGGAAAAGGATCCCAGGAAGAACAGACATCTGTATATGTGTAAAAGAACCACATCTTCGACACCTACAATAAGCCTAACATTGTAATCAAACTTGCTGTAATAAAAAATAAAAATTTAAATTAAAAATACGAACAAGAAGTAGGGAGACAAACTTGAGGGGCTTTCTCCTGGCACATTCCATTCTAAATTCCAATCTAGAACACGACTTCCATTGAGGCTCTGCTGCCCTAGTAACCAGATTTGGTAAGGGAGAACTGCTGCCACCTTGTGGCCGTTTCACACAACAGCAGCTTTAATCCCAGCGCTAATGGTCAGTTGATATTCAAAATCATTGCAGGCCTGTAAATGACACCTGCCCTGAAAACAAATCCTGGGGTCACATATCGACCAAAAAATTCAAAGGACGTCCATATTTCAAAACGACCGTTTCAAAAGGCATATTTTATGCACATTAGTGTTCTGCTTCTTTGTCTTTCTTTCTTTTTTGGTTAAAAAGACGGGAATGGAAAAAGGCATCCCTCAGACTGGGCGAAAATCGTTGCAAACGAATCAATGGACAAAGGTTTAATCTCCAATATATATAAACAGCTCATGCAGCTTAATATTAAAAAAACAAACAACCCAATACAAAAATGGGCAAAAGTTCTAAAGAGACGTTTCTTCAAAAAAGACACAGAGATGGCCAAGACGCACATGAAAAGCTGCTCAACATCACTAATTATTAGAGAAATGCAAATCAAAACTACAATGAGGTATCACCTCACACCTGTTAGGATCGGAATCAGCAGAAAATCTACAAACAACAAATTCTGGGGAGGGTGTGGACAAAAGGAGCCCTCTTCCACTATTGGTGGGAATGTAAATTGATACCGTCACTATGGAGAAGAGTATGGAGTTTCCTTTAAAAAACTAGAAATAGAATTACCATCCGATCCAGCAATCCCACTTCTGGGCATATACCCAGAGAAAACCATAAATCAAAAAGGCACATTCACCACAATGTTCATTGCAGCACTATTTAAAATAGCCAGGTAATGGAAGCAACCTAAATGCCCACAGACAGATGAATGGATAAAGATGGGGTACATATATAAAATGGAATATTACTCGGCCATAAAAAGGAATGAAACTGGGTCATTTGTAGAGACATCGATGGATCTAGAGACTGTCATATAGAATGAAGTAAGTCAGAAAGAGGAAAACAAATATTGTATATTAATGCATATATGTGGAAACTAAAAGATGGTACAGATGAACTGGTTTGCAGGGAAGAAATAGAGACACAGAGGTAGAGAACAAACGTATGGACACCAAGTGTGGGAAGCCATGGGGTGGTGGTGGTGGGATGAGTTGGGAGATTGGGATTGATCTGTATATATGTATATGCATAAAATACATAACTGATAATAACCTGCTGTATAAAAAAGTAAATAAAATTAAATTCCATATTTTAAAAAATTAAATTTAAAAATAAAACAGAAAAAAGTTCTTCCCTTCACACACATGTATTTATAGGAATGAATTATTTCCATGCTTATATCTATAAATACATAAAAGTGGAATAAAATCTAACTTGAACCATAAACGAAAAAAAACCTGAACCCACCAGTTATACAGAGGAAAACCCTATCAGGGCACTTGCTCCAGCGGAAAACAATTCTGAAATTGGTCAGAGGTGTGGAATCATCTCCCATCCAGCTATCACCCACCCCCCACGCAAGGAGCGTCGTCATTGCAAATCTAGGAGACCGGGCCGAGAAATCTCTGAATAAAGGTGAGATGAGCCACAGGCCAGCTGCTGCTGAACTGTTCCCACCCTTCCCAGGTAAAACACCTGAATATGTACAAGGGCTTGAAAGCCTAGAGGAAGGGCCGTGGAGCCACACTAGCGACAGCACGCAGGCCAACTTGGTGCCTGCAGGCCAGCCAGGGTGGTCCTGGCCCCGGGTACTCTTCCGGAAGCTTTCCATTGTCCTGCCTGTGATACCGCTCCTGTCCCGGCCCCCACTGCTTTTTTCCTTCCTCACCTCTGTCCGGAGAGAAATTCCAGCGGAAGGTATGGGTGACACATCCTCTTCTTTACAGGTGGCAGCCTGGCAACTCCTGCAGAAAGGCCAGCAGTGCCCCACTCACACCGGGCCGCCAACAAAGCTGTGGCCCCTCATTCCCTCCCACAAGCTCAGCCCCGAGACTGCTGATGGGGCAGAGAATATGGAGTCAGGCACAGCTTCAGGGGCTATTGCTGCCTGGAGCGCTGTTTATATTCACCTCAACCAGGCACACCTGGGGAGGGCCGGCCGGCAGGGTAAGGCTGCCCAGGTCAGCTAATCCACAGCCCTTAGGGAATCACATTGTTGAAAATGGACCTCGCTATGGCAGAATAGAAGCCAAGGAAAATAAGGACACAATGCCATTTGCAGCACTGTAGATGAGTCTAGAGGTAATCACGTGACTTGTAGTAAGTCAAAAAGTGAAAGACACATATCATATTATATCACTTATAGGTGTTACCTAAAAATGGATACCAGGGCAGATATTTCCACGGAGAAGGGCAATCACAGTTTCATTAAACAAACTTATGGTTCACCAATGGAAAGGTGTGAGGATTGGTTTCATTACGATATCGGGGTTAACAGACATATACAAACACAGGTGACATATATAATCACCAAAGACCTACGGAATACCAAGAGAAGACTACTCAACATTCTGTCATAACGTCCCTGGGAAAAGGATCCCAGGAAGAACAGACATCTGTATATGTGTAAAAGAACCACATCTTCGACACCTACAAGAAGCCAAACATTGTAATCAAACTTGCTGTAATAGAAAATAAAAATTTAAATTAAAAATACGAACAAGAAGTAGGGACACAAACTTGAGGGGCTTTCTCCTGGCACATTCCATTCTAAATTCCAATCTAGAACACGACTTCCATTGAGGCTCTGCTGCCCTAGTAACCAGATTTGGTAAGGGAGAACTGCTGCCACCTTGTGGCCGTTTCACACAACAGCAGCTTTAATCCCAGCGCTAATGGTCAGTTGATATTCAAAATCATTGCAGGCCTGTAAATGACACCTGCCCTGAAAACAAATCCTGGGGTCACATATCGACCAAAAAATTCAAAGGACGTCCATATTTCAAAACGACCGTTTCAAAAGGCATATTTTATGCACATTAGTGTTCTGCTTCTTTGTCTTTCTTTCTTTTTTGGTTAAAAAGACGGGAATGGAAAAAGGCATCCCTCAGACTGGGCGAAAATCGTTGCAAACGAATCAATGGACAAAGGTTTAATCTCCAATATATATAAACAGCTCATGCAGCTTAATATTAAAAAAACAAACAACCCAATACAAAAATGGGCAGAAGTTCTAAAGAGACGTTTCTTCAAAGAAGACACAGAGATGGCCAAGACGCACATGAAAAGCTGCTCAACATCACTTATTATTAGAGAAATGCAAATCAAAACTACAATGAGGTATCACCTCACACCTGTTAGGATCGGCATCATCAGAAAATCTACAAACAACAAATTCTGGGGAGGGTGTGGACAAAAGGAGCCCTCTTCCACTATTGGTGGGAATGTAAATTGATACCGTCACTATGGAGAACAGTATGGAGTTTCCTTTAAAAAACTAGAAATAGAATTACCATCCGATCCAGCAATCCTACTTCTGGGCATATACCCAGAGAAAACCATAAATCAAAAAGGCACATTCACCACAATGTTCATTGCAGCACTATTTAAAATAGCCAGGCAATGGAAGCAACCTAAATGCCCACAGACAGATGAATGGATAAAATTGGGGTACATATATAAAATGGAATATTACTCGGCCATAAAAAGGAATGAAGCTGGGTCATTTGTAGAGACATCGATGGATCTAGAGACTGTCATATAGAATGAAGTAAGTCAGAAAGAGGAAAACAAATATTGTATATTAATGCATATATGTGGAACCTAAAAGATGGTACAGATGAACTGGTTTGCAGGGAAGAAATAGAGACACAGTGGTAGAGAACAAACGTATGGACACTAAGTTTGGGAAGCCATGGGGTGGTGGTGGTGGGATGAGTTGGGAGATTGGGATTGACCTTTATACATGTATATGCATAAAATACATAACTGATAATAACCTGCTGTATAAAAAAGTAAATAAAATTAAATTTCAAAATTTTGAAAAATAAAATTTAAAAATAAAACAGAAAAAAGTTCTTCCCTTCACACACATGTATTTATAAGAATGAATTATTTCCATGCTTATATCTATAAATACATAAAAGAGGAATAAAATCTAACTTGAACCATAAACGAAAAAAAACTTGAACCCACCAGTTATACAGAGGAAGACCCTATCAGGGCACTTGCTCCAGCGGTAAACAATTCTGAAATTGGTCAGAGGTGTGGAATCATCGCCCATCCAGCTACCACCCACCCCCCACGAAAGGAGCGTCCTCATTGCAAAGCTGGGAGACCGTGCCGAGGCATCTCTGAATAAAGGTGAGCTGAGCCCCAGGCCAGCTGCTGCTGAACTGTTCCCACCCTTCCCAGGTAAAACACCTGAATATGTACAAGGGCTTGAAAGCCTAGAGGAAGGGCCGTGGAGCCACACTAGCGACAGCACGCAGGCCAACTTGGTGCCTGCAGGCCAGCCAGGGTGGTCCTGGCCCCGGGTACTCTTCCGGAAGCTTTCCATTGTCCTGCCTGTGATACCCCTCCTGTCCCGGCCCCCACTGCTTTTTTCCTTCCTCACCTCTGTCCGGAGAGAAATTCCAGCGGAAGGTATGGGTGACACATCCTCTTCTTTACAGGTGGCAGCCTGGCAACTCCTGCAGAAAGGCCAGCAGTGCCCCACTCACACCGGGCCACCAACAAAGCTGTGGCCCCTCATTCCCTCCCACCAGCTCAGCCCCGAGACTGCTGATGGGGCAGAGAATATGGAGTCAGGCACAGCTTCAGGGGCTATTGCTGCCTGGAGCGCTGTTTATATTGACCTCAACCAGGCACACCTGGGGAGGGCCGGCCGGCAGGGTAAGGCTGCCCAGGTCAGCTAATCCACAACCCTCAGGGAATCACATTGTTGAAAATGGACCTCGCTAAGGCAGAATAGAAGCCAAGGAAAATAAGGACACAATGCCATTTGCAGCACCGTAGATGAGCCTAGAGGTAATCACGTGACTTGTAGTTAGTCAGAAAGTGAAAGACACATATCATATCATATCACTTATAGGTGTTACCTAAAAATGGATACCAGGGCAGATATTTCCACGGAGAAGGGCAATCACAGATTCATTAAACACACTTATGGTTCACCAAAGAAAAGGTGTGAGGATTGGTTTCATTACGATATCGGGGTTAACAGACATATACAAACACAGGTGACATATATAATCACCAAAGACCTACGGAATACCAAGAGAAGACTACTCAACATTCTGTCATAACGTCCCTGGGAAAAGGATCCCAGGAAGAACAGACATCTGTATATGTGTAAAAGAACCACATCTTCGACACCTACAATAAGCCAAACATTGTAATCAAACTTGCTATAATAAAAAATAAAAATTTAAATTAAAAATACGAACAAGAAGTAGGGAGACAAACTTGAGGGGCTTTCTCCTGGCACGTTCCATTCTAAATTCCAATCTAGAACACGACTTCCTTTGAGGCTCTGCTGCCCTAGTAACCAGATTTGGTAAGGGAGAACTGCTGCCACCTTGTGGCCGTTTCACACAACAGCAGCTTTAATCCCAGCGCTAATGGTCAGTTGATATTCAAAATCATTGCAGGCCTGTAAATGACACCTGCCCTGAAAACAAATCCTGGGGTCACATATCGACCAAAAAATTCAAAGGACGTCCATATTTCAAAACGACCGTTTCAAAAGGCATATTTTATGCACATTAGTGTTCTGCTTCTTTGTCTTTCTTTCTTTTTTGGTTAAAAAGACGGGAATGGAAAAAGGCATCCCTCAGACTGGGCGAAAATCGTTGCAAACGAATCAATGGACAAAGGTTTAATCTCCAATATATATAAACAGCTCATGCAGCTTAATATTAAAAAAACAAACAACCCAATACAAAAATGGGCAGAAGTACTAAAGAGACGTTTCTTCAAAGAAGACACAGAGATGGCCAAGATGCACATGAAAAGCTGCTCAAGAGCACTAATTATTAGAGAAATGCAAATCAAAACTACAATGAGGTATCACCTCACACCTGTTAGGATCGCCATCATCAGAAAATCTACAAACAACAAATTCTGGGGAGGGTGTGGACAAAAGGAGCCCTCTTCCACTATTGGTGGGAATGTAAATTGATACCGTCACTATGGAGAACAGTATGGAGTTTCCTTTAAAAAACTAGAAATAGAATTACCATCTGATCCAGCGATCCCACTTCTGGGCATATACCCAGAGAAAACCATAAATCAAAAAGGCACATTCACCACAATGTTCATTGCAGCACTATTTAAAATAGCCAGGTAATGGAAGCAACCTAAATGCCCACAGACAGATGAATGGATAAAGATGGGGTACATATATAAAATGGAATATTACTCGGCCATAAAAAGGAATGAAGCTGGGTCATTTGTAGAGACATCGATGGATCTAGAGACTGTCATATAGAATGAAGTAAGTCAGAAAGAGGAAAACAAATATTGTATATTAATGCATATATGTGGAACCTAAAAGATGGTACAGATGAACTGGTTTGCAGGGAAGAAATAGAGACACAGTGGTAGAGAACAAACGTATGGACACTAAGTTTGGGAAGCCATGGGGTGGTGGTGGTGGGATGAGTTGGGAGATTGGGATTGACCTTTATACATGTATATGCATAAAATACATAACTGATAATAACCTGCTGTATAAAAAAGTAAATAAAATTAAATTTCAAAATTTTGAAAAATAAAATTTAAAAATAAAACAGAAAAAAGTTCTTCCCTTCACACACATGTATTTATAAGAATGAATTATTTCCATGCTTATATCTATAAATACATAAAAGAGGAATAAAATCTAACTTGAACCATAAACGAAAAAAAACTTGAACCCACCAGTTATACAGAGGAAGACCCTATCAGGGCACTTGCTCCAGCGGTAAACAATTCTGAAATTGGTCAGAGGTGTGGAATCATCGCCCATCCAGCTACCACCCACCCCCCACGAAAGGAGCGTCCTCATTGCAAAGCTGGGAGACCGTGCCGAGGCATCTCTGAATAAAGGTGAGCTGAGCCCCAGGCCAGCTGCTGCTGAACTGTTCCCACCCTTCCCAGGTAAAACACCTGAATATGTACAAGGGCTTGAAAGCCTAGAGGAAGGGCCGTGGAGCCACACTAGCGACAGCACGCAGGCCAACTTGGTGCCTGCAGGCCAGCCAGGGTGGTCCTGGCCCCGGGTACTCTTCCGGAAGCTTTCCATTGTCCTGCCTGTGATACCCCTCCTGTCCCGGCCCCCACTGCTTTTTTCCTTCCTCACCTCTGTCCGGAGAGAAATTCCAGCGGAAGGTATGGGTGACACATCCTCTTCTTTACAGGTGGCAGCCTGGCAACTCCTGCAGAAAGGCCAGCAGTGCCCCACTCACACCGGGCCACCAACAAAGCTGTGGCCCCTCATTCCCTCCCACCAGCTCAGCCCCGAGACTGCTGATGGGGCAGAGAATATGGAGTCAGGCACAGCTTCAGGGGCTATTGCTGCCTGGAGCGCTGTTTATATTGACCTCAACCAGGCACACCTGGGGAGGGCCGGCCGGCAGGGTAAGGCTGCCCAGGTCAGCTAATCCACAACCCTCAGGGAATCACATTGTTGAAAATGGACCTCGCTAAGGCAGAATAGAAGCCAAGGAAAATAAGGACACAATGCCATTTGCAGCACCGTAGATGAGCCTAGAGGTAATCACGTGACTTGTAGTTAGTCAGAAAGTGAAAGACACATATCATATCATATCACTTATAGGTGTTACCTAAAAATGGATACCAGGGCAGATATTTCCACGGAGAAGGGCAATCACAGATTCATTAAACACACTTATGGTTCACCAAAGAAAAGGTGTGAGGATTGGTTTCATTACGATATCGGGGTTAACAGACATATACAAACACAGGTGACATATATAATCACCAAAGACCTACGGAATACCAAGAGAAGACTACTCAACATTCTGTCATAACGTCCCTGGGAAAAGGATCCCAGGAAGAACAGACATCTGTATATGTGTAAAAGAACCACATCTTCGACACCTACAATAAGCCAAACATTGTAATCAAACTTGCTATAATAAAAAATAAAAATTTAAATTAAAAATACGAACAAGAAGTAGGGAGACAAACTTGAGGGGCTTTCTCCTGGCACGTTCCATTCTAAATTCCAATCTAGAACACGACTTCCTTTGAGGCTCTGCTGCCCTAGTAACCAGATTTGGTAAGGGAGAACTGCTGCCACCTTGTGGCCGTTTCACACAACAGCAGCTTTAATCCCAGCGCTAATGGTCAGTTGATATTCAAAATCATTGCAGGCCTGTAAATGACACCTGCCCTGAAAACAAATCCTGGGGTCACATATCGACCAAAAAATTCAAAGGACGTCCATATTTCAAAACGACCGTTTCAAAAGGCATATTTTATGCACATTAGTGTTCTGCTTCTTTGTCTTTCTTTCTTTTTTGGTTAAAAAGACGGGAATGGAAAAAGGCATCCCTCAGACTGGGCGAAAATCGTTGCAAACGAATCAATGGACAAAGGTTTAATCTCCAATATATATAAACAGCTCATGCAGCTTAATATTAAAAAAACAAACAACCCAATACAAAAATGGGCAGAAGTACTAAAGAGACGTTTCTTCAAAGAAGACACAGAGATGGCCAAGATGCACATGAAAAGCTGCTCAAGAGCACTAATTATTAGAGAAATGCAAATCAAAACTACAATGAGGTATCACCTCACACCTGTTAGGATCGCCATCATCAGAAAATCTACAAACAACAAATTCTGGGGAGGGTGTGGACAAAAGGAGCCCTCTTCCACTATTGGTGGGAATGTAAATTGATACCGTCACTATGGAGAACAGTATGGAGTTTCCTTTAAAAAACTAGAAATAGAATTACCATCTGATCCAGCGATCCCACTTCTGGGCATATACCCAGAGAAAACCATAAATCAAAAAGGCACATTCACCACAATGTTCATTGCAGCACTATTTAAAATAGCCAGGTAATGGAAGCAACCTAAATGCCCACAGACAGATGAATGGATAAAGATGGGGTACATATATAAAATGGAATATTACTCGGCCATAAAAAGGAATGAAACTGGGTCATTTGTAGAGACATCGATGGATCTAGAGACTGTCATATAGAATGAAGTAAGTCAGAAAGAGGAAATCAAATATTGTATATTAATGCATATATGTGGAACCTAAAAGATGGTACAGATGAACTGGTTTGCAGGCAAGAAATAGAGACGCAGAGGTAGAGAACAAACGTATGGACACCAAGTGTGGGAAGCCATGGGGTGGTGGTGGTGGGATGAGTTGGGAGATTGGGATTGACCTGTATACATGTATATGCATAAAATACATAACTGATAATAACCTGCTGTATAAAAAAGTAAATAAAATTAAATTTCAAAATTTTGAAAAATAAAATTTAAAAATAAAACAGAAAAAAGTTCTTCCCTTCACACACATGTATTTATAGGAATGAATTATTTCCATGCTTATATCTATAAATACATAAAAGAGGAATAAAATCTAACTTGAACCATAAACGAAAAAAAAACCTGAACCCACCAGTTATACAGAGGAAAACCCTATCAGGGCACTTGCTCCAGCGGTAAACAATTCTGAAATTGGTCAGAGGTGTGGAATCATCTCCCATCCAGCTACCACGCACCCCCCACGCAAGGAGCGTCCTCATTGCAAAGCTGGGAGACCGTGCCGAGGCATCTCTGAATAAAGGTGAGCTGAGCCCCAGGCCAGCTGCTGCTGAACTGTTCCCACCCTTCCCAGTTAAAACACCTGAATATGTACAAGGGCTTGAAAGCCTAGAGGAAGGGCCGTGGAGCCACACTAGCGACAGCACGCAGGCCAACTTGGTGCCTGCAGGCCAGCCAGGGTGGTCCTGGCCCCGGGTACTCTTCCGGAAGCTTTCCATTGTCCTGCCTGTGATACCCCTCCTGTCCCGGCCCCCACTGCTTTTTTCCTTCCTCACCTCTGTCCGGAGAGAAATTCCAGGGGAAGGTATGGGTGACACATCCTCTTCTTTACAGGTGGCAGCCTGGCAACTCCTGCAGAAAGGCCAGCAGTGCCCCACTCACACCGGGCCACCAACAAAGCTGTGGCCCCTCATTCCCTCCCACCAGCTCAGCCCCGAAACTGCTGACGGGGCAGAGAATATGGAGGCAGGCACAGCTTCAGGGGCTATTGCTGCCAGGAGCACTGTTTATATTGACCTCAACCAGGCACACCTGGGGAGGGCCGGCCGGCAGGGTAAGGCTGCCCAGGTCAGCTAATCCACAACCCTCAGGGAATCACATTGTTGAAAATGGACCTCGCTAAGGCAGAATAGAAGCCAAGGAAAATAAGGACACAATGCCATTTGCAGCACCGTAGATGAATCTAGAGGTAATCACGTGACTTGTAGTAAGTCAGAAAGTGAAAGACACATATCATATCATATCACTTATAGGTGTTACCTAAAAATGGATACCAGGGCAGATATTTCCACGGAGAAGGGCAATCACAGATTCATTAAACACACTTATGGTTCACCAATGGAAAGGTGTGAGGATTGGTTTCATTACGATATCGGGGTTAACAGACATATACAAACACAGGTGACATATATAATCACCAAAGACCTACGGAATACCAAGAGAAGACTACTCAACATTCTGTCATAACGTCCCTGGGAAAAGGATCCCAGGAAGAACAGACATCTGTATATGTGTAAAAGAACCACATCTTCGACACCTACAATAACCAAACATTGTAATCAAACTTGCTGTAATAAAAAATAAAAATTTAAATTAAAAATACGAACAAGAAGTAGGGAGACAAACTTGAGGGGCTTTCTCCTGGCACATTCCATTCTAAATTCCAATCTAGAACACGACTTCCATTGAGGCTCTGCTGCCCTTGTAACCAGAATTGGTAAGGGAGAACTGCTGCCACCTTGTGGCCGGTTCACACAACAGCAGCTTTAATCCCAGCGCTAATGGTCAGTTGATATTCAAAATCATTGCAGGCCTGTAAATGACACCTGCCCTGAAAACAAATCCTGGAGTCACATATCGACCAAAAAATTCAAAGGACGTCCATATTTCAAAACGACCGTTTCAAAAGGCATATTTTATGCACATTAGTGTTCTGCTTCTTTGTCTTTCTTTCTTTTTTGGTTAAAAAGACGGGAATGGAAAATGGCATCCCTCAGACTGGGCGAAAATCGTTGCAAATGAATCAATGGACAAAGGTTTAATCTCCAATATATATAAACAGCTCATGCAGCTTAATATTAAAAAAACAAACAAACCAATACAAAAATGGGCAGAAGTTCTAAAGAGACGTTTCTTCAAAGAAGACACAGAGATGGCCAAGACGCACATGAAAAGCTGCTCAAGAGCACTAATGATTAGAGAAATGCAAATCAAAACTACAATGAGGTATCACCTCACACCTGTTAGGATCGGCATCATCAGAAAATCTACAAACAACAAATTCTGGGGAGGGTGTGGACAAAAGGAGCCCTCTTCCACTATTGGTGGGAATGTAAATTGAAACCGTCACTATGGAGAACAGTATGGAGTTTCCTTTAAAAAACTAAAAATAGAATTACCATCTGATCCAGCAATCCCACTTATGGGCATATACCCAGAGAAAACCATAAATCAAAAAGGCACATTCACCACAATGTTCATTGCAGCACTATTTAAAATAGCCAGGTAATGGAAGCAACCTAAATGCCCACAGACAGATGAATGGATAAAGATGGGGTACATATATAAAATGGAATATTACTCGGACATAAAAAGGAATGAAACTGGGTCATTTGTAGAGACATCGATGGATCTAGAGACTGTCATATAGACTGAAGTAAGACAGAAAGAGGAAATCAAATATTGTATATTAATGCATATATGTGGAAACTAAAAGATGGTACAGATGAACTGGTTTGCAGGGAAGAAATAGAGACGCAGAGGTAGAGAACAAACGTATGGACACCAAGTGTGGGAAGCCATGGGGTGGTGGTGGTGGGATGAGTTGGGAGATTGGGATTGACCTGTATACATGTATATGCATAAAATACATAACTGATAATAACCTGCTGTATAAAAAAGTAAATAAAATTAAATTTCAAAATTTTGAAAAATAAAATTTAAAAATAAAACAGAAAAAAGTTCTTCCCTTCACACACATGTATTTATAGGAATGAATTATTTCCATGCTTATATCTATAAATACATAAAAGAGGAATAAAATCTAACTTGAACCATAAACGAAAAAAAACCTGAACCCACCAGTTATACAGAGGAAAACCCTATCAGGGCACTTGCTCCAGCGGTAAACAATTCTGAAATTGGTCAGAGGTGTGGAATCATCTCCCATCCAGGTACCACGCACCCCCTATGCAAGGAGCGTCCTCATTGCAAAGCTGGGAGACCGTGCCGAGGCATCTCTGAATAAAGGTGAGCTGAGCCCCAGGCCAGCTGCTGCTGAACTGTTCCCACCCTTCCCAGGTAAAACACCTGAATATGTACAAGGGCTTGAAAGCCTAGAGGAAGGGCCGTGGAGCCACACTAGCGACAGCACGCAGGCCAACTTGGTGCCTGCAGGCCAGCCAGGGTGGTCCTGGCCCCGGGTACTCTTCCGGAAGCTTTCCATTGTCCTGCCTGTGATACCCCTCCTGTCCCGGCCCCCACTGCTTTTTTCCTTCCTCACCTCTGTCCGGAGAGAAATTCCAGCGGAAGGTATGGGTGACACATCCTCTTCTTTACAGGTGGCAGCCTGGCAACTCCTGCAGAAAGGCCAGCAGTGCCCCACTCACACCGGGCCACCAACAAAGCTGTGGCCCCTCATTCCCTCCCACCAGCTCAGCCCCGAGACTGCTGACGGGGCAGAGAATATGGAGTCAGGCACAGCTTCAGGGGCTATTGCTGCCAGGAGCACTGTTTATATTGACCTCAACCAGGCACACCTGGGGAGGGCCGGCCGGCAGGGTAAGGCTGCCCAGGTCAGCTAATCCACAACCCTCAGGGAATCACATTGTTGAAAATGGACCTCGCTAAGGCAGAATAGAAGCCAAGGAAAATAAGGACACAATGCCATTTGCAGCACCGTAGATGAGTCTAGAGGTAATCACGTGACTTGTAGTAAGTCAGAAAGTGAAAGACACATATCATATCATATCACTTATAGGTGTTACCTAAAAATGGATACCAGGGCAGATATTTCCACGGAGAAGGGCAATCACAGATTCATTAAACACACTTATGGTTCACCAGTGGAAAGGTGTGAGGATTGGTTTCATTACGATATCGGGGTTAACAGACATATACAAACACAGGTGACATATATAATCACCAAAGACCTACGGAATACCAAGAGAAGACTACTCAACATTCTGTCATAACGTCCCTGGGAAAAGGATCCCAGGAAGGACAGACATCTGTATATGTGTAAAAGAACCACATCTTCGACACCTACAATAAGCCAAACATTGTAATCAAACTTACTGTAATAAAAAATAAAAATTTAAATTAAAAATACGAACAAGAAGTAGGGAGACAAACTTGAGGGGCTTTCTCCTGGCACATTCCATTCTAAATTCCAATCTAGAACACGACTTCCATTGAGGCTCTGCTGCCCTAGTAACAAGATTTGGTAAGGGAGAACTGCTGCCACCTTGTGGCCGTTTCACACAACAGCAGCTTTAATCCCAGCGCTAATGGTCAGTTGATATTCAAAATCATTGCAGGCCTGTAAATGACACCTGCCCTGAAAACAAATCCTGGAGTCACATATCGACCAAAAAATTCAAAGGACGTCCATATTTCAAAACGACCGTTTCAAAAGGCATATTTTATGCACATTAGTGTTCTGCTTCTTTGTCTTTCTTTCTTTTTTGGTTAAAAAGACGGGAATGGAAAAAGGCATCCCTCAGACTGGGCGAAAATCGTTGCAAACGAATCAATGGACAAAGGTTTAATCTCCAATATATATAAACAGCTCATGCAGCTTAATATTAAAAAAACAAACAAACCAGTACAAAAATGGGCAGAAGTTCTAAAGAGACGTTTCTTCAAAGAAGACACAGAGATGGCCAAGACGCACATGAAAAGCTGCTCAAGAGCACTAATTATTAGAGAAATGCAAATCAAAACTACAATGAGGTATCACCTCACACCTGTTAGGATCGCCATCATCAGAAAATCTACAAACAACAAATTCTGGGGAGGGTGTGGACAAAAGGAGCCCTCTTCCACTATTGGTGGGAATGTAAATTGATACCGTCACTATGGAGAACAGTATGGAGTTTCCTTTAAAAAACTAGAAATAGAATTACCATCTGATCCAGCAATCCCACTTGTGGGCATATACCCAGAGAAAACCGTAAATCAAAAAGGCACATTCAACACAATGTTCATTGCAGCACTATTTAAAATAGCCAGGTAATGGAAGCAACCTAAATGCCCACAGACAGATGAATGGATAAAGATGGGGTACATATATAAAATGGAATATTACTCGGCCATAAAAAGGAATGAAACTGGGTCATTTGTAGAGACATCGATGGATCTAGAGACTGTCATATAGACTGAAGTAAGTCAGAAAGAGGAAATCAAATATTGTATATTAATGCATATATGTGGAACCTAAAAGATGGTACAGATGAACTGGTTTGCAGGGAAGAAATAGAGACGCAGAGGTAGAGAACAAACGTATGGACACCAAGTGTGGGAAGCCATGGGGTGGTGGTGGTGGGATGAGTTGGGAGATTGGGATTAACCTGTATACATGTATATGCATAAAATACATAACTGATAATAACCTGCTGTATAAAAAAGTAAATAAAATTAAATTTCAAAATTTTGAAAAATAAAATTTAAAAATAAAACAGAAAAAAGTTCTTCCCTTCACACACATGTATTTATAGGAATGAATTATTTCCATGCTTATATCTATAAATACATAAAAGAGGAATAAAATCTAACTTGAACCATAAACGAAAAAAAACCTGAACCCACCAGTTATACAGAGGAAGACCCTATCAGGGCACTTGCTCCAGCGGTAAACAATTCTGAAATTGGTCAGAGGTGTGGAATCATCTCCCATCCAGCTAGCACCCACCCCCCACGCAAGGAGCGTCCTCATTGCAAAGCTGGGAGACCGTGCCGAGAAATCTCTTAATAAAGGTGAGCTGAGCCCCAGGCCAGCTGCTGCTGAACTGTTCCCACCCTTCCCAGGTAAAACACCTGAATATGTAAAAGGGCTTGAAAGCCTAGAGGAAGGGCCGTGGAGCCACACTAGCGACAGCACGCAGGCCAACTTGGTGCCTGCAGGCCAGCCAGGGTGGTCCTGGCCCCGGGTACTCTTCCGGAAGCTTTCCATTGTCCTGCCTGTGATACCCCTCCTGTCCCGGCCCCCACTGCTTTTTTCCTTCCTCACATCTGTCCGGAGAGAAATTCCAGCGGAAGGTATGGGTGACACATCCTCTTCTTTACAGGTGACAGCCTGGCAACTCCTGCAGAAAGGCCAGCAGTGCCCCACTCACACCGGGCCACCAACAAAGCTGTGGCCCCTCATTCCCTCCCACCAGCTCAGCCCCGAGACTGCTGACGGGGCAGAGAATATGGAGTCAGGCACAGCTTCAGGGGCTATTGCTGCCAGGAGCACTGTTTATATTGACCTCAACCAGGCACACCTGGGGAGGGCCGGCCGGCAGGGTAAGGCTGCCCAGGTCAGCTAATCCACAACCCTCAGGGAATCACATTGTTGAAAATGGACCTCGCTAAGGCAGAATAGAAGCCAAGGAAAATAAGGACACAATGCCATTTGCAGCACCGTAGATGAGTCTAGAGGTAATCACGTGACTTGTAGTAAGTCAGAAAGTGAAAGACACATATCATATCATATCACTTATAGGTGTTACCTAAAAATGGATACCAGGGCAGATATTTCCACGGAGAAGGGCAATCACAGATTCATTAAACACACTTATGGTTCACCAATGGAAAGGTGTGAGGATTGGTTTCATTACGATATCGGGGTTAACAGACATATACAAACACAGGTGACATATATAATCACCAAAGACCTACGGAATACCAAGAGAAGACTACTCAACATTCTGTCATAACGTCCCTGGGAAAGGATCCCAGGAAGAACAGACATCTGTATATGTGTAAAAGAACCACATCTTCGAAATCTACAATAAGCCAAACATTGTAATCAAACTTGCTGTAATAAAAAATAAAAATTTAAATTAAAAATACGAACAAGAAGTAGGGAGACAAACTTGAGGGGCTTTCTCCTGGCACATTCCATTCTAAATTCCAATCTAGAACACGACTTCCATTGAGGCTCTGCTGCCCTAGTAACCAGATTTGGTAAGGGAGAACTGCTGCCACCTTGTGGCCGTTTCACACAACAGCAGCTTTAATCCCAGCGCTAATGGTCAGTTGATATTCAAAATCATTGCAGGCCTGTAAATGACACCTGCCCTGAAAACAAATCCTGGAGTCACATATCGACCAAAAAATTCAAAGGACGTCCATATTTCAAAACGACCGTTTCAAAAGGCATATTTTATGCACATTAGTGTTCTGCTTCTTTGTCTTTCTTTCTTTTTTGGTTAAAAAGACGGGAATGGAAAAAGGCATCCCTCAGACTGGGCGAAAATCATTGCAAACGAATCAATGGACAAAGGTTTAATCTCCAATATATATAAACAGCTCATGCAGCTTAATATTAAAAAAACAAACAACCCAATACAAAAATGGGCAGAAGTTCTAAAGAGACGTTTCTTCAAAGAAGACACAGAGATGGCCAAGACGCACATGAAAAGCTGCTCAAGAGCACTAATGATTAGAGAAATGCAAATCAAAACTACAATGAGGTATCACCTCACACCTGTTAGGATCGGCATCATCAGAAAATCTACAAACAACAAATTCTGGGGAGGGTGTGGACAAAAGGAGCCCTCTTCCACTATTGGTGGGAATGTAAATTGATACCGTCACTATGGAGAACAGTATGGAGTTTCCTTTAAAAAACTAGAAATAGAATTACCATCTGATCCAGCAATCCCACTTGTGGGCATATACCCAGAGAAAACCGTAAATCAAAAAGGCATATTCAACACAATGTTCATTGCAGCACTATTTAAAATAGCCAGGTAATGGAAGCAACCTAAATGCCCACAGACAGATGAATGGATAAAGATGGGGTACATATATAAAATGGAATATTACTCGGCCATAAAAAGGAATGAAACTGGGTCATTTGTAGAGACATCGATGGATCTAGAGACTGTCATATAGACTGAAGTAAGTCAGAAAGAGGAAATCAAATATTGTATATTAATGCATATATGTGGAACCTAAAAGATGGTACAGATGAACTGGTTTGCAGGGAAGAAATAGAGACGCAGAGGTAGAGAACAAACGTATGGACACCAAGTGTGGGAAGCCATGGGGTGGTGGTGGTGGGATGAGTTGGGAGATTGGGATTAACCTGTATACATGTATATGCATAAAATACATAACTGATAATAACCTGCTGTATAAAAAAGTAAATAAAATTAAATTTCAAAATTTTGAAAAATAAAATTTAAAAATAAAACAGAAAAAAGTTCTTCCCTTCACACACATGTATTTATAGGAATGAATTATTTCCATGCTTATATCTATAAATACATAAAAGAGGAATAAAATCTAACTTGAACCATAAACGAAAAAAAACCTGAACCCACCAGTTATACAGAGGAAGACCCTATCAGGGCACTTGCTCCAGCGGTAAACAATTCTGAAATTGGTCAGAGGTGTGGAATCATCTCCCATCCA
Source organism: Mesoplodon bidens (assembly GCF_964165515.1). Taxonomy (NCBI): domain Eukaryota; kingdom Metazoa; phylum Chordata; class Mammalia; order Artiodactyla; family Ziphiidae; genus Mesoplodon; species Mesoplodon bidens. The sequence goes on from NW_027671923.1 coordinate 767,916, forward strand.
GCTAGCACCCACCCCCCACGCAAGGAGCGTCCTCATTGCAAAGCTGGGAGACCGTGCCGAGAAATCTCTTAATAAAGGTGAGCTGAGCCCCAGGCCAGCTGCTGCTGAACTGTTCCCACCCTTCCCAGGTAAAACACCTGAATATGTAAAAGGGCTTGAAAGCCTAGAGGAAGGGCCGTGGAGCCACACTAGCGACAGCACGCAGGCCAACTTGGTGCCTGCAGGCCAGCCAGGGTGGTCCTGGCCCCGGGTACTCTTCCGGAAGCTTTCCATTGTCCTGCCTGTGATACCCCTCCTGTCCCGGCCCCCACTGCTTTTTTCCTTCCTCACATCTGTCCGGAGAGAAATTCCAGCGGAAGGTATGGGTGACACATCCTCTTCTTTACAGGTGGCAGCCTGGCAACTCCTGCAGAAAGGCCAGCAGTGCCCCACTCACACCGGGCCACCAACAAAGCTGTGGCCCCTCATTCCCTCCCACCAGCTCAGCCCCGAGACTGCTGACGGGGCAGAGAATATGGAGTCAGGCACAGCTTCAGGGGCTATTGCTGCCAGGAGCACTGTTTATATTGACCTCAACCAGGCACACCTGGGGAGGGCCGGCCGGCAGGGTAAGGCTGCCCAGGTCAGCTAATCCACAACCCTCAGGGAATCACATTGTTGAAAATGGACCTCGCTAAGGCAGAATAGAAGCCAAGGAAAATAAGGACACAATGCCATTTGCAGCACCGTAGATGAGTCTAGAGGTAATCACGTGACTTGTAGTAAGTCAGAAAGTGAAAGACACATATCATATCATATCACTTATAGGTGTTACCTAAAAATGGATACCAGGGCAGATATTTCCACGGAGAAGGGCAATCACAGATTCATTAAACACACTTATGGTTCACCAATGGAAAGGTGTGAGGATTGGTTTCATTACGATATCGGGGTTAACAGACATATACAAACACAGGTGACATATATAATCACCAAAGACCTACGGAATACCAAGAGAAGACTACTCAACATTCTGTCATAACGTCCCTGGGAAAGGATCCCAGGAAGAACAGACATCTGTATATGTGTAAAAGAACCACATCTTCGAAATCTACAATAAGCCAAACATTGTAATCAAACTTGCTGTAATAAAAAATAAAAATTTAAATTAAAAATACGAACAAGAAGTAGGGAGACAAACTTGAGGGGCTTTCTCCTGGCACATTCCATTCTAAATTCCAATCTAGAACACGACTTCCATTGAGGCTCTGCTGCCCTAGTAACCAGATTTGGTAAGGGAGAACTGCTGCCACCTTGTGGCCGTTTCACACAACAGCAGCTTTAATCCCAGCGCTAATGGTCAGTTGATATTCAAAATCATTGCAGGCCTGTAAATGACACCTGCCCTGAAAACAAATCCTGGAGTCACATATCGACCAAAAAATTCAAAGGACGTCCATATTTCAAAACGACCGTTTCAAAAGGCATATTTTATGCACATTAGTGTTCTGCTTCTTTGTCTTTCTTTCTTTTTTGGTTAAAAAGACGGGAATGGAAAAAGGCATCCCTCAGACTGGGCGAAAATCATTGCAAACGAATCAATGGACAAAGGTTTAATCTCCAATATATATAAACAGCTCATGCAGCTTAATATTAAAAAAACAAACAACCCAATACAAAAATGGGCAGAAGTTCTAAAGAGACGTTTCTTCAAAGAAGACACAGAGATGGCCAAGACGCACATGAAAAGCTGCTCAAGAGCACTAATTATTAGAGAAATGCAAATCAAAACTACAATGAGGTATCACCTCACACCTGTTAGGATCGGCATCATCAGAAAATCTACAAACAACAAATTCTGGGGAGGGTGTGGACAAAAGGAGCCCTCTTCCACTATTGGTGGGAATGTAAATTGATACCGTCACTATGGAGAACACTATGGAGTTTCCTTTAAAAAACTAGAAATAGAATTACCATCTGATCCAGCAATCCCACTTCTGGGCATATACCCAGAGAAAACCATAAATCAAAAAGGCACATTCACCACAATGTTCATTGCAGCACTATTTAAAAGAGCCAGGTAATGGAAGCAACGTAAATGCCCACAGACAGATGAATGGATAAAGATGGGGTACATATATAAAATGGAATATTACTCGGCCATAAAAAGGAATGAAACTGGGTCATTTGTAGAGACATCGATGGATTTAGAGACTGTCATATAGACTGAAGTAAGTCAGAAAGAGGAAATCAAATATTGTATATTAATGCATATATGTGGAACCTAAAAGATGGTACAGATGAACTGGTTTGCAGGGAAGAAATAGAGACGCAGAGGTAGAGAACAAACGTATGGACACCAAGTGTGGGAAGCCATGGGGTGGTGGTGGTGGGATGAGTTGGGAGATTGGGATTGACCTGTATACATGTATATGCATAAAATACATAACTGATAATAACCTGCTGTATAAAAAAGTAAATAAAATTAAATTTCAAAATTTTGAAAAATAAAATTTAAAAATAAAACAGAAAAAAGTTCTTCCCTTCACACACATGTATTTATAGGAATGAATTATTTCCATGCTTATATCTATAAATACATAAAAGTGGAATAAAATCTAACTTGAACCATAAACGAAAAAAAACCTGAACCCACCAGTTATACAGAGGAAAACCCTATCAGGGCACTTGCTCCAGCAGTAAACAATTCTGAAATTGGTCAGAGGTGTGGAATCATCTCCCATCCAGCTACCACCCACCCCCCACGCAAGGAGCGTCCTCATTGCAAAGCTGGGAGACCGTGCCGAGGCATCTCTGAATAAAGGTGAGCTGAGCCCCAGGCCAGCTGCTGCTGAACTGTTCCCACCCTTCCCAGGTAAAACACCTGAATATGTACAAGGGCTTGAAAGCCTAGAGGAAGGGCCGTGGAGCCACACTAGCGACAGCACGCAGGCCAACTTGGTGACTGCAGGCCAGCCAGGGTGGTCCTGGCCCCGGGTACTCTTCCGGAAGCTTTCCATTGTCCTGCCTGTGATACCCCTCCTGTCCCGGCCCCCACTGCTTATTTCCTTCCTCACCTCTGTCCGGAGAGAAATTCCAGCGGAAGGTATGGGTGACACATCCTCTTCTTTACAGGTGGCAGCCTGGCAACTCCTGCAGAAAGGCCAGCAGTGCCCCACTCACACCGGGCCACCAACAAAGCTGTGGCCCCTCATTCCCTCCCACCAGCTCAGCCCCGAGACTGCTGACGGGGCAGAGAATATGGAGTCAGGCACAGCTTCAGGGGCTATTGCTGCCTGGAGCACTGTTTATATTGACCTCAACCAGGCACACCTGGGGAGGGCCGGCCGGCAGGGTAAGGCTGCCCAGGTCAGCTAATCCACAACCCTCAGGGAATCACATTGTTGAAAATGGACCTCGCTAAGGCAGAATAGAAGCCAAGGAAAATAAGGACACAATGCCATTTGCAGCACCGTAGATGAGTCTAGAGGTAATCACGTGACTTGTAGTAAGTCAGAAAGTGAAAGACACATATCATATCATATCACTTATAGGTGTTACCTAAAAATGGATACCAGGGCAGATATTTCCACGGAGAAGGGCAATCACAGATTCATTAAACACACTTATGGTTCACCAGTGGAAAGGTGTGAGGATTGGTTTCATTACGATATCGGGGTTAACAGACATATACAAACACAGGTGACATATATAATCACCAAAGACCTACGGAATACCAAGAGAAGACTACTCAACATTCTGTCATAACGTCCCTGGGAAAAGGATCCCAGGAAGGACAGACATCTGTATATGTGTAAAAGAACCACATCTTCGACACCTACAATAAGCCAAACATTGTAATCAAACTTGCTGTAATAAAAAATAAAAATTTAAATTAAAAATACGAACAAGAAGTAGGGAGACAAACTTGAGGGGCTTTCTCCTGGCACATTCCATTCTAAATTCCAATCTAGAACACGACTTCCATTGAGGCTCTGCTGCCCTAGTAACCAGATTTGGTAAGGGAGAACTGCTGCCACCTTGTGGCCGTTTCACACAACAGCAGCTTTAATCCCAGCGCTAATGGTCAGTTGATATTCAAAATCATTGCAGGCCTGTAAATGACACCTGCCCTGAAAACAAATCCTGGAGTCACATATCGACCAAAAAATTCAAAGGACATCCATATTTCAAAACGACCGTTTCAAAAGGCATATTTTATGCACATTAGTGTTCTGCTTCTTTGTCTTTCTTTCTTTTTTGGTTAAAAAGACGGGAATGGAAAAAGGCATCCCTCAGACTGGGCGAAAATCGTTGCAAACGAATCAATGGACAAAGGTTTAATCTCCAATATATATAAACAGCTCATGCAGCTTAATATTAAAAAAACAAACAAACCAATACAAAAATGGGCAGAAGTTCTAAAGAGACGTTTCTTCAAAGAAGACACAGAGATGGCCAAGATGCACATGAAAAGCTGCTCAAGAGCACTAATTATTAGAGAAATGCAAATCAAAACTACAATGAGGTATCACCTCACACCTGTTAGGATCGCCATCATCAGAAAATCTACAAACAACAAATTCTGGGGAGGGTGTGGACAAAAGGAGCCCTCTTCCACTATTGGAGGGAATGTAAATTGAAACCGTCACTATGGAGAACAGTATGGAGTTTCCTTTAAAAAACTAGAAATAGAATTACCATCTGATCCAGCAATCCCACTTGTGGGCATATACCCAGAGAAAACCGTAAATCAAAAAGGCACATTCAACACAATGTTCATTGCAGCACTATTTAAAATAGCCAGGTAATGGAAGCAACCTAAATGCCCACAGACAGATGAATGGATAAAGATGGGGTACATATATAAAATGGAATATTACTCGGCCATAAAAAGGAATGAAACTGGGTCATTTGTAGAGACATCGATGGATCTAGAGACTGTCATATAGACTGAAGTAAGTCAGAAAGAGGAAATCAAATATTGTATATTAATGCATATATGTGGAACCTAAAAGATGGTACAGATGAACTGGTTTGCAGGGAAGAAATAGAGACGCAGAGGTAGAGAACAAACGTATGGACACCAAGTGTGGGAAGCCATGGGGTGGTGGTGGTGGGATGAGTTGGGAGATTGGGATTGACCTGTATACATGTATATGCATAAAATACATAACTGATAATAACCTGCTGTATAAAAAAGTAAATAAAATTAAATTTCAAAATTTTGAAAAATAAAATTTAAAAATAAAACAGAAAAAAGTTCTTCCCTTCACACACATGTATTTATAGGAATGAATTATTTCCATGCTTATATCTATAAATACATAAAAGAGGAATAAAATCTAACTTGAACCATAAACGAAAAAAAACCTGAACCCACCAGTTATACAGAGGAAGACCCTATCAGGGCACTTGCTCCAGCGGTAAACAATTCTGAAATTGGTCAGAGGTGTGGAATAATCTCCCATCCAGCTAGCACCCACCCCCCACGCAAGGAGTGTCCTCATTGCAAAGCTGGGAGACCGTGCCGAGAAATCTCTTAATAAAGGTGAGCTGAGCCCCAGGCCAGCTGCTGCTGAACTGTTCCCACCCTTCCCAGGTAAAACACCTGAATATGTACAAGGGCTTGAAAGCCTAGAGGAAGGGCCGTGGAGCCACACTAGCGACAGCACGCAGGCCAACTTGGTGCCTGCAGGCCAGCCAGGGTGGTCCTGGCCCCGGGTACTCTTCCGGAAGCTTTCCATTGTCCTGCCTGTGATACCCCTCCTGTCACGGCCCCCACTGCTTTTTTCCTTCCTCACCTCTGTCCGGAGAGAAATTCCAGGGGAAGGTATGGGTGACACATCCTCTTCTTTACAGGTGGCAGCCTGGCAACTCCTGCAGAAAGGCCAGCAGTGCCCCACTCACACCGGGCCACCAACAAAGCTGTGGCCCCTCATTCCCTCCCACCAGCTCAGCCCCGAGACTGCTGACGGGGCAGAGAATATGGAGTCAGGCACAGCTTCAGGGGCTATTGCTGCCAGGAGCACTGTTTATATTGACCTCAACCAGGCACACCTGGGGAGGGCCGGCCGGCAGGGTAAGGCTGCCCAGGTCAGCTAATCCACAACCCTCAGGGAATCACATTGTTGAAAATGGACCTCGCTAAGGCAGAATAGAAGCCAAGGAAAATAAGGACACAATGCCATTTGCAGCACCGTAGATGAGTCTAGAGGTAATCACGTGACTTGTAGTAAGTCAGAAAGTGAAAGACACATATCATATCATATCACTTATAGGTGTTACCTAAAAATGGATACCAGGGCAGATATTTCCACGGAGAAGGGCAATCACAGATTCATTAAACACACTTATGGTTCACCAATGGAAAGGTGTGAGGATTGGTTTCATTACGATATCGGGGTTAACAGACATATACAAACACAGGTGACATATATAATCACCAAAGACCTACGGAATACCAAGAGAAGACTACTCAACATTCTGTCATAACGTCCCTGGGAAAAGGATCCCAGGAAGAACAGACATCTGTATATGTGTAAAAGAACCACATCTTCGAAATCTACAATAAGCCAAACATTGTAATCAAACTTGCTGTAATAAAAAATAAAAATTTAAATTAAAAATACGAACAAGAAGTAGGGAGACAAACTTGAGGGGCTTTCTCCTGGCACATTCCATTCTAAATTCCAATCTAGAACACGACATCCATTGAGGCTCTGCTGCCCTAGTAACAAGATTTGGTAAGGGAGAACTGCTGCCACCTTGTGGCCGTTTCACACAACAGCAGCTTTAATCCCAGCGCTAATGGTCAGTTGATATTCAAAATCATTGCAGGCCTGTAAATGACACCTGCCCTGAAAAGAAATCCTGGAGTCACGTATCGACCAAAAAATTCAAAGGACGTCCATATTTCAAAACGACCGTTTCAAAAGGCATATTTTATGCACATTAGTGTTCTGCTAATTTGTCTTTCTTTCTTTTTTGGTTAAAAAGACGGGAATGGAAAAAGGCATCCCTCAGACTGGGCGAAAATCATTGCAAACGAATCAATGGACAAAGGTTTAATCTCCAATATATATAAACAGCTCATGCAGCTTAATATTAAAAAAACAAACAACCCAATACAAAAATGGGCAGAAGTTCTAAAGAGACGTTTCTTCAAAGAAGACACAGAGATGGCCAAGACGCACATGAAAAGCTGCTCAAGAGCACTAATGATTAGAGAAATGCAAATCAAAACTACAATGAGGTATCACCTCACACCTGTTAGGATCGGCATCATTAGAAAATCTACAAACAACAAATTCTGGGGAGGGTGTGGACAAAAGGAGCCCTCTTCCACTATTGGTGGGAATGTAAATTGATACCGTCACTATGGAGAACAGTATGGACTTTCCTTTAAAAAACTAGAAATAGAATTACCATCTGATCCAGCAATCCCACTTCTGGGCATATACCCAGAGAAAACCATAAATCAAAAAGGCACATTCACCACAATGTTCATTGCAGCACTATTTAAAAGAGCCAGGTAATGGAAGCAACCTAAATGCCCACAGACAGATGAATGGATAAAGATGGGGTACATATATAAAATGGAATATTACTCGGCCATAAAAAGGAATGAAACTGGGTCATTTGTAGAGACATCGATGGATTTAGAGACTGTCATATAGACTGAAGTAAGTCAGAAAGAGGAAATCAAATATTGTATATTAATGCATATATGTGGAACCTAAAAGATGGTACAGATGAACTGGTTTGCAGGGAAGAAATAGAGACGCAGAGGTAGAGAACAAACGTATGGACACCAAGTGTGGGAAGCCATGGGGTGGTGGTGGTGGGATGAGTTGGGAGATTGGGATTGACCTGTATACATGTATATGCATAAAATACATAACTGATAATAACCTGCTGTATAAAAAAGTAAATAAAATTAAATTTCAAAATTTTGAAAAATAAAATTTAAAAATAAAACAGAAAAAAGTTCTTCCCTTCACACACATGTATTTATAGGAATGAATTATTTCCATGCTTATATCTATAAATACATAAAAGAGGAATAAAATCTAACTTGAACCATAAACGAAAAAAAACCTGAACCCACCAGTTATACAGAGGAAAACCCTATCAGGGCACTTGCTCCAGCGGCAAACAATTCTGAAATTGGTCAGAGGTGTGGAATCATCTCCCATCCAGCTAGCACCCACCCCCCACGCATGGAGCGTCCTCATTGCAAAGCTGGGAGACCGTGCCGTGGCATCTCTGAATAAAGGTGAGCTGAGCCCCAGGCCAGCTGCTGCTGAACTGTTCCCACCCTTCCCAGGTAAAACACCTGAATATGTACAAGGGCTTGAAAGCCTAGAGGAAGGGCCGTGGAGCCACACTAGCGACAGCACGCAGGCCAACTTGGTGCCTGCATGCCAGCCAGGGTGGTCCTGGCCCCGGGTACTCTTCCGGAAGCTTTCCATTGTCCTGCCTGTGATACCGCTCCTGTCCCGGCACCCACTGCTTTTTTCCTTCCTCACCTCTGTCCAGAGAGAAATTCCAGCGGAAGGTATGGGTGACACATCCTCTTCTTTACAGGTGGCAGCCTGGCAACTCCTGCAGAAAGGCCAGCAGTGCCCCCCTCACACTGGGCCACCAACAAAGCTGTGGCCCCTCATTCCCTCCCACCAGCTCAGCCCCGAGACTGCTGACGGGGCAGAGAATATGGAGTCAGGCACAGCTTCAGGGGCTATTGCTGCCTGGAGCACTGTTTATATTGACCTCAACCAGGCACACCTGGGGAGGGCCGGCCGGCAGGGTAAGGCTGCCCAGGTCAGCTAATCCACAACCCTCAGGGAATCACATTGTTGAAAATGGACCTCGCTAAGGCAGAATAGAAGCCAAGGAAAATAAGGACACAATGCCATTTGCAGCACCGTAGAATGAGTCTAGAGGTAATCACGTGACTTGTAGTAAGTCAGAAAGTGAAAGACACATATCATATCATATCACATATAGGTGTTACCTAAAAATGGATACCAGGGCAGATATTTCCACGGAGAAGGGCAATCACAGATTCATTAAACACACTTATGGTTCACCAATGGAAAGGTGTGAGGATTGGTTTCATTACGATATCGGGGTTAACAGACATATACAAACACAGGTGACATATATAATCACCAAAGACCTACGGAATACCAAGAGAAGACTACTCAACATTCTGTCATAACGTCCCTGGGAAAAGGATCCCAGGAAGAACAGACATCTGTATATGTGTAAAAGAACCACATCTTCGACACCTACAATAAGCCAAACATTGTAATCAAACTTGCTGTAATAAAAAATAAAAATTTAAATTAAAAATACGAACAAGAAGTAGGGAGACAAACTTGAGGGGCTTTCTCCTGGCACATTCCATTCTAAATTCCAATCTAGAACACGACTTCCATTGAGGCTCTGCTGCCCTAGTAACCAGATTTGGTAAGGGAGAACTGCTGCCACCTTGTGGCCGTTTCACACAACAGCAGCTTTAATCCCAGCGCTAATGGTCAGTTGATATTCAAAATCATTGCAGGCCTGTAAATGACACCTGCCCTGAAAACAAATCCTGGGGTCACGTATCGACCAAAAAATTCAAAGGACGTCCATATTTCAAAACGACCGTTTCAAAAGGCATATTTTATGCACATTAGTGTTCTGCTTCTTTGTCTTTCTTTCTTTTTTGGTTAAAAAGACGGGAATGGAAAAAGGCATCCCTCAGACTGGGCGAAAATCATTGCAAACGAATCAATGGACAAAGGTTTAATCTCCAATATATATAAACAGCTCATGCAGCTTAATATTAAAAAAACAAACAACCCAATACAAAAATGGGCAGAAGTTCTAAAGAGACGTTTCTTCAAAGAAGACACAGAGATGGCCAAGACGCACATGAAAAGCTGCTCAACATCACTAATTATTAGAGAAATGCAAATCAAAACTACAATGAGGTATCACCTCACACCTGTTAGGATCGCCATCATCAGAAAATCTACAAACAACAAATTCTGGGGAGGGTGTGGACAAAAGGAGCCCTCTTTGCCACTATTGGTGGGAATGTAAATTGATACCGTCACTATGGAGAACAGTATGGAGTTTCCTTTAAAAAACTAGAAATAGAATTACCATCTGATCCAGCAATCCCACTTCTGGGCATATACCCAGAGAAAACCATAAATCAAAAAGGCACATTCACCACAATGTTCATTGCAGCAGTATTTAAAAGAGCCAGGTAATGGAAGCAACCTAAATGCCCACAGACAGATGAATGGATAAAGATGGGGTACATATATAAAATGGAATATTACTCGGCCATAAAAAGGAATGAAACTGGGTCATTTGTAGAGACATCGATGGATCTAGAGGCTGTCATATAGACTGAAGTAAGTCAGAAAGAGGAAATCAAATATTGTATATTAATGCATATATGTGGAACCTAAAAGATGGTACAGATGAACTGGTTTGCAGGGAAGAAATAGAGACGCAGAGGTAGAGAACAAACGTATGGACACCAAGTGTGGGAAGCCATGGGGTGGTGGTGGTGGGATGAGTTGGGAGATTGGGATTGACCTGTATACATGTATATGCATAAAATACATAACTGATAATAACCTGCTGTATAAAAAAGTAAATAAAATTAAATTTCAAAATTTTGAAAAATAAAATTTAAAAATAAAACAGAAAAAAGTTCTTCCCTTCACACACATGTATTTATAGGAATGAATTATTTCCATGCTTATATCTATAAATACTTAAAAGAGGAATAAAATCTAACTTGAACCATAAACGAAAAAAAACCTGAACCCACCAGTTATACAGAGGAAAACTCTATCAGGGCACTTGCTCCAGCGGTAAACAATTCTGAAATTGGTCAGAGGTGTGGAATCATCTCCCATCCAGCTAGCACCCACCCCCCACGCAAGGAGCGTCCTCATTGCAAAGCTGGGAGACCGTGCCGAGGCATCTCTGAATAAAGGTGAGCTGAGCCCCAGGCCAGCTGCTGCTGAACTGTTCCCACCCTTCCCAGGTAAAACACCTGAATATGTACAAGGGCTTGAAAGCCTAGAGGAAGGGCCGTGGAGCCACACTAGCGACAGCACGCAGGCCAACTTGGTGACTGCAGGCCAGCCAGGGTGGTCCTGGCCCCGGGTACTCTTCCGGAAGCTTTCCATTGTCCTGCCTGTGATACCCCTCCTGTCCCGGCCCCCACTGCTTATTTCCTTCCTCACCTCTGTCCGGAGAGAAATTCCAGCGGAAGGTATGGGTGACACATCCTCTTCTTTACAGGTGGCAGCCTGGCAACTCCTGCAGAAAGGCCAGCAGTGCCCCACTCACACCGGGCCACCAACAAAGCTGTGGCCCCTCATCCCCTCCCACCAGCTCAGCCCCGAGACTGCTGACGGGGCAGAGAATATGGAGTCAGGCACAGCTTCAGGGGCTATTGCTGCCAGGAGCACTGTTTATATTGACCTCAACCAGGCACACCTGGGGAGGGCCGGCCGGCAGGGTAAGGCTGCCCAGGTCAGCTAATCCACAACCCTCAGGGAATCACATTGTTGAAAATGGACCTCGCTAAGGCAGAATAGAAGCCAAGGAAAATAAGGACACAATGCCATTTGCAGCACCGTAGATGAGTCTAGAGGTAATCACGTGACTTGTAGTAAGTCAGAAAGTGAAAGACACATAGCATGTCATATCACTTATAGGTGTTACCTAAAAATGGATACCAGGGCAGATATTTCCACGGAGAAGGGCAATCACAGATTCATTAAACACACTTATGGTTCACCAGTGGAAAGGTGTGAGGATTGGTTTCATTACGATATCGGGGTTAACAGACATATACAAACACAGGTGACATATATAATCACCAAAGACCTACGGAATACCAAGAGAAGACTACTCAACATTCTGTCATAACGTCCCTGGGAAAAGGATCCCAGGAAGGACAGACATCTGTATATGTGTAAAAGAACCACATCTTCGACACCTACAATAAGCCAAACATTGTAATCAAACTTGCTGTAATAAAAAATAAAAATTTAAATTAAAAATACGAACAAGAAGTAGGGAGACAAACTTGAGGGGCTTTCTCCTGGCACATTCCATTCTAAATTCCAATCTAGAACACGACTTCCATTGAGGCTCTGCTGCCCTAGTAACCAGATTTGGTAAGGGAGAACTGCTGCCACCTTGTGGCCGTTTCACACAACAGCAGCTTTAATCCCAGCGCTAATGGTCAGTTGATATTCAAAATCATTGCAGGCCTGTAAATGACACCTGCCCTGAAAACAAATCCTGGAGTCACGTATCGACCAAAAAATTCAAAGGACGTCCATATTTCAAAACGACCGTTTCAAAAGGCATATTTTATGCACATTAGTGTTCTGCTTCTTTGTCTTTCTTTCTTTTTTGGTTAAAAAGACGGGAATGGAAAAAGGCATCCCTCAGACTGGGCGAAAATCATTGCAAACGAATCAATGGACAAAGGTTTAATCTCCAATATATATAAACAGCTCATGCAGCTTAATATTAAAAAAACAAACAACCCAATACAAAAATGGGCAGAAGTTCTAAAGAGACGTTTCTTCAAAGAAGACACAGAGATGGCCAAGACGCACATGAAAAGCTGCTCAACATCACTAATTATTAGAGAAATGCAAATCAAAACTACAATGAGGTATCACCTCACACCTGTTAGGATCGGCATCATCAGAAAATCTACAAACAACAAATTCTGGGAAGGGTGTGGACAAAAGGAGCCCTCTTCCACAATTGGTGGGAATGTAATTTGATACCGTCACTATGGAGAACAGTATGGAGTTTCCTTTAAAAAACTAGAAATAGAATTACCATCTGATCCAGCAATCCCACTTCTGGGCATATACCCAGAGAAAACCATAAATCAAAAAGGCACATTCACCACAATATTCATTGCAGCACTATTTAAAATAGCCAGGTAATGGAAGCAACCTAAATGCCCACAGACAGATGAATGGATAAAGATGGGGTACATATATAAAATGGAATATTACTCGGCCATAAAAAGGAATGAAACTGGGTCATTTGTAGAGACATCGATGGATCTAGAGACTGTCATATAGACTGAAGTAAGTCAGAAAGCGGAAATCAAATATTGTATATTAATGCATATATGTGGAAACTAAAAGATGGTACAGATGAACTGGTTTGCAGGGAAGAAATAGAGACGCAGAGGTAGAGAACAAACGTATGGACACCAAGTGTGGGAAGCCATGGGGTGGTGGTGGTGGGATGAGATGGGAGATTGGGATTGACCTGTATACATGTATATGCATAAAATACATAACTGATAATAACCTGCTGTATAAAAAAGTAAATAAAATTAAATTCCATATTTTAAAAAATAAAATTTAAAAATAAAACAGAAAAAAGTTCTTCCCTTCACACACATGTATTTATAGGAATGAATTATTTCCATGCTTATATCTATAAATACATAAAAGAGGAATAAAATCTAACTTGAACCATAAACGAAAAAAAACCTGAACCCACCAGTTATACAGAGGAAAACCCTATCAGGGCACTTGCTCCAGCGGTAAACAATTCTGAAATTGGTCAGAGGTGTGGAATCATCTCCCATCCAGCTAGCACCCACACCCCACGCATGGAGCGTCCTCATTGCAAAGCTGGGAGACCGTGCCGTGGCATCTCTGAATAAAGGTGAGCTGAGCCCCAGGCCAGCTGCTGCTGAACTGTTCCCACCCTTCCCAGGTAAAACACCTGAATATGTACAAGGGCTTGAAAGCCTAGAGGAAGGGCCGTGGAGCCCCACTAGCGACAGCACGCAGGCCAACTTGCTGCCTGCATGCCAGCCAGGGTGGTCCTGGCCCCGGGTACTCTTCCGGAAGCTTTCCATTGTCCTGCCTGTGATACCGCTCCTGTCCCGGCACCCACTGCTTTTTTCCTTCCTCACCTCTGTCCAGAGAGAAATTCCAGCGGAAGGTATGGGTGACACATCCTCTTCTTTACAGGTGGCAGCCTGGCAACTCCTGCAGAATGGCCAGCAGTGCCCCCCTCAAACTGGGCCACCAACAAAGCTGTGGCCCCTCATTCCCTCCCACCAGCTCAGCCCCGAGACTGCTGACAGGGCAGAGAGTATGGAGTCAGGCACAGCTTCAGGGGCTATTGCTGTTTGGAGCACTGTTTATATTGACCTCAACCAGGCACACCTGGGGAGGGCCGGCCGGCAGGGTAAGGCTGCCCAGGTCAGCTAATCCACAACCCTCAGGGAATCACATTGTTGAAAATGGACCTCGCTAAGGCAGAATAGAAGCCAAGGAAAATAAGGACACAATGCCATTTGCAGCACCCTGGAATGAGTCTAGAGGTAATCACGTGACTTGTAGTAAGTCAGAAAGTGAAAGACACATATCATATCATATCACTTATAGGTGTTACCTAAAAATGGATACCAGGGCAGATATTTCCACGGAGAAGGGCAATCACAGATTCATTAAACACACTTATGGTTCACCAATGGAAAGGTGTGAGGATTGGTTTCATTACGATATCGGGGTTAACAGACATATACAAACACAGGTGACATATATAATCACCAAAGACCTACGGAATACCAAGAGAAGACTACTCAACATTCTGTCATAACGTCCCTGGGAAAAGGATCCCAGGAAAAACAGACATCTGTATATGTGTAAAAGAACCACATCTTCGACACCTACAATAAGCCAAACATTGTAATCAAACTTGCTGTAATAAAAAATAAAAATTTAAATTAAAAATACGAACAAGAAGTAGGGAGACAAACTTGAGGGGCTTTCTCCTGGCACATTCCATTCTAAATTCCAATCTAGAACACGACTTCCATTGAGGCTCTGCTGCCCTAGTAACCAGATTTGGTAAGGGAGAACTGCTGCCACCTTGTGGCCGGTTTACACAACAGCAGCTTTAATCCCAGCGCTAATGGTCAGTTGATATTCAAAATCATTGCAGGCCTGTAAATGACACCTGCCCTGAAAACAAATCCTGGGGTCACGTATCGACCAAAAAATTCAAAGGACGTCCATATTTCAAAACGACCGTTTCAAAAGGCATATTTTATGCACATTAGTGTTCTGCTTCTTTGTCTTTCTTTCTTTTTTGGTTAAAAAGACGGGAATGGAAAAAGGCATCCCTCAGACTGGGCGAAAATCGTTGCAAACGAATCAATGGACAAAGGTTTAATCTCCAATATATATAAACAGCTCATGCAGCTTAATATTAAAAAAACAAACAACCCAATACAAAAATGCGCAGAAGTTCTAAAGAGACGTTTCTTCAAAGAAGACACAGAGATGGCCAAGACGCACATGAAAAGCTGCTCAACATCACTAATTATTAGAGAAATGCAAATCAAAACTACAATGAGGTATCACCTCACACCTGTTAGGATCGCCATCATCAGAAAATCTACAAACAACAAATTCTGGGGAGGGTGTGGACAAAAGGAGCCCACTTCCACTATTGGAGGGAATGTAAATTGATACCGTCACTATGGAGAACAGTATGGAGTTTCCTTTAAAAAACTAGAAATAGAATTACCATCTGATCCAGCAATCCCACTTCTGGGCATATACCCAGAGAAAACCATAAATCAAAAAGGCACATTCACCACAATGTTCATTGCAGCACTATTTAAAAGAGCCAGGTAATGGAAGCAACCTAAATGCCCACAGACAGATGAATGGATAAAATGGGGTACATATATAAAATGGAATATTACTCGGCCATAAAAAGGAATGAAACTGGGTCATTTGTAGAGACATCGATGGATCTAGAGGCGGTCATATAGACTGAAGTAAGTCAGAAAGAGGAAATCAAATATTGTATATTAATGCATATATGTGGAACCTAAAAGATGGTACAGATGAACTGGTTTGCAGGGAAGAAATAGAGACGCAGAGGTAGAGAACAAACGTATGGACACCAAGTGTGGGAAGCCATGGGGTGGTGGTGGTGGGATGAGTTGGGAGATTGGGATTGACCTGTATACATGTATATGCATAAAATACATAACTGATAATAACCTGCTGTATAAAAAAGTAAATAAAATTAAATTTCAAAATTTTGAAAAATAAAATTTAAAAATAAAACAGAAAAAAGTTCTTCCCTTCACACACATGTATTTATAGGAATGAATTATTTCCATGCTTATATCTATAAATACTTAAAAGAGGAATAAAATCTAACTTGAACCATAAACGAAAAAAAACCTGAACCCACCAGTTATACAGAGGAAAACTCTATCAGGGCACTTGCTCCAGCGGTAAACAATTCTGAAATTGGTCAGAGGTGTGGAATCATCTCCCATCCAGCTAGCACCCACCCCCCACGCAAGGAGCGTCCTCATTGCAAAGCTGGGAGACCGTGCCGAGGCATCTCTGAATAAAGGTGAGCTGAGCCCCAGGCCAGCTGCTGCTGAACTGTTCCCACCCTTCCCAGGTAAAACACCTGAATATGTACAAGGGCTTGAAAGCCTAGAGGAAGGGCCGTGGAGCCACACTAGCGACAGCACGCAGGCCAACTTGGTGACTGCAGGCCAGCCAGGGTGGTCCTGGCCCCGGGTACTCTTCCGGAAGCTTTCCATTGTCCTGCCTGTGATACCCCTCCTGTCCCGGCCCCCACTGCTTATTTCCTTCCTCACCTCTGTCCGGAGAGAAATTCCAGCGGAAGGTATGGGTGACACATCCTCTTCTTTACAGGTGGCAGCCTGGCAACTCCTGCAGAAAGGCCAGCAGTGCCCCACTCACACCGGGCCACCAACAAAGCTGTGGCCCCTCATCCCCTCCCACCAGCTCAGCCCCGAGACTGCTGACGGGGCAGAGAATATGGAGTCAGGCACAGCTTCAGGGGCTATTGCTGCCAGGAGCACTGTTTATATTGACCTCAACCAGGCACACCTGGGGAGGGCCGGCCGGCAGGGTAAGGCTGCCCAGGTCAGCTAATCCACAACCCTCAGGGAATCACATTGTTGAAAATGGACCTCGCTAAGGCAGAATAGAAGCCAAGGAAAATAAGGACACAATGCCATTTGCAGCACCGTAGATGAGTCTAGAGGTAATCACGTGACTTGTAGTAAGTCAGAAAGTGAAAGACACATATCATATCATATCACTTATAGGTGTTACCTAAAAATGGATACCAGGGCAGATATTTCCACGGAGAAGGGCAATCACAGATTCATTAAACACACTTATGGTTCACCAGTGGAAAGGTGTGAGGATTGGTTTCATTACGATATCGGGGTTAACAGACATATACAAACACAGGTGACATATATAATCACCAAAGACCTACGGAATACCAAGAGAAGACTACTCAACATTCTGTCATAACGTCCCTGGGAAAAGGAACCCAGGAAGGACAGACATCTGTATATGTGTAAAAGAACCACATCTTCGACACCTACAATAAGCCAAACATTGTAATCAAACTTGCTGTAATAAAAAATAAAAATTTAAATTAAAAATACGAACAAGAAGTAGGGAGACAAACTTGAGGGGCTTTCTCCTGGCACATTCCATTCTAAATTCCAATCTAGAACACGACTTCCATTGAGGCTCTGCTGCCCTAGTAACCAGATTTGGTAAGGGAGAACTGCTGCCACCTTGTGGCCGTTTCACACAACAGCAGCTTTAATCCCAGCGCTAATGGTCAGTTGATATTCAAAATCATTGCAGGCCTGTAAATGACACCTGCCCTGAAAACAAATCCTGGAGTCACATATCGACCAAAAAATTCAAAGGACGTCCATATTTCAAAACGACCGTTTCAAAAGGCATATTTTATGCACATTAGTGTTCTGCTTCTTTGTCTTTCTTTCTTTTTTGGTTAAAAAGACGGGAATGGAAAAAGGCATCCCTCAGACTGGGCGAAAATCATTGCAAACGAATCAATGGACAAAGGTTTAATCTCCAATATATATAAACAGCTCATGCAGCTTAATATTAAAAAAACAAACAACCCAATACAAAAATGGGCAGAAGTTCTAAAGAGACGTTTCTTCAAAGAAGACACAGAGATGGCCAAGACGCACATGAAAAGCTGCTCAACATCACTAATTATTAGAGAAATGCAAATCAAAACTACAATGAGGTATCACCTCACACCTGTTAGGATCGGCATCATCAGAAAATCTACAAACAAAAAATTCTGGGGAGGGTGTGGACAAAAGGAGCCCTCTTCCACTATTGGTGGGAATGTAAATTGATACCGTCACTATGGAGAACAGTATGGAGTTTCCTTTAAAAAACTAGAAATAGAATTACCATCTGATCCAGCAATCCCACTTCTGGGCATATACCCAGAGAAAACCATAAATCAAAAAGGCACATTCACCACAATATTCATTGCAGCACTATTTAAAATAGCCAGGTAATGGAAGCAACCTAAATGCCCACAGACAGATGAATGGATAAAGATGGGGTACATATATAAAATGGAATATTACTCGGCCATAAAAAGGAATGAAACTGGGTCATTTGTAGAGACATCGATGGATCTAGAGACTGTCATATAGACTGAAGTAAGTCAGAAAGAGGAAATCAAATATTGTATATTAATGCATATATGTGGAACCTAAAAGATGGTACAGATGAACTGGTTTGCAGGGAAGAAATAGAGACGCAGAGGTAGAGAACAAACGTATGGACACCAAGTGTGGGAAGCCATGGGGTGGTGGTGGTGGGATGAGATGGGAGATTGGGATTGACCTGTATACATGTATATGCATAAAATACATAACTGATAATAACCTGCTGTATAAAAAAGTAAATAAAATTAAATTCCATATTTTAAAAAATAAAATTTAAAAATAAAACAGAAAAAAGTTCTTCCCTTCACAAACATGTATTTATAGGAATGAATTATTTCCATGCTTATATCTATAAATACATAAAAGAGGAATAAAATCTAACTTGAACCATAAACGAAAAAAAACCTGAACCCACCAGTTATACAGAGGAAAACCCTATCAGGGCACTTGCTCCAGCGGTAAACAATTCTGAAATTGGTCAGAGGTGTGGAATCATCTCCCATCCAGCTAGCACCCACACCCCACGCATGGAGCGTCCTCATTGCAAAGCTGGGAGACCGTGCCGTGGCATCTCTGAATAAAGGTGAGCTGAGCCCCAGGCCAGCTGCTGCTGAACTGTTCCCACCCTTCCCAGGTAAAACACCTGAATATGTACAAGGGCTTGAAAGCCTAGAGGAAGGGCCGTGGAGCCCCACTAGCGACAGCACGCAGGCCAACTTGCTGCCTGCATGCCAGCCAGGGTGGTCCTGGCCCCGGGTACTCTTCCGGAAGCTTTCCATTGTCCTGCCTGTGATACCGCTCCTGTCCCGGCACCCACTGCTTTTTTCCTTCCTCACCTCTGTCCAGAGAGAAATTCCAGCGGAAGTTATGGGTGACACATCCTCTTCTTTACAGGTGGCAGCCTGGCAACTCCTGCAGAAAGGCCAGCAGTGCCCCCCTCAAACTGGGCCACCAACAAAGCTGTGGCCCCTCATTCCCTCCCACCAGCTCAGCCCCGAGACTGCTGACAGGGCAGAGAGTATGGAGTCAGGCACAGCTTCAGGGGCTATTGCTGCCTGGAGCACTGTTTATATTGACCTCAACCAGGCACACCTGGGGAGGGCCGGCCGGCAGGGTAAGGCTGCCCAGGTCAGCTAATCCACAACCCTCAGGGAATCACATTGTTGAAAATGGACCTCGCTAAGGCAGAATAGAAGCCAAGGAAAATAAGGACACAATGCCATTTGCAGCACCGTAGAATGAGTCTAGAGGTAATCACGTGACTTGTAGTAAGTCAGAAAGTGAAAGACACATATCATATCATATCACTTATAGGTGTTACCTAAAAATGGATACCAGGGCAGATATTTCCACGGAGAAGGGCAATCACAGATTCATTAAACACACTTATGGTTCACCAATGGAAAGGTGTGAGGATTGGTTTCATTACGATATCGGGGTTAACAGACATATACAAACACAGGTGACATATATAATCACCAAAGACCTACGGAATACCAAGAGAAGACTACTCAACATTCTGTCATAACGTCCCTGGGAAAAGGATCCCAGGAAGAACAGACATCTGTATATGTGTAAAAGAACCACATCTTCGACACCTACAATAAGCCAAACATTGTAATCAAACTTGCTGTAATAAAAAATAAAAATTTAAATTAAAAATACGAACAAGAAGTAGGGAGACAAACTTGAGGGGCTTTCTCCTGGCACATTCCATTCTAAATTCCAATCTAGAACACGACTTCCATTGAGGCTCTGCTGCCCTAGTAACCAGATTTGGTAAGAGTGAACTGCTGCCACCTTGTGGCCGTTTCACACAACAGCAGCTTTAATCCCAGCGCTAATGGTCAGTTGATATTCAAAATCATTGCAGGCCTGTAAATGACACCTGCCCTGAAAACAAATCCTGGAGTCACATATCGACCAAAAAATTCAAAGGACGTCCATATTTCAAAACGACCGTTTCAAAAGGCATATTTTATGCACATTAGTGTTCTGCTTCTTTGTCTTTCTTTCTTTTTTGGTTAAAAAGACGGGAATGGAAAAAGGCATCCCTCAGACTGGGCGAAAATCATTGCAAACGAATCAATGGACAAAGGTTTAATCTCCAATATATATAAACAGCTCATGCAGCTTAATATTAAAAAAACAAACAACCCAATACAAAAATGGGCAGAAGTTCTAAAGAGACGTTTCTTCAAAGAAGACACAGAGATGGCCAAGACGCACATGAAAAGCTGCTCAAGAGCACTAATTATTAGAGAAATGCAAATCAAAACTACAATGAGGTATCACTTCACACCTGTTAGGATCGGCATCATCAGAAAATCTACAAACAAAAAATTCTGGGGAGGGTGTGGACAAAAGGAGCCCTCTTCCACTATTGGTGGGAATGTAAATTGATACCGTCACTATGGAGAACAGTATGGAGTTTCCTTTAAAAAACTAGAAATAGAATTACCATCTGATCCAGCAATCCCACTTCTGGGCATATACCCAGAGAAAACCATAAATCAAAAAGGCACATTCACCACAATATTCATTGCAGCACTATTTAAAATAGCTAGGTAATGGAAGCAACCTAAATGCCCACAGACAGATGAATGGATAAAGATGGGGTACATATATAAAATGGAATATTACTCGGCCATAAAAAGGAATGAAACTGGGTCATTTGTAGAGACATCGATGGATCTAGAGACTGTCATATAGACTGAAGTAAGTCAGAAAGCGGAAATCAAATATTGTATATTAATGCATATATGTGGAAACTAAAAGATGGTACAGATGAACTGGTTTGCAGGGAAGAAATAGAGACGCAGAGGTAGAGAACAAACGTATGGACACCAAGTGTGGGAAGCCATGGGGTGGTGGTGGTGGGATGAGATGGGAGATTGGGATTGACCTGTATACATGTATATGCATAAAATACATAACTGATAATAACCTGCTGTATAAAAAAGTAAATAAAATTAAATTCCATATTTTAAAAAATAAAATTTAAAAATAAAACAGAAAAAAGTTCTTCCCTTCACAAACATGTATTTATAGGAATGAATTATTTCCATGCTTATATCTATAAATACATAAAAGAGGAATAAAATCTAACTTGAACCATAAACGAAAAAAAACCTGAACCCACCAGTTATACAGAGGAAAACCCTATCAGGGCACTTGCTCCAGCGGTAAACAATTCTGAAATTGGTCAGAGGTGTGGAATCATCTCCCATCCAGCTAGCACCCACACCCCACGCATGGAGCGTCCTCATTGCAAAGCTGGGAGACCGTGCCGTGGCATCTCTGAATAAAGGTGAGCTGAGCCCCAGGCCAGCTGCTGCTGAACTGTTCCCACCCTTCCCAGGTAAAACACCTGAATATGTACAAGGGCTTGAAAGCCTAGAGGAAGGGCCGTGGAGCCCCACTAGCGACAGCACGCAGGCCAACTTGCTGCCTGCATGCCAGCCAGGGTGGTCCTGGCCCCGGGTACTCTTCCGGAAGCTTTCCATTGTCCTGCCTGTGATACCGCTCCTGTCCCGGCACCCACTGCTTTTTTCCTTCCTCACCTCTGTCCAGAGAGAAATTCCAGCGGAAGTTATGGGTGACACATCCTCTTCTTTACAGGTGGCAGCCTGGCAACTCCTGCAGAAAGGCCAGCAGTGCCCCCCTCAAACTGGGCCACCAACAAAGCTGTGGCCCCTCATTCCCTCCCACCAGCTCAGCCCCGAGACTGCTGACAGGGCAGAGAGTATGGAGTCAGGCACAGCTTCAGGGGCTATTGCTGCCTGGAGCACTGTTTATATTGACCTCAACCAGGCACACCTGGGGAGGGCCGGCCGGCAGGGTAAGGCTGCCCAGGTCAGCTAATCCACAACCCTCAGGGAATCACATTGTTGAAAATGGACCTCGCTAAGGCAGAATAGAAGCCAAGGAAAATAAGGACACAATGCCATTTGCAGCACCGTAGAATGAGTCTAGAGGTAATCACGTGACTTGTAGTAAGTCAGAAAGTGAAAGACACATATCATATCATATCACTTATAGGTGTTACCTAAAAATGGATACCAGGGCAGATATTTCCACGGAGAAGGGCAATCACAGATTCATTAAACACACTTATGGTTCACCAATGGAAAGGTGTGAGGATTGGTTTCATTACGATATCGGGGTTAACAGACATATACAAACACAGGTGACATATATAATCACCAAAGACCTACGGAATACCAAGAGAAGACTACTCAACATTCTGTCATAACGTCCCTGGGAAAAGGATCCCAGGAAGAACAGACATCTGTATATGTGTAAAAGAACCACATCTTCGACACCTACAATAAGCCAAACATTGTAATCAAACTTGCTGTAATAAAAAATAAAAATTTAAATTAAAAATACGAACAAGAAGTAGGGAGACAAACTTGAGGGGCTTTCTCCTGGCACATTCCATTCTAAATTCCAATCTAGAACACGACTTCCATTGAGGCTCTGCTGCCCTAGTAACCAGATTTGGTAAGAGTGAACTGCTGCCACCTTGTGGCCGTTTCACACAACAGCAGCTTTAATCCCAGCGCTAATGGTCAGTTGATATTCAAAATCATTGCAGGCCTGTAAATGACACCTGCCCTGAAAACAAATCCTGGAGTCACATATCGACCAAAAAATTCAAAGGACGTCCATATTTCAAAACGACCGTTTCAAAAGGCATATTTTATGCACATTAGTGTTCTGCTTCTTTGTCTTTCTTTCTTTTTTGGTTAAAAAGACGGGAATGGAAAAAGGCATCCCTCAGACTGGGCGAAAATCATTGCAAACGAATCAATGGACAAAGGTTTAATCTCCAATATATATAAACAGCTCATGCAGCTTAATATTAAAAAAACAAACAACCCAATACAAAAATGGGCAGAAGTTCTAAAGAGACGTTTCTTCAAAGAAGACACAGAGATGGCCAAGACGCACATGAAAAGCTGCTCAAGAGCACTAATTATTAGAGAAATGCAAATCAAAACTACAATGAGGTATCACTTCACACCTGTTAGGATCGGCATCATCAGAAAATCTACAAACAAAAAATTCTGGGGAGGGTGTGGACAAAAGGAGCCCTCTTCCACTATTGGTGGGAATGTAAATTGATACCGTCACTATGGAGAACAGTATGGAGTTTCCTTTAAAAAACTAGAAATAGAATTACCATCTGATCCAGCAATCCCACTTCTGGGCATATACCCAGAGAAAACCATAAATCAAAAAGGCACATTCACCACAATATTCATTGCAGCACTATTTAAAATAGCCAGGTAATGGAAGCAACCTAAATGCCCACAGACAGATGAATGGATAAAGATGGGGTACATATATAAAATGGAATATTACTCGGCCATAAAAAGGAATGAAACTGGGTCATTTGTAGAGACATCGATGGATCTAGAGACTGTCATATAGACTGAAGTAAGTCAGAAAGCGGAAATCAAATATTGTATATTAATGCATATATGTGGAAACTAAAAGATGGTACAGATGAACTGGTTTGCAGGGAAGAAATAGAGACGCAGAGGTAGAGAACAAACGTATGGACACCAAGTGTGGGAAGCCATGGGGTGGTGGTGGTGGGATGAGATGGGAGATTGGGATTGACCTGTATACATGTATATGCATAAAATACATAACTGATAATAACCTGCTGTATAAAAAAGTAAATAAAATTAAATTCCATATTTTAAAAAATAAAATTTAAAAATAAAACAGAAAAAAGTTCTTCCCTTCACAAACATGTATTTATAGGAATGAATTATTTCCATGCTTATATCTATAAATACATAAAAGAGGAATAAAATCTAACTTGAACCATAAACGAAAAAAAACCTGAACCCACCAGTTATACAGAGGAAAACCCTATCAGGGCACTTGCTCCAGCGGTAAACAATTCTGAAATTGGTCAGAGGTGTGGAATCATCTCCCATCCAGCTAGCACCCACACCCCACGCATGGAGCGTCCTCATTGCAAAGCTGGGAGACCGTGCCGTGGCATCTCTGAATAAAGGTGAGCTGAGCCCCAGGCCAGCTGCTGCTGAACTGTTCCCACCCTTCCCAGGTAAAACACCTGAATATGTACAAGGGCTTGAAAGCCTAGAGGAAGGGCCGTGGAGCCCCACTAGCGACAGCACGCAGGCCAACTTGCTGCCTGCATGCCAGCCAGGGTGGTCCTGGCCCCGGGTACTCTTCCGGAAGCTTTCCATTGTCCTGCCTGTGATACCGCTCCTGTCCCGGCACCCACTGCTTTTTTCCTTCCTCACCTCTGTCCAGAGAGAAATTCCAGCGGAAGTTATGGGTGACACATCCTCTTCTTTACAGGTGGCAGCCTGGCAACTCCTGCAGAAAGGCCAGCAGTGCCCCCCTCAAACTGGGCCACCAACAAAGCTGTGGCCCCTCATTCCCTCCCACCAGCTCAGCCCCGAGACTGCTGACAGGGCAGAGAGTATGGAGTCAGGCACAGCTTCAGGGGCTATTGCTGCCTGGAGCACTGTTTATATTGACCTCAACCAGGCACACCTGGGGAGGGCCGGCCGGCAGGGTAAGGCTGCCCAGGTCAGCTAATCCACAACCCTCAGGGAATCACATTGTTGAAAATGGACCTCGCTAAGGCAGAATAGAAGCCAAGGAAAATAAGGACACAATGCCATTTGCAGCACCGTAGAATGAGTCTAGAGGTAATCACGTGACTTGTAGTAAGTCAGAAAGTGAAAGACACATATCATATCATATCACTTATAGGTGTTACCTAAAAATGGATACCAGGGCAGATATTTCCACGGAGAAGGGCAATCACAGATTCATTAAACACACTTATGGTTCACCAATGGAAAGGTGTGAGGATTGGTTTCATTACGATATCGGGGTTAACAGACATATACAAACACAGGTGACATATATAATCACCAAAGACCTACGGAATACCAAGAGAAGACTACTCAACATTCTGTCATAACGTCCCTGGGAAAAGGATCCCAGGAAGAACAGACATCTGTATATGTGTAAAAGAACCACATCTTCGACACCTACAATAAGCCAAACATTGTAATCAAACTTGCTGTAATAAAAAATAAAAATTTAAATTAAAAATACGAACAAGAAGTAGGGAGACAAACTTGAGGGGCTTTCTCCTGGCACATTCCATTCTAAATTCCAATCTAGAACACGACTTCCATTGAGGCTCTGCTGCCCTAGTAACCAGATTTGGTAAGGGTGAACTGCTGCCACCTTGTGGCCGTTTCACACAACAGCAGCTTTAATCCCAGCGCTAATGGTCAGTTGATATTCAAAATCATTGCAGGCCTGTAAATGACACCTGCCCTGAAAACAAATCCTGGGGTCACGTATCGACCAAAAAATTCAAAGGACGTCCATATTTCAAAACGACCGTTTCAAAAGGCATATTTTATGCACATTAGTGTTCTGCTTCTTTGTCTTTCTTTCTTTTTTGGTTAAAAAGACGGGAATGGAAAAAGGCATCCCTCAGACTGGGCGAAAATCGTGGCAAACGAATCAATGGACAAAGGTTTAATCTCCAATATATATAAACAGCTCATGCAGCTTAATATTAAAAAAACAAACAACCCAATACAAAAATGGGCAGAAGTTCTAAAGAGACGTTTCTTCAAAGAAGACACAGAGATGGCCAAGACGCACATGAAAAGCTGCTCAACATCACTAATTATTAGAGAAATGCAAATCAAAACTACAATGAGGTATCACCTCACACCTGTTAGGATCGCCATCATCAGAAAATCTACAAACAACAAATTCTGGGGAGGGTGTGGACAAAAGGAGCCCTCTTCCACTGTTGGTGGGAATGTAAATTGATACCGTCACTATGGAGAACAGTATGGAGTTTCCTTTAAAAAACTAGAAATAGAATTACCATCTGATCCAGCAATCCCACTTCTGGGCATATACCCAGAGAAAACCATAAATCAAAAAGGCACATTCACCACAATGTTCATTGCAGCACTATTTAAAAGAGCCAGGTAATGGAAGCAACCTAAATGCCCACAGACAGATGAATGGATAAAGATGGGGTACATATATAAAATGGAATATTACTCGGCCATAAAAAGGAATGAAACTGGGTCATTTGTAGAGACATCGATGGATCTAGAGACTGTCATATAGACTGAAGTAAGACAGAAAGAGGAAATCAAATATTGTATATTAATGCATATATGTGGAAACTAAAAGATGGTACAGATGAACTGGTTTGCAGGGAAGAAATAGAGACGCAGAGGTAGAGAACAAACGTATGGACACCAAGTGTGGGAAGCCATGGGATGGTGGTGGTGGGATGAGTTGGGAGATTGGGATTGACCTGTATACATGTATATGCATAAAATACATAACTGATAATAACCTGCTGTATAAAAAAGTAAATAAAATTAAATTTCAAAATTTTGAAAAATAAAATTTAAAAATAAAACAGAAAAAAGTTCTTCCCTTCACACACATGTATTTATAGGAATGAATTATTTCCATGCTTATATCTATAAATACATAAAAGAGGAATAAAATCTAACTTGAACCATAAACGAAAAAAAACCTGAACCCACCAGTTATACAGAGGAAAACCCTATCAGGGCACTTGCTCCAGCGGTAAACAATTCTGAAATTGGTCAGAGGTGTGGAATCATCTCCCATCCAGCTAGCACCCACCAACCACGCATGGAGCGTCCTCATTGCAAAGCTGGGAGACTGTGCCGAGGCATCTCTGAATAAAGGTGAGCTGAGCCCCAGGCCAGCTGCTGCTGAACTGTTCCCACCCTTCCCAGGTAAAACACCTGAATATGTACAAGGGCTTGAAAGCCTAGAGGAAGGGCCGTGGAGCCACACTAGCGACAGCACGCAGGCCAACTTGGTGCCTGCATGCCAGCCAGGGTGGTCCTGGCCCCGGGTACTCTTCCGGAAGCTTTCCATTGTCCTGCCTGTGATACCGCTCCTGTCCCGGCACCCACTGCTTTTTTCCTTCCTCACCTCTGTCCAGAGAGAAATTCCAGCGGAATGTATGGGTGACACATCCTCTTCTTTACAGGTGGCAGCCTGGCAACTCCTGCAGAAAGGCCAGCAGTGCCCCCCTCACACTGGGCCACCAACAAAGCTGTGGCCCCTCATTCCCTCCCACCAGCTCAGCCCCGAGACTGCTGACGGGGCAGAGAATATGGAGTCAGGCACAGCTTCAGGGGCTATTGCTGCCTGGAGCACTGTTTATATTGACCTCAACCAGGCACACCTGGGGAGGGCCGGCCGGCGGGGTAAGGCTACCCAGGTCAGCTAATCCACAACCCTCAGGGAATCACATTGTTGAAAAAGGACCTCGCAAAGCAGAATAGAAGCCAAGGAAAATAAGGACACAATGCCATTTGCAGCACCGTAGAATGAGTCTAGAGGTAATCACGTGACTTGTAGTAAGTCAGAAAGTGAAAGACACATATCATATCATATCACTTATAGGTGTTACCTAAAAATGGATACCAGGGCAGATATTTCCACGGAGAAGGGCAATCACAGATTCATTAAACACACTTATGGTTCACCAATGGATAGGTGTGAGGATTGGTTTCATTACGATATCGGGGTTAACAGACATATACAAACACAGGTGACATATATAATCACCAAAGACCTACGGAATACCAAGAGAAGACTACTCAACATTCTGTCATAACGTCCCTGGGAAAAGGATCCCAGGAAGAACAGACATCTGTATATGTGTAAAAGAACCACATCTTCGACACCTACAATAAGCCAAACATTGTAATCAAACTTGCTGTAATAAAAAATAAAAATTTAAATTAAAAATACGAACAAGAAGTAGGGAGACAAACTTGAGGGGCTTTCTCCTGGCACATTCCATTCTAAATTCCAATCTAGAACACGACTTCCATTGAGGCTCTGCTGCCCTAGTAACCAGATTTGGTAAGGGAGAACTGCTGCCACCTTGTGGCCGGTTCACACAACAGTAGCTTTAATCCCAGCGCTAATGGTCAGTTGATATTCAAAATCATTGCAGGCCTGTAAATGACACCTGCCCTGAAAACAAATCCTGGGGTCACGTATCGACCAAAAAATTCAAAGGACGTCCATATTTCAAAACGACCGTTTCAAAAGGCATATTTTATGCACATTAGTGTTCTGCTTCTTTGTCTTTCTTTCTTTTTTGGTTAAAAAGACGGGAATGGAAGAAGGCATCCCTCAGACTGGGCGAAAATCGTTGCAAATGAATCAATGGACAAAGGTTTAATCTCCAATATATATAAACAGCTCATGCAGCTTAATATTAAAAAAACAAACAACCCAATACAAAAATGGGCAGAAGTTCTAAAGAGACGTTTCTTCAAAGAAGACACAGAGATGGCCAAGACGCACATGAAAAGCTGCTCAAGAGCACTAATTATTAGAGAAATGCAAATCAAAACTACAATGAGGTATCACCTCACACCTGTTAGGATCGCCATCATCAGAAAATCTACAAACAACAAATTCTGGGGAGGGTGTGGACAAAAGGAGCCCTCTTCCACTATTGGTGGGAATGTAAATTGATACCATCACTATGGAGAACAGTATGGAGTTTCCTTTAAAAAACTAGAAATAGAATTACCATCTGATCCAGCAATCCCTCTTCTGGGCATATACCCAGAGAAAACCATAAATCAAAAAGGCACATTCACCACAATATTCATTGCAGCACTATTTAAAATAGCCAGGTAATGGAAGCAACCTAAATGCCCACAGACAGATGAATGGATAAAGATGGGGTACATATATAAAATGGAATATTACTCGGCCATAAAAAGGAATGAAACTGGGTCATTTGTAGAGACATCGATGGATCTAGAGACTGTCATATAGACTGAAGTAAGACAGAAAGAGGAAATCAAATATTGTATATTAATGCATATATGTGGAAACTAAAAGATGGTACAGATGAACTGGTTTGCAGGGAAGAAATAGAGACGCAGAGGTAGAGAACAAACGTATGGACACCAAGTGTGGGAAGCCATGGGATGGTGGTGGTGGGATGAGTTGGGAGATTGGGATTGACCTGTATACATGTATATGCATAAAATACATAACTGATAATAACCTGCTGTATAAAAAAGTAAATAAAATTAAATTTCAAAATTTTGAAAAATAAAATTTAAAAATAAAACAGAAAAAAGTTCTTCCCTTCACACACATGTATTTATAGGAATGAATTATTTCCATGCTTATATCTATAAATACATAAAAGAGGAATAAAATCTAACTTGAACCATAAACGAAAAAAAACCTGAACCCACCAGTTATACAGAGGAAAACCCTATCAGGGCACTTGCTCCAGCGGTAAACAATTCTGAAATTGGTCAGAGGTGTGGAATCATCTCCCATCCAGCTAGCACCCACCCACCACGCATGGAGCGTCCTCATTGCAAAGCTGGGAGACTGTGCCGAGGCATCTCTGAATAAAGGTGAGCTGAGCCCCAGGCCAGCTGCTGCTGAACTGTTCCCACCCTTCCCAGGTAAAACACCTGAATATGTACAAGGGCTTGAAAGCCTAGAGGAAGGGCCGTGGAGCCACACTAGCGACAGCACGCAGGCCAACTTGGTGCCTGCATGCCAGCCAGGGTGGTCCTGGCCCCGGGTACTCTTCCGGAAGCTTTCCATTGTCCTGCCTGTGATACCGCTCCTGTCCCGGCACCCACTGCTTTTTTCCTTCCTCACCTCTGTCCAGAGAGAAATTCCAGCGGAAGTTATGGGTGACACATCCTCTTCTTTACAGGTGGCAGCCTGGCAACTCCTGCAGAAAGGCCAGCAGTGCCCCCCTCACACTGGGCCACCAACAAAGCTGTGGCCCCTCATTCCATCCCACCAGCTCAGCCCCGAGACTGCTGACGGGGCAGAGAATATGGAGTCAGGCACAGATTCAGGGGCTATTGCTGCCTGGAGCACTGTTTATATTGACCTCAACGAGGCACACCTGGGGAGGGCAGGCCGGCGGGGTAAGGCTACCCAGGTCAGCTAATCCACAACCCTCAGGGAATCACATTGTTGAAAAAGGACCTCGCTAAGGCAGAATAGAAGCCAAGGAAAATAAGGACACAATGCCATTTGCAGCACCGTAGAATGAGTCTAGAGGTTATCACGTGACTTGTAGTAAGTCAGAAAGTGAAAGACACATATCATATCATATCACTTATAGGTGTTACCTAAAAATGGATACCAGGGCAGATATTTCCACGGAGAAGGGCAATCACAGATTCATTAAACACACTTATGGTTCACCAATGGATAGGTGTGAGGATTGGTTTCATTACGATATCGGGGTTAACAGACATATACAAACACAGGTGACATATATAATCACCAAAGACCTACGGAATACCAAGAGAAGACTACTCAACATTCTGTCATAACGTCCCTGGGAAAAGGATCCCAGGAAGAACAGACATCTGTATATGTGTAAAAGAACCACATCTTCGACACCTACAATAAGCCAAACATTGTAATCAAACTTGCTGTAATAAAAAATAAAAATTTAAATTAAAAATACGAACAAGAAGTAGGGAGACAAACTTGAGGGGCTTTCTCCTGGCACATTCCATTCTAAATTCCAATCTAGAACACGACTTCCATTGAGGCTCTGCTGCCCTAGTAACCAGATTTGGTAAGGGAGAACTGCTGCCACCTTGTGGCCGGTTCACACAACAGTAGCTTTAATCCCAGCGCTAATGGTCAGTTGATATTCAAAATCATTGCAGGCCTGTAAATGACACCTGCCCTGAAAACAAATCCTGGGGTCACGTATCGACCAAAAAATTCAAAGGACGTCCATATTTCAAAACGACCGTTTCAAAAGGCATATTTTATGCACATTAGTGTTCTGCTTCTTTGTCTTTCTTTCTTTTTTGGTTAAAAAGACGGGAATGGAAAAAGGCATCCCTCAGACTGGGCGAAAATCGTTGCAAATGAATCAATGGACAAAGGTTTAATCTCCAATATATATAAACAGCTCATGCAGCTTAATATTAAAAAAACAAACAACCCAATACAAAAATGGGCAGAAGTTCTAAAGAGACGTTTCTTCAAAGAAGACACAGAGATGGCCAAGACGCACATGAAAAGCTGCTCAAGAGCACTAATTATTAGAGAAATGCAAATCAAAACTACAATGAGGTATCACCTCACACCTGTTAGGATCGCCATCATCAGAAAATCTACAAACAACAAATTCTGGGGAGGGTGTGGACAAAAGGAGCCCTCTTCCACTATTGGTGGGAATGTAAATTGATACCATCACTATGGAGAACAGTATGGAGTTTCCTTTAAAAAACTAGAAATAGAATTACCATCTGATCCAGCAATCCCTCTTCTGGGCATATACCCAGAGAAACCATAAATCAAAAACGCACATTCACCACAATATTCATTGCAGCACTATTTAAAATAGCCAGGTAATGGAAGCAACCTAAATGCCCACAGACAGATGAATGGATAAAGATGGGGTACATATATAAAATGGAATATTACTCGGCCATAAAAAGGAATGAAACTGGGTCATTTGTAGAGACATCGATGGATCTAGAGGCTGTCATATAGACTGAAGTAAGTCAGAAAGAGGAAATCAAATATTGTATATTAATGCATATATGTGGAACCTAAAAGATGGCACAGATGAACTGGTTTGCAGGGAAGAAATAGAGACGCAGAGGTAGAGAACAAACGTATGGACACCAAGTGTGGGAAGCCATGGGGTGGTGGTGGTGGGATGAGTTGGGAGATTGGGATTGACCTGTATACATGTATATGCATAAAATACATAACTGATAATAACCTGCTGTATAAAAAAGTAAATAAAATTAAATTTCAAAATTTTAAAAAATAAAATTTAAAAATAAAAGAGAAAAAAGTTCTTCCCTTCACACACATGTATTTATAGGAATGAATTATTTCCATGCTTATATCTATAAATACTTAAAAGAGGAATAAAATCTAACTTGAACCATAAACGAAAAAAAAACCTGAACCCACCAGTTATACAGAGGAAAA
Source organism: Mesoplodon bidens (assembly GCF_964165515.1). Classification (NCBI taxonomy): domain Eukaryota; kingdom Metazoa; phylum Chordata; class Mammalia; order Artiodactyla; family Ziphiidae; genus Mesoplodon; species Mesoplodon bidens. The sequence continues at coordinate 800,569 of NW_027671923.1, forward strand.
CTCTATCAGGGCACTTGCTCCAGCGGTAAACAATTCTGAAATTGGTCAGAGGTGTGGAATCATCTCCCATCCAGCTAGCACCCACCCCCCACGCAAGGAGCGTCCTCTTTGCAAAGCTGGGAGACCGTGCCGAGGCATCTCTGTATAAAGGTGAGCTGAGCTCCAGGCCAGCTGCTGCTGAACTGTTCCCACCCTTCCCAGGTAAAACACCTGAATATGTACAAGGGCTTGAAATCCTAGAGGAAGGGCCATGGAGCCACACCAGCGAAAGCACGCAGGCCAAGTTGGTGACTGCAGGCCAGCCAGGGTGGTCCTGGCCCCGTGCCCTCTTCCGGAAGCATTCCATTGTCCTGCCTGAGATAACCCTCCTGTCCCGGCCCCCACTGCTTTTTTCCTTCCTCACCTCTGTCCGGAGAGAAATTCCAGCGGAAGGTATGGGTGACACATCCTCTTCTTTACAGGTGGCCGCCTGGCAACTCCTGCAGAAAGGCCAGCAGTGCCCCACTCACACCGGGCCACCAACAAAGCTGTGGCCCCTCATTCCCTCCCACCAGCTCAGCCCCGAGACTGCTGACGGGGCAGAGAATATGGAGTCAGGCACAGCTTCAGGGGCTATTGCTGCCTGGAGCGCTGTTTATATTGACCTCAACCAGGCACACTTGGGGAGGGCCGGCCGGCAGAGTAAGGCTGCCCAGGTCAGCTAATCCACAACCCTCAGGGAATCACATTGTTGAAAATGGACCTCGCTAAGGCAGAATAGAAGCCAAGGAAAATAAGGACACAATGCCATTTGCAGCACCGTACATGAGACTACAGGTAATCACGTGACTTGTAGTAAGTCAGAAAGTGAAAGACACATATCATATCATATCACTTATAGGTGTTACCTAAGAATGGATACCAGGGCAGATATTTCCACGGAGAAGGGCAATCACAGATTCATTAAACACACTTATGGTTGACCAATGGAAAGGTGTGAGGATTGGTTTCATTACGATATCGGGGTTAACAGACATATGCAAACACAGGTGACATATATAATCACCAAAGACCTACGGAATACCAAGAAAAGACTACTCAACATTCTGTCATAACGTCCCTGGGAAAAGGATCCCAGGAAGAACAGACATCTGTATATGTGTAAAAGAACCACATCTTCGACACCTACAATAAGCCAAACATTGTAATCAAACTTGCTGTAATAAAAAATAAAAATTTAAATTAAAAATACGAACAAGAAGTAGGGAGACAAACTTGAGGGGCTTTCTCCTGGCACATTCCATTCTAAATTCCAATCTAGAACACGACTTCCATTGAGGCTAGGCTGCCCTAGTAACCAGATTTGGTAAGGGAGAACTGCTGCCACCTTGTGGCCGTTTCACACAACAGCAGCTTTAATCCCGGCGCTAATGGTCAGTTGATATTCAAAATCATTGCAGGCCTGTAAATGACACCTGCCCTGAAAACAAATCCTGGGTCACATATCGACCAAAAAATTCAAAGGATGTCCATATTTCAAAACGACCGTTTCAAAAGGCATATTTTATGCACATTAGTGTTCTGCTTCTTTGTCTTTCTTTCTTTTTTGGTTAAAAAGACGGGAATGGAAAAAGGCATCCCTCAGACTGGGCGAAAATCGTTGCAAACGAATCAATGGACAAAGGTTTAATCTCCAATATATATAAACAGCTCATGCAGCTTAATATTAAAAAAACAAACAACCCAATACAAAAATGGGCACAAGTTCTAATGACGTTTCTTCAAAGAAGACACAGAGATGGCCAAGACGCACATGAAAAGCTGCTCAAGAGCACTAATGTTTAGAGAAATGCAAATCAAAACTACAATGAGGTATCACCTCACACCTGTAAGAATCGGCATCATCAGAAAATCTACAAACAACAAATTCTGGGGAGGGTGTGGACAAAAGGAGCCCTCTTCCACTATTGGTGGGAATGTAAATTGATACTGTCACTATGGAGAACACTATGGAGTATCCTTTAAAAAACTAGAAATAGAATTACCATCTGATCCAGCAATCCCACTTCTTGGCATATACCCAGAGAAAACCATAAATCAAAAAGGCACATTCACCACAATGTTCATTGCAGCACTATTTAAAATAGCCAGGTAATGGAAGCAACGTAAATGCCCACAGACAGATGAATGGATAAAGATGGGGTACATATATAAAATGGAATATTACTCGGCCATAAAAAGGAATGAAACTGGGTCATTTGTAGAGACATCGATGGATCTAGAGACTGTCATACAGAATGAAGTAAGTCAGAAAGAGGAAATCAAATATTGTATATTAATGCATATAAGTGGAACCTAAAAAATGGTACAGATGAACTGGTTTGCAGGGAAGAAATAGAGACGCAGAGGTAGAGAACAAACGTATGGACACCAAGTGTGGGAAGCCATGGGGTGGTGGTGGTGGGATGAGTTGGGAGATTTGGATTGACCTGTATACATGTATATGCATAAAATACAAAACTAATAATAACGTGCTATATAAAATATAAATAAAATTAAATTTCAAAATTTTAAAAAATAAAATTTAAAAATAAAACAGAAAAAAGTTCTTCCCTTCACACACATGTATTTATAGGAATGAATTATTTCCATGTTTTATATCTATAAATACATAAAAGAGGAATAAAATCTAACTTGAACCATAAACGAAAAAAACCCTGAACCCACCAGTTATACAGAGGAAAACACTATCAGGGCACTTGCTCAGCGGTATACAATTCTGAAGTTGGTCAGAGGTGTGGAATCATCTCCCATCCAGCCAGGAACCCACCCTCCACGCAAGAAGCGTCCCCATTGCAAAGCTTGGAGACCGTGACGAGGCATCTCTGAATAAATGTGAGCTGAGCCCCAGGCCAGCTGCTCTGAACTGTTCCCACCCTTCCCAGGTAAAACACCTGAACATGTACAAGGGCTTGAAATCCTAGAGGAAGGGCCATGGAGCCACACCAGCGAAAGCACGCAGGCCAAGTTGGTGATTGAAGGCCAGCCAGGGTGGTCCTGGCACTGTGCGCTCTTCGGGAAGCTTTCCATTGTCCTGCCTGTGATACCCCTCCTGTCCCGGCCCCCACTGCTTTTTTCCTTCCTCACCTCTGTCCGGAGAGAAATTCCAGCGGAAGGTATGGGTGACACACCCTCTTCTTTACAGGAGGCAGCCTGGCAACTCCTGCAGAAAGGGCAGCAGTGCACCACTCACACCGGGCCACCAACAAAGCTGTGGCCCCTCATTCCCTCCCAACAGCTCAGCATCGAGACTGCTGACGGGGCAGAGAATAAGGAGTCAGGCACAGCTTCAGGGGCTATTGCTGCCTGGAGCGCTGTTTATATTGACCTCAACCAGGCACACCTGGGGAGGGCCGGCCGGCAGGGTAAGGCTGCCCAGGTCAGCTAATCCACAACCCTCAGGGAATCACATTGTTGAAAATGGACCTCGCTAAGGCAGAATAGAAGCCAAGGAAAATAAGGACACAATGCCATTTGCAGCACCGTAGATGAGTCTAGAGGTAATCACGTGACTTGTAGTAAGTCAGAAAGTGAAAGACACATATCATATCATATCACTTATAGGTGTTACCTAAAAATGGATACCAGGGCAGATATTTCCACGGAGAAGGGCAATCACAGATTCATTAAACACACTTATGGTTCACCAGTGGAAAGGTGTGAGGATTGGTTTCATTACGATATCGGGGTTAACAGACATATACAAACACAGGTGACATATATAATCACCAAAGGCCTACGGAATACCAAGAGAAGACTACTCAACATTCTGTCATAACGTCCCTGGGAAAAGGATCCCAGGAAGAACAGACATCTGTATATGTGTAAAAGAACCACATCTTCGACACCTACAATAAGCCAAACATTGTAATCAAACTTGCTGTAATAAAAAATAAAAATTTAAATTAAAAATACGAACAAGAAGTAGGGAGACAAACTTGAGGGGCTTTCTCCTGGCACATTCCATTCTAAATTCCAATCTAGAACACGACTTCCACTGAGGCTCTGCTGCCCTAGTAACCAGATTTGGTAAGGGAGAACTGCTGCCACCTTGTGGCCGGTTCACACAACAGCAGCTTTAATCCCAGCGCTAATGGTCAGTTGATATTCAAAATCATTGCAGGCCTGTAAATGACACCTGCCCTGAAAACAAATCCTGGGGTCACATATCGACCAAAAAATTCAAAGGACGTCCATATTTCAAAATGACCGTTTCTAAAGGCATATTTTATGCACATTAGTTTTCTGCTTCTTTGACTTTCTTTCTTTTTTGGTTAAAAAGAAGGGAATGGAAAAAGGCATCCCTCAGACTGGGCGAAAATCATTGCAAACGAATCAATGGACAAAGGTTTAATCTCCAATATATATAAACAGCTCATGCAGCTTAATATTAAAAAAACAAACAACCCAATACAAAAATGGGCAGAAGTTCTAAGAGACGTTTCTTCAAAGAAGACACAGAGATGGCCAAGACGCACATGAAAAGCTGCTCAAGAGCACAAATTATTAGAGAAATGCAAATCAAAACTACAATGAGGTATCACCTCACACCTGTTAGGATCGGCATCATCAGAAAATCTACAAACAACAAATTCTGGGGTGGGTGTGGACAAAAGGAGCCCTCTTCCACTATTGGTGGGAATGTAAATTGATACTGTCACTATGGAGAACACTATGGAGTTTCCTTTAAAAAACTAGAAATAGAATTACCATCTGATCCAGCAATCCCACTTCTGGGCATATACCCAGAGAAAACCATAAATCAAAAAGGCACATTCACCACAATGTTCATTGCAGCACTATTTAAAATAGCCAGGTAATGGAAGCAACCTAAATGCCCACAGACAGATGAATGGATAAAGATGGGGTACATATATAAAATGGAATATTACTCGGCCATAAAAAGGAATGAAACTGGGTCATTTGTAGAGACATCGATGGATCTAGAGACTGTCATACAGAATGAAGTAAGTCAGAAGGAGGAAATCAAATATTGTATATTAATGCATATATGTGGAACCTAAAAAATGGTACAGATGAACTGGTTTGCAGGGAAGAAATAGAGACGCAGAGGTAGAGAACAAACGTATGGACACCAAGTGTGGGAAGCCATGGGGTGGTGGTGGTGGGATGAGTTGGGAGATTGGGATTGACCTGTATACATGTATATGCATAAAATACAAAACTAATAATAACGTGCTATATAAAAAATTAAATAAAATTAAATTTCAAAATTTAAAAAAAATAAAATTTAAAAATAAAACCGAAAAAAGTTCTTCCCTTCACACACATGTATTTATAGGAATGAATTATTTCCATGCTTACATCTATAAATACATAAAAGAGGAATAAAATCTAACTTGAACCACAAACGAAAAAATCCCTGAACCCACCAGTTATACAAGGAAAACACTATCAGGGCACTTGCTCTGCGGTAAACAATTCTGAAGTTGGTCAGAGGTGTGGAATCATCTCCCATCCAGCCAGGAACCCACCCCCCACGAAAGAAGCGTCCTCATTGCAAAGCTGGGAGACCGTGCCGAGGCATCTCTGAATAAAGGTGAGCTGAGCCCCAGGCCAGCTGCTGCTGAACTGTTCCCACCCTTCCCAGGTAAAACACCTGAATATGTACAAGGGCTTGAAAGCCTAGAGGAAGGGCCGTGGAGCCACACTAGCGACAGCACGCAGGCCAACTTGGTGCCTGCAGGCCAGCCAGGGTGGTCCTGGCCCCGGGTACTCTTCCGGAAGCATTCCATTGTCCTGCCTGTGATACCCCTCCTGTCCCGGCCCCCACTGCTTTTTTCCTTCCTCACCTCTGTCCGGAGAGAAATTCCAGCGGAAGGTATGGGTGACACACCCTCTTCTTTACAGGAGGCAGCCTGGCAACTCCTGCAGAAAGGGCAGCAGTGCACCACTCACACCGGGACACCAACAAAGCTGTGGCCCCTCATTCCCTCCCACCAGCTCAGCATCGAGACTGCTGACGGGGCAGAGAATAAGGAGTCAGGAACAGCTTCAGGGGCTATTGATGCCTGGAGCGCTGTTTATATTGACCTCAACCAGGCACACCTGGGGAGGGCCGGCCGGCAGGGTAAGGCTGCCCAGGTCAGCTAATCCACAACCCTCAGGGAATCACATTGTTGAAAATGGACCTCGCTAAGGCAGAATAGAAGCCAAGGAAAATAAGGACACAATGCCATTTGCAGCACCGTAGATGAGTCTAGAGGTAATCACGTGACTTGTAGTAAGTCAGAAAGTGAAAGACACATATCATATCATATCACTTATAGGTGTTACCTAAAAATAGATACCAGGGCAGATATTTCCACGGAGAAGGGCAATCACAGATTCATTAAACACACTTATGGTTCACCAGTGGAAAGGTGTGAGGATTGGTTTCATTACGATATCGGGGTTAACAGACATATACAAACACAGGTGACATATATAATCACCAAAGACCTACGGAATACCAAGAGAAGACTACTCAACATTCTGTCATAACGTCCCTGGGAAAAGGATCCCAGGAAGAACAGACATCTGTATATGTGTAAAAGAACCACATCTTCGACACCTACAATAACCAAACATTGTAATCAAACTTGCTGTAATAAAAAATAAAAATTTAAATTAAAAATACGAACAAGAAGTAGGGAGACAAACTTGAGGGGCTTTCTCCTGGCACATTCCATTCTAAATTCCAATCTAGAACACGACTTCCATTGAGGCTCTGCTGCCCTAGTAACCAGATATGGTAGGGGAGAACTGCTGCCACCTTGTGGCCGGTTCACACAACAGCAGCTTTAATCCCAGCGCTAATGGTCAGTTGATATTCAAAATCATTGCAGGCCTGTAAATGACACCTGCCCTGAAAACAAATCCTGGGGTCACATATCGACCAAAAAATTCAAAGGACGTCCATATTTCTAAACGACCGTTTCAAAAGGCATATTTTATGCACATTAGTTTTCTGCTTCTTTGTCTTTCTTTCTTTTTTGGTTAAAAAGACGGGAATGGAAAAAGGCATCCCTCAGACTGGGCGAAAATCGTTGCAAACGAATCAATGGACAAAGGTTTAATCTCCAATATATATAAACAGCTCATGCAGCTTAATATTAAAAAAACAAACAACCCAATACAAAAATGGGCAGAAGTTCTAAGAGACGTTTCTTCAAAGAAGACACAGAGATGGCCAAGACGCACATGAAAAGCTGCTCAAGAGCACTAATTATTAGAGAAATGCCAATCAAAACTACAATGAGGTATCACCTCACACCTGTTAGGATCGGCATCATCAGAAAATCTACAAACAACAAATTCTGGGGAGGGTTTGGACAAAAGGAGCCCTCTTCCACTATTGGTGGGAATGTAAATTGATACCGTCACTATGGAGAACAGTATGGAGTCTCCTTTAAAAAACTAGAAATAGAATTACCATCCGATCCAGCAATCCCACTTCTTGGCATATACCCAGAGAAAACCATAAATCAAAAAGGCACATTCACCACAATGTTCATTGCAGCACTATTTAAAATAGCCAGGTAATGGAAGCAACCTAAATGCCCACAGACAGTTGAATGGATAAAGATGGGGTACATATATAAAATGGAATATTACTCGGCCATAAAAAGGAAAGAAACTGGGTCATTTGTAGAGACATCAATGGATCTAGAGACTGTCACACAGAATGAAGTAAGTCAGAAAGAGGAAAACAAATATTGTATATTAATGCATATATGTGGAACCTAAAAGATGGTACAGATGAACTGGTTTGCAGGCAAGAAATAGAGTCACAGAGGTAGAGAACAAACGTATGGACACCAAGTGCGGGAAGCCATGGGGTGGTGGTGGTGGGATGAGTTGGGAGATTGGGATTGACCTGTATACATGTATATGCATAAAATACATAACTGATAATAACCTGCTGTATAAAAAAGTAAATAAAATTAAATTTCAAAATTTTGAAAAATAAAATTTAAAAATAAAACAGAAAAAAGTTCTTCCCTTCACACACATGTATTTACAGGAATGAATTATTTCCATGCTTATATCTATAAATACATAAAAGAGGAATAAAATCTAACTTGAACCATAAACGAAAAAATACCTGAACCCACCAGTTATACAGAGGAAAACCCTATCAGGGCACTTGCTCCAGCGGTAAACAATTCCGAAATTGGTCAGAGGTGTGGAATCATCTCCCATCCAGCTAGCACCCACCCCCCACGCAAGGAGCGTCCTCATTGCAAAGTTGGGAGACCATGCCGAGGCATCTCTGAATAAAGGTGAGCTGAGCCCCAGGCCAGCTGCTGCTGAACTGTTCCCACCCTTCCCAGGTAAAACACCTGAATATGTACAAGGGCTTGAAAGCCTAGAGGAAGGGCCATAGAGCCACACTAGCGACAGCACGCAGGCCAACTTGGTGCTTCCAGGCCAGCCAGGGTGGTCCTGGCCCCGGGTACTCTTCCGGAAGCATTCCATTGTCCTGCCTGTGATACCCCTCCTGTCCCGGCCCCCACTGCTTTTTTCCTTCCTCACCTCTGTCCGGAGAGAAATTCCAGCGGAAGGTATGGGTGACACACCCTCTTCTTTACAGGAGGCAGACTGGCAACTCCTGCAGAAAGGCCAGCAGTGCACCACTCACACCGGGCCACCAACAAAGCTGTGGCCCCTCATTCCCTCCCACCAGCTCAGCCCCGAGACTGCTGACGGGGCAGAGAATAAGGAGTCAGGCACAGCTTCAGGGGCTATTGCTGCCTGGAGCGCTGTTTATATTGACCTCAACCAGGCACACCTGGGGAGGGCCGGCCGGCAGGGTAAGGCTGCCCAGGTCAGCTAATCCACAACCCTCAGGGAATCACATTGTTGAAAATGGACCTCGCTAAGGCAGAATAGAAGCCAAGGAAAATAAGGACACAATGCCATTTGCAGCACCGTAGATGAGTCTAGAGGTAATCACGTGACTTGTAGTAAGTCAGAAAGTGAAAGACACATATCATATCATATCACTTATAGGTGTTACCTAAAAATAGATACCAGGGCAGATATTTCCACGGAGAAGGGCAATCACAGATTCATTAAACACACTTATGGTTCACCAGTGGAAAGGTGTGAGGATTGGTTTCATTACGATATCGGGGTTAACAGACATATACAAACACAGGTGACATATATAATCACCAAAGACCTACGGAATACCAAGAGAAGACTACTCAACATTCTGTCATAACGTCCCTGGGAAAAGGATCCCAGGAAGAACAGACATCTGTATATGTGTAAAAGAACCACATCTTCGACACCTACAATAACCAAACATTGTAATCAAACTTGCTGTAATAAAAAATAAAAATTTAAATTAAAAATACGAACAAGAAGTAGGGAGACAAACTTGAGGGGCTTTCTCCTGGCACATTCCATTCTAAATTCCAATCTAGAACACGACTTCCATTGAGGCTCTGCTGCCCTAGTAACCAGATATGGTAAGGGAGAACTGCTGCCACCTTGTGGCCGGTTCACACAACAGCAGCTTTAATCCCAGCGCTAATGGTCAGTTGATATTCAAAATCATTGCAGGCCTGTAAATGACACCTGCCCTGAAAACAAATCCTGGGGTCACATATCGACCAAAAAATTCAAAGGACGTCCATATTTCTAAACGACCGTTTCAAAAGGCATATTTTATGCACATTAGTTTTCTGCTTCTTTGTCTTTCTTTCTTTTTTGGTTAAAAAGACGGGAATGGAAAAAGGCATCCCTCAGACTGGGCGAAAATCGTTGCTAACGAATCAATGGACAAAGGTTTAATCTCCAATATATATAAACAGCTCATGCAGCTTAATATTAAAAAAACAAACAACCCAATACAAAAATGGGCAGAAGTTCTAAGAGACGTTTCTTCAAAGAAGACACAGAGATGGCCAAGACGCACATGAAAAGCTGCTCAAGAGCACTAATTATTAGAGAAATGCCAATCAAAACTACAATGAGGTATCACCTCACACCTGTTAGGATCGGCATCATCAGAAAATCTACAAACAACAAATTCTGGGGAGGGTTTGGACAAAAGGAGCCCTCTTCCACTATTGGTGGGAATGTAAATTGATACCGTCACTATGGAGAACAGTATGGAGTCTCCTTTAAAAAACTAGAAATAGAATTACCATCCGATCCAGCAATCCCACTTCTTGGCATATACCCAGAGAAAACCATAAATCAAAAAGGCACATTCACCACAATGTTCATTGCAGCACTATTTAAAATAGCCAGGTAATGGAAGCAACCTAAATGCCCACAGACAGTTGAATGGATAAAGATGGGGTACATATATAAAATGGAATATTACTCGGCCATAAAAAGGAAAGAAACTGGGTCATTTGTAGAGACATCAATGGATCTAGAGACTGTCACACAGAATGAAGTAAGTCAGAAAGAGGAAAACAAATATTGTATATTAATGCATATATGTGGAACCTAAAAGATGGTACAGATGAACTGGTTTGCAGGCAAGAAATAGAGACACAGAGGTAGAGAACAAACGTATGGACACCAAGTGCGGGAAGCCATGGGGTGGTGGTGGTGGGATGAGTTGGGAGATTGGGATTGACCTGTATACATGTATATGCATAAAATACATAACTGATAATAACCTGCTGTATAAAAAAGTAAATAAAATTAAATTTCAAAATTTTGAAAAATAAAATTTAAAAATAAAACAGAAAAAAGTTCTTCCCTTCACACACATGTATTTACAGGAATGAATTATTTCCATGCTTATATCTATAAATACATAAAAGAGGAATAAAATCTAACTTGAACCATAAACGAAAAAATACCTGAACCCACCAGTTATACAGAGGAAAACCCTATCAGGGCACTTGCTCCAGCGGTAAACAATTCTGAAATTGGTCAGAGGTGTGGAATCATCTCCCATCCAGCTAGCACACACCCCCCACGCAAGGAGCGTCCTCATTGCAAAGCTGGGAGACCGTTCCGAGGCATCTCTGAATAAAGGTGAGCTGAGCCCCAGGCCAGCTGCTGCTGAACTGTTCCCACCCTTCCCAGGTAAAACACCTGAATATGTACAAGGGCTTGAAAGCCTAGAGGAAGGGCCATGGAGCCACACTAGCGACAGCACGCAGGCCAACTTGGTGCCTCCAGGCCAGCCAGGGTGGTCCTGGACCCGGGTACTCTTCCGGAAGCATTCCATTGTCCTGCCTGTGATACCCCTCCTGTCCCGGCCCCCACTGCTTTTTTCCTTCCTCACCTCTGTCCGGAGAGAAATTCCAGCGGAAGGTATGGGTGACACATCCTCTTCTTTACAGGTGGCAGCCTGGCAACTCCTGCAGAAAGGCCAGCAGTGCACCACTCACACCGGGCCACCAACAAAGCTGTGGCCCCTCATTCCCACCCACCAGCTCAGCCCCGAAACTGCTGACGGGGCAGAGAATATGGAGTCAGGCACAGCTTCAGGGGCTATTGCTGCCTGGAGCGCTGTTTATATTGACCTCAACCAGGCACACCTGGGGAGGGCCGGCCGGCAGGGTAAGGCTGACCAGGTCAGCTAATCCACAACCCTCAGGGAATCACATTGTTGAAAATGGACCTCGCTAAGGCAGAATAGAAGCCAAGGAAAATAAGGACACAATGCCATTTGCAGCACCGTAGATGAGTCTAGAGGTAATCACGTGACTTGTAGTAAGTCAGAAAGTGAAAGACACATATCATATCATATCACTTATAGGTGTTACCTAAAAATGGATACCAGGGCAGATATTTCCACGGAGAAGGGCAATCACAGATTCATTAAACACACTTATGGTTCACCAGTGGAAAGGTGTGAGGATTTATTTCATTACGATATCGGGGTTAACAGACATATACAAACACAGGTGACATATATAATCACCAAAGACCTACGGAATACCAAGAGAAGACTACTCAACATTCTGTCATAACGTCCCTGGGAAAAGGATCCCAGGAAGAACAGACATCTGTATATGTGTAAAAGAACCACATCTTCGACACCTACAATAAGCCAAACATTGTAATCAAACTTGCTGTAATAAAAAATAAAAATTTAAATTAAAAATACGAACAAGAAGTAGGGAGACAAACTTGAGGGGCTTTCTCCTGGCACATTCCATTCTAAATTCCAATCTAGAACACGACTTCCATTGAGGCTCTGCTGCCCTAGTAAGCAGATTTGGTAAGGGAGAACTGCTGCCACCTTGTGGCCGGTTCACACAACAGCAGCTTTAATCCCAGCGCTAATGGTCAGTTGATATTCAAACTCATTGCAGGCCTGTAAATGACACCTGCCCTGAAAACAAATCCTGGGGTCACATATCGACCAAAAATTTCAAAGGACGTCCATATTTCAAAACGACCGTTTCCAAAGGCATATTTTATGCACATTAGTGTTCTGCTTCTTTGTCTTTCTTTCTTTTTTGGTTAAAAAGACGGGAATGGAAAAAGGCATCCCTCAGAATGGGCGAAAATCGCTGCAAACGAATCAATGGACAAAGGTTTAATCTCCAATATATATAAACAGCTCATGCAGCTTAATATTAAAAAAACAAACAACCCAATACAAAAATGGGCAGAAGTTCTAAAGAGACGTTTCTTCAAAGAAGACACAGAGATGGCCAAGACGCACATGAAAAGCTGCTCAAGAGCACTAATTATTAGAGAAATGCAAATCAAAACTACAATGAGGTATCACCTCACACCTGTTAGGATCGCCATCATCAGAAAATCTACAAACAACAAATTCTGGGGAGGGTGTGGACAAAAGGAGCCCTCTTCCACTATTGGTGGGAATGTAAATTGATACCGTCACTATGGAGAACAGTATGGAGTCTCCTTTAAAAACTAGAAATAGAATTACCATCCGATCCAGCAATCCCACTTCTGGGCATATACCCAGAGAAAACCATAAATCAAAAAGGCACATTCACCACAATGTTCATTGCAGCACTATTTAAAATAGCCAGGTAATGGAAGCAACCTAAATGCCCACAGACAGATGAATGGATAAAGATGGGGTACATATATAAAATGGAATATTACTCGGCCATAAAAAGGAAAGAAACTGGGTCATTTGTAGAGACATCGATGGATCTAGAGACTGTCATACAGAATGAAGTAAGTCAGAAAGAGGAAAACAAATATTGTATATTAATGCATATATGTGGAACCTAAAAGATGGTACAGATGAACTGGTTTGCAGGCAAGAAATAGAGACACAGAGGTAGAGAACAATCGTATGGACACCAAGTGTGGGAAGCCATGGGGTGGTGGTGGTGGGATGAGTTGGGAGATTGGGATTGACCTGTATACATGTATATGCATAAAATACATAACTGATAATAACCTACTGTATAAAAAAGTAAATAAAATTAAATTTCAAAATTTTGAAAAATAAAATTTAAAAATAAAACAGAAAAAAGTTCTTCCATTCACACACATTTAATTACAGGAATGAATTATTTCCATGCTTATATCTATAAATACATAAAAGAGGAATAAAATCTAACTTGAACCATAAACGAAAAAATACCTGAACCCACCAGTTATACAGAGGAAAACCCTATCAGGGCACTTGCTCCAGCGGTAAACAATTCTGAAATTGGTCAGAGGTGTGGAATCATCTCCCATCCAGCTAGCACCCACCCCCCACGCATTGAGCGTCCTCATTGCAAAGCTGGGAGACCGTGCCGAGGCATCTCTGAATAAAGGTGAGCTGAGCCCCAGGCCAGCTGCTGCTGAACTGTTCCCACCCTTCCCAGGTAAAACACCTGAATATGTACAAGGGCTTGAAAGCCTAGAGGAAGGGCCGTGGAGCCACACTAGCGACAGCACGCAGGCCAACTTGGTGCCTGCAGGCCAGCCAGGGTGGTCCTGGCCCCGGGTACTCTTCCGGAAGCATTCCATTGTCCTGCCTGTGATACCCCTCCTGTCCCGGCCCCCACTGCTTTTTTCCTTCCTCACCTCTGTCCGGAGAGAAATTCCAGCGGAAGGTATGGGTGACACATCCTCTTCTTTACAGGAGGCAGCCTGGCAACTCCTGCAGAAAGGCCAGCAGTGCACCACTCACACCGGGCCACCAACAAAGCTGTGGCCCCTCATTCCCTCCCACCAGCTCAGCCCCGAGACTGCTGACGGGGCGGAGAATAAGGAGTCAGGCACAGCTTCAGGGGCTATTGCTGCCTGGAGCGCTGTTTATATTGACCTCAACCAGGCACACCTGGGGAGGGCCGGCCGGCAGGGTAAGGCTGCCCAGGTCAGCTAATCCACAACCCTCAGGGAATCACATTGTTGAAAATGGACCTCGCTAAGGCAGAATAGAAGCCAAGGAAAATAAGGACACAATGCCATTTGCAGCACCGTAGATGAGTCTAGAGGTAATCACGTGACTTGTAGTAAGTCAGAAAGGGAAAGACACATATCATATCATATCACTTATAGGTGTTACCTAAAAATGGATACCAGGGCAGATATTTCCACGGAGAAGGGCAATCACAGATTCATTAAACACACTTATGGTTCACCAGTGGAAAGGTGTGAGGATTGGTTTCATTACGATATCAGGGTTAACAGACATATACAAACACAGGTGACATATATAATCACCAAAGACCTACGGAATACCAAGAGAAGACTACTCAACATTCTGTCATAACGTCCCTGGGAAAAGGATCCCAGGAAGAACAGACATCTGTATATGTGTAAAAGAACCACATCTTCGACACCTACAATAACCAAACATTGTAATCAAACTTGCTGTAATAAAAAATAAAAATTTAAATTAAAAATACGAACAAGAAGTAGGGAGACAAACTTGAGGGGCTTTCTCCTGGCACATTCCATTCTAAATTCCAATCTAGAACACGACTTCCATTGAGGCTCTGCTGCCCTAGTAAGCAGATTTGGTAAGGGAGAACTGCTGCCACCTTGTGGCCGGTTCACACAACAGCAGCTTTAATCCCAGCGCTAATGGTCAGTTGATATTCAAACTCATTGCAGGCCTGTAAATGACACCTGCCCTGAAAACAAATCCTGGGGTCACATATCGACCAAAAAATTCAAAGGACGTCCATATTTCAAAACGACCGTTTCCAAAGGCATATTTTATGCACATTAGTGTTCTGCTTCTTTGTCTTTCTTTCTTTTTTGGTTAAAAAGACGGGAATGGAAAAAGGCATCCCTCAGAATGGGCGAAAATCGCTGCAAACGAATCAATGGACAAAGGTTTAATCTCCAATATATATAAACAGCTCATGCAGCTTAATATTAAAAAAACAAACAACCCAATACAAAAATGGGCAGAAGTTCTAAAGAGACGTTTCTTCAAAGAAGACACAGAGATGGCCAAGACGCACATGAAAAGCTGCTCAAGAGCACTAATTATTAGAGAAATGCAAATCAAAACTACAATGAGGTATCACCTCACACCTGTTAGGATCGCTATCATCAGAAAATCTACAAACAACAAATTCTGGGGAGGGTGTGGACAAAAGGAGCCCTCTTCCACTATTGGTGGGAATGTAAATTGATACCGTCACTATGGAGAACAGTATGGAGTCTCCTTTAAAAACTAGAAATAGAATTACCATCCGATCCAGCAATCCCACTTCTGGGCATATACCCAGAGAAAACCATAAATCAAAAAGGCACATTCACCACAATGTTCATTGCAGCACTATTTAAAATAGCCAGGTAATGGAAGCAACCTAAATGCCCACAGACAGATGAATGGATAAAGATGGGGTACATATATAAAATGGAATATTACTCGGCCATAAAAAGGAAAGAAACTGGGTCATTTGTAGAGACATCGATGGATCTAGAGACTGTCATACAGAATGAAGTAAGTCAGAAAGAGGAAAACAAATATTGTATATTAATGCATATATGTGGAACCTAAAAGATGGTACAGATGAACTGGTTTGCAGGCAAGAAATAGAGACACAGAGGTAGAGAACAAACGTATGGACACCAAGTGTGGGAAGCCATGGGGTGGTGGTGGTGGGATGAGTTGGGAGATTGGGATTGAGCTGTATACATGTATATGCATAAAATACATAACTGATAATAACCTGCTGTATAAAAAAGTAAATAAAATTAAATTTCAAAATTTTGAAAAATAAAATTTAAAAATAAAACAGAAAAAAGTTCTTCCCTTCACACACATGTATTTACAGGAATGAATTATTTCCATGCTTATATCTATAAATACATAAAAGAGGAATAAAATCTAACTTGAACCATAAACGAAAAAATACCTGAACCCACCAGTTATACAGAGGAAAACCCTATCAGGGCACTTGCTCCAGCGGTAAACAATTCTGAAATTGGTCAGAGGTGTGGAATCATCTCCCATCCAGCTAGCACCCACGCCCCACGCAAGGAGCGTCCTCATTGCAAAGCTGGGAGACCGTTCCGAGGCATCTCTGAATAAAGGTGAGCTGAGCCCCAGGCCAGCTGCTGCTGAACTGTTCCCACCCTTCCCAGGTAAAACACCTGAATATGTACAAGGGCTTGAAAGCCTAGAGGAAGGGCCATGGAGCCACACTAGCGACAGCACGCAGGCCAACTTGGTGCCTGCAGGCCAGCCAGGGTGGTCCTGGCCCCGGGTACTCTTCCGGAAGCATTCCATTGTCCTGCCTGTGATACCCCTCCTGTCCCGGCCCCCACTGCTTTTTTCCTTCCTCACCTCTGTCCGGAGAGAAATTCCAGCGGAAGGTATGGGTGACACATCCTCTTCTTTACAGGTGGCAGCCAGGCAACTCCTGCAGAAAGCCCAGCAGTGCACCACTCACACCGGGCCACCAACAAAGCTGTGGCCCCTCATTCCCACCCACCAGCTCAGCCCCGAAACTGCTGACGGGGCAGAGAATATGGAGTCAGGCACAGCTTCAGGGGCTATTGCTGCCTGGAGCGCTGTTTATATTGACCTCAACCAGGCACACCTGGGGAGGGCCGGCCGGCAGGGTAAGGCTGCCCAGGTCAGCTAATCCACAACCCTCAGGGAATCACATTGTTGAAAATGGACCTCGCTAAGGCAGAATAGAAGCCAAGGAAAATAAGGACACAATGCCATTTGCAGCACCGTAGATGAGTCTAGAGGTAATCACGTGACTTGTAGTAAGTCAGAAAGTGAAAGACACATATCATATCATATCACTTATAGGTGTTACCTAAAAATGGATACCAGGGCAGATATTTCCACGGAGAAGGGCAATCACAGATTCATTAAACACACTTATGGTTCACCAGTGGAAAGGTGTGAGGATTTATTTCATTACGATATCGGGGTTAACAGACATATACAAACACAGGTGACATATATAATCACCAAAGACCTACGGAATACCAAGAGAAGACTACTCAACATTCTGTCATAACGTCCCTGGGAAAAGGATCCCAGGAAGAACAGACATCTGTATATGTGTAAAAGAACCACATCTTCGACACCTACAATAAGCCAAACATTGTAATCAAACTTGCTGTAATAAAAAATAAAAATTTAAATTAAAAATACGAACAAGAAGTAGGGAGACAAACTTGAGGGGCTTTCTCCTGGCACATTCCATTCTAAATTCCAATCTAGAACACGACTTCCATTGAGGCTCTGCTGCCCTAGTAACCAGATTTGGTAAGGGAGAACTGCTGCCACCTTGTGGCCGGTTCACACAACAGCAGCTTTAATCCCAGCGCTAATGGTCAGTTGATATTCAAACTCATTGCAGGCCTGTAAATGACACCTGCCCTGAAAACAAATCCTGGGGTCACATATCGACCAAAAATTTCAAAGGACGTCCATATTTCAAAACGACCGTTTCCAAAGGCATATTTTATGCACATTAGTGTTCTGCTTCTTTGTCTTTCTTTCTTTTTTGGTTAAAAAGACGGGAATGGAAAAAGGCATCCCTCAGAATGGGCGAAAATCGCTGCAAACGAATCAATGGACAAAGGTTTAATCTCCAATATATATAAACAGCTCATGCAGCTTAATATTAAAAAAACAAACAACCCAATACAAAAATGGGCAGAAGTTCTAAAGAGACGTTTCTTCAAAGAAGACACAGAGATGGCCAAGACGCACATGAAAAGCTGCTCAAGAGCACTAATTATTAGAGAAATGCAAATCAAAACTACAATGAGGTATCACCTCACACCTGTTAGGATCGCTATCATCAGAAAATCTACAAACAACAAATTCTGGGGAGGGTGTGGACAAAAGGAGCCCTCTTCCACTATTGGTGGGAATGTAAATTGATACCGTCACTATGGAGAACAGTATGGAGTCTCCTTTAAAAACTAGAAATAGAATTACCATCCGATCCAGCAATCCCACTTCTGGGCATATACCCAGAGAAAACCATAAATCAAAAAGGCACATTCACCACAATGTTCATTGCAGCACTATTTAAAATAGCCAGGTAATGGAAGCAACCTAAATGCCCACAGACAGATGAATGGATAAAGATGGGGTACATATATAAAATGGAATATTACTCGGCCATAAAAAGGAAAGAAACTGGGTCATTTGTAGAGACATCGATGGATCTAGAGACTGTCATACAGAATGAAGTAAGTCAGAAAGAGGAAAACAAATATTGTATATTAATGCATATATGTGGAACCTAAAAGATGGTACAGATGAACTGGTTTGCAGGCAAGAAATAGAGACACAGAGGTAGAGAACAAACGTATGGACACCAAGTGTGGGAAGCCATGGGGTGGTGGTGGTGGGATGAGTTGGGAGATTGGGATTGACCTGTATACATGTATATGCATAAAATACATAACTGATAATAACCTACTGTATAAAAAAGTAAATAAAATTAAATTTCAAAATTTTGAAAAATAAAATTTAAAAATAAAACAGAAAAAAGTTCTTCCTTTCACACACATTTAATTACAGGAATGAATTATTTCCATGCTTATATCTATAAATACATAAAAGAGGAATAAAATCTAACTTGAACCATAAACGAAAAAATACCTGAACCCACCAGTTATACAGAGGAAAACCCTATCAGGGCACTTGCTCCAGCGGTAAACAATTCTGAAATTGGTCAGAGGTGTGGAATCATCTCCCATCCAGCTAGCACCCACCCCCCACGCATTGAGCGTCCTCATTGCAAAGCTGGGAGACCGTGCCGAGGCATCTCTGAATAAAGGTGAGCTGAGCCCCAGGCCAGCTGCTGCTGAACTGTTCCCACCCTTCCCAGGTAAAACACCTGAATATGTACAAGGGCTTGAAAGCCTAGAGGAAGGGCCGTGGAGCCACACTAGCGACAGCACGCAGGCCAACTTGGTGCCTGCAGGCCAGCCAGGGTGGTCCTGGCCCCGGGTACTCTTCCGGAAGCATTCCATTGTCCTGCCTGTGATACCCCTCCTGTCCCGGCCCCCACTGCTTTTTTCCTTCCTCACCTCTGTCCGGAGAGAAATTCCAGCGGAAGGTATGGGTGACACATCCTCTTCTTTACAGGAGGCAGCCTGGCAACTCCTGCAGAAAGGCCAGCAGTGCACCACTCACACCGGGCCACCAACAAAGCTGTGGCCCCTCATTCCCTCCCACCAGCTCAGCCCCGAGACTGCTGACGGGGGGGAGAATAAGGAGTCAGGCACAGCTTCAGGGGCTATTGCTGCCTGGAGCGCTGTTTATATTGACCTCAACCAGGCACACCTGGGGAGGGCCGGCCGGCAGGGTAAGGCTGCCCAGGTCAGCTAATCCACAACCCTCAGGGAATCACATTGTTGAAAATGGACCTCGCTAAGGCAGAATAGAAGCCAAGGAAAATAAGGACACAATGCCATTTGCAGCACCGTAGATGAGTCTAGAGGTAATCACGTGACTTGTAGTAAGTCAGAAAGTGAAAGACACATATCATATCATATCACTTATAGGTGTTACCTAAAAATGGATACCAGGGCAGATATTTCCACGGAGAAGAGCAATCACAGATTCATTAAACACACTTATGGTTCACCAGTGGAAAGGTGGGAGGATTGGTTTCATTACGATATCGGGGTTAACAGACATATACAAACACAGGTGACATATATAATCACCAAAGACCTACGGAATACCAAGAGAAGACTACTCAACATTCTGTCATAACGTCCCTGGGAAAAGGATCCCAGGAAGAACAGACATCTGTATATGTGTAAAAGAACCACATCTTCGACACCTACAATAAGCCAAACATTGTAATCAAACTTGCTGTAATAAAAAATAAAAATTTAAATTAAAAATACGAACAAGAAGTAGGGAGACAAACTTGAGGGGCTTTCTCCTGGCACATTCCATTCTAAATTCCAATCTAGAACATGACTTCCATTGAGGCTCTGCTGCCCTAGTAACCAGATTTGGTAAGGGAGAACTGCTGCCACCTTGTGGCCGTTTCACACAACAGCAGCTTTAATCCCAGCGCTAATGGTCAGTTGATATTCAAACTCATTGCAGGCCTGTAAATGACACCTGCCCTGAAAACAAATCCTGGGGTCACATATCGACCAAAAAATTCAAAGGACGTCCATATTTCAAAACGACCGTTTCAAAAGGCATATTTTATGCACACTAGTGTTCTGCTTCTTTGTCTTTCTTTCTTTTTTGGTTAAAAAGACGGGAATGGAAAAAGGCATCCCTCAGACTGGGCGAAAATCGCTGCAAACGAATCAATGGACAAAGGTTTAATCTCCAATATATATAAACAGCTCATGCAGCTTAATATTAAAAAAACAAACAACCCAATACAAAAATGGGCAGAAGTTCTAAAGAGACGTTTCTTCAAAGAAGACACAGAGATGGCCAAGACGCACATGAAAAGCTGCTCAAGAGCACTAATTATTAGAGAAATGCAAATCAAAACTACAATGAGGTATCACCTCACACCTGTTAGGATCGCCATCATCAGAAAATCTACAAACAACAAATTCTGGGGAGGGTGTGGACAAAAGGAGCCCTCTTCCACTATTGGTGGGAATGTAAATTGATACCGTCACTATGGAGAACAGTATGGAGTCTCCTTTAAAAACTAGAAATAGAATTACCATCCGATCCAGCAATCCCACTTCTGGGCATATACCCAGAGAAAACCATAAATCAAAAAGGCACATTCACCACAATGTTCATTGCAGCACTATTTAAAATAGCCAGGTAATGGAAGCAACCTAAATGCCCACAGACAGATGAATGGATAAAGATGGGGTACATATATAAAATGGAATATTACTCGGCCATAAAAAGGAAAGAAACTGGGTCATTTGTAGAGACATCGATGGATCTAGAGACTGTCATACAGAATGAAGTAAGTCAGAAAGAGGAAAACAAATATTGTATATTAATGCATATATGTGGAACCTAAAAGATGGTACAGATGAACTGGTTTGCAGGCAAGAAATAGAGACACAGAGGTAGAGAACAAACGTATGGACACCAAGTGTGGGAAGCCATGGGGTGGTGGTGGTGGGATGAGTTGGGAGATTGGGATTGAGCTGTATACATGTATATGCATAAAATACATAACTGATAATAACCTGCTGTATAAAAAAGTAAATAAAATTAAATTTCAAAATTTTGAAAAATAAAATTTAAAAATAAAACAGAAAAAAGTTCTTCCCTTCACACACATGTATTTACAGGAATGAATTATTTCCATGCTTATATCTATAAATACATAAAAGAGGAATAAAATCTAACTTGAACCATAAACGAAAAAATACCTGAACCCACCAGTTATACAGAGGAAAACCCTATCAGGGCACTTGCTCCAGCGGTAAACAATTCTGAAATTGGTCAGAGGTGTGGAATCATCTCCCATCCAGCTAGCACCCACCCCCCACGCAAGGAGCGTCCTCATTGCAAAGCTGCGAGACCATGCCGAGGCATCTCTGAATAAAGGTGAGCTGAGCCCCAGGCCAGCTGCTGCTGAACTGTTCCCACCCTTCCCAGGTAAAACACCTGAATATGTACAAGGGCTTGAAAGCCTAGAGGAAGGGCCGTGGAGCCACACTAGCGACAGCACGCAGGCCAACTTGGTGCCTGCAGGCCAGCCAGGGTGGTCCTGGCCCCGGGTACTCTTCCGGAAGCATTCCATTGTCCTGCCAGTGATACCCCTCCTGTCCCGGCCCCCACTGCTTTTTTCCTTCCTCACCTCTGTCCGGAGAGAAATTCCAGCGGAAGGTATGGGTGACACATCCTCTTCTTTACAGGTGGCAGCCTGGCAACTCCTGCAGAAAGGCCAGCAGTGCCCCACTCACACCGGGCCACCAACAAAGCTGTGGCCCCTCATTCCCTCCCACCAGCTCAGCCCCGAGACTGCTGACGGGGCAGAGAATATGGAGTCAGGCACAGCTTCAGGGGCTATTGCTGCCTGGAGCGCTGTTTATATTGACCTCAACCAGGCACACCTGGGGAGGGCCGGCCGGCAGGATAAGGCTGCCCAGGTCAGCTAATCCACAACCCTCAGGGAATCACATTGTTGAAAATGGACCTCGCTAAGGCAGAATAGAAGCCAAGGAAAATAAGGACACAATGCCATTTGCAGCACCGTAGATGAGTCTAGAGGTAATCACGTGACTTGTAGTAAGTCAGAAAGTGAAAGACACATATCATATCATATCACTTATAGGTGTTACCTAAAAATGGATACCAGGGCAGATATTTCCACGGAGAAGGGCAATCACAGATTCATTAAACACACTTATGGTTCACCAGTGGAAAGGTGTGAGGATTGGTTTCATTACGATATCGGGGTTAACAGACATATACAAACACAGGTGACATATATAATCACCAAAGACCTACGGAATACCAAGAGAAGACTACTCAACATTCTGTCATAACGTCCCTGGGAAAAGGATCCCAGGAAGAACAGACATCTGTATATGTGTAAAAGAACCACATCTTCGACACCTACAATAAGCCAAACATTATAATCAAACTTGCTGTAATAAAAAATTAAAATTTAAATTAAAAATACGAACAAGAAGTAGGGAGACAAACTTGAGGGGCTTTCTCCTGGCACATTCCATTCTAAATTCCAATCTAGAACACGACTTCCATTGAGGCTCTGCTGCCCTAGTAACCAGATTTGGTAAGGGAGAACTGCTGCCACCTTGTGGCCGGTTCACACAACAGCAGCTTTAATCCCAGCCCTAATGGTCAGTTGATTTTCAAAATCATTGCAGGCCTGTAAATGACACCTGCCCTGAAAACAAATCCTGGGGTCACATATCGACCAAAAAATTCAAAGGACGTCCATATTTCAAAACGACCGTTTCAAAAGGCATATTTTATGCACATTAGTGTTCTGCTTCTTTGTCTTTCTTTCTTTTTTGGTTAAAAAGACGGGAATGGAAAAAGGCATCCCTCAGAATGGGCGAAAATCGCTGCAAACGAATCAATGGACAAAGGTTTAATCTCCAATATATATAAACAGCTCATGCAGCTTAATATTAAAAAAACAAACAACCCAATACAAAAATGGGCAGAAGTTCTAAAGAGACGTTTCTTCAAAGAAGACACAGAGATGGCCAAGACGCACATGAAAAGCTGCTCAAGAGCACTAATTATTAGAGAAATGCAAATCAAAACTACAATGAGGTATCACCTCACACCCGTTAGGATCGCCATCATCAGAAAATCTACAAACAACAAATTCTGGGGAGGGTGTGGACAAAAGGAGCCCTCTTCCACTATTGGTGGGAATGTAAATTGATACCGTCACTATGGAGAACAGTATGGAGTCTCCTTTAAAAAACTAGAAATAGAATTACCATCCGATCCAGCAATCCCACTTCTGGGCATATACCCAGAGAAAACCATAAATCAAAAAGGCACATTCACCACAATGTTCATTGCAGCACTATTTAAAATAGCCAGGTAATGGAAGCAACCTAAATGCCCACAGACAGATGAATGGATAAAGATGGGGTACATATATAAAATGGAATATTACTCGGCCATAAAAAGGAAAGAAACTGGGTCATTTGTAGAGACATCGATGGATCTAGAGACTGTCATACAGAATGAAGTAAGTCAGAAAGAGGAAAACAAATATTGTATATTAATGCATATATGTGGAACCTAAAAGATGGTACAGATGAACTGGTTTGCAGGCAAGAAATAGAGACACAGAGGTAGAGAACAAACGTATGGACACCAAGTGTGGGAAGCCATGGGGTGGTGGTGGTGGGATGAGTTGGGAGATTGGGATTGACCTGTATACATGTATATGCATAAAATACATAACTGATAATAACCTGCTGTATAAAAAAGTAAATAAAATTAAATTTCAAAATTTTGAAAAATAAAATTTAAAAATAAAACAGAAAAAAGTTCTTCCCTTCACACACATGTATTTACAGGAATGAATTATTTCCATGCTTATATCTATAAATACATAAAAGAGGAATAAAATCTAACTTGAACCATAAACGAAAAAATACCTGAACCCACCAGTTATACAGAGGAAAACCCTATCAGGGCACTTGCTCCAGCGGTAAACAATTCTGAAATTGGTCAGAGGTGTGGAATCATCTCCCATCCAGCTAGCACCCACCCCCCACGCAAGGAGCGTCCTCATTGCAAAGCTGCGAGACCGTGCCGAGGCATCTCTGAATAAAGGTGAGCTGAGCCCCAGGCCAGCTGCTGCTGAACTGTTCCCACCCTTCCCAGGTAAAACACCTGAATATGTACAAGGGCTTGAAAGCCTAGAGGAAGGGCCGTGGAGCCACACTAGCGACAGCACGCAGGCCAACTTGGTGCCTGCAGGCCAGCCAGGGTGGTCCTGGCCCCGGGTACTCTTCCGGAAGCATTCCATTGTCCTGCCTGTGATACCCCTCCTGTCCCGGCCCCCACTGCTTTTTTCCTTCCTCACCTCTGTCCGGAGAGAAATTCCAGCGGAAGGTATGGGTGACACATCCTCTTCTTTACAGGTGGCAGCCTGGCAACTCCTGCAGAAAGGCCAGCAGTGCCCCACTCACACCGGGCCACCAACAAAGCTGTGGCCCCTCATTCCCTCCCACCAGCTCAGCCCCGAGACTGCTGACGGGGCAGAGAATATGGAGTCAGGCACAGCTTCATGGGCTATTGCTGCCTGGAGCGCTGTTTATATTGACCTCAACCAGGCACACCTGGGGAGGGCCGGCCGGCAGGATAAGGCTGCCCAGGTCAGCTAATCCACAACCCTCAGGGAATCACATTGTTGAAAATGGACCTCGCTAAGGCAGAATAGAAGCCAAGGAAAATAAGGACACAATGCCATTTGCAGCACCGTAGATGAGTCTAGAGGTAATCACGTGACTTGTAGTAAGTCAGAAAGTGAAAGACACATATCATATCATATCACTTATAGGTGTTACCTAAAAATGGATACCAGGGCAGATATTTCCACGGAGAAGGGCAATCACAGATTCATTAAACACACTTATGGTTCACCAGTGGAAAGGTGGGAGGATTGGTTTCATTACGATATCGGGGTTAACAGACATATACAAACACAGGTGACATATATAATCACCAAAGACCTACGGAATACCAAGAGAAGACTACTCAACATTCTGTCATAACGTCCCTGGGAAAAGGATCCCAGGAAGAACAGACATCTGTATATGTGTAAAAGAACCACATCTTCGACACCTACAATAAGCCAAACATTGTAATCAAACTTGCTGTAATAAAAAATTAAAATTTAAATTAAAAATACGAACAAGAAGTAGGGAGACAAACTTGAGGGGCTTTCTCCTGGCACATTCCATTCTAAATTCCAATCTAGAACACGACTTCCATTGAGGCTCTGCTGCCCTAGTAACCAGATTTGGTAAGGGAGAACTGCTGCCACCTTGTGGCCGGTTCACACAACAGCAGCTTTAATCCCAGCCCTAATGGTCAGTTGATATTCAAACTCATTGCAGGCCTGTAAATGACACCTGCCCTGAAAACAAATCCTGGGGTCACATATCGACCAAAAAATTCAAAGGACGTCCATATTTCAAAACGACCGTTTCAAAAGGCATATTTTATGCACATTAGTGTTCTGCTTCTTTGTCTTTCTTTCTTTTTTGGTTAAAAAGACGGGAATGGAAAAAGGCATCCCTCAGACTGGGCGAAAATCGCTGCAAACGAATCAATGGACAAAGGTTTAATCTCCAATATATATAAACAGCTCATGCAGCTTAATATTAAAAAAACAAACAACCCAATACAAAAATGGGCAGAAGTTCTAAAGAGACGTTTCTTCAAAGAAGACACAGAGATGGCCAAGACGCACATGAAAAGCTGCTCAAGAGCACTAATTATTAGAGAAATGCAAATCAAAACTACAATGAGGTATCACCTCACACCTGTTAGGATCGCCATCATCAGAAAATCTACAAACAACAAATTCTGGGGAGGGTGTGGACAAAAGGAGCCCTCTTCCACTATTGGTGGGAATGTAAATTGATACCGTCACTATGGAGAACAGTATGGAGTCTCCTTTAAAAACTAGAAATAGAATTACCATCCGATCCAGCAATCCCACTTCTGGGCATATACCCAGAGAAAACCATAAATCAAAAAGGCACATTCACCACAATGTTCATTGCAGCACTATTTAAAATAGCCAGGTAATGGAAGCAACCTAAATGCCCACAGACAGATGAATGGATAAAGATGGGGTACATATATAAAATGGAATATTACTCGGCCATAAAAAGGAAAGAAACTGGGTCATTTGTAGAGACATCGATGGATCTAGAGACTGTCATACAGAATGAAGTAAGTCAGAAAGAGGAAAACAAATATTGTATATTAATGCATATATGTGGAACCTAAAAGATGGTACAGATGAACTGGTTTGCAGGCAAGAAATAGAGACACAGAGGTAGAGAACAAACGTATGGACACCAAGTGTGGGAAGCCATGGGGTGGTGGTGGTGGGATGAGTTGGGAGATTGGGATTGACCTGTATACATGTATATGCATAAAATACATAACTGATAATAACCTGCTGTATAAAAAAGTAAATAAAATTAAATTTCAAAATTTTGAAAAATAAAATTTAAAAATAAAACAGAAAAAAGTTCTTCCCTTCACACACATGTATTTACAGGAATGAATTATTTCCATGCTTATATCTATAAATACATAAAAGAGGAATAAAATCTAACTTGAACCATAAACGAAAAAATACCTGAACCCACCAGTTATACAGAGGAAAACCCTATCAGGGCACTTGCTCCAGCGGTAAACAATTCTGAAATTGGTCAGAGGTGTGGAATCATCTCCCATCCAGCTAGCACCCACCCCCCACGCAAGGAGCGTCCTCATTGCAAAGCTGCGAGACCATGCCGAGGCATCTCTGAATAAAGGTGAGCTGAGCCCCAGGCCAGCTGCTGCTGAACTGTTCCCACCCTTCCCAGGTAAAACACCTGAATATGTACAAGGGCTTGAAAGCCTAGAGGAAGGGCCGTGGAGCCACACTAGCGACAGCACGCAGGCCAACTTGGTGCCTGCAGGCCAGCCAGGGTGGTCCTGGCCCCGGGTACTCTTCCGGAAGCATTCCATTGTCCTGCCTGTGATACCCCTCCTGTCCCGGCCCCCACTGCTTTTTTCCTTCCTCACCTCTGTCCGGAGAGAAATTCCAGCGGAAGGTATGGGTGACACATCCTCTTCTTTACAGGTGGCAGCCTGGCAACTCCTGCAGAAAGGCCAGCAGTGCCCCACTCACACCGGGCCACCAACAAAGCTGTGGCCCCTCATTCCCTCCCACCAGCTCAGCCCCGAGACTGCTGACGGGGCAGAGAATATGGAGTCAGGCACAGCTTCAGGGGCTATTGCTGCCTGGAGCGCTGTTTATATTGACCTCAACCAGGCACACCTGGGGAGGGCCGGCTGGCAGGATAAGGCTGCCCAGGTCAGCTAATCCACAACCCTCAGGGAATCACATTGTTGAAAATGGACCTCGCTAAGGCAGAATAGAAGCCAAGGAAAATAAGGACACAATGCCATTTGCAGCACCGTAGATGAGTCTAGAGGTAATCACGTGACTTGTAGTAAGTCAGAAAGTGAAAGACACATATCATATCATATCACTTATAGGTGTTACCTAAAAATGGATACCAGGGCAGATATTTCCACGGAGAAGGGCAATCACAGATTCATTAAACACACTTATGGTTCACCAGTGGAAAGGTGTGAGGATTGGTTTCATTACGATATCGGGGTTAACAGACATATACAAACACAGGTGACATATATAATCACCAAAGACCTACGGAATACCAAGAGAAGACTACTCAACATTCTGTCATAACGTCCCTGGGAAAAGGATCCCAGGAAGAACAGACATCTGTATATGTGTAAAAGAACCACATCTTCGACACCTACAATAAGCCAAACATTATAATCAAACTTGCTGTAATAAAAAATTAAAATTTAAATTAAAAATACGAACAAGAAGTAGGGAGACAAACTTGAGGGGCTTTCTCCTGGCACATTCCATTCTAAATTCCAATCTAGAACACGACTTCCATTGAGGCTCTGCTGCCCTAGTAAGCAGATTTGGTAAGGGAGAACTGCTGCCACCTTGTGGCCGGTTCACACAACAGCAGCTTTAATCCCAGCGCTAATGGTCAGTTGATATTCAAACTCATTGCAGGCCTGTAAATGACACCTGCCCTGAAAACAAATCCTGGGGTCACATATCGACCAAAAAATTCAAAGGACGTCCATATTTCAAAACGACCGTTTCAAAAGGCATATTTTATGCACATTAGAGTTCTGCTTCTTTGTCTTTCTTTCTTTTTTGGTTAAAAAGACGGGAATGGAAAAAGGCATCCCTCAGACTGGGCGAAAATCGCTGCAAACGAATCAATGGACAAAGGTTTAATCTCCAATATATATAAACAGCTCATGCAGCTTAATATTAAAAAAACAAACAACCCAATACAAAAATGGGCAGAAGTTCTAAAGAGACGTTTCTTCAAAGAAGACACAGAGATGGCCAAGACGCACATGAAAAGCTGCTCAAGAGCACTAATTATTAGAGAAATGCAAATCAAAACTACAATGAGGTATCACCTCACACCTGTTAGGATCGCCATCATCAGAAAATCTACAAACAACAAATTCTGGGGAGGGTGTGGACAAAAGGAGCCCTCTTCCACTATTGGTGGGAATGTAAATTGATACCGTCACTATGGAGAACAGTATGGAGTCTCCTTTAAAAACTAGAAATAGAATTACCATCCGATCCAGCAATCCCACTTCTGGGCATATACCCAGAGAAAACCATAAATCAAAAAGGCACATTCACCACAATGTTCATTGCAGCACTATTTAAAATAGCCAGGTAATGGAAGCAACCTAAATGCCCACAGACAGATGAATGGATAAAGATGGGGTACATATATAAAATGGAATATTACTCGGCCATAAAAAGGAAAGAAACTGGGTCATTTGTAGAGACATCGATGGATCTAGAGACTGTCATACAGAATGAAGTAAGTCAGAAAGAGGAAAACAAATATTGTATATTAATGCATATATGTGGAACCTAAAAGATGGTACAGATGAACTGGTTTGCAGGCAAGAAATAGAGACACAGAGGTAGAGAACAAACGTATGGACACCAAGTGTGGGAAGCCATGGGGTGGTGGTGGTGGGATGAGTTGGGAGATTGGGATTGACCTGTATACATGTATATGCATAAAATACATAACTGATAATAACCTGCTGTATAAAAAAGTAAATAAAATTAAATTTCAAAATTTTGAAAAATAAAATTTAAAAATAAAACAGAAAAAAGTTCTTCCCTTCACACACATGTATTTACAGGAATGAATTATTTCCATGCTTATATCTATAAATACATAAAAGAGGAATAAAATCTAACTTGAACCATAAACGAAAAAATACCTGAACCCACCAGTTATACAGAGGAAAACCCTATCAGGGCACTTGCTCCAGCGGTAAACAATTCTGAAATTGGTCAGAGGTGTGGAATCATCTCCCATCCAGCTAGCACCCACCCCCCACGCAAGGAGCGTCCTCATTGCAAAGCTGCGAGACCGTGCCGAGGCATCTCTGAATAAAGGTGAGCTGAGCCCCAGGCCAGCTGCTGCTGAACTGTTCCCACCCTTCCCAGGTAAAACACCTGAATATGTACAAGGGCTTGAAAGCCTAGAGGAAGGGCCGTGGAGCCACACTAGCGACAGCACGCAGGCCAACTTGGTGCCTGCAGGCCAGCCAGGGTGGTCCTGGCCCCGGGTACTCTTCCGGAAGCATTCCATTGTCCTGCCTGTGATACCCCTCCTGTCCTGGCCCCCACTGCTTTTTTCCTTCCTCACCTCTGTCCGGAGAGAAATTCCAGCGGAAGGTATGGGTGACACATCCTCTTCTTTACAGGTGGCAGCCTGGCAACTCCTGCAGAAAGGCCAGCAGTGCCCCACTCACACCGGGCCACCAACAAAGCTGTGGCCCCTCATTCCCTCCCACCAGCTCAGCCCCGAGACTGCTGACGGGGCAGAGAATATGGAGTCAGGCACAGCTTCAGGGGCTATTGCTGCCTGGAGCGCTGTTTATATTGACCTCAACCAGGCACACCTGGGGAGGGCCGGCCGGCAGGGTAAGGCTGCCCAGGTCAGCTAATCCACAACCCTCAGGGAATCACATTGTTGAAAATGGACCTCGCTAAGGCAGAATAGAAGCCAAGGAAAATAAGGACACAATGCCATTTGCAGCACCGTAGATGAGTCTAGAGGTAATCACGTGACTTGTAGTAAGTCAGAAAGTGAAAGACACATATCATATCATATCACTTATAGGTGTTACCTAAAAATGGATACCAGGGCAGATATTTCCACGGAGAAGGGCAATCACAGATTCATTAAACACACTTATGGTTCACCAGTGGAAAGGTGGGAGGATTGGTTTCATTACGATATCGGGGTTAACAGACATATACAAACACAGGTGACATATATAATCACCAAAGACCTACGGAATACCAAGAGAAGACTACTCAACATTCTGTCATAACGTCCCTGGGAAAAGGATCCCAGGAAGAACAGACATCTGTATATGTGTAAAAGAACCACATCTTCGACACCTACAATAAGCCAAACATTGTAATCAAACTTGCTGTAATAAAAAATTAAAATTTAAATTAAAAATACGAACAAGAAGTAGGGAGACAAACTTGAGGGGCTTTCTCCTGGCACATTCCATTCTAAATTCCAATCTAGAACACGACTTCCATTGAGGCTCTGCTGCCCTAGTAACCAGATTTGGTAAGGGAGAACTGCTGCCACCTTGTGGCCGTTTCACACAACAGCAGCTTTAATCCCAGCGCTAATGGTCAGTTGATATTCAAACTCATTGCAGGCCTGTAAATGACACCTGCCCTGAAAACAAATCCTGGGGTCACATATCGACCAAAAAATTCAAAGGACGTCCATATTTCAAAACGACCGTTTCAAAAGGCATATTTTATGCACACTAGTGTTCTGCTTCTTTGTCTTTCTTTCTTTTTTGGTTAAAAAGACGGGAATGGAAAAAGGCATCCCTCAGACTGGGCGAAAATCGCTGCAAACGAATCAATGGACAAAGGTTTAATCTCCAATATATATAAACAGCTCATGCAGCTTAATATTAAAAAAACAAACAACCCAATACAAAAATGGGCAGAAGTTCTAAAGAGACGTTTCTTCAAAGAAGACACAGAGATGGCCAAGACGCACATGAAAAGCTGCTCAAGAGCACTAATTATTAGAGAAATGCAAATCAAAACTACAATGAGGTATCACCTCACACCTGTTAGGATCGCCATCATCAGAAAATCTACAAACAACAAATTCTGGGGAGGGTGTGGACAAAAGGAGCCCTCTTCCACTATTGGTGGGAATGTAAATTGATACCGTCACTATGGAGAACAGTATGGAGTCTCCTTTAAAAACTAGAAATAGAATTACCATCCGATCCAGCAATCCCACTTCTGGGCATATACCCAGAGAAAACCATAAATCAAAAAGGCACATTCACCACAATGTTCATTGCAGCACTATTTAAAATAGCCAGGTAATGGAAGCAACCTAAATGCCCACAGACAGATGAATGGATAAAGATGGGGTACATATATAAAATGGAATATTACTCGGCCATAAAAAGGAAAGAAACTGGGTCATTTGTAGAGACATCGATGGATCTAGAGACTGTCATACAGAATGAAGTAAGTCAGAAAGAGGAAAACAAATATTGTATATTTATGCATATATGTGGAACCTAAAAGATGGTACAGATGAACTGGTTTGCAGGCAAGAAATAGAGACACAGAGGTAGAGAACAAACGTATGGACACCAAGTGTGGGAAGCCATGGGGTGGTGGTGGTGGGATGAGTTGGGAGATTGGGATTGAGCTGTATACATGTATATGCATAAAATACATAACTGATAATAACCTGCTGTATAAAAAAGTAAATAAAATTAAATTTCAAAATTTTGAAAAATAAAATTTAAAAATAAAACAGAAAAAAGTTCTTCCCTTCACACACATGTATTTACAGGAATGAATTATTTCCATGCTTATATCTATAAATACATAAAAGAGGAATAAAATCTAACTTGAACCATAAACGAAAAAATACCTGAACCCACCAGTTATACAGAGGAAAACCCTATCAGGGCACTTGCTCCAGCGGTAAACAATTCTGAAATTGGTCAGAGGTGTGGAATCATCTCCCATCCAGCTAGCACCCACCCCCCACGCAAGGAGCGTCCTCATTGCAAAGCTGCGAGACCGTGCCGAGGCATCTCTGAATAAAGGTGAGCTGAGCCCCAGGCCAGCTGCTGCTGAACTGTTCCCACCCTTCCCAGGTAAAACACCTGAATATGTACAAGGGCTTGAAAGCCTAGAGGAAGGGCCGTGGAGCCACACTAGCGACAGCACGCAGGCCAACTTGGTGCCTGCAGGCCAGCCAGGGTGGTCCTGGCCCCGGGTACTCTTCCGGAAGCATTCCATTGTCCTGCCAGTGATACCCCTCCTGTCCCGGCCCCCACTGCTTTTTTCCTTCCTCACCTCTGTCCGGAGAGAAATTCCAGCGGAAGGTATGGGTGACACATCCTCTTCTTTACAGGTGGCAGCCTGGCAACTCCTGCAGAAAGGCCAGCAGTGCCCCACTCACACCGGGCCACCAACAAAGCTGTGGCCCCTCATTCCCTCCCACCAGCTCAGCCCCGAGACTGCTGACGGGGCAGAGAATATGGAGTCAGGCACAGCTTCAGGGGCTATTGCTGCCTGGAGCGCTGTTTATATTGACCTCAACCAGGCACACCTGGGGAGGGCCGGCCGGCAGGGTAAGGCTGCCCAGGTCAGCTAATCCACAACCCTCAGGGAATCACATTGTTGAAAATGGACCTCGCTAAGGCAGAATAGAAGCCAAGGAAAATAAGGACACAATGCCATTTGCAGCACCGTAGATGAGTCTAGAGGTAATCACGTGACTTGTAGTAAGTCAGAAAGTGAAAGACACATATCATATCATATCACTTATAGGTGTTACCTAAAAATGGATACCAGGGCAGATATTTCCACGGAGAAGGGCAATCACAGATTCATTAAACACACTTATGGTTCACCAGTGGAAAGGTGGGAGGATTGGTTTCATTACGATATCGGGGTTAACAGACATATACAAACACAGGTGACATATATAATCACCAAAGACCTACGGAATACCAAGAGAAGACTACTCAACATTCTGTCATAACGTCCCTGGGAAAAGGATCCCAGGAAGAACAGACATCTGTATATGTGTAAAAGAACCACATCTTCGACACCTACAATAAGCCAAACATTATAATCAAACTTGCTGTAATAAAAAATTAAAATTTAAATTAAAAATACGAACAAGAAGTAGGGAGACAAACTTGAGGGGCTTTCTCCTGGCACATTCCATTCTAAATTCCAATCTAGAACACGACTTCCATTGAGGCTCTGCTGCCCTAGTAACCAGATTTGGTAAGGGAGAACTGCTGCCACCTTGTGGCCGGTTCACACAACAGCAGCTTTAATCCCAGCCCTAATGGTCAGTTGATTTTCAAAATCATTGCAGGCCTGTAAATGACACCTGCCCTGAAAACAAATCCTGGGGTCACATATCGACCAAAAAATTCAAAGGACGTCCATATTTCAAAACGACCGTTTCAAAAGGCATATTTTATGCACATTAGTGTTCTGCTTCTTTGTCTTTCTTTCTTTTTTGGTTAAAAAGACGGGAATGGAAAAAGGCATCCCTCAGACTGGGCGAAAATCGCTGCAAACGAATCAATGGACAAAGGTTTAATCTCCAATATATATAAACAGCTCATGCAGCTTAATATTAAAAAAACAAACAACCCAATACAAAAATGGGCAGAAGTTCTAAAGAGACGTTTCTTCAAAGAAGACACAGAGATGGCCAAGACGCACATGAAAAGCTGCTCAAGAGCACTAATTATTAGAGAAATGCAAATCAAAACTACAATGAGGTATCACCTCACACCCGTTAGGATCGCCATCATCAGAAAATCTACAAACAACAAATTCTGGGGAGGGTGTGGACAAAAGGAGCCCTCTTCCACTATTGGTGGGAATGTAAATTGATACCGTCACTATGGAGAACAGTATGGAGTCTCCTTTAAAAAACTAGAAATAGAATTACCATCCGATCCAGCAATCCCACTTCTGGGCATATACCCAGAGAAAACCATAAATCAAAAAGGCACATTCACCACAATGTTCATTGCAGCACTATTTAAAATAGCCAGGTAATGGAAGCAACCTAAATGCCCACAGACAGATGAATGGATAAAGATGGGGTACATATATAAAATGGAATATTACTCGGCCATAAAAAGGAAAGAAACTGGGTCATTTGTAGAGACATCGATGGATCTAGAGACTGTCATACAGAATGAAGTAAGTCAGAAAGAGGAAAACAAATATTGTATATTAATGCATATATGTGGAACCTAAAAGATGGTACAGATGAACTGGTTTGCAGGCAAGAAATAGAGACACAGAGGTAGAGAACAAACGTATGGACACCAAGTGTGGGAAGCCATGGGGTGGTGGTGGTGGGATGAGTTGGGAGATTGGGATTGAGCTGTATACATGTATATGCATAAAATACATAACTGATA
Source organism: Mesoplodon bidens (assembly GCF_964165515.1). Taxonomy (NCBI): domain Eukaryota; kingdom Metazoa; phylum Chordata; class Mammalia; order Artiodactyla; family Ziphiidae; genus Mesoplodon; species Mesoplodon bidens. The sequence goes on from NW_027671923.1 coordinate 835,784, forward strand.
ATAACCTGCTGTATAAAAAAGTAAATAAAATTAAATTTCAAAATTTTGAAAAATAAAATTTAAAAATAAAACAGAAAAAAGTTCTTCCCTTCACACACATGTATTTACAGGAATGAATTATTTCCATGCTTATATCTATAAATACATAAAAGAGGAATAAAATCTAACTTGAACCATAAACGAAAAAATACCTGAACCCACCAGTTATACAGAGGAAAACCCTATCAGGGCACTTGCTCCAGCGGTAAACAATTCTGAAATTGGTCAGAGGTGTGGAATCATCTCCCATCCAGCTAGCACCCACCCCCCACGCAAGGAGCGTCCTCATTGCAAAGCTGCGAGACCGTGCCGAGGCATCTCTGAATAAAGGTGAGCTGAGCCCCAGGCCAGCTGCTGCTGAACTGTTCCCACCCTTCCCAGGTAAAACACCTGAATATGTACAAGGGCTTGAAAGCCTAGAGGAAGGGCCGTGGAGCCACACTAGCGACAGCACGCAGGCCAACTTGGTGCCTGCAGGCCAGCCAGGGTGGTCCTGGCCCCGGGTACTCTTCCGGAAGCATTCCATTGTCCTGCCAGTGATACCCCTCCTGTCCCGGCCCCCACTGCTTTTTTCCTTCCTCACCTCTGTCCGGAGAGAAATTCCAGCGGAAGGTATGGGTGACACATCCTCTTCTTTACAGGTGGCAGCCTGGCAACTCCTGCAGAAAGGCCAGCAGTGCCCCACTCACACCGGGCCACCAACAAAGCTGTGGCCCCTCATTCCCTCCCACCAGCTCAGCCCCGAGACTGCTGACGGGGCAGAGAATATGGAGTCAGGCACAGCTTCAGGGGCTATTGCTGCCTGGAGCGCTGTTTATATTGACCTCAACCAGGCACACCTGGGGAGGGCCGGCCGGCAGGGTAAGGCTGCCCAGGTCAGCTAATCCACAACCCTCAGGGAATCACATTGTTGAAAATGGACCTCGCTAAGGCAGAATAGAAGCCAAGGAAAATAAGGACACAATGCCATTTGCAGCACCGTAGATGAGTCTAGAGGTAATCACGTGACTTGTAGTAAGTCAGAAAGTGAAAGACACATATCATATCATATCACTTATAGGTGTTACCTAAAAATGGATACCAGGGCAGATATTTCCACGGAGAAGGGCAATCACAGATTCATTAAACACACTTATGGTTCACCAGTGGAAAGGTGGGAGGATTGGTTTCATTACGATATCGGGGTTAACAGACATATACAAACACAGGTGACATATATAATCACCAAAGACCTACGGAATACCAAGAGAAGACTACTCAACATTCTGTCATAACGTCCCTGGGAAAAGGATCCCAGGAAGAACAGACATCTGTATATGTGTAAAAGAACCACATCTTCGACACCTACAATAAGCCAAACATTGTAATCAAACTTGCTGTAATAAAAAATTAAAATTTAAATTAAAAATACGAACAAGAAGTAGGGAGACAAACTTGAGGGGCTTTCTCCTGGCACATTCCATTCTAAATTCCAATCTAGAACACGACTTCCATTGAGGCTCTGCTGCCCTAGTAAGCAGATTTGGTAAGGGAGAACTGCTGCCACCTTGTGGCCGGTTCACACAACAGCAGCTTTAATCCCAGCGCTAATGGTCAGTTGATATTCAAACTCATTGCAGGCCTGTAAATGACACCTGCCCTGAAAACAAATCCTGGGGTCACATATCGACCAAAAAATTCAAAGGACGTCCATATTTCAAAACGACCGTTTCAAAAGGCATATTTTATGCACATTAGAGTTCTGCTTCTTTGTCTTTCTTTCTTTTTTGGTTAAAAAGACGGGAATGGAAAAAGGCATCCCTCAGACTGGGCGAAAATCGCTGCAAACGAATCAATGGACAAAGGTTTAATCTCCAATATATATAAACAGCTCATGCAGCTTAATATTAAAAAAACAAACAACCCAATACAAAAATGGGCAGAAGTTCTAAAGAGACGTTTCTTCAAAGAAGACACAGAGATGGCCAAGACGCACATGAAAAGCTGCTCAAGAGCACTAATTATTAGAGAAATGCAAATCAAAACTACAATGAGGTATCACCTCACACCTGTTAGGATCGCCATCATCAGAAAATCTACAAACAACAAATTCTGGGGAGGGTGTGGACAAAAGGAGCCCTCTTCCACTATTGGTGGGAATGTAAATTGATACCGTCACTATGGAGAACAGTATGGAGTCTCCTTTAAAAACTAGAAATAGAATTACCATCCGATCCAGCAATCCCACTTCTGGGCATATACCCAGAGAAAACCATAAATCAAAAAGGCACATTCACCACAATGTTCATTGCAGCACTATTTAAAATAGCCAGGTAATGGAAGCAACCTAAATGCCCACAGACAGATGAATGGATAAAGATGGGGTACATATATAAAATGGAATATTACTCGGCCATAAAAAGGAAAGAAACTGGGTCATTTGTAGACACATCGATGGATCTAGAGACTGTCATACAGAATGAAGTAAGTCAGAAAGAGGAAAACAAATATTGTATATTAATGCATATATGTGGAACCTAAAAGATGGTACAGATGAACTGGTTTGCAGGCAAGAAATAGAGACACAGAGGTAGAGAACAAACGTATGGACACCAAGTGTGGGAAGCCATGGGGTGGTGGTGGTGGGATGAGTTGGGAGATTGGGATTGACCTGTATACATGTATATGCATAAAATACATAACTGATAATAACCTGCTGTATAAAAAAGTAAATAAAATTAAATTTCAAAATTTTGAAAAATAAAATTTAAAAATAAAACAGAAAAAAGTTCTTCCCTTCACACACATGTATTTACAGGAATGAATTATTTCCATGCTTATATCTATAAATACATAAAAGAGGAATAAAATCTAACTTGAACCATAAACGAAAAAATACCTGAACCCACCAGTTATACAGAGGAAAACCCTATCAGGGCACTTGCTCCAGCGGTAAACAATTCTGAAATTGGTCAGAGGTGTGGAATCATCTCCCATCCAGCTAGCACCCACCCCCCACGCAAGGAGCGTCCTCATTGCAAAGCTGCGAGACCGTGCCGAGGCATCTCTGAATAAAGGTGAGCTGAGCCCCAGGCCAGCTGCTGCTGAACTGTTCCCACCCTTCCCAGGTAAAACACCTGAATATGTACAAGGGCTTGAAAGCCTAGAGGAAGGGCCGTGGAGCCACACTAGCGACAGCACGCAGGCCAACTTGGTGCCTGCAGGCCAGCCAGGGTGGTCCTGGCCCCGGGTACTCTTCCGGAAGCATTCCATTGTCCTGCCTGTGATACCCCTCCTGTCCCGGCCCCCACTGCTTTTTTCCTTCCTCACCTCTGTCCGGAGAGAAATTCCAGCGGAAGGTATGGGTGACACATCCTCTTCTTTACAGGTGGCAGCCTGGCAACTCCTGCAGAAAGGCCAGCAGTGCCCCACTCACACCGGGCCACCAACAAAGCTGTGGCCCCTCATTCCCTCCCACCAGCTCAGCCCCGAGACTGCTGACGGGGCAGAGAATATGGAGTCAGGCACAGCTTCAGGGGCTATTGCTGCCTGGAGCGCTGTTTATATTGACCTCAACCAGGCACACCTGGGGAGGGCCGGCCGGCAGGGTAAGGCTGCCCAGGTCAGCTAATCCACAACCCTCAGGGAATCACATTGTTGAAAATGGACCTCGCTAAGGCAGAATAGAAGCCAAGGAAAATAAGGACACAATGCCATTTGCAGCACCGTAGATGAGTCTAGAGGTAATCACGTGACTTGTAGTAAGTCAGAAAGTGAAAGACACATATCATATCATATCACTTATAGGTGTTACCTAAAAATGGATACCAGGGCAGATATTTCCACGGAGAAGGGCAATCACAGATTCATTAAACACACTTATGGTTCACCAGTGGAATGGTGGGAGGATTGGTTTCATTACGATATCGGGGTTAACAGACATATACAAACACAGGTGACATATATAATCACCAAAGACCTACGGAATACCAAGAGAAGACTACTCAACATTCTGTCATAACGTCCCTGGGAAAAGGATCCCAGGAAGAACAGACATCTGTATATGTGTAAAAGAACCACATCTTCGACACCTACAATAAGCCAAACATTATAATCAAACTTGCTGTAATAAAAAATTAAAATTTAAATTAAAAATACGAACAAGAAGTAGGGAGACAAACTTGAGGGGCTTTCTCCTGGCACATTCCATTCTAAATTCCAATCTAGAACACGACTTCCATTGAGGCTCTGCTGCCCTAGTAACCAGATTTGGTAAGGGAGAACTGCTGCCACCTTGTGGCCGGTTCACACAACAGCAGCTTTAATCCCAGCCCTAATGGTCAGTTGATATTCAAACTCATTGCAGGCCTGTAAATGACACCTGCCCTGAAAACAAATCCTGGGGTCACATATCGACCAAAAAATTCAAAGGACGTCCATATTTCAAAACGACCGTTTCAAAAGGCATATTTTATGCACACTAGTGTTCTGCTTCTTTGTCTTTCTTTCTTTTTTGGTTAAAAAGACGGGAATGGAAAAAGGCATCCCTCAGACTGGGCGAAAATCGCTGCAAACGAATCAATGGACAAAGGTTTAATCTCCAATATATATAAACAGCTCATGCAGCTTAATATTAAAAAAACAAACAACCCAATACAAAAATGGGCAGAAGTTCTAAAGAGACGTTTCTTCAAAGAAGACACAGAGATGGCCAAGACGCACATGAAAAGCTGCTCAAGAGCACTAATTATTAGAGAAATGCAAATCAAAACTACAATGAGGTATCACCTCACACCTGTTAGGATCGCCATCATCAGAAAATCTACAAACAACAAATTCTGGGGAGGGTGTGGACAAAAGGAGCCCTCTTCCACTATTGGTGGGAATGTAAATTGATACCATCACTATGGAGAACAGTATGGAGTTTCCTTTAAAAAACTAGAAATAGAATTACCATCTGATCCAGCAATCCCTCTTCTGGGCATATACCCAGAGAAAACCATAAATCAAAAAGGCACATTCACCACAATATTCATTGCAGCACTATTTAAAATAGCCAGGTAATGGAAGCAACCTAAATGCCCACAGACAGATGAATGGATAAAGATGGGGTACATATATAAAATGGAATATTACTCGGCCATAAAAAGGAATGAAACTGGGTCATTTGTAGACACATCGATGGATCTAGAGACTGTCATATAGACTGAAGTAAGACAGAAAGAGGAAATCAAATATTGTATATTAATGCATATATGTGGAAACTAAAAGATGGTACAGATGAACTGGTTTGCAGGGAAGAAATAGAGACGCAGAGGTAGAGAACAAACGTATGGACACCAAGTGTGGGAAGCCATGGGATGGTGGTGGTGGGATGAGTTGGGAGATTGGGATTGACCTGTATACATGTATATGCATAAAATACATAACTGATAATAACCTGCTGTATAAAAAAGTAAATAAAATTAAATTTCAAAATTTTGAAAAATAAAATTTAAAAATAAAACAGAAAAAAGTTCTTCCCTTCACACACATGTATTTATAGGAATGAATTATTTCCATGCTTATATCTATAAATACATAAAAGAGGAATAAAATCTAACTTGAACCATAAACGAAAAAAAACCTGAACCCACCAGTTATACAGAGGAAAACCCTATCAGGGCACTTGCTCCAGCGGTAAACAATTCTGAAATTGGTCAGAGGTGTGGAATCATCTCCCATCCAGCTAGCACCCACCCACCACGCATGGAGCGTCCTCATTGCAAAGCTGGGAGACTGTGCCGAGGCATCTCTGAATAAAGGTGAGCTGAGCCCCAGGCCAGCTGCTGCTGAACTGTTCCCACCCTTCCCAGGTAAAACACCTGAATATGTACAAGGGCTTGAAAGCCTAGAGGAAGGGCCGTGGAGCCACACTAGCGACAGCACGCAGGCCAACTTGGTGCCTGCATGCCAGCCAGGGTGGTCCTGGCCCCGGGTACTCTTCCGGAAGCTTTCCATTGTCCTGCCTGTGATACCGCTCCTGTCCCGGCACCCACTGCTTTTTTCCTTCCTCACCTCTGTCCAGAGAGAAATTCCAGCGGAAGGTATGGGTGACACATCCTCTTCTTTACAGGTGGCAGCCTGGCAACTCCTGCAGAAAGGCCAGCAGTGCCCCCCTCACACTGGGCCACCAACAAAGCTGTGGCCCCTCATTCCATCCCACCAGCTCAGCCCCGAGACTGCTGACGGGGCAGAGAATATGGAGTCAGGCACAGCTTCAGGGGCTATTGCTGCCTGGAGCACTGTTTATATTGACCTCAACGAGGCACACCTGGGGAGGGCCGGCCGGCGGGGTAAGGCTACCCAGGTCAGCTAATCCACAACCCTCAGGGAATCACATTGTTGAAAAAGGACCTCGCTAAGGCAGAATAGAAGCCAAGGAAAATAAGGACACAATGCCATTTGCAGCACCGTAGAATGAGTCTAGAGGTAATCACGTGACTTGTAGTAAGTCAGAAAGTGAAAGACACATATCATATCATATCACTTATAGGTGTTACCTAAAAATGGATACCAGGGCAGATATTTCCACGGAGAAGGGCAATCACAGATTCATTAAACACACTTATGGTTCACCAATGGATAGGTGTGAGGATTGGTTTCATTACGATATCGGGGTTAACAGACATATACAAACACAGGTGACATATATAATCACCAAAGACCTACGGAATACCAAGAGAAGACTACTCAACATTCTGTCATAACGTCCCTGGGAAAAGGATCCCAGGAAGAACAGACATCTGTATATGTGTAAAAGAACCACATCTTCGACACCTACAATAAGCCAAACATTGTAATCAAACTTGCTGTAATAAAAAATAAAAATTTAAATTAAAAATACGAACAAGAAGTAGGGAGACAAACTTGAGGGGCTTTCTCCTGGCACATTCCATTCTAAATTCCAATCTAGAACACGACTTCCATTGAGGCTCTGCTGCCCTAGTAACCAGATTTGGTAAGGGAGAACTGCTGCCACCTTGTGGCCGGTTCACACAACAGTAGCTTTAATCCCAGCGCTAATGGTCAGTTGATATTCAAAATCATTGCAGGCCTGTAAATGACACCTGCCCTGAAAACAAATCCTGGGGTCACGTATCGACCAAAAAATTCAAAGGACGTCCATATTTCAAAACGACCGTTTCAAAAGGCATATTTTATGCACATTAGTGTTCTGCTTCTTTGTCTTTCTTTCTTTTTTGGTTAAAAAGACGGGAATGGAAAAAGGCATCCCTCAGACTGGGCGAAAATCGTTGCAAATGAATCAATGGACAAAGGTTTAATCTCCAATATATATAAACAGCTCATGCAGCTTAATATTAAAAAAACAAACAACCCAATACAAAAATGGGCAGAAGTTCTAAAGAGACGTTTCTTCAAAGAAGACACAGAGATGGCCAAGACGCACATGAAATGCTGCTCAAGAGCACTAATTATTAGAGAAATGCAAATCAAAACTACAATGAGGTATCACCTCACACCTGTTAGGATCGCCATCATCAGAAAATCTACAAACAACAAATTCTGGGGAGGGTGTGGACAAAAGGAGCCCTCTTCCACTATTGGTGGGAATGTAAATTGATACCATCACTATGGAGAACAGTATGGAGTTTCCTTTAAAAAACTAGAAATAGAATTACCATCTGATCCAGCAATCCCTCTTCTGGGCATATACCCAGAGAAAACCATAAATCAAAAAGGCACATTCACCACAATATTCATTGCAGCACTATTTAAAATAGCCAGGTAATGGAAGCAACCTAAATGCCCACAGACAGATGAATGGATAAAGATGGGGTACATATATAAAATGGAATATTACTCGGCCATAAAAAGGAATGAAACTGGGTCATTTGTAGAGACATCGATGGATCTAGAGGCTGTCATATAGACTGAAGTAAGTCAGAAAGAGGAAATCAAATATTGTATATTAATGCATATATGTGGAACCTAAAAGATGGTACAGATGAACTGGTTTGCAGGGAAGAAATAGAGACGCAGAGGTAGAGAACAAACGTATGGACACCAAGTGTGGGAAGCCATGGGGTGGTGGTGGTGGGATGAGTTGGGAGATTGGGATTGACCTGTATACATGTATATGCATAAAATACATAACTGATAATAACCTGCTGTATAAAAAAGTAAATAAAATTAAATTTCAAAATTTTAAAAAATAAAATTTAAAAATAAAAGAGAAAAAAGTTCTTCCCTTCACACACATGTATTTATAGGAATGAATTATTTCCATGCTTATATCTATAAATACTTAAAAGAGGAATAAAATCTAACTTGAACCATAAACGAAAAAAAAACCTGAACCCACCAGTTATACAGAGGAAAACTCTATCAGGGCACTTGCTCCAGCGGTAAACAATTCTGAAATTGGTCAGAGGTGTGGAATCATCTCCCATCCAGCTAGCACCCACCCCCCACGCAAGGAGCGTCCTCTTTGCAAAGCTGGGAGACCGTGCCGAGGCATCTCTGTATAAAGGTGAGCTGAGCTCCAGGCCAGCTGCTGCTGAACTGTTCCCACCCTTCCCAGGTAAAACACCTGAATATGTACAAGGGCTTGAAATCCTAGAGGAAGGGCCATGGAGCCACACCAGCGAAAGCACGCAGGCCAAGTTGGTGACTGCAGGCCAGCCAGGGTGGTCCTGGCCCCGTGCCCTCTTCCGGAAGCATTCCATTGTCCTGCCTGAGATAACCCTCCTGTCCCGGCCCCCACTGCTTTTTTCCTTCCTCACCTCTGTCCGGAGAGAAATTCCAGCGGAAGGTATGGGTGACACATCCTCTTCTTTACAGGTGGCAGCCTGGCAACTCCTGCAGAAAGGCCAGCAGTGCCCCACTCACACCGGGCCACCAACAAAGCTGTGGCCCCTCATTCCCTCCCACCAGCTCAGCCCCGAGACTGCTGACGGGGCAGAGAATATGGAGTCAGGCACAGCTTCAGGGGCTATTGCTGCCTGGAGCGCTGTTTATATTGACCTCAACCAGGCACACTTGGGGAGGGCCGGCCGGCAGAGTAAGGCTGCCCAGGTCAGCTAATCCACAACCCTCAGGGAATCACATTGTTGAAAATGGACCTCGCTAAGGCAGAATAGAAGCCAAGGAAAATAAGGACACAATGCCATTTGTAGCACCGTACATGAGACTAGAGGTAATCACGTGACTTGTAGTAAGTCAGAAAGTGAAAGACACATATCATATCATATCACTTATAGGTGTTACCTAAAAATGGATACCAGGGCAGATATTTCCACGGAGAAGGGCAATCACAGATTCATTAAACACACTTATGGTTCACCAATGGAAAGGTGTGAGGATTGGTTTCATTACGATATCGGGGTTAACAGACATATGCAAACACAGGTGACATATATAATCACCAAAGACCTATGGAATACCAAGAAAAGACTACTCAACATTCTGTCATAACGTCCCTGGGAAAAGGATCCCAGGAAGAACAGACATCTGTATATGTGTAAAAGAACCACATCTTCGACACCTACAATAAGCCAAACATTGTAATCAAACTTGCTGTAATAAAAAATAAAAATTTAAATTACAAATACGAACAAGAAGTAGGGAGACAAACCTGAGGGGCTTTCTCCTGGCACATTCCATTCTAAATTCCAATCTAGAACACGACTTCCATTGAGGCTAGGCTGCCCTAGTAACCAGATTTGGTAAGGGAGAACTGCTGCCACCTTGTGGCCGTTTCACACAACAGCAGCTTTAATCCCGGCGCTAATGGTCAGTTGATATTCAAAATCATTGCAGGCCTGTAAATGACACCTGCCCTGAAAACAAATCCTGGGGTCACATATCGACCAAAAAATTCAAAGGATGTCCATATTTCAAAACGACCGTTTCAAAAGGCATATTTTATGCACATCAGTGTTCTGCTTCTTTGTCTTTCTTTCTTTTTTGGTTAAAAAGACGGGAATGGAAAAAGGCATCCCTCAGACTGGGCGAAAATCGTTGCAAACGAATCAATGGACAAAGGTTTAATCTCCAATATATATAAACAGCTCATGCAGCTTAATATTAAAAAAACAAACAACCCAATACAAAAATGGGCACAAGTTCTAATGACGTTTCTTCAAAGAAGACACAGAGATGGCCAAGACGCACATGAAACGCTGCTCAAGAGCACTAATGATTAGAGAAATGCAAATCAAAACTACAATGAGGTATCACCTCACACCTGTAAGAATCGGCATCATCAGAAAATCTACAAACAACAAATTCTGGGGAGGGTGTGGACAAAAGGAGCCCTCTTCCACTATTGGTGGGAATGTAAATTGATACTGTCACTATGGAGAACACTATGGAGTATCCTTTAAAAAACTAGAAATAGAATTACCATCTGATCCAGCAATCCCACTTCTTGGCATATACCCAGAGAAAACCATAAATCAAAAAGGCACATTCACCACAATGTTCATTGCAGCACTATTTAAAATAGCCAGGTAATGGAAGCAACGTAAATGCCCACAGACAGATGAATGGATAAAGATGGGGTACATATATAAAATGGAATATTACTCGGCCATAAAAAGGAATGAAACTGGGTCATTTGTAGAGACATCGATGGATCTAGAGACTGTCATACAGAATGAAGTAAGTCAGAAAGAGGAAATCAAATATTGTATATTAATGCATATAAGTGGAACCTAAAAAATGGTACAGATGAACTGGTTTGCAGGGAAGAAATAGAGACGCAGAGGTAGAGAACAAACGTATGGACACCAAGTGTGGGAAGCCATGGGGTGGTGGTGGTGGGATGAGTTGGGAGATTTGGATTGACCTGTATACATGTATATGCATAAAATACAAAACTAATAATAACGTGCTATATAAAATATAAATAAAATTAAATTTCAAAATTTTAAAAAATAAAATTTAAAAATAAAACAGAAAAAAGTTCTTCCCTTCACACACATGTATTTATAGGAATGAATTATTTCCATGCTTATATCTATAAATACATAAAAGAGGAATAAAATCTAACTTGAACCATAAACGAAAAAAACCCTGAACCCACCAGTTATACAGAGGAAAACACTATCAGGGCACTTGCTCAGCGGTATACAATTCTGAAGTTGGTCAGAGGTGTGGAATCATCTCCCATCCAGCCAGGAACCCACCCTCCACGCAAGAAGCGTCCCCATTGCAAAGCTTGGAGACCGTGACGAGGCATCTCTGAATAAATGTGAGCTGAGCCCCAGGCCAGCTGCTCTGAACTGTTCCCACCCTTCCCAGATAAAACACCTGAACATGTACAAGGGCTTGAAATCCTAGAGGAAGGGCCATGGAGCCACACCAGCGAAAGCACGCAGGCCAAGTTGGTGATTGCAGGCCAGCCAGGGTGGTCCTGGCACTGTGCGCTCTTCGGGAAGCTTTCCATTGTCCTGCCTGTGATACCCCTCCTGTCCTGGCCCCCACTGCTTTTTTCCTTCCTCACCTCTGTCCGGAGAGAAATTCCAGCGGAAGGTATGGGTGACACATCCTCTTCTTTACAGGTGGCAGCCTGGCAACTCCTGCAGAAAGGCCAGCACTGCCCCACTCACACCGGGCCACCAACAATGCTGTGGCCCCTCATTCCCTCCCACCAGCTCAGCCCCGAGACTGCTGACGGGGCAGAGAATATGGAGTCAGGCACAGCTTCATGGGCTATTGCTGCCTGGAGCGCTGTTTATATTGACCTCAACCAGGCACACCTGGGGAGGGCCGGCCGGCAGGGTAAGACTGCCCAGGTCAGCTAATCCACAACCCTCAGGGAATCACATTGTTGAAAATGGACCTCGCTAAGGCAGAATAGAAGCCAAGGAAAATAAGGACACAATGCCATTTGCAGCACCGTAGATGAGTCTAGAGGTAATCACGTGACTTGTAGTAAGTCAGAAAGTGAAAGACACATATCATATCATATCACTTATAGGTGTTACCTAAAAATGGATACCAGGGCAGATATTTCCACGGAGAAGGGCAATCACAGATTCATTAAACACACTTATGGTTCACCAGTGGAAAGGTGTGAGGATTGGTTTCATTACGATATCGGGGTTAACAGACATATACAAACACAGGTGACATATATAATCACCAAAGACCTACGGAATACCAAGAGAAGACTACTCAACATTCTGTCATAACGTCCCTGGGAAAAGGATCCCAGGAAGGACAGACATCTGTATATGTGTAAAAGAACCACATCTTCGACACCTACAATAAGCCAAACATTGTAATAAAACTTGCTGTAATAAAAAATAAAAATTTAAATTAAAAATACGAACAAGAAGTAGGGAGACAAACTTGAGGGGCTTTCTCCTGGCACATTCCATTCTAAATTCCAATCTAGAACACGACTTCCATTGAGGCTCTGCTGCCCTAGTAACCAGATTTGGTAAGGGAGAACTGCTGCCACCTTGTGGCCGTTTCACACAACAGCAGCTTTAATCCCAGCGCTAATGGTCAGTTGATATTCAAAATCATTGCAGGCCTGTAAATGACACCTGCCCTGAAAACAAATCCTGGAGTCACGTATCGACCAAAAAATTCAAAGGACGTCCATATTTCAAAACGACCGTTTCAAAAGGCATATTTTATGCACATTAGTGTTCTGCTTCTTTGTCTTTCTTTCTTTTTTGGTTAAAAAGACGGGAATGGAAAAAGGCATCCCTCAGACTGGGCGAAAATCATTGCAAACGAATCAATGGACAAAGGTTTAATCTCCAATATATATAAACAGCTCATGCAGCTTAATATTAAAAAAACAAACAACCCAATACAAAAATGGGCAGAAGTTCTAAAGAGACGTTTCTTCAAAGAAGACACAGAGATGGCCAAGACGCACATGAAAAGCTGCTCAACATCACTAATTATTAGAGAAATGCAAATCAAAACTACAATGAGGTATCACCTCACACCTGTTAGGATCGGCATCATCAGAAAATCTACAAACAACAAATTCTGGGGAGGGTGTGGACAAAAGGAGCCCTCTTCCACAATTGGTGGGAATGTAATTTGATACCGTCACTATGGAGAACAGTATGGAGTTTCCTTTAAAAAACTAGAAATAGAATTACCATCTGATCCAGCAATCCCACTTCTGGGCATATACCCAGAGAAAACCATAAATCAAAAAGGCACATTCACCACAATATTCATTGCAGCGCTATTTAAAATAGCCAGGTAATGGAAGCAACCTAAATGCCCACAGACAGATGAATGGATAAAGATGGGGTACATATATAAAATGGAATATTACTCGGCCATAAAAAGGAATGAAACTGGGTCATTTGTAGAGACATCGATGGATCTAGAGACTGTCATATAGACTGAAGTAAGTCAGAAAGAGGAAATCAAATATTGTATATTAATGCATATATGTGGAACCTAAAAGATGGTACAGATGAACTGGTTTGCAGGGAAGAAATAGAGACGCAGAGGTAGAGAACAAACGTATGGACACCAAGTGTGGGAAGCCATGGGGTGGTGGTGGTGGGATGAGATGGGAGATTGGGATTGACCTGTATAAATGTATATGCATAAAATACATAACTGATAATAACCTGCTGTATAAAAAAGTAAATAAAATTAAATTCCATATTTTAAAAAATAAAATTTAAAAATAAAACAGAAAAAAGTTCTTCCCTTCACACACATGTATTTATAGGAATGAATTATTTCCATGCTTATATCTATAAATACATAAAAGAGGAATAAAATCTAACTTGAACCATAAACGAAAAAAAACCTGAACCCACCAGTTATACAGAGGAAAACCCTATCAGGGCACTTGCTCCAGCGGTAAACAATTCTGAAATTGGTCAGAGGTGTGGAATCATCTCCCATCCAGCTAGCACCCACCCCCCACGCATGGAGCGTCCTCATTGCAAAGCTGGGAGACCGTGCCGTGGCATCTCTGAATAAAGGTGAGCTGAGCCCCAGGCCAGCTGCTGCTGAACTGTTCCCACCCTTCCCAGGTAAAACACCTGAATATGTACAAGGGCTTGAAAGCCTAGAGGAAGGGCCGTGGAGCCACACTAGCGACAGCACGCAGGCCAACTTGGTGCCTGCATGCCAGCCAGGGTGGTCCTGGCCCCGGGTACTCTTCGGGAAGCTTTCCATTGTCCTGCCTGTGATACCGCTCCTGTCCCGTCACCCACTGCTTTTTTCCTTCCTCACCTCTGTCCAGAGAGAAATTCCAGCGGAAGGTATGTGTGACACATCCTCTTCTTTACAGGTGGCAGCCTGGCAACTCCTGCAGAAAGGCCAGCAGTGCACCACTCACACTGGGCTACCAACAAAGCTGTGGCCCCTCATTCCCTCCCACCAGCTCAGCCCCGAGACTGCTGACGGGGCAGAGAATATGGAGTCAGGCACAGCTTCAGGGGCTATTGCTGCCTGGAGCACTGTTTATATTGACCTCAACCAGGCACACCTGGGGAGGGCCGGCCGGCAGGGTAAGGCTGCCCAGGTCAGCTAATCCACAACCCTCAGGGAATCACATTGTTGAAAATGGACCTCGCTAAGGCAGAATAGAAGCCAAGGAAAATAAGGACACAATGCCATTTGCAGCACCGTAGATGAGTCTAGAGGTAATCACGTGACTTGTAGTAAGTCAGAAAGTGAAAGACACATATCATATCATATCACTTATAGGTGTTACCTAAAAATGGATACCAGGGCAGATATTTCCACGGAGAAGGGCAATCACAGATTCATTAAACACACTTATGGTTCACCAATGGAAAGGTGTGAGGATTGGTTTCATTACGATATCGGGGTTAACAGACATATACAAACACAGGTGACATATATAATCACCAAAGACCTACGGAATACCAAGAGAAGACTACTCAACATTCTGTCATAACGTCCCTGGGAAAAGGATCCCAGGAAGAACAGACATCTGTATATGTGTAAAAGAACCACATCTTCGACACCTACAATAAGCCAAACATTGTAATCAAACTTGCTGTAATAAAAAATAAAAATTTAAATTAAAAATACGAACAAGAAGTAGGGAGACAAACTTGAGGGGCTTTCTCCTGGCACATTCCATTCTAAATTCCAATCTAGAACACGACTTCCATTGAGGCTCTGCTGCCCTAGTAACCAGATTTGGTAAGGGAGAACTGCTGCCACCTTGTGGCCGTTTCACACAACAGCAGCTTTAATCCCAGCGCTAATGGTCAGTTGATATTCAAAATCATTGCAGGCCTGTAAATGACACCTGCCCTGAAAACAAATCCTGGGGTCACGTATCGACCAAAAAATTCAAAGGACGTCCATATTTCAAAACGACCGTTTCAAAAGGCATATTTTATGCACATTAGTGTTCTGCTTCTTTGTCTTTCTTTCTTTTTTGGTTAAAAAGACGGGAATGGAAAAAGGCATCCCTCAGACTGGGCGAAAATCATTGCAAACGAATCAATGGACAAAGGTTTAATCTCCAATATATATAAACAGCTCATGCAGCTTAATATTAATAAAACAAACAACCCAATACAAAAATGGGCAGAAGTTCTAAAGAGACGTTTCTTCAAAGAAGACACAGAGATGGCCAAGACGCACATGAAAAGCTGCTCAACATCACTAATTATTAGAGAAATGCAAATCAAAACTACAATGAGGTATCACCTCACACCTGTTAGGATCGCCATCATCAGAAAATCTACAAACAACAAATTCTGGGGAGGGTGTGGACAAAAGGAGCCCTCTTCCACTATTGGTGGGAATGTAAATTGATACCGTCACTATGGAGAACAGTATGGAGTTTCCTTTAAAAAACTAGAAATAGAATTACCATCTGATCCAGCAATCCCACTTCTGGGCATATACACAGAGAAAACCATAAATGAAAAAGGCACATTCACCACAATGTTCATTGCAGCACTATTTAAAAGAGCCAGGTAATGGAAGCAACCTAAATGCCCACAGACAGATGAATGGATAAAGATGGGGTACATATATAAAATGGAATATTACTCGGCCATAAAAAGGAATGAAACTGTGTCATTTGTAGAGACATCGATGGATCTAGAGGCTGTCATATAGACTGAAGTAAGTCAGAAAGAGGAAATCAAATATTGTATATTAATGCATATATGTGGAACCTAAAAGATCGTACAGATGAACTGGTTTGCAGGGAAGAAATAGAGACGCAGAGGTAGAGAGCAAACGTATGGACACCAAGTGTGGGAAGCCATGGGGTGGTGGTGGTGGGATGAGTTGGGAGATTGGGATTGACCTGTATACATGTATATGCATAAAATACATAACTGATAATAACCTGCTGTATAAAAAAGTAAATAAAATTAAATTTCAAAATTTTAAAAAATAAAATTTAAAAATAAAACAGAAAAAAGTTCTTCCCTTCACACACATGTATTTATAGGAATGAATTATTTCCATGCTTATATCTATAAATACTTAAAAGAGGAATAAAATCTAACTTGAACCATAAACGAAAAAAAACCTGAACCCACCAGTTATACAGAGGAAAACTCTATCAGGGCACTTGCTCCAGCGGTAAACAATTCTGAAATTGGTCAGAGGTGTGGAATCATCTCCCATCCAGCTAGCACCCACCCCCTACGCAAGGAGCGTCCTCTTTGCAAAGCTGGGAGACCGTGCCGAGGCATCTCTGTATAAAGGTGAGCTGAGCCCCAGGCCAGCTGCTGCTGAACTGTTCCCACCCTTCCCAGGTAAAACACCTGAATATGTACAAGGGCTTGAAATCCTAGACGAAGGGCCATGGAGCAACACCAGCGAAAGCACGCAGGCCAAGTTGTTGACTGCAGGCCAGCCAGGGTGGTACTGGCCCCGTGCGCTCTTCCGGAAGCATTCCATTGTCCTGCCAGAGATACCCCTCCTGTCCCGGCCCCCACTGCTTTTTTCCTTCCACACCTCTGTCCAGAGAGAAATTCTGCGGAATGTATGGGTGACACATCCTCTTCTTTACAGGTGGCAGCCTGGCAACTCCTGCAGAAAGGCCAGCAGTGCCCCACTCACACCGGGCCACCAACAAAGCTGTGGCCCCTCATTCCCTCCCACCAGCTCAGCCCCGAGACTGCTGACGGGGCAGAGAATATGGAGTCAGGCACAGCTTCAGGGGCTATTGCTGCCAGGAGCACTGTTTATATTGACCTCAACCAGGCACACATGGGGAGGGCCGGCCGGCAGGGTAAGGCTGCCCAGGTCAGCTAATCCACAACCCTCAGGGAATCACATTGTTGAAAATGGACCTCGCTAAGGCAGAATAGAAGCCAAGGAAAATAAGGACACAATGCCATTTGCAGCACCGTAGATGAGTCTAGAGGTAATCACGTGACTTGTAGTAAGTCAGAAAGTGAAAGACACATATCATATCATATCACTTATAGGTGTTACCTAAAAATGGATACCAGGGCAGATATTTCCACGGAGAAGGGCAATCACAGATTCATTAAACACACTTATGGTTCACCAAAGGAAAGGTGTGAGGATTGGTTTCATTACGATATCGGGGTTAACAGACATATACAAACACAGGTGACATATATAATCACCAAAGACCTACGGAATACCAAGAGAAGACTACTCAACATTCTGTCATAACGTCCCTGGGAAAAGGATCCCAGGAAGGACAGACATCTGTATATGTGTAAAAGAACCACATCTTCGACACCTACAATAAGCCAAACATTGTAATCAAACTTGCTGTAATAAAAAATAAAAAGTTAAATTAAAAATACGAACAAGAAGTAGAGAGACAAACTTGAGGGGCTTTCTCCTGGCACATTCCATTCTAAATTCCAATCTAGAACACGACTTCCATTGAGGCTCTGCTGCCCTAGTAACCAGATTTGGTAAGGGAGAACTGCTGCCACCTTGTGGCCGTTTCACACAACAGCAGCTTTAATCCCAGCGCTAATGGTCAGTTGATATTCAAAATCATTGCAGGCCTGTAAATGACACCTGCCCTGAAAACAAATCCTGGAGTCACGTATCGACCAAAAAATTCAAAGGACGTCCATATTTCAAAACGACCGTTTCAAAAGGCATATTTTATGCACATTAGTGTTCTGCTTCTTTGTCTTTCTTTCTTTTTTGGTTAAAAAGACGGGAATGGAAAAAGGCATCCCTCAGACTGGGCGAAAATCATTGCAAACGAATCAATGGACAAAGGTTTAATCTCCAATATATATAAACAGCTCATGCAGCTTAATATTAAAAAAACAAACAACCCAATACAAAAATGGGCAGAAGTTCTAAAGAGACGTTTCTTCAAAGAAGACACAGAGATGGCCAAGACGCACATGAAAAGCTGCTCAAGAGCACTAATTATTAGAGAAATGCAAATCAAAACTACAATGAGGTATCACCTCACACCTGTTAGGATCGGCATCATCAGAAAATCTACAAACAACAAATTCTGGGGAGGGTGTGGACAAAAGGAGCCCTCTTCCACTATTGGTGGGAATGTAATTTGATACCGTCACTATGGAGAACAGTATGGAGTTTCCTTTAAAAAACTAGAAATAGAATTACCATCTGATCCAGCAATCCCACTTCTGGGCATATACCCAGAGAAAACCATAAATCAAAAAGGCACATTCACCACAATATTCATTGCAGCACTATTTAAAATAGCCAGGTAATGGAAGCAACCTAAATGCCCACAGACAGATGAATGGATAAAGATGGGGTACATATATAAAATGGAATATTACTCGGCCATAAAAAGGAATGAAACTGGGTCATTTGTAGAGACATCGATGGATCTAGAGACTGTCATATAGACTGAAGTAAGTCAGAAAGAGGAAATCAAATATTGTATATTAATGCATATATGTGGAACCTAAAAGATGGTACAGATGAACTGGTTTGCAGGGAAGAAATAGAGACGCAGAGGTAGAGAACAAACGTATGGACACCAAGTGTGGGAAGCCATGGGGTGGTGGTGGTGGGATGAGATGGGAGATTGGGATTGACCTGTATACATGTATATGCATAAAATACATAACTGATAATAACCTGCTGTATAAAAAAGTAAATAAAATTAAATTCCATATTTTAAAAAATAAAATTTAAAAATAAAACAGAAAAAAGTTCTTCCCTTCACACACATGTATTTATAGGAATGAATTATTTCCATGCTTATATCTATAAATACATAAAAGAGGAATAAAATCTAACTTGAACCATAAACGAAAAAAAACCTGAACCCACCAGTTATACAGAGGAAAACCCTATCAGGGCACTTGCTCCAGCGGTAAACAATTCTGAAATTGGTCAGAGGTGTGGAATAATCTCCCATCCAGCTAGCACCCACCCCCCACGCATGGAGCGTCCTCATTGCAAAGCTGGGAGACCGTGCCGTGGCATCTCTGAATAAAGGTGAGCTGAGCCAAAGGCCAGCTGCTGCTGAACTGTTCCCACCCTTCCCAGGTAAAACACCTGAATATGTACAAGGGCTTGAAAGCCTAGAGGAAGGGCCGTGGAGCCCCACTAGCGACAGCACGCAGGCCAACTTGCTGCCTGCATGCCAGCCAGGGTGGTCCTGGCCCCGGGTACTCTTCCGGAAGCTTTCCATTGTCCTGCCTGTGATACCGCTCCTGTCCCGGCACCCACTGCTTTTTTCCTTCCTCACCTCTGTCCAGAGAGAAATTCCAGCGGAAGGTATGGGTGACACATCCTCTTCTTTACAGGTGGCAGCCTGGCAACTCCTTCAGAAAGGCCAGCAGTGCCCCCCTCACACTGGGCCACCAACAAAGCTGTGGCCCCTCATTCCCTCCCACCAGCTCAGCCCCGAGACTGCTGACGGGGCAGAGAATATGGAGTCAGGCACAGCTTCAGGGGCTATTGCTGCCAGGAGCACTGTTTATATTGACCTCAACCAGGCACACCTGGGGAGGGCCGGCCGGCAGGGTAAGGCTGCCCAGGTCAGCTAATCCACAACCCTCAGGGAATCACATTGTTGAAAATGGACCTCGCTAAGGCAGAATAGAAGCCAAGGAAAATAAGGACACAATGCCATTTGCAGCACCGTAGATGAGTCTAGAGGTAATCACGTGACTTGTAGTAAGTCAGAAAGTGAAAGACACATATCATATCATATCACTTATAGGTGTTACCTAAAAATGGATACCAGGGCAGATATTTCCACGGAGAAGGGCAATCACAGATTCATTAAACACACTTATGGTTCACCAAAGGAAAGGTGTGAGGATTGGTTTCATTACGATATCGGGGTTAACAGACATATACAAACACAGGTGACATATATAATCACCAAAGACCTACGGAATACCAAGAGAAGACTACTCAACATTCTGTCATAACGTCCCTGGGAAAAGGATCCCAGGAAGGACAGACATCTGTATATGTGTAAAAGAACCACATCTTCGACACCTACAATAAGCCAAACATTGTAATCAAACTTGCTGTAATAAAAAATAAAAATTTAAATTAAAAATACGAACAAGAAGTAGAGAGACAAACTTGAGGGGCTTTCTCCTGGCACATTCCATTCTAAATTCCAATCTAGAACACGACTTCCATTGAGGCTCTGCTGCCCTAGTAACCAGATTTGGTAAGGGAGAACTGCTGCCACCTTGTGGCCGTTTCACACAACAGCAGCTTTAATCCCAGCGCTAATGGTCAGTTGATATTCAAAATCATTGCAGGCCTGTAAATGACACCTGCCCTGAAAACAAATCCTGGAGTCACGTATCGACCAAAAAATTCAAAGGACGTCCATATTTCAAAACGACCGTTTCAAAAGGCATATTTTATGCACATTAGTGTTCTGCTTCTTTGTCTTTCTTTCTTTTTTGGTTAAAAAGACGGGAATGGAAAAAGGCATCCCTCAGACTGGGCGAAAATCATTGCAAACGAATCAATGGACAAAGGTTTAATCTCCAATATATATAAACAGCTCATGCAGCTTAATATTAAAAAAACAAACAACCCAATACAAAAATGGGCAGAAGTTCTAAAGAGACGTTTCTTCAAAGAAGACACAGAGATGGCCAAGACGCACATGAAAAGCTGCTCAAGAGCACTAATTATTAGAGAAATGCAAATCAAAACTACAATGAGGTATCACCTCACACCTGTTAGGATCGGCATCATCAGAAAATCTACAAACAACAAATTCTGGGGAGGGTGTGGACAAAAGGAGCCCTCTTCCACTATTGGTGGGAATGTAATTTGATACCGTCACTATGGAGAACAGTATGGAGTTTCCTTTAAAAAACTAGAAATAGAATTACCATCTGATCCAGCAATCCCACTTCTGGGCATATACCCAGAGAAAACCATAAATCAAAAAGGCACATTCACCACAATATTCATTGCAGCACTATTTAAAATAGCCAGGTAATGGAAGCAACCTAAATGCCCACAGACAGATGAATGGATAAAGATGGGGTACATATATAAAATGGAATATTACTCGGCCATAAAAAGGAATGAAACTGGGTCATTTGTAGAGACATCGATGGATCTAGAGACTGTCATATAGACTGAAGTAAGTCAGAAAGAGGAAATCAAATATTGTATATTAATGCATATATGTGGAACCTAAAAGATGGTACAGATGAACTGGTTTGCAGGGAAGAAATAGAGACGCAGAGGTAGAGAACAAACGTATGGACACCAAGTGTGGGAAGCCATGGGGTGGTGGTGGTGGGATGAGATGGGAGATTGGGATTGACCTGTATACATGTATATGCATAAAATACATAACTGATAATAACCTGCTGTATAAAAAAGTAAATAAAATTAAATTCCATATTTTAAAAAATAAAATTTAAAAATAAAACAGAAAAAAGTTCTTCCCTTCACACACATGTATTTATAGGAATGAATTATTTCCATGCTTATATCTATAAATACATAAAAGAGGAATAAAATCTAACTTGAACCATAAACGAAAAAAAACCTGAACCCACCAGTTATACAGAGGAAAACCCTATCAGGGCACTTGCTCCAGCGGTAAACAATTCTGAAATTGGTCAGAGGTGTGGAATAATCTCCCATCCAGCTAGCACCCACCCCCCACGCATGGAGCGTCCTCATTGCAAAGCTGGGAGACCGTGCCGTGGCATCTCTGAATAAAGGTGAGCTGAGCCAAAGGCCAGCTGCTGCTGAACTGTTCCCACCCTTCCCAGGTAAAACACCTGAATATGTACAAGGGCTTGAAAGCCTAGAGGAAGGGCCGTGGAGCCCCACTAGCGACAGCACGCAGGCCAACTTGCTGCCTGCATGCCAGCCAGGGTGGTCCTGGCCCCGGGTACTCTTCCGGAAGCTTTCCATTGTCCTGCCTGTGATACCGCTCCTGTCCCGGCACCCACTGCTTTTTTCCTTCCTCACCTCTGTCCAGAGAGAAATTCCAGCGGAAGGTATGGGTGACACATCCTCTTCTTTACAGGTGGCAGCCTGGCAACTCCTTCAGAAAGGCCAGCAGTGCCCCCCTCACACTGGGCCACCAACAAAGCTGTGGCCCCTCATTCCCTCCCACCAGCTCAGCCCCGAGACTGCTGACGGGGCAGAGAATATGGAGTCAGGCACAGCTTCAGGGGCTATTGCTGCCTGGAGCACTGTTTATATTGACCTCAACCAGGCACACCTGGGGTGGGCCGGCCGGCAGGGTAAGGCTGCCCAGGTCAGCTAATCCACAACCCTCAGGGAATCACATTGTTGAAAATGGACCTCGCTAAGGCAGAATAGAAGCCAAGGAAAATAAGGACACAATGCCATTTGCAGCACCGTAGAATGAGTCTAGATGTAATCACGTGACTTGTAGTAAGTCAGAAAGTGAAAGACACATATCATATCATATCACTTATAGGTGTTACCTAAAAATGGATACCAGGGCAGATATTTCCACGGAGAAGGGCAATCACAGATTCATTAAACACACTTATGGTTCACCAATGGAAAGGTGTGAGGATTGGTTTCATTACGATATCGGGGTTAACAGACATATACAAACACAGGTGACATATATAATCACCAAAGACCTACGGAATACCAAGAGAAGACTACTCAACATTCTGTCATAACGTCCCTGGGAAAAGGATCCCAGGAAGAACAGACATCTGTATATGTGTAAAAGAACCACATCTTCGACACCTACAATAAGCCAAACATTGTAATCAAACTTGCTGTAATAAAAAATAAAAATTTAAATTAAAAATACGAACAAGAAGTAGGGAGACAAACTTGAGGGGCTTTCTCCTGGCACATTCCATTCTAAATTCCAATCTAGAACACGACTTCCATTGAGGCTCTGCTGCCCTAGTAACCAGATTTGGTAAGGGAGAACTGCTGCCACCTTGTGGCCGTTTCACACAACAGCAGCTTTAATCCCAGCGCTAATGGTCAGTTGATATTCAAAATCATTGCAGGCCTGTAAATGACACCTGCCCTGAAAACAAATCCTGGGGTCACGTATCGACCAAAAAATTCAAAGGACGTCCATATTTCAAAACGACCGTTTCAAAAGGCATATTTTATGCACATTAGTGTTCTGCTTCTTTGTCTTTCTTTCTTTTTTGGTTAAAAAGACGGGAATGGAAAAAGGCATCCCTCAGACTGGGCGAAAATCGTTGCAAACGAATCAATGGACAAAGGTTTAATCTCCAATATATATAAACAGCTCATGCAGCTTAATATTAAAAAAACAAACAACCCAATACAAAAATGGGCAGAAGTTCTAAAGAGACGTTTCTTCAAAGAAGACACAGAGATGGCCAAGACGCACATGAAAAGCTGCTCAACATCACTAATTATTAGAGAAATGCAAATCAAAACTACAATGAGGTATCACCTCACACCTGTTAGGATCGCCATCATCAGAAAATCTACAAACAACAAATTCTGGGGAGGGTGTGGACAAAAGGAGCCCTCTTCCACTATTGGTGGGAATGTAAATTGATACCGTCACTATGGAGAATAGTATGGAGTTTCCTTTAAAAAACTAGAAATAGAATTACCATCTGATCCAGCAATCCCACTTCTGGGCATATACCCAGAGAAAACCATAAATCAAAAAGGCACATTCACCACAATGTTCATTGCAGCACTATTTAAAAGAGCCAGGTAATGGAAGCAACCTAAATGCCCACAGACAGATGAATGGATAAAGAAGGGGTACATATATAAAATGGAATATTACTCGGCCATAAAAAGGAATGAAACTGGGTCATTTGTAGAGACATCGATGGATCTAGAGGCTGTCATATAGACTGAAGTAAGTCAGAAAGAGGAAATCAAATATTGTATATTAATGCATATATGTGGAACCTAAAAGATGGTACAGATGAACTGGTTTGCAGGGAAGAAATAGAGACGCAGAGGTAGAGAACAAACGTATGGACACCAAGTGTGGGAAGCCATGGGGTGGTGGTGGTGGGATGAGTTGGGAGATTGGGATTGACCTGTATACATGTATATGCATAAAATACATAACTGATAATAACCTGCTGTATAAAAAAGTAAATAAAATTAAATTCCATATTTTAAAAAATAAAATTTAAAAATAAAACAGAAAAAAGTTCTTCCCTTCACACACATGTATTTATAGGAATGAATTATTTCCATGCTTATATCTATAAATACATAAAAGAGGAATAAAATCTAACTTGAACCATAAACGAAAAAAAACCTGAACCCACCAGTTATACAGAGGAAAACCCTATCAGGGCACTTGCTCCAGCGGTAAACAATTCTGAAATTGGTCAGAGGTGTGGAATAATCTCCCATCCAGCTAGCACCCACCCCCCACGCATGGAGCGTCCTCATTGCAAAGCTGGGAGACCGTGCCGTGGCATCTCTGAATAAAGGTGAGCTGAGCCAAAGGCCAGCTGCTGCTGAACTGTTCCCACCCTTCCCAGGTAAAACACCTGAATATGTACAAGGGCTTGAAAGCCTAGAGGAAGGGCCGTGGAGCCCCACTAGCGACAGCACGCAGGCCAACTTGCTGCCTGCATGCCAGCCAGGGTGGTCCTGGCCCCGGGTACTCTTCCGGAAGCTTTCCATTGTCCTGCCTGTGATACCGCTCCTGTCCCGGCACCCACTGCTTTTTTCCTTCCTCACCTCTGTCCAGAGAGAAATTCCAGCGGAAGGTATGGGTGACACATCCTCTTCTTTACAGGTGGCAGCCTGGCAACTCCTTCAGAAAGGCCAGCAGTGCCCCCCTCACACTGGGCCACCAACAAAGCTGTGGCCCCTCATTCCCTCCCACCAGCTCAGCCCCGAGACTGCTGACGGGGCAGAGAATATGGAGTCAGGCACAGCTTCAGGGGCTATTGCTGCCTGGAGCACTGTTTATATTGACCTCAACCAGGCACACCTGGGGTGGGCCGGCCGGCAGGGTAAGGCTGCCCAGGTCAGCTAATCCACAACCCTCAGGGAATCACATTGTTGAAAATGGACCTCGCTAAGGCAGAATAGAAGCCAAGGAAAATAAGGACACAATGCCATTTGCAGCACCGTAGAATGAGTCTAGATGTAATCACGTGACTTGTAGTAAGTCAGAAAGTGAAAGACACATATCATATCATATCACTTATAGGTGTTACCTAAAAATGGATACCAGGGCAGATATTTCCACGGAGAAGGGCAATCACAGATTCATTAAACACACTTATGGTTCACCAATGGAAAGGTGTGAGGATTGGTTTCATTACGATATCGGGGTTAACAGACATATACAAACACAGGTGACATATATAATCACCAAAGACCTACGGAATACCAAGAGAAGACTACTCAACATTCTGTCATAACGTCCCTGGGAAAAGGATCCCAGGAAGAACAGACATCTGTATATGTGTAAAAGAACCACATCTTCGACACCTACAATAAGCCAAACATTGTAATCAAACTTGCTGTAATAAAAAATAAAAATTTAAATTAAAAATACGAACAAGAAGTAGGGAGACAAACTTGAGGGGCTTTCTCCTGGCACATTCCATTCTAAATTCCAATCTAGAACACGACTTCCATTGAGGCTCTGCTGCCCTAGTAACCAGATTTGGTAAGGGAGAACTGCTGCCACCTTGTGGCCGTTTCACACAACAGCAGCTTTAATCCCAGCGCTAATGGTCAGTTGATATTCAAAATCATTGCAGGCCTGTAAATGACACCTGCCCTGAAAACAAATCCTGGGGTCACGTATCGACCAAAAAATTCAAAGGACGTCCATATTTCAAAACGACCGTTTCAAAAGGCATATTTTATGCACATTAGTGTTCTGCTTCTTTGTCTTTCTTTCTTTTTTGGTTAAAAAGACGGGAATGGAAAAAGGCATCCCTCAGACTGGGCGAAAATCGTTGCAAACGAATCAATGGACAAAGGTTTAATCTCCAATATATATAAACAGCTCATGCAGCTTAATATTAAAAAAACAAACAACCCAATACAAAAATGGGCAGAAGTTCTAAAGAGACGTTTCTTCAAAGAAGACACAGAGATGGCCAAGACGCACATGAAAAGCTGCTCAACATCACTAATTATTAGAGAAATGCAAATCAAAACTACAATGAGGTATCACCTCACACCTGTTAGGATCGCCATCATCAGAAAATCTACAAACAACAAATTCTGGGGAGGGTGTGGACAAAAGGAGCCCTCTTCCACTATTGGTGGGAATGTAAATTGATACCGTCACTATGGAGAATAGTATGGAGTTTCCTTTAAAAAACTAGAAATAGAATTACCATCTGATCCAGCAATCCCACTTCTGGGCATATACCCAGAGAAAACCATAAATCAAAAAGGCACATTCACCACAATGTTCATTGCAGCACTATTTAAAAGAGCCAGGTAATGGAAGCAACCTAAATGCCCACAGACAGATGAATGGATAAAGATGGGGTACATATATAAAATGGAATATTACTCGGCCATAAAAAGGAATGAAACTGGGTCATTTGTAGAGACATCGATGGAACTAGAGGCTGTCATATAGACTGAAGTAAGTCAGAAAGAGGAAATCAAATATTGTATATTAATGCATATATGTGGAACCTAAAAGATGGTACAGATGAACTGGTTTGCAGGGAAGAAATAGAGACGCAGAGGTAGAGAACAAACGTATGGACACCAAGTGTGGGAAGCCATGGGGTGGTGGTGGTGGGATGAGTTGGGAGATTGGGATTGACCTGTATACATGTATATGCATAAAATACATAACTGATAATAACCTGCTGTATAAAAAAGTAAATAAAATTAAATTTCAAAGTTTTGAAAAATAAAATTTAAAAATAAAACAGAAAAAAGTTCTTCCCTTCACACACATGTATTTATAGGAATAAATTATTTCCATGCTTATATCTATAAATACTTAAAAGAGGAATAAAATCTAATTTGAACCATAAACGAAAAAAAACCTGAACCCACCAGTTATACAGAGGAAAACTCTATCAGGGCACTTGCTCCAGCGGTAAACAATTCTGAAATTGGTCAGAGGTGTGGAATCATCTCCCATCCAGCTAGCACCCACCCCCCACGCAAGGAGCGTCCTCATTGCAAAGCTGGGAGACCGTGCCGAGGCATCTCTGAATAAAGGTGAGCTGAGCCCCAGGCCAGCTGCTGCTGAACTGTTCCCACCCTTCCCAGGTAAAACACCTGAATATGTACAAGGGCTTGAAAGCCTAGAGGAAGGGCCGTGGATCCCCACTAGCGACAGCACGCAGGCCAACTTGGTGACTGCAGGCCAGCCAGGGTGGTCCTGGCCCCGGGTACTCTTCCGGAAGCTTTCCATTGTCTTGCCTGTGATACCCCTCCTGTCCCGGCCCCCACTGCTTATTTCCTTCCTCACCTCTGTCCGGAGAGAAATTCCAGCGGAAGGTATGGGTGACACATCCTCTTCTTTACAGGTGGCAGCCTGGCAACTCCTGCAGAAAGGCCAGCAGTGCCCCCCTCAAACTGGGCCACCAACAAAGCTGTGGCCCCTCATTCCCTCCCACCAGCTCAGCCCCGAGACTGCTGACAGGGCAGAGAGTATGGAGTCAGGCACAGCTTCAGGGGCTATTGCTGCCTGGAGCACTGTTTATATTGACCTCAACCAGGCACACCTGGGGAGGGCCGGCCGGCAGGGTAAGGCTGCCCAGGTCAGCTAATCCACAACCCTCAGGGAATCACATTGTTGAAAATGGACCTCGCTAAGGCAGAATAGAAGCCAAGGAAAATAAGGACACAATGCCATTTGCAGCACCGTAGAATGAGTCTAGAGGTAATCACGTGACTTGTAGTAAGTCAGAAAGTGAAAGACACATATCATATCATATCACTTATAGGTGTTACCTAAAAATGGATACCAGGGCAGATATTTCCACGGAGAAGGGCAATCACAGATTCATTAAACACACTTATGGTTCACCAATGGAAAGGTGTGAGGATTGGTTTCATTACGATATCGGGGTTAACAGACATATACAAACACAGGTGACATATATAATCACCAAAGACCTACGGAATACCAAGAGAAGACTACTCAACATTCTGTCATAACGTCCCTGGGAAAAGGATCCCAGGAAGAACAGACATCTGTATATGTGTAAAAGAACCACATCTTCGACACCTACAATAAGCCAAACATTGTAATCAAACTTGCTGTAATAAAAAATAAAAATTTAAATTAAAAATACGAACAAGAAGTAGGGAGACAAACTTGAGGGGCTTTCTCCTGGCACATTCCATTCTAAATTCCAATCTAGAACACGACTTCCATTGAGGCTCTGCTGCCCTAGTAACCAGATTTGGTAAGGGAGAACTGCTGCCACCTTGTGGCCGTTTCACACAACAGCAGCTTTAATCCCAGCGCTAATGGTCAGTTGATATTCAAAATCATTGCAGGCCTGTAAATGACACCTGCCCTGAAAACAAATCCTGGGGTCACGTATCGACCAAAAAATTCAAAGGACGTCCATATTTCAAAACGACCGTTTCAAAAGGCATATTTTATGCACATTAGTGTTCTGCTTCTTTGTCTTTCTTTCTTTTTTGGTTAAAAAGACGGGAATGGAAAAAGGCATCCCTCAGACTGGGCGAAAATCGTTGCAAACGAATCAATGGACAAAGGTTTAATCTCCAAAATATATAAACAGCTCATGCAGCTTAATATTAAAAAAACAAACAACCCAATACAAAAATGGGCAGAAGTTCTAAAGAGACGTTTCTTCAAAGAAGACACAGAGATGGCCAAGACGCACATGAAAAGCTGCTCAACATCACTAATTATTAGAGAAATGCAAATCAAAACTACAATGAGGTATCACCTCACACCTGTTAGGATCGCCATCATCAGAAAATCTACAAACAACAAATTCTGGGGAGGGTGTGGACAAAAGGAGCCCTCTTCCACTGTTGGTGGGAATGTAAATTGATACCGTCACTATGGAGAACAGTATGGAGTTTCCTTTAAAAAACTAGAAATAGAATTACCATCTGATCCAGCAATCCCACTTCTGGGCATATACCCAGAGAAAACCATAAATCAAAAAGGCACATTCACCACAATGTTCATTGCAGCACTATTTAAAAGAGCCAGGTAATGGAAGCAACCTAAATGCCCACAGACAGATGAATGGATAAAGATGGGGTACATATATAAAATGGAATATTACTCGGCCATAAAAAGGAATGAAACTGGGTCATTTGTAGAGACATCGATGGAACTAGAGGCTGTCATATAGACTGAAGTAAGTCAGAAAGAGGAAATCAAATATTGTATATTAATGCATATATGTGGAACCTAAAAGATGGTACAGATGAACTGGTTTGCAGGGAAGAAATAGAGACGCAGAGGTAGAGAACAAACGTATGGACACCAAGTGTGGGAAGCCATGGGGTGGTGGTGGTGGGATGAGTTGGGAGATTGGGATTGACCTGTATACATGTATATGCATAAAATACATAACTGATAATAACCTGCTGTATAAAAAAGTAAATAAAATTAAATTTCAAAGTTTTGAAAAATAAAATTTAAAAATAAAACAGAAAAAAGTTCTTCCCTTCACACACATGTATTTATAGGAATAAATTATTTCCATGCTTATATCTATAAATACTTAAAAGAGGAATAAAATCTAATTTGAACCATAAACGAAAAAAAACCTGAACCCACCAGTTATACAGAGGAAAACTCTATCAGGGCACTTGCTCCAGCGGTAAACAATTCTGAAATTGGTCAGAGGTGTGGAATCATCTCCCATCCAGCTAGCACCCACCCCCCACGCAAGGAGCGTCCTCATTGCAAAGCTGGGAGACCGTGCCGAGGCATCTCTGAATAAAGGTGAGCTGAGCCCCAGGCCAGCTGCTGCTGAACTGTTCCCACCCTTCCCAGGTAAAACACCTGAATATGTACAAGGGCTTGAAAGCCTAGAGGAAGGGCCGTGGATCCCCACTAGCGACAGCACGCAGGCCAACTTGGTGACTGCAGGCCAGCCAGGGTGGTCCTGGCCCCGGGTACTCTTCCGGAAGCTTTCCATTGTCTTGCCTGTGATACCCCTCCTGTCCCGGCCCCCACTGCTTATTTCCTTCCTCACCTCTGTCCGGAGAGAAATTCCAGCGGAAGGTATGGGTGACACATCCTCTTCTTTACAGGTGGCAGCCTGGCAACTCCTGCAGAAAGGCCAGCAGTGCCCCCCTCAAACTGGGCCACCAACAAAGCTGTGGCCCCTCATTCCCTCCCACCAGCTCAGCCCCGAGACTGCTGACAGGGCAGAGAGTATGGAGTCAGGCACAGCTTCAGGGGCTATTGCTGCCTGGAGCACTGTTTATATTGACCTCAACCAGGCACACCTGGGGAGGGCCGGCCGGCAGGGTAAGGCTGCCCAGGTCAGCTAATCCACAACCCTCAGGGAATCACATTGTTGAAAATGGACCTCGCTAAGGCAGAATAGAAGCCAAGGAAAATAAGGACACAATGCCATTTGCAGCACCGTAGAATGAGTCTAGAGGTAATCACGTGACTTGTAGTAAGTCAGAAAGTGAAAGACACATATCATATCATATCACTTATAGGTGTTACCTAAAAATGGATACCAGGGCAGATATTTCCACGGAGAAGGGCAATCACAGATTCA
Organism: Mesoplodon bidens; assembly: GCF_964165515.1. Classification (NCBI taxonomy): domain Eukaryota; kingdom Metazoa; phylum Chordata; class Mammalia; order Artiodactyla; family Ziphiidae; genus Mesoplodon; species Mesoplodon bidens. The sequence continues at coordinate 866,938 of NW_027671923.1, forward strand.
TTAAACACACTTATGGTTCACCAATGGAAAGGTGTGAGGATTGGTTTCATTACGATATCGGGGTTAACAGACATATACAAACACAGGTGACATATATAATCACCAAAGACCTACGGAATACCAAGAGAAGACTACTCAACATTCTGTCATAACGTCCCTGGGAAAAGGATCCCAGGAAGAACAGACATCTGTATATGTGTAAAAGAACCACATCTTCGACACCTACAATAAGCCAAACATTGTAATCAAACTTGCTGTAATAAAAAATAAAAATTTAAATTAAAAATACGAACAAGAAGTAGGGAGACAAACTTGAGGGGCTTTCTCCTGGCACATTCCATTCTAAATTCCAATCTAGAACACGACTTCCATTGAGGCTCTGCTGCCCTAGTAACCAGATTTGGTAAGGGAGAACTGCTGCCACCTTGTGGCCGTTTCACACAACAGCAGCTTTAATCCCAGCGCTAATGGTCAGTTGATATTCAAAATCATTGCAGGCCTGTAAATGACACCTGCCCTGAAAACAAATCCTGGGGTCACGTATCGACCAAAAAATTCAAAGGACGTCCATATTTCAAAACGACCGTTTCAAAAGGCATATTTTATGCACATTAGTGTTCTGCTTCTTTGTCTTTCTTTCTTTTTTGGTTAAAAAGACGGGAATGGAAAAAGGCATCCCTCAGACTGGGCGAAAATCGTTGCAAACGAATCAATGGACAAAGGTTTAATCTCCAAAATATATAAACAGCTCATGCAGCTTAATATTAAAAAAACAAACAACCCAATACAAAAATGGGCAGAAGTTCTAAAGAGACGTTTCTTCAAAGAAGACACAGAGATGGCCAAGACGCACATGAAAAGCTGCTCAACATCACTAATTATTAGAGAAATGCAAATCAAAACTACAATGAGGTATCACCTCACACCTGTTAGGATCGCCATCATCAGAAAATCTACAAACAACAAATTCTGGGGAGGGTGTGGACAAAAGGAGCCCTCTTCCACTGTTGGTGGGAATGTAAATTGATACCGTCACTATGGAGAACAGTATGGAGTTTCCTTTAAAAAACTAGAAATAGAATTACCATCTGATCCAGCAATCCCACTTCTGGGCATATACCCAGAGAAAACCATAAATCAAAAAGGCACATTCACCACAATGTTCATTGCAGCACTATTTAAAAGAGCCAGGTAATGGAAGCAACCTAAATGCCCACAGACAGATGAATGGATAAAGATGGGGTACATATATAAAATGGAATATTACTCGGCCATAAAAAGGAATGAAACTGGGTCATTTGTAGAGACATCGATGGATCTAGAGACTGTCATATAGACTGAAGTAAGACAGAAAGAGGAAATCAAATATTGTATATTAATGCATATATGTGGAAACTAAAAGATGGTACAGATGAACTGGTTTGCAGGGAAGAAATAGAGACGCAGAGGTAGAGAACAAACGTATGGACACCAAGTGTGGGAAGCCATGGGATGGTGGTGGTGGGATGAGTTGGGAGATTGGGATTGACCTGTATACATGTATATGCATAAAATACATAACTGATAATAACCTGCTGTATAAAAAAGTAAATAAAATTAAATTTCAAAATTTTGAAAAATAAAATTTAAAAATAAAACAGAAAAAAGTTCTTCCCTTCACACACATGTATTTATAGGAATGAATTATTTCCATGCTTATATCTATAAATACATAAAAGAGGAATAAAATCTAACTTGAACCATAAACGAAAAAAAACCTGAACCCACCAGTTATACAGAGGAAAACCCTATCAGGGCACTTGCTCCAGCGGTAAACAATTCTGAAATTGGTCAGAGGTGTGGAATCATCTCCCATCCAGCTAGCACCCACCAACCACGCATGGAGCGTCCTCATTGCAAAGCTGGGAGACTGTGCCGAGGCATCTCTGAATAAAGGTGAGCTGAGCCCCAGGCCAGCTGCTGCTGAACTGTTCCCACCCTTCCCAGGTAAAACACCTGAATATGTACAAGGGCTTGAAAGCCTAGAGGAAGGGCCGTGGAGCCACACTAGCGACAGCACGCAGGCCAACTTGGTGCCTGCATGCCAGCCAGGGTGGTCCTGGCCCCGGGTACTCTTCCGGAAGCTTTCCATTGTCCTGCCTGTGATACCGCTCCTGTCCCGGCACCCACTGCTTTTTTCCTTCCTCACCTCTGTCCAGAGAGAAATTCCAGCGGAATGTATGGGTGACACATCCTCTTCTTTACAGGTGGCAGCCTGGCAACTCCTGCAGAAAGGCGAGCAGTGCCCCCCTCACACTGGGCCACCAACAAAGCTGTGGCCCCTCATTCCCTCCCACCAGCTCAGCCCCGAGACTGCTGACGGGGCAGAGAATATGGAGTCAGGCACAGCTTCAGGGGCTATTGCTGCCTGGAGCGCTGTTTATATTGACCTCAACCAGGCACACCTGGGGAGGGCCGGCCGGCGGGGTAAGGCTACCCAGGTCAGCTAATCCACAACCCTCAGGGAATCACATTGTTGAAAAAGGACCTCGCAAAGCAGAATAGAAGCCAAGGAAAATAAGGACACAATGCCATTTGCAGCACCGTAGAATGAGTCTAGAGGTAATCACGTGACTTGTAGTAAGTCAGAAAGTGAAAGACACATATCATATCATATCACTTATAGGTGTTACCTAAAAATGGATACCAGGGCAGATATTTCCACGGAGAAGGGCAATCACAGATTCATTAAACACACTTATGGTTCACCAATGGATAGGTGTGAGGATTGGTTTCATTACGATATCGGGGTTAACAGACATATACAAACACAGGTGACATATATAATCACCAAAGACCTACGGAATACCAAGAGAAGACTACTCAACATTCTGTCATAACGTCCCTGGGAAAAGGATCCCAGGAAGAACAGACATCTGTATATGTGTAAAAGAACCACATCTTCGACACCTACAATAAGCCAAACATTGTAATCAAACTTGCTGTAATAAAAAATAAAAATTTAAATTAAAAATACGAACAAGAAGTAGGGAGACAAACTTGAGGGGCTTTCTCCTGGCACATTCCATTCTAAATTCCAATCTAGAACACGACTTCCATTGAGGCTCTGCTGCCCTAGTAACCAGATTTGGTAAGGGAGAACTGCTGCCACCTTGTGGCCGGTTCACACAACAGTAGCTTTAATCCCAGCGCTAATGGTCAGTTGATATTCAAAATCATTGCAGGCCTGTAAATGACACCTGCCCTGAAAACAAATCCTGGGGTCACGTATCGACCAAAAAATTCAAAGGACGTCCATATTTCAAAACGACCGTTTCAAAAGGCATATTTTATGCACATTAGTGTTCTGCTTCTTTGTCTTTCTTTCTTTTTTGGTTAAAAAGACGGGAATGGAAAAAGGCATCCCTCAGACTGGGCGAAAATCGTTGCAAATGAATCAATGGACAAAGGTTTAATCTCCAATATATATAAACAGCTCATGCAGCTTAATATTAAAAAAACAAACAACCCAATACAAAAATGGGCAGAAGTTCTAAAGAGACGTTTCTTCAAAGAAGACACAGAGATGGCCAAGACGCACATGAAAAGCTGCTCAAGAGCACTAATTATTAGAGAAATGCAAATCAAAACTACAATGAGGTATCACCTCACACCTGTTAGGATCGCCATCATCAGAAAATCTACAAACAACAAATTCTGGGGAGGGTGTGGACAAAAGGAGCCCTCTTCCACTATTGGTGGGAATGTAAATTGATACCATCACTATGGAGAACAGTATGGAGTTTCCTTGAAAAAACTAGAAATAGAATTACCATCTGATCCAGCAATCCCTCTTCTGGGCATATACCCAGAGAAAACCATAAATCAAAAAGGCACATTCACCACAATATTCATTGCAGCACTATTTAAAATAGCCAGGTAATGGAAGCAACCTAAATGCCCACAGACAGATGAATGGATAAAGATGGGGTACATATATAAAATGGAATATTACTCGGCCATAAAAAGGAATGAAACTGGGTCATTTGTAGAGACATCGATGGATCTAGAGACTGTCATATAGACTGAAGTAAGACAGAAAGAGGAAATCAAATATTGTATATTAATGCATATATGTGGAAACTAAAAGATGGTACAGATGAACTGGTTTGCAGGGAAGAAATAGAGACGCAGAGGTAGAGAACAAACGTATGGACACCAAGTGTGGGAAGCCATGGGATGGTGGTGGTGGGATGAGTTGGGAGATTGGGATTGACCTGTATACATGTATATGCATAAAATACATAACTGATAATAACCTGCTGTATAAAAAAGTAAATAAAATTAAATTTCAAAATTTTGAAATATAAAATTTAAAAATAAAACAGAAAAAAGTTCTTCCCTTCACACACATGTATTTATAGGAATGAATTATTTCCATGCTTATATCTATAAATACATAAAAGAGGAATAAAATCTAACTTGAACCATAAACGAAAAAAAACCTGAACCCACCAGTTATACAGAGGAAAACCCTATCAGGGCACTTGCTCCAGCGGTAAACAATTCTGAAATTGGTCAGAGGTGTGGAATCATCTCCCATCCAGCTAGCAGCCACCCACCACGCATGGAGCGTCCTCATTGCAAAGCTGGGAGACTGTGCCGAGGCATCTCTGAATAAAGGTGAGCTGAGCCCCAGGCCAGCTGCTGCTGAACTGTTCCCACCCTTCCCAGGTAAAACACCTGAATATGTACAAGGGCTTGAAAGCCTAGAGGAAGGGCCGTGGAGCCACACTAGCGACAGCACGCAGGCCAACTTGGTGCCTGCATGCCAGCCAGGGTGGTCCTGGCCCCGGGTACTCTTCCGGAAGCTTTCCATTGTCCTGCCTGTGATACCGCTCCTGTCCCGGCACCCACTGCTTTTTTCCTTCCTCACCTCTGTCCAGAGAGAAATTCCAGCGGAAGTTATGGGTGACACATCCTCTTCTTTACAGGTGGCAGCCTGGCAACTCCTGCAGAAAGGCCAGCAGTGCCCCCCTCACACTGGGCCACCAACAAAGCTGTGGCCCCTCATTCCATCCCACCAGCTCAGCCCCGAGACTGCTGACGGGGCAGAGAATATGGAGTCAGGCACAGCTTCAGGGGCTATTGCTGCCTGGAGCACTGTTTATATTGACCTCAACGAGGCACACCTGGGGAGGGCCGGCCGGCGGGGTAAGGCTACCCAGGTCAGCTAATCCACAACCCTCAGGGAATCACATTGTTGAAAAAGGACCTCGCTAAGGCAGAATAGAAGCCAAGGAAAATAAGGACACAATGCCATTTGCAGCACCGTAGAATGAGTCTAGAGGTAATCACGTGACTTGTAGTAAGTCAGAAAGTGAAAGACACATATCATATCATATCACTTATAGGTGTTACCTAAAAATGGATACCAGGGCAGATATTTCCACGGAGAAGGGCAATCACAGATTCATTAAACACACTTATGGTTCACCAATGGATAGGTGTGAGGATTGGTTTCATTACGATATCGGGGTTAACAGACATATACAAACACAGGTGACATATATAATCACCAAAGACCTACGGAATACCAAGAGAAGACTACTCAACATTCTGTCATAACGTCCCTGGGAAAAGGATCCCAGGAAGAACAGACATCTGTATATGTGTAAAAGAACCACATCTTCGACACCTACAATAAGCCAAACATTGTAATCAAACTTGCTGTAATAAAAAATAAAAATTTAAATTAAAAATACGAACAAGAAGTAGGGAGACAAACTTGAGGGGCTTTCTCCTGGCACATTCCATTCTAAATTCCAATCTAGAACACGACTTCCATTGAGGCTCTGCTGCCCTAGTAACCAGATTTGGTAAGGGAGAACTGCTGCCACCTTGTGGCCGGTTCACACAACAGTAGCTTTAATCCCAGCGCTAATGGTCAGTTGATATTCAAAATCATTGCAGGCCTGTAAATGACACCTGCCCTGAAAACAAATCCTGGGGTCACGTATCGACCAAAAAATTCAAAGGACGTCCATATTTCAAAACGACCGTTTCAAAAGGCATATTTTATGCACATTAGTGTTCTGCTTCTTTGTCTTTCTTTCTTTTTTGGTTAAAAAGACGGGAATGGAAAAAGGCATCCCTCAGACTGGGCGAAAATCGTTGCAAATGAATCAATGGACAAAGGTTTAATCTCCAATATATATAAACAGCTCATGCAGCTTAATATTAAAAAAACAAACAACCCAATACAAAAATGGGCAGAAGTTCTAAAGAGACGTTTCTTCAAAGAAGACACAGAGATGGCCAAGACGCACATGAAAAGCTGCTCAAGAGCACTAATTATTAGAGAAATGCAAATCAAAACTACAATGAGGTATCACCTCACACCTGTTAGGATCGCCATCATCAGAAAATCTACAAACAACAAATTCTGGGGAGGGTGTGGACAAAAGGAGCCCTCTTCCACTATTGGTGGGAATGTAAATTGATACCATCACTATGGAGAACAGTATGGAGTTTCCTTTAAAAAACTAGAAATAGAATTACCATCTGATCCAGCAATCCCTCTTCTGGGCATATACCCAGAGAAAACCATAAATCAAAAAGGCACATTCACCACAATATTCATTGCAGCACTATTTAAAATAGCCAGGTAATGGAAGCAACCTAAATGCCCACAGACAGATGAATGGATAAAGATGGGGTACATATATAAAATGGAATATTACTCGGCCATAAAAAGGAATGAAACTGGGTCATTTGTAGAGACATCGATGGATCTAGAGGCTGTCATATAGACTGTAGTAAGTCAGAAAGAGGAAATCAAATATTGTATATTAATGCATATATGTGGAACCTAAAAGATGGCACAGATGAACTGGTTTGCAGTGAAGAAATAGAGACGCAGAGGTAGAGAACAAACGTATGGACACCAAGTGTGGGAAGCCATGGGGTGGTGGTGGTGGGATGAGTTGGGAGATTGGGATTGACCTGTATACATGTATATGCATAAAATACATAACTGATAATAACCTGCTGTATAAAAAAGTAAATAAAATTAAATTTCAAAATTTTAAAAAATAAAATTTAAAAATAAAAGAGAAAAAAGTTCTTCCCTTCACACACATGTATTTATAGGAATGAATTATTTCCATGCTTATATCTATAAATACTTAAAAGAGGAATAAAATCTAACTTGAACCATAAACGAAAAAAAAAACCTGAACCCACCAGTTATACAGAGGAAAACTCTATCAGGGCACTTGCTCCAGCGGTAAACAATTCTGAAATTGGTCAGAGGTGTGGAATCATCTCCCATCCAGCTAGCACCCACCCCCCACGCAAGGAGCGTCCTCTTTGCAAAGCTGGGAGACCGTGCCGAGGCATCTCTGTATAAAGGTGAGCTGAGCTCCAGGCCAGCTGCTGCTGAACTGTTCCCACCCTTCCCAGGTAAAACACCTGAATATGTACAAGGGCTTGAAATCCTAGAGGAAGGGCCATGGAGCCACACCAGCGAAAGCACGCAGGCCAAGTTGGTGACTGCAGGCCAGCCAGGGTGGTCCTGGCCCCGTGCCCTCTTCCGGAAGCATTCCATTGTCCTGCCTGAGATAACCCTCCTGTCCCGGCCCCCACTGCTTTTTTCCTTCCTCACCTCTGTCCGGAGAGAAATTCCAGCGGAAGGTATGGGTGACACATCCTCTTCTTTACAGGTGGCAGCCTGGCAACTCCTGCAGAAAGGCCAGCAGTGCCCCACTCACACCGGGCCACCAACAAAGCTGTGGCCCCTCATTCCCTCCCACCAGCTCAGCCCCGAGACTGCTGACGGGGCAGAGAATATGGAGTCAGGCACAGCTTCAGGGGCTATTGCTGCCTGGAGCGCTGTTTATATTGACCTCAACCAGGCACACTTGGGGAGGGCCGGCCGGCAGAGTAAGGCTGCCCAGGTCAGCTAATCCACAACCCTCAGGGAATCACATTGTTGAAAATGGACCTCGCTAAGGCAGAATAGAAGCCAAGGAAAATAAGGACACAATGCCATTTGCAGCACCGTACATGAGACTAGAGGTAATCACGTGACTTGTAGTAAGTCAGAAAGTGAAAGACACATATCATATCATATCACTTATAGGTGTTACCTAAGAATGGATACCAGGGCAGATATTTCCACGGAGAAGGGCAATCACAGATTCATTAAACACACTTATGGTTGACCAATGGAAAGGTGTGAGGATTGGTTTCATTACGATATCGGGGTTAACAGACATATGCAAACACAGGTGACATATATAATCACCAAAGACCTACGGAATACCAAGAAAAGACTACTCAACATTCTGTCATAACGTCCCTGGGAAAAGGATCCCAGGAAGAACAGACATCTGTATATGTGTAAAAGAACCACATCTTCGACACCTACAATAAGCCAAACATTGTAATCAAACTTGCTGTAATAAAAAATAAAAATTTAAATTACAAATACGAACAAGAAGTAGGGAGACAAACCTGAGGGGCTTTCTCCTGGCACATTCCATTCTAAATTCCAATCTAGAACACGACTTCCATTGAGGCTAGGCTGCCCTAGTAACCAGATTTGGTAAGGGAGAACTGCTGCCACCTTGTGGCCGTTTCACACAACAGCAGCTTTAATCCCGGCGCTAATGGTCAGTTGATATTCAAAATCATTGCAGGCCTGTAAATGACACCTGCCCTGAAAACAAATCCTGGGGTCACATATCGACCAAAAAATTCAAAGGATGTCCATATTTCAAAACGACCGTTTCAAAAGGCATATTTTATGCACATTAGTGTTCTGCTTCTTTGTCTTTCTTTCTTTTTTGGTTAAAAAGACGGGAATGGAAAAAGGCATCCCTCAGACTGGGCGAAAATCGTTGCAAACGAATCAATGGACAAAGGTTTAATCTCCAATATATATAAACAGCTCATGCAGCTTAATATTAAAAAAACAAACAACCCAATACAAAAATGCGCAGAAGTTCTAATGACGTTTCTTCAAAGAAGACACAGAGATGGCCAAGACGCACATGAAAAGCTGCTCAAGAGCACTAATGTTTAGAGAAATGCAAATCAAAACTACAATGAGGTATCACCTCACACCTGTAAGAATCGGCATAATCAGAAAATCTACAAACAACAAATTCTGGGGAGGGTGTGGACAAAAGGAGCCCTCTTCCACTATTGGTGGGAATGTAAATTGATACTGTCACTATGGAGAACACTATGGAGTATCCTTTAAAAAACTAGAAATAGAATTACCATCTGATCCAGCAATCCCACTTCTTGGCATATACCCAGAGAAAACCATAAATCAAAAAGGCACATTCACCACAATGTTCATTGCAGCACTATTTAAAATAGCCAGGTAATGGAAGCAACGTAAATGCCCACAGACAGATGAATGGATAAAGATGGGGTACATATATAAAATGGAATATTACTCGGCCATAAAAAGGAATGAAACTGGGTCATTTGTAGAGACATCGATGGATCTAGAGACTGTCATACAGAATGAAGTAAGTCAGAAAGAGGAAATCAAATATTGTATATTAATGCATATAAGTGGAACCTAAAAAATGGTACAGATGAACTGGTTTGCAGGGAAGAAATAGAGACGCAGAGGTAGAGAACAAACGTATGGACACCAAGTGTGGGAAGCCATGGGGTGGTGGTGGTGGGATGAGTTGGGAGATTTGGATTGACCTGTATACATGTATATGCATAAAATACAAAACTAATAATAACGTGCTATATAAAATATAAATAATATTAAATTTCAAAATTTAAAAAAATAAAATTTAAAAATAAAACAGAAAAAAGTTCTTCCCTTCACACACATGTATTTATAGGAATGAATTATTTCCATGCTTATATCTATAAATACATAAAAGAGGAATAAAATCTAACTTGAACCATAAACGAAAAAAACCCTGAACCCACCAGTTATACAGAGGAAAACACTATCAGGGCACTTGCTCAGCGGTATACAATTCTGAAGTTGGTCAGAGGTGTGGAATCATCTCCCATCCAGCCAGGAACCCACCCTCCACGCAAGAAGCGTCCCCATTGCAAAGCTTGGAGACCGTGACGAGGCATCTCTGAATAAATGTGAGCTGAGCCCCAGGCCAGCTGCTCTGAACTGTTCCCACCCTTCCCAGGTAAAACACCTGAACATGTACAAGGGCTTGAAATCCTAGAGGAAGGGCCATGGAGCCACACCAGCGAAAGCACGCAGGCCAAGTTGGTGATTGCAGGCCACCCAGGGTGGTCCTGGCACTGTGCGCTCTTCGGGAAGCTTTCCATTGTCCTGCCTGTGATACCCCTCCTGTCCTGGCCCCCACTGCTTTTTTCCTTCCTCACCTCTGTCCGGAGAGAAATTCCAGCGGAAGGTATGGGTGACACATCCTCTTCTTTACAGGTGGCAGCCTGGCAACTCCTGCAGAAAGGCCAGCACTGCCCCACTCACACCGGGCCACCAACAATGCTGTGGCCCCTCATTCCCTCCCACCAGCTCAGCCCCGAGACTGCTGACGGGGCAGAGAATATGGAGTCAGGCACAGCTTCATGGGCTATTGCTGCCTGGAGCGCTGTTTATATTGACCTCAACCAGGCACACCTGGGGAGGGCCGGCCGGCAGGGTAAGACTGCCCAGGTCAGCTAATCCACAACCCTCAGGGAATCACATTGTTGAAAATGGACCTCGCTAAGGCAGAATAGAAGCGAAGGAAAATAAGGACACAATGCCATTTGCAGCACCGTAGATGAGTCTAGAGGTAATCACGTGACTTGTAGTAAGTCAGAAAGTGAAAGACACATATCATATCATATCACTTATAGGTGTTACCTAAAAATGGATACCAGGGCAGATATTTCCACGGAGAAGGGCAATCACAGATTCATTAAACAAACTTATGGTTCACCAATGGAAAGGTGTGAGGATTGGTTTCATTACGATATCGGGGTTAACAGACATATACAAACACAGGTGACATATATAATCACCAAAGACCTACGGAATACCCAGAGAAGACTACTCAACATTCTGTCATAACGTCCCTGGGAAAAGGATCCCAGGAAGAACAGACATCTGTATATGTGTAAAAGAACCACATCTTCGACACCTACAATAAGCCAAACATTGTAATCAAACTTGCTGTAATAAAAAATAAAAATTTAAATTAAAAATACGAACAAGAAGTAGGGAGACAAACTTGAGGGGCTTTCTCCTGGCACATTCCATTCTAAATTCCAATCTAGAACACGACTTCCATTGAGGCTCTGCTGCCCTAGTAACCAGATTTGGTAAGGGAGAACTGCTGCCACCTTGTGGCCGTTTCACACAACAGCAGCTTTAATCCCAGCGCTAATGGTCAGTTGATATTCAAAATCATTGCAGGCCTGTAAATGACACCTGCCCTGAAAACAAATCCTGGGGTCACATATCGACCAAAAAATTCAAAGGACGTCCATATTTCAAAATGACCGTTTCAAAAGGCATATTTTATGCACATTAGTGTTCTGCTTCTTTGACTTTCTTTCTTTTTTGGTTAAAAAGACGGGAATTGAAAAAGGCATCCCTCAGACTGGGCGAAAATCGTTGCAAATGAATCAATGGACAAAGGTTTAATCTCCAATATATATAAACAGCTCATGCAGCTTATTATTAAAAAAAACAAACAACCCAATACAAAAATGGGCAGAAGTTCTAAGAGACGTTTCTTCAAAGAAGACACAGAGATGGCCAAGACGCACATGAAAAGCTGCTCAAGAGCACAAATTATTAGAGAAATGCAAATCAAAACTACAATGAGGTATCACCTCACACCTGTTAGGATCGGCATCATCAGAAAATCTACAAACAACAAATTCTGGGGAGGGTGTGGACAAAAGGAGCCCTCTTCCACTATTGGTGGGAATGTAAATTGATACTGTCACTATGGAGAACACTATGGAGTTTCCTTTAAAAAACTAGAAATAGAATTACCATCTGATCCAGCAATCCCACTTCTGGGCATATACCCAGAGAAAACCATAAATCAAAAAGGCACATTCACCACAATGTTCATTGCAGCACTATTTAAAATAGCCAGGTAATGGAAGCAACCTAAATGCCCACATACAGATGAATGGATAAAGATGGGGTACATATATAAAATGGAATATTACTCGGCCATAAAAAGGAATGAAACTGGGTCATTTGTAGAGACATCGATGGATCTAGAGACTGTCATACAGAATGAAGTAAGTCAGAAAGAGGAAATCAAATATTGTATATTAATGCATATAAGTGGAACCTAAAAAATGGTACAGATGAACTGGTTTGCAGGGAAGAAATAGAGACGCAGAGGTAGAGAACAAACGTATGGACACCAAGTGTGGGAAGCCATGGGGTGGTGGTGGTGGGATGAGTTGGGAGATTGGAATTGACCTGTATACATGTATATGCATAAAATACAAAACTAATAATAACGTGCTATATAAAAAATTAAATAAAATTAAATTTCAAAATTTAAAAAAAATAAAATTTAAAAATAAAACCGAAAAAAGTTCTTCCCTTCAAACACATGTATTTATAGGAATGAATTATTTCCATGCTTACATCTATAAATACATAAAAGAGGAATAAAATCTAACTTGAACCACAAACGAAAAAATCCCTGAACCCACCAGTTATACAAGGAAAACACTATCAGGGCACTTGCTCTGCGGTAAACAATTCTGAAGTTGGTCAGAGGTGTGGAATCATCTCCCATCCAGCCAGGAACCCACCCCCCACGAAAGAAGCGTCCTCACTGCAAAGCTGGGAGACCGTGACGAGGCATCTCTGAATAAAGGTGAGCTGAGCCCCAGGCCAGCTGCTGATGAACTGTTCCCACCCTTCCCAGGTAAAATACCTGAATATGTACAAGGGCTTGAAAGCCTAGAGGAAGGGCCATGGAGCCACACCAGCGAAAGCACGCAGGCCAAGTTGGTGACTGCAGGCCAGCCAGGGTGGTCCTGGCCCCGTGCCCTCTTCCGGAAGCTTTCCATTGTCCTGCCTGAGATAACCCTCCTGTCCTGGCCCCCACTGCTTTTTTCCTTCCTCACCTCTGTCCGGAGAGAAATTCCAGCGGAAGGTATGGGTGACACACACTCTTCTTTACAGGAGGCAGCCTGGCAACTCCTGCAGAAAGGCCAGCAGTGCACCACTCACACCGGGCCACCAACAAAGCTGTGGCCCCTCATTCCCTCCCAACAGCTCAGCATCGAGACTGCTGACGGGGCAGAGAATAAGGAGTCAGGCACAGCTTCAGGGGCTATTGCTGCCTGGAGCGCTGTTTATATTGACCTCAACCAGGCACACCTGGGGAGGGCCGGCCGGCAGGGTAAGGCTGCCCAGGTCAGCTAATCCACAACCCTCAGGGAATCACATTGTTGAAAATGGACCTCGCTAAGGCAGAATAGAAGCCAAGGAAAATAAGGACACAATGCCATTTGCAGCACCGTAGATGAGTCTAGAGGTAATCACGTGACTTGTAGTAAGTCAGAAAGTGAAAGACACATATCATATCATATCACTTATAGGTGTTACCTAAAAATGGATACCAGGGCAGATATTTCCACGGAGAAGGGCCATCACAGATTCATTAAACACACTTATGGTTCACCAGTGGAAAGGTGTGAGGATTGGTTTCATTACGATATCGGGGTTAACAGACATATACAAACACAGGTGACATATATAATCACCAAAGACCTACGGAATACCAAGAGAAGACTACTCAACATTCTGTCATAACGTCCCTGGGAAAAGGATCCCAGGAAGAACAGACATCTGTATATGTGTAAAAGAACCACATCTTCGACACCTACAATAAGCCAAACATTGTAATCAAACTTGCTGTAATAAAAAATAAAAATTTAAATTAAAAATACGAACAAGAAGTAGGGAGACAAACTTGAGGGGCTTTCTCCTGGCACATTCCATTCTAAATTCCAATCTAGAACACGACTTCCACTGAGGCTCTGCTGCCCTAGTAACCAGATTTGGTAAGGGAGAACTGCTGCCACCTTGTGGCCGGTTCACACAACAGCAGCTTTAATCCCAGCGCTAATGGTCAGTTGATATTCAAAATCATTGCAGGCCTGTAAATGACACCTGCCCTGAAAACAAATCCTGGGGTCACATATCGACCAAAAAATTCAAAGGACGTCCATATTTCAAAATGACCGTTTCTAAAGGCATATTTTATGCACATTAGTTTTCTGCTTCTTTGACTTTCTTTCTTTTTTGGTTAAAAAGAAGGGAATGGAAAAAGGCATCCCTCAGACTGGGCGAAAATCATTGCAAACGAATCAATGGACAAAGGTTTAATCTCCAATATATATAAACAGCTCATGCAGCTTAATATTAAAAAAACAAACAACCCAATACAAAAATGGGCAGAAGTTCTAAGAGACGTTTCTTCAAAGAAGACACAGAGATGGCCAAGACGCACATGAAAAGCTGCTCAAGAGCACAAATTATTAGAGAAATGCAAATCAAAACTACAATGAGGTATCACCTCACACCTGTTAGGATCGGCATCATCAGAAAATCTACAAACAACAAATTCTGGGGTGGGTGTGGACAAAAGGAGCCCTCTTCCACTATTGGTGGGAATGTAAATTGATACTGTCACTATGGAGAACACTATGGAGTTTCCTTTAAAAAACTAGAAATAGAATTACCATCTGATCCAGCAATCCCACTTCTGGGCATATACCCAGAGAAAACCATAAATCAAAAAGGCACATTCACCACAATGTTCATTGCAGCACTATTTAAAATAGCCAGGTAATGGAAGCAACCTAAATGCCCACAGACAGATGAATGGATAAAGATGGGGTACATATATAAAATGGAATATTACTCGGCCATAAAAAGGAATGAAACTGGGTCATTTGTAGAGACATCGATGGATCTAGAGACTGTCATACAGAATGAAGTAAGTCAGAAGGAGGAAATCAAATATTGTATATTAATGCATATATGTGGAACCTAAAAAATGGTACAGATGAACTGGTTTGCAGGGAAGAAATAGAGACGCAGAGGTAGAGAACAAACGTATGGACACCAAGTGTGGGAAGCCATGGGGTGGTGGTGGTGGGATGAGTTGGGAGATTGGGATTGACCTGTATACATGTATATGCATAAAATACAAAACTAATAATAACGTGCTATATAAAAAATTAAATAAAATTAAATTTCAAAATTTTGAAAAATAAAATTTAAAAATAAAACAGAAAAAAGTTCTTCCCTTCACACACATGTATTTACAGGAATGAATTATTTCCATGCTTATATCTATAAATACATAAAAGAGGAATAAAATCTAACTTGAACCATAAACGAAAAAATACCTGAACCCACCAGTTATACAGAGGAAAACCCTATCAGGGCACTTGCTCCAGCGGTAAACAATTCTGAAATTGGTCAGAGGTGTGGAATCATCTCCCATCCAGCTAGCACCCACCCCCCACGCAAGGAGCGTCCTCATTGCAAAGCTGCGAGACCGTGCCGAGGCATCTCTGAATAAAGGTGAGCTGAGCCCCAGGCCAGCTGCTGCTGAACTGTTCCCACCCTTCCCAGGTAAAACACCTGAATATGTACAAGGGCTTGAAAGCCTAGAGGAAGGGCCGTGGAGCCACACTAGCGACAGCACGCAGGCCAACTAGGTGCCTGCAGGCCAGCCAGGGTGGTCCTGGCCCCGGGTACTCTTCCGGAAGCATTCCATTGTCCTGCCTGTGATACCCCTCCTGTCCCGGCCCCCACTGCTTTTTTCCTTCCTCACCTCTGTCCGGAGAGAAATTCCAGCGGAAGGTATGGGTGACACACCCTCTTCTTTACAGGAGGCAGCCTGGCAACTCCTGCAGAAAGGGCAGCAGTGCACCACTCACACCGGGCCACCAACAAAGCTGTGGCCCCTCATTCCCTCCCACCAGCTCAGCATCGAGACTGCTGACGGGGCAGAGAATAAGGAGTCAGGCACAGCTTCAGGGGCTATTGATGCCTGGAGCGCTGTTTATATTGACCTCAACCAGGCACACCTGGGGAGGGCCGGCCGGCAGGGTAAGGCTGCCCAGGTCAGCTAATCCACAACCCTCAGGGAATCACATTGTTGAAAATGGACCTCGCTAAGGCAGAATAGAAGCCAAGGAAAATAAGGACACAATGCCATTTGCAGCACCGTAGATGAGTCTAGAGGTAATCACGTGACTTGTAGTAAGTCAGAAAGTGAAAGACACATATCATATCATATCACTTATAGGTGTTACCTAAAAATAGATACCAGGGCAGATATTTCCACGGAGAAGGGCAATCACAGATTCATTAAACACACTTATGGTTCACCAGTGGAAAGGTGTGAGGATTGGTTTCATTACGATATCGGGGTTAACAGACATATACAAACACAGGTGACATATATAATCACCAAAGACCTACGGAATACCAAGAGAAGACTACTCAACATTCTGTCATAACGTCCCTGGGAAAAGGATCCCAGGAAGAACAGACATCTGTATATGTGTAAAAGAACCACATCTTCGACACCTACAATAACCAAACATTGTAATCAAACTTGCTGTAATAAAAAATAAAAATTTAAATTAAAAATACGAACAAGAAGTAGGGAGACAAACTTGAGGGGCTTTCTCCTGGCACATTCCATTCTAAATTCCAATCTAGAACACGACTTCCATTGAGGCTCTGCTGCCCTAGTAACCAGATATGGTAGGGGAGAACTGCTGCCACCTTGTGGCCGGTTCACACAACAGCAGCTTTAATCCCAGCGCTAATGGTCAGTTGATATTCAAAATCATTGCAGGCCTGTAAATGACACCTGCCCTGAAAACAAATCCTGGGGTCACATATCGACCAAAAAATTCAAAGGACGTCCATATTTCTAAACGACCGTTTCAAAAGGCATATTTTATGCACATTAGTTTTCTGCTTCTTTGTCTTTCTTTCTTTTTTGGTTAAAAAGACGGGAATGGAAAAAGGCATCCCTCAGACTGGGCGAAAATCGTTGCAAACGAATCAATGGACAAAGGTTTAATCTCCAATATATATAAACAGCTCATGCAGCTTAATATTAAAAAAACAAACAACCCAATACAAAAATGGGCAGAAGTTCTAAGAGACGTTTCTTCAAAGAAGACACAGAGATGGCCAAGACGCACATGAAAAGCTGCTCAAGAGCACTAATTATTAGAGAAATGCCAATCAAAACTACAATGAGGTATCACCTCACACCTGTTAGGATCGGCATCATCAGAAAATCTACAAACAACAAATTCTGGGGAGGGTTTGGACAAAAGGAGCCCTCTTCCACTATTGGTGGGAATGTAAATTGATACCGTCACTATGGAGAACAGTATGGAGTCTCCTTTAAAAAACTAGAAATAGAATTACCATCCGATCCAGCAATCCCACTTCTTGGCATATACCCAGAGAAAACCATAAATCAAAAAGGCACATTCACCACAATGTTCATTGCAGCACTATTTAAAATAGCCAGGTAATGGAAGCAACCTAAATGCCCACAGACAGTTGAATGGATAAAGATGGGGTACATATATAAAATGGAATATTACTCGGCCATAAAAAGGAAAGAAACTGGGTCATTTGTAGAGACATCAATGGATCTAGAGACTGTCACACAGAATGAAGTAAGTCAGAAAGAGGAAAACAAATATTGTATATTAATGCATATATGTGGAACCTAAAAGATGGTACAGATGAACTGGTTTGCAGGCAAGAAATAGAGTCACAGAGGTAGAGAACAAACGTATGGACACCAAGTGCGGGAAGCCATGGGGTGGTGGTGGTGGGATGAGTTGGGAGATTGGGATTGACCTGTATACATGTATATGCATAAAATACATAACTGATAATAACCTGCTGTATAAAAAAGTAAATAAAATTAAATTTCAAAATTTTGAAAAATAAAATTTAAAAATAAAACAGAAAAAAGTTCTTCCCTTCACACACATGTATTTACAGGAATGAATTATTTCCATGCTTATATCTATAAATACATAAAAGAGGAATAAAATCTAACTTGAACCATAAACGAAAAAATACCTGAACCCACCTGTTATACAGAGGAAAACCCTATCAGGGCACTTGCTCCAGCGGTAAACAATTCCGAAATTGGTCAGAGGTGTGGAATCATCTCCCATCCAGCTAGCACCCACCCCCCACGCAAGGAGCGTCCTCATTGCAAAGCTGGGAGACCATGCCGAGGCATCTCTGAATAAAGGTGAGCTGAGCCCCAGGCCAGCTGCTGCTGAACTGTTCCCACCCTTCCCAGGTAAAACACCTGAATATGTACAAGGGCTTGAAAGCCTAGAGGAAGGGCCATAGAGCCACACTAGCGACAGCACGCAGGCCAACTTGGTGCCTCCAGGCCAGCCAGGGTGGTCCTGGCCCCGGGTACTCTTCCGGAAGCATTCCATTGTCCTGCCGGTGATACCCCTCCTGTCCCGGCCCCCACTGCTTTTTTCCTTCCTCACCTCTGTCCGGAGAGAAATTCCAGCGGAAGGTATGGGTGACACACCCTCTTCTTTACAGGAGGCAGCCTGGCAACTCCTGCAGAAAGGCCAGCAGTGCACCACTCACACCGGGCCACCAACAAAGCTGTGGCCCCTCATTCCCTCCCACCAGCTCAGCCCCGAGACTGCTGACGGGGCAGAGAATAAGGAGTCAGGCACAGCTTCAGGGGCTATTGCTGCCTGGAGCGCTGTTTATATTGACCTCAACCAGGCACACCTGGGGAGGGCCGGCCGGCAGGGTAAGGCTGCCCAGGTCAGCTAATCCACAACCCTCAGGGAATCACATTGTTGAAAATGGACCTCGCTAAGGCAGAATAGAAGCCAAGGAAAATAAGGACACAATGCCATTTGCAGCACCGTAGATGAGTCTAGAGGTAATCACGTGACTTGTAGTAAGTCAGAAAGTGAAAGACACATATCATATCATATCACTTATAGGTGTTACCTAAAAATAGATACCAGGGCAGATATTTCCACGGAGAAGGGCAATCACAGATTCATTAAACACACTTATGGTTCACCAGTGGAAAGGTGTGAGGATTGGTTTCATTACGATATCGGGGTTAACAGACATATACAAACACAGGTGACATATATAATCACCAAAGACCTACGGAATACCAAGAGAAGACTACTCAACATTCTGTCATAACGTCCCTGGGAAAAGGATCCCAGGAAGAACAGACATCTGTATATGTGTAAAAGAACCACATCTTCGACACCTACAATAACCAAACATTGTAATCAAACTTGCTGTAATAAAAAATAAAAATTTAAATTAAAAATACGAACAAGAAGTAGGGAGACAAACTTGAGGGGCTTTCTCCTGGCACATTCCATTCTAAATTCCAATCTAGAACACGACTTCCATTGAGGCTCTGCTGCCCTAGTAACCAGATATGGTAAGGGAGAACTGCTGCCACCTTGTGGCCGGTTCACACAACAGCAGCTTTAATCCCAGCGCTAATGGTCAGTTGATATTCAAAATCATTGCAGGCCTGTAAATGACACCTGCCCTGAAAACAAATCCTGGGGTCACATATCGACCAAAAAATTCAAAGGACGTCCATATTTCTAAACGACCGTTTCAAAAGGCATATTTTATGCACATTAGTTTTCTGCTTCTTTGTCTTTCTTTCTTTTTTGGTTAAAAAGACGGGAATGGAAAAAGGCATCCCTCAGACTGGGCGAAAATCGTTGCAAACGAATCAATGGACAAAGGTTTAATCTCCAATATATATAAACAGCTCATGCAGCTTAATATTAAAAAAACAAACAACCCAATACAAAAATGGGCAGAAGTTCTAAGAGACGTTTCTTCAAAGAAGACACAGAGATGGCCAAGACGCACATGAAAAGCTGCTCAAGAGCACTAATTATTAGAGAAATGCCAATCAAAACTACAATGAGGTATCACCTCACACCTGTTAGGATCGGCATCATCAGAAAATCTACAAACAACAAATTCTGGGGAGGGTTTGGACAAAAGGAGCCCTCTTCCACTATTGGTGGGAATGTAAATTGATACCGTCACTATGGAGAACAGTATGGAGTCTCCTTTAAAAAACTAGAAATAGAATTACCATCCGATCCAGCAATCCCACTTCTTGGCATATACCCAGAGAAAACCATAAATCAAAAAGGCACATTCACCACAATGTTCATTGCAGCACTATTTAAAATAGCCAGGTAATGGAAGCAACCTAAATGCCCACAGACAGTTGAATGGATAAAGATGGGGTACATATATAAAATGGAATATTACTCGGCCATAAAAAGGAAAGAAACTGGGTCATTTGTAGAGACATCAATGGATCTAGAGACTGTCACACAGAATGAAGTAAGTCAGAAAGAGGAAAACAAATATTGTATATTAATGCATATATGTGGAACCTAAAAGATGGTACAGATGAACTGGTTTGCAGGCAAGAAATAGAGACACAGAGGTAGAGAACAAACGTATGGACACCAAGTGCGGGAAGCCATGGGGTGGTGGTGGTGGGATGAGTTGGGAGATTGGGATTGACCTGTATACATGTATATGCATAAAATACATAACTGATAATAACCTGCTGTATAAAAAAGTAAATAAAATTAAATTTCAAAATTTTGAAAAATAAAATTTAAAAATAAAACAGAAAAAAGTTCTTCCCTTCACACACATGTATTTACAGGAATGAATTATTTCCATGCTTATATCTATAAATACATAAAAGAGGAATAAAATCTAACTTGAACCATAAACGAAAAAATACCTGAACCCACCAGTTATACAGAGGAAAACCCTATCAGGGCACTTGCTCCAGCGGTAAACAATTCTGAAATTGGTCAGAGGTGTGGAATCATCTCCCATCCAGCTAGCACACACCCCCCACGCAAGGAGCGTCCTCATTGCAAAGCTGGGAGACCGTTCCGAGGCATCTCTGAATAAAGGTGAGCTGAGCCCCAGGCCAGCTGCTGCTGAACTGTTCCCACCCTTCCCAGGTAAAACACCTGAATATGTACAAGGGCTTGAAAGCCTAGAGGAAGGGCCATGGAGCCACACTAGCGACAGCACGCAGGCCAACTTGGTGCCTCCAGGCCAGCCAGGGTGGTCCTGGACCCGGGTACTCTTCCGGAAGCATTCCATTGTCCTGCCTGTGATACCCCTCCTGTCCCGGCCCCCACTGCTTTTTTCCTTCCTCACCTCTGTCCGGAGAGAAATTCCAGCGGAAGGTATGGGTGACACATCCTCTTCTTTACAGGTGGCAGCCTGGCAACTCCTGCAGAAAGGCCAGCAGTGCACCACTCACACCGGGCCACCAACAAAGCTGTGGCCCCTCATTCCCACCCACCAGCTCAGCCCCGAAACTGCTGACGGGGCAGAGAATATGGAGTCAGGCACAGCTTCAGGGGCTATTGCTGCCTGGAGCGCTGTTTATATTGACCTCAACCAGGCACACCTGGGGAGGGCCGGCCGGCAGGGTAAGGCTGACCAGGTCAGCTAATCCACAACCCTCAGGGAATCACATTGTTGAAAATGGACCTCGCTAAGGCAGAATAGAAGCCAAGGAAAATAAGGACACAATGCCATTTGCAGCACCGTAGATGAGTCTAGAGGTAATCACGTGACTTGTAGTAAGTCAGAAAGTGAAAGACACATATCATATCATATCACTTATAGGTGTTACCTAAAAATGGATACCAGGGCAGATATTTCCACGGAGAAGGGCAATCACAGATTCATTAAACACACTTATGGTTCACCAGTGGAAAGGTGTGAGGATTTATTTCATTACGATATCGGGGTTAACAGACATATACAAACACAGGTGACATATATAATCACCAAAGACCTACGGAATACCAAGAGAAGACTACTCAACATTCTGTCATAACGTCCCTGGGAAAAGGATCCCAGGAAGAACAGACATCTGTATATGTGTAAAAGAACCACATCTTCGACACCTACAATAAGCCAAACATTGTAATCAAACTTGCTGTAATAAAAAATAAAAATTTAAATTAAAAATACGAACAAGAAGTAGGGAGACAAACTTGAGGGGCTTTCTCCTGGCACATTCCATTCTAAATTCCAATCTAGAACACGACTTCCATTGAGGCTCTGCTGCCCTAGTAACCAGATTTGGTAAGGGAGAACTGCTGCCACCTTGTGGCCGGTTCACACAACAGCAGCTTTAATCCCAGCGCTAATGGTCAGTTGATATTCAAACTCATTGCAGGCCTGTAAATGACACCTGCCCTGAAAACAAATCCTGGGGTCACATATCGACCAAAAATTTCAAAGGACGTCCATATTTCAAAACGACCGTTTCCAAAGGCATATTTTATGCACATTAGTGTTCTGCTTCTTTGTCTTTCTTTCTTTTTTGGTTAAAAAGACGGGAATGGAAAAAGGCATCCCTCAGAATGGGCGAAAATCGCTGCAAACGAATCAATGGACAAAGGTTTAATCTCCAATATATATAAACAGCTCATGCAGCTTAATATTAAAAAAACAAACAACCCAATACAAAAATGGGCAGAAGTTCTAAAGAGACGTTTCTTCAAAGAAGACACAGAGATGGCCAAGACGCACATGAAAAGCTGCTCAAGAGCACTAATTATTAGAGAAATGCAAATCAAAACTACAATGAGGTATCACCTCACACCTGTTAGGATCGCCATCATCAGAAAATCTACAAACAACAAATTCTGGGGAGGGTGTGGACAAAAGGAGCCCTCTTCCACTATTGGTGGGAATGTAAATTGATACCGTCACTATGGAGAACAGTATGGAGTCTTCTTTAAAAACTAGAAATAGAATTACCATCCGATCCAGCAATCCCACTTCTGGGCATATACCCAGAGAAAACCATAAATCAAAAAGGCACATTCACCACAATGTTCATTGCAGCACTATTTAAAATAGCCAGGTAATGGAAGCAACCTAAATGCCCACAGACAGATGAATGGATAAAGATGGGGTACATATATAAAATGGAATATTACTCGGCCATAAAAAGGAAAGAAACTGGGTCATTTGTAGAGACATCGATGGATCTAGAGACTGTCATACAGAATGAAGTAAGTCAGAAAGAGGAAAACAAATATTGTATATTAATGCATATATGTGGAACCTAAAAGATGGTACAGATGAACTGGTTTGCAGGCAAGAAATAGAGACACAGAGGTAGAGAACAAACGTATGGACACCAAGTGTGGGAAGCCATGGGGTGGTGGTGGTGGGATGAGTTGGGAGATTGGGATTGAGCTGTATACATGTATATGCATAAAATACATAACTGATAATAACCTACTGTATAAAAAAGTAAATAAAATTAAATTTCAAAATTTTGAAAAATAAAATTTAAAAATAAAACAGAAAAAAGTTCTTCCATTCACACACATTTAATTACAGGAATGAATTATTTCCATGCTTATATCTATAAATACATAAAAGAGGAATAAAATCTAACTTGAACCATAAACGAAAAAATACCTGAACCCACCAGTTATACAGAGGAAAACCCTATCAGGGCACTTGCTCCAGCGGTAAACAATTCTGAAATTGGTCAGAGGTGTGGAATCATCTCCCATCCAGCTAGCACCCACCCCCCACGCATTGAGCGTCCTCATTGCAAAGCTGGGAGACCGTGCCGAGGCATCTCTGAATAAAGGTGAGCTGAGCCCCAGGCCAGCTGCTGCTGAACTGTTCCCACCCTTCCCAGGTAAAACACCTGAATATGTACAAGGGCTTGAAAGCCTAGAGGAAGGGCCGTGGAGCCACACTAGCGACAGCACGCAGGCCAACTTGGTGCCTGCAGGCCAGCCAGGGTGGTCCTGGCCCCGGGTACTCTTCCGGAAGCATTCCATTGTCCTGCCTGTGATACCCCTCCTGTCCCGGCCCCCACTGCTTTTTTCCTTCCTCACCTCTGTCCGGAGAGAAATTCCAGCGGAAGGTATGGGTGACACATCCTCTTCTTTACAGGAGGCAGCCTGGCAACTCCTGCAGAAAGGCCAGCAGTGCACCACTCACACCGGGCCACCAACAAAGCTGTGGCCCCTCATTCCCTCCCACCAGCTCAGCCCCGAGACTGCTGACGGGGGGGAGAATAAGGAGTCAGGCACAGCTTCAGGGGCTATTGCTGCCTGGAGCGCTGTTTATATTGACCTCAACCAGGCACACCTGGGGAGGGCCGGCCGGCAGGGTAAGGCTGCCCAGGTCAGCTAATCCACAACCCTCAGGGAATCACATTGTTGAAAATGGACCTCGCTAAGGCAGAATAGAAGCCAAGGAAAATAAGGACACAATGCCATTTGCAGCACCGTAGATGAGTCTAGAGGTAATCACGTGACTTGTAGTAAGTCAGAAAGGGAAAGACACATATCATATCATATCACTTATAGGTGTTACCTAAAAATGGATACCAGGGCAGATATTTCCACGGAGAAGGGCAATCACAGATTCATTAAACACACTTATGGTTCACCAGTGGAAAGGTGTGAGGATTGGTTTCATTACGATATCAGGGTTAACAGACATATACAAACACAGGTGACATATATAATCACCAAAGACCTACGGAATACCAAGAGAAGACTACTCAACATTCTGTCATAACGTCCCTGGGAAAAGGATCCCAGGAAGAACAGACATCTGTATATGTGTAAAAGAACCACATCTTCGACACCTACAATAACCAAACATTGTAATCAAACTTGCTGTAATAAAAAATTAAAATTTAAATTAAAAATACGAACAAGAAGTAGGGAGACAAACTTGAGGGGCTTTCTCCTGGCACATTCCATTCTAAATTCCAATCTAGAACACGACTTCCATTGAGGCTCTGCTGCCCTAGTAACCAGATTTGGTAAGGGAGAACTGCTGCCACCTTGTGGCCTGTTCACACAACAGCAGCTTTAATCCCAGCGCTAATGGTCAGTTGATATTCAAACTCATTGCAGGCCTGTAAATGACACCTGCCCTGAAAACAAATCCTGGGGTCACATATCGACCAAAAAATTCAAAGGACGTCCATATTTCAAAACGACCGTTTCAAAAGGCATATTTTATGCACATTAGTGTTCTGCTTCTTTGTCTTTCTTTCTTTTTTGGTTAAAAAGACGGGAATGGAAAAAGGCATCCCTCAGAATGGGCGAAAATCGCTGCAAACGAATCAATGGACAAAGGTTTAATCTCCAATATATATAAACAGCTCATGCAGCTTAATATTAAAAAAACAAACAACCCAATACAAAAATGGGCAGAAGTTCTAAAGAGACGTTTCTTCAAAGAAGACACAGAGATGGCCAAGACGCACATGAAAAGCTGCTCAAGAGCACTAATTATTAGAGAAATGCAAATCAAAACTACAATGAGGTATCACCTCACACCTGTTAGGATCGCTATCATCAGAAAATCTACAAACAACAAATTCTGGGGAGGGTGTGGACAAAAGGAGCCCTCTTCCACTATTGGTGGGAATGTAAATTGATACCGTCACTATGGAGAACAGTATGGAGTCTCCTTTAAAAACTAGAAATAGAATTACCATCCGATCCAGCAATCCCACTTCTGGGCATATACCCAGAGAAAACCATAAATCAAAAAGGCACATTCACCACAATGTTCATTGCAGCACTATTTAAAATAGCCAGGTAATGGAAGCAACCTAAATGCCCACAGACAGATGAATGGATAAAGATGGGGTACATATATAAAATGGAATATTACTCGGCCATAAAAAGGAAAGAAACTGGGTCATTTGTAGAGACATCGATGGATCTAGAGACTGTCATACAGAATGAAGTAAGTCAGAAAGAGGAAAACAAATATTGTATATTAATGCATATATGTGGAACCTAAAAGATGGTACAGATGAACTGGTTTGCAGGCAAGAAATAGAGACACAGAGGTAGAGAACAAACGTATGGACACCAAGTGTGGGAAGCCATGGGGTGGTGGTGGTGGGATGAGTTGGGAGATTGGGATTGACCTGTATACATGTATATGCATAAAATACATAACTGATAATAACCTGCTGTATAAAAAAGTAAATAAAATTAAATTTCAAAATTTTGAAAAATAAAATTTAAAAATAAAACAGAAAAAAGTTCTTCCCTTCACACACATGTATTTACAGGAATGAATTATTTCCATGCTTATATCTATAAATACATAAAAGAGGAATAAAATCTAACTTGAACCATAAACGAAAAAATACCTGAACCCACCAGTTATACAGAGGAAAACCCTATCAGGGCACTTGCTCCAGCGGTAAACAATTCTGAAATTGGTCAGAGGTGTGGAATCATCTCCCATCCAGCTAGCACCCACGCCCCACGCAAGGAGCGTCCTCATTGCAAACCTGGGAGACCGTTCCGAGGCATCTCTGAATAAAGGTGAGCTGAGCCCCAGGCCAGCTGCTGCTGAACTGTTCCCACCCTTCCCAGGTAAAACACCTGAATATGTACAAGGGCTTGAAAGCCTAGAGGAAGGGCCATGGAGCCACACTAGCGACAGCACGCAGGCCAACTTGGTGCCTCCAGGCCAGCCAGGGTGGTCCTGGCCCCGGGTACTCTTCCGGAAGCATTCCATTGTCCTGCCTGTGATACCCCTCCTGTCCCGGCCCCCACTGCTTTTTTCCTTCCTCACCTCTGTCCGGAGAGAAATTCCAGCGGAAGGTATGGGTGACACATCCTCTTCTTTACAGGTGGCAGCCTGGCAACTCCTGCAGAAAGCCCAGCAGTGCACCACTCACACCGGGCCACCAACAAAGCTGTGGCCCCTCATTCCCACCCACCAGCTCAGCCCCGAAACTGCTGACGGGGCAGAGAATATGGAGTCAGGCACAGCTTCAGGGGCTATTGCTGCCTGGAGCGCTGTTTATATTGACCTCAACCAGGCACACCTGGGGAGGGCCGGCCGGCAGGGTAAGGCTGCCCAGGTCAGCTAATCCACAACCCTCAGGGAATCACATTGTTGAAAATGGACCTCGCTAAGGCAGAATAGAAGCCAAGGAAAATAAGGACACAATGCCATTTGCAGCACCGTAGATGAGTCTAGAGGTAATCACGTGACTTGTAGTAAGTCAGAAAGTGAAAGACACATATCATATCATATCACTTATAGGTGTTACCTAAAAATGGATACCAGGGCAGATATTTCCACGGAGAAGGGCAATCACAGATTCATTAAACACACTTATGGTTCACCAGTGGAAAGGTGTGAGGATTTATTTCATTACGATATCGGGGTTAACAGACATATACAAACACAGGTGACATATATAATCACCAAAGACCTACGGAATACCAAGAGAAGACTACTCAACATTCTGTCATAACGTCCCTGGGAAAAGGATCCCAGGAAGAACAGACATCTGTATATGTGTAAAAGAACCACATCTTCGACACCTACAATAAGCCAAACATTGTAATCAAACTTGCTGTAATAAAAAATAAAAATTTAAATTAAAAATACGAACAAGAAGTAGGGAGACAAACTTGAGGGGCTTTCTCCTGGCACATTCCATTCTAAATTCCAATCTAGAACACGACTTCCATTGAGGCTCTGCTGCCCTAGTAACCAGATTTGGTAAGGGAGAACTGCTGCCACCTTGTGGCCGTTTCACACAACAGCAGCTTTAATCCCAGCGCTAATGGTCAGTTGATATTCAAACTCATTGCAGGCCTGTAAATGACACCTGCCCTGAAAACAAATCCTGGGGTCACATATCGACCAAAAATTTCAAAGGACGTCCATATTTCAAAACGACCGTTTCCAAAGGCATATTTTATGCACATTAGTGTTCTGCTTCTTTGTCTTTCTTTCTTTTTTGGTTAAAAAGACGGGAATGGAAAAAGGCATCCCTCAGAATGGGCGAAAATCGCTGCAAACGAATCAATGGACAAAGGTTTAATCTCCAATATATATAAACAGCTCATGCAGCTTAATATTAAAAAAACAAACAACCCAATACAAAAATGGGCAGAAGTTCTAAAGAGACGTTTCTTCAAAGAAGACACAGAGATGGCCAAGACGCACATGAAAAGCTGCTCAAGAGCACTAATTATTAGAGAAATGCAAATCAAAACTACAATGAGGTATCACCTCACACCTGTTAGGATCGCTATCATCAGAAAATCTACAAACAACAAATTCTGGGGAGGGTGTGGACAAAAGGAGCCCTCTTCCACTATTGGTGGGAATGTAAATTGATACCGTCACTATGGAGAACAGTATGGAGTCTCCTTTAAAAACTAGAAATAGAATTACCATCCGATCCAGCAATCCCACTTGTGGGCATATACCCAGAGAAAACCATAAATCAAAAAGGCACATTCACCACAATGTTCATTGCAGCACTATTTAAAATAGCCAGGTAATGGAAGCAACCTAAATGCCCACAGACAGATGAATGGATAAAGATGGGGTACATATATAAAATGGAATATTACTCGGCCATAAAAAGGAAAGAAACTGGGTCATTTGTAGAGACATCGATGGATCTAGAGACTGTCATACAGAATGAAGTAAGTCAGAAAGAGGAAAACAAATATTGTATATTAATGCATATATGTGGAACCTAAAAGATGGTACAGATGAACTGGTTTGCAGGCAAGAAATAGAGACACAGAGGTAGAGAACAAACGTATGGACACCAAGTGTGGGAAGCCATGGGGTGGTGGTGGTGGGATGAGTTGGGAGATTGGGATTGACCTGTATACATGTATATGCATAAAATACATAACTGATAATAACCTACTGTATAAAAAAGTAAATAAAATTAAATTTCAAAATTTTGAAAAATAAAATTTAAAAATAAAACAGAAAAAAGTTCTTCCTTTCACACACATTTAATTACAGGAATGAATTATTTCCATGCTTATATCTATAAATACATAAAAGAGGAATAAAATCTAACTTGAACCATAAACGAAAAAATACCTGAACCCACCAGTTATACAGAGGAAAACCCTATCAGGGCACTTGCTCCAGCGGTAAACAATTCTGAAATTGGTCAGAGGTGTGGAATCATCTCCCATCCAGCTAGCACCCACCCCCCACGCATTGAGCGTCCTCATTGCAAAGCTGGGAGACCGTGCCGAGGCATCTCTGAATAAAGGTGAGCTGAGCCCCAGGCCAGCTGCTGCTGAACTGTTCCCACCCTTCCCAGGTAAAACACCTGAATATGTACAAGGGCTTGAAAGCCTAGAGGAAGGGCCGTGGAGCCACACTAGCGACAGCACGCAGGCCAACTTGGTGCCTGCAGGCCAGCCAGGGTGGTCCTGGCCCCGGGTACTCTTCTGGAAGCATTCCATTGTCCTGCCTGTGATACCCCTCCTGTCCCGGCCCCCACTGCTTTTTTCCTTCCTCACCTCTGTCCGGAGAGAAATTCCAGCGGAAGGTATGGGTGACACATCCTCTTCTTTACAGGAGGCAGCCTGGCAACTCCTGCAGAAAGGCCAGCAGTGCACCACTCACACCGGGCCACCAACAAAGCTGTGGCCCCTCATTCCCTCCCACCAGCTCAGCCCCGAGACTGCTGACGGGGGGGAGAATAAGGAGTCAGGCACAGCTTCAGGGGCTATTGCTGCCTGGAGCGCTGTTTATATTGACCTCAACCAGGCACACCTGGGGAGGGCCGGCCGGCAGGGTAAGGCTGCCCAGGTCAGCTAATCCACAACCCTCAGGGAATCACATTGTTGAAAATGGACCTCGCTAAGGCAGAATAGAAGCCAAGGAAAATAAGGACACAATGCCATTTGCAGCACCGTAGATGAGTCTAGAGGTAATCACGTGACTTGTAGTAAGTCAGAAAGTGAAAGACACATATCATATCATATCACTTATAGGTGTTACCTAAAAATGGATACCAGGGCAGATATTTCCACGGAGAAGAGGAATCACAGATTCATTAAACACACTTATGGTTCACCAGTGGAAAGGTGGGAGGATTGGTTTCATTACGATATCGGGGTTAACAGACATATACAAACACAGGTGACATATATAATCACCAAAGACCTACGGAATACCAAGAGAAGACTACTCAACATTCTGTCATAACGTCCCTGGGAAAAGGATCCCAGGAAGAACAGACATCTGTATATGTGTAAAAGAACCACATCTTCGACACCTACAATAAGCCAAACATTGTAATCAAACTTGCTGTAATAAAAAATTAAAATTTAAATTAAAAATACGAACAAGAAGTAGGGAGACAAACTTGAGGGGCTTTCTCCTGGCACATTAGATTCTAAATTCCAATCTAGAACACGACTTCCATTGAGGCTCTGCTGCCCTAGTAACCAGATTTGGTAAGGGAGAACTGCTGCCACCTTGTGGCCGTTTCACACAACAGCAGCTTTAATCCCAGCGCTAATGGTCAGTTGATATTCAAACTCATTGCAGGCCTGTAAATGACACCTGCCCTGAAAACAAATCCTGGGGTCACATATCGACCAAAAAATTCAAAGGACGTCCATATTTCAAAACGACCGTTTCAAAAGGCATATTTTATGCACACTAGTGTTCTGCTTCTTTGTCTTTCTTTCTTTTTTGGTTAAAAAGACGGGAATGGAAAAAGGCATCCCTCAGACTGGGCGAAAATCGCTGCAAACGAATCAATGGACAAAGGTTTAATCTCCAATATATATAAACAGCTCATGCAGCTTAATATTAAAAAAACAAACAACCCAATACAAAAATGGGCAGAAGTTCTAAAGAGACGTTTCTTCAAAGAAGACACAGAGATGGCCAAGACGCACATGAAAAGCTGCTCAAGAGCACTAATTATTAGAGAAATGCAAATCAAAACTACAATGAGGTATCACCTCACACCTGTTAGGATCGCCATCCTCAGAAAATCTACAAACAACAAATTCTGGGGAGGGTGTGGACAAAAGGAGCCCTCTTCCACTATTGGTGGGAATGTAAATTGATACCGTCACTATGGAGAACAGTATGGAGTCTCCTTTAAAAACTAGAAATAGAATTACCATCCGATCCAGCAATCCCACTTCTGGGCATATACCCAGAGAAAACCATAAATCAAAAAGGCACATTCACCACAATGTTCATTGCAGCACTATTTAAAATAGCCAGGTAATGGAAGCAACCTAAATGCCCACAGACAGATGAATGGATAAAGATGGGGTACATATATAAAATGGAATATTACTCGGCCATAAAAAGGAAAGAAACTGGGTCATTTGTAGACACATCGATGGATCTAGAGACTGTCATACAGAATGAAGTAAGTCAGAAAGAGGAAAACAAATATTGTATATTAATGCATATATGTGGAACCTAAAAGATGGTACAGATGAACTGGTTTGCAGGCAAGAAATAGAGACACAGAGGTAGAGAACAAACGTATGGACACCAAGTGTGGGAAGCCATGGGGTGGTGGTGGTGGGATGAGTTGGGAGATTGGGATTGAGCTGTATACATGTATATGCATAAAATACATAACTGATAATAACCTGCTGTATAAAAAAGTAAATAAAATTAAATTTCAAAATTTTGAAAAATAAAATTTAAAAATAAAACAGAAAAAAGTTCTTCCCTTCACACACATGTATTTACAGGAATGAATTATTTCCATGCTTATATCTATAAATACATAAAAGAGGAATAAAATCTAACTTGAACCATAAACGAAAAAATACCTGAACCCACCAGTTATACAGAGGAAAACCCTATCAGGGCACTTGCTCCAGCGGTAAACAATTCTGAAATTGGTCAGAGGTGTGGAATCATCTCCCATCCAGCTAGCACCCACCCCCCACGCAAGGAGCGTCCTCATTGCAAAGCTGCGAGACCATGCCGAGGCATCTCTGAATAAAGGTGAGCTGAGCCCCAGGCCAGCTGCTGCTGAACTGTTCCCACCCTTCCCAGGTAAAACACCTGAATATGTACAAGGGCTTGAAAGCCTAGAGGAAGGGCCGTGGAGCCACACTAGCGACAGCACGCAGGCCAACTTGGTGCCTGCAGGCCAGCCAGGGTGGTCCTGGCCCCGGGTACTCTTCCGGAAGCATTCCATTGTCCTGCCTGTGATACCCCTCCTGTCCCGGTCCCCACTGCTTTTTTCCTTCCTCACCTCTGTCCGGAGAGAAATTCCAGCGGAAGGTATGGGTGACACATCCTCTTCTTTACAGGTGGCAGCCTGGCAACTCCTGCAGAAAGGCCAGCAGTGCCCCACTCACACCGGGCCACCAACAAAGCTGTGGCCCCTCATTCCCTCCCACCAGCTCAGCCCCGAGACTGCTGACGGGGCAGAGAATATGGAGTCAGGCACAGCTTCAGGGGCTATTGCTGCCTGGAGCGCTGTTTATATTGACCTCAACCAGGCACACCTGGGGAGGGCCGGCCGGCAGGATAAGGCTGCCCAGGTCAGCTAATCCACAACCCTCAGGGAATCACATTGTTGAAAATGGACCTCGCTAAGGCAGAATAGAAGCCAAGGAAAATAAGGACACAATGCCATTTGCAGCACCGTAGATGAGTCTAGAGGTAATCACGTGACTTGTAGTAAGTCAGAAAGTGAAAGACACATATCATATCATATCACTTATAGGTGTTACCTAAAAATGGATACCAGGGCAGATATTTCCACGGAGAAGGGCAATCACAGATTCATTAAACACACTTATGGTTCACCAGTGGAAAGGTGGGAGGATTGGTTTCATTACGATATCGGGGTTAACAGACATATACAAACACAGGTGACATATATAATCACCAAAGACCTACGGAATACCAAGAGAAGACTACTCAACATTCTGTCATAACGTCCCTGGGAAAAGGATCCCAGGAAGAACAGACATCTGTATATGTGTAAAAGAACCACATCTTCGACACCTACAATAAGCCAAACATTGTAATCAAACTTGCTGTAATAAAAAATTAAAATTTAAATTAAAAATACGAACAAGAAGTAGGGAGACAAACTTGAGGGGCTTTCTCCTGGCACATTCCATTCTAAATTCCAATCTAGAACACGACTTCCATTGAGGCTCTGCTGCCCTAGTAACCAGATTTGGTAAGGGAGAACTGCTGCCACCTTGTGGCCGGTTCACACAACAGCAGCTTTAATCCCAGCCCTAATGGTCAGTTGATATTCAAACTCATTGCAGGCCTGTAAATGACACCTGCCCTGAAAACAAATCCTGGGGTCACATATCGACCAAAAAATTCAAAGGACGTCCATATTTCAAAACGACCGTTTCAAAAGGCATATTTTATGCACATTAGTGTTCTGCTTCTTTGTCTTTCTTTCTTTTTTGGTTAAAAAGACGGGAATGGAAAAAGGCATCCCTCAGACTGGGCGAAAATCGCTGCAAACGAATCAATGGACAAAGGTTTAATCTCCAATATATATAAACAGCTCATGCAGCTTAATATTAAAAAAACAAACAACCCAATACAAAAATGGGCAGAAGTTCTAAAGAGACGTTTCTTCAAAGAAGACACAGAGATGGCCAAGACGCACATGAAAAGCTGCTCAAGAGCACTAATTATTAGAGAAATGCAAATCAAAACTACAATGAGGTATCACCTCACACCTGTTAGGATCGCCATCATCAGAAAATCTACAAACAACAAATTCTGGGGAGGGTGTGGACAAAAGGAGCCCTCTTCCACTATTGGTGGGAATGTAAATTGATACCGTCACTATGGAGAACAGTATGGAGTCTCCTTTAAAAACTAGAAATAGAATTACCATCCGATCCAGCAATCCCACTTCTGGGCATATACCCAGAGAAAACCATAAATCAAAAAGGCACATTCACCACAATGTTCATTGCAGCACTATTTAAAATAGCCAGGTAATGGAAGCAACCTAAATGCCCACAGACAGATGAATGGATAAAGATGGGGTACATATATAAAATGGAATATTACTCGGCCATAAAAAGGAAAGAAACTGGGTCATTTGTAGAGACATCGATGGATCTAGAGACTGTCATACAGAATGAAGTAAGTCAGAAAGAGGAAAACAAATATTGTATATTAATGCATATATGTGGAACCTAAAAGATGGTACAGATGAACTGGTTTGCAGGCAAGAAATAGAGACACAGAGGTAGAGAACAAACGTATGGACACCAAGTGTGGGAAGCCATGGGGTGGTGGTGGTGGGATGAGTTGGGAGATTGGGATTGAGCTGTATACATGTATATGCATAAAATACATAACTGATAATAACCTGCTGTATAAAAAAGTAAATAAAATTAAATTTCAAAATTTTGAAAAATAAAATTTAAAAATAAAACAGAAAAAAGTTCTTCCCTTCACACACATGTATTTACAGGAATGAATTATTTCCATGCTTATATCTATAAATACATAAAAGAGGAATAAAATCTAACTTGAACCATAAACGAAAAAATACCTGAACCCACCAGTTATACAGAGGAAAACCCTATCAGGGCACTTGCTCCAGCGGTAAACAATTCTGAAATTGGTCAGAGGTGTGGAATCATCTCCCATCCAGCTAGCACCCACCCCCCACGCAAGGAGCGTCCTCATTGCAAAGCTGCGAGACCGTGCCGAGGCATCTCTGAATAAAGGTGAGCTGAGCCCCAGGCCAGCTGCTGCTGAACTGTTCCCACCCTTCCCAGGTAAAACACCTGAATATGTACAAGGGCTTGAAAGCCTAGAGGAAGGGCCGTGGAGCCACACTAGCGACAGCACGCAGGCCAACTTGGTGCCTGCAGGCCAGCCAGGGTGGTCCTGGCCCCGGGTACTCTTCCGGAAGCATTCCATTGTCCTGCCTGTGATACCCCTCCTGTCCCGGCCCCCACTGCTTTTTTCCTTCCTCACCTCTGTCCGGAGAGAAATTCCAGCGGAAGGTATGGGTGACACATCCTCTTCTTTACAGGTGGCAGCCTGGCAACTCCTGCAGAAAGGCCAGCAGTGCCCCACTCACACCGGGCCACCAACAAAGCTGTGGCCCCTCATTCCCTCCCACCAGCTCAGCCCCGAGACTGCTGACGGGGCAGAGAATATGGAGTCAGGCACAGCTTCAGGGGCTATTGCTGCCTGGAGCGCTGTTTATATTGACCTCAACCAGGCACACCTGGGGAGGGCCGGCTGGCAGGATAAGGCTGCCCAGGTCAGCTAATCCACAACCCTCAGGGAATCACATTGTTGAAAATGGACCTCGCTAAGGCAGAATAGAAGCCAAGGAAAATAAGGACACAATGCCATTTGCAGCACCGTAGATGAGTCTAGAGGTAATCACGTGACTTGTAGTAAGTCAGAAAGTGAAAGACACATATCATATCATATCACTTATAGGTGTTACCTAAAAATGGATACCAGGGCAGATATTTCCACGGAGAAGGGCAATCACAGATTCATTAAACACACTTATGGTTCACCAGTGGAAAGGTGTGAGGATTGGTTTCATTACGATATCGGGGTTAACAGACATATACAAACACAGGTGACATATATAATCACCAAAGACCTACGGAATACCAAGAGAAGACTACTCAACATTCTGTCATAACGTCCCTGGGAAAAGGATCCCAGGAAGAACAGACATCTGTATATGTGTAAAAGAACCACATCTTCGACACCTACAATAAGCCAAACATTATAATCAAACTTGCTGTAATAAAAAATTAAAATTTAAATTAAAAATACGAACAAGAAGTAGGGAGACAAACTTGAGGGGCTTTCTCCTGGCACATTCCATTCTAAATTCCAATCTAGAACACGACTTCCATTGAGGCTCTGCTGCCCTAGTAACCAGATTTGGTAAGGGAGAACTGCTGCCACCTTGTGGCCGGTTCACACAACAGCAGCTTTAATCCCAGCGCTAATGGTCAGTTGATATTCAAACTCATTGCAGGCCTGTAAATGACACCTGCCCTGAAAACAAATCCTGGGGTCACATATCGACCAAAAAATTCAAAGGACGTCCATATTTCAAAACGACCGTTTCAAAAGGCATATTTTATGCACATTAGAGTTCTGCTTCTTTGTCTTTCTTTCTTTTTTGGTTAAAAAGACGGGAATGGAAAAAGGCATCCCTCAGACTGGGCGAAAATCGCTGCAAACGAATCAATGGACAAAGGTTTAATCTCCAATATATATAAACAGCTCATGCAGCTTAATATTAAAAAAACAAACAACCCAATACAAAAATGGGCAGAAGTTCTAAAGAGACGTTTCTTCAAAGAAGACACAGAGATGGCCAAGACGCACATGAAAAGCTGCTCAAGAGCACTAATTATTAGAGAAATGCAAATCAAAACTACAATGAGGTATCACCTCACACCTGTTAGGATCGCCATCATCAGAAAATCTACAAACAACAAATTCTGGGGAGGGTGTGGACAAAAGGAGCCCTCTTCCACTATTGGTGGGAATGTAAATTGATACCGTCACTATGGAGAACAGTATGGAGTCTCCTTTAAAAACTAGAAATAGAATTACCATCCGATCCAGCAATCCCACTTCTGGGCATATACCCAGAGAAAACCATAAATCAAAAAGGCACATTCACCACAATGTTCATTGCAGCACTATTTAAAATAGCCAGGTAATGGAAGCAACCTAAATGCCCACAGACAGATGAATGGATAAAGATGGGGTACATATATAAAATGGAATATTACTCGGCCATAAAAAGGAAAGAAACTGGGTCATTTGTAGAGACATCGATGGATCTAGAGACTGTCATACAGAATGAAGTAAGTCAGAAAGAGGAAAACAAATATTGTATATTAATGCATATATGTGGAACCTAAAAGATGGTACAGATGAACTGGTTTGCAGGCAAGAAATAGAGACACAGAGGTAGAGAACAAACGTATGGACACCAAGTGTGGGAAGCCATGGGGTGGTGGTGGTGGGATGAGTTGGGAGATTGGGATTGACCTGTATACATGTATATGCATAAAATACATAACTGATAATAACCTGCTGTATAAAAAAGTAAATAAAATTAAATTTCAAAATTTTGAAAAATAAAATTTAAAAATAAAACAGAAAAAAGTTCTTCCCTTCACACACATGTATTTACAGGAATGAATTATTTCCATGCTTATATCTATAAATACATAAAAGAGGAATAAAATCTAACTTGAACCATAAACGAAAAAATACCTGAACCCACCAGTTATACAGAGGAAAACCCTATCAGGGCACTTGCTCCAGCGGTAAACAATTCTGAAATTGGTCAGAGGTGTGGAATCATCTCCCATCCAGCTAGCACCCACCCCCCACGCAAGGAGCGTCCTCATTGCAAAGCTGCGAGACCGTGCCGAGGCATCTCTGAATAAAGGTGAGCTGAGCCCCAGGCCAGCTGCTGCTGAACTGTTCCCACCCTTCCCAGGTAAAACACCTGAATATGTACAAGGGCTTGAAAGCCTAGAGGAAGGGCCGTGGAGCCACACTAGCGACAGCACGCAGGCCAACTTGGTGCCTGCAGGCCAGCCAGGGTGGTCCTGGCCCCGGGTACTCTTCCGGAAGCATTCCATTGTCCTGCCTGTGATACCC
The DNA here is from genome assembly GCF_964165515.1 of Mesoplodon bidens. Taxonomy (NCBI): domain Eukaryota; kingdom Metazoa; phylum Chordata; class Mammalia; order Artiodactyla; family Ziphiidae; genus Mesoplodon; species Mesoplodon bidens. The sequence continues at coordinate 904,526 of NW_027671923.1, forward strand.
CTCCTGTCCTGGCCCCCACTGCTTTTTTCCTTCCTCACCTCTGTCCGGAGAGAAATTCCAGCGGAAGGTATGGGTGACACATCCTCTTCTTTACAGGTGGCAGCCTGGCAACTCCTGCAGAAAGGCCAGCAGTGCCCCACTCACACCGGGCCACCAACAAAGCTGTGGCCCCTCATTCCCTCCCACCAGCTCAGCCCCGAGACTGCTGACGGGGCAGAGAATATGGAGTCAGGCACAGCTTCAGGGGCTATTGCTGCCTGGAGCGCTGTTTATATTGACCTCAACCAGGCACACCTGGGGAGGGCCGGCCGGCAGGGTAAGGCTGCCCAGGTCAGCTAATCCACAACCCTCAGGGAATCACATTGTTGAAAATGGACCTCGCTAAGGCAGAATAGAAGCCAAGGAAAATAAGGACACAATGCCATTTGCAGCACCGTAGATGAGTCTAGAGGTAATCACGTGACTTGTAGTAAGTCAGAAAGTGAAAGACACATATCATATCATATCACTTATAGGTGTTACCTAAAAATGGATACCAGGGCAGATATTTCCACGGAGAAGGGCAATCACAGATTCATTAAACACACTTATGGTTCACCAGTGGAAAGGTGGGAGGATTGGTTTCATTACGATATCGGGGTTAACAGACATATACAAACACAGGTGACATATATAATCACCAAAGACCTACGGAATACCAAGAGAAGACTACTCAACATTCTGTCATAACGTCCCTGGGAAAAGGATCCCAGGAAGAACAGACATCTGTATATGTGTAAAAGAACCACATCTTCGACACCTACAATAAGCCAAACATTGTAATCAAACTTGCTGTAATAAAAAATTAAAATTTAAATTAAAAATACGAACAAGAAGTAGGGAGACAAACTTGAGGGGCTTTCTCCTGGCACATTCCATTCTAAATTCCAATCTAGAACACGACTTCCATTGAGGCTCTGCTGCCCTAGTAACCAGATTTGGTAAGGGAGAACTGCTGCCACCTTGTGGCCGGTTCACACAACAGCAGCTTTAATCCCAGCGCTAATGGTCAGTTGATATTCAAACTCATTGCAGGCCTGTAAATGACACCTGCCCTGAAAACAAATCCTGGGGTCACATATCGACCAAAAAATTCAAAGGACGTCCATATTTCAAAACGACCGTTTCAAAAGGCATATTTTATGCACACTAGTGTTCTGCTTCTTTGTCTTTCTTTCTTTTTTGGTTAAAAAGACGGGAATGGAAAAAGGCATCCCTCAGACTGGGCGAAAATCGCTGCAAACGAATCAATGGACAAAGGTTTAATCTCCAATATATATAAACAGCTCATGCAGCTTAATATTAAAAAAACAAACAACCCAATACAAAAATGGGCAGAAGTTCTAAAGAGACGTTTCTTCAAAGAAGACACAGAGATGGCCAAGACGCACATGAAAAGCTGCTCAAGAGCACTAATTATTAGAGAAATGCAAATCAAAACTACAATGAGGTATCACCTCACACCTGTTAGGATCGCCATCATCAGAAAATCTACAAACAACAAATTCTGGGGAGGGTGTGGACAAAAGGAGCCCTCTTCCACTATTGGTGGGAATGTAAATTGATACCGTCACTATGGAGAACAGTATGGAGTCTCCTTTAAAAACTAGAAATAGAATTACCATCCGATCCAGCAATCCCACTTCTGGGCATATACCCAGAGAAAACCATAAATCAAAAAGGCACATTCACCACAATGTTCATTGCAGCACTATTTAAAATAGCCAGGTAATGGAAGCAACCTAAATGCCCACAGACAGATGAATGGATAAAGATGGGGTACATATATAAAATGGAATATTACTCGGCCATAAAAAGGAAAGAAACTGGGTCATTTGTAGAGACATCGATGGATCTAGAGACTGTCATACAGAATGAAGTAAGTCAGAAAGAGGAAAACAAATATTGTATATTAATGCATATATGTGGAACCTAAAAGATGGTACAGATGAACTGGTTTGCAGGGAAGAAATAGAGACACAGAGGTAGAGAACAAACGTATGGACACCAAGTGTGGGAAGCCATGGGGTGGTGGTGGTGGGATGAGTTGGGAGATTGGGATTGAGCTGTATACATGTATATGCATAAAATACATAACTGATAATAACCTGCTGTATAAAAAAGTAAATAAAATTAAATTTCAAAATTTTGAAAAATAAAATTTAAAACTAAAACAGAAAAAAGTTCTTCCCTTCACACACATGTATTTACAGGAATGAATTATTTCCATGCTTATATCTATAAATACATAAAAGAGGAATAAAATCTAACTTGAACCATAAACGAAAAAATACCTGAACCCACCAGTTATACAGAGGAAAACCCTATCAGGGCACTTGCTCCAGCGGTAAACAATTCTGAAATTGGTCAGAGGTGTGGAATCATCTCCCATCCAGCTAGCACCCACCCCCCACGCAAGGAGCGTCCTCATTGCAAAGCTGCGAGACCGTGCCGAGGCATCTCTGAATAAAGGTGAGCTGAGCCCCAGGCCAGCTGCTGCTGAACTGTTCCCACCCTTCCCAGGTAAAACACCTGAATATGTACAAGGGCTTGAAAGCCTAGAGGAAGGGCCGTGGAGCCACACTAGCGACAGCACGCAGGCCAACTTGGTGCCTGCAGGCCAGCCAGGGTGGTCCTGGCCCCGGGTACTCTTCCGGAAGCATTCCATTGTCCTGCCTGTGATACCCCTCCTGTCCTGGCCCCCACTGCTTTTTTCCTTCCTCACCTCTGTCCGGAGAGAAATTCCAGCGGAAGGTATGGGTGACACATCCTCTTCTTTACAGGTGGCAGCCTGGCAACTCCTGCAGAAAGGCCAGCAGTGCCCCACTCACACCGGGCCACCAACAAAGCTGTGGCCCCTCATTCCCTCCCACCAGCTCAGCCCCGAGACTGCTGACGGGGCAGAGAATATGGAGTCAGGCACAGCTTCAGGGGCTATTGCTGCCTGGAGCGCTGTTTATATTGACCTCAACCAGGCACACCTGGGGAGGGCCGGCCGGCAGGGTAAGGCTGCCCAGGTCAGCTAATCCACAACCCTCAGGGAATCACATTGTTGAAAATGGACCTCGCTAAGGCAGAATAGAAGCCAAGGAAAATAAGGACACAATGCCATTTGCAGCACCGTAGATGAGTCTAGAGGTAATCACGTGACTTGTAGTAAGTCAGAAAGTGAAAGACACATATCATATCATATCACTTATAGGTGTTACCTAAAAATGGATACCAGGGCAGATATTTCCACGGAGAAGGGCAATCACAGATTCATTAAACACACTTATGGTTCACCAGTGGAAAGGTGGGAGGATTGGTTTCATTACGATATCGGGGTTAACAGACATATACAAACACAGGTGACATATATAATCACCAAAGACCTACGGAATACCAAGAGAAGACTACTCAACATTCTGTCATAACGTCCCTGGGAAAAGGATCCCAGGAAGAACAGACATCTGTATATGTGTAAAAGAACCACATCTTCGACACCTACAATAAGCCAAACATTGTAATCAAACTTGCTGTAATAAAAAATTAAAATTTAAATTAAAAATACGAACAAGAAGTAGGGAGACAAACTTGAGGGGCTTTCTCCTGGCACATTCCATTCTAAATTCCAATCTAGAACACGACTTCCATTGAGGCTCTGCTGCCCTAGTAACCAGATTTGGTAAGGGAGAACTGCTGCCACCTTGTGGCCGGTTCACACAACAGCAGCTTTAATCCCAGCGCTAATGGTCAGTTGATATTCAAACTCATTGCAGGCCTGTAAATGACACCTGCCCTGAAAACAAATCCTGGGGTCACATATCGACCAAAAAATTCAAAGGACGTCCATATTTCAAAACGACCGTTTCAAAAGGCATATTTTATGCACACTAGTGTTCTGCTTCTTTGTCTTTCTTTCTTTTTTGGTTAAAAAGACGGGAATGGAAAAAGGCATCCCTCAGACTGGGCGAAAATCGCTGCAAACGAATCAATGGACAAAGGTTTAATCTCCAATATATATAAACAGCTCATGCAGCTTAATATTAAAAAAACAAACAACCCAATACAAAAATGGGCAGAAGTTCTAAAGAGACGTTTCTTCAAAGAAGACACAGAGATGGCCAAGACGCACATGAAAAGCTGCTCAAGAGCACTAATTATTAGAGAAATGCAAATCAAAACTACAATGAGGTATCACCTCACACCTGTTAGGATCGCCATCATCAGAAAATCTACAAACAACAAATTCTGGGGAGGGTGTGGACAAAAGGAGCCCTCTTCCACTATTGGTGGGAATGTAAATTGATACCGTCACTATGGAGAACAGTATGGAGTCTCCTTTAAAAACTAGAAATAGAATTACCATCCGATCCAGCAATCCCACTTCTGGGCATATACCCAGAGAAAACCATAAATCAAAAAGGCACATTCACCACAATGTTCATTGCAGCACTATTTAAAATAGCCAGGTAATGGAAGCAACCTAAATGCCCACAGACAGATGAATGGATAAAGATGGGGTACATATATAAAATGGAATATTACTCGGCCATAAAAAGGAAAGAAACTGGGTCATTTGTAGAGACATCGATGGATCTAGAGACTGTCATACAGAATGAAGTAAGTCAGAAAGAGGAAAACAAATATTGTATATTAATGCATATATGTGGAACCTAAAAGATGGTACAGATGAACTGGTTTGCAGGCAAGAAATAGAGACACAGAGGTAGAGAACAAACGTATGGACACCAAGTGTGGGAAGCCATGGGGTGGTGGTGGTGGGATGAGTTGGGAGATTGGGATTGAGCTGTATACATGTATATGCATAAAATACATAACTGATAATAACCTGCTGTATAAAAAAGTAAATAAAATTAAATTTCAAAATTTTGAAAAATAAAATTTAAAACTAAAACAGAAAAAAGTTCTTCCCTTCACACACATGTATTTACAGGAATGAATTATTTCCATGCTTATATCTATAAATACATAAAAGAGGAATAAAATCTAACTTGAACCATAAACGAAAAAATACCTGAACCCACCAGTTATACAGAGGAAAACCCTATCAGGGCACTTGCTCCAGCGGTAAACAATTCTGAAATTGGTCAGAGGTGTGGAATCATCTCCCATCCAGCTAGCACCCACCCCCCACGCAAGGAGCGTCCTCATTGCAAAGCTGCGAGACCGTGCCGAGGCATCTCTGAATAAAGGTGAGCTGAGCCCCAGGCCAGCTGCTGCTGAACTGTTCCCACCCTTCCCAGGTAAAACACCTGAATATGTACAAGGGCTTGAAAGCCTAGAGGAAGGGCCGTGGAGCCACACTAGCGACAGCACGCAGGCCAACTTGGTGCCTGCAGGCCAGCCAGGGTGGTCCTGGCCCCGGGTACTCTTCCGGAAGCATTCCATTGTCCTGCCAGTGATACCCCTCCTGTCCCGGCCCCCACTGCTTTTTTCCTTCCTCACCTCTGTCCGGAGAGAAATTCCAGCGGAAGGTATGGGTGACACATCCTCTTCTTTACAGGTGGCAGCCTGGCAACTCCTGCAGAAAGGCCAGCAGTGCCCCACTCACACCGGGCCACCAACAAAGCTGTGGCCCCTCATTCCCTCCCACCAGCTCAGCCCCGAGACTGCTGACGGGGCAGAGAATATGGAGTCAGGCACAGCTTCAGGGGCTATTGCTGCCTGGAGCGCTGTTTATATTGACCTCAACCAGGCACACCTGGGGAGGGCCGGCCGGCAGGATAAGGCTGCCCAGGTCAGCTAATCCACAACCCTCAGGGAATCACATTGTTGAAAATGGACCTCGCTAAGGCAGAATAGAAGCCAAGGAAAATAAGGACACAATGCCATTTGCAGCACCGTAGATGAGTCTAGAGGTAATCACGTGACTTGTAGTAAGTCAGAAAGTGAAAGACACATATCATATCATATCACTTATAGGTGTTACCTAAAAATGGATACCAGGGCAGATATTTCCACGGAGAAGGGCAATCACAGATTCATTAAACACACTTATGGTTCACCAGTGGAAATGTGTGAGGATTGGTTTCATTACGATATCGGGGTTAACAGACATATACAAACACAGGTGACATATATAATCACCAAAGACCTACGGAATACCAAGAGAAGACTACTCAACATTCTGTCATAACGTCCCTGGGAAAAGGATCCCAGGAAGAACAGACATCTGTATATGTGTAAAAGAACCACATCTTCGACACCTACAATAAGCCAAACATTATAATCAAACTTGCTGTAATAAAAAATTAAAATTTAAATTAAAAATACGAACAAGAAGTAGGGAGACAAACTTGAGGGGCTTTCTCCTGGCACATTCCATTCTAAATTCCAATCTAGAACACGACTTCCATTGAGGCTCTGCTGCCCTAGTAACCAGATTTGGTAAGGGAGAACTGCTGCCACCTTGTGGCCGGTTCACACAACAGCAGCTTTAATCCCAGCCCTAATGGTCAGTTGATTTTCAAAATCATTGCAGGCCTGTAAATGACACCTGCCCTGAAAACAAATCCTGGGGTCACATATCGACCAAAAAATTCAAAGGACGTCCATATTTCAAAACGACCGTTTCAAAAGGCATATTTTATGCACATTAGTGTTCTGCTTCTTTGTCTTTCTTTCTTTTTTGGTTAAAAAGACGGGAATGGAAAAAGGCATCCCTCAGACTGGGCGAAAATCGCTGCAAACGAATCAATGGACAAAGGTTTAATCTCCAATATATATAAACAGCTCATGCAGCTTAATATTAAAAAAACAAACAACCCAATACAAAAATGGGCAGAAGTTCTAAAGAGACGTTTCTTCAAAGAAGACACAGAGATGGCCAAGACGCACATGAAAAGCTGCTCAAGAGCACTAATTATTAGAGAAATGCAAATCAAAACTACAATGAGGTATCACCTCACACCTGTTAGGATCGCCATCATCAGAAAATCTACAAACAACAAATTCTGGGGAGGGTGTGGACAAAAGGAGCCCTCTTCCACTATTGGTGGGAATGTAAATTGATACCGTCACTATGGAGAACAGTATGGAGTCTCCTTTAAAAACTAGAAATAGAATTACCATCCGATCCAGCAATCCCACTTCTGGGCATATACCCAGAGAAAACCATAAATCAAAAAGGCACATTCACCACAATGTTCATTGCAGCACTATTTAAAATAGCCAGGTAATGGAAGCAACCTAAATGCCCACAGACAGATGAATGGATAAAGATGGGGTACATATATAAAATGGAATATTACTCGGCCATAAAAAGGAAAGAAACTGGGTCATTTGTAGAGACATCGATGGATCTAGAGACTGTCATACAGAATGAAGTAAGTCAGAAAGAGGAAAACAAATATTGTATATTAATGCATATATGTGGAACCTAAAAGATGGTACAGATGAACTGGTTTGCAGGCAAGAAATAGAGACACAGAGGTAGAGAACAAACGTATGGACACCAAGTGTGGGAAGCCATGGGGTGGTGGTGGTGGGATGAGTTGGGAGATTGGGATTGAGCTGTATACATGTATATGCATAAAATACATAACTGATAATAACCTGCTGTATAAAAAAGTAAATAAAATTAAATTTCAAAATTTTGAAAAATAAAATTTAAAAATAAAACAGAAAAAAGTTCTTCCCTTCACACACATGTATTTACAGGAATGAATTATTTCCATGCTTATATCTATAAATACATAAAAGAGGAATAAAATCTAACTTGAACCATAAACGAAAAAATACCTGAACCCACCAGTTATACAGAGGAAAACCCTATCAGGGCACTTGCTCCAGCGGTAAACAATTCTGAAATTGGTCAGAGGTGTGGAATCATCTCCCATCCAGCTAGCACCCACCCCCCACGCAAGGAGCGTCCTCATTGCAAAGCTGCGAGACCGTGCCGAGGCATCTCTGAATAAAGGTGAGCTGAGCCCCAGGCCAGCTGCTGCTGAACTGTTCCCACCCTTCCCAGGTAAAACACCTGAATATGTACAAGGGCTTGAAAGCCTAGAGGAAGGGCCGTGGAGCCACACTAGCGACAGCACGCAGGCCAACTTGGTGCCTGCAGGCCAGCCAGGGTGGTCCTGGCCCCGGGTACTCTTCCGGAAGCATTCCATTGTCCTGCCTGTGATACCCCTCCTGTCCCGGCCCCCACTGCTTTTTTCCTTCCTCACCTCTGTCCGGAGAGAAATTCCAGCGGAAGGTATGGGTGACACATCCTCTTCTTTACAGGTGGCAGCCTGGCAACTCCTGCAGAAAGGCCAGCAGTGCCCCACTCACACCGGGCCACCAACAAAGCTGTGGCCCCTCATTCCCTCCCACCAGCTCAGCCCCGAGACTGCTGACGGGGCAGAGAATATGGAGTCAGGCACAGCTTCAGGGGCTATTGCTGCCTGGAGCGCTGTTTATATTGACCTCAACCAGGCACACCTGGGGAGGGCCGGCTGGCAGGATAAGGCTGCCCAGGTCAGCTAATCCACAACCCTCAGGGAATCACATTGTTGAAAATGGACCTCGCTAAGGCAGAATAGAAGCCAAGGAAAATAAGGACACAATGCCATTTGCAGCACCGTAGATGAGTCTAGAGGTAATCACGTGACTTGTAGTAAGTCAGAAAGTGAAAGACACATATCATATCATATCACTTATAGGTGTTACCTAAAAATGGATACCAGGGCAGATATTTCCACGGAGAAGGGCAATCACAGATTCATTAAACACACTTATGGTTCACCAGTGGAAAGGTGTGAGGATTGGTTTCATTACGATATCGGGGTTAACAGACATATACAAACACAGGTGACATATATAATCACCAAAGACCTACGGAATACCAAGAGAAGACTACTCAACATTCTGTCATAACGTCCCTGGGAAAAGGATCCCAGGAAGAACAGACATCTGTATATGTGTAAAAGAACCACATCTTCGACACCTACAATAAGCCAAACATTATAATCAAACTTGCTGTAATAAAAAATTAAAATTTAAATTAAAAATACGAACAAGAAGTAGGGAGACAAACTTGAGGGGCTTTCTCCTGGCACATTCCATTCTAAATTCCAATCTAGAACACGACTTCCATTGAGGCTCTGCTGCCCTAGTAACCAGATTTGGTAAGGGAGAACTGCTGCCACCTTGTGGCCGGTTCACACAACAGCAGCTTTAATCCCAGCGCTAATGGTCAGTTGATATTCAAACTCATTGCAGGCCTGTAAATGACACCTGCCCTGAAAACAAATCCTGGGGTCACATATCGACCAAAAAATTCAAAGGACGTCCATATTTCAAAACGACCGTTTCAAAAGGCATATTTTATGCACATTAGAGTTCTGCTTCTTTGTCTTTCTTTCTTTTTTGGTTAAAAAGACGGGAATGGAAAAAGGCATCCCTCAGACTGGGCGAAAATCGCTGCAAACGAATCAATGGACAAAGGTTTAATCTCCAATATATATAAACAGCTCATGCAGCTTAATATTAAAAAAACAAACAACCCAATACAAAAATGGGCAGAAGTTCTAAAGAGACGTTTCTTCAAAGAAGACACAGAGATGGCCAAGACGCACATGAAAAGCTGCTCAAGAGCACTAATTATTAGAGAAATGCAAATCAAAACTACAATGAGGTATCACCTCACACCTGTTAGGATCGCCATCATCAGAAAATCTACAAACAACAAATTCTGGGGAGGGTGTGGACAAAAGGAGCCCTCTTCCACTATTGGTGGGAATGTAAATTGATACCGTCACTATGGAGAACAGTATGGAGTCTCCTTTAAAAACTAGAAATAGAATTACCATCCGATCCAGCAATCCCACTTCTGGGCATATACCCAGAGAAAACCATAAATCAAAAAGGCACATTCACCACAATGTTCATTGCAGCACTATTTAAAATAGCCAGGTAATGGAAGCAACCTAAATGCCCACAGACAGATGAATGGATAAAGATGGGGTACATATATAAAATGGAATATTACTCGGCCATAAAAAGGAAAGAAACTGGGTCATTTGTAGAGACATCGATGGATCTAGAGACTGTCATACAGAATGAAGTAAGTCAGAAAGAGGAAAACAAATATTGTATATTAATGCATATATGTGGAACCTAAAAGATGGTACAGATGAACTGGTTTGCAGGCAAGAAATAGAGACACAGAGGTAGAGAACAAACGTATGGACACCAAGTGTGGGAAGCCATGGGGTGGTGGTGGTGGGATGAGTTGGGAGATTGGGATTGACCTGTATACATGTATATGCATAAAATACATAACTGATAATAACCTGCTGTATAAAAAAGTAAATAAAATTAAATTTCAAAATTTTGAAAAATAAAATTTAAAAATAAAACAGAAAAAAGTTCTTCCCTTCACACACATGTATTTACAGGAATGAATTATTTCCATGCTTATATCTATAAATACATAAAAGAGGAATAAAATCTAACTTGAACCATAAACGAAAAAATACCTGAACCCACCAGTTATACAGAGGAAAACCCTATCAGGGCACTTGCTCCAGCGGTAAACAATTCTGAAATTGGTCAGAGGTGTGGAATCATCTCCCATCCAGCTAGCACCCACCCCCCACGCAAGGAGCGTCCTCATTGCAAAGCTGCGAGACCGTGCCGAGGCATCTCTGAATAAAGGTGAGCTGAGCCCCAGGCCAGCTGCTGCTGAACTGTTCCCACCCTTCCCAGGTAAAACACCTGAATATGTACAAGGGCTTGAAAGCCTAGAGGAAGGGCCGTGGAGCCACACTAGCGACAGCACGCAGGCCAACTTGGTGCCTGCAGGCCAGCCAGGGTGGTCCTGGCCCCGGGTACTCTTCCGGAAGCATTCCATTGTCCTGCCTGTGATACCCCTCCTGTCCTGGCCCCCACTGCTTTTTTCCTTCCTCACCTCTGTCCGGAGAGAAATTCCAGCGGAAGGTATGGGTGACACATCCTCTTCTTTACAGGTGGCAGCCTGGCAACTCCTGCAGAAAGGCCAGCAGTGCCCCACTCACACCGGGCCACCAACAAAGCTGTGGCCCCTCATTCCCTCCCACCAGCTCAGCCCCGAGACTGCTGACGGGGCAGAGAATATGGAGTCAGGCACAGCTTCAGGGGCTATTGCTGCCTGGAGCGCTGTTTATATTGACCTCAACCAGGCACACCTGGGGAGGGCCGGCCGGCAGGGTAAGGCTGCCCAGGTCAGCTAATCCACAACCCTCAGGGAATCACATTGTTGAAAATGGACCTCGCTAAGGCAGAATAGAAGCCAAGGAAAATAAGGACACAATGCCATTTGCAGCACCGTAGATGAGTCTAGAGGTAATCACGTGACTTGTAGTAAGTCAGAAAGTGAAAGACACATATCATATCATATCACTTATAGGTGTTACCTAAAAATGGATACCAGGGCAGATATTTCCACGGAGAAGGGCAATCACAGATTCATTAAACACACTTATGGTTCACCAGTGGAAAGGTGGGAGGATTGGTTTCATTACGATATCGGGGTTAACAGACATATACAAACACAGGTGACATATATAATCACCAAAGACCTACGGAATACCAAGAGAAGACTACTCAACATTCTGTCATAACGTCCCTGGGAAAAGGATCCCAGGAAGAACAGACATCTGTATATGTGTAAAAGAACCACATCTTCGACACCTACAATAAGCCAAACATTGTAATCAAACTTGCTGTAATAAAAAATTAAAATTTAAATTAAAAATACGAACAAGAAGTAGGGAGACAAACTTGAGGGGCTTTCTCCTGGCACATTCCATTCTAAATTCCAATCTAGAACACGACTTCCATTGAGGCTCTGCTGCCCTAGTAACCAGATTTGGTAAGGGAGAACTGCTGCCACCTTGTGGCCGGTTCACACAACAGCAGCTTTAATCCCAGCGCTAATGGTCAGTTGATATTCAAACTCATTGCAGGCCTGTAAATGACACCTGCCCTGAAAACAAATCCTGGGGTCACATATCGACCAAAAAATTCAAAGGACGTCCATATTTCAAAACGACCGTTTCAAAAGGCATATTTTATGCACACTAGTGTTCTGCTTCTTTGTCTTTCTTTCTTTTTTGGTTAAAAAGACGGGAATGGAAAAAGGCATCCCTCAGACTGGGCGAAAATCGCTGCAAACGAATCAATGGACAAAGGTTTAATCTCCAATATATATAAACAGCTCATGCAGCTTAATATTAAAAAAACAAACAACCCAATACAAAAATGGGCAGAAGTTCTAAAGAGACGTTTCTTCAAAGAAGACACAGAGATGGCCAAGACGCACATGAAAAGCTGCTCAAGAGCACTAATTATTAGAGAAATGCAAATCAAAACTACAATGAGGTATCACCTCACACCTGTTAGGATCGCCATCATCAGAAAATCTACAAACAACAAATTCTGGGGAGGGTGTGGACAAAAGGAGCCCTCTTCCACTATTGGTGGGAATGTAAATTGATACCGTCACTATGGAGAACAGTATGGAGTCTCCTTTAAAAACTAGAAATAGAATTACCATCCGATCCAGCAATCCCACTTCTGGGCATATACCCAGAGAAAACCATAAATCAAAAAGGCACATTCACCACAATGTTCATTGCAGCACTATTTAAAATAGCCAGGTAATGGAAGCAACCTAAATGCCCACAGACAGATGAATGGATAAAGATGGGGTACATATATAAAATGGAATATTACTCGGCCATAAAAAGGAAAGAAACTGGGTCATTTGTAGAGACATCGATGGATCTAGAGACTGTCATACAGAATGAAGTAAGTCAGAAAGAGGAAAACAAATATTGTATATTAATGCATATATGTGGAACCTAAAAGATGGTACAGATGAACTGGTTTGCAGGGAAGAAATAGAGACACAGAGGTAGAGAACAAACGTATGGACACCAAGTGTGGGAAGCCATGGGGTGGTGGTGGTGGGATGAGTTGGGAGATTGGGATTGAGCTGTATACATGTATATGCATAAAATACATAACTGATAATAACCTGCTGTATAAAAAAGTAAATAAAATTAAATTTCAAAATTTTGAAAAATAAAATTTAAAACTAAAACAGAAAAAAGTTCTTCCCTTCACACACATGTATTTACAGGAATGAATTATTTCCATGCTTATATCTATAAATACATAAAAGAGGAATAAAATCTAACTTGAACCATAAACGAAAAAATACCTGAACCCACCAGTTATACAGAGGAAAACCCTATCAGGGCACTTGCTCCAGCGGTAAACAATTCTGAAATTGGTCAGAGGTGTGGAATCATCTCCCATCCAGCTAGCACCCACCCCCCACGCAAGGAGCGTCCTCATTGCAAAGCTGCGAGACCGTGCCGAGGCATCTCTGAATAAAGGTGAGCTGAGCCCCAGGCCAGCTGCTGCTGAACTGTTCCCACCCTTCCCAGGTAAAACACCTGAATATGTACAAGGGCTTGAAAGCCTAGAGGAAGGGCCGTGGAGCCACACTAGCGACAGCACGCAGGCCAACTTGGTGCCTGCAGGCCAGCCAGGGTGGTCCTGGCCCCGGGTACTCTTCCGGAAGCATTCCATTGTCCTGCCTGTGATACCCCTCCTGTCCTGGCCCCCACTGCTTTTTTCCTTCCTCACCTCTGTCCGGAGAGAAATTCCAGCGGAAGGTATGGGTGACACATCCTCTTCTTTACAGGTGGCAGCCTGGCAACTCCTGCAGAAAGGCCAGCAGTGCCCCACTCACACCGGGCCACCAACAAAGCTGTGGCCCCTCATTCCCTCCCACCAGCTCAGCCCCGAGACTGCTGACGGGGCAGAGAATATGGAGTCAGGCACAGCTTCAGGGGCTATTGCTGCCTGGAGCGCTGTTTATATTGACCTCAACCAGGCACACCTGGGGAGGGCCGGCCGGCAGGGTAAGGCTGCCCAGGTCAGCTAATCCACAACCCTCAGGGAATCACATTGTTGAAAATGGACCTCGCTAAGGCAGAATAGAAGCCAAGGAAAATAAGGACACAATGCCATTTGCAGCACCGTAGATGAGTCTAGAGGTAATCACGTGACTTGTAGTAAGTCAGAAAGTGAAAGACACATATCATATCATATCACTTATAGGTGTTACCTAAAAATGGATACCAGGGCAGATATTTCCACGGAGAAGGGCAATCACAGATTCATTAAACACACTTATGGTTCACCAGTGGAAAGGTGGGAGGATTGGTTTCATTACGATATCGGGGTTAACAGACATATACAAACACAGGTGACATATATAATCACCAAAGACCTACGGAATACCAAGAGAAGACTACTCAACATTCTGTCATAACGTCCCTGGGAAAAGGATCCCAGGAAGAACAGACATCTGTATATGTGTAAAAGAACCACATCTTCGACACCTACAATAAGCCAAACATTGTAATCAAACTTGCTGTAATAAAAAATTAAAATTTAAATTAAAAATACGAACAAGAAGTAGGGAGACAAACTTGAGGGGCTTTCTCCTGGCACATTCCATTCTAAATTCCAATCTAGAACACGACTTCCATTGAGGCTCTGCTGCCCTAGTAACCAGATTTGGTAAGGGAGAACTGCTGCCACCTTGTGGCCGGTTCACACAACAGCAGCTTTAATCCCAGCGCTAATGGTCAGTTGATATTCAAACTCATTGCAGGCCTGTAAATGACACCTGCCCTGAAAACAAATCCTGGGGTCACATATCGACCAAAAAATTCAAAGGACGTCCATATTTCAAAACGACCGTTTCAAAAGGCATATTTTATGCACACTAGTGTTCTGCTTCTTTGTCTTTCTTTCTTTTTTGGTTAAAAAGACGGGAATGGAAAAAGGCATCCCTCAGACTGGGCGAAAATCGCTGCAAACGAATCAATGGACAAAGGTTTAATCTCCAATATATATAAACAGCTCATGCAGCTTAATATTAAAAAAACAAACAACCCAATACAAAAATGGGCAGAAGTTCTAAAGAGACGTTTCTTCAAAGAAGACACAGAGATGGCCAAGACGCACATGAAAAGCTGCTCAAGAGCACTAATTATTAGAGAAATGCAAATCAAAACTACAATGAGGTATCACCTCACACCTGTTAGGATCGCCATCATCAGAAAATCTACAAACAACAAATTCTGGGGAGGGTGTGGACAAAAGGAGCCCTCTTCCACTATTGGTGGGAATGTAAATTGATACCGTCACTATGGAGAACAGTATGGAGTCTCCTTTAAAAACTAGAAATAGAATTACCATCCGATCCAGCAATCCCACTTCTGGGCATATACCCAGAGAAAACCATAAATCAAAAAGGCACATTCACCACAATGTTCATTGCAGCACTATTTAAAATAGCCAGGTAATGGAAGCAACCTAAATGCCCACAGACAGATGAATGGATAAAGATGGGGTACATATATAAAATGGAATATTACTCGGCCATAAAAAGGAAAGAAACTGGGTCATTTGTAGAGACATCGATGGATCTAGAGACTGTCATACAGAATGAAGTAAGTCAGAAAGAGGAAAACAAATATTGTATATTAATGCATATATGTGGAACCTAAAAGATGGTACAGATGAACTGGTTTGCAGGCAAGAAATAGAGACACAGAGGTAGAGAACAAACGTATGGACACCAAGTGTGGGAAGCCATGGGGTGGTGGTGGTGGGATGAGTTGGGAGATTGGGATTGAGCTGTATACATGTATATGCATAAAATACATAACTGATAATAACCTGCTGTATAAAAAAGTAAATAAAATTAAATTTCAAAATTTTGAAAAATAAAATTTAAAACTAAAACAGAAAAAAGTTCTTCCCTTCACACACATGTATTTACAGGAATGAATTATTTCCATGCTTATATCTATAAATACATAAAAGAGGAATAAAATCTAACTTGAACCATAAACGAAAAAATACCTGAACCCACCAGTTATACAGAGGAAAACCCTATCAGGGCACTTGCTCCAGCGGTAAACAATTCTGAAATTGGTCAGAGGTGTGGAATCATCTCCCATCCAGCTAGCACCCACCCCCCACGCAAGGAGCGTCCTCATTGCAAAGCTGCGAGACCGTGCCGAGGCATCTCTGAATAAAGGTGAGCTGAGCCCCAGGCCAGCTGCTGCTGAACTGTTCCCACCCTTCCCAGGTAAAACACCTGAATATGTACAAGGGCTTGAAAGCCTAGAGGAAGGGCCGTGGAGCCACACTAGCGACAGCACGCAGGCCAACTTGGTGCCTGCAGGCCAGCCAGGGTGGTCCTGGCCCCGGGTACTCTTCCGGAAGCATTCCATTGTCCTGCCAGTGATACCCCTCCTGTCCCGGCCCCCACTGCTTTTTTCCTTCCTCACCTCTGTCCGGAGAGAAATTCCAGCGGAAGGTATGGGTGACACATCCTCTTCTTTACAGGTGGCAGCCTGGCAACTCCTGCAGAAAGGCCAGCAGTGCCCCACTCACACCGGGCCACCAACAAAGCTGTGGCCCCTCATTCCCTCCCACCAGCTCAGCCCCGAGACTGCTGACGGGGCAGAGAATATGGAGTCAGGCACAGCTTCAGGGGCTATTGCTGCCTGGAGCGCTGTTTATATTGACCTCAACCAGGCACACCTGGGGAGGGCCGGCCGGCAGGATAAGGCTGCCCAGGTCAGCTAATCCACAACCCTCAGGGAATCACATTGTTGAAAATGGACCTCGCTAAGGCAGAATAGAAGCCAAGGAAAATAAGGACACAATGCCATTTGCAGCACCGTAGATGAGTCTAGAGGTAATCACGTGACTTGTAGTAAGTCAGAAAGTGAAAGACACATATCATATCATATCACTTATAGGTGTTACCTAAAAATGGATACCAGGGCAGATATTTCCACGGAGAAGGGCAATCACAGATTCATTAAACACACTTATGGTTCACCAGTGGAAATGTGTGAGGATTGGTTTCATTACGATATCGGGGTTAACAGACATATACAAACACAGGTGACATATATAATCACCAAAGACCTACGGAATACCAAGAGAAGACTACTCAACATTCTGTCATAACGTCCCTGGGAAAAGGATCCCAGGAAGAACAGACATCTGTATATGTGTAAAAGAACCACATCTTCGACACCTACAATAAGCCAAACATTATAATCAAACTTGCTGTAATAAAAAATTAAAATTTAAATTAAAAATACGAACAAGAAGTAGGGAGACAAACTTGAGGGGCTTTCTCCTGGCACATTCCATTCTAAATTCCAATCTAGAACACGACTTCCATTGAGGCTCTGCTGCCCTAGTAACCAGATTTGGTAAGGGAGAACTGCTGCCACCTTGTGGCCGGTTCACACAACAGCAGCTTTAATCCCAGCCCTAATGGTCAGTTGATTTTCAAAATCATTGCAGGCCTGTAAATGACACCTGCCCTGAAAACAAATCCTGGGGTCACATATCGACCAAAAAATTCAAAGGACGTCCATATTTCAAAACGACCGTTTCAAAAGGCATATTTTATGCACATTAGTGTTCTGCTTCTTTGTCTTTCTTTCTTTTTTGGTTAAAAAGACGGGAATGGAAAAAGGCATCCCTCAGACTGGGCGAAAATCGCTGCAAACGAATCAATGGACAAAGGTTTAATCTCCAATATATATAAACAGCTCATGCAGCTTAATATTAAAAAAACAAACAACCCAATACAAAAATGGGCAGAAGTTCTAAAGAGACGTTTCTTCAAAGAAGACACAGAGATGGCCAAGACGCACATGAAAAGCTGCTCAAGAGCACTAATTATTAGAGAAATGCAAATCAAAACTACAATGAGGTATCACCTCACACCCGTTAGGATCGCCATCATCAGAAAATCTACAAACAACAAATTCTGGGGAGGGTGTGGACAAAAGGAGCCCTCTTCCACTATTGGTGGGAATGTAAATTGATACCGTCACTATGGAGAACAGTATGGAGTCTCCTTTAAAAAACTAGAAATAGAATTACCATCCGATCCAGCAATCCCACTTCTGGGCATATACCCAGAGAAAACCATAAATCAAAAAGGCACATTCACCACAATGTTCATTGCAGCACTATTTAAAATAGCCAGGTAATGGAAGCAACCTAAATGCCCACAGACAGATGAATGGATAAAGATGGGGTACATATATAAAATGGAATATTACTCGGCCATAAAAAGGAAAGAAACTGG
Organism: Mesoplodon bidens; assembly: GCF_964165515.1. Classification (NCBI taxonomy): domain Eukaryota; kingdom Metazoa; phylum Chordata; class Mammalia; order Artiodactyla; family Ziphiidae; genus Mesoplodon; species Mesoplodon bidens. Next base: position 922,752 of record NW_027671923.1, read on the forward strand.
GTCATTTGTAGACACATCGATGGATCTAGAGACTGTCATACAGAATGAAGTAAGTCAGAAAGAGGAAAACAAATATTGTATATTAATGCATATATGTGGAACCTAAAAGATGGTACAGATGAACTGGTTTGCAGGCAAGAAATAGAGACACAGAGGTAGAGAACAAACGTATGGACACCAAGTGTGGGAAGCCATGGGGTGGTGGTGGTGGGATGAGTTGGGAGATTGGGATTGACCTGTATACATGTATATGCATAAAATACATAACTGATAATAACCTGCTGTATAAAAAAGTAAATAAAATTAAATTTCAAAATTTTGAAAAATAAAATTTAAAAATAAAACAGAAAAAAGTTCTTCCCTTCACACACATGTATTTACAGGAATGAATTATTTCCATGCTTATATCTATAAATACATAAAAGAGGAATAAAATCTAACTTGAACCATAAACGAAAAAATACCTGAACCCACCAGTTATACAGAGGAAAACCCTATCAGGGCACTTGCTCCAGCGGTAAACAATTCTGAAATTGGTCAGAGGTGTGGAATCATCTCCCATCCAGCTAGCACCCACCCCCCACGCAAGGAGCGTCCTCATTGCAAAGCTGCGAGACCGTGCCGAGGCATCTCTGAATAAAGGTGAGCTGAGCCCCAGGCCAGCTGCTGCTGAACTGTTCCCACCCTTCCCAGGTAAAACACCTGAATATGTACAAGGGCTTGAAAGCCTAGAGGAAGGGCCGTGGAGCCACACTAGCGACAGCACGCAGGCCAACTTGGTGCCTGCAGGCCAGCCAGGGTGGTCCTGGCCCCGGGTACTCTTCCGGAAGCATTCCATTGTCCTGCCTGTGATACCCCTCCTGTCCCGGCCCCCACTGCTTTTTTCCTTCCTCACCTCTGTCCGGAGAGAAATTCCAGCGGAAGGTATGGGTGACACATCCTCTTCTTTACAGGTGGCAGCCTGGCAACTCCTGCAGAAAGGCCAGCAGTGCCCCACTCACACCGGGCCACCAACAAAGCTGTGGCCCCTCATTCCCTCCCACCAGCTCAGCCCCGAGACTGCTGACGGGGCAGAGAATATGGAGTCAGGCACAGCTTCAGGGGCTATTGCTGCCTGGAGCGCTGTTTATATTGACCTCAACCAGGCACACCTGGGGAGGGCCGGCCGGCAGGGTAAGGCTGCCCAGGTCAGCTAATCCACAACCCTCAGGGAATCACATTGTTGAAAATGGACCTCGCTAAGGCAGAATAGAAGCCAAGGAAAATAAGGACACAATGCCATTTGCAGCACCGTAGATGAGTCTAGAGGTAATCACGTGACTTGTAGTAAGTCAGAAAGTGAAAGACACATATCATATCATATCACTTATAGGTGTTACCTAAAAATGGATACCAGGGCAGATATTTCCACGGAGAAGGGCAATCACAGATTCATTAAACACACTTATGGTTCACCAGTGGAAAGGTGGGAGTATTGGTTTCATTACGATATCGGGGTTAACAGACATATACAAACACAGGTGACATATATAATCACCAAAGACCTACGGAATACCAAGAGAAGACTACTCAACATTCTGTCATAACGTCCCTGGGAAAAGGATCCCAGGAAGAACAGACATCTGTATATGTGTAAAAGAACCACATCTTCGACACCTACAATAAGCCAAACATTGTAATCAAACTTGCTGTAATAAAAAATTAAAATTTAAATTAAAAATACGAACAAGAAGTAGGGAGACAAACTTGAGGGGCTTTCTCCTGGCACATTCCATTCTAAATTCCAATCTAGAACACGACTTCCATTGAGGCTCTGCTGCCCTAGTAAGCAGATTTGGTAAGGGAGAACTGCTGCCACCTTGTGGCCGTTTCACACAACAGCAGCTTTAATCCCAGCCCTAATGGTCAGTTGATTTTCAAAATCATTGCAGGCCTGTAAATGACACCTGCCCTGAAAACAAATCCTGGGGTCACATATCGACCAAAAAATTCAAAGGACGTCCATATTTCAAAACGACCGTTTCAAAAGGCATATTTTATGCACATTAGTGTTCTGCTTCTTTGTCTTTCTTTCTTTTTTGGTTAAAAAGACGGGAATGGAAAAAGGCATCCCTCAGACTGGGCGAAAATCGCTGCAAACGAATCAATGGACAAAGGTTTAATCTCCAATATATATAAACAGCTCATGCAGCTTAATATTAAAAAAACAAACAACCCAATACAAAAATGGGCAGAAGTTCTAAAGAGACGTTTCTTCAAAGAAGACACAGAGATGGCCAAGACGCACATGAAAAGCTGCTCAAGAGCACTAATTATTAGAGAAATGCAAATCAAAACTACAATGAGGTATCACCTCACACCCGTTAGGATCGCCATCATCAGAAAATCTACAAACAACAAATTCTGGGGAGGGTGTGGACAAAAGGAGCCCTCTTCCACTATTGGTGGGAATGTAAATTGATACCGTCACTATGGAGAACAGTATGGAGTCTCCTTTAAAAAACTAGAAATAGAATTACCATCCGATCCAGCAATCCCACTTCTGGGCATATACCCAGAGAAAACCATAAATCAAAAAGGCACATTCACCACAATGTTCATTGCAGCACTATTTAAAATAGCCAGGTAATGGAAGCAACCTAAATGCCCACAGACAGATGAATGGATAAAGATGGGGTACATATATAAAATGGAATATTACTCGGCCATAAAAAGGAAAGAAACTGGGTCATTTGTAGACACATCGATGGATCTAGAGACTGTCATACAGAATGAAGTAAGTCAGAAAGAGGAAAACAAATATTGTATATTAATGCATATATGTGGAACCTAAAAGATGGTACAGATGAACTGGTTTGCAGGCAAGAAATAGAGACACAGAGGTAGAGAACAAACGTATGGACACCAAGTGTGGGAAGCCATGGGGTGGTGGTGGTGGGATGAGTTGGGAGATTGGGATTGACCTGTATACATGTATATGCATAAAATACATAACTGATAATAACCTGCTGTATAAAAAAGTAAATAAAATTAAATTTCAAAATTTTGAAAAATAAAATTTAAAAATAAAACAGAAAAAAGTTCTTCCCTTCACACACATGTATTTACAGGAATGAATTATTTCCATGCTTATATCTATAAATACATAAAAGAGGAATAAAATCTAACTTGAACCATAAACGAAAAAATACCTGAACCCACCAGTTATACAGAGGAAAACCCTATCAGGGCACTTGCTCCAGCGGTAAACAATTCTGAAATTGGTCAGAGGTGTGGAATCATCTCCCATCCAGCTAGCACCCACCCCCCACGCAAGGAGCGTCCTCATTGCAAAGCTGCGAGACCGTGCCGAGGCATCTCTGAATAAAGGTGAGCTGAGCCCCAGGCCAGCTGCTGCTGAACTGTTCCCACCCTTCCCAGGTAAAACACCTGAATATGTACAAGGGCTTGAAAGCCTAGAGGAAGGGCCGTGGAGCCACACTAGCGACAGCACGCAGGCCAACTTGGTGCCTGCAGGCCAGCCAGGGTGGTCCTGGCCCCGGGTACTCTTCCGGAAGCATTCCATTGTCCTGCCTGTGATACCCCTCCTGTCCCGGCCCCCACTGCTTTTTTCCTTCCTCACCTCTGTCCGGAGAGAAATTCCAGCGGAAGGTATGGGTGACACATCCTCTTCTTTACAGGTGGCAGCCTGGCAACTCCTGCAGAAAGGCCAGCAGTGCCCCACTCACACCGGGCCACCAACAAAGCTGTGGCCCCTCATTCCCTCCCACCAGCTCAGCCCCGAGACTGCTGACGGGGCAGAGAATATGGAGTCAGGCACAGCTTCAGGGGCTATTGCTGCCTGGAGCGCTGTTTATATTGACCTCAACCAGGCACACCTGGGGAGGGCCGGCCGGCAGGGTAAGGCTGCCCAGGTCAGCTAATCCACAACCCTCAGGGAATCACATTGTTGAAAATGGACCTCGCTAAGGCAGAATAGAAGCCAAGGAAAATAAGGACACAATGCCATTTGCAGCACCGTAGATGAGTCTAGAGGTAATCACGTGACTTGTAGTAAGTCAGAAAGTGAAAGACACATATCATATCATATCACTTATAGGTGTTACCTAAAAATGGATACCAGGGCAGATATTTCCACGGAGAAGGGCAATCACAGATTCATTAAACACACTTATGGTTCACCAGTGGAAAGGTGGGAGTATTGGTTTCATTACGATATCGGGGTTAACAGACATATACAAACACAGGTGACATATATAATCACCAAAGACCTACGGAATACCAAGAGAAGACTACTCAACATTCTGTCATAACGTCCCTGGGAAAAGGATCCCAGGAAGAACAGACATCTGTATATGTGTAAAAGAACCACATCTTCGACACCTACAATAAGCCAAACATTGTAATCAAACTTGCTGTAATAAAAAATTAAAATTTAAATTAAAAATACGAACAAGAAGTAGGGAGACAAACTTGAGGGGCTTTCTCCTGGCACATTCCATTCTAAATTCCAATCTAGAACACGACTTCCATTGAGGCTCTGCTGCCCTAGTAAGCAGATTTGGTAAGGGAGAACTGCTGCCACCTTGTGGCCGTTTCACACAACAGCAGCTTTAATCCCAGCCCTAATGGTCAGTTGATATTCAAACTCATTGCAGGCCTGTAAATGACACCTGCCCTGAAAACAAATCCTGGGGTCACATATCGACCAAAAAATTCAAAGGACGTCCATATTTCAAAACGACCGTTTCAAAAGGCATATTTTATGCACATTAGTGTTCTGCTTCTTTGTCTTTCTTTCTTTTTTGGTTAAAAAGACGGGAATGGAAAAAGGCATCCCTCAGACTGGGCGAAAATCGCTGCAAACGAATCAATGGACAAAGGTTTAATCTCCAATATATATAAACAGCTCATGCAGCTTAATATTAAAAAAACAAACAACCCAATACAAAAATGGGCAGAAGTTCTAAAGAGACGTTTCTTCAAAGAAGACACAGAGATGGCCAAGACGCACATGAAAAGCTGCTCAAGAGCACTAATTATTAGAGAAATGCAAATCAAAACTACAATGAGGTATCACCTCACACCTGTTAGGATCGCCATCATCAGAAAATCTACAAACAACAAATTCTGGGGAGGGTGTGGACAAAAGGAGCCCTCTTCCACTATTGGTGGGAATGTAAATTGATACCGTCACTATGGAGAACAGTATGGAGTCTCCTTTAAAAACTAGAAATAGAATTACCATCCGATCCAGCAATCCCACTTCTGGGCATATACCCAGAGAAAACCATAAATCAAAAAGGCACATTCACCACAATGTTCATTGCAGCACTATTTAAAATAGCCAGGTAATGGAAGCAACCTAAATGCCCACAGACAGATGAATGGATAAAGATGGGGTACATATATAAAATGGAATATTACTCGGCCATAAAAAGGAAAGAAACTGGGTCATTTGTAGAGACATCGATGGATCTAGAGACTGTCATACAGAATGAAGTAAGTCAGAAAGAGGAAAACAAATATTGTATATTAATGCATATATGTGGAACCTAAAAGATGGTACAGATGAACTGGTTTGCAGGCAAGAAATAGAGACACAGAGGTAGAGAACAAACGTATGGACACCAAGTGTGGGAAGCCATGGGGTGGTGGTGGTGGGATGAGTTGGGAGATTGGGATTGAGCTGTATACATGTATATGCATAAAATACATAACTGATAATAACCTGCTGTATAAAAAAGTAAATAAAATTAAATTTCAAAATTTTGAAAAATAAAATTTAAAAATAAAACAGAAAAAAGTTCTTCCCTTCACACACATGTATTTACAGGAATGAATTATTTCCATGCTTATATCTATAAATACATAAAAGAGGAATAAAATCTAACTTGAACCATAAACGAAAAAATACCTGAACCCACCAGTTATACAGAGGAAAACCCTATCAGGGCACTTGCTCCAGCGGTAAACAATTCTGAAATTGGTCAGAGGTGTGGAATCATCTCCCATCCAGCTAGCACCCACCCCCCACGCAAGGAGCGTCCTCATTGCAAAGCTGCGAGACCGTGCCGAGGCATCTCTGAATAAAGGTGAGCTGAGCCCCAGGCCAGCTGCTGCTGAACTGTTCCCACCCTTCCCAGGTAAAACACCTGAATATGTACAAGGGCTTGAAAGCCTAGAGGAAGGGCCGTGGAGCCACACTAGCGACAGCACGCAGGCCAACTTGGTGCCTGCAGGCCAGCCAGGGTGGTCCTGGCCCCGGGTACTCTTCCGGAAGCATTCCATTGTCCTGCCTGTGATACCCCTCCTGTCCCGGCCCCCACTGCTTTTTTCCTTCCTCACCTCTGTCCGGAGAGAAATTCCAGCGGAAGGTATGGGTGACACATCCTCTTCTTTACAGGTGGCAGCCTGGCAACTCCTGCAGAAAGGCCAGCAGTGCCCCACTCACACCGGGCCACCAACAAAGCTGTGGCCCCTCATTCCCTCCCACCAGCTCAGCCCCGAGACTGCTGACGGGGCAGAGAATATGGAGTCAGGCACAGCTTCAGGGGCTATTGCTGCCTGGAGCGCTGTTTATATTGACCTCAACCAGGCACACCTGGGGAGGGCCGGCTGGCAGGATAAGGCTGCCCAGGTCAGCTAATCCACAACCCTCAGGGAATCACATTGTTGAAAATGGACCTCGCTAAGGCAGAATAGAAGCCAAGGAAAATAAGGACACAATGCCATTTGCAGCACCGTAGATGAGTCTAGAGGTAATCACGTGACTTGTAGTAAGTCAGAAAGTGAAAGACACATATCATATCATATCACTTATAGGTGTTACCTAAAAATGGATACCAGGGCAGATATTTCCACGGAGAAGGGCAATCACAGATTCATTAAACACACTTATGGTTCACCAGTGGAAAGGTGTGAGGATTGGTTTCATTACGATATCGGGGTTAACAGACATATACAAACACAGGTGACATATATAATCACCAAAGACCTACGGAATACCAAGAGAAGACTACTCAACATTCTGTCATAACGTCCCTGGGAAAAGGATCCCAGGAAGAACAGACATCTGTATATGTGTAAAAGAACCACATCTTCGACACCTACAATAAGCCAAACATTATAATCAAACTTGCTGTAATAAAAAATTAAAATTTAAATTAAAAATACGAACAAGAAGTAGGGAGACAAACTTGAGGGGCTTTCTCCTGGCACATTCCATTCTAAATTCCAATCTAGAACACGACTTCCATTGAGGCTCTGCTGCCCTAGTAACCAGATTTGGTAAGGGAGAACTGCTGCCACCTTGTGGCCGGTTCACACAACAGCAGCTTTAATCCCAGCGCTAATGGTCAGTTGATATTCAAACTCATTGCAGGCCTGTAAATGACACCTGCCCTGAAAACAAATCCTGGGGTCACATATCGACCAAAAAATTCAAAGGACGTCCATATTTCAAAACGACCGTTTCAAAAGGCATATTTTATGCACATTAGAGTTCTGCTTCTTTGTCTTTCTTTCTTTTTTGGTTAAAAAGACGGGAATGGAAAAAGGCATCCCTCAGACTGGGCGAAAATCGCTGCAAACGAATCAATGGACAAAGGTTTAATCTCCAATATATATAAACAGCTCATGCAGCTTAATATTAAAAAAACAAACAACCCAATACAAAAATGGGCAGAAGTTCTAAAGAGACGTTTCTTCAAAGAAGACACAGAGATGGCCAAGACGCACATGAAAAGCTGCTCAAGAGCACTAATTATTAGAGAAATGCAAATCAAAACTACAATGAGGTATCACCTCACACCTGTTAGGATCGCCATCATCAGAAAATCTACAAACAACAAATTCTGGGGAGGGTGTGGACAAAAGGAGCCCTCTTCCACTATTGGTGGGAATGTAAATTGATACCGTCACTATGGAGAACAGTATGGAGTCTCCTTTAAAAACTAGAAATAGAATTACCATCCGATCCAGCAATCCCACTTCTGGGCATATACCCAGAGAAAACCATAAATCAAAAAGGCACATTCACCACAATGTTCATTGCAGCACTATTTAAAATAGCCAGGTAATGGAAGCAACCTAAATGCCCACAGACAGATGAATGGATAAAGATGGGGTACATATATAAAATGGAATATTACTCGGCCATAAAAAGGAAAGAAACTGGGTCATTTGTAGAGACATCGATGGATCTAGAGACTGTCATACAGAATGAAGTAAGTCAGAAAGAGGAAAACAAATATTGTATATTAATGCATATATGTGGAACCTAAAAGATGGTACAGATGAACTGGTTTGCAGGCAAGAAATAGAGACACAGAGGTAGAGAACAAACGTATGGACACCAAGTGTGGGAAGCCATGGGGTGGTGGTGGTGGGATGAGTTGGGAGATTGGGATTGAGCTGTATACATGTATATGCATAAAATACATAACTGATAATAACCTGCTGTATAAAAAAGTAAATAAAATTAAATTTCAAAATTTTGAAAAATAAAATTTAAAAATAAAACAGAAAAAAGTTCTTCCCTTCACACACATGTATTTACAGGAATGAATTATTTCCATGCTTATATCTATAAATACATAAAAGAGGAATAAAATCTAACTTGAACCATAAACGAAAAAATACCTGAACCCACCAGTTATACAGAGGAAAACCCTATCAGGGCACTTGCTCCAGCGGTAAACAATTCTGAAATTGGTCAGAGGTGTGGAATCATCTCCCATCCAGCTAGCACCCACCCCCCACGCAAGGAGCGTCCTCATTGCAAAGCTGCGAGACCGTGCCGAGGCATCTCTGAATAAAGGTGAGCTGAGCCCCAGGCCAGCTGCTGCTGAACTGTTCCCACCCTTCCCAGGTAAAACACCTGAATATGTACAAGGGCTTGAAAGCCTAGAGGAAGGGCCGTGGAGCCACACTAGCGACAGCACGCAGGCCAACTTGGTGCCTGCAGGCCAGCCAGGGTGGTCCTGGCCCCGGGTACTCTTCCGGAAGCATTCCATTGTCCTGCCTGTGATACCCCTCCTGTCCTGGCCCCCACTGCTTTTTTCCTTCCTCACCTCTGTCCGGAGAGAAATTCCAGCGGAAGGTATGGGTGACACATCCTCTTCTTTACAGGTGGCAGCCTGGCAACTCCTGCAGAAAGGCCAGCAGTGCCCCACTCACACCGGGCCACCAACAAAGCTGTGGCCCCTCATTCCCTCCCACCAGCTCAGCCCCGAGACTGCTGACGGGGCAGAGAATATGGAGTCAGGCACAGCTTCAGGGGCTATTGCTGCCTGGAGCGCTGTTTATATTGACCTCAACCAGGCACACCTGGGGAGGGCCGGCCGGCAGGGTAAGGCTGCCCAGGTCAGCTAATCCACAACCCTCAGGGAATCACATTGTTGAAAATGGACCTCGCTAAGGCAGAATAGAAGCCAAGGAAAATAAGGACACAATGCCATTTGCAGCACCGTAGATGAGTCTAGAGGTAATCACGTGACTTGTAGTAAGTCAGAAAGTGAAAGACACATATCATATCATATCACTTATAGGTGTTACCTAAAAATGGATACCAGGGCAGATATTTCCACGGAGAAGGGCAATCACAGATTCATTAAACACACTTATGGTTCACCAGTGGAAAGGTGGGAGGATTGGTTTCATTACGATATCGGGGTTAACAGACATATACAAACACAGGTGACATATATAATCACCAAAGACCTACGGAATACCAAGAGAAGACTACTCAACATTCTGTCATAACGTCCCTGGGAAAAGGATCCCAGGAAGAACAGACATCTGTATATGTGTAAAAGAACCACATCTTCGACACCTACAATAAGCCAAACATTGTAATCAAACTTGCTGTAATAAAAAATTAAAATTTAAATTAAAAATACGAACAAGAAGTAGGGAGACAAACTTGAGGGGCTTTCTCCTGGCACATTCCATTCTAAATTCCAATCTAGAACACGACTTCCATTGAGGCTCTGCTGCCCTAGTAACCAGATTTGGTAAGGGAGAACTGCTGCCACCTTGTGGCCGTTTCACACAACAGCAGCTTTAATCCCAGCGCTAATGGTCAGTTGATATTCAAACTCATTGCAGGCCTGTAAATGACACCTGCCCTGAAAACAAATCCTGGGGTCACATATCGACCAAAAAATTCAAAGGACGTCCATATTTCAAAACGACCGTTTCAAAAGGCATATTTTATGCACACTAGTGTTCTGCTTCTTTGTCTTTCTTTCTTTTTTGGTTAAAAAGACGGGAATGGAAAAAGGCATCCCTCAGACTGGGCGAAAATCGCTGCAAACGAATCAATGGACAAAGGTTTAATCTCCAATATATATAAACAGCTCATGCAGCTTAATATTAAAAAAACAAACAACCCAATACAAAAATGGGCAGAAGTTCTAAAGAGACGTTTCTTCAAAGAAGACACAGAGATGGCCAAGACGCACATGAAAAGCTGCTCAAGAGCACTAATTATTAGAGAAATGCAAATCAAAACTACAATGAGGTATCACCTCACACCTGTTAGGATCGCCATCATCAGAAAATCTACAAACAACAAATTCTGGGGAGGGTGTGGACAAAAGGAGCCCTCTTCCACTATTGGTGGGAATGTAAATTGATACCGTCACTATGGAGAACAGTATGGAGTCTCCTTTAAAAACTAGAAATAGAATTACCATCCGATCCAGCAATCCCACTTCTGGGCATATACCCAGAGAAAACCATAAATCAAAAAGGCACATTCACCACAATGTTCATTGCAGCACTATTTAAAATAGCCAGGTAATGGAAGCAACCTAAATGCCCACAGACAGATGAATGGATAAAGATGGGGTACATATATAAAATGGAATATTACTCGGCCATAAAAAGGAAAGAAACTGGGTCATTTGTAGAGACATCGATGGATCTAGAGACTGTCATACAGAATGAAGTAAGTCAGAAAGAGGAAAACAAATATTGTATATTAATGCATATATGTGGAACCTAAAAGATGGTACAGATGAACTGGTTTGCAGGCAAGAAATAGAGACACAGAGGTAGAGAACAAACGTATGGACACCAAGTGTGGGAAGCCATGGGGTGGTGGTGGTGGGATGAGTTGGGAGATTGGGATTGAGCTGTATACATGTATATGCATAAAATACATAACTGATAATAACCTGCTGTATAAAAAAGTAAATAAAATTAAATTTCAAAATTTTGAAAAATAAAATTTAAAAATAAAACAGAAAAAAGTTCTTCCCTTCACACACATGTATTTACAGGAATGAATTATTTCCATGCTTATATCTATAAATACATAAAAGAGGAATAAAATCTAACTTGAACCATAAACGAAAAAATACCTGAACCCACCAGTTATACAGAGGAAAACCCTATCAGGGCACTTGCTCCAGCGGTAAACAATTCTGAAATTGGTCAGAGGTGTGGAATCATCTCCCATCCAGCTAGCACCCACCCCCCACGCAAGGAGCGTCCTCATTGCAAAGCTGCGAGACCGTGCCGAGGCATCTCTGAATAAAGGTGAGCTGAGCCCCAGGCCAGCTGCTGCTGAACTGTTCCCACCCTTCCCAGGTAAAACACCTGAATATGTACAAGGGCTTGAAAGCCTAGAGGAAGGGCCGTGGAGCCACACTAGCGACAGCACGCAGGCCAACTTGGTGCCTGCAGGCCAGCCAGGGTGGTCCTGGCCCCGGGTACTCTTCCGGAAGCATTCCATTGTCCTGCCAGTGATACCCCTCCTGTCCCGGCCCCCACTGCTTTTTTCCTTCCTCACCTCTGTCCAGAGAGAAATTCCAGCGGAAGGTATGGGTGACACATCCTCTTCTTTACAGGTGGCAGCCTGGCAACTCCTGCAGAAAGGCCAGCAGTGCCCCACTCACACCGGGCCACCAACAAAGCTGTGGCCCCTCATTCCCTCCCACCAGCTCAGCCCCGAGACTGCTGACGGGGCAGAGAATATGGAGTCAGGCACAGCTTCAGGGGCTATTGCTGCCTGGAGCGCTGTTTATATTGACCTCAACCAGGCACACCTGGGGAGGGCCGGCCGGCAGGATAAGGCTGCCCAGGTCAGCTAATCCACAACCCTCAGGGAATCACATTGTTGAAAATGGACCTCGCTAAGGCAGAATAGAAGCCAAGGAAAATAAGGACACAATGCCATTTGCAGCACCGTAGATGAGTCTAGAGGTAATCACGTGACTTGTAGTAAGTCAGAAAGTGAAAGACACATATCATATCATATCACTTATAGGTGTTACCTAAAAATGGATACCAGGGCAGATATTTCCACGGAGAAGGGCAATCACAGATTCATTAAACACACTTATGGTTCACCAGTGGAAATGTGTGAGGATTGGTTTCATTACGATATCGGGGTTAACAGACATATACAAACACAGGTGACATATATAATCACCAAAGACCTACGGAATACCAAGAGAAGACTACTCAACATTCTGTCATAACGTCCCTGGGAAAAGGATCCCAGGAAGAACAGACATCTGTATATGTGTAAAAGAACCACATCTTCGACACCTACAATAAGCCAAACATTATAATCAAACTTGCTGTAATAAAAAATTAAAATTTAAATTAAAAATACGAACAAGAAGTAGGGAGACAAACTTGAGGGGCTTTCTCCTGGCACATTCCATTCTAAATTCCAATCTAGAACACGACTTCCATTGAGGCTCTGCTGCCCTAGTAACCAGATTTGGTAAGGGAGAACTGCTGCCACCTTGTGGCCGGTTCACACAACAGCAGCTTTAATCCCAGCCCTAATGGTCAGTTGATTTTCAAAATCATTGCAGGCCTGTAAATGACACCTGCCCTGAAAACAAATCCTGGGGTCACATATCGACCAAAAAATTCAAAGGACGTCCATATTTCAAAACGACCGTTTCAAAAGGCATATTTTATGCACATTAGTGTTCTGCTTCTTTGTCTTTCTTTCTTTTTTGGTTAAAAAGACGGGAATGGAAAAAGGCATCCCTCAGACTGGGCGAAAATCGCTGCAAACGAATCAATGGACAAAGGTTTAATCTCCAATATATATAAACAGCTCATGCAGCTTAATATTAAAAAAACAAACAACCCAATACAAAAATGGGCAGAAGTTCTAAAGAGACGTTTCTTCAAAGAAGACACAGAGATGGCCAAGACGCACATGAAAAGCTGCTCAAGAGCACTAATTATTAGAGAAATGCAAATCAAAACTACAATGAGGTATCACCTCACACCCGTTAGGATCGCCATCATCAGAAAATCTACAAACAACAAATTCTGGGGAGGGTGTGGACAAAAGGAGCCCTCTTCCACTATTGGTGGGAATGTAAATTGATACCGTCACTATGGAGAACAGTATGGAGTCTCCTTTAAAAAACTAGAAATACAATTACCATCCGATCCAGCAATCCCACTTCTGGGCATATACCCAGAGAAAACCATAAATCAAAAAGGCACATTCACCACAATGTTCATTGCAGCACTATTTAAAATAGCCAGGTAATGGAAGCAACCTAAATGCCCACAGACAGATGAATGGATAAAGATGGGGTACATATATAAAATGGAATATTACTCGGCCATAAAAGGAAAGAAACTGGGTCATTTGTAGAGACATCGATGGATCTAGAGACTGTCATACAGAATGAAGTAAGTCAGAAAGAGGAAAACAAATATTGTATATTAATGCATATATGTGGAACCTAAAAGATGGTACAGATGAACTGGTTTGCAGGCAAGAAATAGAGACACAGAGGTAGAGAACAAACGTATGGACACCAAGTGTGGGAAGCCATGGGGTGGTGGTGGTGGGATGAGTTGGGAGATTGGGATTGACCTGTATACATGTATATGCATAAAATACATAACTGATAATAACCTGCTGTATAAAAAAGTAAATAAAATTAAATTTCAAAATTTTGAAAAATAAAATTTAAAAATAAAACAGAAAAAAGTTCTTCCCTTCACACACATGTATTTACAGGAATGAATTATTTCCATGCTTATATCTATAAATACATAAAAGAGGAATAAAATCTAACTTGAACCATAAACGAAAAAATACCTGAACCCACCAGTTATACAGAGGAAAACCCTATCAGGGCACTTGCTCCAGCGGTAAACAATTCTGAAATTGGTCAGAGGTGTGGAATCATCTCCCATCCAGCTAGCACCCACCCCCCACGCAAGGAGCGTCCTCATTGCAAAGCTGCGAGACCGTGCCGAGGCATCTCTGAATAAAGGTGAGCTGAGCCCCAGGCCAGCTGCTGCTGAACTGTTCCCACCCTTCCCAGGTAAAACACCTGAATATGTACAAGGGCTTGAAAGCCTAGAGGAAGGGCCGTGGAGCCACACTAGCGACAGCACGCAGGCCAACTTGGTGCCTGCAGGCCAGCCAGGGTGGTCCTGGCCCCGGGTACTCTTCCGGAAGCATTCCATTGTCCTGCCTGTGATACCCCTCCTGTCCCGGCCCCCACTGCTTTTTTCCTTCCTCACCTCTGTCCGGAGAGAAATTCCAGCGGAAGGTATGGGTGACACATCCTCTTCTTTACAGGTGGCAGCCTGGCAACTCCTGCAGAAAGGCCAGCAGTGCCCCACTCACACCGGGCCACCAACAAAGCTGTGGCCCCTCATTCCCTCCCACCAGCTCAGCCCCGAGACTGCTGACGGGGCAGAGAATATGGAGTCAGGCACAGCTTCAGGGGCTATTGCTGCCTGGAGCGCTGTTTATATTGACCTCAACCAGGCACACCTGGGGAGGGCCGGCCGGCAGGGTAAGGCTGCCCAGGTCAGCTAATCCACAACCCTCAGGGAATCACATTGTTGAAAATGGACCTCGCTAAGGCAGAATAGAAGCCAAGGAAAATAAGGACACAATGCCATTTGCAGCACCGTAGATGAGTCTAGAGGTAATCACGTGACTTGTAGTAAGTCAGAAAGTGAAAGACACATATCATATCATATCACTTATAGGTGTTACCTAAAAATGGATACCAGGGCAGATATTTCCACGGAGAAGGGCAATCACAGATTCATTAAACACACTTATGGTTCACCAGTGGAAAGGTGGGAGGATTGGTTTCATTACGATATCGGGGTTAACAGACATATACAAACACAGGTGACATATATAATCACCAAAGACCTACGGAATACCAAGAGAAGACTACTCAACATTCTGTCATAACGTCCCTGGGAAAAGGATCCCAGGAAGAACAGACATCTGTATATGTGTAAAAGAACCACATCTTCGACACCTACAATAAGCCAAACATTGTAATCAAACTTGCTGTAATAAAAAATTAAAATTTAAATTAAAAATACGAACAAGAAGTAGGGAGACAAACTTGAGGGGCTTTCTCCTGGCACATTCCATTCTAAATTCCAATCTAGAACACGACTTCCATTGAGGCTCTGCTGCCCTAGTAAGCAGATTTGGTAAGGGAGAACTGCTGCCACCTTGTGGCCGTTTCACACAACAGCAGCTTTAATCCCAGCCCTAATGGTCAGTTGATATTCAAACTCATTGCAGGCCTGTAAATGACACCTGCCCTGAAAACAAATCCTGGGGTCACATATCGACCAAAAAATTCAAAGGACGTCCATATTTCAAAACGACCGTTTCAAAAGGCATATTTTATGCACATTAGTGTTCTGCTTCTTTGTCTTTCTTTCTTTTTTGGTTAAAAAGACGGGAATGGAAAAAGGCATCCCTCAGACTGGGCGAAAATCGCTGCAAACGAATCAATGGACAAAGGTTTAATCTCCAATATATATAAACAGCTCATGCAGCTTAATATTAAAAAAACAAACAACCCAATACAAAAATGGGCAGAAGTTCTAAAGAGACGTTTCTTCAAAGAAGACACAGAGATGGCCAAGACGCACATGAAAAGCTGCTCAAGAGCACTAATTATTAGAGAAATGCAAATCAAAACTACAATGAGGTATCACCTCACACCTGTTAGGATCGCCATCATCAGAAAATCTACAAACAACAAATTCTGGGGAGGGTGTGGACAAAAGGAGCCCTCTTCCACTATTGGTGGGAATGTAAATTGATACCGTCACTATGGAGAACAGTATGGAGTCTCCTTTAAAAACTAGAAATAGAATTACCATCCGATCCAGCAATCCCACTTCTGGGCATATACCCAGAGAAAACCATAAATCAAAAAGGCACATTCACCACAATGTTCATTGCAGCACTATTTAAAATAGCCAGGTAATGGAAGCAACCTAAATGCCCACAGACAGATGAATGGATAAAGATGGGGTACATATATAAAATGGAATATTACTCGGCCATAAAAAGGAAAGAAACTGGGTCATTTGTAGAGACATCGATGGATCTAGAGACTGTCATACAGAATGAAGTAAGTCAGAAAGAGGAAAACAAATATTGTATATTAATGCATATATGTGGAACCTAAAAGATGGTACAGATGAACTGGTTTGCAGGCAAGAAATAGAGACACAGAGGTAGAGAACAAACGTATGGACACCAAGTGTGGGAAGCCATGGGGTGGTGGTGGTGGGATGAGTTGGGAGATTGGGATTGAGCTGTATACATGTATATGCATAAAATACATAACTGATAATAACCTGCTGTATAAAAAAGTAAATAAAATTAAATTTCAAAATTTTGAAAAATAAAATTTAAAAATAAAACAGAAAAAAGTTCTTCCCTTCACACACATGTATTTACAGGAATGAATTATTTCCATGCTTATATCTATAAATACATAAAAGAGGAATAAAATCTAACTTGAACCATAAACGAAAAAATACCTGAACCCACCAGTTATACAGAGGAAAACCCTATCAGGGCACTTGCTCCAGCGGTAAACAATTCTGAAATTGGTCAGAGGTGTGGAATCATCTCCCATCCAGCTAGCACCCACCCCCCACGCAAGGAGCGTCCTCATTGCAAAGCTGCGAGACCGTGCCGAGGCATCTCTGAATAAAGGTGAGCTGAGCCCCAGGCCAGCTGCTGCTGAACTGTTCCCACCCTTCCCAGGTAAAACACCTGAATATGTACAAGGGCTTGAAAGCCTAGAGGAAGGGCCGTGGAGCCACACTAGCGACAGCACGCAGGCCAACTTGGTGCCTGCAGGCCAGCCAGGGTGGTCCTGGCCCCGGGTACTCTTCCGGAAGCATTCCATTGTCCTGCCTGTGATACCCCTCCTGTCCCGGCCCCCACTGCTTTTTTCCTTCCTCACCTCTGTCCGGAGAGAAATTCCAGCGGAAGGTATGGGTGACACATCCTCTTCTTTACAGGTGGCAGCCTGGCAACTCCTGCAGAAAGGCCAGCAGTGCCCCACTCACACCGGGCCACCAACAAAGCTGTGGCCCCTCATTCCCTCCCACCAGCTCAGCCCCGAGACTGCTGACGGGGCAGAGAATATGGAGTCAGGCACAGCTTCAGGGGCTATTGCTGCCTGGAGCGCTGTTTATATTGACCTCAACCAGGCACACCTGGGGAGGGCCGGCCGGCAGGATAAGGCTGCCCAGGTCAGCTAATCCACAACCCTCAGGGAATCACATTGTTGAAAATGGACCTCGCTAAGGCAGAATAGAAGCCAAGGAAAATAAGGACACAATGCCATTTGCAGCACCGTAGATGAGTCTAGAGGTAATCACGTGACTTGTAGTAAGTCAGAAAGTGAAAGACACATATCATATCATATCACTTATAGGTGTTACCTAAAAATGGATACCAGGGCAGATATTTCCACGGAGAAGGGCAATCACAGATTCATTAAACACACTTATGGTTCACCAGTGGAAAGGTGTGAGGATTGGTTTCATTACGATATCGGGGTTAACAGACATATACAAACACAGGTGACATATATAATCACCAAAGACCTACGGAATACCAAGAGAAGACTACTCAACATTCTGTCATAACGTCCCTGGGAAAAGGATCCCAGGAAGAACAGACATCTGTATATGTGTAAAAGAACCACATCTTCGACACCTACAATAAGCCAAACATTGTAATCAAACTTGCTGTAATAAAAAATTAAAATTTAAATTAAAAATACGAACAAGAAGTAGGGAGACAAACTTGAGGGGCTTTCTCCTGGCACATTCCATTCTAAATTCCAATCTAGAACACGACTTCCATTGAGGCTCTGCTGCCCTAGTAACCAGATTTGGTAAGGGAGAACTGCTGCCACCTTGTGGCCGGTTCACACAACAGCAGCTTTAATCCCAGCGCTAATGGTCAGTTGATATTCAAACTCATTGCAGGCCTGTAAATGACACCTGCCCTGAAAACAAATCCTGGGGTCACATATCGACCAAAAAATTCAAAGGACGTCCATATTTCAAAACGACCGTTTCAAAAGGCATATTTTATGCACATTAGTGTTCTGCTTCTTTGTCTTTCTTTCTTTTTTGGTTAAAAAGACGGGAATGGAAAAAGGCATCCCTCAGACTGGGCGAAAATCGCTGCAAACGAATCAATGGACAAAGGTTTAATCTCCAATATATATAAACAGCTCATGCAGCTTAATATTAAAAAAACAAACAACCCAATACAAAAATGGGCAGAAGTTCTAAAGAGACGTTTCTTCAAAGAAGACACAGAGATGGCCAAGACGCACATGAAAAGCTGCTCAAGAGCACTAATTATTAGAGAAATGCAAATCAAAACTACAATGAGGTATCACCTCACACCTGTTAGGATCGCCATCATCAGAAAATCTACAAACAACAAATTCTGGGGAGGGTGTGGACAAAAGGAGCCCTCTTCCACTATTGGTGGGAATGTAAATTGATACCGTCACTATGGAGAACAGTATGGAGTCTCCTTTAAAAACTAGAAATAGAATTACCATCCGATCCAGCAATCCCACTTCTGGGCATATACCCAGAGAAAACCATAAATCAAAAAGGCACATTCACCACAATGTTCATTGCAGCACTATTTAAAATAGCCAGGTAATGGAAGCAACCTAAATGCCCACAGACAGATGAATGGATAAACATGGGGTACATATATAAAATGGAATATTACTCGGCCATAAAAAGGAAAGAAACTGGGTCATTTGTAGAGACATCGATGGATCTAGAGACTGTCATACAGAATGAAGTAAGTCAGAAAGAGGAAAACAAATATTGTATATTAATGCATATATGTGGAACCTAAAAGATGGTACAGATGAACTGGTTTGCAGGCAAGAAATAGAGACACAGAGGTAGAGAACAAACGTATGGACACCAAGTGTGGGAAGCCATGGGGTGGTGGTGGTGGGATGAGTTGGGAGATTGGGATTGACCTGTATACATGTATATGCATAAAATACATAACTGATAATAACCTGCTGTATAAAAAAGTAAATAAAATTAAATTTCAAAATTTTGAAAAATAAAATTTAAAACTAAAACAGAAAAAAGTTCTTCCCTTCACACACATGTATTTACAGGAATGAATTATTTCCATGCTTATATCTATAAATACATAAAAGAGGAATAAAATCTAACTTGAACCATAAACGAAAAAATACCTGAACCCACCAGTTATACAGAGGAAAACCCTATCAGGGCACTTGCTCCAGCGGTAAACAATTCTGAAATTGGTCAGAGGTGTGGAATCATCTCCCATCCAGCTAGCACCCACCCCCCACGCAAGGAGCGTCCTCATTGCAAAGCTGCGAGACCGTGCCGAGGCATCTCTGAATAAAGGTGAGCTGAGCCCCAGGCCAGCTGCTGCTGAACTGTTCCCACCCTTCCCAGGTAAAACACCTGAATATGTACAAGGGCTTGAAAGCCTAGAGGAAGGGCCGTGGAGCCACACTAGCGACAGCACGCAGGCCAACTTGGTGCCTGCAGGCCAGCCAGGGTGGTCCTGGCCCCGGGTACTCTTCCGGAAGCATTCCATTGTCCTGCCTGTGATACCCCTCCTGTCCCGGCCCCCACTGCTTTTTTCCTTCCTCACCTCTGTCCGGAGAGAAATTCCAGCGGAAGGTATGGGTGACACATCCTCTTCTTTACAGGTGGCAGCCTGGCAACTCCTGCAGAAAGGCCAGCAGTGCCCCACTCACACCGGGCCACCAACAAAGCTGTGGCCCCTCATTCCCTCCCACCAGCTCAGCCCCGAGACTGCTGACGGGGCAGAGAATATGGAGTCAGGCACAGCTTCAGGGGCTATTGCTGCCTGGAGCGCTGTTTATATTGACCTCAACCAGGCACACCTGGGGAGGGCCGGCCGGCAGGATAAGGCTGCCCAGGTCAGCTAATCCACAACCCTCAGGGAATCACATTGTTGAAAATGGACCTCGCTAAGGCAGAATAGAAGCCAAGGAAAATAAGGACACAATGCCATTTGCAGCACCGTAGATGAGTCTAGAGGTAATCACGTGACTTGTAGTAAGTCAGAAAGTGAAAGACACATATCATATCATATCACTTATAGGTGTTACCTAAAAATGGATACCAGGGCAGATATTTCCACGGAGAAGGGCAATCACAGATTCATTAAACACACTTATGGTTCACCAGTGGAAAGGTGTGAGGATTGGTTTCATTACGATATCGGGGTTAACAGACATATACAAACACAGGTGACATATATAATCACCAAAGACCTACGGAATACCAAGAGAAGACTACTCAACATTCTGTCATAACGTCCCTGGGAAAAGGATCCCAGGAAGAACAGACATCTGTATATGTGTAAAAGAACCACATCTTCGACACCTACAATAAGCCAAACATTATAATCAAACTTGCTGTAATAAAAAATTAAAATTTAAATTAAAAATACGAACAAGAAGTAGGGAGACAAACTTGAGGGGCTTTCTCCTGGCACATTCCATTCTAAATTCCAATCTAGAACACGACTTCCATTGAGGCTCTGCTGCCCTAGTAACCAGATTTGGTAAGGGAGAACTGCTGCCACCTTGTGGCCGGTTCACACAACAGCAGCTTTAATCCCAGCCCTAATGGTCAGTTGATTTTCAAAATCATTGCAGGCCTGTAAATGACACCTGCCCTGAAAACAAATCCTGGGGTCACATATCGACCAAAAAATTCAAAGGACGTCCATATTTCAAAACGACCGTTTCAAAAGGCATATTTTATGCACATTAGTGTTCTGCTTCTTTGTCTTTCTTTCTTTTTTGGTTAAAAAGACGGGAATGGAAAAAGGCATCCCTCAGACTGGGCGAAAATCGCTGCAAACGAATCAATGGACAAAGGTTTAATCTCCAATATATATAAACAGCTCATGCAGCTTAATATTAAAAAAACAAACAACCCAATACAAAAATGGGCAGAAGTTCTAAAGAGACGTTTCTTCAAAGAAGACACAGAGATGGCCAAGACGCACATGAAAAGCTGCTCAAGAGCACTAATTATTAGAGAAATGCAAATCAAAACTACAATGAGGTATCACCTCACACCTGTTAGGATCGCCATCATCAGAAAATCTACAAACAACAAATTCTGGGGAGGGTGTGGACAAAAGGAGCCCTCTTCCACTATTGGTGGGAATGTAAATTGATACCGTCACTATGGAGAACAGTATGGAGTCTCCTTTAAAAACTAGAAATAGAATTACCATCCGATCCAGCAATCCCACTTCTGGGCATATACCCAGAGAAAACCATAAATCAAAAAGGCACATTCACCACAATGTTCATTGCAGCACTATTTAAAATAGCCAGGTAATGGAAGCAACCTAAATGCCCACAGACAGATGAATGGATAAAGATGGGGTACATATATAAAATGGAATATTACTCGGCCATAAAAGGAAAGAAACTGGGTCATTTGTAGAGACATCGATGGATCTAGAGACTGTCATACAGAATGAAGTAAGTCAGAAAGAGGAAAACAAATATTGTATATTAATGCATATATGTGGAACCTAAAAGATGGTACAGATGAACTGGTTTGCAGGCAAGAAATAGAGACACAGAGGTAGAGAACAAACGTATGGACACCAAGTGTGGGAAGCCATGGGGTGGTGGTGGTGGGATGAGTTGGGAGATTGGGATTGACCTGTATACATGTATATGCATAAAATACATAACTGATAATAACCTGCTGTATAAAAAAGTAAATAAAATTAAATTTCAAAATTTTGAAAAATAAAATTTAAAAATAAAACAGAAAAAAGTTCTTCCCTTCACACACATGTATTTACAGGAATGAATTATTTCCATGCTTATATCTATAAATACATAAAAGAGGAATAAAATCTAACTTGAACCATAAACGAAAAAATACCTGAACCCACCAGTTATACAGAGGAAAACCCTATCAGGGCACTTGCTCCAGCGGTAAACAATTCTGAAATTGGTCAGAGGTGTGGAATCATCTCCCATCCAGCTAGCACCCACACCCCACGCAAGGAGCGTCCTCATTGCAAAGCTGCGAGACCGTGCCGAGGCATCTCTGAATAAAGGTGAGCTGAGCCCCAGGCCAGCTGCTGCTGAACTGTTCCCACCCTTCCCAGGTAAAACACCTGAATATGTACAAGGGCTTGAAAGCCTAGAGGAAGGGCCGTGGAGCCACACTAGCGACAGCACGCAGGCCAACTTGGTGCCTGCAGGCCAGCCAGGGTGGTCCTGGCCCCGGGTACTCTTCCGGAAGCATTCCATTGTCCTGCCTGTGATACCCCTCCTGTCCCGGCCCCCACTGCTTTTTTCCTTCCTCAACTCTGTCCGGAGAGAAATTCCAGCGGAAGGTATGGGTGACACATCCTCTTCTTTACAGGTGGCAGCCTGGCAACTCCTGCAGAAAGGCCAGCAGTGCCCCACTCACACCGGGCCACCAACAAAGCTGTGGCCCCTCATTCCCTCCCACCAGCTCAGCCCCGAGACTGCTGACGGGGCAGAGAATATGGAGTCAGGCACAGCTTCAGGGGCTATTGCTGCCTGGAGCGCTGTTTATATTGACCTCAACCAGGCACACCTGGGGAGGGCCGGCCGGCAGGGTAAGGCTGCCCAGGTCAGCTAATCCACAACCCTCAGGGAATCACATTGTTGAAAATGGACCTCGCTAAGGCAGAATAGAAGCCAAGGAAAATAAGGACACAATGCCATTTGCAGCACCGTAGATGAGTCTAGAGGTAATCACGTGACTTGTAGTAAGTCAGAAAGTGAAAGACACATATCATATCATATCACTTATAGGTGTTACCTAAAAATGGATACCAGGGCAGATATTTCCACGGAGAAGGGCAATCACAGATTCATTAAACACACTTATGGTTCACCAGTGGAAAGGTGGGAGGATTGGTTTCATTACGATATCGGGGTTAACAGACATATACAAACACAGGTGACATATATAATCACCAAAGACCTACGGAATACCAAGAGAAGACTACTCAACATTCTGTCATAACGTCCCTGGGAAAAGGATCCCAGGAAGAACAGACATCTGTATATGTGTAAAAGAACCACATCTTCGACACCTACAATAAGCCAAACATTATAATCAAACTTGCTGTAATAAAAAATTAAAATTTAAATTAAAAATACGAACAAGAAGTAGGGAGACAAACTTGAGGGGCTTTCTCCTGGCACATTCCATTCTAAATTCCAATCTAGAACACGACTTCCATTGAGGCTCTGCTGCCCTAGTAACCAGATTTGGTAAGGGAGAACTGCTGCCACCTTGTGGCCGGTTCACACAACAGCAGCTTTAATCCCAGCCCTAATGGTCAGTTGATATTCAAACTCATTGCAGGCCTGTAAATGACACCTGCCCTGAAAACAAATCCTGGGGTCACATATCGACCAAAAAATTCAAAGGACGTCCATATTTCAAAACGACCGTTTCAAAAGGCATATTTTATGCACACTAGTGTTCTGCTTCTTTGTCTTTCTTTCTTTTTTGGTTAAAAAGACGGGAATGGAAAAAGGCATCCCTCAGACTGGGCGAAAATCGCTGCAAACGAATCAATGGACAAAGGTTTAATCTCCAATATATATAAACAGCTCATGCAGCTTAATATTAAAAAAACAAACAACCCAATACAAAAATGGGCAGAAGTTCTAAAGAGACGTTTCTTCAAAGAAGACACAGAGATGGCCAAGACGCACATGAAAAGCTGCTCAAGAGCACTAATTATTAGAGAAATGCAAATCAAAACTACAATGAGGTATCACCTCACACCTGTTAGGATCGCCATCATCAGAAAATCTACAAACAACAAATTCTGGGGAGGGTGTGGACAAAAGGAGCCCTCTTCCACTATTGGTGGGAATGTAAATTGATACCATCACTATGGAGAACAGTATGGAGTTTCCTTTAAAAAACTAGAAATAGAATTACCATCCGATCCAGCAATCCCTCTTCTGGGCATATACCCAGAAAAAACCATAAATCAAAAAGGCACATTCACCACAATATTCATTGCAGCACTATTTAAAATAGCCAGGTAATGGAAGCAACCTAAATGCCCACAGACAGATGAATGGATAAAGATGGGGTACATATATAAAATGGAATATTACTCGGCCATAAAAAGGAATGAAACTGGGTCATTTGTAGACACATCGATGGATCTAGAGACTGTCATATAGACTGAAGTAAGACAGAAAGAGGAAATCAAATATTGTATATTAATGCATATATGTGGAAACTAAAAGATGGTACAGATGAACTGGTTTGCAGGGAAGAAATAGAGACGCAGAGGTAGAGAACAAACGTATGGACACCAAGTGTGGGAAGCCATGGGGTGGTGGTGGTGGGATGAGTTGGGAGATTGGGATTGACCTGTATACATGTATATGCATAAAATACATAACTGATAATAACCTGCTGTATAAAAAAGTAAATAAAATTAAATTTCAAAATTTTGAAAAATAAAATTTAAAAATAAAACAGAAAAAAGTTCTTCCCTTCACACACATGTATTTATAGGAATGAATTATTTCCATGCTTATATCTATAAATACATAAAAGAGGAATAAAATCTAACTTGAACCATAAACGAAAAAAAACCTGAACCCACCAGTTATACAGAGGAAAACCCTATCAGGGCACTTGCTCCAGCGGTAAACAATTCTGAAATTGGTCAGAGGTGTGGAATCATCTCCCATCCAGCTAGCACCCACCCACCACGCATGGAGCGTCCTCATTGCAAAGCTGGGAGACTGTGCCGAGGCATCTCTGAATAAAGGTGAGCTGAGCCCCAGGCCAGCTGCTGCTGAACTGTTCCCACCCTTCCCAGGTAAAACACCTGAATATGTACAAGGGCTTGAAAGCCTAGAGGAAGGGCCGTGGAGCCACACTAGCGACAGCACGCAGGCCAACTTGGTGCCTGCATGCCAGCCAGGGTGGTCCTGGCCCCGGGTACTCTTCCGGAAGCTTTCCATTGTCCTGCCTGTGATACCGCTCCTGTCCCGGCACCCACTGCTTTTTTCCTTCCTCACCTCTGTCCAGAGAGAAATTCCAGCGGAAGGTATGGGTGACACATCCTCTTCTTTACAGGTGGCAGCCTGGCAACTCCTGCAGAAAGGCCAGCACTGCCCCACTCACACTGGGCCACCAACAAAGCTGTGGCCCCTCATTCCATCCCACCAGCTCAGCCCCGAGACTGCTGACGGGGCAGATAATATGGAGTCAGGCACAGCTTCAGGGGCTATTGCTGCCTGGAGCACTGTTTATATTGACCTCAACGAGGCACACCTGGGGAGGGCCGGCCGGCGGGGTAAGGCTACCCAGGTCAGCTAATCCACAACCCTCAGGGAATCACATTGTTGAAAAAGGACCTCGCTAAGGCAGAATAGAAGCCAAGGAAAATAAGGACACAATGCCATTTGCAGCACCGTAGATGAGTCTAGAGGTAATCACGTGACTTGTAGTAAGTCAGAAAGTGAAAGACACATATCATATCATATCACTTATAGGTGTTACCTAAAAATGGATACCAGGGCAGATATTTCCACGGAGAAGGGCAATCACAGATTCATTAAACACACTTATGGTTCACCAATGGATAGGTGTGAGGATTGGTTTCATTACGATATCGGGGTTAACAGACATATACAAACACAGGTGACATATATAATCACCAAAGACCTACGGAATACCAAGAGAAGACTACTCAACATTCTGTCATAACGTCCCTGGGAAAAGGATCCCAGGAAGAACAGACATCTGTATATGTGTAAAAGAACCACATCTTCGACACCTACAATAAGCCAAACATTGTAATCAAACTTGCTGTAATAAAAAATAAAAATTTAAATTAAAAATACGAACAAGAAGTAGGGAGACAAACTTGAGGGGCTTTCTCCTGGCACATTCCATTCTAAATTCCAATCTAGAACACTACTTCCATTGAGGCTCTGCTGCCCTAGTAACCAGATTTGGTAAGGGAGAACTGCTGCCACCTTGTGGCCGGTTCACACAACAGTAGCTTTAATCCCAGCGCTAATGGTCAGTTGATATTCAAAATCATTGCAGGCCTGTAAATGACACCTGCCCTGAAAACAAATCCTGGGGTCACGTATCGACCAAAAAATTCAAAGGACGTCCATATTTCAAAACGACCGTTTCAAAAGGCATATTTTATGCACATTAGTGTTCTGCTTCTTTGTCTTTCTTTCTTTTTTGGTTAAAAAGACGGGAATGGAAAAAGGCATCCCTCAGACTGGGCGAAAATCGTTGCAAATGAATCAATGGACAAAGGTTTAATCTCCAATATATATAAACAGCTCATGCAGCTTAATATTAAAAAAACAAACAACCCAATACAAAAATGGGCAGAAGTTCTAAAGAGACGTTTCTTCAAAGAAGACACAGAGATGGCCAAGACGCACATGAAAAGCTGCTCAAGAGCACTAATGATTAGAGAAATGCAAATCAAAACTACAATGAGGTATCACCTCACACCTGTTAGGATCGCCATCATCAGAAAATCTACAAACAACAAATTCTGGGGAGGGTGTGGACAAAAGGAGCCCTCTTCCACTATTGGTGGGAATGTAAATTGATACTGTCACTATGGAGAACACTATGGAGTATCCTTTAAAAAACTAGAAATAGAATTACCATCTGATCCAGCAATCCCACTTCTTGGCATATACCCAGAGAAAACCATAAATCAAAAAGGCACATTCACCACAATGTTCATTGCAGCACTATTTAAAATAGCCAGGTAATGGAAGCAACGTAAATGCCCACAGACAGATGAATGGATAAAGATGGGGTACATATATAAAATGGAATATTACTCGGCCATAAAAAGGAATGAAACTGGGTCATTTGTAGAGACATCGATGGATCTAGAGACTGTCATACAGAATGAAGTAAGTCAGAAAGAGGAAATCAAATATTGTATATTAATGCATATAAGTGGAACCTAAAAAATGGTACAGATGAACTGGTTTGCAGGGAAGAAATAGAGACGCAGAGGTAGAGAACAAACGTATGGACACCAAGTGTGGGAAGCTATGGGGTGGTGGTGGTGGGATGAGTTGGGAGATTTGGATTGACCTGTATACATGTATATGCATAAAATACAAAACTAATAATAACGTGCTATATAAAATATAAATAAAATTAAATTTCAAAATTTTAAAAAATAAAATTTAAAAATAAAACAGAAAAAAGTTCTTCCCTTCACACACATGTATTTATAGGAATGAATTATTTCCATGCTTATATCTATAAATACATAAAAGAGGAATAAAATCTAACTTGAACCATAAACGAAAAAAACCCTGAACCCACCAGTTATACAGAGGAAAACACTATCAGGGCACTTGCTCAGCGGTATACAATTCTGAAGTTGGTCAGAGGTGTGGAATCATCTCCCATCCAGCCAGGAACCCACCCTCCACGCAAGAAGCGTCCCCATTGCAAAGCTTGGAGACCGTGACGAGGCATCTCTGAATAAATGTGAGCTGAGCCCCAGGCCAGCTGCTCTGAACTGTTCCCACCCTTCCCAGGTAAAACACCTGAACATGTACAAGGGCTTGAAATCCTAGAGGAAGGGCCATGGAGCCACACCAGCGAAAGCACGCAGGCCAAGTTGGTGATTGCAGGCCAGCCAGGGTGGTCCTGGCACTGTGCGCTCTTCGGGAAGCTTTCCATTGTCCTGCCTGTGATACCCCTCCTGTCCTGGCCCCCACTGCTTTTTTCCTTCCTCACCTCTGTCCGGAGAGAAATTCCAGCGGAAGGTATGGGTGACACATCCTCTTCTTTACAGGTGGCAGCCTGGCAACTCCTGCAGAAAGGCCAGCACTGCCCCACTCACACCGGGCCACCAACAATGCTGTGGCCCCTCATTCCCTCCCACCAGCTCAGCCCCGAGACTGCTGACGGGGCAGAGAATATGGAGTCAGGCACAGCTTCATGGGCTATTGCTGCCTGGAGCGCTGTTTATATTGACCTCAACCAGGCACACCTGGGGAGGGCCGGCCGGCAGGGTAAGACTGCCCAGGTCAGCTAATCCACAACCCTCAGGGAATCACATTGTTGAAAATGGACCTCGCTAAGGCAGAATAGAAGCGAAGGAAAATAAGGACACAATGCCATTTGCAGCACCGTAGATGAGTCTAGAGGTAATCACGTGACTTGTAGTAAGTCAGAAAGTGAAAGACACATATCATATCATATCACTTATAGGTGTTACCTAAAAATGGATACCAGGGCAGATATTTCCACGGAGAAGGGCAATCACAGATTCATTAAACAAACTTATGGTTCACCAATGGAAAGGTGTGAGGATTGGTTTCATTACGATATCGGGGTTAACAGACATATACAAACACAGGTGACATATATAATCACCAAAGACCTACGGAATACCCAGAGAAGACTACTCAACATTCTGTCATAACGTCCCTGGGAAAAGGATCCCAGGAAGAACAGACATCTGTATATGTGTAAAAGAACCACATCTTCGACACCTACAATAAGCCAAACATTGTAATCAAACTTGCTGTAATAAAAAATAAAAATTTAAATTAAAAATACGAACAAGAAGTAGGGAGACAAACTTGAGGGGCTTTCTCCTGGCACATTCCATTCTAAATTCCAATCTAGAACACGACTTCCATTGAGGCTCTGCTGCCCTAGTAACCAGATTTGGTAAGGGAGAACTGCTGCCACCTTGTGGCCGTTTCACACAACAGCAGCTTTAATCCCAGCGCTAATGGTCAGTTGATATTCAAAATCATTGCAGGCCTGTAAATGACACCTGCCCTGAAAACAAATCCTGGGGTCACATATCGACCAAAAAATTCAAAGGACGTCCATATTTCAAAATGACCGTTTCAAAAGGCATATTTTATGCACATTAGTGTTCTGCTTCTTTGACTTTCTTTCTTTTTTGGTTAAAAAGACGGGAATTGAAAAAGGCATCCCTCAGACTGGGCGAAAATCGTTGCAAATGAATCAATGGACAAAGGTTTAATCTCCAATATATATAAACAGCTCATGCAGCTTATTATTAAAAAAAACAAACAACCCAATACAAAAATGGGCAGAAGTTCTAAGAGACGTTTCTTCAAAGAAGACACAGAGATGGCCAAGACGCACATGAAAAGCTGCTCAAGAGCACAAATTATTAGAGAAATGCAAATCAAAACTACAATGAGGTATCACCTCACACCTGTTAGGATCGGCATCATCAGAAAATCTACAAACAACAAATTCTGGGGAGGGTGTGGACAAAAGGAGCCCTCTTCCACTATTGGTGGGAATGTAAATTGATACTGTCACTATGGAGAACACTATGGAGTTTCCTTTAAAAAACTAGAAATAGAATTACCATCTGATCCAGCAATCCCACTTCTGGGCATATACCCAGAGAAAACCATAAATCAAAAAGGCACATTCACCACAATGTTCATTGCAGCACTATTTAAAATAGCCAGGTAATGGAAGCAACCTAAATGCCCACATACAGATGAATGGATAAAGATGGGGTACATATATAAAATGGAATATTACTCGGCCATAAAAAGGAATGAAACTGGGTCATTTGTAGAGACATCGATGGATCTAGAGACTGTCATACAGAATGAAGTAAGTCAGAAAGAGGAAATCAAATATTGTATATTAATGCATATAAGTGGAACCTAAAAAATGGTACAGATGAACTGGTTTGCAGGGAAGAAATAGAGACGCAGAGGTAGAGAACAAACGTATGGACACCAAGTGTGGGAAGCCATGGGGTGGTGGTGGTGGGATGAGTTGGGAGATTGGAATTGACCTGTATACATGTATATGCATAAAATACAAAACTAATAATAACGTGCTATATAAAAAATTAAATAAAATTAAATTTCAAAATTTAAAAAAAATAAAATTTAAAAATAAAACCGAAAAAAGTTCTTCCCTTCAAACACATGTATTTATAGGAATGAATTATTTCCATGCTTACATCTATAAATACATAAAAGAGGAATAAAATCTAACTTGAACCACAAACGAAAAAATCCCTGAACCCACCAGTTATACAAGGAAAACACTATCAGGGCACTTGCTCTGCGGTAAACAATTCTGAAGTTGGTCAGATGTGTGGAATCATCTCCCATCCAGCCAGGAACCCACCCCCCACGAAAGAAGCGTCCTCATTGCAAAGCTGGGAGACCGTGACGAGGCATCTCTGAATAAAGGTGAGCTGAGCCCCAGGCCAGCTGCTGCTGAACTGTTCCCACCCTTCCCAGGTAAAATACCTGAATATGTACAAGGGCTTGAAAGCCTAGAGGAAGGGCCATGGAGCCACACCAGCGAAAGCACGCAGGCCAAGTTGGTGACTGCAGGCCAGCCAGGGTGGTCCTGGCCCCGTGCCCGCTTCCGGAAGCTTTCCATTGTCCTGCCTGAGATAACCCTCCTGTCCCGGCACCCACTGCTTTTTTCCTTCCTCACCTCTGTCCGGAGAGAAATTCCAGCGGAAGGTATGGGTGACACATCCTCTTCTTTACAGGTGGCAGCCTGGCAACTCCTGCAGAAAGGCCAGCAGTGCACCACTCACAACGGGCCACCAACAAAGCTGTGGCCCCTCATTCCCTCCCACCAGCTCAGCCCCGAGACTGCTGACGGGGCAGAGAATATGGAGTCAGGCACAGCTTCAGGGGCTATTGCTGCCTGGAGCGCTGTTTATATTGACCTCAACCAGGCACACCTGGGGAGGGCCGGCCGGCAGGGTAAGACTGCCCAGGTCAGCTAATCCACAACCCTCAGGGAATCACATTGTTGAAAATGGACCTCGCTAAGGCAGAATAGAAGCCAAGGAAAATAAGGACACAATGCCATTTGCAGCACCGTAGATGAGTCTAGAGGTAATCACGTGACTTGTAGTAAGTCAGAAAGTGAAAGACACATATCATATCATATCACTTATAGGTGTTACCTAAAAATGGATACCAGGGCAGATATTTCCACGGAGAAGGGCAATCACAGATTCATTAAACACACTTATGGTTCACCAGTGGAAAGGTGGGAGGATTGGTTTCATTACGATATCGGGGTTAACAGACATATACAAACACAGGTGACATATATAATCACCAAAGACCTACGGAATACCAAGAGAAGACTACTCAACATTCTGTCATAACGTCCCTGGGAAAAGGATCCCAGGAAGAACAGACATCTGTATATGTGTAAAAGAACCACATCTTCGACACCTACAATAAGCCAAACATTGTAATCAAACTTGCTGTAATAAAAAATAAAAATTTAAATTAAAAATACGAACAAGAAGTAGGGAGACAAACTTGAGGGGCTTTCTCCTGGCACATTCCATTCTAAATTCCAATCTAGAACACGACTTCCATTGAGGCTCTGCTGCCCTAGTAACCAGATTTGGTAAGGGAGAACTGCTGCCACCTTGTGGCCGTTTCACACAACAGCAGCTTTAATCCCAGCGCTAATGGTCAGTTGATATTCAAAATCATTGCAGGCCTGTAAATGACACCTGCCCTGAAAACAAATCCTGGGGTCACATATCGACCAAAAAATTCAAAGGACGTCCATATTTCAAAATGACCGTTTCTAAAGGCATATTTTATGCACATTAGTTTTCTGCTTCTTTGACTTTCTTTCTTTTTTGGTTAAAAAGAAGGGAATGGAAAAAGGCATCCCTCAGACTGGGCGAAAATCATTGCAAACGAATCAATGGACAAAGGTTTAATCTCCAATATATATAAACAGCTCATGCAGCTTAATATTAAAAAAACAAACAACCCAATACAAAAATGGGCAGAAGTTCTAAGAGACGTTTCTTCAAAGAAGACACAGAGATGGCCAAGACGCACATGAAAAGCTGCTCAAGAGCACAAATTATTAGAGAAATGCAAATCAAAACTACAATGAGGTATCACCTCACACCTGTTAGGATCGGCATCATCAGAAAATCTACAAACAACAAATTCTGGGGTGGGTGTGGACAAAAGGAGCCCTCTTCCACTATTGGTGGGAATGTAAATTGATACTGTCACTATGGAGAACACTATGGAGTTTCCTTTAAAAAACTAGAAATAGAATTACCATCTGATCCAGCAATCCCACTTCTGGGCATATACCCAGAGAAAACCATAAATCAAAAAGGCACATTCACCACAATGTTCATTGCAGCACTATTTAAAATAGCCAGGTAATGGAAGCAACCTAAATGCCCACAGACAGATGAATGGATAAAGATGGGGTACATATATAAAATGGAATATTACTCGGCCATAAAAAGGAATGAAACTGGGTCATTTGTAGAGACATCGATGGATCTAGAGACTGTCATACAGAATGAAGTAAGTCAGAAGGAGGAAATCAAATATTGTATATTAATGCATATATGTGGAACCTAAAAAATGGTACAGATGAACTGGTTTGCAGGGAAGAAATAGAGACGCAGAGGTAGAGAACAAACGTATGGACACCAAGTGTGGGAAGCCATGGGGTGGTGGTGGTGGGATGAGTTGGGAGATTGGGATTGACCTGTATACATGTATATGCATAAAATACAAAACTGATAATAACCTGCTGTATAAAAAAGTAAATAAAATTAAATTTCAAAATTTAAAAAAAATAAAATTTAAAAATAAAACCGAAAAAAGTTCTTCCCTTCACACACATGTATTTATAGGAATGAATTATTTCCATGCTTACATCTATAAATACATAAAAGAGGAATAAAATCTAACTTGAACCACAAACGAAAAAATCCCTGAACCCACCAGTTATACAAGGAAAACACTATCAGGGCACTTGCTCTGCGGTAAACAATTCTGAAGTTGGTCAGAGGTGTGGAATCATCTCCCATCCAGCCAGGAACCCACCCCCCACGAAAGAAGCGTCCTCATTGCAAAGCTGGGAGACCGTGCCGAGGCATCTCTGAATAAAGGTGAGCTGAGCCCCAGGCCAGCTGCTGCTGAACTGTTCCCACCCTTCCCAGGTAAAACACCTGAATATGTACAAGGGCTTGAAAGCCTAGAGGAAGGGCCGTGGAGCCACACTAGCGACAGCACGCAGGCCAACTTGGTGCCTGCAGGCCAGCCAGGGTGGTCCTGGCCCCGGGTACTCTTCCGGAAGCATTCCATTGTCCTGCCTGTGATACCCCTCCTGTCCCGGCCCCCACTGCTTTTTTCCTTCCTCACCTCTGTCCGGAGAGAAATTCCAGCGGAAGGTATGGGTGACACACCCTCTTCTTTACAGGAGGCAGCCTGGCAACTCCTGCAGAAAGGGCAGCAGTGCACCACTCACACCGGGCCACCAACAAAGCTGTGGCCCCTCATTCCCTCCCACCAGCTCAGCATCGAGACTGCTGACGGGGCAGAGAATAAGGAGTCAGGCACAGCTTCAGGGGCTATTGCTGCCTGGAGCGCTGTTTATATTGACCTCAACCAGGCACACCTGGGGAGGGCCGGCTGGCAGGGTAAGGCTGCCCAGGTCAGCTAATCCACAACCCTCAGGGAATCACATTGTTGAAAATGGACCTCGCTAAGGCAGAATAGAAGCCAAGGAAAATAAGGACACAATGCCATTTGCAGCACCGTAGATGAGTCTAGAGGTAATCACGTGACTTGTAGTAAGTCAGAAAGTGAAAGACACATATCATATCATATCACTTATAGGTGTTACCTAAAAATAGATACCAGGGCAGATATTTCCACGGAGAAGGGCAATCACAGATTCATTAAACACACTTATGGTTCACCAGTGGAAAGGTGTGAGGATTGGTTTCATTACGATATCGGGGTTAACAGACATATACAAACACAGGTGACATATATAATCACCAAAGACCTACGGAATACCAAGAGAAGACTACTCAACATTCTGTCATAACGTCCCTGGGAAAAGGATCCCAGGAAGAACAGACATCTGTATATGTGTAAAAGAACCACATCTTCGACACCTACAATAACCAAACATTGTAATCAAACTTGCTGTAATAAAAAATAAAAATTTAAATTAAAAATACGAACAAGAAGTAGGGAGACAAACTTGAGGGGCTTTCTCCTGGCACATTCCATTCTAAATTCCAATCTAGAACACGACTTCCATTGAGGCTCTGCTGCCCTAGTAACCAGATATGGTAAGGGAGAACTGCTGCCACCTTGTGGCCGGTTCACACAACAGCAGCTTTAATCCCAGCGCTAATGGTCAGTTGATATTCAAAATCATTGCAGGCCTGTAAATGACACCTGCCCTGAAAACAAATCCTGGGGTCACATATCGACCAAAAAATTCAAAGGACGTCCATATTTCTAAACGACCGTTTCAAAAGGCATATTTTATGCACATTAGTTTTCTGCTTCTTTGTCTTTCTTTCTTTTTTGGTTAAAAAGACGGGAATGGAAAAAGGCATCCCTCAGACTGGGCGAAAATCGTTGCAAACGAATCAATGGACAAAGGTTTAATCTCCAATATATATAAACAGCTCATGCAGCTTAATATTAAAAAAACAAACAACCCAATACAAAAATGGGCAGAAGTTCTAAGAGACGTTTCTTCAAAGAAGACACAGAGATGGCCAAGACGCACATGAAAAGCTGCTCAAGAGCACTAATTATTAGAGAAATGCCAATCAAAACTACAATGAGGTATCACCTCACACCTGTTAGGATCGGCATCATCAGAAAATCTACAAACAACAAATTCTGGGGAGGGTTTGGACAAAAGGAGCCCTCTTCCACTATTGGTGGGAATGTAAATTGATACCGTCACTATGGAGAACAGTATGGAGTCTCCTTTAAAAAACTAGAAATAGAATTACCATCCGATCCAGCAATCCCACTTCTTGGCATATACCCAGAGAAAACCATAAATCAAAAAGGCACATTCACCACAATGTTCATTGCAGCACTATTTAAAATAGCCAGGTAATGGAAGCAACCTAAATGCCCACAGACAGTTGAATGGATAAAGATGGGGTACATATATAAAATGGAATATTACTCGGCCATAAAAAGGAAAGAAACTGGGTCATTTGTAGAGACATCAATGGATCTAGAGACTGTCACACAGAATGAAGTAAGTCAGAAAGAGGAAAACAAATATTGTATATTAATGCATATATGTGGAACCTAAAAGATGGTACAGATGAACTGGTTTGCAGGCAAGAAATAGAGACACAGAGGTAGAGAACAAACGTATGGACACCAAGTGCGGGAAGCCATGGGGTGGTGGTGGTGGGATGAGTTGGGAGATTGGGATTGACCTGTATACATGTATATGCATAAAATACATAACTGATAATAACCTGCTGTATAAAAAAGTAAATAAAATTAAATTTCAAAATTTTGAAAAATAAAATTTAAAAATAAAACAGAAAAAAGTTCTTCCCTTCACACACATGTATTTACAGGAATGAATTATTTCCATGCTTATATCTATAAATACATAAAAGAGGAATAAAATCTAACCTGAACCATAAAAGAAAAAAAAAAACCTGAACCCACCAGTTATACAGAGGAAAACCCTATCAGGGCACTTGCTCCAGCGGTAAACAATTCTGAAATTGGTCAGAGGTGTGGAATCATCTCCCATCCAGCTAGCACCCACCCCCCACGCAAGGAGCGTCCTCATTGCAAAGCTGGGAGACCGTTCCGAGGCATCTCTGAATAAAGGTGAGCTGAGCCCCAGGCCAGCTGCTGCTGAACTGTTCCCACCCTTCCCAGGTAAAACACCTGAATATGTACAAGGGCTTGAAAGCCTAGAGGAAGGGCCATGGAGCCACACTAGCGACAGCACGCAGGCCAACTTGGTGCCTCCAGGCCAGCCAGGGTGGTCCTGGCCCCGGGTACTCTTCCGGAAGCATTCCATTGTCCTGCCTGTGATACCCCTCCTGTCCCGGCCCCCACTGCTTTTTTCCTTCCTCACCTCTGTCCGGAGAGAAATTCCAGCGGAAGGTATGGGTGACACATCCTCTTCTTTACAGGTGGTAGCCTGGCAACTCCTGCAGAAAGGCCAGCAGTGCACCACTCACACCGGGCCACCAACAAAGCTGTGGCCCCTCATTCCCACCCACCAGCTCAGCCCCGAAACTGCTGACGGGGCAGAGAATATGGAGTCAGGCACAGCTTCAGGGGCTATTGCTGCCTGGAGCGCTGTTTATATTGACCTCAACCAGGCACACCTGGGGAGGGCCGGCCGGCAGGGTAAGGCTGCCCAGGTCAGCTAATCCACAACCCTCAGGGAATCACATTGTTGAAAATGGACCTCGCTAAGGCAGAATAGAAGCCAAGGAAAATAAGGACACAATGCCATTTGCAGCACCGTAGATGAGTCTAGAGGTAATCACGTGACTTGTAGTAAGTCAGAAAGTGAAAGACACATATCATATCATATCACTTATAGGTGTTACCTAAAAATGGATACCAGGGCAGATATTTCCACGGAGAAGGGCAATCACAGATTCATTAAACACACTTATGGTTCACCAGTGGAAAGGTGTGAGGATTTATTTCATTACGATATCGGGGTTAACAGACATATACAAACACAGGTGACATATATAATCACCAAAGACCTACGGAATACCAAGAGAAGACTACTCAACATTCTGTCATAACGTCCCTGGGAAAAGGATCCCAGGAAGAACAGACATCTGTATATGTGTAAAAGAACCACATCTTCGACACCTACAATAAGCCAAACATTGTAATCAAACTTGCTGTAATAAAAAATAAAAATTTAAATTAAAAATACGAACAAGAAGTAGGGAGACAAACTTGAGGGGCTTTCTCCTGGCACATTCCATTCTAAATTCCAATCTAGAACACGACTTCCATTGAGGCTCTGCTGCCCTAGTAACCAGATTTGGTAAGGGAGAACTGCTGCCACCTTGTGGCCGTTTCACACAACAGCAGCTTTAATCCCAGCGCTAATGGTCAGTTGATATTCAAACTCATTGCAGGCCTGTAAATGACACCTGCCCTGAAAACAAATCCTGGGGTCACATATCGACCAAAAATTTCAAAGGACGTCCATATTTCAAAACGACCGTTTCCAAAGGCATATTTTATGCACATTAGTGTTCTGCTTCTTTGTCTTTCTTTCTTTTTTGGTTAAAAAGACGGGAATGGAAAAAGGCATCCCTCAGACTGGGCGAAAATCGCTGCAAACGAATCAATGGACAAAGGTTTAATCTCCAATATATATAAACAGCTCATGCAGCTTAATATTAAAAAAACAAACAACCCAATACAAAAATGGGCAGAAGTTCTAAAGAGACGTTTCTTCAAAGAAGACACAGAGATGGCCAAGACGCACATGAAAAGCTGCTCAAGAGCACTAATTATTAGAGAAATGCAAATCAAAACTACAATGAGGTATCACCTCACACCTGTTAGGATCGCCATCATCAGAAAATCTACAAACAACAAATTCTGGGGAGGGTGTGGACAAAAGGAGCCCTCTTCCACTATTGGTGGGAATGTAAATTGATACCGTCACTATGGAGAACAGTATGGAGTCTCCTTTAAAAACTAGAAATAGAATTACCATCCGATCCAGCAATCCCACTTCTGGGCATATACCCAGAGAAAACCATAAATCAAAAAGGCACATTCACCACAATGTTCATTGCAGCACTATTTAAAATAGCCAGGTAATGGAAGCAACCTAAATGCCCACAGACAGATGAATGGATAAAGATGGGGTACATATATAAAATGGAATATTACTCGGCCATAAAAAGGAAAGAAACTGGGTCATTTGTAGAGACATCGATGGATCTAGAGACTGTCATACAGAATGAAGTAAGTCAGAAAGAGGAAAACAAATATTGTATATTAATGCATATATGTGGAACCTAAAAGATGGTACAGATGAACTGGTTTGCAGGCAAGAAATAGAGACACAGAGGTAGAGAACAAACGTATGGACACCAAGTGTGGGAAGCCATGGGGTGGTGGTGGTGGGATGAGTTGGGAGATTGGGATTGACCTGTATACATGTATATGCATAAAATACATAACTGATAATAACCTACTGTATAAAAAAGTAAATAAAATTAAATTTCAAAATTTTGAAAAATAAAATTTAAAAATAAAACAGAAAAAAGTTCTTCCATTCACACACATTTAATTACAGGAATGAATTATTTCCATGCTTATATCTATAAATACATAAAAGAGGAATAAAATCTAACTTGAACCATAAACGAAAAAATACCTGAACCCACCAGTTATACAGAGGAAAACCCTATCAGGGCACTTGCTCCAGCGGTAAACAATTCTGAAATTGGTCAGAGGTGTGGAATCATCTCCCATCCAGCTAGCACCCACCCCCCACGCATTGAGCGTCCTCATTGCAAAGCTGGGAGACCGTGCCGAGGCATCTCTGAATAAAGGTGAGCTGAGCCCCAGGCCAGCTGCTGCTGAACTGTTCCCACCCTTCCCAGGTAAAACACCTGAATATGTACAAGGGCTTGAAAGCCTAGAGGAAGGGCCGTGGAGCCACACTAGCGACAGCACGCAGGCCAACTTGGTGCCTGCAGGCCAGCCAGGGTGGTCCTGGCCCCGGGTACTCTTCCGGAAGCATTCCATTGTCCTGCCTGTGATACCCCTCCTGTCCCGGCCCCCACTGCTTTTTTCCTTCCTCACCTCTGTCCGGAGAGAAATTCCAGCGGAAGGTATGGGTGACACATCCTCTTCTTTACAGGAGGCAGCCTGGCAACTCCTGCAGAAAGGCCAGCAGTGCACCACTCACACCGGGCCACCAACAAAGCTGTGGCCCCTCATTCCCTCCCACCAGCTCAGCCCCGAGACTGCTGACGGGGCGGAGAATAAGGAGTCAGGCACAGCTTCAGGGGCTATTGCTGCCTGGAGCGCTGTTTATATTGACCTCAACCAGGCACACCTGGGGAGGGCCGGCCGGCAGGGTAAGGCTGCCCTGGTCAGCTAATCCACAACCCTCAGGGAATCACATTGTTGAAAATGGACCTCGCTAAGGCAGAATAGAAGCCAAGGAAAATAAGGACACAATGCCATTTGCAGCACCGTAGATGAGTCTAGAGGTAATCACGTGACTTGTAGTAAGTCAGAAAGGGAAAGACACATATCATATCATATCACTTATAGGTGTTACCTAAAAATGGATACCAGGGCAGATATTTCCACGGAGAAGGGCAATCACAGATTCATTAAACACACTTATGGTTCACCAGTGGAAAGGTGTGAGGATTGGTTTCATTACGATATCAGGGTTAACAGACATATACAAACACAGGTGACATATATAATCACCAAAGACCTACGGAATACCAAGAGAAGACTACTCAACATTCTGTCATAACGTCCCTGGGAAAAGGATCCCAGGAAGAACAGACATCTGTATATGTGTAAAAGAACCACATCTTCGACACCTACAATAACCAAACATTGTAATCAAACATGCTGTAATAAAAAATAAAAATTTAAATTAAAAATACGAACAAGAAGTAGGGAGACAAACTTGAGGGGCTTTCTCCTGGCACATTCCATTCTAAATTCCAATCTAGAACACGACTTCCATTGAGGCTCTGCTGCCCTAGTAACCAGATATGGTAAGGGAGAACTGCTGCCACCTTGTGGCCGGTTCACACAACAGCAGCTTTAATCCCAGCGCTAATGGTCAGTTGATATTCAAAATCATTGCAGGCCTGTAAATGACACCTGCCCTGAAAACAAATCCTGGGGTCACATATCGACCAAAAAATTCAAAGGACGTCCATATTTCTAAACGACCGTTTCAAAAGGCATATTTTATGCACATTAGTTTTCTGCTTCTTTGTCTTTCTTTCTTTTTTGGTTAAAAAGACGGGAATGGAAAAAGGCATCCCTCAGACTGGGCGAAAATCGCTGCAAACGAATCAATGGACAAAGGTTTAATCTCCAATATATATAAACAGCTCATGCAGCTTAATATTAAAAAAACAAACAACCCAATACAAAAATGGGCAGAAGTTCTAAGAAACGTTTCTTCAAAGAAGACACAGAGATGGCCAAGACGCACATGAAAAGCTGCTCAAGAGCACTAATTATTAGAGAAATGCCAATCAAAACTACAATGAGGTATCACCTCACACCTGTTAGGATCGGCATCATCAGAAAATCTACAAACAACAAATTCTGGGGAGGGTTTGGACAAAAGGAGCCCTCTTCCACTATTGGTGGGAATGTAAATTGATACCGTCACTATGGAGAACAGTATGGAGTCTCCTTTAAAAAACTAGAAATAGAATTACCATCCGATCCAGCAATCCCACTTCTAGGCATATACCCAGAGAAAACCATAAATCAAAAAGGCACATTCACCACAATGTTCATTGCAGCACTATTTAAAATAGCCAGGTAATGGAAGCAACCTAAATGCCCACAGACAGTTGAATGGATAAAGATGGGGTACATATATAAAATGGAATATTACTCGGCCATAAAAAGGAAAGAAACTGGGTCATTTGTAGAGACATCAATGGATCTAGAGACTGTCACACAGAATGAAGTAAGTCAGAAAGAGGAAAAAAAATATTGTATATTAATGCATATATGTGGAACCTAAAAGATGGTACAGATGAACTGGTTTGCAGGCAAGAAATAGAGACACAGAGGTAGAGAACAAACGTATGGACACCAAGTGCGGGAAGCCATGGGGTGGTGGTGGTGGGATGAGTTGGGAGATTGGGATTGACCTGTATACATGTATATGCATAAAATACATAACTGATAATAACCTGCTGTATAAAAAAGTAAATAAAATTAAATTTCAAAATTTTGAAAAATAAAATTTAAAAATAAAACAGAAAAAAGTTCTTCCCTTCACACACATGTATTTACAGGAATGAATTATTTCCATGCTTATATCTATAAATACATAAAAGAGGAATAAAATCTAACTTGAACCATAAACGAAAAAATACCTGAACCCACCAGTTATACAGAGGAAAACCCTATCAGGGCACTTGCTCCAGCGGTAAACAATTCTGAAATTGGTCAGAGGTGTGGAATCATCTCCCATCCAGCTAGCACCCACGCCCCACGCAAGGAGCGTCCTCATTGCAAAGCTGGGAGACCGTTCCGAGGCATCTCTGAATAAAGGTGAGCTGAGCCCCAGGCCAGCTGCTGCTGAACTGTTCCCACCCTTCCCAGGTAAAACACCTGAATATGTACAAGGGCTTGAAAGCCTAGAGGAAGGGCCATGGAGCCACACTAGCGACAGCACGCAGGCCAACTTGGTGCCTCCAGGCCAGCCAGGGTGGTCCTGGCCCCGGGTACTCTTCCGGAAGCATTCCATTGTCCTGCCTGTGATACCCCTCCTGTCCCGGCCCCCACTGCTTTTTTCCTTCCTCACCTCTGTCCGGAGAGAAATTCCAGCGGAAGGTATGGGTGACACATCCTCTTCTTTACAGGTGGCAGCCTGGCAACTCCTGCAGAAAGGCCAGCAGTGCACCACTCACACCGGGCCACCAACAATGCTGTGGCCCCTCATTCCCACCCACCAGCTCAGCCCCGAAACTGCTGACGGGGCAGAGAATATGGAGTCAGGCACAGCTTCAGGGGCTATTGCTGCCTGGAGCGCTGTTTATATTGACCTCAACCAGGCACACCTGGGGAGGGCCGGCCGGCAGGGTAAGGCTGCCCAGGTCAGCTAATCCACAACCCTCAGGGAATCACATTGTTGAAAATGGACCTCGCTAAGGCAGAATAGAAGCCAAGGAAAATAAGGACACAATGCCATTTGCAGCACCGTAGATGAGTCTAGAGGTAATCACGTGACTTGTAGTAAGTCAGAAAGTGAAAGACACATATCATATCATATCACTTATAGGTGTTACCTAAAAATGGATACCAGGGCAGATATTTCCACGGAGAAGGGCAATCACAGATTCATTAAA
This sequence comes from Mesoplodon bidens, assembly GCF_964165515.1. Classification (NCBI taxonomy): domain Eukaryota; kingdom Metazoa; phylum Chordata; class Mammalia; order Artiodactyla; family Ziphiidae; genus Mesoplodon; species Mesoplodon bidens. The sequence continues at coordinate 965,083 of NW_027671923.1, forward strand.
CACACTTATGGTTCACCAGTGGAAAGGTGTGAGGATTTATTTCATTACGATATCGGGGTTAACAGACATATACAAACACAGGTGACATATATAATCACCAAAGACCTACGGAATACCAAGAGAAGACTACTCAACATTCTGTCATAACGTCCCTGGGAAAAGGATCCCAGGAAGAACAGACATCTGTATATGTGTAAAAGAACCACATCTTCGACACCTACAATAAGCCAAACATTGTAATCAAACTTGCTGTAATAAAAAATAAAAATTTAAATTAAAAATACGAACAAGAAGTAGGGAGACAAACTTGAGGGGCTTTCTCCTGGCACATTCCATTCTAAATTCCAATCTAGAACACGACTTCCATTGAGGCTCTGCTGCCCTAGTAACCAGATTTGGTAAGGGAGAACTGCTGCCACCTTGTGGCCGGTTCACACAACAGCAGCTTTAATCCCAGCGCTAATGGTCAGTTGATATTCAAACTCATTGCAGGCCTGTAAATGACACCTGCCCTGAAAACAAATCCTGGGGTCACATATCGACCAAAAAATTCAAAGGACGTCCATATTTCAAAACGACCGTTTCCAAAGGCATATTTTATGCACATTAGTGTTCTGCTTCTTTGTCTTTCTTTCTTTTTTGGTTAAAAAGACGGGAATGGAAAAAGGCATCCCTCAGAATGGGCGAAAATCGCTGCAAACGAATCAATGGACAAAGGTTTAATCTCCAATATATATAAACAGCTCATGCAGCTTAATATTAAAAAAACAAACAACCCAATACAAAAATGGGCAGAAGTTCTAAGAGACGTTTCTTCAAAGAAGACACAGAGATGGCCAAGACGCACATGAAAAGCTGCTCAAGAGCACTAATTATTAGAGAAATGCCAATCAAAACTACAATGAGGTATCACCTCACACCTGTTAGGATCGGCATCATCAGAAAATCTACAAACAACAAATTCTGGGGAGGGTTTGGACAAAAGGAGCCCTCTTCCACTATTGGTGGGAATGTAAATTGATACCGTCACTATGGAGAACAGTATGGAGTCTCCTTTAAAAAACTAGAAATAGAATTACCATCCGATCCAGCAATCCCACTTCTTGGCATATACCCAGAGAAAACCATAAATCAAAAAGGCACATTCACCACAATGTTCATTGCAGCACTATTTAAAATAGCCAGGTAATGGAAGCAACCTAAATGCCCACAGACAGTTGAAAGGATAAAGATGGGGTACATATATAAAATGGAATATTACTCGGCCATAAAAAGGAAAGAAACTGGGTCATTTGTAGAGACATCAATGGATCTAGAGACTGTCACACAGAATGAAGTAAGTCAGAAAGAGGAAAACAAATATTGTATATTAATGCATATATGTGGAACCTAAAAGATGGTACAGATGAACTGGTTTGCAGGCAAGAAATAGAGACACAGAGGTAGAGAACAAACGTATGGACACCAAGTGCGGGAAGCCATGGGGTGGTGGTGGTGGGATGAGTTGGGAGATTGGGATTGACCTGTATACATGTATATGCATAAAATACATAACTGATAATAACCTGCTGTATAAAAAAGTAAATAAAATTAAATTTCAAAATTTTGAAAAATAAAATTTAAAAATAAAACAGAAAAAAGTTCTTCCCTTCACACACATGTATTTACAGGAATGAATTATTTCCATGCTTATATCTATAAATACATAAAAGAGGAATAAAATCTAACTTGAACCATAAACGAAAAAATACCTGAACCCACCAGTTATACAGAGGAAAACCCTATCAGGGCACTTGCTCCAGCGGTAAACAATTCTGAAATTGGTCAGAGGTGTGGAATCATCTCCCATCCAGCTAGCACCCACCCCCCACGCAAGGAGCGTCCTCATTGCAAAGCTGGGAGACCGTTCCGAGGCATCTCTGAATAAAGGTGAGCTGAGCCCCAGGCCAGCTGCTGCTGAACTGTTCCCACCCTTCCCAGGTAAAACACCTGAATATGTACAAGGGCTTGAAAGCCTAGAGGAAGGGCCATGGAGCCACACTAGCGACAGCACGCAGGCCAACTTGGTGCCTCCAGGCCAGCCAGGGTGGTCCTGGCCCCGGGTACTCTTCCGGAAGCATTCCATTGTCCTGCCTGTGATACCCCTCCTGTCCCGGCCCCCACTGCTTTTTTCCTTCCTCACCTCTGTCCGGAGAGAAATTCCAGCGGAAGGTATGGGTGACACATCCTCTTCTTTACAGGTGGTAGCCTGGCAACTCCTGCAGAAAGGCCAGCAGTGCACCACTCACACCGGGCCACCAACAAAGCTGTGGCCCCTCATTCCCACCCACCAGCTCAGCCCCGAAACTGCTGACGGGGCAGAGAATATGGAGTCAGGCACAGCTTCAGGGGCTATTGCTGCCTGGAGCGCTGTTTATATTGACCTCAACCAGGCACACCTGGGGAGGGCCGGCCGGCAGGGTAAGGCTGCCCAGGTCAGCTAATCCACAACCCTCAGGGAATCACATTGTTGAAAATGGACCTCGCTAAGGCAGAATAGAAGCCAAGGAAAATAAGGACACAATGCCATTTGCAGCACCGTAGATGAGTCTAGAGGTAATCACGTGACTTGTAGTAAGTCAGAAAGTGAAAGACACATATCATATCATATCACTTATAGGTGTTACCTAAAAATGGATACCAGGGCAGATATTTCCACGGAGAAGGGCAATCACAGATTCATTAAACACACTTATGGTTCACCAGTGGAAAGGTGTGAGGATTGGTTTCATTACGATATCGGGGTTAACAGACATATACAAACACAGGTGACATATATAATCACCAAAGACCTACGGAATACCAAGAGAAGACTACTCAACATTCTGTCATAACGTCCCTGGGAAAAGGATCCCAGGAAGAACAGACATCTGTATATGTGTAAAAGAACCACATCTTCGACACCTACAATAAGCCAAACATTGTAATCAAACTTGCTGTAATAAAAAATTAAAATTTAAATTAAAAATACGAACAAGAAGTAGGGAGACAAACTTGAGGGGCTTTCTCCTGGCACATTCCATTCTAAATTCCAATCTAGAACACGACTTCCATTGAGGCTCTGCTGCCCTAGTAACCAGATTTGGTAAGGGAGAACTGCTGCCACCTTGTGGCCGGTTCACACAACAGCAGCTTTAATCCCAGCGCTAATGGTCAGTTAATATTCAAACTCATTGCAGGCCTGTAAATGACACCTGCCCTGAAAACAAATCCTGGGGTCACATATCGACCAAAAATTTCAAAGGACGTCCATATTTCAAAACGACCGTTTCCAAAGGCATATTTTATGCACATTAGTGTTCTGCTTCTTTGTCTTTCTTTCTTTTTTGGTTAAAAAGACGGGAATGGAAAAAGGCATCCCTCAGAATGGGCGAAAATCGCTGCAAACGAATCAATGGACAAAGGTTTAATCTCCAATATATATAAACAGCTCATGCAGCTTAATATTAAAAAAACAAACAACCCAATACAAAAATGGGCAGAAGTTCTAAAGAGACGTTTCTTCAAAGAAGACACAGAGATGGCCAAGACGCACATGAAAAGCTGCTCAAGAGCACTAATTATTAGAGAAATGCAAATCAAAACTACAATGAGGTATCACCTCACACCTGTTAGGATCGCTATCATCAGAAAATCTACAAACAACAAATTCTGGGGAGGGTGTGGACAAAAGGAGCCCTCTTCCACTATTGGTGGGAATGTAAATTGATACCGTCACTATGGAGAACAGTATGGAGTCTCCTTTAAAAACTAGAAATAGAATTACCATCCGATCCAGCAATCCCACTTCTGGGCATATACCCAGAGAAAACCATAAATCAAAAAGGCACATTCACCACAATGTTCATTGCAGCACTATTTAAAATAGCCAGGTAATGGAAGCAACCTAAATGCCCACAGACAGATGAATGGATAAAGATGGGGTACATATATAAAATGGAATATTACTCGGCCATAAAAAGGAAAGAAACTGGGTCATTTGTAGAGACATCGATGGATCTAGAGACTGTCATACAGAATGAAGTAAGTCAGAAAGAGGAAAACAAATATTGTATATTAATGCATATATGTGGAACCTAAAAGATGGTACAGATGAACTGGTTTGCAGGCAAGAAATAGAGACACAGAGGTAGAGAACAAACGTATGGACACCAAGTGTGGGAAGCCATGGGGTGGTGGTGGTGGGATGAGTTGGGAGATTGGGATTGACCTGTATACATGTATATGCATAAAATACATAACTGATAATAACCTACTGTATAAAAAAGTAAATAAAATTAAATTTCAAAATTTTGAAAAATAAAATTTAAAAATAAAACAGAAAAAAGTTCTTCCATTCACACACATTTAATTACAGGAATGAATTATTTCCATGCTTATATCTATAAATACATAAAAGAGGAATAAAATCTAACTTGAACCATAAACGAAAAAATACCTGAACCCACCAGTTATACAGAGGAAAACCCTATCAGGGCACTTGCTCCAGCGGTAAACAATTCTGAAATTGGTCAGAGGTGTGGAATCATCTCCCATCCAGCTAGCACCCACCCCCCACGCATTGAGCGTCCTCATTGCAAAGCTGGGAGACCGTGCCGAGGCATCTCTGAATAAAGGTGAGCTGAGCCCCAGGCCAGCTGCTGCTGAACTGTTCCCACCCTTCCCAGGTAAAACACCTGAATATGTACAAGGGCTTGAAAGCCTAGAGGAAGGGCCGTGGAGCCACACTAGCGACAGCACGCAGGCCAACTTGGTGCCTGCAGGCCAGCCAGGGTGGTCCTGGCCCCGGGTACTCTTCCGGAAGCATTCCATTGTCCTGCCTGTGATACCCCTCCTGTCCCGGCCCCCACTGCTTTTTTCCTTCCTCACCTCTGTCCGGAGAGAAATTCCAGCGGAAGGTATGGGTGACACATCCTCTTCTTTACAGGAGGCAGCCTGGCAACTCCTGCAGAAAGGCCAGCAGTGCACCACTCACACCGGGCCACCAACAAAGCTGTGGCCCCTCATTCCCTCCCACCAGCTCAGCCCCGAGACTGCTGACGGGGGGGAGAATAAGGAGTCAGGCACAGCTTCAGGGGCTATTGCTGCCTGGAGCGCTGTTTATATTGACCTCAACCAGGCACACCTGGGGAGGGCCGGCCGGCAGGGTAAGGCTGCCCAGGTCAGCTAATCCACAACCCTCAGGGAATCACATTGTTGAAAATGGACCTCGCTAAGGCAGAATAGAAGCCAAGGAAAATAAGGACACAATGCCATTTGCAGCACCGTAGATGAGTCTAGAGGTAATCACGTGACTTGTAGTAAGTCAGAAAGTGAAAGACACATATCATATCATATCACTTATAGGTGTTACCTAAAAATGGATACCAGGGCAGATATTTCCACGGAGAAGAGCAATCACAGATTCATTAAACACACTTATGGTTCACCAGTGGAAAGGTGGGAGGATTGGTTTCATTACGATATCGGGGTTAACAGACATATACAAACACAGGTGACATATATAATCACCAAAGACCTACGGAATACCAAGAGAAGACTACTCAACATTCTGTCATAACGTCCCTGGGAAAAGGATCCCAGGAAGAACAGACATCTGTATATGTGTAAAAGAACCACATCTTCGACACCTACAATAAGCCAAACATTGTAATCAAACTTGCTGTAATAAAAAATTAAAATTTAAATTAAAAATACGAACAAGAAGTAGGGAGACAAACTTGAGGGGCTTTCTCCTGGCACATTAGATTCTAAATTCCAATCTAGAACACGACTTCCATTGAGGCTCTGCTGCCCTAGTAACCAGATTTGGTAAGGGAGAACTGCTGCCACCTTGTGGCCGTTTCACACAACAGCAGCTTTAATCCCAGCGCTAATGGTCAGTTGATATTCAAACTCATTGCAGGCCTGTAAATGACACCTGCCCTGAAAACAAATCCTGGGGTCACATATCGACCAAAAAATTCAAAGGACGTCCATATTTCAAAACGACCGTTTCAAAAGGCATATTTTATGCACACTAGTGTTCTGCTTCTTTGTCTTTCTTTCTTTTTTGGTTAAAAAGACGGGAATGGAAAAAGGCATCCCTCAGACTGGGCGAAAATCGCTGCAAACGAATCAATGGACAAAGGTTTAATCTCCAATATATATAAACAGCTCATGCAGCTTAATATTAAAAAAACAAACAACCCAATACAAAAATGGGCAGAAGTTCTAAAGAGACGTTTCTTCAAAGAAGACACAGAGATGGCCAAGACGCACATGAAAAGCTGCTCAAGAGCACTAATTATTAGAGAAATGCCAATCAAAACTACAATGAGGTATCACCTCACACCTGTTAGGATCGCCATCATCAGAAAATCTACAAACAACAAATTCTGGGGAGGGTGTGGACAAAAGGAGCCCTCTTCCACTATTGGTGGGAATGTAAATTGATACCGTCACTATGGAGAACAGTATGGAGTCTCCTTTAAAAACTAGAAATAGAATTACCATCCGATCCAGCAATCCCACTTCTGGGCATATACCCAGAGAAAACCATAAATCAAAAAGGCACATTCACCACAATGTTCATTGCAGCACTATTTAAAATAGCCAGGTAATGGAAGCAACCTAAATGCCCACAGACAGATGAATGGATAAAGATGGGGTACATATATAAAATGGAATATTACTCGGCCATAAAAAGGAAAGAAACTGGGTCATTTGTAGAGACATCGATGGATCTAGAGACTGTCATACAGAATGAAGTAAGTCAGAAAGAGGAAAACAAATATTGTATATTAATGCATATATGTGGAACCTAAAAGATGGTACAGATGAACTGGTTTGCAGGCAAGAAATAGAGACACAGAGGTAGAGAACAAACGTATGGACACCAAGTGTGGGAAGCCATGGGGTGGTGGTGGTGGGATGAGTTGGGAGATTGGGATTGAGCTGTATACATGTATATGCATAAAATACATAACTGATAATAACCTGCTGTATAAAAAAGTAAATAAAATTAAATTTCAAAATTTTGAAAAATAAAATTTAAAAATAAAACAGAAAAAAGTTCTTCCCTTCACACACATGTATTTACAGGAATGAATTATTTCCATGCTTATATCTATAAATACATAAAAGAGGAATAAAATCTAACTTGAACCATAAACGAAAAAATACCTGAACCCACCAGTTATACAGAGGAAAACCCTATCAGGGCACTTGCTCCAGCGGTAAACAATTCTGAAATTGGTCAGAGGTGTGGAATCATCTCCCATCCAGCTAGCACCCACCCCCCACGCAAGGAGCGTCCTCATTGCAAAGCTGCGAGACCATGCCGAGGCATCTCTGAATAAAGGTGAGCTGAGCCCCAGGCCAGCTGCTGCTGAACTGTTCCCACCCTTCCCAGGTAAAACACCTGAATATGTACAAGGGCTTGAAAGCCTAGAGGAAGGGCCGTGGAGCCACACTAGCGACAGCACGCAGGCCAACTTGGTGCCTGCAGGCCAACCAGGGTGGTCCTGGCCCCGGGTACTCTTCCGGAAGCATTCCATTGTCCTGCCAGTGATACCCCTCCTGTCCCGGCCCCCACTGCTTTTTTCCTTCCTCACCTCTGTCCGGAGAGAAATTCCAGCGGAAGGTATGGGTGACACATCCTCTTCTTTACAGGTGGCAGCCTGGCAACTCCTGCAGAAAGGCCAGCAGTGCCCCACTCACACCGGGCCACCAACAAAGCTGTGGCCCCTCATTCCCTCCCACCAGCTCAGCCCCGAGACTGCTGACGGGGCAGAGAATATGGAGTCAGGCACAGCTTCAGGGGCTATTGCTGCCTGGAGCGCTGTTTATATTGACCTCAACCAGGCACACCTGGGGAGGGCCGGCCGGCAGGATAAGGCTGCCCAGGTCAGCTAATCCACAACCCTCAGGGAATCACATTGTTGAAAATGGACCTCGCTAAGGCAGAATAGAAGCCAAGGAAAATAAGGACACAATGCCATTTGCAGCACCGTAGATGAGTCTAGAGGTAATCACGTGACTTGTAGTAAGTCAGAAAGTGAAAGACACATATCATATCATATCACTTATAGGTGTTACCTAAAAATGGATACCAGGGCAGATATTTCCACGGAGAAGGGCAATCACAGATTCATTAAACACACTTATGGTTCACCAGTGGAAAGGTGGGAGGATTGGTTTCATTACGATATCGGGGTTAACAGACATATACAAACACAGGTGACATATATAATCACCAAAGACCTACGGAATACCAAGAGAAGACTACTCAACATTCTGTCATAACGTCCCTGGGAAAAGGATCCCAGGAAGAACAGACATCTGTATATGTGTAAAAGAACCACATCTTCGACACCTACAATAAGCCAAACATTATAATCAAACTTGCTGTAATAAAAAATTAAAATTTAAATTAAAAATACGAACAAGAAGTAGGGAGACAAACTTGAGGGGCTTTCTCCTGGCACATTCCATTCTAAATTCCAATCTAGAACACGACTTCCATTGAGGCTCTGCTGCCCTAGTAACCAGATTTGGTAAGGGAGAACTGCTGCCACCTTGTGGCCGGTTCACACAACAGCAGCTTTAATCCCAGCCCTAATGGTCAGTTGATTTTCAAAATCATTGCAGGCCTGTAAATGACACCTGCCCTGAAAACAAATCCTGGGGTCACATATCGACCAAAAAATTCAAAGGACGTCCATATTTCAAAACGACCGTTTCAAAAGGCATATTTTATGCACATTAGTGTTCTGCTTCTTTGTCTTTCTTTCTTTTTTGGTTAAAAAGACGGGAATGGAAAAAGGCATCCCTCAGACTGGGCGAAAATCGCTGCAAACGAATCAATGGACAAAGGTTTAATCTCCAATATATATAAACAGCTCATGCAGCTTAATATTAAAAAAACAAACAACCCAATACAAAAATGGGCAGAAGTTCTAAAGAGACGTTTCTTCAAAGAAGACACAGAGATGGCCAAGACGCACATGAAAAGCTGCTCAAGAGCACTAATTATTAGAGAAATGCAAATCAAAACTACAATGAGGTATCACCTCACACCCGTTAGGATCGCCATCATCAGAAAATCTACAAACAACAAATTCTGGGGAGGGTGTGGACAAAAGGAGCCCTCTTCCACTATTGGTGGGAATGTAAATTGATACCGTCACTATGGAGAACAGTATGGAGTCTCCTTTAAAAAACTAGAAATAGAATTACCATCCGATCCAGCAATCCCACTTCTGGGCATATACCCAGAGAAAACCATAAATCAAAAAGGCACATTCACCACAATGTTCATTGCAGCACTATTTAAAATAGCCAGGTAATGGAAGCAACCTAAATGCCCACAGACAGATGAATGGATAAAGATGGGGTACATATATAAAATGGAATATTACTCGGCCATAAAAAGGAAAGAAACTGGGTCATTTGTAGACACATCGATGGATCTAGAGACTGTCATACAGAATGAAGTAAGTCAGAAAGAGGAAAACAAATATTGTATATTAATGCATATATGTGGAACCTAAAAGATGGTACAGATGAACTGGTTTGCAGGCAAGAAGTAGAGACACAGAGGTAGAGAACAAACGTATGGACACCAAGTGTGGGAAGCCATGGGGTGGTGGTGGTGGGATGAGTTGGGAGATTGGGATTGACCTGTATACATGTATATGCATAAAATACATAACTGATAATAACCTGCTGTATAAAAAAGTAAATAAAATTAAATTTCAAAATTTTGAAAAATAAAATTTAAAAATAAAACAGAAAAAAGTTCTTCCCTTCACACACATGTATTTACAGGAATGAATTATTTCCATGCTTATATCTATAAATACATAAAAGAGGAATAAAATCTAACTTGAACCATAAACGAAAAAATACCTGAACCCACCAGTTATACAGAGGAAAACCCTATCAGGGCACTTGCTCCAGCGGTAAACAATTCTGAAATTGGTCAGAGGTGTGGAATCATCTCCCATCCAGCTAGCACCCACCCCCCACGCAAGGAGCGTCCTCATTGCAAAGCTGCGAGACCGTGCCGAGGCATCTCTGAATAAAGGTGAGCTGAGCCCCAGGCCAGCTGCTGCTGAACTGTTCCCACCCTTCCCAGGTAAAACACCTGAATATGTACAAGGGCTTGAAAGCCTAGAGGAAGGGCCGTGGAGCCACACTAGCGACAGCACGCAGGCCAACTTGGTGCCTGCAGGCCAGCCAGGGTGGTCCTGGCCCCGGGTACTCTTCCGGAAGCATTCCATTGTCCTGCCTGTGATACCCCTCCTGTCCCGGCCCCCACTGCTTTTTTCCTTCCTCACCTCTGTCCGGAGAGAAATTCCAGCGGAAGGTATGGGTGACACATCCTCTTCTTTACAGGTGGCAGCCTGGCAACTCCTGCAGAAAGGCCAGCAGTGCCCCACTCACACCGGGCCACCAACAAAGCTGTGGCCCCTCATTCCCTCCCACCAGCTCAGCCCCGAGACTGCTGACGGGGCAGAGAATATGGAGTCAGGCACAGCTTCATGGGCTATTGCTGCCTGGAGCGCTGTTTATATTGACCTCAACCAGGCACACCTGGGGAGGGCCGGCCGGCAGGATAAGGCTGCCCAGGTCAGCTAATCCACAACCCTCAGGGAATCACATTGTTGAAAATGGACCTCGCTAAGGCAGAATAGAAGCCAAGGAAAATAAGGACACAATGCCATTTGCAGCACCGTAGATGAGTCTAGAGGTAATCACGTGACTTGTAGTAAGTCAGAAAGTGAAAGACACATATCATATCATATCACTTATAGGTGTTACCTAAAAATGGATACCAGGGCAGATATTTCCACGGAGAAGGGCAATCACAGATTCATTAAACACACTTATGGTTCACCAGTGGAAAGGTGTGAGGATTGGTTTCATTACGATATCGGGGTTAACAGACATATACAAACACAGGTGACATATATAATCACCAAAGACCTACGGAATACCAAGAGAAGACTACTCAACATTCTGTCATAACGTCCCTGGGAAAAGGATCCCAGGAAGAACAGACATCTGTATATGTGTAAAAGAACCACATCTTCGACACGTACAATAAGCCAAACATTGTAATCAAACTTGCTGTAATAAAAAATTAAAATTTAAATTAAAAATACGAACAAGAAGTAGGGAGACAAACTTGAGGGGCTTTCTCCTGGCACATTCCATTCTAAATTCCAATCTAGAACACGACTTCCATTGAGGCTCTGCTGCCCTAGTAACCAGATTTGGTAAGGGAGAACTGCTGCCACCTTGTGGCCGGTTCACACAACAGCAGCTTTAATCCCAGCCCTAATGGTCAGTTGATTTTCAAAATCATTGCAGGCCTGTAAATGACACCTGCCCTGAAAACAAATCCTGGGGTCACATATCGACCAAAAAATTCAAAGGACGTCCATATTTCAAAACGACCGTTTCAAAAGGCATATTTTATGCACATTAGTGTTCTGCTTCTTTGTCTTTCTTTCTTTTTTGGTTAAAAAGACGGGAATGGAAAAAGGCATCCCTCAGACTGGGCGAAAATCGCTGCAAACGAATCAATGGACAAAGGTTTAATCTCCAATATATATAAACAGCTCATGCAGCTTAATATTAAAAAAACAAACAACCCAATACAAAAATGGGCAGAAGTTCTAAAGAGACGTTTCTTCAAAGAAGACACAGAGATGGCCAAGACGCACATGAAAAGCTGCTCAAGAGCACTAATTATTAGAGAAATGCAAATCAAAACTACAATGAGGTATCACCTCACACCTGTTAGGATCGCCATCATCAGAAAATCTACAAACAACAAATTCTGGGGAGGGTGTGGACAAAAGGAGCCCTCTTCCACTATTGGTGGGAATGTAAATTGATACCGTCACTATGGAGAACAGTATGGAGTCTCCTTTAAAAACTAGAAATAGAATTACCATCCGATCCAGCAATCCCACTTCTGGGCATATACCCAGAGAAAACCATAAATCAAAAAGGCACATTCACCACAATGTTCATTGCAGCACTATTTAAAATAGCCAGGTAATGGAAGCAACCTAAATGCCCACAGACAGATGAATGGATAAAGATGGGGTACATATATAAAATGGAATATTACTCGGCCATAAAAAGGAAAGAAACTGGGTCATTTGTAGAGACATCGATGGATCTAGAGACTGTCATACAGAATGAAGTAAGTCAGAAAGAGGAAAACAAATATTGTATATTAATGCATATATGTGGAACCTAAAAGATGGTACAGATGAACTGGTTTGCAGGCAAGAAATAGAGACACAGAGGTAGAGAACAAACGTATGGACACCAAGTGTGGGAAGCCATGGGGTGGTGGTGGTGGGATGAGTTGGGAGATTGGGATTGACCTGTATACATGTATATGCATAAAATACATAACTGATAATAACCTGCTGTATAAAAAAGTAAATAAAATTAAATTTCAAAATTTTGAAAAATAAAATTTAAAAATAAAACAGAAAAAAGTTCTTCCCTTCACACACATGTATTTACAGGAATGAATTATTTCCATGCTTATATCTATAAATACATAAAAGAGGAATAAAATCTAACTTGAACCATAAACGAAAAAATACCTGAACCCACCAGTTATACAGAGGAAAACCCTATCAGGGCACTTGCTCCAGCGGTAAACAATTCTGAAATTGGTCAGAGGTGTGGAATCATCTCCCATCCAGCTAGCACCCACCCCCCACGCAAGGAGCGTCCTCATTGCAAAGCTGCGAGACCGTGCCGAGGCATCTCTGAATAAAGGTGAGCTGAGCCCCAGGCCAGCTGCTGCTGAACTGTTCCCACCCTTCCCAGGTAAAACACCTGAATATGTACAAGGGCTTGAAAGCCTAGAGGAAGGGCCGTGGAGCCACACTAGCGACAGCACGCAGGCCAACTTGGTGCCTGCAGGCCAGCCAGGGTGGTCCTGGCCCCGGGTACTCTTCCGGAAGCATTCCATTGTCCTGCCTGTGATACCCCTCCTGTCCCGGCCCCCACTGCTTTTTTCCTTCCTCACCTCTGTCCGGAGAGAAATTCCAGCGGAAGGTATGGGTGACACATCCTCTTCTTTACAGGTGGCAGCCTGGCAACTCCTGCAGAAAGGCCAGCAGTGCCCCACTCACACCGGGCCACCAACAAAGCTGTGGCCCCTCATTCCCTCCCACCAGCTCAGCCCCGAGACTGCTGACGGGGCAGAGAATATGGAGTCAGGCACAGCTTCAGGGGCTATTGCTGCCTGGAGCGCTGTTTATATTGACCTCAACCAGGCACACCTGGGGAGGGCCGGCTGGCAGGATAAGGCTGCCCAGGTCAGCTAATCCACAACCCTCAGGGAATCACATTGTTGAAAATGGACCTCGCTAAGGCAGAATAGAAGCCAAGGAAAATAAGGACACAATGCCAGTTGCAGCACCGTAGATGAGTCTAGAGGTAATCACGTGACTTGTAGTAAGTCAGAAAGTGAAAGACACATATCATATCATATCACTTATAGGTGTTACCTAAAAATGGATACCAGGGCAGATATTTCCACGGAGAAGGGCAATCACAGATTCATTAAACACACTTATGGTTCACCAGTGGAAAGGTGTGAGGATTGGTTTCATTACGATATCGGGGTTAACAGACATATACAAACACAGGTGACATATATAATCACCAAAGACCTACGGAATACCAAGAGAAGACTACTCAACATTCTGTCATAACGTCCCTGGGAAAAGGATCCCAGGAAGAACAGACATCTGTATATGTGTAAAAGAACCACATCTTCGACACCTACAATAAGCCAAACATTGTAATCAAACTTGCTGTAATAAAAAATTAAAATTTAAATTAAAAATACGAACAAGAAGTAGGGAGACAAACTTGAGGGGCTTTCTCCTGGCACATTAGATTCTAAATTCCAATCTAGAACACGACTTCCATTGAGGCTCTGCTGCCCTAGTAACCAGATTTGGTAAGGGAGAACTGCTGCCACCTTGTGGCCGTTTCACACAACAGCAGCTTTAATCCCAGCGCTAATGGTCAGTTGATATTCAAACTCATTGCAGGCCTGTAAATGACACCTGCCCTGAAAACAAATCCTGGGGTCACATATCGACCAAAAAATTCAAAGGACGTCCATATTTCAAAACGACCGTTTCAAAAGGCATATTTTATGCACACTAGTGTTCTGCTTCTTTGTCTTTCTTTCTTTTTTGGTTAAAAAGATGGGAATGGAAAAAGGCATCCCTCAGACTGGGCGAAAATCGCTGCAAACGAATCAATGGACAAAGGTTTAATCTCCAATATATATAAACAGCTCATGCAGCTTAATATTAAAAAAACAAACAACCCAATACAAAAATGGGCAGAAGTTCTAAAGAGACGTTTCTTCAAAGAAGACACAGAGATGGCCAAGACGCACATGAAAAGCTGCTCAAGAGCACTAATTATTAGAGAAATGCAAATCAAAACTACAATGAGGTATCACCTCACACCTGTTAGGATCGCCATCATCAGAAAATCTACAAACAACAAATTCTGGGGAGGGTGTGGACAAAAGGAGCCCTCTTCCACTATTGGTGGGAATGTAAATTGATACCGTCACTATGGAGAACAGTATGGAGTCTCCTTTAAAAACTAGAAATAGAATTACCATCCGATCCAGCAATCCCACTTCTGGGCATATACCCAGAGAAAACCATAAATCAAAAAGGCACATTCACCACAATGTTCATTGCAGCACTATTTAAAATAGCCAGGTAATGGAAGCAACCTAAATGCCCACAGACAGATGAATGGATAAAGATGGGGTACATATATAAAATGGAATATTACTCGGCCATAAAAAGGAAAGAAACTGGGTCATTTGTAGAGACATCGATGGATCTAGAGACTGTCATACAGAATGAAGTAAGTCAGAAAGAGGAAAACAAATATTGTATATTAATGCATATATGTGGAACCTAAAAGATGGTACAGATGAACTGGTTTGCAGGCAAGAAATAGAGACACAGAGGTAGAGAACAAACGTATGGACACCAAGTGTGGGAAGCCATGGGGTGGTGGTGGTGGGATGAGTTGGGAGATTGGGATTGAGCTGTATACATGTATATGCATAAAATACATAACTGATAATAACCTGCTGTATAAAAAAGTAAATAAAATTAAATTTCAAAATTTTGAAAAATAAAATTTAAAAATAAAACAGAAAAAAGTTCTTCCCTTCACACACATGTATTTACAGGAATGAATTATTTCCATGCTTATATCTATAAATACATAAAAGAGGAATAAAATCTAACTTGAACCATAAACGAAAAAATACCTGAACCCACCAGTTATACAGAGGAAAACCCTATCAGGGCACTTGCTCCAGCGGTAAACAATTCTGAAATTGGTCAGAGGTGTGGAATCATCTCCCATCCAGCTAGCACCCACCCCCCACGCAAGGAGCGTCCTCATTGCAAAGCTGCGAGACCGTGCCGAGGCATCTCTGAATAAAGGTGAGCTGAGCCCCAGGCCAGCTGCTGCTGAACTGTTCCCACCCTTCCCAGGTAAAACACCTGAATATGTACAAGGGCTTGAAAGCCTAGAGGAAGGGCCGTGGATCCACACTAGCGACAGCACGCAGGCCAACTTGGTGCCTGCAGGCCAACCAGGGTGGTCCTGGCCCCGGGTACTCTTCCGGAAGCATTCCATTGTCCTGCCAGTGATACCCCTCCTGTCCCGGCCCCCACTGCTTTTTTCCTTCCTCACCTCTGTCCGGAGAGAAATTCCAGCGGAAGGTATGGGTGACACATCCTCTTCTTTACAGGTGGCAGCCTGGCAACTCCTGCAGAAAGGCCAGCAGTGCCCCACTCACACCGGGCCACCAACAAAGCTGTGGCCCCTCATTCCCTCCCACCAGCTCAGCCCCGAGACTGCTGACGGGGCAGAGAATATGGAGTCAGGCACAGCTTCAGGGGCTATTGCTGCCTGGAGCGCTGTTTATATTGACCTCAACCAGGCACACCTGGGGAGGGCCGGCCGGCAGGATAAGGCTGCCCAGGTCAGCTAATCCACAACCCTCAGGGAATCACATTGTTGAAAATGGACCTCGCTAAGGCAGAATAGAAGCCAAGGAAAATAAGGACACAATGCCAGTTGCAGCACCGTAGATGAGTCTAGAGGTAATCACGTGACTTGTAGTAAGTCAGAAAGTGAAAGACACATATCATATCATATCACTTATAGGTGTTACCTAAAAATGGATACCAGGGCAGATATTTCCACGGAGAAGGGCAATCACAGATTCATTAAACACACTTATGGTTCACCAGTGGAAAGGTGTGAGGATTGGTTTCATTACGATATCGGGGTTAACAGACATATACAAACACAGGTGACATATATAATCACCAAAGACCTACGGAATACCAAGAGAAGACTACTCAACATTCTGTCATAACGTCCCTGGGAAAAGGATCCCAGGAAGAACAGACATCTGTATATGTGTAAAAGAACCACATCTTCGACACCTACAATAAGCCAAACATTATAATCAAACTTGCTGTAATAAAAAATTAAAATTTAAATTAAAAATACGAACAAGAAGTAGGGAGACAAACTTGAGGGGCTTTCTCCTGGCACATTCCATTCTAAATTCCAATCTAGAACACGACTTCCATTGAGGCTCTGCTGCCCTAGTAAGCAGATTTGGTAAGGGAGAACTGCTGCCACCTTGTGGCCGGTTCACACAACAGCAGCTTTAATCCCAGCCCTAATGGTCAGTTGATTTTCAAAATCATTGCAGGCCTGTAAATGACACCTGCCCTGAAAACAAATCCTGGGGTCACATATCGACCAAAAAATTCAAAGGACGTCCATATTTCAAAACGACCGTTTCAAAAGGCATATTTTATGCACATTAGTGTTCTGCTTCTTTGTCTTTCTTTCTTTTTTGGTTAAAAAGACGGGAATGGAAAAAGGCATCCCTCAGACTGGGCGAAAATCGCTGCAAACGAATCAATGGACAAAGGTTTAATCTCCAATATATATAAACAGCTCATGCAGCTTAATATTAAAAAAACAAACAACCCAATACAAAAATGGGCAGAAGTTCTAAAGAGACGTTTCTTCAAAGAAGACACAGAGATGGCCAAGACGCACATGAAAAGCTGCTCAAGAGCACTAATTATTAGAGAAATGCAAATCAAAACTACAATGAGGTATCACCTCACACCCGTTAGGATCGCCATCATCAGAAAATCTACAAACAACAAATTCTGGGGAGGGTGTGGACAAAAGGAGCCCTCTTCCACTATTGGTGGGAATGTAAATTGATACCGTCACTATGGAGAACAGTATGGAGTCTCCTTTAAAAAAATAGAAATAGAATTACCATCCGATCCAGCAATCCCACTTCTGGGCATATACCCAGAGAAAACCATAAATCAAAAAGGCACATTCACCACAATGTTCATTGCAGCACTATTTAAAATAGCCAGGTAATGGAAGCAACCTAAATGCCCACAGACAGATGAATGGATAAAGATGGGGTACATATATAAAATGGAATATTACTCGGCCATAAAAAGGAAAGAAACTGGGTCATTTGTAGACACATCGATGGATCTAGAGACTGTCATACAGAATGAAGTAAGTCAGAAAGAGGAAAACAAATATTGTATATTAATGCATATATGTGGAACCTAAAAGATGGTACAGATGAACTGGTTTGCAGGCAAGAAGTAGAGACACAGAGGTAGAGAACAAACGTATGGACACCAAGTGTGGGAAGCCATGGGGTGGTGGTGGTGGGATGAGTTGGGAGTTTGGGATTGACCTGTATACATGTATATGCATAAAATACATAACTGATAATAACCTGCTGTATAAAAAAGTAAATAAAATTAAATTTCAAAATTTTGAAAAATAAAATTTAAAAATAAAACAGAAAAAAGTTCTTCCCTTCACACACATGTATTTACAGGAATGAATTATTTCCATGCTTATATCTATAAATACATAAAAGAGGAATAAAATCTAACTTGAACCATAAACGAAAAAATACCTGAACCCACCAGTTATACAGAGGAAAACCCTATCAGGGCACTTGCTCCAGCGGTAAACAATTCTGAAATTGGTCAGAGGTGTGGAATCATCTCCCATCCAGCTAGCACCCACCCCCCACGCAAGGAGCGTCCTCATTGCAAAGCTGCGAGACCGTGCCGAGGCATCTCTGAATAAAGGTGAGCTGAGCCCCAGGCCAGCTGCTGCTGAACTGTTCCCACCCTTCCCAGGTAAAACACCTGAATATGTACAAGGGCTTGAAAGCCTAGAGGAAGGGCCGTGGAGCCACACTAGCGACAGCACGCAGGCCAACTTGGTGCCTGCAGGCCAGCCAGGGTGGTCCTGGCCCCGGGTACTCTTCCGGAAGCATTCCATTGTCCTGCCTGTGATACCCCTCCTGTCCCGGCCCCCACTGCTTTTTTCCTTCCTCACCTCTGTCCGGAGAGAAATTCCAGCGGAAGGTATGGGTGACACATCCTCTTCTTTACAGGTGGCAGCCTGGCAACTCCTGCAGAAAGGCCAGCAGTGCCCCACTCACACCGGGCCACCAACAAAGCTGTGGCCCCTCATTCCCTCCCACCAGCTCAGCCCCGAGACTGCTGACGGGGCAGAGAATATGGAGTCAGGCACAGCTTCAGGGGCTATTGCTGCCTGGAGCGCTGTTTATATTGACCTCAACCAGGCACACCTGGGGAGGGCCGGCCGGCAGGGTAAGGCTGCCCAGGTCAGCTAATCCACAACCCTCAGGGAATCACATTGTTGAAAATGGACCTCGCTAAGGCAGAATAGAAGCCAAGGAAAATAAGGACACAATGCCATTTGCAGCACCGTAGATGAGTCTAGAGGTAATCACGTGACTTGTAGTAAGTCAGAAAGGGAAAGACACATATCATATCATATCACTTATAGGTGTTACCTAAAAATGGATACCAGGGCAGATATTTCCACGGAGAAGGGCAATCACAGATTCATTAAACACACTTATGGTTCACCAGTGGAAAGGTGGGAGGATTGGTTTCATTACGATATCGGGGTTAACAGACATATACAAACACAGGTGACATATATAATCACCAAAGACCTACGGAATACCAAGAGAAGACTACTCAACATTCTGTCATAACGTCCCTGGGAAAAGGATCCCAGGAAGAACAGACATCTGTATATGTGTAAAAGAACCACATCTTCGACACGTACAATAAGCCAAACATTGTAATCAAACTTGCTGTAATAAAAAATTAAAATTTAAATTAAAAATACGAACAAGAAGTAGGGAGACAAACTTGAGGGGCTTTCTCCTGGCACATTCCATTCTAAATTCCAATCTAGAACACGACTTCCATTGAGGCTCTGCTGCCCTAGTAACCAGATTTGGTAAGGGAGAACTGCTGCCACCTTGTGGCCGTTTCACACAACAGCAGCTTTAATCCCAGCGCTAATGGTCAGTTGATATTCAAACTCATTGCAGGCCTGTAAATGACACCTGCCCTGAAAACAAATCCTGGGGTCACATATCGACCAAAAAATTCAAAGGACGTCCATATTTCAAAACGACCGTTTCAAAAGGCATATTTTATGCACACTAGTGTTCTGCTTCTTTGTCTTTCTTTCTTTTTTGGTTAAAAAGACGGGAATGGAAAAAGGCATCCCTCAGACTGGGCGAAAATCGCTGCAAACGAATCAATGGACAAAGGTTTAATCTCCAATATATATAAACAGCTCATGCAGCTTAATATTAAAAAAACAAACAACCCAATACAAAAATGGGCAGAAGTTCTAAAGAGACGTTTCTTCAAAGAAGACACAGAGATGGCCAAGACGCACATGAAAAGCTGCTCAAGAGCACTAATTATTAGAGAAATGCAAATCAAAACTACAATGAGGTATCACCTCACACCTGTTAGGATCGCCATCATCAGAAAATCTACAAACAACAAATTCTGGGGAGGGTGTGGACAAAAGGAGCCCTCTTCCACTATTGGTGGGAATGTAAATTGATACCGTCACTATGGAGAACAGTATGGAGTCTCCTTTAAAAACTAGAAATAGAATTACCATCCGATCCAGCAATCCCACTTCTGGGCATATACCCAGAGAAAACCATAAATCAAAAAGGCACATTCACCACAATGTTCATTGCAGCACTATTTAAAATAGCCAGGTAATGGAAGCAACCTAAATGCCCACAGACAGATGAATGGATAAAGATGGGGTACATATATAAAATGGAATATTACTCGGCCATAAAAAGGAAAGAAACTGGGTCATTTGTAGAGACATCGATGGATCTAGAGACTGTCATACAGAATGAAGTAAGTCAGAAAGAGGAAAACAAATATTGTATATTAATGCATATATGTGGAACCTAAAAGATGGTACAGATGAACTGGTTTGCAGGCAAGAAATAGAGACACAGAGGTAGAGAACAAACGTATGGACACCAAGTGTGGGAAGCCATGGGGTGGTGGTGGTGGGATGAGTTGGGAGATTGGGATTGAGCTGTATACATGTATATGCATAAAATACATAACTGATAATAACCTGCTGTATAAAAAAGTAAATAAAATTAAATTTCAAAATTTTGAAAAATAAAATTTAAAAATAAAACAGAAAAAAGTTCTTCCCTTCACACACATGTATTTACAGGAATGAATTATTTCCATGCTTATATCTATAAATACATAAAAGAGGAATAAAATCTAACTTGAACCATAAACGAAAAAATACCTGAACCCACCAGTTATACAGAGGAAAACCCTATCAGGGCACTTGCTCCAGCGGTAAACAATTCTGAAATTGGTCAGAGGTGTGGAATCATCTCCCATCCAGCTAGCACCCACCCCCCACGCAAGGAGCGTCCTCATTGCAAAGCTGCGAGACCGTGCCGAGGCATCTCTGAATAAAGGTGAGCTGAGCCCCAGGCCAGCTGCTGCTGAACTGTTCCCACCCTTCCCAGGTAAAACACCTGAATATGTACAAGGGCTTGAAAGCCTAGAGGAAGGGCCGTGGAGCCACACTAGCGACAGCACGCAGGCCAACTTGGTGCCTGCAGGCCAGCCAGGGTGGTCCTGGCCCCGGGTACTCTTCCGGAAGCATTCCATTGTCCTGCCAGTGATACCCCTCCTGTCCCGGCCCCCACTGCTTTTTTCCTTCCTCACCTCTGTCCGGAGAGAAATTCCAGCGGAAGGTATGGGTGACACATCCTCTTCTTTACAGGTGGCAGCCTGGCAACTCCTGCACAAAGGCCAGCAGTGCCCCACTCACACCGGGCCACCAACAAAGCTGTGGCCCCTCATTCCCTCCCACCAGCTCAGCCCCGAGACTGCTGACGGGGCAGAGAATATGGAGTCAGGCACAGCTTCAGGGGCTATTGCTGCCTGGAGCGCTGTTTATATTGACCTCAACCAGGCACACCTGGGGAGGGCCGGCCGGCAGGATAAGGCTGCCCAGGTCAGCTAATCCACAACCCTCAGGGAATCACATTGTTGAAAATGGACCTCGCTAAGGCAGAATAGAAGCCAAGGAAAATAAGGACACAATGCCATTTGCAGCACCGTAGATGAGTCTAGAGGTAATCACGTGACTTGTAGTAAGTCAGAAAGTGAAAGACACATATCATATCATATCACTTATAGGTGTTACCTAAAAATGGATACCAGGGCAGATATTTCCACGGAGAAGGGCAATCACAGATTCATTAAACACACTTATGGTTCACCAGTGGAAAGGTGTGAGGATTGGTTTCATTACGATATCGGGGTTAACAGACATATACAAACACAGGTGACATATATAATCACCAAAGACCTACGGAATACCAAGAGAAGACTACTCAACATTCTGTCATAACGTCCCTGGGAAAAGGATCCCAGGAAGAACAGACATCTGTATATGTGTAAAAGAACCACATCTTCGACACCTACAATAAGCCAAACATTGTAATCAAACTTGCTGTAATAAAAAATTAAAATTTAAATTAAAAATACGAACAAGAAGTAGGGAGACAAACTTGAGGGGCTTTCTCCTGGCACATTCCATTCTAAATTCCAATCTAGAACACGACTTCCATTGAGGCTCTGCTGCCCTAGTAACCAGATTTGGTAAGGGAGAACTGCTGCCACCTTGTGGCCGGTTCACACAACAGCAGCTTTAATCCCAGCCCTAATGGTCAGTTGATTTTCAAAATCATTGCAGGCCTGTAAATGACACCTGCCCTGAAAACAAATCCTGGGGTCACATATCGACCAAAAAATTCAAAGGACGTCCATATTTCAAAACGACCGTTTCAAAAGGCATATTTTATGCACATTAGTGTTCTGCTTCTTTGTCTTTCTTTCTTTTTTGGTTAAAAAGACGGGAATGGAAAAAGGCATCCCTCAGACTGGGCGAAAATCGCTGCAAACGAATCAATGGACAAAGGTTTAATCTCCAATATATATAAACAGCTCATGCAGCTTAATATTAAAAAAACAAACAACCCAATACAAAAATGGGCAGAAGTTCTAAAGAGACGTTTCTTCAAAGAAGACACAGAGATGGCCAAGACGCACATGAAAAGCTGCTCAAGAGCACTAATTATTAGAGAAATGCAAATCAAAACTACAATGAGGTATCACCTCACACCCGTTAGGATCGCCATCATCAGAAAATCTACAAACAACAAATTCTGGGGAGGGTGTGGACAAAAGGAGCCCTCTTCCACTATTGGTGGGAATGTAAATTGATACCGTCACTATGGAGAACAGTATGGAGTCTCCTTTAAAAAACTAGAAATAGAATTACCATCCGATCCAGCAATCCCACTTCTGGGCATATACCCAGAGAAAACCATAAATCAAAAAGGCACATTCACCACAATGTTCATTGCAGCACTATTTAAAATAGCCAGGTAATGGAAGCAACCTAAATGCCCACAGACAGATGAATGGATAAAGATGGGGTACATATATAAAATGGAATATTACTCGGCCATAAAAAGGAAAGAAACTGGGTCATTTGTAGAGACATCGATGGATCTAGAGACTGTCATACAGAATGAAGTAAGTCAGAAAGAGGAAAACAAATATTGTATATTAATGCATATATGTGGAACCTAAAAGATGGTACAGATGAACTGGTTTGCAGGCAAGAAATAGAGACACAGAGGTAGAGAACAAACGTATGGACACCAAGTGTGGGAAGCCATGGGGTGGTGGTGGTGGGATGAGTTGGGAGATTGGGATTGAGCTGTATACATGTATATGCATAAAATACATAACTGATAATAACCTGCTGTATAAAAAAGTAAATAAAATTAAATTTCAAAATTTTGAAAAATAAAATTTAAAAATAAAACAGAAAAAAGTTCTTCCCTTCACACACATGTATTTACAGGAATGAATTATTTCCATGCTTATATCTATAAATACATAAAAGAGGAATAAAATCTAACTTGAACCATAAACGAAAAAATACCTGAACCCACCAGTTATACAGAGGAAAACCCTATCAGGGCACTTGCTCCAGCGGTAAACAATTCTGAAATTGGTCAGAGGTGTGGAATCATCTCCCATCCAGCTAGCACCCACCCCCCACGCAAGGAGCGTCCTCATTGCAAAGCTGCGAGACCGTGCCGAGGCATCTCTGAATAAAGGTGAGCTGAGCCCCAGGCCAGCTGCTGCTGAACTGTTCCCACCCTTCCCAGGTAAAACACCTGAATATGTACAAGGGCTTGAAAGCCTAGAGGAAGGGCCGTGGAGCCACACTAGCGACAGCACGCAGGCCAACTTGGTGCCTGCAGGCCAGCCAGGGTGGTCCTGGCCCCGGGTACTCTTCCGGAAGCATTCCATTGTCCTGCCTGTGATACCCCTCCTGTCCCGGCCCCCACTGCTTTTTTCCTTCCTCACCTCTGTCCGGAGAGAAATTCCAGCGGAAGGTATGGGTGACACATCCTCTTCTTTACAGGTGGCAGCCTGGCAACTCCTGCAGAAAGGCCAGCAGTGCCCCACTCACACCGGGCCACCAACAAAGCTGTGGCCCCTCATTCCCTCCCACCAGCTCAGCCCCGAGACTGCTGACGGGGCAGAGAATATGGAGTCAGGCACAGCTTCAGGGGCTATTGCTGCCTGGAGCGCTGTTTATATTGACCTCAACCAGGCACACCTGGGGAGGGCCGGCCGGCAGGGTAAGGCTGCCCAGGTCAGCTAATCCACAACCCTCAGGGAATCACATTGTTGAAAATGGACCTCGCTAAGGCAGAATAGAAGCCAAGGAAAATAAGGACACAATGCCATTTGCAGCACCGTAGATGAGTCTAGAGGTAATCACGTGACTTGTAGTAAGTCAGAAAGTGAAAGACACATATCATATCATATCACTTATAGGTGTTACCTAAAAATGGATACCAGGGCAGATATTTCCACGGAGAAGGGCAATCACAGATTCATTAAACACACTTATGGTTCACCAGTGGAAAGGTGGGAGGATTGGTTTCATTACGATATCGGGGTTAACAGACATATACAAACACAGGTGACATATATAATCACCAAAGACCTACGGAATACCAAGAGAAGACTACTCAACATTCTGTCATAACGTCCCTGGGAAAAGGATCCCAGGAAGAACAGACATCTGTATATGTGTAAAAGAACCACATCTTCGACACGTACAATAAGCCAAACATTGTAATCAAACTTGCTGTAATAAAAAATTAAAATTTAAATTAAAAATACGAACAAGAAGTAGGGAGACAAACTTGAGGGGCTTTCTCCTGGCACATTCCATTCTAAATTCCAATCTAGAACACGACTTCCATTGAGGCTCTGCTGCCCTAGTAACCAGATTTGGTAAGGGAGAACTGCTGCCACCTTGTGGCCGTTTCACACAACAGCAGCTTTAATCCCAGCGCTAATGGTCAGTTGATATTCAAACTCATTGCAGGCCTGTAAATGACACCTGCCCTGAAAACAAATCCTGGGGTCACATATCGACCAAAAAATTCAAAGGACGTCCATATTTCAAAACGACCGTTTCAAAAGGCATATTTTATGCACACTAGTGTTCTGCTTCTTTGTCTTTCTTTCTTTTTTGGTTAAAAAGACGGGAATGGAAAAAGGCATCCCTCAGACTGGGCGAAAATCGCTGCAAACGAATCAATGGACAAAGGTTTAATCTCCAATATATATAAACAGCTCATGCAGCTTAATATTAAAAAAACAAACAACCCAATACAAAAATGGGCAGAAGTTCTAAAGAGACGTTTCTTCAAAGAAGACACAGAGATGGCCAAGACGCACATGAAAAGCTGCTCAAGAGCACTAATTATTAGAGAAATGCAAATCAAAACTACAATGAGGTATCACCTCACACCTGTTAGGATCGCCATCATCAGAAAATCTACAAACAACAAATTCTGGGGAGGGTGTGGACAAAAGGAGCCCTCTTCCACTATTGGTGGGAATGTAAATTGATACCGTCACTATGGAGAACAGTATGGAGTCTCCTTTAAAAACTAGAAATAGAATTACCATCCGATCCAGCAATCCCACTTCTGGGCATATACCCAGAGAAAACCATAAATCAAAAAGGCACATTCACCACAATGTTCATTGCAGCACTATTTAAAATAGCCAGGTAATGGAAGCAACCTAAATGCCCACAGACAAATGAATGGATAAAGATGGGGTACATATATAAAATGGAATATTACTCGGCCATAAAAAGGAAAGAAACTGGGTCATTTGTAGAGACATCGATGGATCTAGAGACTGTCATACAGAATGAAGTAAGTCAGAAAGAGGAAAACAAATATTGTATATTAATGCATATATGTGGAACCTAAAAGATGGTACAGATGAACTGGTTTGCAGGCAAGAAATAGAGACACAGAGGTAGAGAACAAACGTATGGACACCAAGTGTGGGAAGCCATGGGGTGGTGGTGGTGGGATGAGTTGGGAGATTGGGATTGACCTGTATACATGTATATGCATAAAATACATAACTGATAATAACCTGCTGTATAAAAAAGTAAATAAAATTAAATTTCAAAATTTTGAAAAATAAAATTTAAAAATAAAACAGAAAAAAGTTCTTCCCTTCACACACATGTATTTACAGGAATGAATTATTTCCATGCTTATATCTATAAATACATAAAAGAGGAATAAAATCTAACTTGAACCATAAACGAAAAAATACCTGAACCCACCAGTTATACAGAGGAAAACCCTATCAGGGCACTTGCTCCAGCGGTAAACAATTCTGAAATTGGTCAGAGGTGTGGAATCATCTCCCATCCAGCTAGCACCCACCCCCCACGCAAGGAGCGTCCTCATTGCAAAGCTGCGAGACCGTGCCGAGGCATCTCTGAATAAAGGTGAGCTGAGCCCCAGGCCAGCTGCTGCTGAACTGTTCCCACCCTTCCCAGGTAAAACACCTGAATATGTACAAGGGCTTGAAAGCCTAGAGGAAGGGCCGTGGAGCCACACTAGCGACAGCACGCAGGCCAACTTGGTGCCTGCATGCCAGCCAGGGTGGTCCTGGCCCCGGGTACTCTTCCGGAAGCATTCCATTGTCCTGCCAGTGATACCCCTCCTGTCCCGGCCCCCACTGCTTTTTTCCTTCCTCACCTCTGTCCGGAGAGAAATTCCAGCGGAAGGTATGGGTGACACATCCTCTTCTTTACAGGTGGCAGCCTGGCAACTCCTGCAGAAAGGCCAGCAGTGCCCCACTCACACCGGGCCACCAACAAAGCTGTGGCCCCTCATTCCCTCCCACCAGCTCAGCCCCGAGACTGCTGACGGGGCAGAGAATATGGAGTCAGGCACAGCTTCAGGGGCTATTGCTGCCTGGAGCGCTGTTTATATTGACCTCACCCAGGCACACCTGGGGAGGGCCGGCCGGCAGGATAAGGCTGCCCAGGTCAGCTAATCCACAACCCTCAGGGAATCACATTGTTGAAAATGGACCTCGCTAAGGCAGAATAGAAGCCAAGGAAAATAAGGACACAATGCCATTTGCAGCACCGTAGATGAGTCTAGAGGTAATCACGTGACTTGTAGTAAGTCAGAAAGTGAAAGACACATATCATATCATATCACTTATAGGTGTTACCTAAAAATGGATACCAGGGCAGATATTTCCACGGAGAAGGGCAATCACAGATTCATTAAACACACTTATGGTTCACCAGTGGAAAGGTGTGAGGATTGGTTTCATTACGATATCGGGGTTAACAGACATATACAAACACAGGTGACATATATAATCACCAAAGACCTACGGAATACCAAGAGAAGACTACTCAACATTCTGTCATAACGTCCCTGGGAAAAGGATCCCAGGAAGAACAGACATCTGTATATGTGTAAAAGAACCACATCTTCGACACCTACAATAAGCCAAACATTGTAATCAAACTTGCTGTAATAAAAAATAAAAATTTAAATTAAAAATACGAACAAGAAGTAGGGAGACAAACTTGAGGGGCTTTCTCCTGGCACATTCCATTCTAAATTCCAATCTAGAACACGACTTCCATTGAGGCTCTGCTGCCCTAGTAACCAGATTTGGTAAGGGAGAACTGCTGCCACCTTGTGGCCGGTTCACACAACAGCAGCTTTAATCCCAGCGCTAATGGTCAGTTGATATTCAAACTCATTGCAGGCCTGTAAATGACACCTGCCCTGAAAACAAATCCTGGGGTCACATATCGACCAAAAAATTCAAAGGACGTCCATATTTCAAAACGACCGTTTCAAAAGGCATATTTTATGCACATTAGTGTTCTGCTTCTTTGTCTTTCTTTCTTTTTTGGTTAAAAAGACGGGAATGGAAAAAGGCATCCCTCAGACTGGGCGAAAATCGCTGCAAACGAATCAATGGACAAAGGTTTAATCTCCAATATATATAAACAGCTCATGCAGCTTAATATTAAAAAAACAAACAACCCAATACAAAAATGGGCAGAAGTTCTAAAGAGACGTTTCTTCAAAGAAGACACAGAGATGGCCAAGACGCACATGAAAAGCTGCTCAAGAGCACTAATTATTAGAGAAATGCAAATCAAAACTACAATGAGGTATCACCTCACACCCGTTAGGATCGCCATCATCAGAAAATCTACAAACAACAAATTCTGGGGAGGGTGTGGACAAAAGGAGCCCTCTTCCACTATTGGTGGGAATGTAAATTGATACCGTCACTATGGAGAACAGTATGGAGTCTCCTTTAAAAAACTAGAAATAGAATTACCATCCGATCCAGCAATCCCACTTCTGGGCATATACCCAGAGAAAACCATAAATCAAAAAGGCACATTCACCACAATGTTCATTGCAGCACTATTTAAAATAGCCAGGTAATGGAAGCAACCTAAATGCCCACAGACAGATGAATGGATAAAGATGGGGTACATATATAAAATGGAATATTACTCGGCCATAAAAAGGAAAGAAACTGGGTCATTTGTAGAGACATCGATGGATCTAGAGACTGTCATACAGAATGAAGTAAGTCAGAAAGAGGAAAACAAATATTGTATATTAATGCATATATGTGGAACCTAAAAGATGGTACAGATGAACTGGTTTGCAGGCAAGAAATAGAGACACAGAGGTAGAGAACAAACGTATGGACACCAAGTGTGGGAAGCCATGGGGTGGTGGTGGTGGGATGAGTTGGGAGATTGGGATTGAGCTGTATACATGTATATGCATAAAATACATAACTGATAATAACCTGCTGTATAAAAAAGTAAATAAAATTAAATTTCAAAATTTTGAAAAATAAAATTTAAAAATAAAACAGAAAAAAGTTCTTCCCTTCACACACATGTATTTACAGGAATGAATTATTTCCATGCTTATATCTATAAATACATAAAAGAGGAATAAAATCTAACTTGAACCATAAACGAAAAAATACCTGAACCCACCAGTTATACAGAGGAAAACCCTATCAGGGCACTTGCTCCAGCGGTAAACAATTCTGAAATTGGTCAGAGGTGTGGAATCATCTCCCATCCAGCTAGCACCCACCCCCCACGCAAGGAGCGTCCTCATTGCAAAGCTGCGAGACCGTGCCGAGGCATCTCTGAATAAAGGTGAGCTGAGCCCCAGGCCAGCTGCTGCTGAACTGTTCCCACCCTTCCCAGGTAAAACACCTGAATATGTACAAGGGCTTGAAAGCCTAGAGGAAGGGCCGTGGAGCCACACTAGCGACAGCACGCAGGCCAACTTGGTGCCTGCAGGCCAGCCAGGGTGGTCCTGGCCCCGGGTACTCTTCCGGAAGCATTCCATTGTCCTGCCAGTGATACCCCTCCTGTCCCGGCCCCCACTGCTTTTTTCCTTCCTCACCTCTGTCCGGAGAGAAATTCCAGCGGAAGGTATGGGTGACACATCCTCTTCTTTACAGGTGGCAGCCTGGCAACTCCTGCAGAAAGGCCAGCAGTGCCCCACTCACACCGGGCCACCAACAAAGCTGTGGCCCATCATTCCCTCCCACCAGCTCAGCCCCGAGACTGCTGACGGGGCAGAGAATATGGAGTCAGGCACAGCTTCAGGGGCTATTGCTGCCTGGAGCGCTGTTTATATTGACCTCAACCAGGCACACCTGGGGAGGGCCGGCCGGCAGGATAAGGCTGCCCAGGTCAGCTAATCCACAACCCTCAGGGAATCACATTGTTGAAAATGGACCTCGCTAAGGCAGAATAGAAGCCAAGGAAAATAAGGACACAATGCCATTTGCAGCACCGTAGATGAGTCTAGAGGTAATCACGTGACTTGTAGTAAGTCAGAAAGTGAAAGACACATATCATATCATATCACTTATAGGTGTTACCTAAAAATGGATACCAGGGCAGATATTTCCACGGAGAAGGGCAATCACAGATTCATTAAACACACTTATGGTTCACCAGTGGAAAGGTGTGAGGATTGGTTTCATTACGATATCGGGGTTAACAGACATATACAAACACAGGTGACATATATAATCACCAAAGACCTACGGAATACCAAGAGAAGACTACTCAACATTCTGTCATAACGTCCCTGGGAAAAGGATCCCAGGAAGAACAGACATCTGTATATGTGTAAAAGAACCACATCTTCGACACCTACAATAAGCCAAACATTGTAATCAAACTTGCTGTAATAAAAAATAAAAATTTAAATTAAAAATACGAACAAGAAGTAGGGAGACAAACTTGAGGGGCTTTCTCCTGGCACATTCCATTCTAAATTCCAATCTAGAACACGACTTCCATTGAGGCTCTGCTGCCCTAGTAACCAGATTTGGTAAGGGAGAACTGCTGCCACCTTGTGGCCGTTTCACACAACAGCAGCTTTAATCCCAGCGCTAATGGTCAGTTGATATTCAAACTCATTGCAGGCCTGTAAATGACATCTGCCCTGAAAACAAATCCTGGGGTCACATATCGACCAAAAAATTCAAAGGACGTCCATATTTCAAAACGACCGTTTCAAAAGGCATATTTTATGCACATTAGTGTTCTGCTTCTTTGTCTTTCTTTCTTTTTTGGTTAAAAAGACGGGAATGGAAAAAGGCATCCCTCAGACTGGGCGAAAATCGCTGCAAACGAATCAATGGACAAAGGTTTAATCTCCAATATATATAAACAGCTCATGCAGCTTAATATTAAAAAAACAAACAACCCAATACAAAAATGGGCAGAAGTTCTAAAGAGACGTTTCTTCAAAGAAGACACAGAGATGGCCAAGACGCACATGAAAAGCTGCTCAAGAGCACTAATTATTAGAGAAATGCAAATCAAAACTACAATGAGGTATCACCTCACACCTGTTAGGATCGCCATCATCAGAAAATCTACAAACAACAAATTCTGGGGAGGGTGTGGACAAAAGGAGCCCTCTTCCACTATTGGTGGGAATGTAAATTGATACCGTCACTATGGAGAACAGTATGGAGTCTCCTTTAAAAAACTAGAAATAGAATTACCATACGATCCAGCAATCCCACTTCTGGGCATATACCCAGAGAAAACCATAAATCAAAAAGGCACATTCACCACAATGTTCATTGCAGCACTATTTAAAATAGCCAGGTAATGGAAGCAACCTAAATGCCCACAGACAGATGAATGGATAAAGATGGGGTACATATATAAAATGGAATATTACTCGGCCATAAAAAGGAAAGAAACTGGGTCATTTGTAGAGACATCGATGGATCTAGAGACTGTCATACAGAATGAAGTAAGTCAGAAAGAGGAAAACAAATATTGTATATTAATGCATATATGTGGAACCTAAAAGATGGTACAGATGAACTGGTTTGCAGGCAAGAAATAGAGACACAGAGGTAGAGAACAAACGTATGGACACCAAGTGTGGGAAGCCATGGGGTGGTGGTGGTGGGATGAGTTGGGAGATTGGGATTGAGCTGTATACATGTATATGCATAAAATACATAACTGATAATAACCTGCTGTATAAAAAAGTAAATAAAATTAAATTTCAAAATTTTGAAAAATAAAATTTAAAAATAAAACAGAAAAAAGTTCTTCCCTTCACACACATGTATTTACAGGAATGAATTATTTCCATGCTTATATCTATAAATACATAAAAGAGGAATAAAATCTAACTTGAACCATAAACGAAAAAATACCTGAACCCACCAGTTATACAGAGGAAAACCCTATCAGGGCACTTGCTCCAGCGGTAAACAATTCTGAAATTGGTCAGAGGTGTGGAATCATCTCCCATCCAGCTAGCACCCACCCCCCACGCAAGGAGCGTCCTCATTGCAAAGCTGCGAGACCGTGCCGAGGCATCTCTGAATAAAGGTGAGCTGAGCCCCAGGCCAGCTGCTGCTGAACTGTTCCCACCCTTCCCAGGTAAAACACCTGAATATGTACAAGGGCTTGAAAGCCTAGAGGAAGGGCCGTGGAGCCACACTAGCGACAGCACGCAGGCCAACTTGGTGCCTGCAGGCCAGCCAGGGTGGTCCTGGCCCCGGGTACTCTTCCGGAAGCATTCCATTGTCCTGCCTGTGATACCCCTCCTGTCCCGGCCCCCACTGCTTTTTTCCTTCCTCACCTCTGTCCGGAGAGAAATTCCAGCGGAAGGTATGGGTGACACATCCTCTTCTTTACAGGTGGCAGCCTGGCAACTCCTGCAGAAAGGCCAGCAGTGCCCCACTCACACCGGGCCACCAACAAAGCTGTGGCCCCTCATTCCCTCCCACCAGCTCAGCCCCGAGACTGCTGACGGGGCAGAGAATATGGAGTCAGGCACAGCTTCAGGGGCTATTGCTGCCTGGAGCGCTGTTTATATTGACCTCAACCAGGCACACCTGGGGAGGGCCGGCCGGCAGGGTAAGGCTGCCCAGGTCAGCTAATCCACAACCCTCAGGGAATCACATTGTTGAAAATGGACCTCACTAAGGCAGAATAGAAGCCAAGGAAAATAAGGACACAATGCCATTTGCAGCACCGTAGATGAGTCTAGAGGTAATCACGTGACTTGTAGTAAGTCAGAAAGTGAAAGACACATATCATATCATATCACTTATAGGTGTTACCTAAAAATGGATACCAGGGCAGATATTTCCACGGAGAAGGGCAATCACAGATTCATTAAACACACTTATGGTTCACCAGTGGAAAGGTGGGAGGATTGGTTTCATTACGATATCGGGGTTAACAGACATATACAAACACAGGTGACATATATAATCACCAAAGACCTACGGAATACCAAGAGAAGACTACTCAACATTCTGTCATAACGTCCCTGGGAAAAGGATCCCAGGAAGAACAGACATCTGTATATGTGTAAAAGAACCACATCTTCGACACCTACAATAAGCCAAACATTGTAATCAAACTTGCTGTAATAAAAAATTAAAATTTAAATTAAAAATAC
The DNA here is from genome assembly GCF_964165515.1 of Mesoplodon bidens. Lineage (NCBI taxonomy): Eukaryota > Metazoa > Chordata > Mammalia > Artiodactyla > Ziphiidae > Mesoplodon > Mesoplodon bidens. The sequence continues at coordinate 998,084 of NW_027671923.1, forward strand.
GAACAAGAAGTAGGGAGACAAACTTGAGGGGCTTTCTCCTGGCACATTCCATTCTAAATTCCAATCTAGAACACGACTTCCATTGAGGCTCTGCTGCCCTAGTAACCAGATTTGGTAAGGGAGAACTGCTGCCACCTTGTGGCCGGTTCACACAACAGCAGCTTTAATCCCAGCGCTAATGGTCAGTTGATATTCAAAATCATTGCAGGCCTGTAAATGACACCTGCCCTGAAAACAAATCCTGGGGTCACATATCGACCAAAAAATTCAAAGGACGTCCATATTTCAAAACGACCGTTTCAAAAGGCATATTTTATGCACATTAGTGTTCTGCTTCTTTGTCTTTCTTTCTTTTTTGGTTAAAAAGACGGGAATGGAAAAAGGCATCCCTCAGACTGGGCGAAAATCGCTGCAAACGAATCAATGGACAAAGGTTTAATCTCCAATATATATAAACAGCTCATGCAGCTTAATATTAAAAAAACAAACAACCCAATACAAAAATGGGCAGAAGTTCTAAAGAGACGTTTCTTCAAAGAAGACACAGAGATGGCCAAGACGCACATGAAAAGCTGCTCAAGAGCACTAATTATTAGAGAAATGCAAATCAAAACTACAATGAGGTATCACCTCACACCTGTTAGGATCGCCATCATCAGAAAATCTACAAACAACAAATTCTGGGGAGGGTGTGGACAAAAGGAGCCCTCTTCCACTATTGGTGGGAATGTAAATTGATACCGTCACTATGGAGAACAGTATGGAGTCTCCTTTAAAAACTAGAAATAGAATTACCATCCGATCCAGCAATCCCACTTCTGGGCATATACCCAGAGAAAACCATAAATCAAAAAGGCACATTCACCACAATGTTCATTGCAGCACTATTTAAAAGAGCCAGGTAATGGAAGCAACCTAAATGCCCACAGACAGATGAATGGATAAAGATGGGGTACATATATAAAATGGAATATTACTCGGCCATAAAAAGGAATGAAACTGGGTCATTTTTGGAGACATCGATGGATCTAGAGACTGTCATACAGAATGAAGTATGTCAGAAAAAGGAAAACAAATATTTTATATTAATGCATATATGTGGAAACTAAAAAATGGTACAGATGAACTGGTGTGCAGGGAAGACATTGAGACGCAGAGGTAGAGAACAAACGTATGTACACCAAGTGTGGGAAGCCATGGGGTGGTGGTGGTGGGATGAGTTGGGAGATTGGCATTGACCTGTATACATGTATATGCATAAAATACATAACTGATAATAACCTGCTGTATAAAAAAGTCAATAAAATTAAATTTCAAAATTTTAAAAAATAAAATTTAAAAATAAAACAGAAAAAAGTGCTTCCCTTCACACACATGTATTTATAGGAATGAATTATTTCCATGCTTATATCTATAAATACATAAAAGAGGAATAAAATCTAACTTGAACCATCAACGAAAAAAAACCTGAACCCACCAGTTATACAGAGGAAAACCCTATCTGGGCACTTGCTCCAGCGGTAAACAATTCTGAAATTGGTCAGAGGTGTGGAATCATCTCCCATCCAGCTAGCACCCACACCCCACGCAAGGAGCGTCCTCATTGCAAAGCTGGGAGACCGTGCCGAGGCATCTCTGAATAAAGGTGAGCTGAGCCCCAGGCCAGCTGCTGCTGAACTGTTCCCACCCTTCCCAGGTAAAACACCTGAATATGTACAAGGGCTTGAAAGCCTAGAGGAAGGGCCGTGGAGCCACACTAGCGACAGCACGCAGGCCAACTTGGTGCCTGCAGGCCAGCCAGGGTGGTCCTGGCCCCGGGTACTCTTCTGGAAGCTTATCATTGTCCTGCCTGTGATAACCCTCCTGTCCCGGCCCCCATTGCTTCTTTCCTTCCTCACCTCTGTCTGGAGAGAAATTCCAGCGGAAGGTATGGGTGACACATCCTCTTCTTTACAGGTGGCAGCCTGGCAACTCCTGCAGAAAGGCCAGCAGTGCCCCACTCACACCGGGCCACCAACAAAACTGTGGCCCCTCATTCCCTCCCACCAGCTCAGCCCCGAGACTGCTGACGGGGCAGAGAATATGGAGTCAGGCACAGCTTCAGGGGCTATTGCTGCCTGGAGCGCTGTTTATATTGACCTCAACCAGGCACACCTGGGGAGGGCCGGCCGGCAGTGTAAGTCTGCCCAGGTCAGGTAATCCACAACCCTCAGGGAATCACATTGTTGAAAATCGACCTCGCTAAGGCAGAATAGAAGCCAAGGAAAATAAGGACACAATGCCATTTGCAGCACCGTAGATGAGTCTAGAGGTAATCACGTGACTTGTAGTAAGTCAGAAAGTGAAAGACACATATCATATCATATCACTTATAGGTGTTACCTAAAAATGGATACCAGGGCAGATATTTCCACGGAGAAGGGCAATCACAGATTCATTAAACAAACTTATGGTTCACCAATGGAAAGGTGTGAGGATTGGTTTCATTACGATATCGGGGTTAACAGACATATACAAACACAGGTGACATATATAATCACCAAAAACCTACGGAATACCAAGAGAAGACTACTCAACATTCTGTCATAACGTCCCTGGGAAAAGGATCCCAGGAAGAACAGACATCTCTATATGTGTAAAAGAACCAAATCTTCGCCACCTACAATAAGCCAAACATTGTAATCAAACTTGCTGTAATAAAAAATAAAAATTTAAATTAAAAATACGAACAAGAAGTAGGGAGACAAACTTGAGGGGCTTTCTCCTGGCACATTCCATTCTAAATTCCAATCTAGAACACGACTTCCATTGAGGCTCTGCTGCCCTAGTAACCAGATTTGGTAAGGGAGAACTGCTGCCACCTTGTGGCCGTTTCACACAACAGCAGATTTAATCCCAGCGCTAATGGTCAGTTGATATTGAAAATCATTGCAGGCCTGTAAATGACACCTGCCCTGAAAACAAATCCTGGGGTCACATATCGACCAAAAAATTCAAAGGACGTCCATATTTCAAAACGACCGTTTCAAAAGGCATATTTTATGCACATTAGTGTTCTGCTTCTTTGTCTTTCTTTCTTTTTTGGTTAAAAAGACGGGAGTGGAAAAAGGCATCCGTCAGACTGGGCGAAAATCGTTGCAAACGAATCAAAGGACAAAGGTTTAATCTCCAATATATATAAACAGCTCATGCAGCTTAATTTAAAAAAAAACAAACAACCCAATACATAAATGGGCAGAATTTCTAAAGAGACGTTTCTTCAAAGAAGACACAGAGATGGCCAAGACGCACATGAAAAGCTGCTCAAGAGCACTAATTATTTGAGAAATGCAAATCAAAACTACAATGAGGTATCACCTCACACCTGTTAGAATCGGCATCATCAGAAAATCTACAAACAACAAATTCTGGGGAGGGTGTGGACAAAAGGAGCCCTCTTCCACTATTGGTGGGAATGTAAATTGATACCGTCACTATGGAGAACACTATGGAGTTTCCTTTAAAAAACTAGAAATAGAATTACCATCTGATCCAGCAATCCCACTTCTGGGCATATACCCAGAGAAAACCATAAATCAAAAAGGCACATTCACCACAATGTTCATTGCAGCACTATTTAAAATAGCCAGGTAATGGAAGCAACCTAAATGCCCACAGACAGATGAATGGATAAAGATGGGGTACATATATAAAATGGAATATTACTCGGCCATAAAAAGGAATAAAACTGGGTCATTTGTAGAGACATCGAGGGATCTAGAGACTGTCATATAGAATGAAGTAAGTCAGAAAGAGGAAAACAAATATTGTATATTAATGCATATATGTGGAACCTAAAAGATGGTACAGATGAACTGGTTTGCAGGGAAGAAATAGAGACACAGAGGTAGAGAACAAACGTATGGACACCAAGTGTGGGAAGCCATGGGGTGGTGGTGGTATGATGAGTTGGGAGATTGGGATTGACCTGTATACATGTATATGCATAAAATACATAACTGATAATAACCTGCTGTATAAAAAAGTCAATAAAATTAAATTTCAAAATTTTAAAAAATAAAATTTAAAAATAAAACAGAAAAAAGTGCTTCCCTTCACACACATGTATTTATAGGAATGAATTATTTCCATGCTTATATCTATAAATACATAAAAGAGGAATAAAATCTAACTTGAACCATCAACGAAAAAAAACCTGAACCCACCAGTTATACAGAGGAAAACCCTATCAGGGCACTTGCTCCAGCGGTAAACAATTCTGAAATTGGTCAGAGGTGTGGAATCATCTCCCATCCAGCTAGCACCCACCCCCCATGCAAGGAGCGTCCTCATTGCAAAGCTGGGAGACCGTGCCGAGGCATCTCTGAATAAAGGTGAGCTGAGCCCCAGGCCAACTGCTGCTGAACTGTTCCCACCCTTCCCAGGTAAAACACCTGAATATGTACAAGGGCTTGAAAGCCTAGAGGAAGGGCCGTGGAGCCACCCTACCGACAGCACGCAGGCCAACTTGGTGCCTGCAGGCCAGCCAGGGTGGTCCTGGCCCCGGGTACTCTTCTGGAAGCTTATCATTGTCCTGCCTGTGATAACCCTCCTGTCCCGGCCCCCATTGCTTCTTTCCTTCCTCACCTCTGTCTGGAGAGAAATTCCAGCGGAAGGTATGGGTGACACATCCTCTTCTTTACAGGTGGCAGCCTGGCAACTCCTGCAGAAAGGCCAGCAGTGCCCCACTCACACCGGGCCACCAACAAAACTGTGGCCCCTCATTCCCTCCCAAAAGCTCAGCCCCGAGACTGCTGACGGGGCAGAGAATATGGAGTCAGGCACAGCTTCAGGGGCTATTGCTGCCTGGAGCGCTGTTTATATTGACCTCACCCAGGCACACCTGGGGAGGGCCGGCCGGCAGGGTAAGCCTGCCCAGGTCAGCTAATCCACAACCCTCAGGGAATCACATTGTTGAAAATGGACCTCGCTAAGGCAGAATAGAAGCCAAGGAAAATAAGGACACAATGCCATTTGCAGCACAGTAGATGAGTCTAGAGGTAATCACGTGACTTGTAGTAAGTCAGAAAGTGAAAGACACATATCATATCACTTATAGGTGTTACCTAAAAATGGATACCAGGGCAGATATTTCCACGGAGAAGGGCAATGACAGATGCATTAAACAAACTTATGGTTCACCAATGGAAAGGTGTGAGGATTGGTTTCATTATGATATCGGGGTTAACAGACATATACAAACACAGGTGACATATATAATCACCAAAGACCTCCGGAATACCAAGAGAAGACTACTCAACATTCTGTCATAACGTACCTGGGAAAAGAATCCCAGGAAGAACAGACATCTGTATATGTGTAAAAGAACCACATCTTCGACACCTACAATAAGCCAAACATTGTAATCAAACTTGCAGTAATAAAAAATAAAAATTTAAATTAAAAATACGAACAAGAAGTAGGGAGACAAACTTGAGGGGCTTTCTCCTGGCACATTCCATTCTAAATTCCAATCTAGAACAGGACTTCCATTGAGGCTCTGCTGCCCTAGTAACCAGATTTGGTAAGGGAGAACTGCTGCCACCTTGTGGCCGTTTCACACAACAGCAGCTTTAATCCCAGCGCTAATGGTCAGTTGATATTGAAAATCATTGCAGGCCTGTAAATGACACCTGCCCTGAAAACAAATCCTGGGGTCACATATCGACCAAAAAATTCAAAGGACGTCCATATTTCAAAACGACCGTTTCAAAAGGCATATTTTATGCACATTAGTGTTCTGCTTCTTTGTCTTTCTTTCTTATTTGGTTAAAAAGATGGGAGTGGAAAAAGGCATCCGTCAGACTGGGCGAAAATCGTTGCAAACGAATCAAAGGACAAAGGTTTAATCTCCAATATATATAAACAGCTCATGCAGCTTAATTTAAAAAAATCAAACAACCCAATACAAAAATGGGCAGAAGTTCTAAAGAGACGTTTCTTCAAAGAAGACACAGAGATGGCCAAGACGCACATGAAAAGCTGCTCAAGAGCACTAATGATTTGAGAAATGCAAATCAAAACTACAATGAGGTATCACCTCACACCTGTTAGAATCGGCATCATCAGAAAATCTGCAAACAACAAATTCTGGGGAGGTTGTGGACAAAAGGAGCCCTCTTCCACTATTGGTGGGAATGTAAATTGATACCGTCACTATGGAGAACACTATGGAGTTTCCTTTAAAAAACTAGAAATAGAATTACCATCTGATCCAGCAATCCCACTTCTGGGCATATACCCAGAGAAAACCATAAATCAAAAAGGCACATTCACCACAATGTTCATTGCAGCACTATTTAAAAGCGCCAGGTAATGGAAGCAACCTAAATGCCCACAGACAGATGAATGGATAAAGATGGGGTACATATATAAAATGGAATATTACTCGGCCATAAAAAGGAATGAAACTGGGTCATTTGTAGAGACATCGATGGATCTAGAGACTGTCATATAGAATGAAGTAAGTCAGAAAGAGGAAAACAAATATTGTATATTAATGCATATATGTGGAACCTAAAAGATGGTACAGATGAACTGGTTTGCAGGGAAGAAATAGAGACACAGAGGTAGAGAAAAAACGTATGGACACCAAGTGTGGGAAGCCATGGGGTGGTGGTGGTGGGATGAGTTGGGAGATTGGGATTGACCTGTATACATGTATATGCATAAAATACATAACTGATAATAACCTGCTGTACAAAAAAGTCAATAAAATTAAATTTCAAAATTTTAAAAAATAAAATTTAAAAATAAAACAGAAAAAAGTGCTTCCCTTCACACACATGTATTTATAGGAATGAATTATTTCCATGCTTATATCTATAAATACATAAAAGAGGAATAAAATCTAACTTGAACCATCAACGAAAAAAAACCTGAACCCACCAGTTATACAGAGGAAAACCCTATCAGGGCACTTGCTCCATCGGTAAACAATTCTGAAATTGGTCAGAGGTGTGGAATCATCTCCCATCCAGCTAGCACCCACCCCCCATGCAAGGAGCGTCCTCATTGCAAAGCTGGGAGACCGTGCCGAGGCATCTCTGAATAAAGGTGAGCTGAGCCCCAGGCCAGCTGCTGCTGAACTGTTCCCACCCTTCCCAGGTAAAACACCTGAATATGTACAAGGGCTTGAAAGCCTAGAGGAAGGGCCGTGGAGCCACACTAGCGACAGCACGCAGGCCAACTTGGTGCCTGCAGGCCAGCCAGGGTGGTCCTGGCCCCGGGTACTCTTCTGGAAGCTTTCCATTGTCCTGCCTGTGATAACCCTCCTGTCCCGGCCCCCATTGCTTCTTTCCTTCCTCACCTCTGTCTGGAGAGAAATTCCAGCGGAAGGTATGGGTGACACATCCTCTTCTTTACAGGTGGCAGCCTGGCAACTCCTGCAGAAAGGCCAGCAGTGCCCCACTCACAACGGGCCACCAACAAAACTGTGGCCCCTCATTCCCTCCCACCAGCTCAGCCCCGAGACTGCTGACGGGGCAGAGAATATGGAGTCAGGCACAGCTTCAGGGGCTATTGTTGCCTGGAGCGCTGTTTATATTGACCTCAAACAGGCACACCTGGGGAGGGCCGGCCGGCAGGGTAAGGCTGCCCAGGTCAGGTAATCCACAACACTCAGGGAATAACATTGTTGAAAATGGACCTCGCTAAGGCAGAATAGAAGCCAAGGAATATAAGGACACAATGCCATTTGCAGCACCGTAGATGAGTCTAGAGGTAATCACGTGACTTGTAGTAAGTCAGAAAGTGAAAGACACATATCATATCACTTATAGTTGTTACCTAAAAATGGATACCAGGGCAGATATTTCCACGGAGAAGGGCAATGACAGATGCATTAAACAAACTTATGGTTCACCAATGGAAAGGTGTGAGGATTGGTTTCATTATGATATCGGGGTTAACAGACATATACAAACACAGGTGACATATATAATCACCAAAGACCTACGGAATACCAAGAGAAGACTACTCAACATTCTGTCATAACGTACCTGGGAAAAGGATCCCAGGAAGAACAGACATCTGTATATGTGTAAAAGAACCACATCTTCGACACCTACAATAAGCCAAACATTGTAATCAAACTTGCTGTAATAAAAAATAAAAATTTAAATTAAAAATACGAACAAGAAGTAGGGAGACAAACTTGAGGAGCTTTCTCCTGGCACATTCCATTCTAAATTCCAATCTAGAACACGACTTCCATTGAGGCTCTGCTGCCCTAGTAACCAGATTTGGTAAGGGAGAACTGCTGCCACCTTGTGGCCGTTTCACACAACAGCAGCTTTAATCCCAGCGCTAATGGTCAGTTGATATTCAAAATCATTGCAGGCCTGTAAATGACACCTGCCCTGAAAACAAATCCTGGGGTCACATATCGACCAAAAAATTCAAAGGACGTCCATATTTCAAAACGACCGTTTCAAAAGGCATATTTTATGCACATTAGTGTTCTGCTTCTTTGTCTTTCTTTCTTTTTTGGTTAAAAAGACGGGAGTGGAAAAAGGCATCCGTCAGACTGGGCGAAAATCGTTGCAAACGAATCAAAGGACAAAGGTTTAATCTCCAATATATATAAACAGCTCATGCAGCTTAATTTAAAAAAAACAAACAACCCAATACAAAAATGGGCAGAATTTCTAAAGAGACGTTTCTTCAAAGAAGACACAGAGATGGCCAAGACGCACATGAAAAGCTGCTCAAGAGCACTAATTATTTGAGAAATGCAAGTCAAAACTACAATGAGGTATTACCTCACACCTGTTAGAATCGGCATCATCAGAAATTCTACAAACAACAAATTCTGGGGAGGGTGTGGACAAAAGGAGCCCTCTTCCACTATTGGTGGGAATGTAAATTGATACCGTCACTATGGAGAACACTATGGAGTTTCCTTTAAAATACTAGAAATAGAATTACCATCTGATCCAGCAATCCCACTTCTGGGCATATACCCAGAGAAAACCATAAATCAAAAAGGCACATTCACCACAATGTTCATTGCAGCACTATTTAAAATACCAAGGTAATGGAAGCAACCTAAATGCCCACAGACAGATGAATGGATAAAGATGGGGTACATATATAAAATGGAATATTACTCGGCCATAAAAAGGAATGAAACTGGGTCATTTGTAGAGACATCGATGGATCTAGAGACTGTCATATAGAATGAAGTAAGTCAGAAAGAGGAAAACAAATATTGTATATTAATGCATATATGTGGAACCTAAAAGATGGTACAGATGAACTGGTTTGCAGGGAAGAAATAGAGACACAGAGGTAGAGAACAAACGTATGGACACCAAGTGTGGGAAGCCATGGGGTGGTGGTGGTGGAATGAGTTGGGAGATTGGGATTGACCTGTATACATGTATATGCATAAAATACATAACTGATAATAACCTGCTGTATAAAAAAGTCAATAAAATTAAATTTCAAAATTTTAAAAAATAAAATTTAAAAATAAAACAGAAAAAAGTGCTTCCCTTCACACACATGTATTTATAGGAATGAATTATTTCCATGCTTATATCTATAAATACATAAAAGAGGAATAAAATCTAACTTGAACCATCAACGAAAAAAAACCTGAACCCACCAGTTATACAGAGGAAAACCCTATCAGGGCACTTGCTCCAGCGGTAAACAATTCTGAAATTGGTCAGAGGTGTGGAATCATCTCCCATCCAGCTAGCACCCACACCCCACGCAAGGAGCGTCCTCATTGCAAAGCTGGGAGACCGTGCCGAGGCATCTCTGAAAAAGGTGAGCTGAGCCCCAGGCCAGCTGCTGCTGAACTGTTCCCACCCTTCCCAGGTAAAACACCTGAATATGTACAAGTACTTGAAAGCCTAGAGGAAGGGCCGTGGAGCCACAATAGTGACAGCACGCAGGCCAACTTGGTGCCTGCAGGCCAGCCAGGGTGGTCCTTGCCCCGGGTACTCTTCCGGAAGCTTTCCATTGTCCTGCCTGTGATACCCCTCCTGTCCCGGCCCCCACTGCTTTTTTCCTTCCTCACCTCTGTCCGGAGAGAAATTCCAGCGGAAGGTATGGGTGACACATCCTCTTCTTTACAGGTGGCAGCCTGGCAACTCCTGCAGAAAGGCCAGCAGTGCCCCACTCACACCGGGCCACCAACAAAGCTGTGGCCCCTCAATCCCTCCCACAAGCTCAGCCCCGAGACTGCTGACGGGGCAGAGAATATGGAGTCAGGCACAGCTTCAGGGGCTATTGCTGCCTGGAGCGCTGTTTATATTGACCTCAACCAGGCACACCTGGGGAGGGCCGGCCGGCAGGGTAAGGCTGCCGAGGTCAGCTAATCCACAACCCTCAGGGAATCACATTGTTGAAAATCGACCTCGCTAAGGCAGAATAGAAGCCAAGGAAAATAAGGAAACAATGCCATTTGCAGCACCGTAGATGAGTCTAGAAGTAATCACGTGACTTGTAGTAAGTCAGAAAGTGAAAGACACATATCATATCATATCACTTATAGGTGTTACCTAAAAATGGATACCAGGGCAGATATTTCCACGGAGAAGGGCAATGACAGATTCATTAAACAAACTTATGGTTCACCAATGGAAAGGTGTGAGGATTGGTTTCTTTACGATATCGGGGTTAACAGACATATACAAACAGAGGTGACATATATAATCACCAAAGACCTCCGGAATACCAAGAGAAGACTACTCAACATTCTGTCATAACGTCCCTGGGAAAAGGATCCCAGGAAGAACAGACATCTGTATATGTGTAAAAGAACCACATCTTCGACACCTACAATAAGCCAAACATTGTAATCAAACTTGCTGTAATAAAAAATAAAAATTTAAATTAAAAATACGAACAAGAAGTAGGGAGACAAACTTGAGGGGCTTTCTCCTGGCACATTCCATTGTAAATTCCAATCTAGAACACGACTTCCATTGAGGCTCTGCTGCCCTAGTAACCAGATTTGGTAAGGGAGAACTGCTGCCAGCTTGTGGCCGTTTCACACAACAGCAGCTTTAATCCCAGCGCTAATGGTCAGTTGATATTCAAAATCATTGCAGGCCTGTAAATGACACCTGCCCTGAAAACAAATCCTGGGGTCACATATCGACCAAAAAATTCAAAGGACGTCCATATTTCAAAACGACCGTTTCAAAAGGCATATTTTATGCACATTAGTGTTCTGCTTCTTTGTCTTTCTTTCTTTTTTGGTTAAAAAGACGGGAGTGGAAAAAGGCATCCGTCAGACTAGGCGAAAATCGTTGCAAACGAATCAAAGGACAAAGGTTTAATCTCAAATATATATAAACAGCTCATGCAGCTTAATTTTAAAAAAACAAACAACCCAATACAAAAATGGGCAGAAGTTCTAAAGAGACGTTTCTTCAAAGAAGACACAGAGATGGCCAAGACGCACATGAAAAGCTGCTCAAGAGCACTAATTATTTGAGAAATGCAAGTCAAAACTACAATGAGGTATCACCTCACACCTGTTAGAATCGGCATCATCAGAAAATCTACAAACAACAAATTCTGGGGAGGGTGTGGACAAAAGGAGCCCTCTTGCACTATTGGTGGGAATGTAAATTGATACCGTCACTATGGAGAACAGTATGGAGTTTCCTTTAAAAAACTAGAAATAGAATTACCATCCGATCCAGCAATCCCACTTCTGGGCATATACCCAGAGAAAACCATAAATCAAAAAGGCACATTCACCACAATGTTCATTGCACCACAATTTAAAAGAGCCAGGTAATGGAAGCAACCTAAATGCCCACAGACAGATGAATGGATAAAGATGGGGTACATATATAAAATGGAATATTACTCGGCCATAAAAAGGAATGAAACTGGGTCATTTTTGGAGACATCGATGGATCTAGAGACTGTCATACAGAATGAAGTAAGTCAGAAAGAGGAAAAGAAATATTTTATATTAATGCATATATGTGGAACCTAAAAAATGGTACAGATGAACTGGTTAGCAGGGAAGAAATTGAGACGCAGACGTAGAGAACAAACGTATGGACACCAAGTGTGGGAAGCCATCGGGTGGTGGTGGTGGGTTGAGTTGGGAGATTGGGATTGACCTGTATACATGTATATGCATAAAATACATAACTGATAATAACCTGCTGTATAAAAAAGTAAATAAAATTAAATTTCAAAATTTTAAAAAATAAAATATAAAAATAAAACAGAAAAAAGTTCTTCCCTTCACACACATGTATTTATAGGAATGAATTATTTCCATGCTTATATCTATAAATACATAAAAGAGGAATAAAATCTAACTTGAACCATAAACGAAAAAAAGCCTGAACCCACCAGTTATACAGAGGAAAACCCTATCAGGGCACTTGCTCCAGCGGTAAACAATTCTGAAATTGGTCAGAGGTGTGGAATCATCTCCCATCCAGCTAGCACCCACCCCCCACGCAAGGAGCGTCCTCATTGCAAAGCTGGGAGACCGTGCCGAGGCATCTCTGAAAAAGGTGAGCTGAGCCCCAGGCCAGCTGCTGCTGAACTGTTCCCACCCTTCCCAGGTAAAACACCTGAATATGTACAAGGGCTTGAAAGCCTAGAGGAAGGGCCGTGGAGCCACACTAGCGACATCACACAGGCCAACTTGGTGCCTGCAGGCCAGCCAGGGTGGTCCTGGCCCCAGGTACTCTTCCGGAAGCTATCCATTGTCCTGCCTGTGATACCCCTCCTGTCCCGGCCCCCATTGCTTTTTTCCTTCCTCACCTCTGTCTGCAGAGAAATTCCAGCGGAAGGTATGGGTGACACATCCTCTTCTTTACAGGTGGCAGCATGGCAACTCCTGCAGAAAGGCCAGCAGTGTCCCACTCACACCGGGCCACCAACAAAACTGTGGCCCCTCATTCCCTCCCACCAGCTCAGCCCCGAGACTGCTGACGGGGCAGAGAATATGGAGTCAGGCACAGCTTCAGGGGCTATTGCTGCCTGGAGCGCTGTTTATATTGACCTCAAACAGGCACACCTGGGGAGGGCCGGCCGGCAGGGTAAGGCTGCCCAGGTCAGCTAATCCACAACCCTCAGGGAATCAAATTGTTGAAAATCGACCTCGCTAAGGCAGAATAGAAGCAAAGGAAAATAAGGACACAATGCCATTGGCAGCACCGTAGATGAGTCTAGAGGTAATCACGTGACTTGTAGTAAGTCAGAAAGTGAAAGACACATATCATATCACTTATAGGTGTTACCTAAAAATGGATACCAGGGCAGATATTTCCACGGAGAAGGGCAATCACAGATTCATTAAACACACTTATGGTTCACCAATGGAAATGTGTGAGGATTGGTTTCTTTACGACATCGGGGTTAACAGACATATACAAACACAGGTGACATATATAATCACCAAAGACCTACGGAATACCAAGAGAAGACTACTCAACATTCTGTCATAACGTCCCTGGGAAAAGGATCCCAGGAAGAACAGACATCTGTATATGTGTAAAAGAACCACATCTTCGACACCTACAATAAGCCAAACATTGTAATCAAACTTGCTGTAATAAAAAATAAAAATTTAAATTAAAATTACGAACAAGAAGTAGGGAGACAAACTTGAGGGGCTTTCTCCTGGCACATTCCATTCTAAATTCCAATCTAGAACACGACTTCCATTGAGGCTCTGCTGCCCTAGTAACCAGATTTGGTAAGGGAGAACTGCTGCCACCTTGTGGCCGTTTCACACAACAGCAGCTTTAATCCCAGCGCTAATGGTCAGTTGATATTCAAAATCATTGCAGGCCTGTAAATGACACCTGCCCTGAAAACAAATCCTGGGGTCACATATCGACCAAAAAATTCAAAGGACGTCCATATTTCAAAACGACCGTTTCAAAAGGCATAATTTATGCACATTAGTGTTCTGCTTCTTTGTCTTTCTTTCTTTTTTGGTTAAAAAGACGGGAATGGAAAAAGGCATCCCTCAGACTGGGCGAAAATCGTTGCAAACGAATCAATGGACAAAGGTTTAATCTCCAATATATATAAACAGCTCATGCACCTTAATTTTAAAAAAACAAACAACCCAATACAAAAATGGGCAGAAGTTCTAAAGAGACGTTTCTTCAAAGAAGACACAGAGATGGCCAAGACGCACATGAAAAGCTGCTCAAGAGCACTAATTATTAGAGAAATGCAAATCAAAACTACAATGAGGTATCACCTCACACCTGTTAGGATCGCCATCATCAGAAAATCTACAAAAAACAAATTCTGGGGAGGGTGTGGACAAAAGGAGCGCTCTTCCACTATTGGTGGGAATGTAAATTGATACCGTCACTATGGAGAACAGTATGGAGTTTCCTTTAAAAAACAAGAAATAGAATTACCATCCGATCCAGCAATTCCACTTCTGGGCATATACCCAGAGAAAACCATAAATCAAAAAGGCACATTCACCACAATGTTCATTGCAGCACTATTTAAATAGCCAGGTAATGGAAGCAACCTAAAGGCCCACAGACAGATGAATGGATAAAGATGGGGTACATATATAAAATGGAATATTACTCGGCCATAAAAAGGAATGAAACTGGGTTATTTGTAGAGACATCGATGGATCTAGAGACTGTCATATAGAATGAAGTAAGTCAGAAAGTGGAAAACAAATATTGTATATTAATGCATATATGTGGATCCTAAAAGATGGTACAGATGAACTGGTTTGCAGGGAAGAAATAGAGACACAGAGGTAGAGAACAAACATATGGACACCAAGTGTGGGAAGCCATGGGGTGGTGGTGGTGGGATGAGTTGGGATATTGGGATTGACCTGTATACATGTATAGGCATAAAATACATAACTGATAATAACCTGCTGTATAAAAAAGTAAATAAAATTAAATTCCATATTTTAAAAAATAAAATTTAAAAATAAAACAGAAAAAAGTTCTTCCCTTCACACACATGTATTTATAGGAATTAATTATTTCCATGCTTATATCTATAAATACATAAAAGAGGAATAAAATCTAACTTGAACCATAAACGAAAAAAAACCTGATCCCATCAGTTATACAGAGGAAAACCCTATCAGGGCACTTGCTCCAGCAGTAAACAATTCTGAAATTGTTCAGAGGTGTGGAATCATCCCCGATCCAGCTAGCACCCACACACCACGCAAGGAGCGTCCTCATTGCAAAGCTGGGAGTCCGTGCCGAGGCATCTCTGAATAAAGGTGAGCTGAGCCCCAGGCCAGCTGCTGCTGAACTGTTCCCACCCTTCCCAGGTAAAACACCTGAATATGTACAAGGGCTTGAAAGCCTAGAGGAAGGGTCGTGGAGCCACACTAGCGACAGCACACAGGCCAACTTGGTGCCTGCAGGCCAGCCAGGGTGGTCCTGGCCCCGGGTACTCTTCCGGAAGCTTTCCATGGTCCTGCCTGTGATACCCCTCCTGTCCCGGCCCCCAATGCTTTTTTCCTTCCTCACCTCTGTCCGGAGAGAAATTCCAGCGGAAGGTATGGGTGACACATCCTCTTCTTTACAGGTGGCAGCCTGGCAACTCCTGCAGAAATGCCAGCAGTGCCCCACTCACACCGGGCCACCAACAAAGCTGTGGCCCCTCATTCCCTCCCACCAGCTCAGCCCCGAGACTGCTGACGGGGCAGAGAATGTGGAGTCAGGCACAGCTTCAGGGGCTATTGCTGCCTGGAGCGCTGTTTATATTGACCTCAACCAGGCACACCTGGGGAGGGCCGGCCGGCAGGGTAAGGCTGCCCAAGTCAGCTAATCCACAACCCTCAGGGAATCACATTGTTGAAAATGGACCTCGCTAAGGCAGAATAGAAGCCAAGGAAAATAAGGACACAATGCCATTTGCAGCACCGTAGATGAGTCTAGAGGTAATCACGTGACTTGTAGTAAGTCAGAAAGTGAAAGACACATATCATATCATATCACTTATAGGTGTTTCCTAAAAATGGATACCAGGGCAGATATTTCCACGGAGAAGGGCAATCACAGATTCATTAAACACACTTATGGTACACCAATGGAAAGGTGTGAGGATTGGTTTCATTACGATATCGGGGTTAACAGACATATACAAACACAGGTGACATATATAATCACCAAAGACCTACGGAATACCAAGAGAAGACTACTCAACATTCTGTCATAACGTCCCTGGGAAAAGGATCCCAGGAAGAACAGACATCTGTATATGCGTAAAAGAACCACATCTCCGACACCTACAATAAGCAAACATTGTAATCAAACATGCTGTAATAAAAAATAAAAATTTAAATTAAAAATACGAACAAGAAGTAGGGAGACAAACTTGAGGGGCTTTCTCCTGGCACATTCCATTCTAAATTCCAATCTAGAACACGACTTCCATTGAGGCTCTGCTACCCTAGTAACCAGATTTGGTAAGGGAGAACTGCTGCCACCTTGTGGCCGTTTCACAGAACAGCAGCTTTAATCCCAGCGCTAATGGTCAGTTGATATTCAAAATCATTGCAGGCCTGTAAATGACACCTGCCCTGAAAACAAATCCTGGGGTCACATATCGACCAAAAAATTCAAAGGACGTCCATATTTCAAAACGACCGTTTCAAAAGGCATATTTTATGCACATTAGTGTTCTGCTTCTTTGTCTTTCTTTCTTTTTTGGTTAAAAAGACGGGAATGGAAAAAGGCATCCCTCAGACTGGGCGAAAATCGTTGCAAACGAATCAATGGACAAAGGTTTAATCTCCAATATATATAAACAGCTCATGCAGCTTAATTTTAAAAAAACAATCAACCCAATACAAAAATGGGCAGAAGTTCTAAAGAGACGTTTCTTCAAAGAAGACACAGAGATGGCCAAGACGCACATGAAAAGCTGCTCAAGAGCACTAATTATTAGAGAAATGCAAATCAAAACTACAATGAGGTATCACCTCACACCTGTTAGGATCGCCATCATCAGAAAATCTACAAACAACAAATTCTGGGGAGGGTGTGGACAAAAGGAGCCCTCTTCCACTACTGGTGGGAATGTAAATTGATACCGTCACTATGGAGAACACTATGGAGTTTCCTTTGAAAAACTAGAAATAGAATTACCATCTGATCCAGCAATCCCACTTCTGGGCATATACCCAGAGAAAACCATAAATCAAAAAGGCACATTCACCACAATATTCATTGCAGCACTATTTAAAATAGCCAGGTAATGGAAGCAACCTAAATGCCCACAGACAGATGAATGGATAAAATTGGGGTACATATATAAAATGGAATATTACTCGGCCATAAAAAGGAATGAAACTGGGTCATTTGTAGAGACATCGATGGATCTAGAGACTGTCATACAGAATGAAGTAAGTCAGAAAGAGGAAATCAAATATTGTATATTAATGCATATATGTGGAACCTAAAAGATGGTACAGATGAACTGGTTTGCAGGGAAGAAATAGAGACACAGAGGTAGAGAACAAACGTATGGACAGCAAGTGTGGGAAGCCATGGGGTGGTGGTGGTGGGATGAGTTGGGAGATTGGGATTGACCTGTATACATGTATAGGCATAAAATACATAACTGATAATAACCTGCTGTATAAAAAAGTAAATAAAATTAAATTCCATATTTTAAAAAATAAAATTTAAAAATAAAACAGAAAAAAGTTCTTCCCTTCACACACATGTATTTATAGGAATGAATTATTTCCATGCTTATATCTATAAATACATAAAAGAGGAATAAAATCTAACTTGAACCATAAACGAAAAAAAACCTGAACCCACCAGTTATACAGAGGAAAACCCTATCAGGGCACTTGCTCCAGCGGTAAACAATTCTGAAATTGGTCAGAGGTGTGGAATCATCTCCCATCCAGCTAGCACCCACCCCCCACGCAAGGAGCGTCCTCATTGCAAAGCTGCGAGACCGTGCCGAGGCATCTCTGAATAAAGGTGAGCTGAGCCCCAGGCCAGCTGCTGCTGAACTGTTCCCACCCTTCCCAGGTAAAACACCTGAATATGTACAAGGGCTTGAAAGCCTAGAGGAAGGGCCGTGGAGCCACACTAGCGACAGCACGCAGGCCAACTTGGTGCCTGCAGGCCAGCCAGGGTGGTCCTGGCCCCGGGTACTCTTCCGGAAGCTTTCCATTGTCCTGCCTGTGATACTCCTCCTATCCCGGCCCCGACTGCTTTTTTCCTTCCTCACCTCTGTCCGGAGAGAAATTCCAGCGGAAGGTATGGGTGACACATCCTCTTCTTTACAGGTGGCAGCCTGGCAACTCCTGTAGAAAGGCCAGCAGTGCCCCACTCACACCGGGCCACCAACAAAGCTGTGGCCCCTCATTCCCTCCCACCAGCTCAGCCCCGAGACTGCTGACGGGGCAGAGAATATGGATTCAGGCACAGCTTCAGGGGCTATTGCTGCCTGGAGCGCTCTTTATATTGACCTCAACCAGGCACACCTGGGGAGGGCCGGCCGGCAGGGTAAGGCTGCCCAGGTCAGCTAATCCACAACCCTCAGGGAATCACATTGTTGAAAATCGACCTCGCTAAGGCAGAATAGAAGCCAAGGAAAATAAGGACACAATGCCATTTGCAGCACCGTAGATGAGTCTAGAGGTAATCACGTGACTTGTAGTAAGTCAGAAAGTGAAAGACACATATCATATCATATCACTTATAGGTGTTACCTAAAAATGGATACCAGGGCAGATATTTCCACGGAGAAGGGCAATCACAGATTCATTAAACACACTTATGGTTCACCAATGGAAAGGTGTGAGGATTGGTTTCATTACGATATCGGGGTTAACAGACATATACAAACACAGGTGACATATATAATCACCAAAGACCTACGGAATACCAAGAGAAGACTACTCAACATTCTGTCATAACGTCCCTGGGAAAAGGATGCCAGGAAGAACAGACATCTGTATATGTGTAAAAGAACCACATCTTCGACACCTACAGTAAGCCAAACATTGTAATCAAACTTGCTGTAATAAAAAATAAAAATTTAAATTAAAAATACGAACAAGAAGTAGGGAGACAAACTTGAGGGGCTTTCTCCTGGCACATTCCATTCTAAATTCCAATCTAGAACACGACTTCCATTGAGGCTCTGCTGCCCTAGTAACCAGATTTGGTAAGGGAGAACTGCTGCCACCTTGTGGCCGTTTCACACAACAGCAGCTTTAATCCCAGCGCTAATGGTCAGTTGATATTGAAAATCATTGCAGGCCTGTAAATGACACCTGCCCTGAAAACAAATCCTGGGGTCACATATCGACCAAAAAATTCAAAGGACGTCCATATTTCAAAACGACCGTTTCAAAAGGCATATTTTATGCACATTAGTGTTCTGCTTCTTTGTCCTTCATTCTTTTTTGGTTAAAAAGACGGGAGTGGAAAAAGGCATCCGTCAGACTGGGCGAAAATCGTTGCAAACGAATCAAAGGACAAAGGTTTAATCTCCAATATATATAAACAGCTCATGCAGCTTAATTTTAAAAAAACAAAAAACCCAATACAAAAATGGGCAGAATTTATAAAGAGACGTTTCTTCAAAGAAGACACAGAGATGGCCAAGATGCACATGAAAAGCTGCTCAAGAGCACTAATGATTTGAGAAATGCAAATCAAAACTACAATGAGGTATCACCTCACACCTGTTAGAATCGGCATCATCAGAAATTCTACAAACAACAAATTCTGGGGAGGGTGTGGACAAAAGGAGCCCTCTTCCACTATTGGTGGGAATGTAAATTGATACCGTCACTATGGAGAACACTATGGAGTTTCCTTTGAAAAACTAGAAATAGAATTACCATCTGATCCAGCAATCCCACTTCTGGGCATATACCCAGAGAAAACCATAAATCAAAAAGGCACATTCACCACAATGTTCATTGCAGCACTATTTAAAATAGCCAGGTAATGGAAGCAACCTAAATGCCCACAGACACATGAATGGATAAAGATGGGGTACATATATAAAATGGAATATTACTCGGCCATAAAAAGGAATGAAACTGGGTCATTTGTAGAGACATCGATGGATCTAGAGACTGTCATATAGAATGAAGTAAGTCAGAAAGAGGAAAACAAATATTGTATATTAATGCATATATGTGGAACCTAAAAGATGGTACAGATGAACTGGTTTGCAAGGAAGAAATAGAGACACAGAGGTAGAGAAAAAACGTATGGACACCAAGTGTGGGAAGCCATGGGGTGGTGGTGGTGGGATGAGTCGGAGATTGGGATTGACCTGTATACATGTATATGCATAAAATACATAACTGATAATAACCTGCTGTATAAAAAAGTAAATAAAATTAAATTTCAAAATTTTAAAAAATAAAATTTAAAAATAAAACAGAAAAAAGTGCTTCCCTTCACACACATGTATTTATAGGAATGAATTATTTCCATGCTTATATCTATAAATACATAAAAGAGGAATAAAATCTAACTTGAACCATAAATGAAAAAAAACCTGAACCCACCAGTTATACAGAGGAAAACCCTATCAGGGCACTTGCTCCAGCGGTAAACAATTCTGAAATTGGTCAGAGGTGTGGAATCATCTCCCATCCAGCTAGCACCCACCCCCCACGCAAGAAGCGTCCTCATTGCAAAGCTGGGAGACCGTGCCGAGGCATCTCTGAATAAAGGTGAGCTGAGCCCCAGGCCAGCTGCTGCTGAACTGTTCCCACCCTTCCCAGGTAAAACACCTGAATATGTACAAGGGCTTGAAAGCCTAGAGGAAGGGCCGTGGAGCCACACTAGCGACAGCACGCAGGCCAACTTGGTGCCTGCAGGCCAGCCAGGGTGGTCCTGGCCCCGGGTACTCTTCCAGAAGCTTTCCATTGTCCTGCCTGTGATACCCCTCCTGTCCCGGCCCCCACTGCTTTTTTCCTTCCTCACCTCTGTCCGGAGAGAAATTCCAGCGGAAGGTATGGGTGACACATCCTCTTCTTTACAGATGGCAGCCTGGCAACTCCTGCAGAAAGGCCAGCAGTGCCCTACTCACACCGGGCCACCAACAAAGCTGTGGCCCCTCATTCCCTCCCACCAGCTCAGCCCCGAGACTGCTGACGGGGCAGAGAATATGGAGTCAGGCACAGCTTCAGGGGCTATTGCTGCCTGGAGCGCTGTTTATATTGACCTCAACCAGGCACACCTGGGGAGGGCCGGCCGGCAGGGTAAGGCTGCCCAGGTCAGCTAATCCACAACCCTCAGGGAATCACATTGTTGAAAATCGACCTCGCTAAGGCAGAATAGAAGTCAAGGAAAATAAGGACACAATGCCATTTGCAGCACCGTAGATGAGTCTAGAGGTAATCACGTGACTTGTAGTAATTCAGAAAGTGAAAGACACATATCATATCATATCACTTATAGGTGTTACCTAAAAATGGATACCAGGGCAGATATTTCCACGGAGAAGGGCAATGACAGATGCATTAAACAAACTTATGGTTCACCAATGGAAAGGTGTGAGGATTGGTTTCTTTACGATATCGGGGTTAACAGACATATACAAACACAGGTGACATATATAATCACCAAAGACCTACGGAATACCAAGAGAAGACTACTCAACATTCTGTCATAACGTCCCTGGGAAAAGGATCCCAGGAAGAACAGACATCTGTATATGTGTAAAAGAACCACATCTTCGACACCTACAATAAGCCAAACATTGTAATCAAACTTGCTGTAATAAAAAATAAAAATTTAAATTAAAAATACGAACAAGAAGTAGGGAGACAAACTTGAGGGGCTTTCTCCTGGCACATTCCATTCTAAATTCCAATCTAGAACACGACTTCCATTGAGGCTCTGCTGCCCTAGTAACCAGATTTGGTAAGGGAGAACTGCTGCCACCTTGTGGCCGTTTCACAGAACAGCAGCTTTAATCCCAGCGCTAATGGTCAGTTGATATTCAAAATCATTGCAGGCCTGTAAATGACACCTGCCCTGAAAACAAATCCTGGGGTCACATATCGACCAAAAAATTCAAAGGACGTCCATATTTCAAAACGACCGTTTCAAAAGGCATATTTTATGCACATTAGTGTTCTGCTTCTTTGTCTTTCTTTCTTTTTTGGTTAAAAAGACGGGAGTGGAAAAAGGCATCCGTCAGACTGGGCGAAAATCATTGCAAACGAATCAAAGGACAAAGGTTTAATCTCCAATATATATAAACAGCTCATGCAGCTTAATTTTAAAAAAACAAACAACCCAATACAAAAATGGGCAGAATTTCTAAAGAGACGTTTCTTCAAAGAAGACACAGAGATGGCCAAGACGCACATGAAAAGCTGCTCAAGAGCACTAATGATTTGAGAAATGCAAATCAAAACTACAATGAGGTATCACCTCACACCTGTTAGAATCGGCATCATCAGAAAATCTACAAACAACAAATTCTGGGGAGGGTGTGGACACAAGGAGCCCTCTTCCACTATTGGTGGGAATGTAAATTGATACCGTCACTATGGAGAACACTATGGAGTTTCCTTTGAAAAACTAGAAATAGAATTACCATCTGATCCAGCAATCCCACTTCTGGGCATATACCCAGAGAAAACCATAAATCAAAAAGGCACATTCACCACAATGTTCATTGCAGCACTATTTAAAAGAGCCAGGTAATGGAAGCAACCTAAATGCCCACAGACAGATGAATGGATAAAGATGGTGTACATATATAAAATGGAATATTACTCGGCCAATAAAAGGAATGAAACTGGGTCATTTGTAGAGACATCGATGGATCTAGAGACTGTCATATAGAATGAAGTAAGTCAGAAAGAGGAAAACAAATATTGTATATTAATGCATATATGTGGAACCTAAAAGATGGTACAGATGAACTGGTTTGCAAGGAAGAAATAGAGACACAGAGGTAGAGAACAAACGTATGGACACCAAGTGTGGGAAGCCATGGGGTGGTGGTGGTGGGATGAGTCGGAGATTGGGATTGACCTGTATACATGTATATGCATAAAATACATAACTGATAATAACCTGCTGTATAAAAAAGTAAATAAAATTAAATTTCAAAATTTTAAAAAATAAAATTTAAAAATAAAACAGAAAAAAGTGCTTCCCTTCACACACATGTATTTATAGGAATGAATTATTTCCATGCTTATATCTATAAATACATAAAAGAGGAATAAAATCTAACTTGAACCATAAACGAAAAAAAACCTGAACCCACCAGTTATACAGAGGAAAACCCTATCAGGGCACTTGCTCCAGTGGTAAACAATTCTGAAATTGGTCAGAGGTGTGGAATCATCTCCCATCCAGCTAGCACCCACCCCCCACGCAAGGAGCGTCCTCATTGCAAAGCTGGGAGACTGTGCCGAGGCATCTCTGAATAAAGGTGAGCTGAGCCCCAGGCCAACTGCTGCTGAACTGTTCCCACCCTTCCCATGTAAAACACCTGAATATGTACAAGGGCTTGAAAGCCTAGAGGAAGGGCCGTGGAGCCACACTAGCGACAGCACGCAGGCCAACTTGGTGCCTGCAGGCCAGCCAGGGTGGTCCTGGCCCCGGGTACTCTTCCGGAAGATTTCCATTGTCCTGCCTGTGATACCCCTCCTGTCCCGGCCCCCACTGCTTTTTTCCTTCCTCACCTCTGTCCGGAGAGAAATTCCAGCGGAAGGTATGGGTGACACATCCTCTTCTTTACAGGTGGCAGCCTGGCAACTCCTGCAGAAAGGCCAGCAGTGCCCTACTCACACCGGGCCACCAACAAAGCTGTGGCCCCTCATTCCCTCCCACCAGCTCAGCCCCGAGACTGCTGACGGGGCAGAGAATATGGAGTCAGGCACAGCTTCAGGGGCTATTGCTGCCTGGAGCACTGTTTATACTGACCTCAACCAGGCACACCTGGGGAGGGCCGGCAGGCAGGGTAAGGCTGCCCAGGTCAGCTAATCCACAACCCTCAGGGAATCACATTGTTGAAAATCGACCTCGCTAAGGCAGAATAGAAGCCAAGGAAAATAAGGACACAATGCCATTTGCAGCACCGTAGATGAGTCTAGAGGTAATCACGTGACTTGTAGTAAGTCAGAAAGTGAAAGACACATATCATATCATATCACTTATAGGTGTTACCTAAAAATGGATACCAGGGCAGATATTTCCACGGAGAAGGGCAATGACAGATGCATTAAACAAACTTATGGTTCACCAAAGGAAAGGTGTGAGGATTGGTTTCTCTACGATATCGGGGTTAACAGACATATACAAACACAGGTGACATATATAATCACCAAAGACCTACGGAATACCAAGAGAAGACTACTCAACATTCTGTCATAACGTCCCTGGGAAAAGGATCCCAGGAAGAACAGACATCTGTATATGTGTAAAAGAACCACATCTTCGACACCTACAATAAGCCAAACATTGTAATCAAACTTGCTGTAATAAAAAATAAAAATTTAAATTAAAAATACGAACCATAAGTAGGGAGACAAACTTGAGGGGCTTTCTCCTGGCACATTCCATTCTAAATTCCTATCTAGAACACGACTTCCATTGAGGCTCTGCTGCCCTAGTAACCAGATTTGGTAAGGGAGAACTGCTGCCACCTTGTGGCCGTTTCACACAACAGCAGCTTTAATCCCAGCGCTAATGGTCAGTTGATATTGAAAATCATTGCAGGCCTGTAAATGACACCTGCCCTGAAAACAAATCCTGGGGTCACATATCGACCAAAAAATTCAAAGGACGTCCATATTTCAAAACGACCGTTTCAAAAGGCATATTTTATGCACATTAGTGTTCTGCTTCTTTGTCCTTCATTCTTTTTTGGTTAAAAAGACGGGAGTGGAAAAAGGCCTCCGTCAGACTGGGCGAAAATCGTTGCAAACGAATCAAAGGACAAAGGTTTAATCTCCAATATATATAAACAGCTCATGCAGCTTAATTTTAAAAAAACAAAAAACCCAATACAAAAATGGGCAGAATTTATAAAGAGACGTTTCTTCAAAGAAGACACAGAGATGGCCAAGATGCACATGAAAAGCTGCTCAAGAGCACTAATGATTTGAGAAATGCAAATCAAAACTACAATGAGGTATCACCTCACACCTGTTAGAATCGGCATCATCAGAAATTCTACAAACAACAAATTCTGGGGAGGGTGTGGACAAAAGGAGCCCTCTTCCACTATTGGTGGGAATGTAAATTGATACCGTCACTATGGAGAACACTATGGAGTTTCCTTTGAAAAACTAGAAATAGAATTACCATCTGATCCAGCAATCCCACTTCTGGGCATATACCCAGAGAAAACCATAAATCAAAAAGGCACATTCACCACAATGTTCATTGCAGCACTATTTAAAATAGCCAGGTAATGGAAGCAACCTAAATGCCCACAGACACATGAATGGATAAAGATGGGGTACATATATAAAATGGAATATTACTCGGCCATAAAAAGGAATGAAACTGGGTCATTTGTAGAGACATCGATGGATCTAGAGACTGTCATATAGAATGAAGTAAGTCAGAAAGAGGAAAACAAATATTGTATATTAATGCATATATGTGGAACCTAAAAGATGGTACAGATGAACTGGTTTGCAAGGAAGAAATAGAGACACAGAGGTAGAGAAAAAACGTATGGACACCAAGTGTGGGAAGCCATGGGGTGGTGGTGGTGGGATGAGTCGGAGATTGGGATTGACCTGTATACATGTATATGCATAAAATACATAACTGATAATAACCTGCTGTATAAAAAAGTAAATAAAATTAAATTTCAAAATTTTAAAAAATAAAATTTAAAAATAAAACAGAAAAAAGTGCTTCCCTTCACACACATGTATTTATAGGAATGAATTATTTCCATGCTTATATCTATAAATACATAAAAGAGGAATAAAATCTAACTTGAACCATAAATGAAAAAAAACCTGAACCCACCAGTTATACAGAGGAAAACCCTATCAGGGCACTTGCTCCAGCGGTAAACAATTCTGAAATTGGTCAGAGGTGTGGAATCATCTCCCATCCAGCTAGCACCCACCCCCCACGCAAGAAGCGTCCTCATTGCAAAGCTGGGAGACCGTGCCGAGGCATCTCTGAATAAAGGTGAGCTGAGCCCCAGGCCAGCTGCTGCTGAACTGTTCCCACCCTTCCCAGGTAAAACACCTGAATATGTACAAGGGCTTGAAAGCCTAGAGGAAGGGCCGTGGAGCCACACTAGCGACAGCACGCAGGCCAACTTGGTGCCTGCAGGCCAGCCAGGGTGGTCCTGGCCCCGGGTACTCTTCCAGAAGCTTTCCATTGTCCTGCCTGTGATACCCCTCCTGTCCCGGCCCCCACTGCTTTTTTCCTTCCTCACCTCTGTCCGGAGAGAAATTCCAGCGGAAGGTATGGGTGACACATCCTCTTCTTTACAGATGGCAGCCTGGCAACTCCTGCAGAAAGGCCAGCAGTGCCCCACTCACACCGGGCCACCAACAAAGCTGTGGCCCCTCATTCCCTCCCACCAGCTCAGCCCCGAGACTGCTGACGGGGCAGAGAATATGGAGTCAGGCACAGCTTCAGGGGCTATTGCTGCCTGGAGCGCTGTTTATATTGACCTCAACCAGGCACACCTGGGGAGGGCCGGCCGGCAGGGTAAGGCTGCCCAGGTCAGCTAATCCACAACCCTCAGGGAATCACATTGTTGAAAATCGACCTCGCTAAGGCAGAATAGAAGCCAAGGAAAATAAGGACACAATGCCATTTGCAGCACAGTAGATGAGTCTAGAGGTAATCACGTGACTTGTAGTAAGTCAGAAAGTGAAAGACACATATCATATCATATAACTTATAGGTGTTACCTAAAATTGGATACCAGGGCAGATATTTCCACGGAGAAGGGCAATGACAGATGCATTAAACAAACTTATGGTTCACCAATGGAAAGTTGTGAGGATTGGTTTCATTACGATATCGGGGTTAACAGACATATACAAACACAGGTGACATATATAATCACCAAAGACCTACGGAATACCAAGAGAAGACTACTCAACATTCTGTCATAACGTCCCTGGGAAAAGGATCCCAGGAAGAACAGACATCTGTATATGTGTAAAAGAACCACATCTTCGACACCTACAATAAGCCAAACATTATAATCAAACTTGCTGTAATAAAAAATTAAAATTTAAATTAAAAATACGAACAAGAAGTAGGGAGACAAACTTGAGGGGCTTTCTCCTGGCACATTCCATTCTAAATTCCAATCTAGAACACGACTTCCATTGAGGCTCTGCTGCCCTAGTAACCAGATTTGGTAAGGGAGAACTGCTGCCACCTTGTGGCCGTTTCACAGAACAGCAGCTTTAATCCCAGCGCTAATGGTCAGTTGATATTCAAAATCATTGCAGGCCTGTAAATGACACCTGCCCTGAAAACAAATCCTGGGGTCACATATCGACCAAAAAATTCAAAGGACGTCCATATTTCAAAACGACCGTTTCAAAAGGCATATTTTATGCACATTAGTGTTCTGCTTCTTTGTCTTTCTTTCTTTTTTGGTTAAAAAGACGGGAGTGGAAAAAGGCATCCGTCAGACTGGGCCAAAATCGTTGCAAACGAATCAAAGGACAAAGGTTTAATCTCCAATATATATAAACAGCTCATGCAGCTTAATTTTAAAAAAACAAACAACCCAATACAAAAATGGGCAGAAGTTCTAAAGAGACGTTTCTTCAAAGAAGACACAGAGATGGCCAAGACGCACATGAAAAGCTGCTCAAGAGCACTAATGATTTGAGAAATGCAAATCAAAACTACAATGAGGTATCACCTCACACCTGTTAGAATCGGCATCATCAGAAAATCTACAAACAACAAATTCTGGGGAGGGTGTGGACAAAAGGAGCCCTCTTCCACTATTGGTGGGAATGTAAATTGATACCGTCACTATGGAGAACACTATGGAGTTTCCTTTAAAAAACTAGAAATAGAATTACCATCTGATCCAGGAATCCCACTTCTGGGCATATACCCAGAGAAAACCATAAATCAAAAAGGCACATTCACCACAATGTTCATTGCAGCACTATTTAAAAGAGCCAGGTAATGGAAGCAACCTAAATGCCCACAGACAGATGAATGGATAAAGATGGGGTACATATATAAAATGGAATATTACTCGGCCATAAAAAGGAATGAAACTGAGTCATTTGTAGAGACATCGAAGGATCTAGAGACTGTCATATAGAATGAAGTAAGTCAGAAATAGGAAAACAAATATTGTATATTAATGCATATATGTGGAACCTAAAAGATGGTACAGATGAACTGGTTTGCAGGGAAGAAATAGAGATACAGAGGTAGAGAACAAACGTATGGAAACCAAGTGTGGGAAGCCATGGGGTGGTGGTGGTGGGATGAGTTGGGAGATTGGGATTGACCTGTATACATGTATATGCATAAAATACATAACTGATAATAACCTGCTGTATAAAAAAGTAAATAAAATTAAATTTCAAAATTTTAAAAAATAAAATTTAAAAATAAAACAGAAAAAAGTGCTTCCCTTCACACACATGTATTTATAGGAATGAATTATTTCCATGCTTATATCTATAAATACATAAAAGAGGAATAAAATCTAACTTGAACCATAAACGAAAAAAAACCTGAACCCACCAGTTATACAGAGGAAAACCCTATCAGGGCACTTGCTCCAGCGGTAAACAATTCTGAAATTTGTCAGAGGTGTGGAATCATCTCCCATCCAGCTAGCACCCACCCCCCACGCAAGGAGCGTCCTCATTGCAAAGCTGGGAGACCGTGCCGAGGCATCTCTGAATAAAGGTGAGCTGAGCCCCAGGCCAGCTGCTGCTGAACTGTTCCCACCCTTCCCAGGTAAAACACCTGAATATGTACAAGGGCTTGAAAGCGTAGAGGACGGGCCGTGGAGCCACACTAGCGACAGCACGCAGGCCAACTTGGTGCCTGCAGGCCAGCCAGGGTGGTCCTGGCCCCGGGTACTCTTCCAGAAGCTTTCCATTGTCCTGCCTGTGATACCCCTCCTGTCCCGGCCCCCACTGCTTTTTTCCTTCCTCACCTCTGTCCGGAGAGAAATTCCAGCGGAAGGTATGGGTGACACATCCTCTTCTTTACAGGTGGCAGCCTGGCAACTCCTGCAGAAAGGCCAGCAGTGCCCCACTCACACCGGGCCACCAACAAAACTGTGGCCCCTCATTCCCTCCCACCAGCTCAGCCCCGAGACTGCTGACGGGGCAGAGAATATGGAGTCAGGCACAGCTTCAGGGGCTATTGCTGCCTGGAGCGCTTTTTATATTGATCTCAACCAGGCACACTTGGGGAGGGCCGCCCGGCAGGGTAAGGCTGCCCAGGTCAGCTAATCCACAACCCTCAGGGAATCACATTGTTGAAAATGGACCTCGCTAAGGCAGAATAGAAGCCAAGGAAAATAAGGACACAATGCCATTTGCAGCACCGTAGATGAGTCTAGAGGTAATCACGTGACTTGTAGTAAGTCAGAAAGTGAAAGACACATATCATATCATATCACTTATAGGTGTTACCTAAAAATGGATACCAGGGCAGATATTTCCACGGAGAAGGGCAATCACAGATTCATTAAACACACTTATGGTTCACCAACGGAAATGTGTGAGGATTGGTTTCATTACGATATCGGGGTTAACAGACATATACAAACACAGGTGACATATATAATCACCAAAGACCTACGGAATACCAAGAGAAGACTACTCAGCATTCTGTCATAACGTCCCTGTGAAAAGATTCCCAGGAAGAACAGACATCTGTATATGCGTAAAAGAACCACATCTTTGACACCTACAATAAGCCAAACATTGTAATCAAACTTGCTGTAATAAAAAATAAAAATTTAAATTAAAAATACGAACAAGAAGTAGGGAGACAAACTTGAGTGTTTTTCTCCTGGCACATTCCATTCTAAATTCCAATCTAGAACACGACTTCCATTGAGGCTCTGCTGCCCTAGTAACCAGATTTGGTAAGGGAGAACTGCTGCCACCTTGTGGCCGTTTCACACAACAGCAGCTTTAATCCCAGCGCTAATGGTCAGTTGATATTGAAAATCATTGCAGGCCTGTAAATGACACCTGCCCTGAAAACAAATCCTGGGGTCACATATCGACCAAAAAATTCAAAGGACGTCCATATTTCAAAACGACCGTTTCAAAAGGCATATTTTATGCACATTAGTGTTCTGCTTCTTTGTCTTTCTTTCTTTTTTGGTTAAAAAGACGGGAATGGAAAAAGGCATCCCTCAGACTGGGCGAAAATCGTTGCAAACGAATCAATGGACAAAGGTTTAATCTCCAATATATATAAACAGCTCATGCAGCTTAATATGAAAAAAACAAACAACCCAATACAAAAATGGGCAGAAGTTCTAAAGAGACGTTTCTTCAAAGAAGACACAGAGATGGCCAAGACGCACATGAAAAGCTGCTCAAGAGCACTAATTATTAGAGAAATGCAAATCAAAACTACAATGAGGTATCACCTCACACCTGTTAGGATCGGCATCATCAGAAAATCTACAAACAACAAATTCTGGGGAGGGTGTGGACAAAAGGAGCCGTCTGGCACTATTGGTGGGAATGTAAATTGATACCGTCACTATGGAGAACAGTATGGAGTTTCCTTTAAAAAACTAGAAATAGAATTACCATCCGATCCAGCAATCCCACTTCTGGGCATATACCCAGAGAAAACCATAAATCAAAAAGGCACATTCACCACAATGTTCATTGCACCACAATTTAAAAGAGCCAGGTAATGGAAGCAACCTAAATGCCCACAGACAGATGAATGGATAAAGATGGGGTACATATATAAAATGGAATATTACTCGGCCATAAAAAGGAATGAAACTGGGTCATTTTTGGAGACATCGATGGATCTAGAGACTGTCATATAGAATGAAGTAAGTCAGAAAGAGGAAAAGAAATATTTTATATTAATGCATATATGTGGAACCTAAAAAATGGTACAGATGAACTGGTTAGCAGGGAAGAAATTGAGACGCAGAGGTAGAGAACAAACGTATGGACACCAAGTGTGGGAAGCCATCGGGTGGTGGTGGTGGGTTGAGTTGGGAGATTGGGATTGACCTGTATACATGTATATGCATAAAATACATAACTGATAATAACCTGCTGTATAAAAAAGTAAATAAAATTAAATTTCAAAATTTTAAAAAATAAAATATAAAAATAAAACAGAAAAAAGTTCTTCCCTTCACACACATGTATTTATAGGAATGAATTATTTCCATGCTTATATCTATAAATACATAAAAGAGGAATAAAATCTAACTTGAACCATAAACGAAAAAAAGCCTGAACCCACCAGTTATACAGAGGAAAACCCTATCAGGGCACTTGCTCCAGCGGTAAACAATTCTGAAATTGGTCAGAGGTGTGGAATCATCTCCCATCCAGCTAGCACCCACCCCCCACGCAAGGAGCGTCCTCATTGCAAAGCTGGGAGACCGTGCCGAGGCATCTCTGAAAAAGGTGAGCTGAGCCCCAGGCCAGCTGCTGCTGAACTGTTCCCACCCTTCCCAGGTAAAACACCTGAATATGTACAAGGGCTTGAAAGCCTAGAGGAAGGGCCGTGGAGCCACACTAGCGACATCACACAGGCCAACTTGGTGCCTGCAGGCCAGCCAGGGTGGTCCTGGCCCCAGGTACTCTTCCGGAAGCTATCCATTGTCCTGCCTGTGATACCCCTCCTGTCCCGGCCCCCATTGCTTTTTTCCTTCCTCACCTCTGTCTGCAGAGAAATTCCAGCGGAAGGTATGGGTGACACATCCTCTTCTTTACAGGTGGCAGCATGGCAACTCCTGCAGAAAGGCCAGCAGTGTCCCACTCACACCGGGCCACCAACAAAACTGTGGCCCCTCATTCCCTCCCACCAGCTCAGCCCCGAGACTGCTGACGGGGCAGAGAATATGGAGTCAGGCACAGCTTCAGGGGCTATTGCTGCCTGGAGCGCTGTTTATATTGACCTCAAACAGGCACACCTGGGGAGGGCCGGCCGGCAGGGTAAGGCTGCCCAGGTCAGCTAATCCACAACCCTCAGGGAATCAAATTGTTGAAAATCGACCTCGCTAAGGCAGAATAGAAGCAAAGGAAAATAAGGACACAATGCCATTGGCAGCACCGTAGATGAGTCTAGAGGTAATCACGTGACTTGTAGTAAGTCAGAAAGTGAAAGACACATATCATATCACTTATAGGTGTTACCTAAAAATGGATACCAGGGCAGATATTTCCACGGAGAAGGGCAATCACAGATTCATTAAACACACTTATGGTTCACCAATGGAAATGTGTGAGGATTGGTTTCTTTACGACATCGGGGTTAACAGACATATACAAACACAGGTGACATATATAATCACCAAAGACCTACGGAATACCAAGAGAAGACTACTCAACATTCTGTCATAACGTCCCTGGGAAAAGGATCCCAGGAAGAACAGACATCTGTATATGTGTAAAAGAACCACATCTTCGACACCTACAATAAGCCAAACATTGTAATCAAACTTGCTGTAATAAAAAATAAAAATTTAAATTAAAATTACGAACAAGAAGTAGGGAGACAAACTTGAGGGGCTTTCTCCTGGCACATTCCATTCTAAATTCCAATCTAGAACACGACTTCCATTGAGGCTCTGCTGCCCTAGTAACCAGATTTGGTAAGGGAGAACTGCTGCCACCTTGTGGCCGTTTCACACAACAGCAGCTTTAATCCCAGCGCTAATGGTCAGTTGATATTCAAACTCATTGCAGGCCTGTAAATGACACCTGCCCTGAAAACAAATCCTGGGGTCACATATCGACCAAAAAATTCAAAGGACGTCCATATTTCAAAACGACCGTTTCAAAAGGCATAATTTATGCACATTAGTGTTCTGCTTCTTTGTCTTTCTTTCTTTTTTGGTTAAAAAGACGGGAATGGAAAAAGGCATCCCTCAGACTGGGCGAAAATCGTTGCAAACGAATCAATGGACAAAGGTTTAATCTCCAATATATATAAACAGCCCATGCACCTTAATTTTAAAAAAACAAACAACCCAATACAAAAATGGGCAGAAGTTCTAAAGAGACGTTTCTTCAAAGAAGACACAGAGATGGCCAAGACGCACATGAAAAGCTGCTCAAGAGCACTAATTATTAGAGAAATGCAAATCAAAACTACAATGAGGTATCACCTCACACCTGTTAGGATCGCCATCATCAGAAAATCTACAAAAAACAAATTCTGGGGAGGGTGTGGACAAAAGGAGCGCTCTTCCACTATTGGTGGGAATGTAAATTGATACCGTCACTATGGAGAACAGTATGGAGTTTCCTTTAAAAAACAAGAAATAGAATTACCATCCGATCCAGCAATTCCACTTCTGGGCATATACCCAGAGAAAACCATAAATCAAAAAGGCACATTCACCACAATGTTCATTGCAGCACTATTTAAATAGCCAGGTAATGGAAGCAACCTAAAGGCCCACAGACAGATGAATGGATAAAGATGGGGTACATATATAAAATGGAATATTACTCGGCCATAAAAAGGAATGAAACTGGGTCATTTGTAGAGACATCGATGGATCTAGAGACTGTCATACAGAATGAAGTAAGTCAGAAAGTGGAAATCAAATATTGTATATTAATGCATATATGTGGAACCTAAAAGATGGTACAGATGAACTGGTTTGCAGGGAAGAAATAGAGACACAGAGGTAGAGAACAAACGTATGGACAGCAAGTGTGGGAAGCCATGGGGTGGTGGTGGTGGGATGAGTTGGGAGATTGGGATTGACCTGTATACATGTATAGGCATAAAATACATAACTGATAATAACCTGCTGTATAAAAAAGTAAATAAAATTAAATTCCATATTTTAAAAAATAAAATTTAAAAATAAAACAGAAAAAAGTTCTTCCCTTCACACACATGTATTTATAGGAATGAATTATTTCCATGCTTATATCTATAAATACATAAAAGAGGAATAAAATCTAACTTGAACCATAAACGAAAAAAAACCTGAACCCACCAGTTATACAGAGGAAAACCCTATCAGGGCACTTGCTCCAGCGGTAAACAATTCTGAAATTGGTCAGAGGTGTGGAATCATCTCCCATCCAGCTAGCACCCACCCCCCACGCAAGGAGCGTCCTCATTGCAAAGCTGCGAGACCGTGCCGAGGCATCTCTGAATAAAGGTGAGCTGAGCCCCAGGCCAGCTGCTGCTGAACTGTTCCCACCCTTCCCAGGTAAAACACCTGAATATGTACAAGGGCTTGAAAGCCTAGAGGAAGGGCCGTGGAGCCACACTAGCGACAGCACGCAGGCCAACTTGGTGCCTGCAGGCCAGCCAGGGTGGTCCTGGCCCCGGGTACTCTTCCGGAAGCTTTCCATTGTCCTGCCTGTGATACTCCTCCTATCCCGGCCCCGACTGCTTTTTTCCTTCCTCACCTCTGTCCGGAGAGAAATTCCAGCGGAAGGTATGGGTGACACATCCTCTTCTTTACAGGTGGCAGCCTGGCAACTCCTGTAGAAAGGCCAGCAGTGCCCCACTCACACCGGGCCACCAACAAAGCTGTGGCCCCTCATTCCCTCCCACCAGCTCAGCCCCGAGACTGCTGACGGGGCAGAGAATATGGAGTCAGGCACAGCTTCAGGGGCTATTGCTGCCTGGAGCGCTCTTTATATTGACCTCAACCAGGCACACCTGGGGAGGGCCGGCCGGCAGGGTAAGGCTGCCCAGGTCAGCTAATCCACAACCCTCAGGGAATCACATTGTTGAAAATCGACCTCGCTAAGGCAGAATAGAAGCCAAGGAAAATAAGGACACAATGCCATTTGCAGCACCGTAGATGAGTCCTGAGGTAATCACGTGACTTGTAGTAAGTCAGAAAGGGAAAGACACATATCATATCATATCACTTATAGGTGTTACCTAAAAATGGATACCAGGGCAGATATTTCCACGGAGAAGGGCAATCACAGATTCATTAAACACACTTATGGTTCACCAATGGAAAGGTGTGAGGATTGGTTTCATTACGATATCGGGGTTAACAGACATATACAAACACAGGTGACATATATAATCACCAAAGACCTACGGAATACCAAGAGAAGACTACTCAACATTCTGTCATAACGTCCCTGGGAAAAGGATCCCAGGAAGAACAGACATCTGTATATGTGTAAAAGAACCACATCTTCGACACCTACAGTAAGCCAAACATTGTAATCAAACTTGCTGTAATAAAAAATAAAAATTTAAATTAAAAATACGAACAAGAAGTAGGGAGACAAACTTGAGGGGCTTTCTCCTGGCACATTCCATTCTAAATTCCAATCTAGAACACGACTTCCATTGAGGCTCTGCTGCCCTAGTAACCAGATTTGGTAAGGGAGAACTGCTGCCACCTTGTGGCCGTTTCACAAAACAGCAGCTTTAATCCCAGCGCTAACGGTCACTTGATATTCAAAATCATTGCAGGCCTGTAAATGACACCTGCCCTGAAAACAAATCCAGGTGTCACATATCGACCAAAAAATTCAAAGGACGTCCATATTTCAAAACGACCGTTTCAAAAGGCATATTTTATGCACATTAGTGTTCTGCTTCTTTGTCTTTCTTTCTTTTTTGGTTAAAAAGACGGGAATGGAAAAAGGCATCCCTCAGACTGGGCGAAAATCGTTGCAAACGAATCAATGGACAAAGGTTTAATCTCCAATATATATAAACAGCTCATGCAGCTTAATTTTAAAAAAACAATCAACCCAATACAAAAATGGGCAGAAGTTCTAAAGAGACGTTTCTTCAAAGAAGACACAGAGATGGCCAAGACGCACATGAAAAGCTGCTCAAGAGCACTAATTATTAGAGAAATGCAAATCAAAACTACAATGAGGTATCATCTCACACCTGTTAGGATCGCCATCATCAGAAAATCTACAAACAACAAATTCTGGGGAGGGTGTGGACAAAAGGAGCCCTCTTCCACTATTGGTGGGAATGTAAATTGATACCGTCACTATGGAGAACAGTATGGAGTTTCCTTTAAAAAAACTAGAAATAGAATTACCATCCGATCCAGCAATCCCACTGCTGGGCATATACCCAGAGAAAACCATAAATCAAAAAGGCACATTCACCACAATGTTCATTGCAGCACTATTTAAAATAGCCAGGTAATGGAAGCAACCTAAAGGCCCACAGACAGATTAATGGATAAAGATGGGGTACATATATAAAATGAATATTACTCGGCCATAAAAAGGAATGAAACTGGGTCATTTGTAGAGACATCGATGGATCTAGAGACTGTCATATAGAATGAAGTAAGTCAGAAAGTGGAAAACAAATATTGTATATTAATGCATATATGTGGAAACTAAAAGATGGTACAGATGAACTGGTTTGCAGGGAAGAAATAGAGACACAGAGGTAGAGAACAAACGTATGGACACCAAGTGTGGGAAGCCATGGGGTGGTGGTGGTGGGATGAGTTGGGAGATTGGGATTGACCTGTATACATGTATAGGCATAAAATACATAACTGATAATAACCTGCTGTATAAAAATGTAAATAAAATTAAATTCCATATTTTAAAAAATAAAATTTAAAAATAAAACAGAAAAATGTTCTTCCCTTCACACACATGTATTTATAGGAATGAATTATTTCCATGCTTATATCTATAAATACATAAAAGAGGAATAAAATCTAACTTGAACCATAAACGAAAAAAAACCTGAACCCATCAGTTATACAGAGGAATACCCTATCAGGGCACTTGCTCCAGCGGTAAACAATTCTGAAATTGGTCAGAGGTGTGGAATCATCCCCCATCCAGCTAGCACCCACCCCCCACGCAAGGAGCGTCCTCATTGCAAAGCTGGGTGTCCGTGCCGAGGCATCTCTGAATAAAGGTGAGCTGAGCCCCAGGCCAGCTGCTGCTGAACTCTTCCCACCCTTCCCAGGTAAAACACCTGAATATGTACAAGGGCTTGAAAGCCTAGAGGAAGGGCCGTGGAGCCACACTAGCGACAGCACACAGGCCAACTTGGTGCCTGCAGGCCAGCCAGGGTGGTCCTGGCCCCGGGTACTCTTCCGGAAGCTTTCCATGGTCCTGCCTGTGACACCCCTCCTGTCCCGGCCCCCACTGCTTTTTTCCTTCCTCACCTCTGTCCGGAGAGATATTCCAGCGGAAGGTATGGGTGACACATCCTCTTCTTTACAGGTGGCAGCCTGGCAACTCCTGCAGAAAGGCCAGCAGTGCCCCACTCACACCGGGCCACCAACAAAGCTGTGGCCCCTCATTCCCTCCCACCAGCTCAGCCCCGAGACTGCTGACGGGGCAGAGAATATGGAGTCAGGCACAGCTTCAGGGGCTATTGCTGCCTGGAGCGCTGTTTATATTGACCTCAACCAGGCACACCTGGGGAGGGCCGGCCGGCAGGGTAAGGCTGCCCAGGTCAGCTAATCCACAACCCTCAGGGAATCACATTGTTGAAAATGGACCTCGCTAAGGCAGAATAGAAGCCAAGGAAAATAAGGACACAATGCCATTTGCAGCACCGTAGATGAGTCTAGAGGTAATCACGTGACTTGTAGTAAGTCAGAAAGTGAAAGACACATATCATATCATATCACTTATAGGTGTTTCCTAAAAATGGATACCAGGGCAGATATTTCCACGGAGAAGGGCAATCACAGATTCATTAAACACACTTATGGTACACCAATGGAAAGGTGTGAGGATTGGTTTCATTACGATATCGGGGTTAACAGACATATACAAACACAGGTGACATATATAATCACCAAAGACCTACGGAATACCAAGAGAAGACTACTCAACATTCTGTCATAACGTCCCTGGGAAAAGGATCCCAGGAAGAACAGACATCTGTATATGCGTAAAAGAACCACATCTCCGACACCTACAATAAGCCAAACATTGTAATCAAACTTGCTGTAATAAAAAATAAAAAATTAAATTAAAAATACGAACAAGAAGTAGGGAGACAAACTTGAGGGGCTTTCTCCTGGCACATTCCATTCTAAATTCCAATCTAGAACACGACTTCCATTGAGGCTCTGCTGCCCTAGTAACCAGATTTGGTAAGGGAGAACTGCTGCCACCTTGTGGCCGTTTCACACAACAGCAGCTTTAATCCCAGCGCTAATGGTCAGTTGATATTCAAAATCATTGCAGGCCTGTAAATGACACCTGCCCTGAAAACAAATCCTGGGGTCACATATCGACCAAAAAATTCAAAGGATGTCCATATTTCAAAACGACCGTTTCAAAAGGCATATGTTATGCACATTAGTGTTCTGCTTCTTTGTCTTTCTTTCTTTTTTGGTTAAAAAGACGGGAATGGAAAAAGGCATCCCTCAGACTGGGCGAAAATCGTTGCAAACGAATCAATGGACAAAGGTTTAATCTCCAATATATATAAACAGCTCATGCAGCTTAATTTTAAAAAAACAAACAACCCAATACAAAAATGGGCAGAAGTTCTAAAGAGACGTTTCTTCAAAGAAGACACAGAGATGGCCAAGACGCACAT
This sequence comes from Mesoplodon bidens, assembly GCF_964165515.1. NCBI lineage: Eukaryota > Metazoa > Chordata > Mammalia > Artiodactyla > Ziphiidae > Mesoplodon > Mesoplodon bidens. Next base: position 1,036,795 of record NW_027671923.1, read on the forward strand.
GAAAAGCTGCTCAAGAGCACTAATTATTAGAGAAATGCAAATCAAAACTACAATGAGGTATCACCTCACACCTGTTAGGATCGGCATCATCAGAAAATCAACAAACAACAAATTCTGGGGAGTGTGTGGACAAAAGGAGCCCACTTCCACTATTGGTGGGAATGTAAATTGATACCGTCACTATGGAGAACAGTATGGAGTTTCCTTTAAAAAACTAGAAATAGAATTACCATCCGATCCAGCAATCCCACTTCTGGGCATATACCCAGAGAAAACCATAAATCAAAAAGGCACATTCACCACAATGTTCATTGCAGCACTATTTAAAATAGCCAGGTAATGGAAGCAACCTAAATGCCCACAGACAGATGAATGGATAAAATTGGGGTACATATATAAAATGAAATATTATTCGGCCATAAAAAGGAATGAAACTGGATCATTTGTAGAGACATCGATGGATCTAGAGACTGTCATACAGAATGAAGTAAGTCAGAAAGAGGAAATCAAATATTTTATATTAATGCATATATGAGGAACGTAAAAGATGGTACAGATGAACTGGTTTGCCGGGAAGAAATAGAGACACAGAGGTAGAGAACAAACGTATGGACACCAAGTGTGGGAAGCCATGGGGTGGTGGTGGTGGGATGAGTTGGGAGATTGGGATTGACCTGTATACATGTATATGCATAAAATACATAACTGATAATAACCTGCTGTATAAAAAAGTAAATAAAATTAAATTTCAAAATTTTAAAAAATAAAATTTAAAAATAAAACAGAAAAAAGTTCTTCCCTTCACACACATGTATTTATAGGAATGCATTATTTCCATGCTTATATCTATAAATATATAAAAGAGGAATAAAATCTAACTTGAACCATAAACGAAAAAAAACCTGAACCCACCAGTTATACAGAGGAAAACCCTATCAGGGCACTTGCTCCAGCGGTAAACAATTCTGAAATTTGTCAGAGGTGTGGAATCTTCTCCCATCCAGCTAGCACCCACCCCACACTCAAGGAGCGTCCTCATTGCAAAGCTGGGAGACCGTGCCGAGGCATCTCTGAATAAAGGTGAGCTGAGCCCCAGGCCTGCTGCTGCTGAACTGTTCCCACCCTTCCCAGGTAAAACACCTGAATATGTACAAGGGCTTGAAAGCCTAGAGGAAGGGCCGTGGAGCCACACTAGCGACAGCACGCAGGCCAACTTGGTGCCTGCAGGCCAGCCAGGGTGGTCCTGTCCCCGGGTACTCTTCCGGAAGCTTTCCATTGTCCTGCCTGTGATACCCCTCCTGTCCCGGCCCCCACTGCTTTTTTCCTTCCTCACCTCTGTCCGGAGAGAAATTCCAGCGGAAGGTATGGGTGACACATCCTCTTCTTTACAGGTGGCAGCCTGGCAACTCCTGCAGAAAGGCCAGCAGTGCCCCACTCACACCGGGCCACCAACAAAGCTGTGGCCCCTCATTCACTCCCACCAGCTCAGCCCCGAGACTGCTGACGGGGCAGAGAATATGGAGTCAGGCACAGCTTCAGGGGCTATTGCTGCCTGGAGCGCTGTTTATATTGACCTCAACCAGGCACACCTGGGGAGGGCCGGCCGGCAGGGTAAGGCTGCCCAGGTCAGCTAATCCACAACCCTCAGGGAATCACATTGTTGAAAATGGACCTCGCTAAGGCAGAATAGAAGCCAAGGAAAATAAGGACACAATGCCATTTGCAGCACCGTAGATGAGTCTAGAGGTAATCACGTGACTTGTAGTAAGTCAGAAAGTGAAAGACATATATCATATCATATCACTTATAGGTGTTACCTAAAAATGGATACCAGGGCAGATATTTCCACGGAGAAGGGCAATCACAGATTCATTAAACACACTTATGGTTCACCAATGGAAAGGTGTGAGGATTGGTTTCATTACGATATCGGGGTTAACAGACATATACAAACACAGGTGACATATATAATCACCAAAGACCTACGGAATACCAAGAGAAGACTACTCAACATTCTGTCATAACGTCCCTGGGAAAAGGATCCCAGGAAGAACAGACATCTGTATATGTGTAAAAGAACCACATCTTCGACACCTACAATAAGCCAAACATTGTAATCAAACTTGCTGTAATAAAAAATAAAAATTTAAATTAAAAATACGAACAAGAAGTAGGGAGACAAACTTGAGGGGCTTTCTCCTGGCACATTCCATTCTAAATTCCAATCTAGAACACGACTTCCATTGAGGCTCTGCTGCCCTAGTAACCAGATTTGGTAAGGGAGAACTGCTGCCACCTTGTGGCCGTTTCACACAACAGCAGCTTTAATCCCAGCGCTAATGGTCAGTTGATATTCAAAATCATTGCAGGCCTGTAAATGACACCTGCCCTGAAAACAAATCCTGGGGTCACATATCGACCAAAAAATTCAAAGGACGTCCATATTTCAAAACGACCGTTTCAAAAGGCATATTTTATGCACATTAGTGTTCTGCTTCTTTGTCTTTCTTTCTTTTTTGGTTAAAAAGACGGGAATGGAAAAAGGCATCCCTCAGACTGGGCGAAAATCGTTGCAAACGAATCAATGGACAAAGGTTTAATCTCCAATATATATAAACAGCTCATGCAGCTTAATTTTAAAAAAACAAACAACCCAATACAAAAATGGGCAGAAGTTCTAAAGAGACGTTTCTTCAAAGAAGACACAGAGATGGCCAAGACGCACATGAAAAGCTGCTCAAGAGCACTAATTATTAGAGAAATGCAAATCAAAACTACAATGAGGTATCACCTCACACCTGTTAGGATCGCCATCATCAGATAATCTACAAACAACAAATTCTGGGGAGGGTGTGGACAAAAGGAGCCCTCTTCCACTATTGGTGGGAATGTAAATTGATACCGTCACTATGGAGAACAGTATGGAGTTTCCTTTAAAAAACTAGAAATAGAATTACCATCTGATCCAGCAATTCCACTTCTGGGCATATACCCAGAGAAAACCATAAATCAAAAAGGCACATTCACCACAATGTTCATTGCAGCACTATTTAAAATAGCCAGGTAATGGAAGCAACCTAAAGGCCCACAGACAGATGAATGGATAAATATGGGGTATATATATAAAATGGAATATTACTCGGCCATAAAAAGGAATGAAACTGGGTCATTTGTAGAGACATCGATGGATCTAGAGACTGTCATATAGAATGAAGTAAGTCAGAAAGTGGAAAACAAATATTGTATATTAATGCATATATGTGGAACCTAAAAGATGGTACAGATGAACTGGTTTGCAGGGAAGAAATAGAGACACAGAGGTAGAGAACAAACGTATGGACACCAAGTGTGGGAAGCCATGGGGTGGTGGTGGTGGGATGAGTTGGGATATTGGGATTGACCTGTATACATGTATAGGCATAAAATACATAACTGATAATAACCTGCTGTATAAAAAAGTAAATAAAATTAAATTCCATATTTAAAAAAATAAAATTTAAAAATAAAACAGAAAAAATTTCTTCCCTTCACACACATGTATTTATAGGAATGAATTATTTCCATGCTTATATCTATAAATACATAAAAGAGGAATAAAATCTAACTTGAACCATAAACGAAAAAAAACCTGAACCCATCAGTTATACACAGGAAAACCCTATCAGGGCACTTGCTCCAGCGGTAAACAATTCTGAAATTGGTCAGAGGTGTGGAATCATCCCCCATCCAGCTAGCACCCACCCCCCACGAAAGGAGCGTCCTCATTGCAAAGCTGGGAGACCGTGCCGAGGCATCTCTGAATAAAGGTGAGCTGAGCCCCAGGCCAGCTGCTGCTGAACTGTTCCCACCCTTCCCAGGTAAAACACCTGAATATGTACAAGGGCTTGAAAGCCTAGAGGAAGGGCCGTGGAGCCACACTAGCGACAGCACACAGGCCAACTTGGTGCCTGCAGGACAGCCAGGGTGGTCCTGGCCCCGGGTACTCTTCCGGAAGCTTTCCATGGTCCTGCCTGTGATACCCCTCCTGTCCCGGCCCCCACTGCTTTTTTCCTTCCTCACCTCTGTCCGGAGAGAAATTCCAGCGGAAGGTATGGGTGACACATCCTCTTCTTTACAGGTGGCAGCCTGGCAACTCCTGCAGAAAGGCCAGCAGTGCCCCACTCACACCGGGCCACCAACAAAGCTGTGGCCCCTCATTCCCTCCCACCAGCTCAGCCCCGAGACTGCTGACGGGGTAGAGAATATGGAGTCAGGCACAGCTTCAGGGGCTATTGCTGCCTGGAGCGCTGTTTATATTGACCTCAACCAGGCACACCTGGGGAGGGCCGGCCGGCAGGGTAAGTCTGCCCAGGTCAGCTAATCCACAACCCTCAGGGAATCACATTGTTGAAAATGGACCTCGCTAAGGCAGAATAGAAGCCAAGGAAAATAAGGACACAATGCCATTTGCAGCACCGTAGATGAGTCTAGAGGTAATCACGTGACTTGTAGTAAGTCAGAAAGTGAAAGACACATATCATATCATATCACTTATAGGTGTTTCCTAAAAATGGATACCAGGGCAGATATTTCCACGGAGAAGGGCAATCACAGATTCATTAAACACACTTATGGTACACCAATGGAAAGTTGTGAGGATTGGTTTCATTACGATATCGGGGTTAACAGACATATACAAACACAGGTGACATATATAATCACCAAAGACCTACGGAATACCAAGAGAAGACTACTCAACATTCTGTCATAACGTCCCTGGGAAAAGGATCCCAGGAAGAACAGACATCTGTATATGCGTAAAAGAACCACATCTCCGACACCTACAATAAGCCAAACATTGTAATCAAACTTGCTGTAATAAAAAATAAAAATTTAAATTAAAAATACGAACAAGAAGTAGGGAGACAAACTTGAGGGGCTTTCTCCTGGCACATTCCATTCTAAATTCCAATCTAGAACACGACTTCCATTGAGGCTCTGCTGCCCTAGTAACCAGATTTGGTAAGGGAGAACTGCTGCCACCTTGTGGCCGTTTCACACAACAGCAGCTTTAATCCCAGCGCTAATGGTCAGTTGATATTCAAAATCATTGCAGGCCTGTAAATGACACCTGCCCTGAAAACAAATCCTGGGGTCACTTATCTACCAAAAAATTCAAAGGACGTCCATATTTCAAAACGACCATTTCAAAAGGCATATTTTATGCACATTACTGTTCTGCTTCTTTGTCTTTCTTTCTTTTTTGGTTAAAAAGACGGGAATGGAAAAAGGCATCCCTCAGACTGGGCGAAAATCGTTGCAAACGAATCAATGGACAAAGGTTTAATCTCCAATATATATAAACAGCTCATGCAGCTTAATTTTAAAAAAACAATCAACCCAATACAAAAATGGGCAGAAGTTCTAAAGAGACGTTTCTTCAAAGAAGACACAGAGATGGCCAAGACGCACATGAAAAGCTGCTCAAGAGCACTAATTATTAGAGAAATGCAAATCAAAACTACAATGAGGTATCACCTCACACCTGTTAGGATCGCCATCATCAGAAAATCTACAAACAACAAATTCTGGGGAGGGTGTGGACAAAAGGAGCCCTCTTCCACTATTGGTGGGAATGTAAATTGATACCGTCACTATGGAGAATAGTATGGAGTTTCCTTTAAAAAAACTAGAAATAGAATTACCATCCGATCCAGCAATCCCACTTCTGGGCATATACCCAGAGAAAACCATAAATCAAAAAGGCACATTCACCACAATGTTCATTGCAGCACTATTTAAAATAGCCAGGTAATGGAAGCAACCTAAATGCCCACAGACAGATGAATGGATAAAATTGGGGTACATATATAAAATGGAATATTACTCGGCCATAAAAAGGAATGAAACTGGGTCATTTGTAGAGACATCGATGGATCTAGAGACTGTCATATAGAATGAAGTAAGTCAGAAAGAGGAAATCAAATATTGTATATTAATGCATATTTGTGGAACCTAAAAGATGGTACAGATGAACTGGTTTGCAGGGAAGAAATAGAGACACAGAGGTAGAGAACAAACGTATGGACACCAAGTGTGGGAGGCCATGGGGTGGTGGTGGTGGGATGAGTTGGGAGATTGGGATTGACCTGTATACATGTATAGGCATAAAATACATAACTGATAATAACCTGCTGTATAAAAAAGTAAATAAAATTAAATTTCAAAATTAAAAAAAATAAAATTTAAAAATAAAACAGAAAAAAGTTCTTCCCTTCACACACGTATTTATAGGAATGAATTATTTCCATGCTTATATCTATAAATACATAAAAGAGGAATAAAATCTAACTTGAACCATAAACGAAAAAAAACCTGAACCCACCAGTTATACAGAGGAAAACCCTATCAGGGCACTTGCTCCAGCGGTAAACAATTCTGAAATTGGTCAGAGGTGTGGAATCATCTCCCATCCAGCTAGCACCCACCCCCCACGCAAGTAGCGTCCTCATTGCAAAGCTGGGAGACCGTGCCGAGGCATCTCTGAATAAAGGTGAGCTGAGCCCCAGGCCAGCTGCTGCTGAACTGTTCCCACCCTTCCCAGGTAAAACACCTGAATATGTACAAGGGCTTGAAAGCCTAGAGGAAGGGCCGTGGAGCCACACTAGCGACAGCACGCAGGCCAACTTGGTGACTGCAGGCCAGCCAGGGTGGTCCTGGCCCCGGGTACTCTTCCGGAAGCTTTCCATTGTCCTGCCTGTGATACCCCTCCTGTCCCGGCCCCCACTGCTTTTTTCCTTCCTCACCTCTGTCCGGAGAGAAATTCCAGCGGAAGGTATGGGTGACACATCCTCTTCTTTACAGGTGGCAGCCTGGCAACTCCTGCAGAAAGGCCAGCAGTGCCCCACTCACACCGGGCCACCAACAAAGCTGTGGCCCCTCATTCGCTCCCACCAGCTCAGCCCCGAGACTGCTGACGGGGCAGAGAATATGGAGTCAGGCACAGCTTCAGGGGCTATTGCTGCCTGGAGCGCTGTTTATATTGACCTCAACCAGGCACACCTGGGGAGGGCCGGCCGGCAGGGTAAGGCTGCCCAGGTCAGCTAATCCACAACCCTCAGGGAATCACATTGTTGAAAATCGACCTCGCTAAGGCAGAATAGAAGCCAAGGAAAATAAGGACACAATGCCATTTGCAGCACCGTAGAGGAGTCTAGAGGTAATCACGTGACTTGTTGTAAGTCAGAAAGTGAAAGACACATATCATATCATATCACTTATAGGTGTTACCTAAAAATGGATACCAGGGCAGATATTTCCACGGAGAAGGGCAATCACAGATTCATTAAACACACTTATGGTTCACCAATGGAAAGGTGTGAGGATTGGTTTCATTACGATATCGGGGTTAACAGACATATACAAACACAGGTGACATATATAATCACCAAAGACCTACGGAATACCAAGAGAAGACTACTCAACATTCTGTCATAACGTCCCTGGGAAAAGGATCCCAGGAAGAACAGACATCTGTATATGTGTAAAAGAAACACATCTTCGACACCTACAATAAGCCAAACATTGTAATCAAACTTGCTGTAATAAAAAATAAAAATTTAAATTAAAAATACGAACAAGAAGTAGGGAGACAAACTTGAGGGGCTTTCTCCTGGCACATTCCATTCTAAATTCCAATCTAGAACACGACTTCCATTGAGGCTCTGCTGCCCTAGTAACCAGATTTGGTAAGGGAGAACTGCTGCCACCTTGTGGCCGTTTCACACAACAGCAGCTTTAATCCCAGCGCTAATGGTCAGTTGATATTCAAAATCATTGCAGGCCTGTAAATGACACCTGCCCTGAAAACAAATCCTGGGATCACATATCGACCAAAAAATTCAGAGGACGTCCATATTTCAAAACGACCGTTTCAAAAGGCATATTTTATGCACATTAGTGTTCTGCTTCTTTGTCTTTCTTTCTTTTTTGGTTAAAAAGACGGGAATGGAAAAAGGCATCCCTCAGACTGGGCGAAAATCGTTGCAAACGAATCAATGGACAAAGGTTTAATCTAAAATATATATAAACAGCTCATGCAGCTTAATATTAAAAAAAAAACAACCCAATACAAAAATGGGCAGAAGTTCTAAAGAGACGTTTCTTCAAAGAAGACACAGAGATGGCCAAGATGCACATGAAAAGCTGCTCAAGAGCACTAATTATTAGAGAAATGCAAATCAAAACTACAATGAGGTATCACCTCACACCTGTTAGGATCGGCATCATCAGAAAATCTACAAACAACAAATTCTGAGGAGGGTGTGGACAAAAGGAGCCCTCTTCCACTATTGGTGGGAATGTAAATTGATACCGTCACTATGGAGAACAGTATGGAGTTTCCTTTAAAAAACTAGAAATAGAATTACCATCCGATCCAGCAATCCCACTTCTGGGCATATACCCAGAGAAAACCATAAATCAAAAAGGCACATTCACCACAATGTTCATTGCAGCACTATTTAAAATAGCCAGGTAATGGAAGCAACCTAAATGCCCACAGACAGATGAATGGATAAAGATTGGGTACATATATAAAAAGGAATATTACTCGGCCATAAAAAGGAATGAAACTGGGTCATTTGTAGAGACATCGATGGATCTAGAGACTGTCATATAGAATGAAGTAAGTCAGAAAGAGGAAATCAAATATTGTATATTAATGCATATATGTGGAACCTTAAAGATGGTACAGATGAACTGGTTTGCAGGGAAGAAATAGAGACACAGAGGTAGAGAACAAACGTATGGACACCAAGTGTGGGAAGCCATGGGGTGGTGGTGGTGGGATGAGTTGGGAGATTGGGATTGACCTGTATACATGTATATGCATAAAATACATAACTGATAATAACCTGCTGTATAAAAAAGTAAATAAAATTAAATTTCAAAATTTTAAAAAATAAAATTTAAAAATAAAACAGAAAAAAGTTCTTCCCTTCACACACATGTATTTATAGGAATGAATTATTTCCATGCTTATATCTATAAATACATAAAAGAGGAATAAAATCTAACTTGAACCATAAACGAAAAAATACCTGAACCGACCAGTTATACAGAGGAAAACCCTATCAGGGCACTTGCTCCAGCGGTAAACAATTCTGAAACAGGTCAGAGGTGTGGAATCATCTCCCATCCAGCTAGCACCCACCCCCCACGCAAGGAGCGTCCTCATTGCAAAGCTGGGAGACCGTGCCGAGGCATCTCTGAATAAAGGTGAGCTGAGCCCCAGGCCACCTGCTGCTGAACTGTTCCCACCCTTCCCAGGTAAAACACCTGAATATGTACAAGTACTTGAAAGCCTAGAGGAAGGGCCGTGGAGCCACAATAGTGACAGCACGCAGGCCAACTTGGTGCCTGCAGGCCAGCCAGGGTGGTCCTTGCCCCGGGTACTCTTCCGGAAGCTTTCCATTGTCCTGCCTGTGATACCCCTCCTGTCCCGGCCCCCACTGCTTTTTTCCTTCCTCACCTCTGTCCGGAGAGAAATTCCAGCGGAAGGTAGGGGTGACACATCTTCTTCTTTACAGGTGGCAGCCTGGCAACTCCTGCAGAAAGGCCAGCAGTGCCCCACTCACACCGGGCCACCAACAAAGCTGTGGCCCCTCATTCCCTCCCACCAGCTCAGCCCCGAGACTGCTGACGGGGCAGAGAATATGGAGTCAGGCACAGCTTCAGGGGCTATTGCTGCCTGGAGCGCTGTTTATATTGACCTCAACCAGGCACACCTGGGGAGGGCCGGCCGGCAGGGTAAGGCTGCCCAGGTCAGCTAATCCACAACCCTCAGGGAATCACATTGTTGAAAATGGACCTCGCTAAGGCAGAATAGAAGCCAAGGCAAATAAGGACACAATGCCATTTGCAGCCTCGTAGATGAGTCTAGAGGTAATCACGTGACTTGTAGTAAGTCAGAAAGTGAAAGACACATATCATATCATATCACTTATAGGTGTTACCTAAAAATGGATACCAGGGCAGATATTTCCACGGAGAAGGGCAATCACAGATTCATTAAACACACTTATGGTTCACCAATGGAAAGGTGTGAGGATTGGTTTCATTACGATATCGGGGTTAACAGACATATTCAAACACAGGAGACATATATAATCACCAAAGACCTACGGAATACCAAGAGAAGACTACTCAACATTCTGTCATAACGTCCCTGGGAAAAGGATCCCAGGAAGAACAGACATCTGTATATGTGTAAAAGAACCACATCTTCGACACCTACAATAAGCCAAACATTGTAATCAAACTTGCTGTAATAAAAAATAAAAATTTAAATTAAAAATACGAACAAGAAGTAGGGAGACAAACTTGAGGGGCTTTCTCCTGGCACATTCCATTCTAAATTCCAATCTAGAACACGACTTCCATTGAGGCTCTGCTGCCCTAGTAACCAGATTTGGTAAGGGAGAACTGCTGCCACCTTGTGGCCGTTTCACACAACAGCAGCTTTAATCCCAGCACTAATGGTCAGTTGATATTCAAAATCATTGCAGGCCTGTAAATGACACCTGCCCTGAAAACAAATCCTGGGGTCACGTATCGACCAAAAAATTCAAAGGACGTCCATATTTCAAAACGACCGTTTCAAAAGGCATATTTTATGCACATTAGTGTTCTGCTTCTTTGTCTTTCTTTCTTTTTTGGTTAAAAAGACGGGAATGGAAAAAGGCATCCCTCAGACTGCGCGAAAATCGTTCCAAACGAATCAATGGACAAAGGTTTAATCTCCAATATATATAAACAGCACATGCAGCTTAATTTTAAAAAAACAAACAACCCAATACAAAAATGGGCAGAAGTTCTAAAGAGACGTTTCTTCAAACAAGACACAGAGATGGCCAAGACGCACATGAAAAGCTGCTCAAGAGCACTAATTATTAGAGAAATGCAAATCAAAACTACAATGAGGTATCACCTCACACGTGTTAGGATCACCATCATCAGAAAATCTACAAACAACAAATTCTGGGTAGGGTGTGGACAAAAGGAGCCCTCTTCCAATATTGGTGGGAATGTAAATTGATACAGTCACTATGGAGAACACTATGGAGTTTCCTTTAAAAAACTAGAAATAGAATTACCATCTGATCCAGCAATCCCACTTCTGGGCATATACCAAGAGAAAACCATAAATCAAAAAGGCACATTCACCACAATGTTCATTGCAACACTATTTAAAAGAGCCAGGTAATGGAAGCAACCTAAATGCCCACAGACAGATGAATGGATAAAGATGGGGTACATATATAAAATGGAATATTACTCGGCCATAAAAAGGAATGAAACTGGGTCATTTGTAGAGACATCGATGGATCTAGAGACTGTCATATAGAATGAAGTAAGTCAGAAAGAGGAAATCAAATATTGTATATTAATGCATATATGTGGAACCTAAAAGATGGTACAGATGAACTGGTATGCAGGCAAGAAATAGAGACACAGAGGTAGAGAACAAACGTATGGACACCAAGTGTGGGAAGCCATGGGGTGGTGGTGGTGGGATGAGTTGGGAGATTGGGATTGACCTGTATACATGTATATGCATAAAATACATAACTGATAATAACCTGCTGTATAAAAAAGTAAATAAAATTAAATTTCAAAATTTTAAAAAATAATTTAAAAATAAAACATAAAAAAGTTCTTCCCTTCACACACGTATTTATAGGAATGAATTATTTCCATGCTTATATCTATAAATACATAAAAGAGGAATAAAATCTAACTTGAACCATAAACGAAAAAAAACCTGAACCCACCAGTTATACAGAGGAAAACCCTATCAGGGCACTTGCTCCAGCGGTAAACAATTCTGAAATTGGTCAGAGGTGTGGAATCATCTCCCATCCAGCTAGCACCCACCCCCCAAGCAAGGAGTGTCCTCATTGCAAAGCTGGGAGACCGTGCCGAGAAATCTCTGAATAAAGGTGAGCTGAGCCCCAGGCCAGCTGCTGCTGAACTGTTCCCACCCTTCCCAGGTAAAACACCTGAATATGTACAAGGGATTGAAAGCCTAGAGGAAGGGCCGTGGAGCCACACTAGCGACAGCACGCAGGCCAACTTGGTGCCTGCAGGCCAGCCAGAGTGGTCCAGGCCCGGGTACTCTTTCTGAAGCTTTCCATTGTCCTGCCTGTGATACCCCTCCTGTCCTGGCCCCCACTGCTTTTTTCCTTCCTCACCTCTGTCCGGAGAGAAATTCCAGCGGAAGGTATGGGTGACACATCCTCTTCTTTACAGGTGGCAGCCTGGCAAATCCTGCAGAAAGGCCAGCAGTGCCCCACTCACACCGGGCCACCAACAAAGCTGTGGCCCCTCATTCCCTCCCACCAGCTCAGCCCCGAGACTGCTGACGGGGCAGAGAATATGGAGTCAGGCACAGCTTCAGGGGCTATTGCTGCCTGGAGCGCTGTTTATATTGACCTCAACCAGGCACACCTGGGGAGGGCCGGCCGGCAGGGTAAGGCTGCCCAGGTCAGCTAATCCACAACCCTCAGGGAATCACATTGTTGAAAATCGACCTCGCTAAGGCAGAATAGAAGCCAAGGAAAATAAGGACACAATGCCATTTGCAGCACCGTAGATGAGTCCTGAGGTAATCACGTGACTTGTAGTAAGTCAGAAAGGGAAAGACACATATCATATCATATCACTTATAGGTGTTACCTAAAAATGGATACCAGGGCAGATATTTCCACGGAGAAGGGCAATCACAGATTCATTAAACACACTTATGGTTCACCAATGGAAAGGTGTGAGGATTGGTTTCATTACGATATCGGGGTTAACAGACATATACAAACACAGGTGACATATATAATCACCAAAGACCTACGGAATACCAAGAGAAGACTACTCAACATTCTGTCATAACTTCCCTGGGAAAAGGATCCCAGGAAGAACAGACATCTGTATATGTGTAAAAGAACCACATCTTCGACACCTACAATAAGCCAAACATTGTAATCAAACTTGCTGTAATAAAAAATAAAAATTTAAATTAAAAATACGAACAAGAAGTAGGGAGACAAACTTGAGGGGCTTTCTCCTGGCACATTCCATTCTAAATTCCAATCTAGAACACGACTTCCATTGAGGCTCTGCTGCCCTAGTAACCAGATTTGGTAAGGGAGAACTGCTGCCACCTTGTGGCCGTTTCACACAACAGCAGCTTTAATCCCAGCGCTAATGGTCAGTTGATATTCAAAATCATTGCAGGCCTGTAAATGACACCTGCCCTGAAAACAAATCCTGGGGTCACGTATCGACCAAAAAATTCAAAGGACGTCCATATTTCAAAACGACCGTTTCAAAAGGCATATTTTATGCACATTAGTGTTCTGCTTCTTTGTCTTTCTTTCTTTTTTGGTTAAAAAGACGGGAATGGAAAAAGGCATCCCTCAGACTGGGCGAAAATCGTTGCAAACGAATCAATGGACAAAGGTTTAATCTCCAATATATATAAACAGCTCATGCAGCTTAATATTAAAAAAACAAACAACCCAATACAAAAATGGGCAGAAGTTCTAAAGAGACGTTTCTTCAAAGAAGACACAGAGATGGCCAAGATGCACATGAAAAGCTGCTCAACATCACTAATTATTAGAGAAATGCAAATCAAAACTACAATGAGGTATCACCTCACACCTGTTAGGATCGCCATCATCAGAAAATCTACAAACAACAAATTCTGGGGAGGGTGTGGACAAAAGGAGCCCTCTTCCACTATTGGTGGGAATGTAAATTGATACCGTCACTATGGAGAACAGTATGGAGTTTCCTTTAAAAAACTAGAAATAGAATTACCATCTGATCCAGCAATCCCACTTCTGGGCATATACCCAGAGAAAACCATAAATCAAAAAGGCACATTCACCACAATGTTCATTTCAGCACTATTTAAATTAGCCAGGTAATGGAAGCAACCTAAATGCCCACAGACAGATGAATGGATAAAATTGGGGTACATATATAAAATGGAATATTACTCGGCCATAAAAAGGAATGAAACTGGGTCATTTGTAGAGACATCGATGGATCTAGAGACTGTCATATAGAATGAAGTAAGTCAGAAAGAGGAAAACAAATATTGTATATTAATGCATATATGTGGAACCTAAAAGTTGGTACAGATGAACTGGTTTGCAGGGAAGAAATAGAGACACAGAGGTAGAGAACAAACGTATGGACACCAAGTTTGGGAAGCCATGGGGTGGTGGTTGTGGGATGAGTTGGGAGATTGGGATTGACCTGTATACATGTATATGCATAAAATACATAACTGATAATAACCTCCTGTATAAAAAAGTCAATAAAATTAAATTTCAAAATTTTAAAAAATAAAATTTAAAAATAAAACAGAAAAAAGTTCTTCCCTTCACACACATGTATTTATAGGAATGAATTATTTCCATGCTTATATCTATAAATACATAAAAGAGGAATAAAATCTAACTTGAAACATAAACGAAAAAAAAACCTGAACCCACCATTTATACCGAGGAAAACCCTATCAGGGCACTTGCTCCAGCGGTAAACAATTCTGAAATTGGTCAGAGGTGTGGAATCATCTCCCATCCAGCTAGCACCCACCCCCCACGCAAGGAGCGTCCTCATTGCAAAGCTGGGAGACCGTGCCGTGGCATCTCTGAATAAAGGTGAGCTGAGCCCCAGGCCAGCTGCTGCTGAACTCTTCCCACCCTTCCCAGGTAAAACACCTGAATATGTACAAGGGCTTGAAAGCCTAGAGGAAGGGCCGTGGAGCCACACTAGCGACAGCACGCAGGCGAACTTGGTGCCTGCAGGCCAGCCAGGATGGTCCTGGCCCCGGGTACTCTTCCGGAAGCTTTCCATTGTCCTGCCTGTGATACCCCTCCTGTCCCGGCCCCCACTGCTTTTTTCCTTCCTCACCTCTGTCCGGAGAGAAATTCCAGCGGAAGGTATGGGTGACACATCCTCTTCTTTACAGGTGGCAGCCTGGCAACTCCTGCAGAAAGGCCAGCAGTGCCCCACTCACACCGGGCCACCAACAAAGCTGTGGCCCCTCATTCCCTCCCACCAGCTCAGCCCCGAGACTGCTGACGGGGCAGAGAATATGGAGTCAGGCACAGCTTCAGGGGCTATTGCTGCCTGGAGCGCTGTTTATATTGACCTCAACCAGGCACACCTGGGGAGGGCCGGCCGGCAGGGTAAGGCTGCCCATGTCAGCTAATACACAACCCTCAGGGAATCACATTGTTGAAAATCGACCTCGCTAAGGCAGAATAGAAGCCAAGGAAAATAAGGACACAATGCCATTTGCAGCACCGTAGATGAGTCTAGAGGTAATCACGTGACTTGTAGTAAGTCAGAAAGTGAAAGACACATATCATATCATATCACTTATAGGTGTTACCTAAAAATGGATACCAGGGCAGATATTTCCACGGAGAAGGGCAATCACAGATTCATTAAACACACTTATGGTTCACCAATGGAAAGGTGTGAGGATTGGTTTCATTACGATATCGGGGTTAACAGACATATACAAACACAGGTGACATATATAATCACCAAAGACCTACGGAATACCAAGAGAAGACTACTCAACATTCTGTCATAACGTCCCTGGGAAAAGGATCCCAGGAAGAACAGACATCTGTATATGTGTAAAAGAACCACATCTTCGACACCTACAATAAGCCAAACATTGTAATCAAACTTGCTGTAATAAAAAATAAAAATTTAAATTAAAAATACGAACAAGAAGTAGGGAGACAAACTTGAGGGGCTTTCTCCTGGCACATTCCATTCTAAATTCCAATCTAGAACACGACTTCCATTGAGGCTCTGCTGCCCTAGTAACCAGATTTGGTAAGGGAGAACTGCTGCCACCTTGTGGCCGTTTCACACAACAGCAGCTTTAATCCCAGCGCTAATGGTCAGTTGATATTCAAAATCATTGCAGGCCTGTAAATGACACCTGCCCTGAAAACAAATCCTGGGGTCACGTATCGACCAAAAAATTCAAAGGACGTCCATATTTCAAAACGACAGTTTCAAAAGGCATATTTTATGCACATTAGTGTTCTGCTTCTTTGTCTTTCTTTCTTTTTTGGTTTAAAAGACGGGAATGGAAAAAGGCATCGCTCAGACTGGGCGAAAATCGTTGCAAACGAATCAATGGACAAAGGTTTAATCTCCAATATATATAAACAGCTCATGCAGCTTAATATTAAAAAAACAAACAACCCAATACAAAAATGGGCAGAAGTTCTAAAGAGACGTTTCTTCAAAGAAGACACAGAGATGGCCAAGACGCACATGAAAAGCTGCTCAACATCACTAATTATTAGAGAAATGCAAATCAAAACTACAATGAGGTATCACCTCACACCTGTTAGGATCGCCATCATCAGAAAATCTACAAACAACAAATTCTGGGGAGGGTGTGGACAAAAGGAGCCCTCTTCCACTATTGGTGGGAATGTAAATTGATACCGTCACTATGGAGAACAGTATGGAGTTTCCTTTAAAAAACTAGAAATAGAATTACCATCTGATCCAGCAATCCCACTTCTGGGCATATACCCAGAGAAAACCATAAATCAAAAAGGCACATTCACCACAATGTTCATTGCAGCACTATTTAAATTAGCCAGGTAATGGAAGCAACCTAAATGCCCACAGACAGATGAATGGATAAAATTGGGGAACATATATAAAATGGAATATTACTCGGCCATAAAAAGGAATGAAACTGGGTCATTTGTAGAGACATCGATGGATCTAGAGACTGTCATATAGAATGAAGTAAGTCAGAAAGAGGAAAACAAATATTGTATATTAATGCATATATGTGGAACCTAAAAGTTGGCACAGATGAACTGGTTTGCAGGGAAGAAATAGAGACACAGAGGTAGAGAACAAACGTATGGACACCAAGTTTGGGAAGCCATGGGGTGGTGGTTGTGGGATGAGTTGGGAGATTGGGATTGACCTGTATACATGTATATGCATAAAATACATAACTGATAATAACCTCCTGTATAAAAAAGTCAATAAAATTAAATTTCAAAATTTTAAAAAATAAAATTTAAAAATAAAACAGAAAAAAGTTCTTCCCTTCACACACATGTATTTATAGGAATGAATTATTTCCATGCTTATATCTATAAATACATAAAAGAGGAATAAAATCTAACTTGAAACATCAACGAAAAAAAAACCTGAACCCACCATTTATACCGAGGAAAACCCTATCAGGGCACTTGCTCCAGCGGTAAACAATTCTGAAATTGGTCAGAGGTGTGGAATCATCTCCCATCCAGCTAGCACCCACCCCCCACGCAAGGAGCGTCCTCATTGCAAAGCTGGGAGACCGTGCCGTGGCATCTCTGAATAAAGGTGAGCTGAGCCCCAGGCCAGCTGCTGCTGAACTCTTCCCACCCTTCCCAGGTAAAACACCTGAATATGTACAAGGGCTTGAAAGCCTAGAGGAAGGGCCGTGGAGCCACACTAGCGACAGCACGCAGGCGAACTTGGTGCCTGCAGGCCAGCCAGGATGGTCCTGGCCCCGGGTACTCTTCCGGAAGCTTTCCATTGTCCTGCCTGTGATACCCCTCCTGTCCCGGCCCCCACTGCTTTTTTCCTTCCTCACCTCTGTCCGGAGAGAAATTCCAGCGGAAGGTATGGGTGACACATCCTCTTCTTTACAGGTGGCAGCCTGGCAACTCCTGCAGAAAGGCCAGCAGTGCCCCACTCACACCGGGCCACCAACAAAGCTGTGGCCCCTCATTCCCTCCCACCAGCTCAGCCCCGAGACTGCTGACGGGGCAGAGAATATGGAGTCAGGCACAGCTTCAGGGGCTATTGCTGCCTGGAGCGCTGTTTATATTGACCTCAACCAGGCACACCTGGGGAGGGCCGGCCGGCAGGGTAAGGCTGCCCATGTCAGCTAATACACAACCCTCAGGGAATCACATTGTTGAAAATCGACCTCGCTAAGGCAGAATAGAAGCCAAGGAAAATAAGGACACAATGCCATTTGCAGCACCGTAGATGAGTCTAGAGGTAATCACGTGACTTGTAGTAAGTCAGAAAGTGAAAGACACATATCATATCATATCACTTATAGGTGTTACCTAAAAATGGATACCAGGGCAGATATTTCCACGGAGAAGGGCAATCACAGATTCATTAAACACACTTATGGTTCACCAATGGAAAGGTGTGAGGATTGGTTTCATTACGATATCGGGGTTAACAGACATATACAAACACAGGTGACATATATAATCACCAAAGACCTACGGAATACCAAGAGAAGACTACTCAACATTCTGTCATAACGTCCCTGGGAAAAGGATCCCAGGAAGAACAGACATCTGTATATGTGTAAAAGAACCACATCTTCGACACCTACAATAAGCCAAACATTGTAATCAAACTTGCTGTAATAAAAAATAAAAATTTAAATTAAAAATACGAACAAGAAGTAGGGAGACAAACTTGAGGGGCTTTCTCCTGGCACATTCCATTCTAAATTCCAATCTAGAACACGACTTCCATTGAGGCTCTGCTGCCCTAGTAACCAGATTTGGTAAGGGAGAACTGCTGCCACCTTGTGGCCGTTTCACACAACAGCAGCTTTAATCCCAGGGCTAAAGGTCAGTTGATATTCAAAATCATTGCAGGCCTGTAAATGACACCTGCCCTGAAAACAAATCCTGGGGTCACGTATCGACCAAAAAATTCAAAGGACGTCCATATTTCAAAACGACAGTTTCAAAAGGCATATTTTATGCACATTAGTGTTCTGCTTCTTTGTCTTTCTTTCTTTTTTGGTTTAAAAGACGGGAATGGAAAAAGGCATCCCTCAGACTGGGCGAAAATCGTTGCAAACGAATCAATGGACAAAGGTTTAATCTCCAATATATATAAACAGCTCATGCAGCTTAATATTAAAAAAACAAACAACCCAATACAAAAATGGGCAGAAGTTCTAAAGAGACGTTTCTTCAAAGAAGACACAGACATGGCCAAGACGCACATGAAAAGCTGCTCAACATCACTAATTATTAGAGAAATGCAAATCAAAACTACAATGAGGTATCACCTCACACCTGTTAGGATCGCCATCATCAGAAAATCTACAAACAACAAATTCTGGGGAGGGTGTGGACAAAAGGAGCCCTCTTCCACTATTGGTGGGAATGTAAATTGATACCGTCACTATGGAGAACAGTATGGAGTTTCCTTTAAAAAACTAGAAATAGAATTACCATCTGATCCAGCAATCCCACTTCTGGGCATATACCCAGAGAAAACCATAAATCAAAAAGGCACATTCACCACAATGTTCATTGCAGCACTATTTAAATTAGCCAGGTAATGGAAGCAACCTAAATGCCCACAGACAGATGAATGGATAAAATTGGGGTACATATATAAAATGGAATATTACTCGGCCATAAAAAGGAATGAAACTGGGTCATTTGTAGAGACATCGATGGATCTAGAGACTGTCATATAGAATGAAGTAAGTCAGAAAGAGGAAAACAAATATTGTATATTAATGCATATATGTGGAACCTAAAAGTTGGTACAGATGAACTGGTTTGCAGGGAAGAAATAGAGACACAGAGGTAGAGAACAAACGTATGGACACCAAGTTTGGGAAGCCATGGGGTGGTGGTTGTGGGATGAGTTGGGAGATTGGGATTGACCTGTATACATGTATATGCATAAAATACATAACTGATAATAACCTCCTGTATAAAAAAGTCAATAAAATTAAATTTCAAAATTTTAAAAAATAAAATTTAAAAATAAAACGGAAAAAAGTTCTTCCCTTCACACACATGTATTTATAGGAATGAATTATTTCCATGCTTATATCTATAAATACATAAAAGAGGAATAAAATCTAACTTGAAACATCAACGAAAAAAAAACCTGAACCCACCATTTATACCGAGGAAAACCCTATCAGGGCACTTGCTCCAGCGGTAAACAATTCTGAAATTGGTCAGAGGTGTGGAATCATCTCCCATCCAGCTAGCACCCACCCCCCACGCAAGGAGCGTCCTCATTGCAAAGCTGGGAGACCATGCCGTGGCATCTCTGAATAAAGGTGAGCTGAGCCCCAGGCCAGCTGCTGCTGAACTCTTCCCACCCTTCCCAGGTAAAACACCTGAATATGTACAAGGGCTTGAAAGCCTAGAGGAAGGGCCGTGGAGCCACACTAGCGACAGCACGCAGGCGAACTTGGTGCCTGCAGGCCAGCCAGGATGGTCCTGGCCCCGGGTACTCTTCCGGAAGCTTTCCATTGTCCTGCCTGTGATACCCCTCCTGTCCCGGCCCCCACTGCTTTTTTCCTTCCTCACCTCTGTCCGGAGAGAAATTCCAGCGGAAGGTATGGGTGACACATCCTCTTCTTTACAGGTGGCAGCCTGGCAACTCCTGCAGAAAGGCCAGCAGTGCCCCACTCACACCGGGCCACCAACAAAGCTGTGGCCCCTCATTCCCTCCCACCAGCTCAGCCCCGAGACTGCTGACGGGGCAGAGAATATGGAGTCAGGCACAGCTTCAGGGGCTATTGCTGCCTGGAGCGCTGTTTATATTGACCTCAACCAGGCACACCTGGGGAGGGCCGGCCAACAGGGTAAGGCTGCCCAGGTCAGCTAATACACAACCCTCAGGTAGTCACATTGTTGAAATTGGACCTCGCTAAGGCAGAATAGAAGCCAAGGAAAATAAGGACACAATGCCATTTGCAGCACCGTGGATGAGTCTAGAGGTAATCACGTGATTTGTAGTTAGTTCAGAAAGTGAAAGACACATATCATATCATATCACTTATAGGTGTTACCTAAAAATGGATACCAGGGCAGATATTTCCACGGAGAAGGGCAATCACAGATTCATTAAACAAACTTATGGTTCACCAATGGAAAGGTGTGAGGAGTGGTTTCATTACGATATCGGGGTTAACAGACATATACAAACACAGGTGACATATATAATCACCAAAGACCTACGGAATACCAAGAGAAGACTACTCAACATTCTGTCATAACGTCCCTGGGAAAAGGATCCCAGGAAGAACAGACATCTGTATATGTGTAAAAGAACCACATCTTCGACACCTACAATAAGCCAAACATTGTAATCAAACTTGCTGTAATAAAAAATAAAAATTTAAATTAAAAATACGAACAAGAAGTAGGGAGACAAACTTGAGGGGCTTTCTCCTGGCACATTCCATTCTAAATTCCAATCTAGAACACGACTTCCATTGAGGCTCTGCTGCCCTAGTAACCAGATTTGGTAAGGGAGAACTGCTGCCACCTTGTGGCCGTTTCACACAACAGCAGCTTTAATCCCAGCGCTAATGGTCAGTTGATATTCAAAATCATTGCAGGCCTGTAAATGACACCTGCCCTGAAAACAAATCCTGGGGTCACATATCGACCAAAAAATTCAAAGGACGTCCATATTTCAAAACGACCGTTTCAAAAGGCATATTTTATGCACATTAGTGTTCTGCTTCTTTGTCTTTCTTTCTTTTTTGGTTAAAAAGACGGGAATGGAAAAAGGCATCCCTCAGACTGCGCGAAAATCGTTGCAAACGAATCAATGGACAAAGGTTTAATCTCCAATATATATAAACAGCTCATGCAGCTTAATTTTCAAAAAACAAACAACCCAATACAAAAATGGGCAGAAGTTCTAAAGAGACGTTTCTTCAAAGAAGACACAGAGATGGCCAAGATGCACATGAAAAGTTGCTCAAGAGCACTAATTATTAGAGAAATGCAAATCAAAACTACAATTAGGTAACACCTCACACATGTTAGGATCGGCATCATCAGAAAATCTACAAACAACAAATTCTGGGGAGGGTGTGGACCAAAGGAGCCCTATTCCACTATTTGTGGGAATGTAAATTTATACCGTCACTATGGAGAACAGTATGGAATTTCCTTTAAATAACTAGAAATAGAATTACCATCTGATCCAGCAATCCCACTTCTGGGCATATACCCAGAGAAAACCATAAATCAAAAAGGCACATACACCACAATGTTCATTGCAGCACTATTTACAATAGACAGGTAATGGAAGCAAACTAAATGCCCACAGACATATGAATGGATAAAGATGGGGTACATATATAAAATGGAATATTACTCGGGCATAAAAAGGAATGAAACTGGGTCATTTGTAGAGACATCGATGGATCTAGAGACTGTCATACAGAATGAAGTAAGTCAGAAAGAGGAAATCAAATATTGTATCTTAATGCATATATGTGGAACCTAAAAGATGGTACAGATGAACTGGTTTGCAGGGAAGAAATAGAGACACAGAGGTAGAGAACAAACGTATGGACACCAAGTTTGGGAAGCCATGGGGTGGTGGTGGTGGGATGTGTTGGGAGATTGGGATTGACCTGTATACATGTATATGCATAAAATACATAACTGATAATAACCTGCTGTATAAAAAAGTCAATAAAATTAAATTTCAAAATTTTAAAAAATAAAATTGAAAAATAAAACAGAAAAAAGTTCTTCCCTTCACACACATGTATTTATAGGAATGAATTATTTCCATGCTTATATCTATAAATTCATAAAAGAGGAATAAAATCTAACTTGAAACATAAACGAAAAAAAAACCTGAACCCACCAGTTATACAGAGGAAAATCCTATCAGAGCACTTGCTCCAGCGGTAAACAATTCTGAAGTTGGTCAGAGGTGGGGAATCATCTCCCATCCAGCCAGGAATACACTCCCCACGCAAGAAGCGTCCTCATTGCAAAGCTGGGAGACCGTGCCGAGGCATCTCTGAATAAAGGTGAGCTGAGCCCCAGGCCGGCTGCTGCTGAAATTTTCCCACCCTTCCCAGGTAAAACACCTGAATATGTACAAGGGTTTGAAATCCTAGAGGAAGGGCCATGGAGCCACACCAGCGAAAGCACGCAGGCCAAGTTGGTGACTGCAGGCCAGCCAGGGTGGTCCTGGCCCCGTGCCCTATTCCGGAAGCTTACCATTGTCCTGCCTGAGATACCCCTCCTGTCCCGGCCCCCACTGCTTTTTTCCTTCCTCACCTCTGTCCGGAGAGAAATTCCAGCGGAAGGTATGGGTGACACATCCTCTTCTTTACAGGTGGCAGCCTGGCAACACTTGCAGAAAGGCCAGCAGTGCCCCACACACACCGGGCCACCAACAAAGCTGCGGCCCCTCATTCCCTCTCACCAGCTCAGCCCCGAGACTGCTGACGGGGCAGAGAATATGGAGTCAGGCACAGCTTCAGGGGCTATTGCTGCCTGGAGCGCTGTTTATATTGACCTCAACCAGGCACACCTGGGGAGGGCCGGCCGGCAGGGTAAGTCTGCCCAGGTCAGCTAATCCACAACCCTCAGGGAATCACATTGTTGTAAATGGACCTCGCTAAGGCAGAATAGAAGCCAAGGAAAATAAGGACACAATGCCATTTGCAGCACCGTAGATGAGTCTAGAGGTAATCACGTGACTTGTAGTAAGTCAGAAAGTGAAAGACACATATCATATCATATCACTTATAGGTGTTACCTAAAAATGGATACCAGGGCATATATTTCCACGGAGAAGGGCAATCACAGATTCATTAAACAAACTTATGGTTCACCAATGGAAAAGTGTGAGGATTGGTTTCATTACGATATCGGGGTTAACAGACATATACAAACACAGGTGACATATATAATCACCAAAGACCTACGGAATACCAAGAGTAGACTACTCAACATTCTGTCATAACGTCCCTGGGAAAAGGATCCCAGGAAGAACAGACATCTGTATATGTGTAAAAGAACCACATCTTCGACACCTACAATAAGCCAAACATTGTAATCAAACTTGCTGTAATAAAAAATAAAAATTTAAATTAAAAATACGAACAAGAAGTAGGGAGACAAACTTGAGGGGCTTTCTCCTGGCACATTCCATTCTAAATTCCAATCTAGAACACGACTTCCATTGAGGCTCTGCTGCCCTAGTAACCAGATTTGGTAAGGGAGAACTGCTGCCACCTTGTGGCCGTTTCACACAACAGCAGCTTTAATCCCAGCGCTAATGGTCAGTTGATATTCAAAATCATTGCAGGCCTGTAAATGACACCTGCCCTGAAAACAAATCCTGGGGTCACATATCGACCAAAAAATTCAAAGGACGTCCATATTTCAAAACGACCGTTTCAAAAGGCATATTTTATGCACATTAGTGTTCTGCTTCTTTGTCTTTCTTTCTTTTTTGGTTAAAAAGACGGGAATGGAAAAAGGCATCCCTCAGACTGCGCGAAAATCGTTGCAAACGAATCAATGGACAAAGGTTTAATCTCCAATATATATAAACAGCTCATGCAGCTTAATTTTCAAAAAACAAACAACCCAATACAAAAATGGGCAGAAGTTCTAAAGAGACGTTTCTTCAAAGAAGACACAGAGATGGCCAAGATGCACATGAAAAGTTGCTCAAGAGCACTAATTATTAGAGAAATGCAAATCAAAACTACAATTAGGTAACACCTCACACATGTTAGGATCGGCATCATCAGAAAATCTACAAACAACAAATTCTGGGGAGGGTGTGGACCAAAGGAGCCCTATTCCACTATTTGTGGGAATGTAAATTTATACCGTTACTATGGAGAACAGTATGGAATTTCCTTTAAATAACTAGAAATAGAATTACCATCTGATCCAGCAATCCCACTTCTGGGCATATACCCAGAGAAAACCATAAATCAAAAAGGCACATACACCACAATGTTCATTGCAGCACTATTTACAATAGACAGGTAATGGAAGCAAACTAAATGCCCACAGACAGATGAATGGATAAAGATGGGGTACATATATAAAATGGAATATTACTCGGGCATAAAAAGGAATGAAACTGGGTCATTTGTAGAGACATCGATGGATCTAGAGACTGTCATACAGAATGAAGTAAGTCAGAAAGAGGAAATCAAATATTGTATATTAATGCATATATGTGGAACCTAAAAGATGGTACAGATGAACTGGTTTGCAGGGAAGAAATAGAGACACAGAGGTAGAGAACAAACGTATGGACACCAAGTTTGGGAAGCCATGGGGTGGTGGTGGTGGGATGTGTTGGGAGATTGGGATTGACCTGTATACATGTATATGCATAAAATACATAACTGATAATAACCTGCTGTATAAAAAAGTCAATAAAATTAAATTTCAAAATTTTAAAAAATAAAATTTAAAAATAAAACAGAAAAAAGTTCTTCCCTTCACACACATGTATTTATAGGAATGAATTATTTCCATGCTTATATCTATAAATTCATAAAAGAGGAATAAAATCTAACTTGAAACATAAATGAAAAAAAAACCTGAACCCACCAGTTATACAGAGGAAAACCCTATCAGAGCACTTGCTCCAGCGGTAAACAATTCTGAAGTTGGTCAGAGGTGGGGAATCATCTCCCATCCAGCCAGGAATACACCCCCCACGCAAGAAGCGTCCTCATTGCAAAGCTGGGAGACCGTGCCGAGGCATCTCTGAATAAAGGTGAGCTGAGCCCCAGGCCGGCTGCTGCTGAACTTTTCCCACCCTTCCCAGGTAAAACACCTGAATATGTACAAGGGTTTGAAATCCTAGAGGAAGGGCCATGGAGCCACACCAGCGAAAGCACGCAGGCCAAGTTGGTGACTGCAGGCCAGCCAGGGTGGTCCTGGCCCCGTGCCCTATTCCGGAAGCTTACCATTGTCCTGCCTGAGATACCCCTCCTGTCCCGGGCCCCACTGCTTTTTTCCTTCCTCACCTCTGTCCGGAGAGAAATTCCAGCGGAAGGTATGGGTGACACATCCTCTTCTTTACAGGTGGCAGCCTGGCAACACTTGCAGAAAGGCCAGCAGTGCCCCACACACACCGGGCCACCAACAAAGCTGCGGCCCCTCATTCCCTCTCACCAGCTCAGCCCCGAGACTGCTGACGGGGCAGAGAATATGGAGTCAGGCACAGCTTCAGGGGCTATTGCTGCCTGGAGCGCTGTTTATATTGACCTCAACCAGGCACACCTGGGGAGGGCCGGCCGGCAGGGTAAGTCTGCCCAGGTCAGCTAATCCACAACCCTCAGGGAATCACATTGTTGTAAATGGACCTCGCTAAGGCAGAATAGAAGCCAAGGAAAATAAGGACACAATGCCATTTGCAGCACCGTAGATGAGTCTAGAGGTAATCACGTGACTTGTAGTAAGTCAGAAAGTGAAAGACACATATCATATCATATCACTTATAGGTGTTACCTAAAAATGGATACCAGGGCATATATTTCCACGGAGAAGGGCAATCACAGATTCATTAAACAAACTTATGGTTCACCAATGGAAAAGTGTGAGGATTGGTTTCATTACGATATCGGGGTTAACAGACATATACAAACACAGGTGACATATATAATCACCAAAGACCTACGGAATACCAAGAGTAGACTACTCAACATTCTGTCATAACGTCCCTTGGAAAAGGATCCCAGGAAGAACAGACATCTGTATATGTGTAAAAGAACCACATCTTCGACACCTACAATAAGCCAAACATTGTAATCAAACTTGCTGTAATAAAAAATAAAAATTTAAATTAAAAATACGAACAAGAAGTAGGGAGACAAACTTGAGGGGCTTTCTCCTGGCACATTCCATTCTAAATTCCAATCTAGAACACGACTTCCATTGAGGCTCTGCTGCCCTAGTAACCAGATTTGGTAAGGGAGAACTGCTGCCACCTTGTGGCCGTTTCACACAACAGCAGCTTTAATCCCAGCGCTAATGGTCAGTTGATATTCAAAATCATTGCAGGCCTGTAAATGACACCTGCCTTGAAAACAAATCCTGGGGTCACATATCGACCAAAAAATTCAAAGGACGTCCATATTTCAAAACGACCGTTTCAAAAGGCATATTTTATGCACATTAGTGTTCTGCTTCTTTGTCTTTCTTTCTTTTTTGGTTAAAAAGAGGGGAATGGAAAAAGGCATCCCTCAGACTGGGCGAAAATCGTTGCAAACGAATCAATGGACAAAGGTTTAATCTCCAATATATATAAACAGCTCATGCAGCTTAATATTAAAAAAACAAACAACCCAATACAAAAATGGGCAGAAGTTCTAAAGAGACGTTTCTTCAAACAAGACACAGAGATGGCCAAGACGCACATGAAAAGCTGCTCAAGAGCACTAATTATTAGAGAAATGCAAATCAAAACTACAATGAGGTATCACCTCACACCTGTTAGGATCACCATCTTCAGAAAATCTACAAACAACAAATTCTGGGGAGGGTGTGGACAAAAGGAGCCCTCTTCCACTATTGGTGGGAATGTAAATTGATACAGTCACTATGGAGAACACTATGGAGTTTCCTTTAAAAAACTAGAAATAGAATTACCATCTGATCCAGCAATCCCACTTCTGGGCATATACCAAGAGAAAACCATAAATCAAAAAGGCACATTCACCACAATGTTCATTGCAGCACTATTTAAAAGAGCCAGGTAATGGAAGCAACCTAAATGCCCACAGACAGATGAATGGATAAAGATGGGGTACATATATAAAATGGAATATTACTCGGCCATAAAAAGGAATGAAACTGGGTCATTTGTAGAGACATCGATGGATCTAGAGACTGTCATATAGAATGAAGTAAGTCAGAAAGAGGAAATCAAATATTGTATATTAATGCATATATGTGGAACCTAAAAGATGGTACAGATGAACTGGTTTGCAGGCAAGAAATAGAGACACAGAGGTAGAGAACAAACGTATGGACACCAAGTGTGGGAAGCCATGGGGTGGTGGTGGTGGGATGAGTTGGGAGATTGGGATTGACCTGTATACATGTATATGCATAAAATACATAACTGATAATAACCTGCTGTATAAAAAAGTAAATAAAATTAAATTTCAAAATTTTAAAAAATAATTTAAAAATAAACAGAAAAAAGTTCTTCCCTTCACACACATATTTATAGGAATGAATTATTTCCATGCTTATATCTATAAATACATAAAAGAGGAATAAAATCTAACTTGAACCATAAACGAAAAAAAACCTGAACCCACCAGTTATACAGAGGAAAACCCTATCGGGGCACTTGCTCCAGCGGTAAACTATTCTGAAATTGGTCAGAGGTGTGGAATCATCTCCCATCCAGCTAGCACCCAACCCCCATGCAAGGAGCGTCCTCATTGCAAAGCTGGGAGACCGTGCCGAGGCATCTCTGAATAAAGGTGAGCTGAGCCCCAGGCCAGCTGCTGCTGAACTGTTCCCACCCTTCCCAGGTAAAACACCTGAATATGTACAAGGGCTTGAAAGCCTAGAGGAAGGGCCGTGGAGCCACACTAGCGACAGCACGCAGGCCAACTTGGTGCCTGCAGGCCAGCCAGGGTGGTCCTGGCCCCGGGTACTCTTCCGGAAGCTTTCCATTGTCCTGCCTGTGATACCCCTCCTGTCCCGGCCCCCACTGCTTTTTTCCTTCCTCACCTCTGTCCGGAGAGAAATTCCAGTGGAAGGTATGGGTGACACATCCTCTTCTTTACAGGTGGCAGCCTGGCAACTCCTGCAGAAAGGCCAGCAGTGCCCCACTCACACCGGGCCACCAACAAAGCTGTGGCCCCTCATTCCCTCCCAGCAGCTCAGCCCCGAGACTGCTGACGGGGCAGAGAATATGGAGTCAGGCACAGCTTCAGGGGCTATTGCTGCCTGGAGCGCTGTTTATATTGACCTCAAGCAGGCACACCTGGGGAGGGCCGGCCGGCAGGGTAAGGCTGCCCAGGTCAGCTAATCCACAACCCTCAGGGAATCACATTGTTGAAAATGGACCTCGCTAAGGCAGAATAGAAGCCAAGGAAAATAAGGACACAATGCCATTTGCAGCACCGTAGATGAGTCTAGAGGTAATCACGTGACTTGGAGTAAGTCAGAAAGTGAAAGACACATATCATATCATATCACTTATAGGTGTTACCTAAAAATGGATACCAGGGCAGATATTTCCACGGAGAAGGGCAATCACAGATTCATTAAACACACTTATGGTTCACCAATGGAAAGGTGTGAGGATTGGTTTCATTACGATATCGGGGTTAACAGACATATACAAACACAGGTGACATATATAATCACCAAAGACCTACGGAATACCAAGAGAAGACTACTCAACATTCTGTCATAACGTCCCTGGGAAAAGGATCCCAGGAAGAACAGACATCTGTATATGTGTAAAAGAACCACATCTTCGACACCTACAATAAGCCAAACATTGTAATCAAACTTGCTGTAATAAAAAATAAAAATTTAAATTAAAAATACGAACCATAAGTAGGGAGACAAACTTGAGGGGCTTTCTCCTGGCACATTCCATTCTAACTTCCAATCTAGAACACGACTTCCATTGAGGCTCGGCTGCCCTAGTAACCAGACTTGGTAAGAGAGAACTGCTGCCACCTTGTGGCCGTTTCACACAACAGCAGCTTTAATCCCAGCGCTAATGGTCAGTTGATATTCAAAATCATTGCAGGCCTGTAAATGACACCTGCCTTGAAAACAAATCCTGGGGTCACATATCGACCAAAAAATTCAAAGGACGTCCATATTTCAAAACGACCGTTTCAAAAGGCATATTTTATTCACTTTAGTGTTCTGCTTCTTTGTCTTTCTTTCTTTTTTGGTTAAAAAGACGGGAATGGAAAAAGGCATCCCTCAGACTGGGCGAAAATCGTTGCAAACGAATCAATGGACAAAGGTTTAATCTCCAATATATATAAACAGCTCATGCAGCTTAATTTTAAAAAAACAAACAACCCAATACAAAAATGGGCAGAAGTTCTAAAGAGACGTTTCTTCAAAGAAGACAGAGAGATGGCCAAGACGCACATGAAAAGCTGCTCAAGAGCACTAATTATTAGAGAAATGCAAATCAAAACTACAATGAGGTATCACCTCACATCTGTTAGAATCGGCATAATCTGAAAATCTACAAACAACAAATTCTGGAGAGGGTGTGGAGAAAAGGAGCCATCTTCTACTATTTGTGGGAATGTAAATTGATACAGTCACTATGGAGATCACTATGGAGTTTCCCTTCAAAAACTAGAAATAGAATTACCATCTGATCCAGCAAACCCACTTCTGGGCATATACCCAGAGAAAACCATAAATCGAAAAGGCACATTCACCACAATGTTCATTGCAGCACTATTTAAAATAGCCAGGTAATGGAAGCAACCTAAATGCCCACAGACAGATGAATGGGTAAAGATGGGGTACATATATAAAATGGAATATTACTCGGCCATAAAAAGGAATGAAACTGGGTCATTTGTAGAGACATCGATGGATCTAGAGACTGTCATATAGAATGAAGTAAGTCAGAAAGAGGAAAACAAATATTGTATATTAATGCATATATGTGGAACCTAAAAGATGGTACAGATGAACTGGTTTGCAGGGAATAAATAGAGACATAGAGGTAGAGAACAAACGTATGGACACCAAGTGGTGGGATGAGTTGGGAGATTGGGATTGACCTGTATACATGTATATGCATAAAATACATAACTGATAATAACCTGCTGTATAAAAAAGTAAATAAAATTAAATTCCAAAATTTTAAAAAATAAAATTTAAAAATAAAACAGAAAAAAGTTCTTCCCTTCACACACATGTATTTATAGGAATGAATTATTTCCATGCTTATATCTATAAATACATAAAAGAGGAATAAAATCTAACTTGAACCATAAACGAAAAAAACCCTGAACCCACCAGTTATACAGAGGAAAACCCTATCAGGGCACTTGCTCCAGCGGTAAACAATTCTGAAATTGGTCAGAGGTGTGGAATCATCTCCCATCCAGCTAGCACCCACCCCCCACGCAAGGAGCGTCCTCATTGCAAAGCTGGGAGACCGTGCCGAGGCATCTCTGAATAAAGGTGAGCTGAGCCCCAGGCCAGCTGCTGCTGAACTGTTCCCACCCTTCCCAGGTAAAACACCTGAATATGTACAAGGGCTTGAAAGCCTAGAGGAAGGGCCGTGGAGCCACACTAGCGACAGCACGCAGGCCAACTTGGTGCCTGCAGGCCAGCCAGGGTGGTCCTGGCCCCGGGTACTCTTCCGGAAGCTTTCCATTGTCCTGCCTGTGATACCCCTCCTGTCCCGGCCCCCACTGCTTTTTTCCTTCCTCACCTCTGTCCGGAGAGAAATTCCAGCGGAAGGTATGGGTGACACATCCTCTTCTTTACAGGTGGCATCCTGGCAACTCCTGCAGAAAGGCCAGCAGGGCCCCACACACACCGGGCCACCAACAAAGCTGCGGCCCCTCATTCCCTCCCACCAGCTCAGCCCCGAGACTGCTGACGGGGCAGAGAATATGGAGTCAGGCACAGCTTCAGGGGCTATTGCTGCCTGGAGCGCTGTTTATATTGACCTCAACCAGGCACACCTGGGGAGGGCCGGCCGGCAGGGTAAGGCTGCCCAGGTCAGCTAATCCACAACCCTCAGGGAATCACATTGTTGAAAATGGACCTCGCTAAGGCAGAATAGAAGCCAAGGAAAATAAGGACACAATGCCATTTGCAGCATCGTAGATGAGTCTAGAGGTAATCACGTGACTTGTAGTAAGTCAGAAAGGGAAAGACACATATCATATCATATCACTTATAGGTGTTACCTAAAAATGGATACCAGGGCAGATATTTCCACGGAGAAGGGCAATCACAGATTCATTAAACAAACTTATGGTTCACCAATGGAAAAGTGTGAGGATTGGTTTCATTACGATATCGGGGTTAACAGACATATACAAACACAGGTGACATATATAATCACCAAAGACCTACGGAATACCAAGAGTAGACTACTCAACATTCTGTCATAACGTCCCTGGGAAAAGGATCCCAGGAAGAACAGACATCTGTATATGTGTAAAAGAACCACATCTTCGACACCTACAATAAGCCAAACATTGTAATCAAACTTGCTGTAATAAAAAATAAAAATTTAAATTAAAAATACGAACAAGAAGTAGGGAGACAAACTTGAGGGGCTTTCTCCTGGCACATTCCATTCTAAATTCCAATCTAGAACACGACTTCCATTGAGGCTCTGCTGCCCTAGTAACCAGATTTGGTAAGGGAGAACTGCTGCCACCTTGTGGCCGTTTCACACAACAGCAGCTTTAATCCCAGCGCTAATGGTCAGTTGATATTCAAAATCATTGCAGGCCTGTAAATGACACCTGCCTTGAAAACAAATCCTGGGGTCACATATCGACCAAAAAATTCAAAGGACGTCCATATTTCAAAACGACCGTTTCAAAAGGCATATTTTATGCACATTAGTGTTCTGCTTCTTTGTCTTTCTTTCTTTTTTGGTTAAAAAGAGGGGAATGGAAAAAGGCATCCCTCAGACTGGGCGAAAATCGTTGCAAACGAATCAATGGACAAAGGTTTAATCTCCAATATATATAAACAGCTCATGCAGCTTAATATTAAAAAAACAAACAACCCAATACAAAAATGGGCAGAAGTTCTAAAGAGACGTTTCTTCAAACAAGACACAGAGATGGCCAAGACGCACATGAAAAGCTGCTCAAGAGCACTAATTATTAGAGAAATGCAAATCAAAACTACAATGAGGTATCACCTCACACCTGTTAGGATCACCATCTTCAGAAAATCTACAAACAACAAATTCTGGGGAGGGTGTGGACAAAAGGAGCCCTCTTCCACTATTGGTGGGAATGTAAATTGATACAGTCACTATGGAGAACACTATGGAGTTTCCTTTAAAAAACTAGAAATAGAATTACCATCTGATCCAGCAATCCCACTTCTGGGCATATACCAAGAGAAAACCATAAATCAAAAAGGCACATTCACCACAATGTTCATTGCAGCACTATTTAAAAGAGCCAGGTAATGGAAGCAACCTAAATGCCCACAGACAGATGAATGGATAAAGATGGGGTACATATATAAAATGGAATATTACTCGGCCATAAAAAGGAATGAAACTGGGTCATTTGTAGAGACATCGATGGATCTAGAGACTGTCATATAGAATGAAGTAAGTCAGAAAGAGGAAATCAAATATTGTATATTAATGCATATATGTGGAACCTAAAAGATGGTACAGATGAACTGGTTTGCAGGCAAGAAATAGAGACACAGAGGTAGAGAACAAACGTATGGACACCAAGTGTGGGAAGCCATGGGGTGGTGGTGGTGGGATGAGTTGGGAGATTGGGATTGACCTGTATACATGTATATGCATAAAATACATAACTGATAATAACCTGCTGTATAAAAAAGTAAATAAAATTAAATTTCAAAATTTTAAAAAATAATTTAAAAATAAACAGAAAAAAGTTCTTCCCTTCACACACATATTTATAGGAATGAATTATTTCCATGCTTATATCTATAAATACATAAAAGAGGAATAAAATCTAACTTGAACCATAAACGAAAAAAAACCTGAACCCACCAGTTATACAGAGGAAAACCCTATCGGGGCACTTGCTCCAGCGGTAAACTATTCTGAAATTGGTCAGAGGTGTGGAATCATCTCCCATCCAGCTAGCACCCAACCCCCATGCAAGGAGCGTCCTCATTGCAAAGCTGGGAGACCGTGCCGAGGCATCTCTGAATAAAGGTGAGCTGAGCCCCAGGCCAGCTGCTGCTGAACTGTTCCCACCCTTCCCAGGTAAAACACCTGAATATGTACAAGGGCTTGAAAGCCTAGAGGAAGGGCCGTGGAGCCACACTAGCGACAGCACGCAGGCCAACTTGGTGCCTGCAGGCCAGCCAGGGTGGTCCTGGCCCCGGGTACTCTTCCGGAAGCTTTCCATTGTCCTGCCTGTGATACCCCTCCTGTCCCGGCCCCCACTGCTTTTTTCCTTCCTCACCTCTGTCCGGAGAGAAATTCCAGTGGAAGGTATGGGTGACACATCCTCTTCTTTACAGGTGGCAGCCTGGCAACTCCTGCAGAAAGGCCAGCAGTGCCCCACTCACACCGGGCCACCAACAAAGCTGTGGCCCCTCATTCCCTCCCAGCAGCTCAGCCCCGAGACTGCTGACGGGGCAGAGAATATGGAGTCAGGCACAGCTTCAGGGGCTATTGCTGCCTGGAGCGCTGTTTATATTGACCTCAAGCAGGCACACCTGGGGAGGGCCGGCCGGCAGGGTAAGGCTGCCCAGGTCAGCTAATCCACAACCCTCAGGGAATCACATTGTTGAAAATGGACCTCGCTAAGGCAGAATAGAAGCCAAGGAAAATAAGGACACAATGCCATTTGCAGCACCGTAGATGAGTCTAGAGGTAATCACGTGACTTGGAGTAAGTCAGAAAGTGAAAGACACATATCATATCATATCACTTATAGGTGTTACCTAAAAATGGATACCAGGGCAGATATTTCCACGGAGAAGGGCAATCACAGATTCATTAAACACACTTATGGTTCACCAATGGAAAGGTGTGAGGATTGGTTTCATTACGATATCGGGGTTAACAGACATATACAAACACAGGTGACATATATAATCACCAAAGACCTACGGAATACCAAGAGAAGACTACTCAACATTCTGTCATAACGTCCCTGGGAAAAGGATC
Source organism: Mesoplodon bidens (assembly GCF_964165515.1). Lineage (NCBI taxonomy): Eukaryota > Metazoa > Chordata > Mammalia > Artiodactyla > Ziphiidae > Mesoplodon > Mesoplodon bidens. The sequence continues at coordinate 1,071,529 of NW_027671923.1, forward strand.
CCAGGAAGAACAGACATCTGTATATGTGTAAAAGAACCACATCTTCGACACCTACAATAAGCCAAACATTGTAATCAAACTTGCTGTAATAAAAAATAAAAATTTAAATTAAAAATACGAACCATAAGTAGGGAGACAAACTTGAGGGGCTTTCTCCTGGCACATTCCATTCTAACTTCCAATCTAGAACACGACTTCCATTGAGGCTCGGCTGCCCTAGTAACCAGACTTGGTAAGAGAGAACTGCTGCCACCTTGTGGCCGTTTCACACAACAGCAGCTTTAATCCCAGCGCTAATGGTCAGTTGATATTCAAAATCATTGCAGGCCTGTAAATGACACCTGCCTTGAAAACAAATCCTGGGGTCACATATCGACCAAAAAATTCAAAGGACGTCCATATTTCAAAACGACCGTTTCAAAAGGCATATTTTATTCACTTTAGTGTTCTGCTTCTTTGTCTTTCTTTCTTTTTTGGTTAAAAAGACGGGAATGGAAAAAGGCATCCCTCAGACTGGGCGAAAATCGTTGCAAACGAATCAATGGACAAAGGTTTAATCTCCAATATATATAAACAGCTCATGCAGCTTAATTTTAAAAAAACAAACAACCCAATACAAAAATGGGCAGAAGTTCTAAAGAGACGTTTCTTCAAAGAAGACAGAGAGATGGCCAAGACGCACATGAAAAGCTGCTCAAGAGCACTAATTATTAGAGAAATGCAAATCAAAACTACAATGAGGTATCACCTCACATCTGTTAGAATCGGCATCATCTGAAAATCTACAAACAACAAATTCTGGAGAGGGTGTGGAGAAAAGGAGCCATCTTCTACTATTTGTGGGAATGTAAATTGATACAGTCACTATGGAGATCACTATGGAGTTTCCCTTCAAAAACTAGAAATAGAATTACCATCTGATCCAGCAAACCCACTTCTGGGCATATACCCAGAGAAAACCATAAATCGAAAAGGCACATTCACCACAATGTTCATTGCAGCACTATTTAAAATAGCCAGGTAATGGAAGCAACCTAAATGCCCACAGACAGATGAATGGGTAAAGATGGGGTACATATATAAAATGGAATATTACTCGGCCATAAAAAGGAATGAAACTGGGTCATTTGTAGAGACATCGATGGATCTAGAGACTGTCATATAGAATGAAGTAAGTCAGAAAGAGGAAAACAAATATTGTATATTAATGCATATATGTGGAACCTAAAAGATGGTACAGATGAACTGGTTTGCAGGGAATAAATAGAGACATAGAGGTAGAGAACAAACGTATGGACACCAAGTGGTGGGATGAGTTGGGAGATTGGGATTGACCTGTATACATGTATATGCATAAAATACATAACTGATAATAACCTGCTGTATAAAAAAGTAAATAAAATTAAATTCCAAAATTTTAAAAAATAAAATTTAAAAATAAAACAGAAAAAAGTTCTTCCCTTCACACACATGTATTTATAGGAATGAATTATTTCCATGCTTATATCTATAAATACATAAAAGAGGAATAAAATCTAACTTGAACCATAAACGAAAAAATACCTGAACCCACCAGTTATACAGAGGAAAACCCTATCAGGGCACTTGCTCCAGCGGTAAACAATTCTGAAATTGGTCAGAGGTGTGGAATCATCTCCCATCCAGCTAGCACCCACCCCCCACGCAAGGAGCGTCCTCATTGCAAAGCTGGGAGACCGTGCCGAGGCATCTCTGAATAAAGGTGAGCTGAGCCCCAGGCCAGCTGCTGCTGAACTGTTCCCACCCTTCCCAGGTAAAACACCTGAATATGTACAAGGGCTTGAAAGCCTAGAGGAAGGGCCGTGGAGCCACACTAGCGACAGCACGCAGGCCAACTTGGTGCCTGCAGGCCAGCCAGGGTGGTCCTGGCCCCGGGTACTCTTCCGGAAGCTTTCCATTGTCCTGCCTGTGATACCCCTCCTGTCCCGGCCCCCACTGCTTTTTTCCTTCCTCACCTCTGTCCGGAGAGAAATTCCAGCGGAAGGTATGGGTGACACATCCTCTTCTTTACAGGTGGCATCCTGGCAACTCCTGCAGAAAGGCCAGCAGTGCCCCACACACACCGGGCCACCAACAAAGCTGCGGCCCCTCATTCCCTCCCACCAGCTCAGCCCCGAGACTGCTGACGGGGCAGAGAATATGGAGTCAGGCACAGCTTCAGGGGCTATTGCTGCCTGGAGCGCTGTTTATATTGACCTCAACCAGGCACACCTGGGGAGGGCCGGCCGGCAGGGTAAGGCTGCCCAGGTCAGCTAATCCACAACCCTCAGGGAATCACATTGTTGAAAATGGACCTCGCTAAGGCAGAATAGAAGCCAAGGAAAATAAGGACACAATGCCATTTGCAGCACCGTAGATGAGTCTAGAGGTAATCACGTGACTTGTAGTAAGTCAGAAAGTGAAAGACACATATCATATCATATCACTTATAGGTGTTACCTAAAAATGGATACCAGGGCAGATATTTCCACGGAGAAGGGCAATCACAGATTCATTAAACACACTTATGGTTCACCAATGGAAAAGTGTGTGGATTGGTTTCATTACGATATCGGGGTTAACAGACATATACAAACACAGGTGACATATATAATCACCAAAGACCTACGGAATACCAAGAGAAGACTACTCAACATTCTGTCATAACGTCCCTGGGAAAAGGATCCCAGGAAGAACAGACATATGTATATGCGTAAAAGAACCACATCTTCGACACCTACAATAAGCCAAACATTGTAATCAAACTTGCTGTAATAAAAAATAAAAATTTAAATTAAAAATACGAACAAGGGCCTCCCTGGTGGCGCAGTGGTTGGGAGTCCGCCTGCCGATGCAGGTGATACGGGTTCGTGCCCCGGTCTGGGAGGATCCCATATGCCGCGGAGCGGCTGGGCCCGTGAGCCATGGCCGCTGGGCCTGCGCATCCGGAGCCTGTGCTCCGCAACGGGAGAGGCCACAACAGTGAGAGGCCCGCATACCGCAAAAAGAAAAAAAAAATACGAACAAGAAGTAGGGAGACAAACTTGAGGGGCCTTCTCCTGGCACATTCCATTCTAAATTCCAATCTAGAACACGACTTCCATTGAGGCTCTGCTGCCCTAGTAACCGGATTTGGTAAGGGAGAACTGCTGCCACCTTGTGGCCGTTTCACACAACAGCAGCTTTAATCCCAGCGTTAATGGTCAGTTGATATTCAAAATCATTGCAGGCCTGTAAATGACACCTGCCCTGAAAACAAATCCTGGGGTCACATATTGACGAAAAGATTCAAAGGACGTCCATATTTCAAAACGACCGTTTCAGAAGGCATATTTTATGCACATTAGTGTTCTGCTTCTTTGTCTTTCTTTCTTTTTTGGTTAAAAAGACGGGAATGGAAAAAGGCATCCCTCAGACTGGGCGAAAATCGTTGCAAACCAATCAATGGACAAAGGTTTAATCTCCAATATATATAAACAGCTCATGCAGCTTAATATTAAAAAAACAAACAACCCAATACAAAAATGGGCAGAAGTTCTAAAGAGACGTTTCTTCAAAGAAGACACAGAGATGGCCAAGACGCACATGAAAAGCTGCTCAACAGCACTAATTATTAGAGAAATGCAAATCAAAACTACAATGAGGTATCACCTCACACCTGTTAGGATCGGCATCATCAGAAAATCTACAAACAACAAATTCTGGGGAGGGTGTGGACAAAAGGTGCCCTCTTCCACTATTGGTGGGAATGTAAATTGATACCGTCACTATGGAGAACAGTATGGAGTTTCCTTTAAAAAACTAGAAATAGAATTACCATCCGATCCAGCAATCCCACTTCTGGGCATAAACCCAGAGAAAACCATAAATCAAAAAGGCACATTCACCACAATGTTCATTGCAGCACTATTTAAAATAGCCAGGTAATGGAAGCAACCTAAATGCCCACAGACAGATGAATGGATAAAGATGGGGTACATATATAAAATGGAATATTACTCGGCCATAAAAAGGAATGAAACTGGGTCATTTGTACAGACATCGGTGGATCTAGAGACTGTCATACAGAAGGAAGTAAGTCAGAAAGAGGAAAACAAATATTGTATATTAATGCATATATGTGGAACCTAAAAAATGGTACAGATGAACTGGTTTGCAGGGAAGAAATTGATACGCAGAGGTAGAGAACAAAGGTATGGACACCAAGTGTGGGAAGCCATGGGGTGGTGGTGGTGGGATGAGTTGGGAGATTGGGATTGACCTGTATACATGTATAGGCATAAAATACATAACTGATAATAACCTGCTGTATATAAAAGTAAATAAAATTAAATTTCAAAATTTTAAAATATAAAATTTAAAAATAAAACAGAAAAAAGTGCTTCCCTTCACACACATGTATTTATAGGAATGAATTATTTCCATGCTTATATCTATAAATACATAAAAGAGGAATAAAATCTAACTTGAACCATAAACGAAAAAAAACCTGAACCCACCAGTTATACAGAGGAAAACCCTATCAGGGCACTTGCTCCAGCGGTAAACAATTCTGAAATTGGTCAGAGGTGTGGAATCATCTCCCATCCAGCTAGCACCCACCCCCCACGCAAGGAGCGTACTCATTGCAAAGCTGGGAGAGCGTGCCGAGGCATCTCTGAATAAAGGTGAGCTGAGCCCCAGGCCAGCTGCTGAACTCTTCCCACCCTTCCCAGGTAAAACACCTGAATATGTACAAGGGCTTGAAAGCCTAGAGGAAGGGCCGTGGAGCCACACTAGCGACAGCACGCAGGCCAACTTGGTGCCTGCAGGCCAGCCAGGGTGGTCCTGGCCCCGCGTACACTTCCGGAAGCTTTCCATTGTCCTGCCTGTGATACCCCTCCTGTCCCGGCCCCCACTGCTTTTTTCCTTCCTCACCTCTGTCCGGTGAGAAATTCCAGCGGAAGGTATGGGTGACACATCCTCTTCTTTACAGATGGCAGCCTGGCAACTCCTGCAGAAAGGCCAGCAGTGCCCCACTCACACCGGGCCACCAACAAAGCTGTGGCCCCTCATTCCCTCCCACCAGCTCAGCCCCGAGACTGCTGACAGGGCAGAGAATATGGAGTCAGGCACAGCTTCAGGGGCTATTGCTGCCTGGAGCGCTGTTTATATTGACCTCAACCAGGCACACCTGGGGAGGGCCGGCCGGCAGGGTAAGGCTGCCCAGGTCAGCTAATCCACAACCCTCAGGGAATCACATTGTTGAAAATGGACCTCGCTAAGGCAGAATAGAAGCCAAGGAAAATAAGGACACAATGCCATTTGCAGCACCGTAGATGAGTCTAGAGGTAATCACGTGACTTGGAGTAAGTCAGAAAGTGAAAGACACATATCATATCATATCACTTATAGGTGTTACCTAAAAATGGATACCAGGGCAGATATTTCCACGGAGAACGGCAATCACAGATTCATTAAACACACTTATGGTTCACCAATGGAAAGGTGTGAGGATTGGTTTCATTACGATATCGGGGTTAACAGACATATACAAACACAGGTGACATATATAATCACCAAAGACCTACGGAATACCAAGAGAAGACTACTCAACATTCTGTCATAACGTCCCTGGGAAAAGGATCCCAGGAAGAACAGACATCTGTATATGTGTAAAAGAACCACATCTTCGACACCTACAATAAGCCAAACATTGTAATCAAACTTGCTGTAATAAAAAATAAAAATTTAAATTAAAAATACGAAGAAGAAGTAGGGAGACAAACTTGAGGGGCTTTCTCCTGGCACATTCCATTCTAAATTCCAATCTAGAACACGACTTCCATTGAGGCTCTGCTGCCCTAGTAACCAGATTTGGTAAGGGAGAACTGCTGCCACCTTGTGGCCGTTTCACACAACAGCAGCTTTAATCCCAGCGCTAATGGTCAGTTGATATTCAAAATCATTGCAGGCCTGTAAATGACACCTGCCCTGAAAACAAATCCTGGGGTCACGTATCGACCAAAAAATTCAAAGGACGTCCATATTTCAAAACGACCATTTCAAAAGGCATATTTTATGCACATTAGTGTTCTGCTTCTTTGTCTTTCTTTCTTTTTTGGTTAAAAAGACGGGAATGGAAAAAGGCATCCCTCAGACTGGGCGAAAATCGTTGCAAACGAATCAATGGACAAAGGTTTAATCTCCAATATATATAAACAGCTCATGCAGCTTAATATTAAAAAAACAAACAACCCAGTACAAAAATGGGCAGAAGTTCTAAAGAGACGTTTCTTCAAAGAAGACAGAGAGATGGCCACGACGCACATGAAAAGCTGCTCAAGAACACTAATTATTAGAGAAATGCAAATCAAAACTACAATGAGGTATCACCTCACAACTGTTAGGATCGGCATCATCAGAAAATCTACAAACAACAAATTCTGGGGAGGGTGTGGACAAAAGGAGCCCTCTTCCACTACTGGTGGGAATGTAAATTGATACCGTCACTATGGAGAACAGTATGGAGTTTCCTTTAAAAAACTAGAAATAGAATTACCATCTGATGCAGCAATCCCACTTCTGGGCATATACCCAGAGAAAACCATAAATCAAAAAGGCACATTCACCACAATGTTCATTGCAGCACTATTTAAAATAGCCAGGTAATGGAAGCAACCTAAATGCCCACAGACAGATGAATGGATAAAGATGGGGAACATATATAAAAAGGAATATTACTCGGCCATAAAAAGGAATGAAACTGGGTCATTTGTAGAGACATCGATGGATCTAGAGACTTTCATATAGAATGAAGTAAGTCAGAAAGAGGAAATCAAATATTGTATATTAATGCATATATGTGGAACCTAAAAGATGGTACAGATGAACTGGTTTGCAGGGAAGAAATAGAGACACAGAGGTAGAGAACAAACGTATGGACAGCAAGTGTGGGAAGCCATGGGGTGGTGGTGGTGGGATGAGTTGGGAGATTGGGATTGACCTGTATACATGTATATGCATAAAATACATAACTGATAATAACCTGCTGTATAAAAAAGTAAATAAAATTAAATTTCAAAATTTTAAAAAATAAAATTTAAAAATAAAACAGAAAAAAGTTCTTCCCTTCACACACATGTATTTATAGGAATGAATTATTTCCATGCTTATATCTATAAATACATAAAAGAGGAATAAAATCTAACTTGAACCATAAACGAAAAAAAACCTGAACCCACCAGTTATACAGAGGAAAACCCTATCAGGGCACTTGCTCCAGCGGTAAACAATTCTGAAATTGGTCAGAGGTGTGGAATCATCTCCCATCCAGCTAGCACCCACCCCCCACGCCAGGAGCGTCCTCATTGCAGAGCTGGGAGACCGTGCCGAGAAATCTCTGAATAAAGGTCAGCTGAGCCCCAGGCCAGCTGCTGCTGAACTGTTCCCACCCTTCGCAGGTAAAACACCTGAATATGAACAAGGGCTTGAAAGCCTAGAGGAAGGGCCGTGGAGCCACACTAGCGACAGCACGCAGGCCAACATGGTGCCTGCAGGCCAGCCAGGGTGGTGCTGGCCCCGGGTACTCTTCCGGAAGCTTTCCATTGTCCTGCCTGTGATACCCCTCCTGTCCCGGCCCCCACTGCTTTTTTCCTTCCTCACCTCTGTCCGGAGAGAAATTCCAGCGGAAGGTATGGGTGACACATCCTCTTCTTTACAGGTGGCAGCCTGGCAACTCCTGCAGAAAGGCCAGCAGTGCCCCACTCACACCGGGCCACCAACAAAGCTGTGGCCCCTCATTCCCTCCCACCAGCTCAGCCCCGAGACTGCTGACGGGGCAGGGAATATGGAGTCAGGCACAGCTTCAGGGGCTATTGCTGCCTGGAGCGCTGTTTATATTGACCTCAACCAGGCACACCTAGGGAGGGCCGGCCGGCAGGGTAAGGCTGCCCAGGTCAGCTAATCCACAACCCTCAGGGAATCACATTGTTGAAAATGGACCTCGCTAAGGCAGAATAGAAGCCAAGGAAAATAAGGACACAATGCCATTTGCAGCACCGTAGATGAGTCTAGAGGTAATCACGTGACTTGTAGTAAGTCAGAAAGTGAAAGACACATATCATATCATATCACTTATAGGTGTTACCTAAAAATGGATACCAGGGCAGATATTTCCACGGAGAAGGGCAATCACAGTTTCATTAAACAAACTTATGGTTCACCAATGGAAAGGTGTGAGGATTGGTTTCATTACGATATCGGGGTTAACAGACATATACAAACACAGGTGACATATATAATCACCAAAGACCTACGGAATACCAAGAGAAGACTACTCAACATTCTGTCATAACGTACCTGGGAAAAGTATCCCAGGAAGAACAGACATCTGTATATGTGTAAATGAACCACATCTTCGACACCTACAATAAGCCAAACATTGTAATCAAACTTGCTGTAATAAAAAATAAAAATTTAAATTAAAAATAGGAACAAGAAGTAGGGAGCCAAACTTGAGGGGCTTTCTCCTGGCACATTCCATTCTAAATTCCAATGTAGAGCACGAGTTCCATTGAGGCTCTGTTGCCCTAGTAACCAGATTTGGTAAGGGAGAACAGCTGCCACCTTGTGGCCGTTTCACACAACAGCAGCTTTAATCCCAGCGCTAATGATCAGTTGATATTCAAAATCATTGCAGGCCTGTAAATGACACCTGCCCTGAAAACAAATCCTGGGGTCATATATCGACCAAAAAATTCAAAGGACGTCCATATTTCAAAACGACCATTTCAAAAGGCATATTTTATGCACATTAGTGTTCTGCTTCTTTGTCTTTCTTTCTTTTTTGGTTAAAAAGACGGGAATGGAAAAAGGCATCCCTCAGACTGGGCGAAAATCGTTGCAAACGAATCAATGGACAAAGGTTTAATCTCCAATATATATAAACAGCTCATGCAGCTTAATATTAAAAAAACAAACAACCCAATACAAAAATGGGCAGAAGTTCTAAAGAGACGTTTCTTCAAAGAAGACACAGAGATGGCCAAGACGCACATGAAAAGCTGCTCAAGAGCACTAATTATTAGAGAAATGCAAATCAAAACTACAATGAGGTATCACCTCACATCTGTTAGAATCGGCATCATCTGAAAATCTACAAACAACAAATTCTGGAGAGGGTGTGGAGAAAAGGAGCCCTCTTCTACTATTTGTGGGAATGTAAATTGATACAGTCACTATGGAGAACACTATGGAGTTTCCCATAAAAAACTAGAAATAGAATTACCATCTGATCCAGCAAACCCACTTCTGGGCATATACCCAGAGAAAACCATAAATCAAAAAGGCACATTCACCACAATGTTCATTGCAGCACTATTTAAAAGAGCCAGGTAATGGAAGCAACCTAAATGCCCACAGACAGATGAATGGATAAAGATGGGGTACATATATAAAATGGAATATTACTCGGCCATAAAAAGGAATGAAACTGGGTCATTTGTAGAGACATCGATGGATCTAGAGACTGTCATATAGAATGAAGTAAGTCAGAAAGAGGAAAACAAATATTGTATATTAATGCATATATGTGGAACCTAAAAGATGGTACAGATGAACTGGTTTGCAGGGAAGAAATAGAGACATAGAGGTAGAGAACAAACGTATGGACACCAAGTGTGGGAAGCCATGGGGTGGTGGTGGTGGGATGAGTTGGGAGATTGGGATTGACCTGTATACATGTATATGCATAAAATACATAACTGATAATAACCTGCTGTATAAAAAAGTCAATAAAATTAAATTTCAAAATTTTAAAAAATAAAATTTAAAAATAAAACAGAAAAAAGTTCTTCCCTTCACACACATGTATTTATAGGAATGAATTATTTCCATGCTTATATCTATAAATACATAAAAGAGGAATAAAATCTAACTTGAACCATAAACGAAAAATCCCTGAACCCACCAGTTATACAGAGGAAAACCCTATCAGGGCACTTGCTCCAGCGGTAAACAATTCTGAAATTGGTCAGAGGTGTGGAATCATCTCCCATCCAGCTAGCACCCACGCCCCACGCAAGGAGCGTCCTAATTGCAAAGCTGGGAGACCGTGCGAGGCATCTCTGAATAAAGGTGAGCTGAGTCCCAGGCCAGCTGCTGCTGAACTGTTCCCACCATTCCCAGGTAAAACACCTGAATATGTACAAGGGCTTGAAAGCCTAGAGGAAGGGCCGTCGAGCCACACTAGCGACAGCACGCAGGCCAACTTGGTGCCTGCAGGCCTGCCAGGGTGGTCCTGGCCCCGGGTACTCTTCCGGAAGCTTTCCATTGTCCTGCCTTTGATACCCCTCCTGTCCCGGCCCCCACTGCTTTTTTCCTTCCTCACCTCTGTCCTGAGAGAAATTCCAGCGGAAGGTATGGGTGACACATCCTCTTCTTTACAGGTGGCAGCCTGGCAACTCCTGCAGAAAGGCCAGCAGTGCCCCACTCACACCGGGCCACCAACAAAGCTGTGGCCCCTCATTCCCTCCCAGCAGCTCAGCCCCGAGACTGCTGACGGGGCAGAGAATATGGAGTCAGGCACAGCTTCAGGGGCTATTGCTGCCTGGAGCGCTGTTTATATTGACCTCAAGCAGGCACACCTGGGGAGGGCCGGCCGGCAGGGTAAGGCTGCCCAGGTCAGCTAATCCACAACCCTCAGGGAATCACATTGTTGAAAATGGACCTCGCTAAGGCAGAATAGAAGCCCAGGAAAATAAGGACACAATGCCATTTGCAGCACCGTAGATGAGTCTAGAGGTAATCACGTGACTTGTAGTAAGTCAGAAAGTGAAAGACACATATCATATCATATCACTTATAGGTGTTACCTAAAAATGGATACCAGGGCAGATATTTCCACGGAGAAGGGCAATCACAGATTCATTAAACACACTCATGGTTCACCAATGGAAAGTTGTGAGGATTGGTTTCATTACGATATCGGGGTTAACAGACATATACAAACACAGGTGACATATATAATCACCAAAGACCTACGGAATACCAAGAGAAGACTACTCAACATTCTGTCATAACGTCCCTTGGAAAAGGATCCCAGGAAGAACAGACATCTGTATATGTGTAAAAGAACCACATCTTCGACACCTACAATAAGCCAAACATTGTAATCAAACTTGCTGTAATAAAAAATAAAAATTTAAATTAAAAATACGAACAAGAAGTAGGGAGACAAATTTGAGGGGCTTTCTCCTGGCACATTCCATTCTAAATTCCAATCTAGAACACGACTTCCATTGAGGCTCTGCTGCCCTAGTAACCAGATTTGGTAAGGGAGAACTGCTGCCACCTTGTGGCCGTTTCAAACAACAGCAGCTTTAATCCCAGCGCTAATGGTCAGTTGATATTCAAAATCATTGCAGGCCTGTAAATGACACCTGCCCTGAAAACAACTCCTGGGATCACGTATCGACCAAAAAATTCAAAGGACGTCCATATTTCAAAACGACCGTTTCAAAAGGCATATTTTATGCACATTAGTGTTCTGCTTCTTTGTCTTTCTTTCTTTTTTGGTTAAAAAGACGGGAATGGAAAAAGGCATCCCTCAGACGGGGCGAAAATCGTTGCAAACGAATCAATGGACAAAGGTTTAATCTCCAATATATATAAACAGCTCATGCAGCTTAATTTTCTAAAAACAAACAACCCAATACAGAAATGGGCAGAAGTTCTAAAGAGACGTTTCTTCAAAGAAGACACAGAGATGGCCAAGATGCACATGAAAAGTTGCTCAAGAGCACTAATTATTAGAGAAATGAAAATCAAAACTACAATGAGGTAACACCTCACACATGTTAGGATCGGCATCATCAGAAAATCTACAAACAACAAATTCTGGGGAGGGTGTGGACCAAAGGAGCCCTCTTCCACTATTGGTGGGAATGTAAATTTATACCGTCACTATGGAGAACAGTATGGAATTTCCTTTAAAATGTAGAAATAGAATTACCATCTGATCCAGCAATCCCACTTCTGGGCATATACCCAGAGAAAACCATAAATCAAAAAGGCACATACACCACAATGTTCATTGCAGCACTATTTACAATAGACAGGTAATGGAAGCAACCTAAATGCCCACAGAGAGATGAATGGATAAAGATGGGGTACATATATAAAATGGAATATTACTCGGCCATAAAAAGGAATGAAACTGGGTCATTTGTAGAGACATCGATGGATCTAGAGACTGTCATACAGAATGAAGTAACTCAGAAACACGAAAACAAATATTGTATATTAATGCATATATGTGGAAACTAAAAGATGGTACAGATGAACTGGTTTGCAGGGAAGAAATAGAGACACAGAGGTAGGGAACAAACGAATGGACACCAAGTGTGGGAAGCCATGGGGTGGTGGTGGTGGGATGAGTTGGGAGATTGGGATTGACCTGTATACATGTATATGCATAAAATACATAACTGATAATAACCTGCTGTAGAAAAAAGTAAATAAAATTAAATTTCAAAATTTTAAAAACAAAATTTAAAAATAAAACAGAAAAAAGTTCTTCCCTTCACACACATGTATTTATAGGAATGAATTACTTCCATGCTTTTATCTATAAATACATAAAAGAGGAATAAAATCTAACTTGAACCATAAACGAAAAAAAACCTGAACCCACCAGTTATACAGAGGAAAACCCTATCAGGGCACTTGCTCCAGCGGTAAACAATTCTGAAGTTGGTCAGAGGTGTGGAATCATCTCCCATCCAGCTAGCACCCACCCCCCACGCAAGGAGCGTCCTCATTTCAAAGCTGGGAGTCCATGCCGAGGCATCTCTGAATAAAGGTGAGCTGAGCCCCAGGCCAGCTGCTGCTGAACTGTTCCCACCCTTCCCAGGTAAAACACCTGAATATGTACAAGGGCTTGAAAGCCTAGAGGAAGGGCCGTGGAGCCACACTAGCGACAGCACGCAGGCCAACTTGGTGCCGGCAGGCCAGCCAGGGTGGTCCTGGCCCCGGGTACTCTCCCGGAAGCTTTCCATTGTCCTGCCTGTGATACCCCTCCTGTCCCGGCCCCCACTGCTTTTTTCCTTCCTCAACTCTGTCCGGAGAGAATTTCCAGCGGAAGGTATGGGTGACACATCCTCTTCTTTACAGGTGGCAGCCTGGCAACTCCTGCAGAAAGGCCAGCAGTGCCCCACTCACACCGGGCCACCAACAAAGCTGTGGCCCCTCATTACCTCCCACCAGCTCAGCCCCGAGACTGCTGACAGGACAGAGAATATGGAGTCAGGCACAGCTTCAGTGGCTATTGCTGCCTGGAGCGCTGTTTATATTGACCTCAACCAGGCACACCTGGGTAGGGCCGGCCAGCAGGGTAAGGCTGCCCAGGTCAGCTAATCCACAACCCTCAGGGAATCACATTGTTGAAAATGGACCTCGCTAAGGCAGAATAGAAGCCAAGGAAAATAAGGACACAATGCCATTTGCAGCACCGTAGAGAGTCTAGAGGTAATCAGGTGACTTGTAGTATGTCAGAAAGTGAAAGACACATATCATATCATATCACTTATAGGTGTTACCTAAAAATGGATACCAGGGCAGATATTTCCACGGAGAAGGGCAATCACAGATTCATTAAACAAACTTATGGTTCACCAATCTAAAGGTGTGAGGAGTGGTTTCATTACGATATCGGGGTTAACAGACATATACAAACACAGGTGACATATATAATCACCAAAGACCTACGGAATACCAAGAGAAGACTACTCAACATTCTGTCCTAACGTACCTGGGAAAAGGATCCCAGGAAGAACAGACATCTGTATATGTGTAAAAGAAGCTCATCTTCGACACCTACAAGAAGCCAAACATTGTAATCAAACTTGCTGTAATAAAAAATAAAAATTTAAATTAAAAATACGAACAAGAAGTAGGGAGAGAAACTTGAGGGGCTTTCTCTTTGCACATTCCATTCTAAATTCCAATCTAGAACACGACTTCCATTGAGGCTCTGCTGCCCTAGGTACCAGGTTTGGTAAGGGAGAACTGCTGCCACCTTGTGGCCGTTTCACACAACAGCAGCTTTAATCCCAGCGCTAATGGTCAGTTGATATTCAAAATCATTGCAAGCCTGTAAATGACACCTGCCCTGAAAACAAATCCTGGGGTCACATATCGACCAAAAAATTCAAAGGACGTCCATATTTCAAAACGACCGTTTCAAAAGGCATATTTTATGCACATTAGTGTTCTGCTTCTTTGTCTTTCTTTCTTTTTTGGTTTAAAAGACGGGAATGGAAAAAGGCCTCCCTCAGACTGGGCGAAAATCGTTGCAAACGAATGAATGGACAAAGGTTTAATCTCCAATATATATAAACAGCACATGCAGATTAATATTAAAAAATCAAACAACCCAATACAAAAATGGGCAGAAGTTCTAAAGAGACGTTTCTTCAAAGAAGATACAGAGATGGCCAAGACGCACATGAAAAGCTGCTCAAGAGCACTAATTATTAGAGAAATGCAAATCAAAACTACAATGAGGTATCACCTCACACCTGTTAGGATCGGCATCATCAGAAAATCTACAAACAACAAATTCTGGGGAGGGTGTGGACAAAAGGAGCCCTCTTCCACTATTGGTGAGAATGTAAATTAATACCGTCACTATGGAGAACAGTATGGAGTTTCCTTTAAAAAACTAGAAATAGAATTACCTTCTGATCCAGCAATCCCACTTCTGGGCATATACCCAGAGAAAACCATAAATCAAAAAGGCACATTCTCCACAATGTTCATTGCAGCACTATTTAAAATAGCCAGGTAATGGAAGCAACCTAAATGCCCACAGACAGATGAATGGATAAAGATGGGGTACATATATAAAATGGAATATTACTCGGCCATAAAAAGCAACGAAACTGGGGCATTTGTAGAGACATCAATGGATCTAGAGACTGTCATATAGAATGAAGTAAGTCAGAAAGAGGAAAACAAATATTTTATATCAATGCATATATGTGGAACCTAAAAGAGGGTACAGATGAACTAGTTGGCAGGGAAGAAATAGAGACACAGAGGTAGAGAACAAACGTATGGACACCAAGTGTGGGAAGCCATGGGGTGGTGGTGGTGGGATGAGTTGGGAGATTGGGATTGACCTGTATACATGTATATGCATAAAATACATAACTGATAATAACCTTCTGTATAAAAAAGTAAATAAAATTAAATTTCAAAATTTTGAAAAATAAAATTTAAAAATAAAACAGAAAAAATTCTTCCCTTCACACACATGTATTTATAGGAATGAATTATTTCCATGCTTATATCTATAAATACATAAAAGAGGAATAAAATCTAACTTGAACCATAAACGAAAAAAAACCTGAACCCACCAGTTATACAGAGGAAATCCCTATCAGGGCACTTGCTCCAGCGGTAAACAATTCTGAAATTGGTCAGAGGTGTGGAATCATCTCCCATCCAGCTAGCACCCACCCCCCACGCATTGAGTGTCCTCATTGCAAAGCTGGGAGACCGTGCCGAGGCCTCTCTGAATAAAGGTGAGGTGAGCCCCAGGCCAGATGCTCCTGAACTGTTCCCACCCTTCCCAGGTAAAACACCTGAATATGTACAAGGGCTTGAAAGCCTAGAGGAAGGGCCGTGGAGCCACACTAGCGACAGCACGCAGGCCAACTTGGTGCTATCAGGCCAGCCAGGGTGGTCCTGGCCCCGGGTACTCTTCCGGAAGCTTTCCATTGTCCTGCCTGTGATACCCCTCCTGTCCCGGCCCCCACTGCTTTTTTCCTTCCTCACCTCTGTCCGGAGAGAAATTCCAGCGGAAGGTATGGGTGACACATCCTCTTCTTTACAGGTGGCAGCCTGGCAACTCCTGCAGAAAGGCCAGCAGTGCCCCACTCACACCGGGCCACCAACAAAGCTGTGGCCCCTCATTCCCTCCCACCAGCTCAGCCCCGAGACTGCTGACGGGGCAGAGAATATGGAGTCAGGCACAGCTTCAGGGGCTATTGCTGCCTGGAGCGCTGTTTATATTGACCTCAACCAGGCACACCTGGGGAGGGCCGGCCGGCAGGGTAAGGCTGCCCAGGTCAGCTAATCCACAACCCTCAGGGAATCACATTGTTGAAAATGGACCTCGATAAGGCAGAATAGAAGCCAAAGAAAATAAGGACACAATGCCATTTGCAGCACCGTAGATGAGTCTAGAGGTAATCACGTGACTTGTAGTAAGTCAGAAAGGGAAAGACACATATCATATCATATCACTTATAGGTGTTACCTAAAAATGGATACCAGGGCAGATATTTCCACGGAGAAGGGCAATCACAGATTCATTAAACACACTTATGGTTCACCAATGGAAAAGTGTGAGGATTGGTTTCATTACGATATCGGGGTTAACAGACATATACAAACACAGGTGACATATATAATCACCAAAGACCTACGGAATACCAAGAGAAGACTACTCAACATTCTGTCATAACGTCCCTGGGAAAAGGATCCCAGGAAGACCAGACATCTGTATATGTGTAAAAGAACCAAATCTTCGACACCTACAATAAGCCAAACATTGTAATCAAACTTGCTGTAATAAAAAATAAAAATTTAAATTAAAAATACGAACAAGAAGTAGGGAGACAAACTTGAGGGGCTTTCTCCTGGCACATTCCATTCTAAATTCCAATCTAGAACACGACTTCCATTGAGGCTCTGCTGCCCTAGTAACCAGATTTGGTAAGGGAGAACTGCTGCCAATTTGTGGCCGTTTCACACAACAGCAGCTTTAATCCCAGCGCTAATGGTCAGTTGATATTCAAAATCATTGCAGTCCTGTAAAGGACACCTGCCCTGAAAACAAATCCTGGTGTCACGTATCGACCAAAAAATTCAAAGGACGTCCATATTTCAAAACGACCGTTTCAAAAGGCATATTTTATGCACATTAGTGTTCTGCTTCCTTGTCTTTCTTTCTTTTTTGGTTAAAAAGACGGGAATGGAAAAAGGCATCCCTCAGACTGGGCGAAAATTGTTGCAAACGCATCAATGGACAAAGGTTTAATCTCCAATATATATAAACATCTCATGCAGCTTAATATTAAAAAAACAAACAACCCAATACAAAAATGGGCAGAAGTTCTAAAGAGACGTTTCTTCAAAGAAGACACTGAGATGGCCAAGACGCACATGAAAAGCTGCTCAAGAGCACTAATTATTAGAGAAATGCAAATCAAAACTACAATGAGGTATCACCTCACACCTGTTAGAATCGGCATCATCTGAAAATCTACAAACAACAAATTCTGGGGAGGGTGTGGACAAAAGGAGCCCTCTTCTACTATTTGTGGGAATGTAAATTGATACCGTCACTATGGAGAACACTATGGAGTTTCCTTTAAAAAACTAGAAATAGAATTACCATCTGATCCAGCAATCCCACTTCTGGGCATATACCCAGTGAAAACAATAAATCAAAAAGGCACATTCACCACAATGTTCATTGCAGCACTATTTACAATAGCCAGGTAATGGAAGCAACCTAAAAGCCCACAGACAGATGAATGGATAAAGATGGGGTACATATATAATATGGAATATTACTCGGCCATAAAAAGCAAAGAAACTGGGTCATTTGTAGAGACATCGATGGATCTAGAGACTGTCATATAGAATGAAGTAAGTCAGAAAGAGGAAAACAAATATTGTATATTAATGCATATATGTGGAACCTAAAAGATGGTACAGATGAACTGGTTAGCAGGGAAGAAATAGAGACACAGAGGTAGAGAACAAACGTATGGACACCAAGTGTGGGAAGCCATGGGGTGGTGGTGGTGGGATGAGTTGGGGGATTGGGATTGACCTGTATACATGTATATGCATAAAAAACATTACTGATAATAACCTGCTGTATAAAAAAGTAAATAAAATTAAATTTCAAAATTTTGAAAAGTAAAATTTAAAAATAAAACAGAAAAAAGTTCTTCCCTTCACACACATGTATTTATAGGAATGAATTATTTTCATGCTTATATCTATAAATACATAAAAGAGGAATAAAATCTAACTTGAACCATAAAAGAATAAAAACCTGAACCCACCAGTTATACAGAGGAAAACCCTATCAGGGCACTTGCTCCAGCGGTAAACAATTCTGAAATTGGTCAGAGGTGTGGAATCATCTCCCATCCAGCTAGCAGCCACCCCCCACGCAAGGAGCGTCCTCATTGCAAAGCTGGGAGACCGTGCCGAGGCATCTCTGAATAAAGGTGAGCTGAGCCCCAGGCCAGCTGCTGCTGAACTGTTCCCACCCTTCCCAGGTAAAACACCAGAATATGTACAAGGGCTTGAAAGCCTAGAGGAAGGGCCGTGGGGCCACACTAGCGACAGCACACAGTCCAACTTGGTGCCTGCAGGCCAGCCAGGGTGGTCTTGACCCCGGGTACACTTCAGGAAGCTTTCCATTGTCCTGCCTGAGATACCCCTCCTGTCCCGGCCCCCACTGCTTTTTTCCTTCCTCACCTCTGTCCGGAGAGAAATTCCAGCGGAAGGTATGGGTGACACATCCTCTTCTTTACAGGTAGCAGCTTGGCAACTCCTGCAGAAAGGCCAGCAGTGCCCCACTCACACCGGGCCACCAACACAGCTGTGGCCCCTCATTCCCTCCCACCAGCTCAGCCCCGAGACTGCTGACGGGGCAGAGAATATGGAGTCAGGCACAGCTTCTGGGGCTATTGCTGCCTGGAGCGCTGTTTATATTGACCTCAACCAGGCACACCTGGGGAGGGCCGGCCGGCAGGGTAAGGCTGCCCAGGTCAGCTAATCCACAACCCACAGGGAATCATTGTTGAAAATGGACCTCGCTAAGGCAGAATAGAAGCCAAGGAAAATAAGGACACAATGCCATTTGCAGCACCGTAGATGAGTCTAGAGGTAATCACGTGACTTGTAGTAAGTCAGAAAGTGAAAGACACATATCATATCACTTATAGGTGTTACCTAAAAATGGATACCAGGGCAGATATTTCCACGGAGAAGGGAAATCACAGATTCATTAAACACACTTATGGTTCACCAATGGAAAGGTGTGAGGATTGGTTTCATTACGATATCGGGGTTAACAGACATATACAAACACAGGTGACATATGTAATCACCAAAGACCTACGGAATACCAAGAGAAGACTACTCAACATTCTGTCATAATGTCCCTGGGAAAAGGAACCCAGGAAGAACAGACATCTGTATATGTGTAAAACAACCACATCTTCGACACCTACAATAAGCCAAACATTGTAATCAAACTTGCTGTAATAAAAAATAAAAATTTAAATTAAAAATACGAACAAGAAGTAGGGAGACAAACTTGAGGGGCTTTCTCCTGGCACATTCCATTCTAAATTCCAATCTAGAACACGACTTCCATTGAGGCTCTGCTGCCCTAGTAACCAGATTTGGTAAGGGAGAACTGCTGCCACCTTGTGGCCGTTTCACACAACAGCAGCTTTAATCCCAGCACTAATGGTCAGTTGATATTCAAAATCATTGCAGGCCTGTGAATGACACCTGCCCTGAAAACAAATCCTGGGGTACATATCGACCAAAAAATTCAAAGGACGTCCATATTTCAAAACGACCGTTTCAAAAGGCATATTTTATGCACATTAGTGTTCTGCTTCTTTGTCTTTCTTGCTTTTTTGGTTAAAACGACGGGAGTGGAAAAAGGCATCCCTCAGACTGGGCGAAAATCGTTGCAAACGAATCAATGGACAAAGGTTTAATCTCCAATATATATAAACAGCTCATGCAGCTTAATTTTAAAAAAACAAACAACCCAATACAAAAATGGGCAGAAGTTCTAAAGAGACGTTTCTTCAAAGAAGACACAGAGATGGCCAAGATGCACATGAAAAGCTGCTCAAGAGCACTAATTATTAGAGAAATGCAAATCAAAACTACAATGAGGTATCACCTCACACCTGTTAGAATCGGCATCATCAGAAAATCTACAAACAACAAATTCTGGGGAGGGTGTGGACAAAAGGAGCCCTCTTCCACTATTGGTGGGAATGTAAATTGATACCGTCACTATGGAGAACACTAGGGAGTTTCCTTTAAAAAACTAGAAAAAGAATTACCATCTGATCCAGCAATCCCACTTCTGGGCATATACCCAGAGAAAACCATAAATCAAAAAGGCACATTCACCACAATGTTCATTGCAGCACTATTTACAATAGACAGGTAATGGAAGCAACCTAAATGCCCACAGACAGATGAATGGATAAAGATGGGGTACATATATAAAATGGAATATTACTCGGCCATAAAAAGGAATGAAACTGGGTCATTTGTAGAGACATCGATGGATCTAGAGACTGTCATACAGAATGAAGTAAGTCAGAAAGAGGAAAACAAATATTGTATATTAATGCATATATGTGGAACCTAAAAGATGGTACAGATGAACTAGTTTGCAGGGAAGAAATAGAGACACAGAGGTAGAGGACAAACGTATGGACACCAAGTGTGGGAAGCCATGGGTTGGTGGTGGTGGGATGAGTTGGGAGATTGGGATTGACCTGTATACATGTATATGCATAAAATACATAACTGATAATAACCTGCTGTATAAAAAAGTCAATAAAATTAAATTTCAAAATTTTAAAAAATAAAATTTAAAAATAAAACAGAAAAAAGTTCTTCCCTTCACACACATGTATTTATAGGAATGAATTATTTCCATGCTTATATCTATAAATACATAAAAGAGGAATAAAATCTAACTTGAACCATAAACGAAAAAAAACCTGAACCCACCAGTTATACAGAGGAAAACCCTATCAGGGCACTTGCTCCAGCGGTAAACAATTCTGAAATTGGTCAGAGGTGTGGAATCATCTCCCATCCAGCTAGCACCCACCCCCCACGCAAGGAGCGTCCTCATTGCAAAGCTGGGAGACCGTGCCGAGAAATCTCTGAATAAAGGTGAGCTGAGCCCCAGGCCAGCTGCTGCTGAACTGTTCCCACCCTTCGCAGGTAAAACACCTGAATATGTACAAGGGCTTGAAAGCCTAGAGGAAGGGCCGTGGGGCCACACTAGGGACAGCACGCAGGCCAACTTGGTGCCTGCAGGCCAGCCAGGGTGGTCCTGGCCCCGGGTACTCTTCCGGAAGCTTTCCATTGTCCTGCCTGTGATACCCCTCCTGTCCCGGCCCCCACTGCTTTTTTCCTTCCTCACCTCTGTCCGGAGAGAAATTCCAGCGGAAGGTATGGGTGACACATCCTCTTCTTTACAGGTGGCAGCCTGGAAAATCCTGAAGAAAGGCCAGCAGTGCCCCACTCACACCGGGCCACCAACAAAGCTGCGGCCCCTCATTCCCTCCCACCAGCTCAGCCCCGAGACTGCGGACGGGGCAGAGAATATGGAGTCAGGCACAGCTTCAGGGGCTATTGCTGCCTGGAGCGCTGTTTATATTGACCTCAACCAGGCACACCTGGGGAGGGCCGGCCGGCTGGGTAAGGCTGCCCAGGTCAGCTAATCCACAACACTCAGGGAATCATTGTTGAAAATGGACCTCGCTAAGGCAGAATAGAAGCCAAGGCAAATAAGGACACAATGCCATTTGCAGCACCGTAGATGAGTCTAGAGGTAATCACGTGACTTGTAGTAAGTCAGAAAGTGAAAGACACATATCATATCATATCACTTATAGGTGTTACCTAAAAATGGATACCAGGGCAGATATTTCCACGGAGAAGGGCAATCACAGATTCATTAAACAAACTTATGGTTCACCAATGGAAAGGTGTGAGGAGTGGTTTCATTACGATATCGGGGTTAACAGACATATACAAACACAGGTGACATATATAATCACCAAAGACCTACGGAATACCAAGAGAAGACTACTCAACATTCTGTCATAACGTCCCTGGGAAAAGGATCCCAGGAAGAACAGACATCTGTAAATGTGTAAAAGAACCACATCTTCGACACCTACAATAAGCCAAACATTGTAATCAAACTTGCTGTAATAAAAAATAAAAATTTAAATTAAAAATACGAACAAGAAGTAGGGAGACAAACTTGAGGGGCTTTCTCCTGGCACATTCCATTCTAAATTCCAATCTAGAACACGACTTCCATTGAGGCTCTGCTGCCCTAGTAACCAGATTTGGTAAGGGAGAACTGCTGCCTCCTTGTGGCCGTTTCATACAACAGCAGCTTTAATCCCAGCGCTAATGGTCAGTTGATATTCAAAATCATTGCAGGCCTGTAAATGACACCTGCCCTGAAAACAAATCCTGGGGTCACATATCGACCAAAAAATTCAAAGGACGTCCATATTTCAAAACGACCGTTTCAAAAGGCATATTTTATGCACATTAGTGTTCTGCTTCTTTTTCTTTCTTTCTTTTTTGGTTAAAAAGACGGGAATGGAATAAGGCATCCCTCAGACTGGGCGAAAATCGTTGCAAACGCATCAATGGACAAAGGTTTAATCTGCAATATATATAAACATCTCATGCAGCTTAATATTAAAAAAACAAACAACCCAATACAAAAATGGGCAGAAGTTCTAAAGAGACGTTTCTTCAAAGAAGACACAGAGATGGCCAAGACGCACATGAAAAGCTGCTCAAGAGCACTAATTATTAGAGAAATGCAAATCAAAACTACAATGAGGTATCACCTCACACCTGTTAGAATCGGCATCATCTGAAAATATACAAACAACAAATTCTGGGGAGGGTGTGGACAAAAGGAGCCCTCTTCTACTATTTGTGGGAATGTAAATTGATACAGTCACTATGGAGAACACTATGGAGTTTCCTTTAAAAAACTAGAAATAGAATTACCATCTGATCCAGCAATCCCACTTCTGGGCATATACCCAGAGAAAGCCATAAATCAAAAAGGCACATTCACCACAATGTTCATTGCAGCACTATTTAAAATAGCCAGGTAATGGAAGCAACCTAAAAGCCCACAGACAGATGAATGGATAAAGATGGTGTACATATATAATATGGAATATTACTCGGCCATAAAAAGCAATGAAACTGGGTCATTTGTAGAGACATCGATGGATCTACAGACTGTCATATAGAATGAAGTAAGTCAGAAAGAGGAAAACAAATATTGTATATTAATGCATATATGTGGAACCTAAAAGATGGTACAGATGAACTGGTTTGCAGGGAAGAAATAGAGACACAGAGGTAGAGAACAAACGTATGGACACCAAGTGTGGGAAGCCATGGGGTGGTGGTGGTGGGATGAGTTGGGGGATTGGGATAGACCTGTATACATGTATATGCATAAAAAACATAACTGATAATAACCTGCTGTATAAAAAAGTAAATAAAATTAAATTTCAAAATTTTGAAAAGTAAAATTTAAATATAAACAGAAAAAAGTTTTTCCCTTCACACACATGTATTTATAGGAATGAATTATTTCCATGCTTATATCTATAAATACATAAAAGAGGAATAAAATCTAACTTGAACCATAAACGAAAAAAACCCTGAACCCACCAGTTATACAGAGGAAAACCCTATCAGGGCACTTGCTCCAGCGGTAAACAATTCTGAAATTGGTCAGAGGTGTGGAATCATCTCCCATCCAGCTAGCAGCCACCCCCCACGCAAGGAGCGTCCTCATTGCAAAGCTGGGAGACCGTGCCGAGGCATCTCTGAATAAAGGTGAGCTGAGCCCCAGGCCAGCTGCTGCTGAACTGTTCCCACCCTTCCCAGGTAAAACACCTGAATATGTACAAGGGCTTGAAAGCCTAGAGGAAGGGCCGTGGAGCCACACTAGCGACAGCACACAGGCCAACTTGGTGCCTGCAGGACAGCCAGGGTAGTCCTGACCCCGGGTACACTTCCGGAATCTTTCCATTGTCCTGCCTGAGATACCCCTCCTGTCCCGGCCCCCACTGCTTTTTTCCTTCCTCACCTCTGTCCGGAGAGAAATTCCAGCGGAAGGTATGGGTGACACATCCTCTTCTTTACAGGTGGCAGCTTGGCAACTCCTGCAGAAAGGCCAGCAGTGCCCCACTCACACCGGGCCACCAACAAAGCTGTGGCCCCTCATTCCCTCCCACCAGCTCAGCCCCGAGACTGCTGACGGGGCAGAGAATATGGAGTCAGGCACAGCTTCAGGGGCTATTGCTGCCTGGAGCGCTGTTTATATTGACCTCAACCAGGCACACCTTGGGAGGGCCGGCCGGCAGGATAAGGCTGCCCAGGTCAGCTAATCCACAACCCACAGGGAATCATTGTTGAAAATGGACCTCGCTAAGGCAGAATAGAAGCCAAGGAAAATAAGGACACAATGCCATTTGCAGCACCGTAGATGAGTCTAGAGGTAATCACGTGACTTGTAGTAAGTCAGAAAGTGAAAGACACATATCATATCACTTATAGGTGTTACCTAAAAATGGATACCAGGGCAGATATTTCCACGGAGAAGGGCAATCACAGATTCATTAAACAAACTTATGGTTCACCAATGGAAAGGTGTGAGGATTGGTTTCATTACGATATCGGGGTTAACAGACATATACAAACACAGGTGACATATATAATCACCAAAGACCTACGGAATACCAAGAGAAGACTACTCAACATTCTGTCATAATGTCCCTGGGAAAAGGAACCCAGAAGAACAGACATCTGTATATGTGTAAAAGAACCACATCTTCGACACCTACAATAAGCCAAACATTGTAATCAAACTTGCTGTAATAAAAAACAAAAATTTAAATTAAAAATACGAACAAGAAGTAGGGAGACAAACTTGAGGGGCTTTCTCCTGGCACATTCCATTCTAAATTCCAATCTAGAACACGACTTCCATTGAGGCTCTGCTGCCCTAGTAACCAGATTTGGTAAGGGAGAACTGCTGCCACCTTGTGGCCGTTTCACACAACAGCAGCTTTAATCCCAGCACTAATGGTCAGTTGATATTCAAAATCATTGCAGGCCTGTGAATGACACCTGCCCTGCAAACAAATCCTGGGGTCACATATCGACCAAAAAATTCAAAGGACGTCCATATTTCAAAACGACCGTTTCAAAAGGCATATTTTATGCACATTAGTGTTCTGCTTCTTTGTCTTTCTTTCTTTTTTGGTTAAAAAGACGGGAGTGGAAAAAGGCATCCCTCAGACTGGGCGAAAATCGTTGCAAACGAATCAATGGACAAAGGTTTAATCTCCAATATATATAAACAGCTCATGCAGCTTAATTTTAAAAAAACAAACAACCCAATACAAAAATGGGCAGAAGTTCTAAAGAGACGTTTCTTCAAAGAAGACACAGAGATGGCCAAGACGCACATGAATAGCTGCTCAAGAGCACTAATTATTAGAGAAATGCAAATCAAAACTACAATGAGGTATCACCTCACACCTGTTAGAATCGGCATCATCAGAAAATCTACAAACAACAAATTCTGGGGAGGGTGTGGACAAAAGGAGCCCTCTTCCACTATTGGTGGGAATGTAAATTGATACCGTCACTATGGAGAACACTATGGAGTTTCCTTTAAAAAACTAGAAATAGAATTACCATCTGATCCAGCAATCCCACTTGTGGGCATATACCCAGAGAAAACCATAAATCAAAAAGGCACATTCACCACAATGTTCATTGCAGCACTATTTACAATAGACAGGTAATGGAAGCAACCTAAATGCCCACAGACAGATGTATGGATATAGAAGGGTACATATATAAAATGGAATATTACTCGGCCATAAAAAGGAATGAAACTGGGTCATTTGTAGAGACATCGATGGATCTAGAGACTGTCATATAGAATGAAGTAAGTCAGAAAGAGGAAATCAAATATTGTATATTAATGCATATATGTGGAACCTAAAAGATGGTACAGATGAACTAGTTTGCAGGGAAGAAATAGAGACACAGAGGTAGAGGACAAACGTATGGACACCAAGTGTGGGAAGCCATGGGGTGGTGGTGGTGGGATGAGTTGGGAGATTGGGATTGACCTGTATACATGTATATGCATAAAATACATAACTGATAATAACCTGCTGTATAAAAAAGTAAATAAAATTAAATTTCAAAATTTTAAAAAATAAAATTTAAAAATAAAACAGAAAAAAGTTCTTCCCTTCACACACATGTATTTATAGGAATGAATTATTTCCATGCTTATATCTATAAATACATAAAAGAGGAATAAAATCTAACTTGAACCATAAACGAAAAAAAACCTGAACCCACCAGTTATACAGAGGAAAACCCTATCAGGGCACTTGCTCCAGCGGTAAACAATTCTGAAATTGGTCAGAGGTGTGGAATCATCTCCCATCCAGCTAGCACCCACCCCCCACGCATTGAGCATCCTCATTGCAAAGCTGGGAGACTGTGCCGAGGCATCTCTGAATAAAGGTGAGCTGAGCCCCAGGCCAGCTGCTGCTGAACTGTTCCCACCCTTCCCAGGTAAAACACCTGAATATGTACAAGGGCTTGAAAGCCTAGAGGAAGGGCCGTGGAGCCACACTAGCGACAGCACGCAGGCCAACTTGGTGCCTGCAGGCCAGCCAGGGTGGTCCTGGCCCCGGGTACTCTTCCGGAAGCTTTCCATTGTCCTGCCTGTGATACCCCTCCTGTCCCGGCCCCCACTGCTTTTTTCCTTCCTCAACTCTGTCCGGAGAGAAATTCCAGCGGAAGGTATGGGTGACACATCCTCTTCTTTACAGGTGGCAGCCTGGCAACT
This sequence comes from Mesoplodon bidens, assembly GCF_964165515.1. NCBI lineage: Eukaryota > Metazoa > Chordata > Mammalia > Artiodactyla > Ziphiidae > Mesoplodon > Mesoplodon bidens. The sequence continues at coordinate 1,098,329 of NW_027671923.1, forward strand.
CCTGCAGAAAGGCCAGCAGTGCCCCACTCACACCGGGCCACCAACAAAGCTGTGGCCCCTCATTCCCTCCCACCAGCTCAGCCCCGAGACTGCTGACGGGGCAGAGAATATGGAGTCAGGCACAGCTTCAGGGGCTATTGCTGCCTGGAGCGCTGTTTATATTGACCTCAACCAGGCACACCTGGGGAGGGCCGGCCGGCAGGGTAAGGCTGCCCAGGTCAGCTAATCCACAACCCACAGGGAATCATTGTTGAAAATGGACCTCGCTAAGGCAGAATAGAAGCCAAGGAAAATAAGGACACAATGCCATTTGCAGCACCGTAGATGAGTCTAGAGGTAATCACGTGACTTGTAGTAAGTCAGAAAGTGAAAGACACATATCATATCACTTATAGGTGTTACCTAAAAATGGATACCAGGGCAGATATTTCCACGGAGAAGGGCAATCACAGATTCATTAAACACACTTATGGTTCACCAATGGAAAGGTGTGAGGATTGGTTTCATTACGATATCGGGGTTAACAGACATATACAAACACAGGTGACATATATAATCACCAAAGACCTACGGAATACCAAGAGAAGACTACTCAACATTCTGTCATAATGTCCCTGGGAAAAGGAACCCAGGAAGAACAGACATCTGTATATGTATAAAAGAACCACATCTTCGACACCTACAATAAGCCAAACATTGTAATCAAACTTGCTGTAATAAAAAATAAAAATTTAAATTAAAAATACGAACAAGAAGTAGGGAGACAAACTTGAGGGGCTTTCTCCTGGCACATTCCATTCTAAATTCCAATCTAGAACACGACTTCCATTGAGGCTCTGCTGCCCTAGTAACCAGATTTGGTAAGGGAGAACTGCTGCCACCTTGTGGCCGTTTCACACAACAGCAGCTTTAATCCCAGCACTAATGGTCAGTTGATATTCAAAATCATTGCAGGCCTGTGAATGACACCTGCCCTGAAAACAAATCCTGGGGTCACATATCGACCAAAAAATTCAAAGGACGTCCATATTTCAAAACGACCGTTTCAAAAGGCATATTTTATGCACATTAGTGTTCTGCTTCTTTGTCTTTCTTTCTTTTTTGGTTAAAACGACGGGAGTGGAAAAAGCATCCCTCAGACTGGGCGAAAATCGTTGCAAACGAATCAATGGACAAAGGTTTAATCTCCAATATATATAAACAGCTCATGCAGCTTAATTTTAAAAAAACAAACAACCCAATACAAAAATGGGCAGAAGTTCTAAAGAGACGTTTCTTCAAAGAAGACACAGAGATGGCCAAGACGCACATGAATAGCTGCTCAAGAGCACTAATTATTAGAGAAATGCAAATCAAAACTACAATGAGGTATCACCTCACACCTGTTAGAATCGGCATCATCAGAAAATCTACAAACAACAAATTCTGGGGAGGGTGTGGACAAAAGGAGCCCATTTCCACTATTGGTGGGAATGTAAATTGATACCGTCACTATGGAGAACACTCTGGAGTTTCCTTTAAAAAACTAGAAATAGAATTACCATCTGATCCAGCAATCCCACTTGTGGGCATATACCCAGAGAAAACCATAAATCAAAAAGGCACATTCACCACAATGTTCATTGCAGCACTATTTACAATAGCCAGGTAATGGAAGCAACCTAAATGCCCACAGACAGATGTATGGATAAAGATGGGGTACATATATAAAATGGAATATTACTCGGCCATAAAAAGGAATGAAACTGGGTCATTTGTAGAGACATCGATGGATCTAGAGACTGTCATATAGAATGAAGTAAGTCAGAAAGAGGAAATCAAATATTGTATATTAATGCATATATGTGGAACCTAAAAGATGGTACAGATGAACTAGTTTGCAGGGAAGAAATAGAGACACAGAGGTAGAGGACAAACTTATGGACACCAAGTGTGGGAAGCCATGGGTTGGTGGTGGTGGGATGAGTTGGGAGATTGGGATTGACCTGTATACATGTATATGCATAAAATACATAACTGATAATAACCTGCTGTATAAAAAAGTAAATAAAATTAAATTTCAAAATTTTAAAAAATAAAATTTAAAAATAAAACAGAAAAAAGTTCTTCCCTTCACACACATGTATTTATAGGGATGAATTATTTCCATGCTTATATCTATAAATACATAAAAGAGGAATAAAATCTAACTTGAACCATAAACGAAAAAAAACCTGAACCCACCAGTTATACAGAGGAAAACCCTATCAGGGCTCTTGCTCCAGCGGTAAAAAATTCTGAAATTGGTCAGAGGTGTGGAATCATCTCCCATCCAGCTAGCACCCACACCCCACGCAAGGAGCGTCCCCATTGCAAAGCTGGGAGACCGTGCCGAGGCATCTCTGAATAAAGGTGAGCTGAGCCCCAGGCCAGCTGCTGCTGAACTGTTCCCACCCTTCCCAGGTAAAACACCTGAATATGTACAAGGGCTTGAAAGCCTAGAGGAAGGGCCGTGGAGCCACACTAGCGACAGCACGCAGGCCAACTTGGTGCCTGCAGGCCAGCCAGGGTGGTCCTGGCCCCGGGTACTCTTCCGGAAGCTTTCCATTGTCCTGCCTGTGATACCCCTCCTGTCCCGGCCCCCACTGCTTTTTTCCTTCCTCACCTCTGTCCGGAGAGAAATTCCAGCGGAAGGTATGGGTGACACATCCTCTTCTTTACAGGTGGCAGCCTGGCAACTCCTGCAGAAAGGCCAGCAGTGCCCCACTCACACCGGGCCACCAACAAAGCTGTGGCCCCTCATTCCCTCCCACCAGCTCAGCCCCGAGACTGCTGACGGGGGAGAGAATATGGAGTCAGGCACAGCTTCAGGGGCTATTGCTGCCTGGAGCGCTGTTTATATTGACCTCAACCAGGCACACCTGGGGAGGGCCGGCCGGCAGGGTAAGGCTGCCCAGGTCAGCTAATCCACAACACTCAGGGAATCATTGTTGAAAATGGACCTCGCTAAGGCAGAATAGAAGCCAAGGCAAATAAGGACACAATGCCATTTGCAGCACCGTAGATGAGTCTAGAGGTAATCACGTGACTTGTAGTAAGTCAGAAAGTGAAAGACACATATCATATCATATCACTTATAGGTGTTACCTAAAAATGGATACCAGGGCAGATATTTCCACGGAGAAGGGCAATCACAGATTCATTAAACAAACTTATGGTTCACCAATGGAAAGGTGTGAGGAGTGGTTTCATTACGATATCGGGGTTAACAGACATATACAAACACAGGTGACATATATAATCACCAAAGACCTACGGAATACCAAGAGAAGACTACTCAACATTCTGTCATAACGTCCCTGGGAAAAGGATCCCAGGAAGAACAGACATCTGTATATGTGTAAAAGAACCACATCTTCGACACCTACAATAAGCCAAACATTGTAATCAAACTTGCTGTAATAAAAAATAAAAATTTAAATTAAAAATACGAACAAGAAGTAGGGAGACAAACTTGAGGGGCTTTCTCCTGGCACATTCCATTCTAAATTCCAATCTAGAACACGACTTCCATTGAGGCTCTGCTGCCCTAGTAACCAGATTTGGTAAGGGAGAACTGCTGCCTCCTTGTGGCCGTTTCACACAACAGCAGCTTTAATCCCAGCGCTAATGGTCAGTTGATATTCAAAATCATTGCAGGCCTGTAAAGGACACCTGCCCTGAAAACAAATCCTGGGGTCACATATCGACCAAAAAATTCAAAGGACGTCCATATTTCAAAACGACCGTTTCAAAAGGCATATTTTATGCACATTAGTGTTCTGCTTCCTTGTCTTTCCTTCTTTTTTGGTTAAAAAGACGGGAATGGAAAAAGGCATCCCTCAGACTGGGCGAAAATCGTTGCAAACGCATCAATGGACAAAGGTTTAATCTGCAATATATATAAACAGCTCATGCAGCTTAATATTAAAAAAACAAACAACCCAATACAAAAATGGGCAGAAGTTCTAAAGAGACGTTTCTTCAAAGAAGACACAGAGATGGCCAAGACGCACATGAAAAGCTGCTCAAGAGCACTAATTATTAGAGAAATGCAAATCAAAACTACAATGAGGTATCACCTCACACCTGTTAGAATCGGCATCATCTGAAAATCTACAAACAACAAATTCTGGGGAGGGTGTGGACAAAAGGAGCCCTATTCTACTATTTGTGGGAATGTAAATTGATACAGTCACTATGGAGAACACTATGGAATTTCCTTTAAAAAACTAGAAATAGAATTACCATCTGATCCAGCAATCCCACTTCTGGGCATATACCCAGAGAAAACCATAAATCAAAAAGGCACATTCACCACAATGTTCATTGCAGCACTATTTAAAATAGCCAGGTAATGGAAGCAACCTAAAAGCCCACAGACAGATGAATGGATAAAGATGGGGTACATATATAATATGGAATATTACTCTGACATAAAAAGCAATGAAACTGGGTCATTTGTAGAGACATCGATGGATCTAGAGACTGTCATATAGAATGAAGTAATTCAGAAAGATGAAAACAAATATTGTATATTAATGCATATATGTGGAACCTAAAAGATGGTACAGATGAACTGGTTTGCAGGGAAGAAATAGAGACACAGAGGTAGAGAACAAACGTATGGACACCAAGTGTGGGAAGCCATGGGGTGGTGGTGGTGGGATGAGTTGGGGGATTGGGATAGACCTGTATACATGTATATGCATAAAAAACATAACTGATAATAACCTGCTGTATAAAAAAGTAAATAAAATTAAATTTCAAAATTTTGAAAAGTAAAATTTAAATATAAACAGAAAAAAGTTTTTCCCTTCACACACATGTATTTATAGGAATGAATTATTTTCATGCTTATATCTATAAATACATAAAAGAGGAATAAAATCTAACTTGAACCATAAACGAAAAAAAACCTGAACCCACCAGTTATACAGAGGAAAACCCTATCAGGGCACTTGCTCCAGCGGTAAACAATTCTGAAATTGGTCAGAGGTGTGGAATCATCTCCCATCCAGCTAGCAGCCACCCCCCACGCAAGGAGCGTCCTCATTGCAAAGCTGGGAGACCGTGCCGAGGCATCTCTGAATAAAGGTGAGCTGAGCCCCAGGCCAGCTGCTGCTGAACTGTTCCCACCCTTCCCAGGTAAAACACCTGAATATGTACAAGTGCTTGAAAGCCTAGAGGAAGGGCCGTGGAGCCACACTAGCGACAGCACACAGGCCAACTTGGTGCCTGCAGGCCAGCCAGGGTAGTCCTGACCCCGGGTACACTTCCGGAAGCTTTCCATTGTCCTGCCTGAGATACCCCTCCTGTCCCGGCCCCCACTGATTTTTTCCTTCCTCACCTCTGTCCGGAGAGAAATTCCAGCGGAAGGTATGGGTGACACATCCTCTTCTTTACAGGTGGCAGCTTGGCAACTCCTGCAGAAAGGCCAGCAGTGGCCCACTCACACCGGGCCACCAACAAAGCTGTGGCCCCTCATTCCCTCCCACAAGCTCAGCCCCGAGACTGCTGACGGGGCAGAGAATATGGAGTCAGGCACAGCTTCAGGGGCTACTGCTGCCTGGAGCGCTGTTTATATTGACCTCAACCAGGCACACCTTGGGAGGGCCGGCCGGCAGGGTAAGGCTGCCCAGGTCAGCTAATCCACAACCCACAGGGAATCATTGTTGAAAATGGACCTCGCTAAGGCAGAATAGAAGCCAAGGAAAATAAGGACACAATGCCATTTGCAGCACCGTAGATGAGTCTAGAGGTAATCACGTGACTTGTAGTAAGTCAGAAAGTGAAAGACACATATCATATCACTTATAGGTGTTACCTAAAAATGGATACCAGGGCAGATATTTCCACGGAGAAGGGCAATCACAGATTCATTAAACAAACTTATGGTTCACCAATGGAAAGGTGTCAGGATTGGTTTCATTACGATATCGGGGTTAACAGACATATACAAACACAGGTGACATATATAATCACCAAAGACCTACGGAATACCAAGAGAAGACTACTCAACATTCTGTCATAATGTCCCTGGGAAAAGGAACCCAGAAGAACAGAAATCTGTATATGTGTAAAAGAACCACATCTTCGACACCTACAATAAGCCAAACATTGTAATCAAACTTGCTGTAATAAAAAACAAAAATTTAAATTAAAAATACGAACAAGAAGTAGGGAGACAAACTTGAGGGGCTTTCTCCTGGCACATTCCATTCTAAATTCCAATCTAGAACACGACTTCCATTGAGGCTCTGCTGCCCTAGTAACCAGATTTGGTAAGGGAGAACTGCTGCCACCTTGTGGCCGTTTCACACAACAGCAGCTTTAATCCCAGCGCTAATGGTCAGTTGATATTCAAAATCATTGCAGGCCTGTAAATGACACCTGCCCTGCAAACAAATCCTGCGGTCACATATCGATAAAAAAATTCAAAGGACGTCCATATTTCAAAACGACCATTTCAAAAGGCATATTTTATGCACATTAGTGTTCTGCTTCTTTGTCTTTCTTTCTTTTTTGGTTAAAAAGACGGGAATGGAAAAAGGCATCCCTCAGACTGGGCGAAAATCGTTGCAAACGAATCAATGGACAAAGGTTTAATCTCCAATATATATAAACAGCTCATGCAGCCTAATATTAAAAAAACAAACAACCCAATACAAAAATGGGCAGAAGTTCTAAAGAGACGTTTCTTCAAAGAAGACACAGAGATGGCCAAGACGCACATGAAAAGCTGCTCAAGAGCACTCATTATTAGAGAAATGCAAATCAAAACTACAATGAGGTATCACCTCACACCTGTTAGGATCGCCATCATCAGAAAATCTACAAACAACAAATTCTGGGGAGGGTGTGGACAAAAGGAGCCCTCTTCCACTATTGGTGGGAATGTAAATTGATTCCGTCACTATGGAGAACAGTATGGAGTTTCCTTTAAAAAACCAGAAATAGAATTACCATCTGATCCAGCAATCCCACTTCTGGGCATATACCCAGAGAAAACCATAAATCAAAAAGGCACATTCACCACAATGTTCATGGCAGCACTATTTAAAATAGCCAGGTAATGGAAGCAACCTTAATGCCCACAGACAGATGAATGGATAAAGATGGGGTACATATATAAAATGGAATATTACTCGGCCATAAAAAGGAAAGAAAGTTGGTCATTTGTAGAGACATCGATGGATCTAGAGACTGTCTTATAGAATGAAGTAAGTCAGAAAGAGGAAAACAAATATTGTATATTAATGCATATATATGGAACCTAAAAGATGGTACAGATGAACTGGTTTGCAGGCAAGAAATAGAGACACAGAGGTAGAGAAGAAACGTATGGACACCAAGTGTGGGAAGCCATGGTGTGGTGGTGGTGGGATGAGTTGGGAGATTGGGATTGACCTGTATACATGTATATGCATAAAATACATAACTGATAATAACCTGCTGTATAAAAAAGTAAATAAAATTAAATTTCAAAATTTTAAAAAATAAAATTTAAAAATAAAACAGATAAAAGTTCTTCCCTTCACACACATGTATTTATAGGTATGAATTATTTCCATGCTTATATCTATAAATACATAAAAGAGGAATAAAATCTAACTTGAACCATAAACGAAAAAAAACCTGAACCCACCAGTTATACGGAGGAAAACCCTATCAGGGCACTTGATCCAGCGGTAAACAATTCTGAAATTGGTCAGAGGTGTGGAATCATCTCCCATCCAGCTAGCACCCACCCCCCACGCATTGAGCATCCTCATTGCAAAGCTGGGAGACTGTGCCGAGGCATCTCTGAATAAAGGTGAGCTGAGCCCCAGGCCAGCTGCTGCTGAACTGTTCCCACCCTTCCCAGGTAAAACACCTGAATATGTACAAGGGCTTGAAAGCCTAGAGGAAGGGCTGTGGAGCCACACTAGCGACAGCACGCAGGCCAACTTGGTGCCTGCAGGCCAGCCAGGGTGGTCCTGGCCCCGGGTACTCTTCCGGAAGCTTTCCATTGTCCTGCCTGTGATACCCCTCCTGTCCCGGCCCCCACTGCTTTTTTCCTTCCTCACCTCTGTCCGGAGAGAAATTCCAGCGGAAGGTATGGGTGACACATCCTCTTCTTTACAGGTGGCAGCCTGGCAACTCCTGCAGAAAGGCCAGCAGTGCCCCACTCACACCGGGCCACCAACAAAGCTGTGGCCCCTCATTCCCTCCCACCAGCTCAGCCCCGAGACTGCTGACGGGACAGAGAATATGGAGTCAGGCACAGCTTCAGGGGCTATTGCTGCCTGGAGCGCAGTTTATATTGACCTCAACCAGGCACACCTGGGGAGGGCCGGCCGGCAGGGTAAGGCTGCCCAGGTCAGCTAATCCACAACCCTCAGGGAATCACATTGTTGAAAATGGACCTCGCTAAGGCAGAATAGAAGCCAAGGAAAATAAGGACACAATGCCATTTGCAGCACCGTAGATGAGTCTAGAGGTAATCACGTGACTTGTAGTAAGTCAGAAAGTGAAAGACACATATCATATCATATCACTTATAGGTGTTACCTAAAAATGGATACCAGGGCAGATATTTCCACGGAGAAGGGCAATCACAGATTCATTAAACACACTTATGGTTCACCAGTGGAAAGGTGTGAGGATTGGTTTCATTACGATATCGGGGTTAACAGACATATACAAACACAGGTGACATATATAATCACCAAAGACCTACGGAATACCAAGAGAAGACTACTCAACATTCTGTCATAACGTCCCTAGGAAAAGGATCCCAGGAAGAACAGACATCTGTATATGTGTAAAAGAACCACATCTTCGACACCTACAATAAGCCAAACATTGTAATCAAACTTGCTGTAATAAAAAATAAAAATTTAAATTAAAAATACGAACAAGAAGTAGGGAGACAAACTTGAGGGGCTTTCTCCTGGCACATTCCATTCTAAATTCCAATCTAGAACACGACTTCCATTGAGGCTCTGCTGCCCTAGTAACCAGATTTGGTAAGGGAGAACTGCTGCCACCTTGTGGCCGTTTCACACAACAGCAGCTTTAATCCCAGCGCTAATGGTCAGTTGATATTCAAAATCATTGCAGGCCTGTAAATGACACCTGCCCTGCAAACAAATCCTGGGGTCACATATCGACAAAAAAATTCAAAGGACGTCCATATTTCAAAACGACCATTTCAAAAGGCATATTTTATGCACATTAGTGTTCTGCTTCTTTGTCTTTCTTTCTTTTTTGGTTAAAAAGACGGGAATGGAAAAAGGCATCCCTCAGACTGGGCGAAAATCGTTGCAAACGAATCAATGGACAAAGGTTTAATCTCCAATATATATAAACAGCTCATGCAGCCTAATATTAAAAAAACAAACAACCCAATACAAAAATGGGCAGAAGTTCTAAAGAGACGTTTCTTCAAAGAAGACACAGAGATGGCCAAGACGCACATGAAAAGCTGCTCAAGAGCACTAATTATTAGAGAAATGCAAATCAAAACTACAATGAGGTATCACCTCACACCTCTTAGGATCGGCATCATCAGAAAATCTACAAACAACAAATTCCGGGGAGGGTGTGGACAAAAGGAGCCCTCTTCCACTTCTGGTGGGAATGTAAATTGATACCGTCACTATGGAGAACAGTATGGAGTTTCCTTTAAAAAACTAGAAATAGAATTACCATCTGATCCAGCAATACCACTTCTGGGCATATACCCAGAGAAAACCATAAATCAAAAAGGCACATTCACCACAATGTTCATGGCAGCACTATTTAAAATAGCCAGGTAATGGAAGCAACCTAAATGCCCACAGACAGATGAATGGATAAAGATGGGGTACATATATAAAATGGAATATTACTCGGCCATAAAAAGGAAAGAAAGTTGGTCATTTGTAGAGACATCGATGGATCTAGAGACTGTCTTATAGAATGAAGTAAGTCAGAAAGAGGAAAACAAATATTGTATATTAATGCATATATATGGAACCTAAAAGATGGTACAGATGAACTGGTTTGCAGGCAAGAAATAGAGACACAGAGGTAGAGAAGAAACGTATGGACACCAAGTGTGGGAAGCCATGGTGTGGTGGTGGTGGGATGAGTTGGGAGATTGGGATTGACCTGTATACATGTATATGCATAAAATATATAACTGATAATAACCTGCTGTATAAAAAATTAAATAAAATTAAATTACAAAATTTTAAAAAATAAAATTTAAAAATAAAACAGAAAAAAGTTCTTCCCTTCACACACATGTATTTATAGGAATGAATTATTTCCATGCTTATATCTATAAATACATAAAAGAGGAATAAAATCTAACTTGAACCATAAACGAAAAAAAACCTGAACCCACCAGTTATACGGAGGAAAACCCTATCAGGGCACTTGCTCCAGCGGTAAACAATTCTGAAATTGGTCAGAGGTGTGGAATCATCTCCCATCCAGCTAGCACCCACCCCCCACGCATTGAGCATCCTCATTGCAAAGCTGGGAGACTGTGCCGAGGCATCTCTGAATAAAGGTGAGCTGAGCCCCAGGCCAGCTGCTGCTGAACTGTTCCCACCCTTCCCAGGTAAAACACCTGAATATGTACAAGGGCTTGAAAGCCTAGAGGAAGGGCTGTGGAGCCACACTAGCGACAGCACGCAGGCCAACTTGGTGCCTGCAGGCCAGCCAGGGTGGTCCTGGCCCCGGGTACTCTTCCGGAAGCTTTCCATTGTCCTGCTTGTGATACCCCTCCTGTCCCGGCCCCCACTGCTTTTTTCCTTCCTCACCTCTGTCCGGAGAGAAATTCCAGCGGAAGGTATGGGTGACACATCCTCTTCTTTACAGGTGGCAGCCTGGCAACTCCTGCAGAAAGGCCAGCAGTGCCCCACTCACACCGGGCCACCAACAAAGCTGTGGCCCCTCATTCCCTCCCACCAGCTCAGCCCCGAGACTGCTGACGGGACAGAGAATATGGAGTCAGGCACAGCTTCAGGGGCTATTGCTGCCTGGAGCGCTGTTTATATTGACCTCAACCAGGCACACCTGGGGAGGGCCGGCCAGCAGGGTAAGGCTGCCCAGGTCAGCTAATCCACAACCCTCAGGGAATCACATTGTTGAAAATGGACCTCGCTAAGGCAGAATAGAAGCCAAGGAAAATAAGGACACAATGCCATTTGCAGCACCGTAGATGAGTCTAGAGGTAATCACGTGACTTGTAGTAAGTCAAAAAGTGAAAGACACATATCATATCATATCACTTATAGGTGTTACCTAAAAATGGATACCAGGGCAGATATTTCCACGGAGAAGGGCAATCACAGATTCATTAAACACACTTATGGTTCACCAGTGGAAAGGTGTGAGGATTGGTTTCATTACGATATCGGGGTTAACAGACATATACAAACACAGGTGACATATATAATCACCAAAGACCTACGGAATACCAAGAGAAGACTACTCAACATTCTGTCATAACGTCCCTAGGAAAAGGATCCCAGGAAGAACAGACATCTGTATATGTGTAAAAGAACCACATCTTCGACACCTACAATAAGCCAAACATTGTAATCAAACTTGCTGTAATAAAAAATAAAAATTTAAATTAAAAATACGAACAAGAAGTAGGGAGACAAACTTCAGGGGCTTTCTCCTGGCACATCCCATTCTAAATTCCAATCTAGAACACGACTTCCATTGAGGCTCTGCTGCCCTAGTAACCAGATTTGGTAAGGGAGAACTGCTGCCACCTTGTGGCCGTTTCACACAACAGCAGCTTTAATCCCAGCGCTAATGGTCAGTTGATATTCAAAATCATTGCAGGCCTGTAAATGACACCTGCCCTGAAAACAAATCCTGGGGTCACATATCGACCAAAAAATTCAAAGGACGTCCATATTTCAAAACGACCGTTTCAAAAGGCATATTTTATGCACATTAGTGTTCTGCTTCTTTGTCTTTCTTTCTTTCTTGGTTAAAAAGACGGGAGTGGAAAAAGGCATCCCTCAGACTGGGCGAAAATCGTTGCAAACGAATCAATGGACAAAGGTTTAATCTCCAATATATATAAACAGCTCATGCAGCTTAATATTAAAAAAACAAACAACCCAATACAAAAATGGGCAGAAGTTCTAAAGAGACGTTTCTTCAAAGAAGACACAGAGATGGCCAAGACGCACATGAAATGCTGCTCAACAGCACTAATTATTAGAGAAATGCAAATCAAAACTACAATGAGGTATCACCTCACACCTGTTAGGATCGGCATCATCAGAAAATCTACAAACAACAAATTCTGGGGAGGGTGTGGACAAAAGGAGCCCTCTTCCACTATTGGTGGGAATGTAAATTGATACCGTCACTATGGAGAACAGTATGGAGTTTCCTTTAAAAAACTAGAAATAGAATTACCATCCGATCCAGCAATCCCACTTCTGGGCATATACCCAGAGAAAACCATAAATCAAAAAGGCACATTCACCACAATGTTCATTGCAGCACTATTTAAAATAGCCAGGTAATGGAAGCAACCTAAATGCCCACAGACAGATGAATGGATAAAGATGGCGTACATATATAAAATGGAATATTACTCGGCCATAAAAAGGAATGAAACTGGGTCATTTGTAGAGACATCGATGGATCTAGAGACTGTCATATAGAATGAAGTAAGTCAGAAAGAGGAAATCAAATATTGTATATTAATGCATATATGTGGAACCTAAAAGATGGTACAGATGAACTGGTTTGCAGGGAAGATATAGAGACACAGAGGTAGAGAACAAACGTATGGACACCAAGTGTGGGAAGCCATGGGGTGGTGGTGGTGGGATGAGTTGGGAGATTGGGATTGACCTGTATACATGTATATGCATAAAATACATAACTGATAATAACCTGCTGTATAAAAAAGTAAATAATATTAAATTTCAAAATTTTAAAAAATAAAATTTAAAAATAAAACAGAAAAAAGTTCTTCCCTTCACACACATGTATTTATAGGAATGAATTATTTCCATGTTTATATCTATAAATACATAAAAGAGGAATAAAATCTAACTTGAACCATAAACGAAAAAATACCTGAACCCACCAGTTATACAGAGGAAAACCCTATCAGGGCACTTGCTCCAGCGGTAAACAATTCTGAAATTGGTCAGAGGTGTGGAATCATCTCCCATCCAGCTAGCATCCACCCCCCACGCAAGGAGCATCCTCATTGCAAAGCTGGGAGACCGTGCCGAGGCATCTCTGAATAAAGGTGAGCTGAGCCCCAGGCCAGCTGCTGCTGAACTGTTCCCACCCTTCCCAGGTAAAACACCTGAATATGTACAAGGGCTTGAAAGCCTAGAGGAAGGGCCGTGGAGCCACACTAGCGACAGCACGCAGGCCAACTTGGTGCCTGCAGGCCAGCCAGGGTGGTCCTGGCCCCGGGTACTCTTCCGGAAGCTTTCCATTGTCCTGCCTGTGATACCCCTCCTGTCCCGGCCCCCACTGCTTTTTTCCTTCCTCACCTCTGTCCGGAGAGAAATTCCAGCGGAAGGTATGGGTGACACATCCTCTTCTTTACAGGTGGCAGCCTGGCAACTCCTGCAGAAAGGCCAGCAGTGCCCCACTCACACCGGGCCACCAACAAAGCTGTGGCCCCTCATTCCCTCCCACCAGCTCAGCCCCGAGACTGCTGACGGGGCAGAGAATATGGAGTCAGGCACAGCTTCAGGGGCTATTGCTGCCTGGAGCGCTGTTTATATTGACCTCAACCAGGCACACCTGGGGAGGGCCGGCCGGCAGGGTAAGGCTGCCCAGGTCAGCTAATCCACAACCCTCAGGGAATCACATTGTTGAAAATGGACCTCGCTAAGGCAGAATAGAAGCCAAGGAAAATAAGGACACAATGCCATTTGCAGCACCGTAGATGAGTCTAGAGGTAATCACGTGACTTGTAGTAAGTCAGAAAGTGAAAGACACATATCATATCATATCACTTATAGGTGTTACCTAAAAATGGATACCAGGGCAGATATTTCCACGGAGAAGGGCAATCACAGATTCATTAAACACACTTATGGTTCACCAGTGGAAAGGTGTGAGGATTGGTTTCATTACGATATCGGGGTTAACAGACATATACAAACACAGGTGACATATATAATCACCAAAGACCTACGGAATACCAAGAGAAGACTACTCAACATTCTGTCATAACGTCCCTAGGAAAAGGATCCCAGGAAGAACAGACATCTGTATATGTGTAAAAGAACCACATCTTCGACACCTACAATAAGCCAAACATTGTAATCAAACTTGCTGTAATAAAAAATAAAAATTTAAATTAAAAATACGAACAAGAAGTAGGGAGACAAACTTGAGGGGCTTTCTCCTGGCACATTCCATTCTAAATTCCAATCTAGAACACGACTTCCATTGAGGCTCTGCTGCCCTAGTAACCAGATTTGGTAAGGGAGAACTGCTGCCACCTTGTGGCCGTTTCACACAACAGCAGCTTTAATCCCAGCGCTAATGGTCAGTTGATATTCAAAATCATTGCAGGCCTGTAAATGACACCTGCCCTGCAAACAAATCCTGGGGTCACATATCGACAAAAAAATTCAAAGGACGTCCATATTTCAAAACGACCATTTCAAAAGGCATATTTTATGCACATTAGTGTTCTGCTTCTTTGTCTTTCTTTCTTTTTTGGTTAAAAAGACGGGAATGGAAAAAGGCATCCCTCAGACTGGGCGAAAATCGTTGCAAACGAATCAATGGACAAAGGTTTAATCTCCAATATATATAAACAGCTCATGCAGCCTAATATTAAAAAAACAAACAACCCAATACAAAAATGGGCAGAAGTTCTAAAGAGACGTTTCTTCAAAGAAGACACAGAGATGGCCAAGACGCACATGAAAAGCTGCTCAAGAGCACTAATTATTAGAGAAATGCAAATCAAAACTACAATGAGGTATCACCTCACACCTGTTAGGATCGGCATCATCAGAAAATCTACAAACAACAAATTCCGGGGAGGGTGTGGACAAAAGGAGCCCTCTTCCACTTCTGGTGGGAATGTAAATTGATACCGTCACTATGGAGAACAGTATGGAGTTTCCTTTAAAAAACTAGAAATAGAATTACCATCTGATCCAGCAATACCACTTCTGGGCATATACCCAGAGAAAACCATAAATCAAAAAGGCACATTCACCACAATGTTCATGGCAGCACTATTTAAAATAGCCAGGTAATGGAAGCAACCTAAATGCCCACAGACAGATGAATGGATAAAGATGGGGTACATATATAAAATGGAATATTACTCGGCCATAAAAAGGAAAGAAAGTTGGTCATTTGTAGAGACATCGATGGATCTAGAGACTGTCTTATAGAATGAAGTAAGTCAGAAAGAGGAAAACAAATATTGTATATTAATGCATATATATGGAACCTAAAAGATGGTACAGATGAACTGGTTTGCAGGCAAGAAATAGAGACACAGAGGTAGAGAAGAAACGTATGGACACCAAGTGTGGGAAGCCATGGTGTGGTGGTGGTGGGATGAGTTGGGAGATTGGGATTGACCTGTATACATGTATATGCATAAAATATATAACTGATAATAACCTGCTGTATAAAAAATTAAATAAAATTAAATTACAAAATTTTAAAAAATAAAATTTAAAAATAAAACAGAAAAAAGTTCTTCCCTTCACACACATGTATTTATAGGAATGAATTATTTCCATGCTTATATCTATAAATACATAAAAGAGGAATAAAATCTAACTTGAACCATAAACGAAAAAAAACCTGAACCCACCAGTTATACGGAGGAAAACCCTATCAGGGCACTTGCTCCAGCGGTAAACAATTCTGAAATTGGTCAGAGGTGTGGAATCATCTCCCATCCAGCTAGCACCCACCCCCCACGCATTGAGCATCCTCATTGCAAAGCTGGGAGACTGTGCCGAGGCATCTCTGAATAAAGGTGAGCTGAGCCCCAGGCCAGCTGCTGCTGAACTGTTCCCACCCTTCCCAGGTAAAACACCTGAATATGTACAAGGGCTTGAAAGCCTAGAGGAAGGGCTGTGGAGCCACACTAGCGACAGCACGCAGGCCAACTTGGTGCCTGCAGGCCAGCCAGGGTGGTCCTGGCCCCGGGTACTCTTCCGGAAGCTTTCCATTGTCCTGCCTGTGATACCCCTCCTGTCCCGGCCCCCACTGCTTTTTTCCTTCCTCACCTCTGTCCGGAGAGAAATTCCAGCGGAAGGTATGGGTGACACATCCTCTTCTTTACAGGTGGCAGCCTGGCAACTCCTGCAGAAAGGCCAGCAGTGCCCCACTCACACCGGGCCACCAACAAAGCTGTGGCCCCTCATTCCCTCCCACCAGCTCAGCCCCGAGACTGCTGACGGGACAGAGAATATGGAGTCAGGCACAGCTTCAGGGGCTATTGCTGCCTGGAGCGCTGTTTATATTGACCTCAACCAGGCACACCTGGGGAGGGCCGGCCAGCAGGGTAAGGCTGCCCAGGTCAGCTAATCCACAACCCTCAGGGAATCACATTGTTGAAAATGGACCTCGCTAAGGCAGAATAGAAGCCAAGGAAAATAAGGACACAATGCCATTTGCAGCACCGTAGATGAGTCTAGAGGTAATCACGTGACTTGTAGTAAGTCAAAAAGTGAAAGACACATATCATATCATATCACTTATAGGTGTTACCTAAAAATGGATACCAGGGCACATATTTCCACGGAGAAGGGCAATCACAGATTCATTAAACACACTTATGGTTCACCAGTGGAAAGGTGTGAGGATTGGTTTCATTACGATATCGGGGTTAACAGACATATACAAACACAGGTGACATATATAATCACCAAAGACCTACGGAATACCAAGAGAAGACTACTCAACATTCTGTCATAACGTCCCTAGGAAAAGGATCCCAGGAAGAACAGACATCTGTATATGTGTAAAAGAACCACATCTTCGACACCTACAATAAGCCAAACATTGTAATCAAACTTGCTGTAATAAAAAATAAAAATTTAAATTAAAAATACGAACAAGAAGTAGGGAGACAAACTTCAGGGGCTTTCTCCTGGCACATTCCATTCTAAATTCCAATCTAGAACACGACTTCCATTGAGGCTCTGCTGCCCTAGTAACCAGATTTGGTAAGGGAGAACTGCTGCCACCTTGTGGCCGTTTCACACAACAGCAGCTTTAATCCCAGCGCTAATGGTCAGTTGATATTCAAAATCATTGCAGGCCTGTAAATGACACCTGCCCTGAAAACAAATCCTGGGGTCACGTATCGACCAAAAAATTCAAAGGAGGTCCATATTTCAAAACGACCGTTTCAAAAGGCATATTTTATGCACATTAGTGTTCTGCTTCTTTGTCTTTCTTTCTTTTTTGGTTAAAAAGACGGGAGTGGAAAAAGGCATCCCTCAGACTGGGCGAAAATCGTTGCAAACGAATCAATGGACAAAGGTTTAATCTCCAATATATATAAACAGCTCATGCAGCTTAATATTAAAAAAACAAACAACCCAATACAAAAATGGGCAGAAGTTCTAAAGAGACGTTTCTTCAAAGAAGACACAGAGATGGCCAAGACGCACATGAAATGCTGCTCAACAGCACTAATTATTAGAGAAATGCAAATCAAAACTACAATGAGGTATCACCTCACACCTGTTAGGATCGCCATCCTCAGAAAATCTACAAACAACAAATTCTGGGGAGGGTGTGGACAAAAGGAGCCCTCTTCCACTATTGGTGGGAATGTAAATTAATACCGTCACTATGGAGAACAGTATGGAGTTTCCTTTAAAAAACTAGAAATAGAATTACCATCCGATCCAGCAATCCCACTTCTGGGCATATACCCAGAGAAAACCATAAATCAAAAAGGCACATTCACCACAATGTTCATTGCAGCACTATTTCAACTAGCCAGGTAATGGAAACAACCTAAATGCCCACAGACAGATGAATGGATAAAGATGGGGTACATATATAAAATGGAATATTACTCGGCCATAAAAAGGAATGAAACTGGGTCATTTGTAGAGACATCGATGGATCTAGAGACTGTCATATAGAATGAAGTAAGTCAGAAAGAGGAAAACAAATATTGTATCTTAATGCATATATGTGGAACCTAAAAGATGGTACAGATGAACTGGTTTGCAGGGAAGAAATAGAGACACAGAGGTAGAGAACAAACGTATGGACACCAAGTGTGGGAAGCCATGGGGTGGTGGTGGTGGGATGAGTTGGGAGATTGGGATTGACCTGTATACATGTATATGCATAAAATACATAACTGATAATAACCTGCTGTATAAAAAAGTCAATAAAATTAAATTTCAAAATTTTAAAAAATAAAATTTAAAAATAAAACAGAAAAAAGTTCTTCCCTTCACACACATGTATTTATAGGAATGAATTATTTCCATGCTTATATCTATAAATACATAAAAGAGGAATAAAATCTAACTTGAACCATAAACGAAAAAAACCCTGAACCCACCAGTTATACAGAGGAAAACCGTATCAGGGCACTTGCTCCAGTGTAAACAATTCTGAAATTGGTCAGATGTGTGGAATCATCTCCCATCCAGCTAGCACCCACCCCCCACGCAAGGAGCGTCCTCATTGCAAAGCTGGGAGACCGTGCCGAGAAATCTCTGAATAAAGGTGAGCTGAGCCCCAGGCCAGCTGCTGCTGAACTGTTCCCACCTTTCGCAGGTAAAACACCTGAATATGTACAAGGGCTTGAAAGCCTAGAGGAAGGGCCGTGGAGCCACACTAGCGACAGCACGCAGGCCAACTTGGTGCCTGCAGGCCAGCCAGGGTGGTCCTGGCCCCGGGTACTCTTCCGGAAGCTTTCCATTGTCCTGCCTGTGATACCCCTCCTGTCCCGGCCCCCACTGCTTTTTTCCTTCCTCACCTCTGTCCGGAGAGAAATTCCAGAGGAAGGTATGGGTGACACATCCTCTTCTTTACAGGTGGCAGCCTGGCAACTCCTGCAGAAAGGCCAGCAGTGCCCCACTCACACCGGGCCACCCACAAAGCTGTGGCCCCTCATTCCCTCCCACCAGCTCAGCCCCGAGACTGCTGACGGGGCAGAGAATATGGAGTCAGGCACAGCTTCAGGGGCTATTGCTGCCTGGAGCGCTGTTTATATTGACCTCAACCAGGCACACCTGGGGAGGGCCGGCCGGCAGGGTAAGGCTGCCCAGGTCAGCTAATCCACAACCCTCAGGGAATCACATTGTTGAAAATGGACCTCGCTAAGGCAGAATAGAAGCCAAGGAAAATAAGGACACAATGCCATTTGCAGCACCGTAGATGAGTCTAGAGGTAATCACGTGACTTGTAGTAAGTCAGAAAGTGAAAGACACATATCATATCATATCACTTATAGGTGTTACCTAAAAATGGATACCAGGGCAGATATTTCCACGGAGAAGGGCAATCACAGATTCATTAAACACACTTATGGTTCACCAATGGAAAGGTGTGAGGATTGGTTTCATTACGATATCGGGGTTAACAGACATATACAAACACAGGTGACATATATAATCACCAAAGACCTACGGAATACCAAGAGAAGACTACTCAACATTCTGTCATAACGTCCCTTTGAAAAGGATCCCAGGAAGAACAGACATCTGTATATGTGTAAAAGAACCACATCTTCGACACCTACAATAAGCCAAACATTGTAATCAAACTTGCTGTAATAAAAAATAAAAATTTAAATTAAAAATACGAACAAGAAGTAGGGAGACAAACTTGAGGGGATTTCTCCTGGCACATTCCATTCTAAATTCCAATCTAGAACACGACTTCCATTGAGGCTCTGCTGCCCTAGTAACCAGATTTGGTAAGGGAGAACTGCTGCCACCTTGTGGCCGTTTCACACAACAGCAGCTTTAATCCCAGCGCTAATGGTCCGTTGATATTCAGAATCATTGCAGGCCTGTAAATGACACCTGCCCTGAAAACAAATCTTGGGATCACGTATCGACCAAAAAATTCAAAGGACGTCCATATTTCAAAACGACCATTTCAAAAGGCATATTTTATGCACATTAGTGTTCTGCTTCTTTGTCTTTCTTTCTTCTTTGGTTAATCACCTCACACCTGTTAGGATCGGCATCATCAGAAAATCTACAAACAACAAATTCTGGGGAGGGTGTGGACAAAAGGAGCCCTCTTCCACTACTGGTGGGAATGTAAATTGATACCGTCACTATGGAGAACAGTATGGAGTTTCCTTTAAAAAACTAGAAATAGAATTACCATCTGATACAGCATTCCCACTTCTGGGCATATACCCAGAGAAAACCATAAATCAAAAAGGCACATTCACCACAATGTTCATTGCAGCACTATTTAAAATAGCCCGGTATTGGAAGCAACCTAAATGCCCACAGACAGATGAATGGATAAAGATGGGGTACATATATAAAATGGAATATTACTCGGCCATATAAAGGAATGAAACTGGGTCATTTGTAGAGACATCGATGGATCTAGAGACTGTCGTATAGAATGAAGTAAGTCAGAAAGAGGAAATCAAATATTGTATATTAATGCATATATGTGGAACCTAAAAGATGGTACAGATGAACTGGTTTGCAGGGAAGAAATAGAGACACAGAGGTAGAGAACAAACGTATGGACACCAAGTGTGGGAAGCCATGGGGTGGTGGTGGTGGGATGAGTTGGGAGATTGGGATTGACCTGTATACATGTATATGCATAAAATACATAACTGATAATAACCTGCTGTATAAAAAAGAAAATAAAATTAAATTTCAAAATTTTTAAAAATAAAATTTAAAAATAAAACAGAAAAAATTTCTTCCCTTCACACACATGTATTTATAGGAATGAATTATTTCCATGCTTATATCTATAAATACATAAAAGAGGAATAAAATCTAACTTGAACCATAAACGAAAAAAAACCTGATCCCACCAGTTATACAGAGGAAAACCCTATCAGGGCACTTGCTCCAGCGGTAAACAATTCTGAAATTGGTCAGAGGTGTGGAATCATCTCCCATCCAGCTAGCACCCACCCCCCACGCAAGGAGCGTCCTCATTGCAAAGCTGGGAGACCATGCCGAGGCATCTCTGAATAAAGGTGAGCTGAGCCCCAGGCCAGCTGCTGCTGAACTGTTCCCACCCTTCGCAGGTAAAACACCTGAATATGTACAAGGGCTTGAAAGCCTAGAGGAAGGGCCGTGGAGCCACACTAGCGACAGCACGCAGGCCAACTTGGTGCCTGCAGGCCAGCCAGGGTGGTCCTGGCCCCGGGTACTCTTCCGGAAGCTTTCCATTGTCCTGCCTGTGATACCCCTCCTGTCCCGGCCCCCACTGCTTTTTTCCTTCCTCACCTCTGTCCGGAGAGAAATTCCAGAGGAAGGTATGGGTGACACATCCTCTTCTTTACAGGTGGCAGCCTGGCAACTCCTGCAGAAAGGACAGCAGTGCCCCACTCATACCGGGCCACCAACAAAGCTGTGGCCCCTCATTCCCTCCCACCAGCTCAGCCCCGAGACTGCTGACGGGGCAGAGAATATGGAGTCAGGCACAGCTTAAGGGGCTATTGCTGCCTGGAGCGCTGTTTATATTGACCTCAACCAGGCAAACCTGGGGAGGGCCGGCCGGCAGGGTAAGGCTGCCCAGGTCAGCTAATCCACAACCCTCAGGGAATCACATTGTTGAAAATGGGCCTCGCTAAGGCAGAATAGAAGCCAAGGAAAATAAGGACACAATGCCATTTGCAGCACCGTAGATGAGTCTAGAGGTAATCACGTGACTTGTAGTAAGTCAGAAAGTGAAAGACACATATCATATCATATCACTTATAGGTGTTACCTAAAAATGGATACCAGGGCAGATATTTCCACGGAGAAGGGCAATCACATATTCATTAAGCACACTTATGGTTCACCAATGGAAAGCTGTGAGGATTGGTTTCATTACGATATCGGGGTTAACAGACATATACAAACACAGGTGACATATATAATCACCAAAGACCTACGGAATACCAAGAGAAGACTACTCAACATTCTGTCATAACGTCCCTGGGAAAAGGATCCCAGGAAGAACAGACATCTGTATATGTGTAAAAGAACCACATCTTCGACACCTACAATAAGCCAAACATTGTAATCAAACTTGCTGTAATAAAAAATAAAAATTTAAATTAAAAATACGAACAAGAAGTAGGGAGACAAACTTGAGGGGCTTTCTCCTGGCACATTCCATTCTAAATTCCAATCTAGAACACGACTTCCATTGAGGCTCTGCTGCCCTAGTAACCAGATTTGGTAAGGGAGAACTGCTGCCACCTTGTGGCCGTTTCACACAACAGCAGCTTTAATCCCAGCGCTAATGGTCAGTTGATATTCAAAATCATTGCAGGCCTGTAAATGACACCTGCCCTGAAAACAAATCCTGGGGTCACGTATCGACCAAAAAATTCAAAGGACGTCCATATTGCAAAACGACCGTTTCAAAAGGCATATTTTATGCACATTAGTGTTCTGCTTCTTTGTCTTTCTTTCTTTTTTGGTTAAAAAGACGGGAATGGAAAAAGGCATCCCTCAGACTGGGCGAAAATCGTTGCAAACGAATCAATGGACAAAGGTTTAATCTCCAATATATATAAACAGCTCATGCAGCTTAATATTAAAAAAAAAAACAACCCAATACAAAAATGGGCAGAAGTTCTAAAGAGACGTTTCTTCAAAGAAGACACAGAGATGGCCAAGATGCACATGAAAAGCTGCTCAAGAGCACTAATTATTAGAGAAATGCAAATCAAAACTACAATGAGGTATCACCTCACACCTGTTAGGATCGGCATCATCAGAAAATCTACAAACAACAAATTCTGGGGAGGGTGTGGACAAAAGGAGCCCTCTTCCACTATTGGTGGGAATGTAAATTGATACCGTCACTATGGAGAACAGTATGGAGTTTCCTTTAAAAAACTAGAAATAGAATTACCATCCGATCCAGCAATCCCACTTCTGGGCATATACCCAGAGAAAACCATAAATCAAAAAGGCACATTCACCACAATGTTCATTGCAGCACTATTTAAAATAGCCAGGTAATGGAAGCAACCTAAATGCCCACAGACAGATGAATGGATAAAGATGGGGTACATATATAAAATGGAATATTACTCGGCCATAAAAAGGAATGAAACTGGGTCATTTGTAGAGACATCGATGGATCTAGAGACTGTCATATAGAATGAAGTAAGTCAGAAAGAGGGAAACAAATATTGTATCTTAATGCATATATGTGGAACCTAAAAGATCGTACAGATGAACTGGTTTGCAGGGAAGAAATAGAGACACAGAGGTAGAGAACAAACGTATGGACACCAAGTGTGGGAAGCCATGGGGTGGTGGTGGTGGGATGAGTTGGGAGATTGGGATTGACCTGTATACATGTATATGCATAAAATACATAACTGATAATAACCTGCTGTATAAAAAAGTCAATAAAATTAAATTTCAAAATTTTAAAAAATAAAATTTAAAAATAAAACAGAAAAAAGTTCTTCCCTTCACACACATGTATTTATAGGAATGAATTATTTCCATGCTTATATCTATAAATACATAAAAGAGGAATAAAATCTAACTTGAACCATAAACGAAAAAAACCCTGAACCCACCAGTTATACAGAGGAAAACCGTATCAGGGCACTTGCTCCAGTGTAAACAATTCTGAAATTGGTCAGATGTGTGGAATCATCTCCCATCCAGCTAGCACCCACCCCCCACGCAAGGAGCGTCCTCATTGCAAAGCTGGGAGACCGTGCCGAGAAATCTCTGAATAAAGGTGAGCTGAGCCCCAGGCCAGCTGCTGCTGAACTGTTCCCACCTTTCGCAGGTAAAACACCTGAATATGTACAAGGGCTTGAAAGCCTAGAGGAAGGGCCGTGGAGCCACACTAGCGACAGCACGCAGGCCAACTTGGTGCCTGCAGGCCAGCCAGGGTGGTCCTGGCCCCGGGTACTCTTCCGGAAGCTTTCCATTGTCCTGCCTGTGATACCCCTCCTGTCCCGGCCCCCACTGCTTTTTTCCTTCCTCACCTCTGTCCGGAGAGAAATTCCAGAGGAAGGTATGGGTGACACATCCTCTTCTTTACAGGTGGCAGCCTGGCAACTCCTGCAGAAAGGCCAGCAGTGCCCCACTCACACCGGGCCACCCACAAAGCTGTGGCCCCTCATTCCCTCCCACCAGCTCAGCCCCGAGACTGCTGACGGGGCAGAGAATATGGAGTCAGGCACAGCTTCAGGGGCTATTGCTGCCTGGAGCGCTGTTTATATTGACCTCAACCAGGCACACCTGGGGAGGGCCGGCCGGCAGGGTAAGGCTGCCCAGGTCAGCTAATCCACAACCCTCAGGGAATCACATTGTTGAAAATGGACCTCGCTAAGGCAGAATAGAAGCCAAGGAAAATAAGGACACAATGCCATTTGCAGCACCGTAGATGAGTCTAGAGGTAATCACGTGACTTGTAGTAAGTCAGAAAGTGAAAGACACATATCATATCATATCACTTATAGGTATTACCTAAAAATGGATACCAGGGCAGATATTTCCACGGAGAAGGGCAATCACAGATTCATTAAACACACTTATGGTTCACCAATGGAAAGGTGTGAGGATTGGTTTCATTACGATATCGGGGTTAACAGACATATACAAACCCAGGTGACATATATAATCACCAAAGACCTACGGAATACCAAGAGAAGACTACTCAACATTCTGTCATAACGTCCCTTTGAAAAGGATCCCAGGAAGAACAGACATCTGTATATGTGTAAAAGAACCACATCTTCGACACCTACAATAAGCCAAACATTGTAATCAAACTTGCTGTAATAAAAAATAAAAATTTAAATTAAAAATACGAACAAGAAGTAGGGAGACAAACTTGAGGGGCTTTCTCCTGGCACATTCCATTCTAAATTCCTATCTAGAACACGACTTCCATTGAGGCTCTGCTGCCCTAGTAACCAGATTTGGTAAGGGAGAACTGCTGCCACCTTGTGGCCGTTTCACACAACAGCAGCTTTAATCCCAGCGCTAATGGTCCGTTGATATTCAAAATCATTGCAGGCCTGTAAATGACACCTGCCCTGAAAACAAATCTTGGGATCACGTATCGACCAAAAAATTCAAAGGACGTCCATATTTCAAAACGACCGTTTCAAAAGGCATATTTTATGCACATTAGTGTTCTGCTTCTTTGTCTTTCTTTCTTCTTTGGTTAATCACCACACACCTGTTAGGATCGGCATCATCAGAAAATCTACAAACAACAAATTCTGGGGAGGGTGTGGACAAAAGGAGCCCTCTTCCACTACTGGTGGGAATGTAAATTGATACCGTCACTATGGAGAACAGTATGGAGTTTCCTTTAAAAAACTAGAAATAGAATTACCATCTGATACAGCATTCCCACTTCTGGGCATATACCCAGAGAAAACCATAAATCAAAAAGGCACATTCACCACAATGTTCATTGCAGCACTATTTAAAATAGCCCGGTATTGGAAGCAACCTAAATGCCCACAGACAGATGAATGGATAAAGATGGGGTACATATATAAAATGGAATATTACTCGGCCATATAAAGGAATGAAACTGGGTCATTTGTAGAGACATCGATGGATCTAGAGACTGTCGTATAGAATGAAGTAAGTCAGAAAGAGGAAATCAAATATTGTATATTAATGCATATATGTGGAACCTAAAAGATGGTACAGATGAACTGGTTTGCAGGGAAGAAATAGAGACACAGAGGTAGAGAACAAACGTATGGACACCAAGTGTGGGAAGCCATGGGGTGGTGGTGGTGGGATGAGTTGGGAGATTGGGATTGACCTGTATACATGTATATGCATAAAATACATAACTGATAATAACCTGCTGTATAAAAAAGTAAATAAAATTAAATTTCAAAATTTTTAAAAATAAAATTTAAAAATAAAACAGAAAAAATTTCTTCCCTTCACACACATGTATTTATAGGAATTAATTATTTCCATGCTTATATCTATAAATACATAAAAGAGGAATAAAATCTAACTTGAACCATAAACGAAAAAAAACCTGATCCCACCAGTTATACAGAGGAAAACCCTATCAGGGCACTTGCTCCAGCGGTAAACAATTCTGAAATTGGTCAGAGGTGTGGAATCATCTCCCATCCAGCTAGCACCCACTCCCCACGCAAGGAGCGTCCTCATTGCAAAGCTGGGTGACCGTGCCGAGGCATCTCTGAATAAAGGTGAGCTGAGCCCCAGGCCAGCTGCTGCTGAACTGTTCCCACCCTTCGCAGGTAAAACACCTGAATATGTACAAGGGCTTGAAAGCCTAGAGGAAGGGCCGTGGAGCCACACTAGCGACAGCACGCAGGCCAACTTGGTGCCTGCAGGCCAGCCAGGGTGGTCCTGGCCCCGGGTACTCTTCCGGAAGCTTTCCATTGTCCTGCCTGTGATAACCCTCCTGTCCCGGCCCCCACTGCTTTTTTCCTTCCTCACCTCTGTCCGGAGAGAAATTCCAGCGGAAGGTATGGGTGACACATCCTCTTCTTTACAGGTGGCAGCCTGGCAACTCCTGCAGAAAGGCCAGCAGTGCCCCACTCATACCGGGCCACCAACAAAGCTGTGGCCCCTCATTCCCTCCCACCAGCTCAGCCCCGAGACTGCTGACGGGGCAGAGAATATGGAGTCAGGCACAGCTTCAGGGGCTATTGCTGCCTGGAGCGCTGTTTATATTGACCTCAACCAGGCAAACCTGGGGAGGGCCGGCCGGCAGGGTAAGGCTGCCCAGGTCAGCTAATCCACAACCCTCAGGGAATCACATTGTTGAAAATGGGCCTCGCTAAGGCAGAATAGAAGCCAAGGAAAATAAGGACACAATGCCATTTGCAGCACCGTAGATGAGTCTAGAGGTAATCACGTGACTTGTAGTAAGTCAGAAAGTGAAAGACACATATCATATCATATCACTTATAGGTGTTACCTAAAAATGGATACCAGGGCAGATATTTCCACGGAGAAGGGCAATCACAGATTCATTAAGCACACTTATGGTTCACCAATGGAAAGGTGTGAGGATTGGTTTCATTACGATATCGGGGTTAACAGACATATACAAACACAGGTGACATATATAATCACCAAAGACCTACGGAATACCAAGAGAAGACTACTCAACATTCTGTCATAACGTCCCTGGGAAAAGGATCCCAGGAAGAACAGACATCTGTATATGTGTAAAAGAACCACATCTTCGACACCTACAATAAGCCAAACATTGTAATCAAACTTGCTGTAATAAAAAATAAAAATTTAAATTAAAAATACGAACAAGAAGTAGGGAGAGAAACTTGAGGGGCTTTCTCCTGGCACATTCCAAGGTAAATTCCAATCTAGAACACGACTTCCATTGAGGCTCTGCTGCCCTAGTAACCAGATTTGGTAAGGGAGAACTGCTGCCACCTTGTGGCCGTTTCACACAACAGCAGCTTTAATCCCAGCGCTAATGGTCAGTTGATATTCAAAATCATTGCAGGCCTGTAAATGACACCTGCCCTGAAAACAAATCCTGGGGTCACGTATCGACCAAAAAATTCAAAGGACGTCCATATTGCAAAACGACCGTTTCAAAAGGCATATTTTATGCACATTAGTGTTCTGCTTCTTTGTCTTTCTTTCTTTTTTGGTTAAAAAGACGGGAATGGAAAAAGGCATCCCTCAGACTGGGCGAAAATCGTTGCAAACGAATCAATGGACAAAGGTTTAATCTACAATATATATAAACAGCTCATGCAGCTTAATATTAAAAAAACAAACAACCCAATACAAAAATGGGCAGAAGTTCTAAAGAGACGTTTCTTCAAAGAAGACACAGAGATGGCCAAGACGCACATGAAAAGCTGCTCAAAAGCACTAATTATAGAGAAATGCAAATCAAAACTACAATGAGGTATCACCTCACACCTGTTAGGATCGGCATCATCAGAAAATCTACAAACAACAAATTCTGGGGAGGGTGTGGACAAAAGGAGCCCTCTTCCACTATTGGTGGGAATGTAAATTGATACCGTCACTATGGAGAACAGTATGGAGTTTCCTTTAAAAAACTAGAAATAGAATTACCATCTGATCCAGCAATCCCACTTCTGGGCATATACCCAGAGAAAACCATAAATCAAAAAGGCACATTCACCACAATGTTCATTGCAGCACTATTTAAAATAGCCAGGTAATGGAAGCAACCTAAATGCCCACAGACAGATGAATGGATAAAGATGGGGTACATATATAAAATGGAATATTACTCGGCCATAAAAAGGAATGAAACTGGGTCATTTGTAGAGACATCGATGGATCTAGAGACTGTCATATAGAATGAAGTAAGTCAGAAAGAGGAAATCAAATATTGTATATTAATGCATATATGTGGAACCTAAAAGATGGTACAGAAGAACTGGTTTGCAGGGAAGAAATAGAGACACAGAGGTAGAGAACAAACGTATGGACACCAAGTGTGGGAAGCCATGGGGTGGTGGTGGTGGGATGAGTTGGGAGATTGGGATTGACCTGTATACATGTATATGCATAAAATACATAACTGATAATAACCTGCTGTATAAAAAAGTAAATAAAATTAAATTCCATATTTTAAAAAATAAAATTTAAAAATAAAACAGAAAAAAGTTCTTCCCTTCACACACATGTATTTATAGGAATGAATTATTTCCATGCTTATATCTATAAATACATAAAAGAGGAATAAAATCTATCTTGAACCATAAACGAAAAAAACCCTGAACCCACCAGTTATACAGAGGAAAACCCTATCAGGGCACTTGCTCCAGCGGTAAACAATTCTGAAATTGGTCAGAGGTGTGGAATCATCTCCCATCCAGCTAGCACCCACCCCCCACGCAAGGAGCGTCCTCATTGCAAAGCTGGGAGACCGTGCCGAGAAATCTCTGAATAAAGGTGAGCTGAGCCCCAGGCCAGCTGCTGCTGAACTGTACCCACCCTTCGCAGGTAAAACACCTGAATATGTACAAGGGCTTGAAAGCCTAGAGGAAGGGCCATGGAGCCACACTAGAGACAGCACGCAGGCCAACTTGGTGCCTGCAGGCCAGCCAGGGTGGTCCTGGCCCCGGGTACTCTTCCGGAAGCTTTCCATTGTCCTGCCTGTGATACCCTTCCTGTCCCGGCCCCCACTGCTTTTTTCCTTCCTCACCTCTGTCCAGAGAGAAATTCCAGCGGAAGGTATGGGTGACACATCCTCTTCTTTACAAGTGGCAGCCTGGCAACTCCTGCAGAAAGGCCAGCAGTGCCCCACTCACACCGGGCCACCAACAAAGCTGTGGCCCCTCATTCCCTCCCACAAGCTCAGCCGCGAGACTGCTGACGGGGCAGAGAATATGGAGTCAGGCACAGCTTCAGGGGCTATTGCTGCCTGGAGCGCTGTTTATATTGACCTCAAACAGGCACACCTGGGGAGGGCTGGCCAGCAGGGTAAGGCTGCCCAGGTCAGCTAATCCACAACACTCAGTGAATCACATTGTTGAAAATAGACCTCGCTAAGGCAGAATAGAAGCCACGGAAAATAAGGTCACAATGCCATTTGCAGCACCGTAGATGAGTCTAGAGGTAATCACGTGACTTGTAGTAAGTCAGAAAGTGAAAGACACATATCATATCATATCACTTATAAGTGTTACCTAAAAATGGATACCAGGGCAGATATTTCCACGGAGAAGAGCAATCACAGTTTCATTAAACAAACTTATGGTTCACCAATGGAAAGGTGTGAGGATTGGTTTCATTACGATATCGGGGTTAACAGACATATACAAACACAGGTGACATATATAATCACCAAAGACCTACGGAATACCAAGAGAAGACTACTCAACATTCTGTCATGACGTCCCTGGGAAAAGGATCCCAGGAAGAACAGACATCTGTATATGTGTAAAAGAACCACATCTTCGACACCTACAATAAGCCAAACATTGTAATCAAACTTGCTGTAATAAAAAATAAAAATTTAAATTAAAAATACGAACCATAAGTAGGGAGACAAACTTGAGGGGCTTTCTCCTGGCACATTCCATTCTAAATTCCAATCTAGAACACGACTTCCATTGAGGCTCTGCTGCCCTAGTAACCAGATTTGGTAAGGGAGAACTGCTGCCACCTTGTGGCCGTTTCACACAACAGCAGCTTTAATCCCAGCGCTAATGGTCAGTTGATATTCAAAATCATTGCAGGCCTGTAAATGACACCTGCCCTGAAAACAAATCCTGGGTTCACGTATCGACCAAAAAATTCAAAGGACGTCCATATTGCAAAACGACCATTTCAAAAGGCATATTTTATGCACATTAGTGTTCTGCTTCTTTGTCTTTCTTTCTTTTTTGGTTAAAAAGACGGGAATGGAAAAAGGCATCCCTCAGACTGGGCGAAAATCGTTGCAAACGAATCAATGGACAAAGGTTTAATCTCCAATATATATAAACAGCTCATGCAGGCTAATATTAAAAAAACAAACCACCCAATACAAAAATGGGCAGAAGTTCTAAAGAGACGTTTCTTCAAAGAAGACACAGAGATGGCCAAGACGCACATGAAAAGCTGCTCAAGAGCACTAATTATTAGAGAAATGCAAATCAAAACTACAATGAGGTATCACCTCACACCTGTTAGAATCGGCATCATCTGAAAATCTACAAACAACAAATTCTGGAGAGGTTGTGGAGAAAAGGAGCCCTCTTCTACTATTTGTGGGAATGTAAATTGATACAGTCACTATGGAGAACACTATGGAGTTTCCCTTAAAAAACTAGAAATAGAATTACCATCTGATCCAGCAATCCCACTTCTGGGCATATACCCAGAGAAAACCATAAATCAAAAAGGCACATTCACCACAATGTTCATTGCAGCACTATTTAAAATAGCCAGGTAATGGAAGCAACCTAAACGCCCACAGACAGATGAATGGATAAAGATGGGGTACATATATAAAATGGAATATTACTCGGCCATAAAAAGGAATGAAACTGGGTCATTTGTAGAGACATCGATGGATCTAGAGACTGTCATATAGAATGAAGTAAGTCAGAAAGAGGAAAACAAATATTGTATCTTAATGCATATATGTGGAACCTAAAAGATGGTACAGATGAACTGGTTTGCAGGGAAGAAATAGAGACACAGAGGTAGAGAACAAACGTATGGACACCAAGTGTGGGAAGCCATGGGGTGGTGGTGGTGGGATGAGTTGGGAGATTGGGATTGACCTGTATACATGTATATGCATAAAATACATAACTGATAATAACCTGCTGTATAAAAAAGTCAATAAAATTAAATTTCAAAATTTTAAAAAATAAAATTTAAAAATAAAACAGAAAAAAGTTCTTCCCTTCACACACATGTATTTATAGGAATGAATTATTTCCATGCTTATATCTATAAATACATAAAAGAGGAATAAAATCTAACTTGAACCATAAACGAAAAAAACCCTGAACCCACCAGTTATACAGAGGAAAACCGTATCAGGGCACTTGCTCCAGTGTAAACAATTCTGAAATTGGTCAGATGTGTGGAATCATCTCCCATCCAGCTAGCACCCACCCCCCACGCAAGGAGCGTCCTCATTGCAAAGCTGGGAGACCGTGCCGAGAAATCTCTGAATAAAGGTGAGCTGAGCCCCAGGCCAGCTGCTGCTGAACTGTTCCCACCTTTCGCAGGTAAAACACCTGAATATGGACAAGGGCTTGAAAGCCTAGAGGAAGGGCCGTGGAGCCACACTAGCGACAGCACGCAGGCCAACTTGGTGCCTGCAGGCCAGCCAGGGTGGTCCTGGCCCCGGGTACTCTTCCGGAAGCTTTCCATTGTCCTGCCTGTGATACCCCTCCTGTCCCGGCCCCCACTGCTTTTTTCCTTCCTCACCTCTGTCCGGAGAGAAATTCCAGAGGAAGGTATGGGTGACACATCCTCTTCTTTACAGGTGGCAGCCTGGCAACTGCTGCAGAAAGGCCAGCAGTGCCCCACTCACACCGGGCCACCCACAAAGCTGTGGCCCCTCATTCCCTCCCACCAGCTCAGCCCCGAGACTGCTGACGGGGCAGAGAATATGGAGTCAGGCACAGCTTCAGGGGCTATTGCTGCCTGGAGCGCTGTTTATATTGACCTCAACCAGGCACACCTGGGGAGGGCCGGCCGGCAGGGTAAGGCTGCCCAGGTCAGCTAATCCACAACCCTCAGGGAATCACATTGTTGAAAATGGACCTCGCTAAGGCAGAATAGAAGCCAAGGAAAATAAGGACACAATGCCATTTGCAGCACCGTAGATGAGTCTAGAGGTAATCACGTGACTTGTAGTAAGTCAGAAAGTGAAAGACACATATCATATCATATCACTTATAGGTGTTACCTAAAAATGGATACCAGGGCAGATATTTCCACGGAGAAGGGCAATCACAGATTCATTAAACACACTTATGGTTCACCAATGGAAAGGTGTGAGGATTGGTTTCATTACGATATCGGGGTTAACAGACATATACAAACACAGGTGACATATATAATCACCAAAGACCTACGGAATACCAAGAGAAGACTACTCAACATTCTGTCATAACGTCCCTTTGAAAAGGATCCCAGGAAGAACAGACATCTGTATATGTGTAAAAGAACCACATCTTCGACACCTACAATAAGCCAAACATTGTAATCAAACTTGCTGTAATAAAAAATAAAAATTTAAATTAAAAATACGAACAAGAAGTAGGGAGACAAACTTGAGGGGCTTTCTCCTGGCACATTCCATTCTAAATTCCAATCTAGAACACGACTTCCATTGAGGCTCTGCTGCCCTAGTAACCAGATTTGGTAAGGGAGAACTGCTGCCACCTTGTGGCCGTTTCACACAACAGCAGCTTTAATCCCAGCGCTAATGGTCCGTTGATATTCAGAATCATTGCAGGCCTGTAAATGACACCTGCCCTGAAAACAAATCTTGGGATCACGTATCGACCAAAAAATTCAAAGGACGTCCATATTTCAAAACGACCGTTTCAAAAGGCATATTTTATGCACATTAGTGTTCTGCTTCTTTGTCTTTCTTTCTTCTTTGGTTAATCACCTCACACCTGTTAGGATCGGCATCATCAGAAAATCTACAAACAACAAATTCTGGGGAGGGTGTGGACAAAAGGAGCCCTCTTCCACTACTGGTGGGAATGTAAATTGATACCGTCACTATGGAGAACAGTATGGAGTTTCCTTTAAAAAACTAGAAATAGAATTACCATCTGATACAGCATTCCCACTTCTGGGCATATACCCAGAGAAAACCATAAATCAAAAAGGCACATTCACCACAATGTTCATTGCAGCACTATTTAAAATAGCCCGGTATTGGAAGCAACCTAAAGGCCCACAGACAGATGAATGGATAAAGATGGGGTACATATATAAAATGGAATATTACTCGGCCATATAAAGGAATGAAACTGGGTCATTTGTAGAGACATCGATGGATCTAGAGACTGTCGTATAGAATGAAGTAAGTCAGAAAGAGGAAATCAAATATTGTATATTAATGCATATATGTGGAACCTAAAAGATGGTACAGATGAACTGGTTTGCAGGGAAGAAATAGAGACACAGAGGTAGAGAACAAACGTATGGACACCAAGTGTGGGAAGCCATGGGGTGGTGGTGGTGGGATGAGTTGGGAGATTGGGATTGACCTGTATACATGTATATGCATAAAATACATAACTGATAATAACCTGCTGTATAAAAAAGAAAATAAAATTAAATTTCATAATTTTTAAAAATAAAATTTAAAAATAAAACAGAAAAAAGTTCTTCCCTTCACACACATGTATTTATAGGAATGAATTATTTCCATGCTTATATCTATAAATACATAAAAGAGGAATAAAATCTAACTTGAACCATAAACGAAAAAAAACCTGATCCCACCAGTTATACAGAGGAAAACCCTATCAGGGCACTTGCTCCAGCGGTAAACAATTCTGAAATTGGTCAGAGGTGTGGAATCATCTCCCATCCAGCTAGCACCCACCCCCCACGCAAGGAGCGTCCTCATTGCAAAGCTGGGAGACCATGCCGAGGCATCTCTGAATAAAGGTGAGCTGAGCCCCAGGCCAGCTGCTGCTGAACTGTTCCCACCCTTCGCAGGTAAAACACCTGAATATGTACAAGGGCTTGAAAGCCTAGAGGAAGGGCCGTGGAGCCACACTAGCGACAGCACGCAGGCCAACTTGGTGCCTGCAGGCCAGCCAGGGTGGTCCTGGCCCCGGGTACTCTTCCGGAAGCTTTCCATTGTCCTGCCTGTGATACCCCTCCTGTCCCGGCCCCCACTGCTTTTTTCCTTCCTCACCTCTGTCCGGAGAGAAATTCCAGAGGAAGGTATGGGTGACACATCCTCTTCTTTACAGGTGGCAGCCTGGCAACTCCTGCAGAAAGGCCATCAGTGCCCCACTCATACCGGGCCACCAACAAAGCTGTGGCCCCTCATTCCCTCCCACCAGCTCAGCCCCGAGACTGCTGACGGGGCAGAGAATATGGAGTCAGGCACAGCTTCAGGGGCTATTGCTGCCTGGAGCGCTGTTTATATTGACCTCAACCAGGCAAACCTGGGGAGGGCCGGCCGGCAGGGTAAGGCTGCCCAGGTCAGCTAATCCACAACCCTCAGGGAATCACATTGTTGAAAATGGGCCTCGCTAAGGCAGAATAGAAGCCAAGGAAAATAAGGACACAATGCCATTTGCAGCACCGTAGATGAGTCTAGAGGTAATCACGTGACTTGTAGTAAGTCAGAAAGTGAAAGACACATATCATATCATATCACTTATAGGTGTTACCTAAAAATGGATACCAGGGCAGATATTTCCACGGAGAAGGGCAATCACATATTCATTAAGCACACTTATGGTTCACCAATGGAAAGCTGTGAGGATTGGTTTCATTACGATATCGGGGTTAACAGACATATACAAACACAGGTGACATATATAATCACCAAAGACCTACGGAATACAAAGAGAAGACTACTCAACATTCTGTCATAACGTCCCTGGGAAAAGGATCCCAGGAAGAACAGACATCTGTATATGTGTAAAAGAACCACATCTTCGACACCTACAATAAGCCAAACATTGTAATCAAACTTGCTGTAATAAAAAATAAAAATTTAAATTAAAAATACGAACAAGAAGTAGGGAGACAAACTTGAGGGGCTTTCTCCTGGCACATTCCATTCTAAATTCCAATCTAGAACACGACTTCCATTGAGGCTCTGGTGCCCTAGTAACCAGATTTGGTAAGGGAGAACTGCTGCCACCTTGTGGCCGTTTCACACAACAGCAGCTTTAATCCCAGCGCTAATGGTCAGTTGATATTCAAAATCATTGCAGGCCTGTAAATGACACCTGCCCTGAAAACAAATCCTGGGGTCACGTATCGACCAAAAAATTCAAAGGACGTCCATATTGCAAAACGACCGTTTCAAAAGGCATATTTTATGCACATTAGTGTTCTGCTTCTTTGTCTTTCTTTCTTTTTTGGTTAAAAAGACGGGAATGGAAAAAGGCATCCCTGAGACTGGGTGAAAATCGTTGCAAACGAATCAATGGACAAAGGTTTAATCTCCAATATATATAAACAGCTCATGCAGCTTAATATTAAAAAAACAAACAACCCAATACAAAAATGGGCAGAAGTTCTAAAGAGACGTTTCTTCAAAGAAGACACAGAGATGGCCAAGACGCACATGAAAAGCTGCTCAAGAGCACTAATTATTAGAGAAATGCAAATCAAAACTACAATGAGGTATCACCTCACACCTGTTAGGATCGGCATCATCAGAAAATCTACAAACAACAAATTCTGGGGAGGGTGTGGACAAAAGGAGCCCTCTTCCACTACTGGTGGGAATGTAAATTGATACCGTCACTATGGAGAACAGTATGGAGTTTCCTTTAAAAAACTAGAAATAGAATTACCATCCGATCCAGCAATCCCACTTCTGGGCATATACCCAGAGAAAACCATAAATCAAAAAGGCACATTCACCACAATGTTCATTGCAGCACTATTTAAAATAGCCAGGTAATGGAAGCAACCTAAATGCCCACAGACAGATGAATGGGTAAAATTGGGGTACATATATAAAATGGAATATTACTCGGCCCTAAAAAGGAATGAAACTGGGTCATTTGTAGAGACATCGATGGATCTAGAGACTGTCATATAGAATGAAGTAAGTCAGAAAGAGGAAAACAAATATTGTATATTAATGCATATATGTGGAACCTAAAAGATGGTACAGATGAACTGGTTTGCAGGGAAGAAATAGAGACACAGTGGTAGAGAACAAACGTATGGACACAAAGTTTGGGAAGCCATGGGGTGGTGGTGGTGGGATGAGTTGGGAGATTGGGATTGACCTGTATACATGTATATGCATAAAATACATAACTGATAATAACCTGCTGTATAAAAAAGTAAATAAAATTAAATTTCAAAATTTTGAAAAATAAAATTTAAAAATAAAACAGGAAAATGTTCTTCCCTTCACACACATGTATTTATAGGGATGAATTATTTCCATGCTTATATCTATAAATACATAAAGGAGGAATAAAATCTAACTTGAACCATAAACGAAAAAAAACCTGAACCCACCAGTTATACAGAGGAAAACCCTATCAGGGCACTTGCTCCAGCGGTAAACAATTCTGAAATTGGTCAGAGGTGTGGAATCATCTCCCATCCAGCTAGCACCCACCCCCCACGCAAGGAGCGTCCTCATTGCAAAGTTGGGAGACCGTGCCGAGGCATCTCTGAATAAAGGTGAGCTGAGCCCCAGGCCAGCTGCTGCTGAACTGTTCCCACCCTTCCCAGGTAAAACACCTGAATATGTACAAGGGCTTGAAAGCCTAGATGAAGGGCCGTGGAGCCACACTAGCGACAGCACGCAGGCCAACTTGGTGCCTGCAGGCCAGCCAGGGTGGTCCTGGCCCCGGGTATTCTTCGGGAAGCTTTCCATTGTCCTGCCTGTGATACCCCTCCTGTCCCGGCCCCCACTGCTTTTTTCCTTCCTCACCTCTGTCCAGAGAGAAATTCCAGCGGAAGGTATGGGTGACACATCCTCTTCTTTACAGGTGGCAGCCTGGCAACTCCTGCAGAAAGGCCAGCAGTGCCCCACTCATACCGGGCCACCAACAAAGCTGTGGCCCCTCATTCCCTCCCACCAGCTCAGCCCCGAGACTGCTGACGGGGCAGAGAATATGGAGTCAGGCACAGCTTCAGGGGCTATTGCTGCCTGGAGCGCTGTTTATATTGACCTCAACCAGGCAAACCTGGGGAGGGCCGGCCGGCAGGGTAAGGCTGCCCAGGTCAGCTAATCCACAACCCTCAGGGAATCACATTGTTGAAAATGGGCCTCGCTAAGGCAGAATAGAAGCCAAGGAAAATAAGGACACAATGCCATTTGCAGCACCGTAGATGAGTCTAGAGGTAATCACGTGACTTGTAGTAAGTCAGAAAGTGAAAGACACATATCATATCATATCACTTATAGGTGTTACCTAAAAATGGATACCAGGGCAGATATTTCCACGGAGAAGGGCAATCACATATTCATTAAGCACACTTATGGTTCACCAATGGAAAGCTGTGAGGATTGGTTTCATTACGATATCGGGGTTAACAGACATATACAAACACAGGTGACATATATAATCACCAAAGACCTACGGAATACCAAGAGAAGACTACTCAACATTCTGTCATAACGTCCCTGGGAAAAGGATCCCAGGAAGAACAGACATCTGTATATGTGTAAAAGAACCACATCTTCGACACCTACAATAAGCCAAACATTGTAATCAAACTTGCTGTAATAAAAAATAAAAATTTAAATTAAAAATACGAACAAGAAGTAGGGAGACAAACTTGAGGGGCTTTCTCCTGGCACATTCCATTCTAAATTCCAATCTAGAACACGACTTCCATTGAGGCTCTGCTGCCCTAGTAACCAGATTTGGTAAGGGAGAACTGCTGCCACCTTGTGGCCGTTTCACACAACAGCAGCTTTAATCCCAGCGCTAATGGTCAGTTGATATTCAAAATCATTGCAGGCCTGTAAATGACACCTGCCCTGAAAACAAATCCTGGGGTCACGTATCGACCAAAAAATTCAAAGGACGTCCATATTGCAAAACGACCGTTTCAAAAGGCATATTTTATGCACATTAGTGTTCTGCTTCTTTGTCTTTCTTTCTTTTTTGGTTAAAAAGACGGGAATGGAAAAAGGCATCCCTGAGACTGGGTGAAAATCGTTGCAAACGAATCAATGGACAAAGGTTTAATCTCCAATATATATAAACAGCTCATGCAGCTTAATATTAAAAAAACAAACAACCCAATACAAAAATGGGCAGAAGTTCTAAAGAGACGTTTCTTCAAAGAAGACACAGAGATGGCCAAGACGCACATGAAAAGCTGCTCAAGAGCACTAATTATTAGAGAAATGCAAATCAAAACTACAATGAGGTATCACCTCACACCTGTTAGGATCGGCATCATCAGAAAATCTACAAACAACAAATTCTGGGGAGGGTGTGGACAAAAGGAGCCCTCTTCCACTACTGGTGGGAATGTAAATTGATACCGTCACTATGGAGAACAGTATGGAGTTTCCTTTAAAAAACTAGAAATAGAATTACCATCCGATCCAGCAATCCCACTTCTGGGCATATACCCAGAGAAAACCATAAATCAAAAAGGCACATTCACCACAATGTTCATTGCAGCACTATTTAAAATAGCCAGGTAATGGAAGCAACCTAAATGCCCACAGACAGATGAATGGGTAAAATTGGGGTACATATATAAAATGGAATATTACTCGGCCCTAAAAAGGAATGAAACTGGGTCATTTGTAGAGACATCGATGGATCTAGAGACTGTCATATAGAATGAAGTAAGTCAGAAAGAGGAAAACAAATATTGTATATTAATGCATATATGTGGAACCTAAAAGATGGTACAGATGAACTGGTTTGCAGGGAAGAAATAGAGACACAGTGGTAGAGAACAAACGTATGGACACAAAGTTTGGGAAGCCATGGGGTGGTGGTGGTGGGATGAGTTGGGAGATTGGGATTGACCTGTATACATGTATATGCATAAAATACATAACTGATAATAACCTGCTGTATAAAAAAGTAAATAAAATTAAATTTCAAAATTTTGAAAAATAAAATTTAAAAATAAAACAGGAAAATGTTCTTCCCTTCACACACATGTATTTATAGGGATGAATTATTTCCATGCTTATATCTATAAATACATAAAGGAGGAATAAAATCTAACTTGAACCATAAACGAAAAAAAACCTGAACCCACCAGTTATACAGAGGAAAACCCTATCAGGGCACTTGCTCCAGCGGTAAACAATTCTGAAATTGGTCAGAGGTGTGGAATCATCTCCCATCCAGCTAGCACCCACCCCCCACGCAAGGAGCGTCCTCATTGCAAAGTTGGGAGACCGTGCCGAGGCATCTCTGAATAAAGGTGAGCTGAGCCCCAGGCCAGCTGCTGCTGAACTGTTCCCACCCTTCCCAGGTAAAACACCTGAATATGTACAAGGGCTTGAAAGCCTAGATGAAGGGCCGTGGAGCCACACTAGCGACAGCACGCAGGCCAACTTGGTGCCTGCAGGCCAGCCAGGGTGGTCCTGGCCCCGGGTATTCTTCGGGAAGCTTTCCATTGTCCTGCCTGTGATACCCCTCCTGTCCCGGCCCCCACTGCTTTTTTCCTTCCTCACCTCTGTCCAGAGAGAAATTCCAGCGGAAGGTATGGGTGACACATCCTCTTCTTTACAGGTGGCAGCCTGGCAACTCCTGCAGAAAGGCCAGCAGTGCCCCTCTCACACCAGGCCACCAACAAAGCTGTGGCCCCTCATTCCCTCCCACCAGCTCAGCCCCGAGACTGCTGACGGGGCAGAGAATATGGAGTCAGGCACAGCTTCAGGGGCTATTGCTGCCTGGAGCGCTGTTTATATTGACCTCAACCAGGCACACCTGGGGAGGGCCGGCCGGCAGGGTAAGGCTGCCCAGGTCAGCTAATCCACAACCCTCAGGGAATCACATTGTTGAAAATGGACCTCGCTAAGGCAGAATAGAAGCCAAGGAAAATAAGGACACAATGCCATTTGCAGCACCGTAGAATGAGTCTAGAGGTAATCACGTGACTTGTAGTAAGTCAGAAAGTGAGAGACACATATCATATCATATCACTTATAGGTGTTACCTAAAAATGGATAGCAGGGCAGATATTTCCACGGAGAAGGGCAATCACAGATTCATTAAACAAACTTATGGTTCACCAATGGAAAGTTGTGAGGATTGGTTTCATTACGATATCGGGGTTAACAGACATATACAAACACAGGTGACATATATAATCACCAAAGACCTACGGAATACCAAGAGAAGACTACTCAACATTCTGTCATAACGTCCCTGGGGAAAGGATCCCAGGAAGAACAGACATCTGTATATGTGTAAAAGAACCACATCTTCGACACCTACAATAAGCCAAAGATTGTAATCAAACTTGCTGTAATAAAAAATAAAAATTTAAATTAAAAATACGAACAAGAAGTAGGGAGAGAAACTTGAGGGTCTTTCTCCTGGCACATTCCAAGGTAAATTCCAATCTAGAACACGACTTCCATTGAGGCTCTGCTGCCCTAGTAACCAGATTTGGTAAGGGAGAACTGCTGCCACCTTGTGGCCGTTTCACACAACAGCAGCTTTAATCCCAGCGCTAATGGTCAGTTGATATTCAAAATCATTGCAGGCCTGTAAATGACACCTGCCCTGAAAACAAATCCTGGAGTCACATATCGACCAAAAAATTCAAAGGACCTCCATATTTCAAAACGACCGTTTCAAAAGGCATATTTTATGCACATTAGTGTTCTGCTTCTTTGTCTTTCTTTCTTTTTTGGTTAAAAAGACGGGAATGGAAAAAGGCATCCCTCAGACTGGGCGAAAATCGTTGCAAACGAATCAATGGACAAAGGTTTAATCTCCAATATATATAAACAGCTCATGCAGCTTAATATTAAAAAAACAAAGAACCGAATACAAAAATGGGCAGAAGTTCTACAGAGACGTTTCTTCAAAGAAGACACAGAGATGGCCAAGACGCACATGAAAAGCTGCTCAAGAGCACTAATTATTAGAGAAATGCAAATCAAAACTACAATGAGGTATCACCTCACACCTGTTAGGATCGGCATCATCACAAAATCTACAAACAACAAATTCTGGGCAGGGTGTGGACAAAAGGAGCCCTCTTCCACTATTGGTGGGAATGTAAATTGATACCGTCACTATGGAGAACAGTATGGAGGTTCCTTTAAAAAACTAGAAATAGAATTACCATCCGATCCAGCAATCCCACTTCTGGGCATATACCCAGAGAAAACCATAAATCAAAAAGGCACATTCACCACAATGTTCATTGCAGCACTATTTAAAATAGCCAGGTAATGGAAGCAACCTAAATGCCCACAGACAGATGAATGGATAAAATTGGGGTACATATATAAAATGGAATATTACTCGGCCATAAAAAGGAAGGAAACTGGGTCATTTGTAGATACATCGATGGATCTAGAGACTGTCATATAGAATGAAGTAAGTCAGAAAGAGGAAAACAAATATTGTATATTAATGCATATATGTGGAACCTAAAAGATGGTACAGATGAACTGGTTTGCAGGGAAGAAATAGAGACAAAGTGGTAGAGAACAAACGTAAGGACACCAAGTTTGGGAAGCCATGGGGTGGTGGTGGTGGGATGAGTTGGGAGATTGGGATTGACCTGTATACATGTATAAGCATAAAATACATAACTGATAATAACCTGCTGTATAAAAAAGTAAATAAAATTAAATTTCAAAATTTTGAAAAATAAAATTTAAAAATAAAACAGGAAAAAGTTCTTCCCTTCACACACATGTATTTATAGGGATGAATTATTTCCATGCTTATATCTATAAATACATAAAGGAGGAATAAAATCTAACTTGAACCATAAACGAAAAAAAACCTGAACCCACCAGTTATACAGAGGAAAACCTTATCAGGGCACTTGCTCCAGCGGTAAACAATTCTGAAATTGGTCAGAGGTGTGGAATCATCTCCCATCCAGCTAGCACCCACCCCCCACGCAAGGAGCGTCCTCATTGCAAAGCTGGGAGACCGTGCCGAGGCATCTCTGAATAAAGGTGAGCTGAGCCCCAGGCCAGCTGCTGCTGAACTGTTCCCACCCTTCGCAGGTAAAACACCTGAATATGTACAAGGGCTTGAAAGCCTAGAGGAAGGGCCGTGGAGCCACACTAGCGACAGCACGCAGGCCAACTTGGTGCCTGCAGGCCAGCCAGGGTGGTCCTGGCCCCGTGTACTCTTCCGGAAGCTTTCCATTGTCCTGCCTGTGATACCCCTCCTGTCCCGGCCCCCACTGCTTTTTTCCTTCCTCACCTCTGTCCGGAGAGAAATTCCAGCGGAAGGTATGGGTGACACATCCTCTTCTTTACAGGTGGCAGCCTGGCAACTCCTGCAGAAAGGCCAGCAGTGCCCCCCTCACACCGTGCCACCAACAAATCTGTGGCCCCTCATTCCCTCCCACCAGCTCAGCCCCGAGACTGCTGACGGGGCAGAGAATATGGAGTCAGGCACAGCTTCAGGGGCTATTGCTGCCTGGAGCGCTGTTTATATTGACCTCAACCAGGCACACCTGGGGAGGGCCGGCCGGCAGGGTAAGGCTGCCCAGGTCAGCTAATCCACAACCCTCAGGGAATCACATTGTTGAAAATGGACCTCGCTAAGGCAGAATAGAAGCCAAGGAAAATAAGGACACAATGCCATTTGCAGCACCGTAGAATGAGTCTAGAGGTAATCACGTGACTTGTAGTAAGTCAGAAAGTGAAAGACACATATCATATCATATCACTTATAGGTGTTACCTAAAAATGGATAGCAGGGCAGATATTTCCACGGAGAAGGGCAATCACAGATTCATTAAACAAACTTATGGTTCACCAATGGAAAGGTGTGAGGATTGGTTTCATTACGATATCGGGGTTAACAGACATATACAAACACAGGTGACATATATAATCACCAAAGACCTACGGAATACCAAGAGAAGACTACTCAACATTCTGTCATAACGTCCCTGGGGAAAGGATCCCAGGAAGAACAGACATCTGTATATGTGTAAAAGAACCACATCTCTGACACCTACAATAAGCCAAACATTGTAATCAAACTTGCTGTAATAAAAAATAAAAATTTAAATTAAAAATACGAACAAGAAGTAGGGAGACAAACTTGAGGGGCTTTCTCCTGGCACATTCCATTCTAAATTCCAATCTAGAACACGACTTCCATTGAGGCTCTGCTGCCCTAGAAACCAGATTTGGTAAGGGAGAACTGCTGCCACCTTGTGGCCGTTTCACACAACAGCAGCTTTAATCCCAGCGCTAATGGTCAGTTGATATTCAAAATCATTGCAGGCCTGTAAATGACACCTGCCCTGAAAACAAATCCTGGAGTCACATATCGACCAAAAAATTCAAAGGACGTCCATATTTCAAAACGACCGTTTCAAAAGGCATATTTTATGCACATTAGTGTTCTGCTTCTTTGTCTTTCTTTCTTTTTTGGTTAAAAAGACGGGAATGGAAAAAGGCATCCCTCAGACTGGGCGAAAATCGTTGCAAACGAATCAATGGACAAAGGTTTAATCTCCAATATATATAAACAGCTCATGCAGCTTAATATTAAAAAAACAAACAACCCAATACAAAAATGGGCAGAAGTTCTAAAGAGACGTTTCTTCAAAGAAGACACAGAGATGGCCAAGACGCACATGAAAAGCTGCTCAACAGCACTAATTATTAGAGAAATGCAAATCAAAACTACAATGAGGTATCACCTCACACCTGATAGGATCGGCATCATCACAAAATCTACAAACAACAAATTCTGGGGAGGGTGTGGACAAAAGGAGCCCTCTTCCACTATTGGTGGGAATGTAAATTGATACCGTCACTATGGAGAACACTATGGAGTTTCCCTTAAAAAACTAGAAATAGAATTACCATCTGATCCAGCAATCCCACTTCTGGGCATATACCCAGAGAAAACCATAAATCAAAAAGGCACATTCACCACAATGTTCATTGCAGCACTATTTAAAATAGCCAGGTAATGGAAGCAACCTAAATGCCCACAGACAGATGAATGGATAAAGATGGGGTACATATATAAAATGGAATATTACTCGGCCATAAAAAGGAATGAAACTGGGTCATTTGTAGAGACATCGATGGATCTAGAGACTGTCATATAGAATGAAGTAAGTCAGAAAGAGGAAAACAAATATTGTATATTAATGCATATATGTGGAACCTAAAAGATGGTACAGATGAACTGGTTTGCAGGGAAGAAATAGAGACACAGAGGTAGAGAACAAACGTATGGACACCAAGTGTGGGAAGCCATGGGGTGGTGGTGGT
The DNA here is from genome assembly GCF_964165515.1 of Mesoplodon bidens. NCBI lineage: Eukaryota > Metazoa > Chordata > Mammalia > Artiodactyla > Ziphiidae > Mesoplodon > Mesoplodon bidens. The sequence goes on from NW_027671923.1 coordinate 1,143,116, forward strand.
GGGATGAGTTGGGAGATTGGGATTGACCTCTATACATGTATATGCATAAAATACATAACTGATAATAACCTGTTGTATAAAAAAGTCAATAAAATTAAATTTCAAAATTTGAAAAAATAAAATTTAAAAATAAAACAGAAAAAAGTTCTTCCCTTCACACACATGTATTTATAGGAATGAATTATTTCCATGCTTATATCTATAAATACATAAAAGAGGAATAAAATCTAAATTGAACCATAAACGAAAAAAACCGTGAACCCACCAGTTATACAGAGGAAAACACTATCAGGGCACTTGCTCCAGCGGTAAACAATTCTGAAATTGGTCAGAGGTGTGGAATCATCTCCCATCCAGCTAGCACCCACCCCCCACGCAAGGAGCGTCCTCATTGCAAAGCTGGGAGACCGTGCCGAGAAATCTCTGAATAAAGGTGAGCTGAGCCCCAGGCCAGCTGCTGCTGAACTGTTCCCACCCTTCGCAGGTAAAACACCTGAATATGTACAAGGGCTTGAAAGCCTAGAGGAAGGGCCGTGGAGCCACACTAGCGACAGCACGCAGGCCAACTTGGTGCCTGCAGGCCAGCCAGGGTGGTCCTGGCCCCGGGTACTCTTCCGGAAGCTTTCCATTGTCCTGCCTGTGATACCCCTCCTGTCCCGGCCCCCACTGCTTTTTTCCTTCCTCACCTCTGTCCGGAGAGAAATTCCAGCGGAAGGTATGGTTGACACATCCTCTTCTTTACAGGTGGCAGCCTGGCAACTCCTGCAGAAAGGCCAGCAGTGCCCCACTCACACCGGGCCACCAACAAAGCTGTGGCCCCTCATTCCCTCCCACCAGCTCAGCCCCGAGACTGCTGACGGGGCAGAGAATATGGAGTCAGGCACAGCTTCAGGGGCTATTGCTGCCTGGAGCGCTGTTTATATTGACCTCAACCAGGCACACCTGGGGAGGGCCGGCCGGCAGGGTAAGGCTGCCCAGGTCAGCTAATCCACAACCCTCAGGGAATCACATTGTTGAAAATGGACCTCGCTAAGGCAGAATAGAAGCCAAGGAAAATAAGGACACAATGCCATTTGCAGCACTGTAGATGAGTCTAGACGTAATCACGTGACTTGTAGTAAGTCAGAAAGTGAAAGACACATATCATATCATATCACTTATAGGTGTTACCTAAAAATGGATACCAGGGCAGATATTTCCACGGAAAAGGGCAATCACAGATTCATTAAACAAACATGGTTCACCAATGGAAAGGTGTGAGGATTGGTTTCATTACGATACCGGGGTTAACAGACATATACAAACACAGGTGACATATATAATCACCAAAGACCTACGGAATACCAAGAGAAGACTACTCAACATTCTGTCATAACGTCCCTGGGAAAAGGATCCCAGGAAGAACAGACATCTGTATATGTGTAAAAGAACCACATCTTCGACAGCTACAATAAGCCAAACATTGTAATCAAACTTGCTGTAATAAAAAATAAAAATTTAAATTAAAAATACGAACAAGAAGTAGGGAGACAAACTTGAGGGGCTTTCTCCTGGCACATTCCATTCTAAATTCCAATCTAGAACACGACTTCCATTGAGGCTCTGCTGCCCTAGTAACCAGATTTGGTAAGGGAGAACTGCTGCCACCTTGTGGCCGTTTCACACAACAGCAGCTTTAATCCCAGCGTTAATGGTCAGTTGATATTCAAAATCATTGCAGGCCTGTAAATGACACCTGCCCTGAAAACAAATCCTGGAGTCACATATCGACCAAAAAATTCAAAGGACGTCCATATTTCAAAACGACCGTTTCAAAGGCATATTTTATGCACATTAGTGTTCTGCTTCTTTGTCTTTCTTTCTTTTTTGTTTAAAGATACGGGAATGGAAAAAGGCATCCCTCAGACTGGGCGAAAATCGTTGCAAAGGAATCAATGGACAAAGGTTTAATCTACAATATATATAAACAGCTCATGCAGCTTAATATTAAAAAAACAAACAACCCAATACAAAAATGGGCAGAAGTTCTAAAGAGACGTTTCTTCAAAGAAGACACAGAGATGGCCAAGACGCACATGAAAAGCTGCTCAACATCACTAATTATTAGAGAAATGCAAATCAAAACTACAATGAGGTATCACCTCACACCTCTTAGGATCGGCATCATCAGAATATCTACAAACAACAAATTCTGGGGAGGGTGTGGACAAAAGGAGCCCTCTTCCACTATTGGTGGGAATGTAAATTGATACCGTCACTATGGAGAACAGTATGGAGTTTCCTTTAAAAAACTAGAAATAGAATTACCATCCGATCCAGCAATCCCACTTCTGGGCATATACCCAGAGAAAACCATAAATCAAAAAGGCACATTCACCACAATGTTCATTGCAGCACTATTTAAAATAGCCAGGTAATGGAAGCAACCTAAATGCCCACAGACAGATGAATGGATAAAATTGGGGTACATATATAAAATGGAATATTACTCGGCCATAAAAAGGAATGAAACTGGATCATTTGTAGAGACATCGATGGATCTAGAGACTGTCATATAGAATGAAGTAAGTCAGAAAGAGGAAAACAAATATTGTATATTAATGCATATATGTGGAACCTAAAAGATGGTACAGATGAACTGGTTTGCAGGGAAGAAATAGAGACACAGTGGTAGAGAACAAACGTAAGGACACCACGTTTGGGAAGCCATGGGGTGGTGGTGGTGGGATGAGTTGGGAGATTTGGATTGACCTGTATACATGTATATGCATAAAATACATAACTGATAATAACCTGCTGTATAAAAAAGTAAATAAAATTAAATTTCAAAATTTTGAAAAATAAAATTTAAAAATAAAACAGGAAAATGTTCTTCCCTTCACACACATGTATTTATAGGGATGAATTATTTCCATGCTTATATCTATAAATACATAAAGGAGGAATAAAATCTAACTTGAACCATAAACGAAAAAAAACCTGAACCCACCACTTATACAGAGGAAAACCCTATCAGGGCACTTGCTCCAGCGGTAAACAATTCTGAAATTGGTCAGAGGTGTGGAATCATCTCCCATCCAGCTAGCACCCACCCCCCACGCAAGGAGCGTCCTCATTGCAAAGCTGGGAGACCGTGCCGAGAAATCTCTGAATAAAGGTGAGCTGAGCCCCAGGCCAGCTGCTGCTGAACTGTTCCCACTCTTTGCAGGTAAAACACCTGAATATGTACAAGGGCTTGAAAGCCTAGAGGAAGGGCCGTGGAGCCACACTAGCGACAGCACCCAGGCCAACTTGGTGCCTGCAGGCCAGCCAGGGTGGTCCTGGCCCCGGGTACTCTTCCGGAAGCTTTCCATTGTCCTGCCTGTGATACCCCTCCTGTCCCGGCCCCCACTGCTTTTTTCCTTCCTCACCTCTGTCCGGAGAGAAATTCCAGCGGAAGGTATGGTTGACACATCCTCTTCTTTACAGGTGGCAGCCTGGCAACTCCTGCAGAAAGGCCAGCAGTGCCCCACTCACACCGGGCCACCAACAAAGCTGTGGCCCCTCATTCCCTCCCACCAGCTCAGCCCCGAGACTGCTGACGGGGCAGAGAATATGGAGTCAGGCACAGCTTCAGGGGCTATTGCTGCCTGGAACGCTGTTTATATTGACCTCAACCAGGCACACCTGGGGAGGGCCGGCCGGCAGGGTAAGGCTGCCCAGGTCAGCTAATCCACAACCCTCAGGGAATCACATTGTTGAAAATGGACCTCGCTAAGGCAGAATAGAAGCCAAGGAAAATAAGGACACAATGCCATTGCAGCACCGTAGATGAGTCTAGACGTAATCACGTGACTTGTAGTAAGTCAAAAAGTGAAAGACACATATCATATCATATCACTTATAGGTGTTACCTAAAAATGGATACCAGGGCAGATATTTCCACGGAGAAGGGCAATCACAGATTCATTAAACACACTTATGGTTCACCAGTGGAAAGGTGTGAGGATTGGTTTCATTACGATATCGGGGTTAACAGACATATACAAACACAGGTGACATATATAATCACCAAAGACCTACGGAATACCAAGAGAAGACTACTCAACATTCTGTCATAACGTCCCTGGGAAAAGGATCCCAGGAAGAACAGACATCTGTATATGTGTAAAAGAACCACATCTTCGACACCTACAATAAGCCAAACATTGTAATCAAACTTGCTGTAATAAAAAATAAAAATTTAAATTAAAAATACGAACAAGAAGTAGGGAGACAAACTTGAGGGGCTTTCTCCTGGCACATTCCATTCTAAATTCCAATCTAGAACACGACTTCCATTGAGGCTCTGCTGCCCTAGTAACCAGATTTGGTAAGGGAGAACTGCTGCCACCTTGTGGCCGTTTCACACAACAGCAGCTTTAATCCCAGCGCTAATGGTCAGTTGATATTCAAAATCATTGCAGGCCTGTAAATGACACCTGCCCTGAAAACAAATCCTGGGGTCACGTATCGACCAAAAAATTCAAAGGACGTCCATATTTCAAAACGACCGTTTCAAAAGGCATATTTTATGCACATTAGTGTTCTGCTTCTTTGTCTTTCTTTCTTTTTTGGTTAAAAAGACGGGAATGGAAAAAGGCATCCCTCAGACTGGGCGAAAATCGTTGCAAACGAATCAATGGACAAAGGTTTAATCTCCAATATATATAAACAGCTCATGCAGCTTAATATTAAAAAAACAAACAACCCAATACAAAAATGGGCAGAAGTTCTAAAGAGACGTTTCTTCAAAGAAGACACAGAGATGGCCAAGACGCACATGAAAAGCTGCTCAAGAGCACTAATTATTAGAGAAATGCAAATCAAAACTACAATGAGGTATCACCTCACACCTGTTAGGATCGGCATCATCACAAAATCTACAAACAACAAATTCTGGGGAGGGTGTGGACAAAAGGAGCCCTCTTCCACTATTGGTGGGAATGTAAATTGATACCGTCACTATGGAGAACAGTTTGGAGTTTCCTTTAAAAAACTAGAAATAGAATTACCATCTGATCCAGCAATCCCACTTCTGGGCATATACCCAGAGAAAACCATAAATCAAAAAGGCACATTCACCACAATGTTCATTGCAGCACTATTTAAAATAGCCAGGTAATGGAAGCAACCTAAATGCCCACAGACAGATGAATGGATAAAGATGTGGTACATATATGAAATGGAATATTACTCGGCCATAAAAAGGAATGAAACTGGGTCATTTGTAGAGACATCGATGGATCTAGAGAGTGTCATATAGAATGAAGTAAGTCAGAAAGAGGAAATCAAATATTGTATATTAATGCATATATGTGGAACCTAAAAGATGGTACAGATGAACTGGTTTGCAGGGAAGAAATAGAGACACAGAGGTAGAGAACAAACGTATGGACACCAAGTGTGGGAAGCCATGGGGTGGTGGTGGTGGGATGAGTTGGGAGATTGGGATTGACCTGTATACATGTATATGCATAAAATACATAACTGATAATAACCTGCTGTATAAAAAAGTAAATAAAATTAAATTCCATATTTTTAAAAATAAAATTTAAAAATAAAACAGAAAAAATTTCTTCCCTTCACACACATGTATTTATAGGAATGAATTATTTCCATGCTTATATCTATAAATACATAAAAGAGGAATAAAATCTAACTTGAACCATAAACGAAAAAAACCCTGAACCCACCAGTTATACAGAGGAAAACCCTATCAGGGCACTTGCTCCAGCGGTAAACAATTCTGAAATTGGTCAGAGGTGTGGAATCATCTCCCATCCAGCTAGCACCCACCCCCCACGCAAGGAGCGTCCTCATTGCAAAGCTGGGAGACCGTGCCGAGAAATCTCTGAATAAAGGTGAGCTGAGCCCCAGGCCAGCTGCTGCTGAACTGTTCCCACCCTTCGCAGGTAAAACACCTGAATATGTACAAGGGCTTGAAAGCCTAGAGGAAGGGCGGTGGGGCCACACTAGGGACAGCACGCAGGCCAACTTGGTGCCTGCAGGCCAGCCAGGGTGGTCCTGGCCCCGGGTACTCTTCCGGAAGCTTTCCATTGTCCTGCCTGTGATACCCCTCCTGTCCCGGCCCCCACTGCTTTTTTCCTTCCTCACCTCTGTCCGGAGAGAAATTCCAGCGGAAGGTATGGTTGACACATCCTCTTCTTTACAGGTGGCAGCCTGGCAACTCCTGCAGAAAGGCCAGCAGTGCCCCACTCACACCGGGCCACCAACAAAGCTGTGGCCCCTCATTCCCTCCCACCAGCTCAGCCCCGAGACTGCTGACGGGGCAGAGAGTATGGAGTCAGGCACAGCTTCAGGGGCTATTGCTGCCTGGAGCGCTGTTTATATTGACCTCAACCAGGCACACCTGGGGAGGGCCGGCCGGCAGGGTAAGGCTGCCCAGGTCAGCTAATCCACAACCCTCAGGGAATCACATTGTTGAAAATGGACCTCGCTAAGGCAGAATAGAAGCCAAGGAAAATAAGGACACAATGCCATTTGCAGCACTGTAGATGAGTCTAGACGTAATCACGTGACTTGTAGTAAGTCAAAAAGTGAAAGACACATATCATATCATATCACTTATAGGTGTTACCTAAAAATGGATACCAGGGCAGATATTTCCACGGAGAAGGGCAATCACAGATTCATTAAACACACTTATGGTTCACCAGTGGAAAGGTGTGAGGATTGGTTTCATTACGATATCGGGGTTAACAGACATATACAAACACAGGTGACATATATAATCACCAAAGACCTACGGAATACCAAGAGAAGACTACTCAACATTCTGTCATAACGTCCCTGGGAAAAGGATCCCAGGAAGAACAGACATCTGTATATGTGTAAAAGAACCACATCTTCGACACCTACAATAAGCCAAACATTGTAATCAAACTTGCTGTAATAAAAAATAAAAATTTAAATTAAAAATACGAACAAGAAGTAGGGACACAAACTTGAGGGGCTTTCTCCTGGCACATTCCATTCTAAATTCCAATCTAGAACACGACTTCCATTGAGGCTCTGCTGCCCTTGTAACCAGATTTGGTAAGGGAGAACTGCTGCCACCTTGTGGCCGTTTCACACAACAGCAGCTTTAATCCCAGCGCTAATGGTCAGTTGATATTCAAAATCATTGTAGGCCTGTAAAAGACACCTGCCCTGAAAACAAATCCTGGGGTCACGTATCGACCAAAAAATTCAAAGGACGTCCATATTTCAAAACGACCGTTTCAAAAGGCATATTTTATGCACATTAGTGTTCTGCTTCTTTGTCTTTCTTTCTTTTTTGGTTAAAAAGATGGGAATGGAAAAAGGCATCCCTCAGACTGGGCGAAAATCGTTGCAAACGAATCAATGGACAAAGGTTTAATCTCCAATATATATAAACAGCTCATGCAGCTTAATATTAAAAAAACAAACAACCCAATACAAAAATGGGCAGAAGTTCTAAAGAGACGTTTCTTCAAAGAAGACACAGAGATGGCCAAGATGCACATGAAAAGCTGCTCAAGAGCACTAATTATTAGAGAAATGCAAATCAAAACTACAATGAGGTATCACCTCACACCTGTTAGGATCGGCATCATCAGAAAATCTACAAACAACAAATTCTGGGGAGGGTGTGGACAAAAGGAGCCCTCTTCCACTATTGGTGGGAATGTAAATTGATACCGTCACTATGGAGAACAGTATGGAGTTTCTTTTAAAAAACTAGAAATAGAATTACCATCCGATCCAGCAGTCCCACTTCTGGGCATATACCCAGAGAAAACCATAAATCAAAAAGGCACATTCACCACAATGTTCATTGCAGCACTATTTAAAATAGCCAGGTAATGGAAGCAAACTAAATGCCCACAGACAGATGAATGGATAAAGATGGGGTACATATATAAAATGGAATATTACTCGGCCATAAAAAGGAATGAAACTGGGTCATTTGTAGAGACATCGATGGATCTAGAGACTGTCATCTAGAATGAAGTAAGTCAGAAAGAGGAAATCAAATATTGTATATTAATGCATATATGTGGAACCTAAAAGATGGTACAGATGAACTGGTTTGCAGGGAAGAAATAGAGACACAGAGGTAGAGAACAAACGTATGGACACCAAGTGTGGGAAGCCATGGGGTGGTGGTGGTGGGATTAGTTCGGAAATTGGGATTGACCTCTATACATGTATATGCATAAAATACATAACTGATAATAACCTGTTGTATAAAAAAGTCAATAAAATTAAATTTCAAAATTTGAAAAAATAAAATTTAAAAATAAAACAGAAAAAAGTTCTTCCATTCACACACATGTATTTATAGGAATGAATTATTTCCATGCTTATATCTATAAATACATAAAAGAGGAATAAAATCTAAATTGAACCATAAACGAAAAAAACCCTGAACCCACCAGTTATACAGAGGAAAACACTATCAGGGCACTTGCTCCAGCGGTAAACAATTCTGAAATTGGTCAGAGGTGTGGAATCATCTCCCATCCAGCTAGCACCCACCCCCCACGCAAGGAGCGTCCTCATTGCAAAGCTGGGAGACCGTGCCGAGAAATCTCTGAATAAAGGTGAGCTGAGCCCCAGGCCAGCTGCTGCTGAACTGTTCCCACCCTTCGCAGGTAAAACACCTGAATATGTACAAGGGCTTGAAAGCCTAGAGGAAGGGCCGTGGAGCCACACTAGCGACAGCACGCAGGCCAACTTGGTGCCTGCAGGCCAGCCAGGGTGGTCCTGGCCCCGGGTACTCTTCCGGAAGCTTTCCATTGTCCTGCCTGTGATACCCCTCCTGTCCCGGCCCCCACTGCTTTTTTCCTTCCTCACCTCTGTCCGGAGAGAAATTCCAGCGGAAGGTATGGGTGACACATCCTCTTCTTTACAGATGGCAGCCTGGCAACTCCTGCAGAAAGGCCAGCAGTGCCCCACTCACACCGGGCCACCAACAAAGCTGTGGCCCCTCATTCCCTCCCACCAGCTCAGCCCCGAGACTGCTGACGGGGCAGAGAATATGGAGTCAGGCACAGCTTCAGGGGCTATTGCTGCCTGGAGCGCTGTTTATATTGACCTCAACCAGGCACACCTGGGGAGGGCCGGCCGGCAGGGTAAGGCTGCCCAGGTCAGCTAATCCACAACCCTCAGGGAATCACATTGTTGAAAATGGACCTCGCTAAGGCAGAATAGAAGCCAAGGAAAATAAGGACACAATGCCATTTGCAGCACTGTAGATGAGTCTAGACGTAATCACGTGACTTGTAGTAAGTCAGAAAGTGAAAGACACATATCATATCATATCACTTATAGGTGTTACCTAAAAATGGATACCAGGGCAGATATTTCCACGGAGAAGGGCAATCACAGATTCATTAAACAAACATGGTTCACCAATGGAAAGGTGTGAGGATTGGTTTCATTACGATACCGGGGTTAACAGACATATACAAACACAGGTGACATATATAATCACCAAAGACCTACGGAATACCAAGAGAAGACTACTCAACATTCTGTCATAACGTCCCTGGGAAAAGGATCCCAGGAAGAACAGACATCTGTATATGTGTAAAAGAACCACATCTTCGACAGCTACAATAAGCCAAACATTGTAATCAAACTTGCTGTAATAGAAAATAAAAATTTAAATTAAAAATACGAACAAGAAGTAGGGAGACAAACTTGAGGGGCTTTCTCCTGGCACATTCCATTCTAAATTCCAATCTAGAACACGACTTCCATTGAGGCTCTGCTGCCCTAGTAACCAGATTTGGTAAGGGAGAACTGCTGCCACCTTGTGGCCGTTTCACACAACAGCAGCTTTAATCCCAGCGTTAATGGTCAGTTGATATTCAAAATCATTGCAGGCCTGTAAATGACACCTGCCCTGAAAACAAATCCTGGAGTCACATATCGACCAAAAAATTCAAAGGACGTCCATATTTCAAAACGACCGTTTCAAAAGGCATATTTTATGCACATTAGTGTTCTGCATCTTTGTCTTTCTTTCTTTTTTGGTTAAAGATACGGGAATGGAAAAAGGCATCCCTCAGACTGGGCGAAAATCGTTGCAAAGGAATCAATGGACAAAGGTTTAATCTACAATATATATAAACAGCTCATGCAGCTTAATATTAAAAAAACAAACAACCCAATACAAAAATGGGCAGAAGTTCTAAAGAGACGTTTCTTCAAAGAAGACACAGAGATGGCCAAGACGCACATGAAAAGCTGCTCAACATCACTAATTATTAGAGAAATGCAAATCAAAACTACAATGAGGTATCACCTCACACCTCTTAGGATCGGCATCATCAGAATATCTACAAACAACAAATTCTGGGGAGGGTGTGGACAAAAGGAGCCCTCTTCCACTATTGGTGGGAATGTAAATTGATACCGTCACTATGGAGAACAGTATGGAGTTTCCTTTAAAAAACTAGAAATAGAATTACCATCCGATCCAGCAATCCCACTTCTGGGCATATACCCAGAGAAAACCATAAATCAAAAAGGCACATTCACCACAATGTTCATTGCAGCACTATTTAAAATAGCCAGGTAATGGAAGCAAACTAAATGCCCACAGACAGATGAATGGATAAAGATGGGGTACATATATAAAACGGAATATTACTCGGCCATAAAAAGGAATGAAACTGGGTCATTTGTAGAGACATCGATGGATCTAGAGACTGTCATCTAGAATGAAGTAAGTCAGAAAGAGGAAATCAAATATTGTATATTAATGCATATATGTGGAACCTAAAAGATGGTACAGATGAACTGGTTTGCAGGGAAGAAATAGAGACACAGAGGTAGAGAACAAACGTATGGACACCAAGTGTGGGAAGCCATGGGGTGGTGGTGGTGGGATTAGTTCGGAGATTGGGATTGACCTCTATACATGTATATGCATAAAATACATAACTGATAATAACCTGTTGTATAAAAAAGTCAATAAAATTAAATTTCAAAATTTGAAAAAATAAAATTTAAAAATAAAACAAAAAAAAGTTCTTCCATTCACACACATGTATTTATAGGAATGAATTATTTCCATGCTTATATCTATAAATACATAAAAGAGGAATAAAATCTAAATTGAACCATAAACGAAAAAAACCCTGAACCCACCAGTTATACAGAGGAAAACACTATCAGGGCACTTGCTCCAGCGGTAAACAATTCTGAAATTGGTCAGAGGTGTGGAATCATCTCCCATCCAGCTAGCACCCACCCCCCACGCAAGGAGCGTCCTCATTGCAAAGCTGGGAGACCGTGCCGAGAAATCTCTGAATAAAGGTGAGCTGAGCCCCAGGCCAGCTGCTGCTGAACTGTTCCCACCCTTCGCAGGTAAAACACCTGAATATGTACAAGGGCTTGAAAGCCTAGAGGAAGGGCCGTGGAGCCACACTAGCGACAGCACGCAGGCCAACTTGGTGCCTGCAGGCCAGCCAGGGTGGTCCTGGCCCCGGGTACTCTTCCGGAAGCTTTCCATTGTCCTGCCTGTGATACCCCTCCTGTCCCGGCCCCCACTGCTTTTTTCCTTCCTCACCTCTGTCCGGAGAGAAATTCCAGCGGAAGGTATGGGTGACACATCCTCTTCTTTACAGATGGCAGCCTGGCAACTCCTGCAGAAAGGCCAGCAGTGCCCCACTCACACCGGGCCACCAACAAAGCTGTGGCCCCTCATTCCCTCCCACCAGCTCAGCCCCGAGACTGCTGACGGGGCAGAGAATATGGAGTCAGGCACAGCTTCAGGGGCTATTGCTGCCTGGAGCGCTGTTTATATTGACCTCAACCAGGCACACCTGGGGAGGGCCGGCCGGCAGGGTAAGGCTGCCCAGGTCAGCTAATCCACAACCCTCAGGGAATCACATTGTTGAAAATGGACCTCGCTAAGGCAGAATAGAAGCCAAGGAAAATAAGGACACAATGCCATTTGCAGCACTGTAGATGAGTCTAGACGTAATCACGTGACTTGTAGTAAGTCAGAAAGTGAAAGACACATATCATATCATATCACTTATAGGTGTTACCTAAAAATGGATACCAGGGCAGATATTTCCACGGAGAAGGGCAATCACAGATTCATTAAACAAACATGGTTCACCAATGGAAAGGTGTGAGGATTGGTTTCATTACGATACCGGGGTTAACAGACATATACAAACACAGGTGACATATATAATCACCAAAGACCTACGGAATACCAAGAGAAGACTACTCAACATTCTGTCATAACGTCCCTGGGAAAAGGATCCCAGGAAGAACAGACATCTGTATATGTGTAAAAGAACCACATCTTCGACAGCTACAATAAGCCAAACATTGTAATCAAACTTGCTGTAATAGAAAATAAAAATTTAAATTAAAAATACGAACAAGAAGTAGGGAGACAAACTTGAGGGGCTTTCTCCTGGCACATTCCATTCTAAATTCCAATCTAGAACAGGACTTCCATTGAGGCTCTGCTGCCCTAGTAACCAGATTTGGTAAGGGAGAACTGCTGCCACCTTGTGGCCGTTTCACACAACAGCAGCTTTAATCCCAGCGTTAATGGTCAGTTGATATTCAAAATCATTGCAGGCCTGTAAATGACACCTGCCCTGAAAACAAATCCTGGAGTCACATATCGACCAAAAAATTCAAAGGACGTCCATATTTCAAAACGACCGTTTCAAAAGGCATATTTTATGCACATTAGTGTTCTGCATCTTTGTCTTTCTTTCTTTTTTGGTTAAAGATACGGGAATGGAAAAAGGCATCCCTCAGACTGGGCGAAAATCGTTGCAAAGGAATCAATGGACAAAGGTTTAATCTACAATATATATAAACAGCTCATGCAGCTTAATATTAAAAAAACAAACAACCCAATACAAAAATGGGCAGAAGTTCTAAAGAGACGTTTCTTCAAAGAAGACACAGAGATGGCCAAGACGCACATGAAAAGCTGCTCAACATCACTAATTATTAGAGAAATGCAAATCAAAACTACAATGAGGTATCACCTCACACCTCTTAGGATCGGCATCATCAGAATATCTACAAACAACAAATTCTGGGGAGGGTGTGGACAAAAGGAGCCCTCTTCCACTATTGGTGGGAATGTAAATTGATACCGTCACTATGGAGAACAGTATGGAGTTTCCTTTAAAAAACTAGAAATAGAATTACCATCCGATCCAGCAATCCCACTTCTGGGCATATACCCAGAGAAAACCATAAATCAAAAAGGCACATTCACCACAATGTTCATTGCAGCACTATTTAAAATAGCCAGGTAATGGAAGCAAACTAAATGCCCACAGACAGATGAATGGATAAAGATGGGGTACATATATAAAACGGAATATTACTCGGCCATAAAAAGGAATGAAACTGGGTCATTTGTAGAGACATCGATGGATCTAGAGACTGTCATCTAGAATGAAGTAAGTCAGAAAGAGGAAATCAAATATTGTATATTAATGCATATATGTGGAACCTAAAAGATGGTACAGATGAACTGGTTTGCAGGGAAGAAATAGAGACACAGAGGTAGAGAACAAACGTATGGACACCAAGTGTGGGAAGCCATGGGGTGGTGGTGGTGGGATTAGTTCGGAGATTGGGATTGACCTCTATACATGTATATGCATAAAATACATAACTGATAATAACCTGTTGTATAAAAAAGTCAATAAAATTAAATTTCAAAATTTGAAAAAATAAAATTTAAAAATAAAACAGAAAAAAGTTCTTCCATTCACACACATGTATTTATAGGAATGAATTATTTCCATGCTTATATCTATAAATACATAAAAGAGGAATAAAATCTAAATTGAACCATAAACGAAAAAAACCCTGAACCCACCAGTTATACAGAGGAAAACACTATCAGGGCACTTGCTCCAGCGGTAAACAATTCTGAAATTGGTCAGAGGTGTGGAATCATCTCCCATCCAGCTAGCACCCACCCCCCACGCAAGGAGCGTCCTCATTGCAAAGCTGGGAGACCGTGCCGAGAAATCTCTGAATAAAGGTGAGCTGAGCCCCAGGCCAGCTGCTGCTGAACTGTTCCCACCCTTCGCAGGTAAAACACCTGAATATGTACAAGGGCTTGAAAGCCTAGAGGAAGGGCCGTGGAGCCACACTAGCGACAGCACGCAGGCCAACTTGGTGCCTGCAGGCCAGCCAGGGTGGTCCTGGCCCCGGGTACTCTTCCGGAAGCTTTCCATTGTCCTGCCTGTGATACCCCTCCTGTCCCGGCCCCCACTGCTTTTTTCCTTCCTCACCTCTGTCCGGAGAGAAATTCCAGCGGAAGGTATGGGTGACACATCCTCTTCTTTACAGATGGCAGCCTGGCAACTCCTGCAGAAAGGCCAGCAGTGCCCCACTCACACCGGGCCACCAACAAAGCTGTGGCCCCTCATTCCCTCCCACCAGCTCAGCCCCGAGACTGCTGACGGGGCAGAGAATATGGAGTCAGGCACAGCTTCAGGGGCTATTGCTGCCTGGAGCGCTGTTTATATTGACCTCAACCAGGCACACCTGGGGAGGGCCGGCCGGCAGGGTAAGGCTGCCCAGGTCAGCTAATCCACAACCCTCAGGGAATCACATTGTTGAAAATGGACCTCGCTAAGGCAGAATAGAAGCCAAGGAAAATAAGGACACAATGCCATTTGCAGCACTGTAGATGAGTCTAGACGTAATCACGTGACTTGTAGTAAGTCAGAAAGTGAAAGACACATATCATATCATATCACTTATAGGTGTTACCTAAAAATGGATACCAGGGCAGATATTTCCACGGAGAAGGGCAATCACAGATTCATTAAACAAACATGGTTCACCAATGGAAAGGTGTGAGGATTGGTTTCATTACGATACCGGGGTTAACAGACATATACAAACACAGGTGACATATATAATCACCAAAGACCTACGGAATACCAAGAGAAGACTACTCAACATTCTGTCATAACGTCCCTGGGAAAAGGATCCCAGGAAGAACAGACATCTGTATATGTGTAAAAGAACCACATCTTCGACAGCTACAATAAGCCAAACATTGTAATCAAACTTGCTGTAATAAAAAATAAAAATTTAAATTAAAAATACGAACAAGAAGTAGGGAGACAAACTTGAGGGGCTTTCTCCTGGCACATTCCATTCTAAATTCCAATCTAGAACACGACTTCCATTGAGGCTCTGCTGCCCTAGTAACCAGATTTGGTAAGGGAGAACTGCTGCCACCTTGTGGCCGTTTCACACAACAGCAGCTTTAATCCCAGCGTTAATGGTCAGTTGATATTCAAAATCATTGCAGGCCTGTAAATGACACCTGCCCTGAAAACAAATCCTGGAGTCACATATCGACCAAAAAATTCAAAGGACGTCCATATTTCAAAACGACCGTTTCAAAAGGCATATTTTATGCACATTAGTGTTCTGCATCTTTGTCTTTCTTTCTTTTTTGGTTAAAGATACGGGAATGGAAAAAGGCATCCCTCAGACTGGGCGAAAATCGTTGCAAAGGAATCAATGGACAAAGGTTTAATCTACAATATATATAAACAGCTCATGCAGCTTAATATTAAAAAAACAAACAACCCAATACAAAAATGGGCAGAAGTTCTAAAGAGACGTTTCTTCAAAGAAGACACAGAGATGGCCAAGACGCACATGAAAAGCTGCTCAACATCACTAATTATTAGAGAAATGCAAATCAAAACTACAATGAGGTATCACCTCACACCTCTTAGGATCGGCATCATCAGAATATCTACAAACAACAAATTCTGGGGAGGGTGTGGACAAAAGGAGCCCTCTTCCACTATTGGTGGGAATGTAAATTGATACCGTCACTATGGAGAACAGTATGGAGTTTCCTTTAAAAAACTAGAAATAGAATTACCATCCGATCCAGCAATCCCACTTCTGGGCATATACCCAGAGAAAACCATAAATCAAAAAGGCACATTCACCACAATGTTCATTGCAGCACTATTTAAAATAGCCAGGTAATGGAAGCAACCTAAATGCCCACAGACAGATGAATGGATAAAATTGGGGTACATATATAAAATGGAATATTACTCGGCCATAAAAAGGAATGAAACTGGGTCATTTGTAGAGACATCGATGGATCTAGAGACTGTCATATAGAATGAAGTAAGTCAGAAAGAGGAAAACAAATATTGTATATTAATGCATATATGTGGAACCTAAAAGATGGTACAGATGAACTGGTTTGCAGGGAAGAAATAGAGACACAGTGGTAGAGAACAAACGTAAGGACACCACGTTTGGGAAGCCATGGGGTGGTGGTGGTGGGATGAGTTGGGAGATTTGGATTGACCTGTATACATGTATATGCATAAAATACATAACTGATAATAACCTGCTGTATAAAAAAGTCAATAAAATTAAATTTCAAAATTTTGAAAAATAAAATTTAAAAATAAAACAGGAAAATGTTCTTCCCTTCACACACATGTATTTATAGGGATGAATTATTTCCATGCTTATATCTATAAATACATAAAGGAGGAATAAAATCTAACTTGAACCATAAACGAAAAAAAACCTGAACCCACCAGTTATACAGAGGAAAACCCTATCAGGGCACTTGCTCCAGCGGTAAACAATTCTGAAATTGGTCAGAGGTGTGGAATCATCTCCCATCCAGCTAGCACCCACCCCCCACGCAAGGAGTGTCCTCATTGCAAAGCTGGGAGACCGTGCCGAGAAATCTCTGAATAAAGGTTAGCTGAGCCCCAGGCCAGCTGCTGCTGAACTGTTCCCACCCTTTGCAGGTAAAACACCTGAATATGTACAAGGGCTTGAAAGCCTAGAGGAAGGGCCGTGGAGCCACACTAGCGACATCACGCAGGCCAACTTGGTGCCTGCAGGCCAGCCAGGGAGGTCCTGGCCCCGGGTACTCTTCCGGAAGCTTTCCATTGTCCTGCCTGTGATACCCCTCCTGTCCCGGCCCCCACTGCTTTTTTCCTTCCTCACCTCTGTCCGGAGAGAAATTCCAGCGGAAGGTATGGTTGACACATCCTCTTCTTTACAGGTGGCAGCCTGGCAACTCCTGCAGAAAGGCCAGCAGTGCCCCACTCACACCGGGCCACCAACAAAGCTGTGGCCCCTCATTCCCTCCCACCAGCTCAGCCCCGAGACTGCTGACGGGGCAGAGAATATGGAGTCAGGCACAGCTTCAGGGGCTATTGCTGCCTGGAGCGCTGTTTATATTGACCTCAACCAGGCACACCAGGGGAGGGCCGGCCGGCAGGGTAAGGCTGCCCAGGTCAGCTAATCCACAACCCTCAGGGAATCACATTGTTGAAAATGGACCTCGCTAAGGCAGAATAGAAGCCAAGGAAAATAAGGACACAATGCCATTTGCAGCACCGTAGATGAGTCTAGACGTAATCACGTGACTTGTAGTAAGTCAAAAAGTGAAAGACACATATCATATCATATCACTTATAGGTGTTACCTAAAAATGGATACCAGGGCAGATATTTCCACGGAGAAGGGCAATCACAGATTCATTAAACACACTTATGGTTCACCAGTGGAAAGGTGTGAGGATTGGTTTCATTACGATATCGGGGTTAACAGACATATACAAACACAGGTGACATATATAATCACCAAAGACCTACGGAATACCAAGAGAAGACTACTCAACATTCTGTCATAACGTCCCTGGGAAAAGGATCCCAGGAAGAACAGACATCTGTATATGTGTAAAAGAACCACATCTTCGACACCTACAATAAGCCAAACATTGTAATCAAACTTGCTGTAATAAAAAATAAAAATTTAAATTAAAAATACGAACAAGAAGTAGGGAGACAAACTTGAGGGGCTTTCTCCTGGCACATTCCATTCTAAATTCCAATCTAGAACACGACTTCCATTGAGGCTCTGCTGCCCTAGTAACCAGATTTGGTAAGGGAGAACTGCTGCCACCTTGTGGCCGTTTCACACAACAGCAGCTTTAATCCCAGCGCTAATGGTCAGTTGATATTCAAAATCATTGCAGGCCTGTAAATGACACCTGCCCTGAAAACAAATCCTGGGGTCACGTATCGACCAAAAAATTCAAAGGACGTCCATATTTCAAAACGACCGTTTCAAAAGGCATATTTTATGCACATTAGTGTTCTGCTTCTTTGTCTTTCTTTCTTTTTTGGTTAAAAAGACGGGAATGGAAAAAGGCATCCCTCAGACTGGGCGAAAATCGTTGCAAACGAATCAATGGACAAAGGTTTAATCTCCAATATATATAAACAGCTCATGCAGCTTAATATTAAAAAAACAAACAACCCAATACAAAAATGGGCAGAAGTTCTAAAGAGACGTTTCTTCAAAGAAGACACAGAGATGTCCAAGACGCACATGAAAAGCTGCTCAAGAGCACTAATTATTAGAGAAATGCAAATCAAAACTACAATGAGGTATCACCTCACACCTGTTAGGATCGGCATCATCAGAAAATCTACAAACAACAAATTCTGGGGAGGGTGTGGACAAAAGGAGCCCTCTTCCACTATTGGTGGGAATGTAAATTGATACCGTCACTATGGAGAACAGTATGGAGTTTCCTTTAAAAAACTAGAAATAGAATTACCATCTGATCCAGCAATCCCACTTCTGGGCATATACCCAGAGAAAACCATAAATCAAAAAGGCACATTCACCACAATGTTCATTGCAGCACTATTTAAAATAGCCAGGTAATGGAAGCAACCTAAATGCCCACAGACAGATGAATGGATAAAGATGTGGTACATATATGAAATGGAATATTACTCGGCCATAAAAAGGAATGAAACTGGGTCATTTGTAGAGACATCGATGGATCTAGAGAGTGTCATATAGAATGAAGTAAGTCAGAAAGAGGAAATCAAATATTGTATATTAATGCATATATGTGGAACCTAAAAGATGGTACAGATGAACTGGTTTGCAGGGAAGAAATAGAGACACAGAGGTAGAGAACAAACGTATGGACACCAAGTGTGGGAAGCCATGGGGTGGTGGTGGTGGGATGAGTTGGGAGATTGGGATTGACCTGTATACATGTATATGCATAAAATACATAACTGATAATAACCTGCTGTATAAAAAAGTAAATAAAATTAAATTCCATATTTTAAAAAATAAAATTTAAAAATAAAACAGAAAAAAGTTCTTCCCTTCACACACATGTATTTATAGGAATGAATTATTTCCATGCTTATATCTATAAATACATAAAAGAGGAATAAAATCTAACTTGAACCATAAACGAAAAAAACCCTGAACCCACCAGTTATACAGAGGAAAACCCTATCAGGGCACTTGCTCCAGCGGTAAACAATTCTGAAATTGGTCAGAGGTGTGGAATCATCTCCCATCCAGCTAGCACCCACCCCCCACGCAAGGAGCGTCCTCATTGCAAAGCTGGGAGACCGTGCCGAGAAATCTCTGAATAAAGGTGAGCTGAGCCCCAGGCCAGCTGCTGCTGAACTGTTCCCACCCTTCGCAGGTAAAACACCTGAATATGTACAAGGGCTTGAAAGCCTAGAGGAAGGGCCGTGGGGCCACACTAGGGACAGCACGCAGGCCAACTTGGTGCCTGCAGGCCAGCCAGGGTGGTCCTGGCCCCGGGTACTCTTCCGGAAGCTTTCCATTGTCCTGCCTGTGATACCCCTCCTGTCCCGGCCCCCACTGCTTTTTTCCTTCCTCACCTCTGTCCGGAGAGAAATTCCAGCGGAAGGTATGGTTGACACATCCTCTTCTTTACAGGTGGCAGCCTGGCAACTCCTGCAGAAAGGCCAGCAGTGCCCCACTCACACCGGGCCACCAACAAAGCTGTGGCCCCTCATTCCCTCCCACCAGCTCAGCCCCGAGACTGCTGACGGGGCAGAGAGTATGGAGTCAGGCACAGCTTCAGGGGCTATTGCTGCCTGGAGCGCTGTTTATATTGACCTCAACCAGGCACACCTGGGGAGGGCCGGCCGGCAGGGTAAGGCTGCCCAGGTCAGCTAATCCACAACCCTCAGGGAATCACATTGTTGAAAATGGACCTCGCTAAGGCAGAATAGAAGCCAAGGAAAATAAGGACACAATGCCATTTGCAGCACTGTAGATGAGTCTAGACGTAATCACGTGACTTGTAGTAAGTCAAAAAGTGAAAGACACATATCATATCATATCACTTATAGGTGTTACCTAAAAATGGATACCAGGGCAGATATTTCCACGGAGAAGGGCAATCACAGATTCATTAAACACACCTATGGTTCACCAGTGGAAAGGTGTGAGGATTGGTTTCATTACGATATCGGGGTTAACAGACATATACAAACACAGGTGACATATATAATCACCAAAGACCTACGGAATACCAAGAGAAGACTACTCAACATTCTGTCATAACGTCCCTGGGAAAAGGATCCCAGGAAGAACAGACATCTGTATATGTGTAAAAGAACCACATCTTCGACACCTACAATAAGCCAAACATTGTAATCAAACTTGCTGTAATAAAAAATAAAAATTTAAATTAAAAATACGAACAAGAAGTAGGGACACAAACTTGAGGGGCTTTCTCCTGGCACATTCCATTCTAAATTCCAATCTAGAACACGACTTCCATTGAGGCTCTGCTGCCCTTGTAACCAGATTTGGTAAGGGAGAACTGCTGCCACCTTGTGGCCGTTTCACACAACAGCAGCTTTAATCCCAGCGCTAATGGTCAGTTGATATTCAAAATCATTGTAGGCCTGTAAAAGACACCTGCCCTGAAAACAAATCCTGGGGTCACGTATCGACCAAAAAATTCAAAGGACGTCCATATTTCAAAACGACCGTTTCAAAAGGCATATTTTATGCACATTAGTGTTCTGCTTCTTTGTCTTTCTTTCTTTTTTGGTTAAAAAGACGGGAATGGAAAAAGGCATCCCTCAGACTGGGCGAAAATCGTTGCAAACGAATCAATGGACAAAGGTTTAATCTCCAATATATATAAACAGCTCATGCAGCTTAATATTAAAAAAACAAACAACCCAATACAAAAATGGGCAGAAGTTCTAAAGAGACGTTTCTTCAAAGAAGACACAGAGATGGCCAAGATGCACATGAAAAGCTGCTCAAGAGCACTAATTATTAGAGAAATGCAAATCAAAACTACAATGAGGTATCACCTCACACCTGTTAGGATCGGCATCATCAGAAAATCTACAAACAACAAATTCTGGGGAGGGTGTGGACAAAAGGAGCCCTCTTCCACTATTGGTGGGAATGTAAATTGATACCGTCACTATGGAGAACAGTATGGAGATTCTTTTAAAAAACTAGAAATAGAATTACCATCCGATCCAGCAGTCCCACTTCTGGGCATATACCCAGAGAAAACCATAAATCAAAAAGGCACATTCACCACAATGTTCATTGCAGCACTATTTAAAATAGCCAGGTAATGGAAGCAACCTAAATGCCCACAGACAGATGAATGGATAAAGATGGGGTACATATATGAAATGGAATATTACTCGGCCATAAAAAGGAATGAAACTGGGTCATTTGTAGAGACATCGATGGATCTAGAGAGTGTCATATAGAATGAAGTAAGTCAGAAAGAGGAAATCAAATATTGTATATTAATGCATATATGTGGAACCTAAAAGATGGTACAGATGAACTGGTTTGCAGGGAAGAAATAGAGACACAGAGGTAGAGAACAAACGTATGGACACCAAGTGTGGGAAGCCATGGGGTGGTGGTGGTGGGATGAGTTGGGAGATTGGGATTGACCTGTATACATGTATATGCATAAAATACATAACTGATAATAACCTTCTGTATAAAAAAGTAAATAAAATTAAATTCCATATTTTTAAAAATAAAATTTAAAAATAAAACAGAAAAAATTTCTTCCCTTCACACACATGTATTTATAGGAATGAATTATTTCCATGCTTATATCTATAAATACATAAAAGAGGAATAAAATCTAACTTGAACCATAAACGAAAAAAACCCTGAACCCACCAGGTATACAGAGGAAAACCCTATCAGGGCACTTGCTCCAGCGGTAAACAATTCTGAAATTGGTCAGAGGTGTGGAATCATCTCCCATCCAGCTAGCACCCACCCCCCACGCAAGGAGCGTCCTCATTGCAAAGCTGGGAGACCGTGCCGAGAAATCTCTGAATAAAGGTGAGCTGAGCCCCAGGCCAGCTGCTGCTGAACTGTTCCCACCCTTCGCAGGTAAAACACCTGAATATGTACAAGGGCTTGAAAGCCTAGAGGAAGGGCGGTGGGGCCACACTAGGGACAGCACGCAGGCCAACTTGGTGCCTGCAGGCCAGCCAGGGTGGTCCTGGCCCCGGGTACTCTTCCGGAAGCTTTCCATTGTCCTGCCTGTGATACCCCTCCTGTCCCGGCCCCCACTGCTTTTTTCCTTCCTCACCTCTGTCCGGAGAGAAATTCCAGCGGAAGGTATGGTTGACACATCCTCTTCTTTACAGGTGGCAGCCTGGCAACTCCTGCAGAAAGGCCAGCAGTGCCCCACTCACACCGGGCCACCAACAAAGCTGTGGCCCCTCATTCCCTCCCACCAGCTCAGCCCCGAGACTGCTGACGGGGCAGAGAGTATGGAGTCAGGCACAGCTTCAGGGGCTATTGCTGCCTGGAGCGCTGTTTATATTGACCTCAACCAGGCACACCTGGGGAGGGCCGGCCGGCAGGGTAAGGCTGCCCAGGTCAGCTAATCCACAACCCTCAGGGAATCACATTGTTGAAAATGGACCTCGCTAAGGCAGAATAGAAGCCAAGGAAAATAAGGACACAATGCCATTTGCAGCACTGTAGATGAGTCTAGACGTAATCACGTGACTTGTAGTAAGTCAAAAAGTGAAAGACACATATCATATCATATCACTTATAGGTGTTACCTAAAAATGGATACCAGGGCAGATATTTCCACGGAGAAGGGCAATCACAGATTCATTAAACACACTTATGGTTCACCAGTGGAAAGGTGTGAGGATTGGTTTCATTACGATATCGGGGTTAACAGACATATACAAACACAGGTGACATATATAATCACCAAAGACCTACGGAATACCAAGAGAAGACTACTCAACATTCTGTCATAACGTCCCTGGGAAAAGGATCCCAGGAAGAACAGACATCTGTATATGTGTAAAAGAACCACATCTTCGACACCTACAATAAGCCAAACATTGTAATCAAACTTGCTGTAATAAAAAATAAAAATTTAAATTAAAAATACGAACAAGAAGTAGGGACACAAACTTGAGGGGCTTTCTCCTGGCACATTCCATTCTAAATTCCAATCTAGAACACGACTTCCATTGAGGCTCTGCTGCCCTTGTAACCAGATTTGGTAAGGGAGAACTGCTGCCACCTTGTGGCCGTTTCACACAACAGCAGCTTTAATCCCAGTGCTAATGGTCAGTTGATATTCAAAATCATTGTAGGCCTGTAAAAGACACCTGCCCTGAAAACAAATCCTGGGGTCACGTATCGACCAAAAAATTCAAAGGACGTCCATATTTCAAAACGACCGTTTCAAAAGGCATATTTTATGCACATTAGTGTTCTGCTTCTTTGTCTTTCTTTCTTTTTTGGTTAAAAAGATGGGAATGGAAAAAGGCATCCCTCAGACTGGGCGAAAATCGTTGCAAACGAATCAATGGACAAAGGTTTAATCTCCAATATATATAAACAGCTCATGCAGCTTAATATTAAAAAAACAAACAACCCAATACAAAAATGGGCAGAAGTTCTAAAGAGACGTTTCTTCAAAGAAGACACAGAGATGGCCAAGATGCACATGAAAAGCTGCTCAAGAGCACTAATTATTAGAGAAATGCAAATCAAAACTACAATGAGGTATCACCTCACACCTGTTAGGATCGGCATCATCAGAAAATCTACAAACAACAAATTCTGGGGAGGGTGTGGACAAAAGGAGCCCTCTTCCACTATTGGTGGGAATGTAAATTGATACCGTCACTATGGAGAACAGTATGGAGTTTCTTTTAAAAAACTAGAAATAGAATTACCATCCGATCCAGCAGTCCCACTTCTGGGCATATACCCAGAGAAAACCATAAATCAAAAAGGCACATTCACCACAATGTTCATTGCAGCACTATTTAAAATAGCCAGGTAATGGAAGCAAACTAAATGCCCACAGACAGATGAATGGATAAAGATGGGGTACATATATAAAATGGAATATTACTCGGCCATAAAAAGGAATGAAACTGGGTCATTTGTAGAGACATCGATGGATCTAGAGACTGTCATCTAGAATGAAGTAAGTCAGAAAGAGGAAATCAAATATTGTATATTAATGCATATATGTGGAACCTAAAAGATGGTACAGATGAACTGGTTTGCAGGGAAGAAATAGAGACACAGAGGTAGAGAACAAACGTATGGACACCAAGTGTGGGAAGCCATGGGGTGGTGGTGGTGGGATTAGTTGGGAGATTGGGATTGACCTCTATACATGTATATGCATAAAATACATAACTGATAATAACCTGTTGTATAAAAAAGTCAATAAAATTAAATTGCAAAATTTGAAAAAATAAAATTTAAAAATAAAACAGAAAAAAGTTCTTCCCTTCACACACATGTATTTATAGGAATGAATTATTTCCATGCTTATATCTATAAATACATAAAAGAGGAATAAAATCTAAATTGAACCATAAACGAAAAAAACCGTGAACCCACCAGTTATACAGAGGAAAACACTATCAGGGCACTTGCTCCAGCGGTAAACAATTCTGAAATTGGTCAGAGGTGTGGAATCATCTCCCATCCAGCTAGCACCCACCCCCCACGCAAGGAGCGTCCTCATTGCAAAGCTGGGAGACCGTGCCGAGAAATCTCTGAATAAAGGTGAGCTGAGCCCCAGGCCAGCTGCTGCTGAACTGTTCCCACCCTTCGCAGGTAAAACACCTGAATATGTACAAGGGCTTGAAAGCCTAGAGGAAGGGCCGTGGAGCCACACTAGCGACAGCACGCAGGCCAACTTGGTGCCTGCAGGCCAGCCAGGGTGGTCCTGGCCCCGGGTACTCTTCCGGAAGCTTTCCATTGTCCTGCCTGTGATACCCCTCCTGTCCCGGCCCCCACTGCTTTTTTCCTTCCTCACCTCTGTCCGGAGAGAAATTCCAGCGGAAGGTATGGGTGACACATCCTCTTCTTTACAGATGGCAGCCTGGCAACTCCTGCAGAAAGGCCAGCAGTGCCCCACTCACACCGGGCCACCAACAAAGCTGTGGCCCCTCATTCCCTCCCACCAGCTCAGCCCCGAGACTGCTGACGGGGCAGAGAATATGGAGTCAGGCACAGCTTCAGGGGCTATTGCTGCCTGGAGCGCTGTTTATATTGACCTCAACCAGGCACACCTGGGGAGGGCCGGCCGGCAGGGTAAGGCTGCCCAGGTCAGCTAATCCACAACCCTCAGGGAATCACATTGTTGAAAATGGACCTCGCTAAGGCAGAATAGAAGCCAAGGAAAATAAGGACACAATGCCATTTGCAGCACTGTAGATGAGTCTAGACGTAATCACGTGACTTGTAGTAAGTCAGAAAGTGAAAGACACATATCATATCATATCACTTATAGGTGTTACCTAAAAATGGATACCAGGGCAGATATTTCCACGGAGAAGGGCAATCACAGATTCATTAAACAAACATGGTTCACCAATGGAAAGGTGTGAGGATTGGTTTCATTACGATACCGGGGTTAACAGACATATACAAACACAGGTGACATATATAATCACCAAAGACCTACGGAATACCAAGAGAAGACTACTCAACATTCTGTCATAACGTCCCTGGGAAAAGGATCCCAGGAAGAACAGACATCTGTATATGTGTAAAAGAACCACATCTTCGACAGCTACAATAAGCCAAACATTGTAATCAAACTTGCTGTAATAAAAAATAAAAATTTAAATTAAAAATACGAACAAGAAGTAGGGAGACAAACTTGAGGGGCTTTCTCCTGGCACATTCCATTCTAAATTCCAATCTAGAACACGACTTCCATTGAGGCTCTGCTGCCCTAGTAACCAGATTTGGTAAGGGAGAACTGCTGCCACCTTGTGGCCGTTTCACACAACAGCAGCTTTAATCCCAGCGTTAATGGTCAGTTGATATTCAAAATCATTGCAGGCCTGTAAATGACACCTGCCCTGAAAACAAATCCTGGAGTCACATATCGACCAAAAAATTCAAAGGACGTCCATATTTCAAAACGACCGTTTCAAAAGGCATATTTTATGCACATTAGTGTTCTGCATCTTTGTCTTTCTTTCTTTTTTGGTTAAAGATACGGGAATGGAAAAAGGCATCCCTCAGACTGGGCGAAAATCGTTGCAAAGGAATCAATGGACAAAGGTTTAATCTACAATATATATAAACAGCTCATGCAGCTTAATATTAAAAAAACAAACAACCCAATACAAAAATGGGCAGAAGTTCTAAAGAGACGTTTCTTCAAAGAAGACACAGAGATGGCCAAGACGCACATGAAAAGCTGCTCAACATCACTAATTATTAGAGAAATGCAAATCAAAACTACAATGAGGTATCACCTCACACCTCTTAGGATCGGCATCATCAGAATATCTACAAACAACAAATTCTGGGGAGGGTGTGGACAAAAGGAGCCCTCTTCCACTATTGGTGGGAATGTAAATTGATACCGTCACTATGGAGAACAGTATGGAGTTTCCTTTAAAAAACTAGAAATAGAATTACCATCCGATCCAGCAATCCCACTTCTGGGCATATACCCAGAGAAAACCATAAATCAAAAAGGCACATTCACCACAATGTTCATTGCAGCACTATTTAAAATAGCCAGGTAATGGAAGCAACCTAAATGCCCACAGACAGATGAATGGATAAAATTGGGGTACATATATAAAATGGAATATTACTCGGCCATAAAAAGGAATGAAACTGGGTCATTTGTAGAGACATCGATGGATCTAGAGACTGTCATATAGAATGAAGTAAGTCAGAAAGAGGAAAACAAATATTGTATATTAATGCATATATGTGGAACCTAAAAGATGGTACAGATGAACTGGTTTGCAGGGAAGAAATAGAGACACAGTGGTAGAGAACAAACGTAAGGACACCACGTTTGGGAAGCCATGGGGTGGTGGTGGTGGGATGAGTTGGGAGATTTGGATTGACCTGTATACATGTATATGCATAAAATACATAACTGATAATAACCTGCTGTATAAAAAAGTAAATAAAATTAAATTTCAAAATTTTGAAAAATAAAATTTAAAAATAAAACAGGAAAATGTTCTTCCCTTCACACACATGTATTTATAGGGATGAATTATTTCCATGCTTATATCTATAAATACATAAAGGAGGAATAAAATCTAACTTGAACCATAAACGAAAAAAAACCTGAACCCACCAGTTATACAGAGGAAAACCCTATCAGGGCACTTGCTCCAGCGGTAAACAATTCTGAAATTGGTCAGAGGTGTGGAATCATCTCCCATCCAGCTAGCACCCACCCCCCACGCAAGGAGTGTCCTCATTGCAAAGCTGGGAGACCGTGCCGAGAAATCTCTGAATAAAGGTTAGCTGAGCCCCAGGCCAGCTGCTGCTGAACTGTTCCCACCCTTTGCAGGTAAAACACCTGAATATGTACAAGGGCTTGAAAGCCTAGAGGAAGGGCCGTGGAGCCACACTAGCGACATCACGCAGGCCAACTTGGTGCCTGCAGGCCAGCCAGGGTGGTCCTGGCCCCGGGTACTCTTCCGGAAGCTTTCCATTGTCCTGCCTGTGATACCCCTCCTGTCCCGGCCCCCACTGCTTTTTTCCTTCCTCACCTCTGTCCGGAGAGAAATTCCAGCGGAAGGTATGGTTGACACATCCTCTTCTTTACAGGTGGCAGCCTGGCAACTCCTGCAGAAAGGCCAGCAGTGCCCCACTCACACCGGGCCACCAACAAAGCTGTGGCCCCTCATTCCCTCCCACCAGCTCAGCCCCGAGACTGCTGACGGGGCAGAGAATATGGAGTCAGGCACAGCTTCAGGGGCTATTGCTGCCTGGAGCGCTGTTTATATTGACCTCAACCAGGCACACCTGGGGAGGGCCGGCCGGCAGGGTAAGGCTGCCCAGGTCAGCTAATCCACAACCCTCAGGGAATCACATTGTTGAAAATGGACCTCGCTAAGGCAGAATAGAAGCCAAGGAAAATAAGGACACAATGCCATTTGCAGCACCGTAGATGAGTCTAGACGTAATCACGTGACTTGTAGTAAGTCAAAAAGTGAAAGACACATATCATATCATATCACTTATAGGTGTTACCTAAAAATGGATACCAGGGCAGATATTTCCACGGAGAAGGGCAATCACAGATTCATTAAACACACTTATGGTTCACCAGTGGAAAGGTGTGAGGATTGGTTTCATTACGATATCGGGGTTAACAGACATATACAAACACAGGTGACATATATAATCACCAAAGACCTACGGAATACCAAGAGAAGACTACTCAACATTCTGTCATAACGTCCCTGGGAAAAGGATCCCAGGAAGAACAGACATCTGTATATGTGTAAAAGAACCACATCTTCGACACCTACAATAAGCCAAACATTGTAATCAAACTTGCTGTAATAAAAAATAAAAATTTAAATTAAAAATACGAACAAGAAGTAGGGAGACAAACTTGAGGGGCTTTCTCCTGGCACATTCCATTCTAAATTCCAATCTAGAACACGACTTCCATTGAGGCTCTGCTGCCCTAGTAACCAGATTTGGTAAGGGAGAACTGCTGCCACCTTGTGGCCGTTTCACACAACAGCAGCTTTAATCCCAGCGCTAATGGTCAGTTGATATTCAAAATCATTGCAGGCCTGTAAATGACACCTGCCCTGAAAACAAATCCTGGGGTCACGTATCGACCAAAAAATTCAAAGGACGTCCATATTTCAAAACGACCGTTTCAAAAGGCATATTTTATGCACATTAGTGTTCTGCTTCTTTGTCTTTCTTTCTTTTTTGGTTAAAAAACGGGAATGGAAAAAGGCATCCCTCAGACTGGGCGAAAATCGTTGCAAACGAATCAATGGACAAAGGTTTAATCTCCAATATATATAAACAGCTCATGCAGCTTAATATTAAAAAAACAAACAACCCAATACAAAAATGGGCAGAAGTTCTAAAGAGACGTTTCTTCAAAGAAGACACAGAGATGTCCAAGACGCACATGAAAAGCTGCTCAAGAGCACTAATTATTAGAGAAATGCAAATCAAAACTACAATGAGGTATCACCTCACACCTGTTAGGATCGGCATCATCAGAAAATCTACAAACAACAAATTCTGGGGAGGGTGTGGACAAAAGGATCCCTCTTCCACTATTGGTGGGAATGTAAATTGATACCGTCACTATGGAGAACAGTATGGAGTTTCCTTTAAAAAACTAGAAATAGAATTACCATCTGATCCAGCAATCCCACTTCTGGGCATATACCCAGAGAAAACCATAAATCAAAAAGGCACATTCACCACAATGTTCATTGCAGCACTATTTAAAATAGCCAGGTAATGGAAGCAACCTAAATGCCCACAGACAGATGAATGGATAAAGATGTGGTACATATATGAAATGGAATATTACTCGGCCATAAAAAGGAATGAAACTGGGTCATTTGTAGAGACATCGATGGATCTAGAGAGTGTCATATAGAATGAAGTAAGTCAGAAAGAGGAAATCAAATATTGTATATTAATGCATATATGTGGAACCTAAAAGATGGTACAGATGAACTGGTTTGCAGGGAAGAAATAGAGACACAGAGGTAGAGAACAAACGTATGGACACCAAGTGTGGGAAGCCATGGGGTGGTGGTGGTGGGATGAGTTGGGAGATTGGGATTGACCTGTATACATGTATATGCATAAAATACATAACTGATAATAACCTGCTGTATAAAAAAGTAAATAAAATTAAATTCCATATTTTAAAAAATAAAATTTAAAAATAAAACAGAAAAAAGTTCTTCCCTTCACACACATGTATTTATAGGAATGAATTATTTCCATGCTTATATCTATAAATACATAAAAGAGGAATAAAATCTAACTTGAACCATAAACGAAAAAAACCCTGAACCCACCAGTTATACAGAGGAAAACCCTATCAGGGCACTTGCTCCAGCGGTAAACAATTCTGAAATTGGTCAGAGGTGTGGAATCATCTCCCATCCAGCTAGCACCCACCCCCCACGCAAGGAGCGTCCTCATTGCAAAGCTGGGAGACCGTGCCGAGAAATCTCTGAATAAAGGTGAGCTGAGCCCCAGGCCAGCTGCTGCTGAACTGTTCCCACCCTTCGCAGGTAAAACACCTGAATATGTACAAGGGCTTGAAAGCCTAGAGGAAGGGCCGTGGGGCCACACTAGGGACAGCACGCAGGCCAACTTGGTGCCTGCAGGCCAGCCAGGGTGGTCCTGGCCCCGGGTACTCTTCCGGAAGCTTTCCATTGTCCTGCCTGTGATACCCCTCCTGTCCCGGCCCCCACTGCTTTTTTCCTTCCTCACCTCTGTCCGGAGAGAAATTCCAGCGGAAGGTATGGTTGACACATCCTCTTCTTTACAGGTGGCAGCCTGGCAACTCCTGCAGAAAGGCCAGCAGTGCCCCACTCACACCGGGCCACCAACAAAGCTGTGGCCCCTCATTCCCTCCCACCAGCTCAGCCCCGAGACTGCTGACGGGGCAGAGAGTATGGAGTCAGGCACAGCTTCAGGGGCTATTGCTGCCTGGAGCGCTGTTTATATTGACCTCAACCAGGCACACCTGGGGAGGGCCGGCCGGCAGGGTAAGGCTGCCCAGGTCAGCTAATCCACAACCCTCAGGGAATCACATTGTTGAAAATGGACCTCGCTAAGGCAGAATAGAAGCCAAGGAAAATAAGGACACAATGCCATTTGCAGCACTGTAGATGAGTCTAGACGTAATCACGTGACTTGTAGTAAGTCAAAAAGTGAAAGACACATATCATATCATATCACTTATAGGTGTTACCTAAAAATGGATACCAGGGCAGATATTTCCACGGAGAAGGGCAATCACAGATTCATTAAACACACCTATGGTTCACCAGTGGAAAGGTGTGAGGATTGGTTTCATTACGATATCGGGGTTAACAGACATATACAAACACAGGTGACATATATAATCACCAAAGACCTACGGAATACCAAGAGAAGACTACTCAACATTCTGTCATAACGTCCCTGGGAAAAGGATCCCAGGAAGAACAGACATCTGTATATGTGTAAAAGAACCACATCTTCGACACCTACAATAAGCCAAACATTGTAATCAAACTTGCTGTAATAAAAAATAAAAATTTAAATTAAAAATACGAACAAGAAGTAGGGACACAAACTTGAGGGGCTTTCTCCTGGCACATTCCATTCTAAATTCCAATCTAGAACACGACTTCCATTGAGGCTCTGCTGCCCTTGTAACCAGATTTGGTAAGGGAGAACTGCTGCCACCTTGTGGCCGTTTCACACAACAGCAGCTTTAATCCCAGCGCTAATGGTCAGTTGATATTCAAAATCATTGTAGGCCTGTAAAAGACACCTGCCCTGAAAACAAATCCTGGGGATACGTATCGACCAAAAAATTCAAAGGACGTCCATATTTCTAAACGACCGTTTCAAAAGGCATATTTTATGCACATTAGTGTTCTGCTTCTTTGTCTTTCTTTCTTTTTTGGTTAAAAAGACGGGAATGGAAAAAGGCATCCCTCAGACTGGGCGAAAATCGTTGCAAAGGAATCAATGGACAAAGGTTTAATCTCCAATATATATAAACAGCTCATGCAGCTTAATATTAAAAAAACAAACAACCCAATACAAAAATGGGCAGAAGTTCTAAAGAGACGTTTCTTCAAAGAAGACACA
This sequence comes from Mesoplodon bidens, assembly GCF_964165515.1. NCBI lineage: Eukaryota > Metazoa > Chordata > Mammalia > Artiodactyla > Ziphiidae > Mesoplodon > Mesoplodon bidens. The sequence continues at coordinate 1,175,156 of NW_027671923.1, forward strand.
GAGATGGCCAAGATGCACATGAAAAGCTGCTCAAGAGCACTAATTATTAGAGAAATGCAAATCAAAACTACAATGAGGTATCACCTCACACCTGTTAGGATCGGCATCATCAGAAAATCTACAAACAACAAATTCTGGGGAGGGTGTGGACAAAAGGAGCCCTCTTCCACTATTGGTGGGAATGTAAATTGATACCGTCACTATGGAGAACAGTATGGAGATTCTTTTAAAAAACTAGAAATAGAATTACCATCCGATCCAGCAGTCCCACTTCTGGGCATATACCCAGAGAAAACCATAAATCAAAAAGGCACATTCACCACAATGTTCATTGCAGCACTATTTAAAATAGCCAGGTAATGGAAGCAAACTAAATGCCCACAGACAGATGAATGGATAAAGATGGGGTACATATATAAAATGGAATATTACTCGGCCATAAAAAGGAATGAAACTGGGTCATTTGTAGAGACATCGATGGATCTAGAGACTGTCATCTAGAATGAAGTAAGTCAGAAAGAGGAAATCAAATATTGTATATTAATGCATATATGTGGAACCTAAAAGATGGTACAGATGAACTGGTTTGCAGGGAAGAAATAGAGACACAGAGGTAGAGAACAAACGTATGGACACCAAGTGTGGGAAGCCATGGGGTGGTGGTGGTGGGATGAGTTGGGAGATTGGGATTGACCTGTATACATGTATATGCATAAAATACATAACTGATAATAACCTGCTGTATAAAAAAGTAAATAAAATTAAATTCCATATTTTAAAAAATAAAATTTAAAAATAAAACAGAAAAAAGTTCTTCCCTTGACACACATGTATTTATAGGAATGAATTATTTCCATGCTTATATCTATAAATACATAAAAGAGGAATAAAATCTAACTTGAACCATAAACGAAAAAAACCCTGAACCCACCAGTTATACAGAGGAAAACCCTATCAGGGCACTTGCTCCAGCGGTAAACAATTCTGAAATTGGTCAGAGGTGTGGAATCATCTCCCTTCCAGCTAGCACCCACCCCCCACGCAAGGAGCGTCCTCATTGCAAAGCTGGGAGACCGTGCCGAGGCATCTCTGAATAAAGGTGAGCTGAGCCCCAGGCCAGCTGCTGCTGAACTGTTCCCACCCTTCCCAGGTAAAACACCTGAATATGTACAAGGGCTTGAAAGCCTAGAGGAAGGGCCGTGGAGCCACACTAGCGACAGCACGCAGGCCAACTTGGTGCCTGCAGGCCAGCCAGGGTGGTCCTGGACCCGGGTACTCTTCCGGAAGCTTTCCATTGTCCTGCCTGTGATACCCCTCCTGTCCCGGCCCCCACTGCTTTTTTCCTTCCTCACCTCTGTCCAGAGAGAAATTCCAGCGGAAGGTATGGGTGACACATCCTCTTCTTTACAGGTGGCAGCCTGGCAACTCCTGCAGAAAGGCCAGCAGTGCCCCCCTCACACCGAGCCACCAACAAAGCTGTGGCCCCTCATTCCCTCCCACCAGCTCAGCCCCGAGACTGCTGACGGGGCAGAGAATATGGAGTCAGGCACAGCTTCAGGGGCTATTGCTGCCTGGAGCGCTGTTTATATTGACCTCAACCAGGCACACCTGGGGAGGGCCGGCCGGCAGGGTAAGGCTGCCCAGGTCAGCTAATCCACAACCCTCAGGGAATCACATTGTTGAAAATGGACCTCGCTAAGGCAGAATCGAAGCCAAGGAAAATAAGGACTCAATGCCATTTGCAGCACCGTAGAATGAGTCTAGAGGTAATCACGTGACTTGTAGTAAGTCAGAAAGTGAAAGACACATATCATATCATATCACTTATAGGTGTTACCTAAAAATGGATACCAGGGCAGATATTTCCACGGAGAAGGGCAATCACAGATTCATTAAACAAACTTATGGTTCACCAATGGAAAGGTGTGAGGATTGGTTTCATTACGATATCGGGGTTAACAGACATATACAAACACAGGTGACATATATAATCACCAAAGACCTACGGAATACCAAGAGAAGACTACTCAACATTCTGTCATAACGTCCCTGGGAAAAGGATCCCAGGAAGAACAGACATCTGTATATGTGTAAAAGAACCACATCTTCGACACCTACAATAAGCCAAACATTGTAATCAAACTTGCTGTAATAAAAAATAAAAATTTAAATTAAAAATACGAACAAGAAGTAGGGAGACAAACTTGAGGGGCTTTCTCCTGGCACATTCCATTCTAAATTCCAATCTAGAACACGACTTCCATTGAGGCTCTGCTGCCCTAGTAACCAGATTTGGTAAGGGAGAACTGCTGCCACCTTGTGGCCGTTTCACACAACAGCAGCTTTAATCCCAGCGCTAATGGTCAGTTGATATTCAAAATCATTGCAGGCCTGTAAATGACACCTGCCCTGAAAACAAATCCTGGAGTCACATATCGACCAAAAAATTCAAAGGACGTCCATATTTCAAAACGACCGTTTCAAAAGGCATATTTTATGCACATTAGTGTTCTGCTTCTTTGTCTTTCTTTCTTTTTTGGTTAAAAAGACGGGAATGGAAAAAGGCATCCCTCAGACTGGGCGAAAATCGTTGCAAACGAATCAATGGACAAAGGTTTAATCTCCAATATATATAAACAGCTCATGCAGCTTAATATTAAAAAAACAAAGAACCCAATACAAAAATGGGCAGAAGTTCTAAAGAGACGTTTCTTCAAAGAAGACACAGAGATGGCCAAGACGCACATGAAAAGCTGCTCAAGAGCACTAATTATTAGAGAAATGCAAATCAAAACTACAATGAGGTATCACCTCACACCTGTTAGGATCGGCATCATCACAAAATCTACAAACAACAAATTCTGGGGAGGGTGTGGACAAAAGGAGCCCTCTTCCACTATTGGTGGGAATGTAAGTTGATACCGTCACTATAGAGAACACTATGGAGTTTCCCTTAAAAAACTAGAAATAGAATTACCATCTGATCCAGCAATCCCACTTCTGGGCATATACCCAGAGAAAACCATAAATCAAAAAGGCACATTCACCACAATGTTCATTGCAGCACTATTTAAAATAGCCAGGTAATGGAAGCAACCTAAATGCCCACAGACAGATGAATGGATAAAATTGGGGTACATATATAAAATGGAATATTACTCGGCCATAAAAAGGAAGGAAACTGGGTCATTTGTAGATACATCGATGGATCTAGAGACTGTCATATAGAATGAAGTAAGTCAGAAAGAGGAAAACAAATATTGTATATTAATGCATATATGTGGAACCTAAAAGATGGTACAGATGAACTGGTTTGCAGGGAAGAAATAGAGACAAAGTGGTAGAGAACAAACATAAGGACACCAAGTTTGGGAAGCCATGGGGTGGTGGTGGTGGGATGAGTTGGGAGATTGGGATTGACCTGTATACATGTATAAGCATAAAATACATAACTGATAATAACCTGCTGTATAAAAAAGTAAATAAAATTAAATTTCAAAATTTTGAAAAATAAAATTTAAAAATAAAACAGGAAAAAGTTCTTCCCTTCACACACATGTATTTATAGGGATGAATTATTTCCATGCTTATATCTATAAATACATAAAGGAGGAATAAAATCTAACTTGAACCATAAACGAAAAAAAACCTGAACCCACCAGTTATACAGAGGAAAACCTTATCAGGGCACTTGCTCCAGCGGTAAACAATTCTGAAATTGGTCAGAGGTGTGGAATCATCTCCCATCCAGCTAGCACCCACCCCCCACGCAAGGAGCGTCCTCATTGCAAAGCTGGGAGACCGTGCCGAGGCATCTCTGAATAAAGGTGAGCTGAGCCCCAGGCCAGCTGCTGCTGAACTGTTCCCACCCTTCGCAGGTAAAACACCTGAATATGTACAAGGGCTTGAAAGCCTAGAGGAAGGGCCGTGGAGCCACACTAGCGACAGCACGCAGGCCAACTTGGTGCCTGCAGGCCAGCCAGGGTGGTCCTGGCCCCGTGTACTCTTCCGGAAGCTTTCCATTGTCCTGCCTGTGATACCCCTCCTGTCCCGGCCCCCACTGCTTTTTTCCTTCCTCACCTCTGTCCGGAGAGAAATTCCAGCGGAAGGTATGGGTGACACATCCTCTTCTTTACAGGTGGCAGCCTGGCAACTCCTGCAGAAAGGCCAGCAGTGCCCCACTCACACCGGGCCACCAACAAAGCTGTGGCCCCTCATTCCCTCCCACCAGCTCAGCCCCGAGACTGCTGACGGGGCAGAGAATATGGAGTCAGGCACAGCTTCAGGGGCTATTGCTGCCTGGAGCGCTGTTTATATTGACCTCAACCAGGCACACCTGGGGAGGGCCGGCCGGCAGGGTAAGGCTGCCCAGGTCAGCTAATCCACAACCCTCAGGGAATCACATTGTTGAAAATGGACCTCGCTAAGGCAGAATAGAAGCCAAGGAAAATAAGGACACAATGCCATTTGCAGCACCGTAGAATGAGTCTAGAGGTAATCACGTGACTTGTAGTAAGTCAGAAAGTGAAAGACACATATCATATCATATCACTTATAGGTGTTACCTAAAAATGGATAGCAGGGCAGATATTTCCACGGAGAAGGGCAATCACAGATTCATTAAACAAACTTATGGTTCACCAATGGAAAGGTGTGAGGATTGGTTTCATTACGATATCGGGGTTAACAGACATATACAAACACAGGTGACATATATAATCACCAAAGACCTACGGAATACCAAGAGAAGACTACTCAACATTCTGTCATAACGTCCCTGGGGAAAGGATCCCAGGAAGAACAGACATCTGTATATGTGTAAAAGAACCACATCTTCGACACCTACAATAAGCCAAACATTGTAATCAAACTTGCTGTAATAAAAAATAAAAATTTAAATTAAAAATACGAACAAGAAGTAGGGAGACAAACTTGAGGGGCTTTCTCCTGGCACATTCCATTCTAAATTCCAATCTAGAACTCGACTTCCATTGAGGCTCTGCTGCCCTAGTAACCAGATTTGGTAAGGGAGAACTGCTGCCACCTTGTGGCCGTTTCACACAACAGCAGCTTTAATCCCAGCGCTAATGGTCAGTTGATATTCAAAATCATTGCAGGCCTGTAAATGACACCTGCCCTGAAAACAAATCCTGGAGTCACATATCGACCAAAAAATTCAAAGGACGTCCATATTTCAAAACGACCGTTTCAAAAGGCATATTTTATGCACATTAGTGTTCTGCTTCTTTGTCTTTCTTTCTTTTTTGGTTAAAAAGACGGGAATGGAAAAAGGCATCCCTCAGACTGGGCGAAAATCGTTGCAAACGAATCAATGGACAAAGGTTTAATCTCCAATATATATAAACAGCTCATGCAGCTTAATATTAAAAAAACAAAGAACCCAATACAAAAATGGGCAGAAGTTCTAAAGAGACGTTTCTTCAAAGAAGACACAGAGATGGCCAAGACGCACATGAAAAGCTGCTCAAGAGCACTAATTATTAGAGAAATGCAAATCAAAACTACAATGAGGTATCACCTCACACCTGTTAGGATCGGCATCATCACAAAATCTACAAACAACAAATTCTGGGGAGGGTGTGGACAAAAGGAGCCCTCTTCCACTATTGGTGGGAATGTAAGTTGATACCGTCACTATAGAGAACACTATGGAGTTTCCCTTAAAAAACTAGAAATAGAATTACCATCTGATCCAGCAATCCCACTTCTGGGCATATACCCAGAGAAAACCATAAATCAAAAAGGCACATTCACCACAATGTTCATTGCAGCACTATTTAAAATAGCCAGGTAATGGAAGCAACCTAAATGCCCACAGACAGATGAATGGATAAAGATGGGGTACATATATAAAATGGAATATTACTCGGCCATAAAAAGGAATGAAACTGGGTCATTTGTAGAGACATCGATGGATCTAGAGACTGTCATATAGAATGAAGTAAGTCAGAAAGAGGAAAACAAATATTGTATATTAATGCATATATGTGGAACCTAAAAGATGGTACAGATGAACTGGTTTGCAGGGAAGAAATAGAGACACAGAGGTAGAGAACAAACGTATGGACACCAAGTGTGGGAAGCCATGGGGTGGTGGTGGTGGGATGAGTTGGGAGATTGGGATTGACCTGTATACATGTATATGCATAAAATACATAACTGATAATAACCTGTTGTATAAAAAAGTCAATAAAATTAAATTTCAAAATTTTAAAAAATAAAATTTAAAAATAAAACAGAAAAAAGTTCTTCCCTTCACACACATGTATTTATAGGAATGAATTATTTCCATGCTTATATCTATAAATACATAAAAGAGGAATAAAATCTAAATTGAACCATAAACGAAAAAAACCCTGAACCCACCAGTTATACAGAGGAAAACCCTATCAGGGCACTTGCTCCAGCGGTAAACAATTCTGAAATTGGTCAGAGGTGTGGAATCATCTCCCATCCAGCTAGCACCCACCCCCCACGCAAGGAGCGTCCTCATTGCAAAGCTGGGAGACCGTGCCGAGGCATCTCTGAATAAAGGTGAGCTGAGCCCCAGGCCAGCTGCTGCTGAACTGTTCCCACCCTTCCCAGGTAAAACACCTGAATATGTACAAGGGCTTGAAAGCCTAGAGGAAGGGCCGTGGAGCCACACTAGCGACAGCACGCAGGCCAACTTGGTGCCTGCAGGCCAGCCAGGGTGGTCCTGGACCCGGGTACTCTTCCGGAAGCTTTCCATTGTCCTGCCTGTGATACCCCTCCTGTCCCGGCCCCCACTGCTTTTTTCCTTCCTCACCTCTGTCCGGAGAGAAATTCCAGCGGAAGGTATGGTTGACACATCCTCTTCTTTACAGGTGGCAGCCTGGCAACTCCTGCATAAAGGCCAGCAGTGCCCCACTCACACCGGGCCACCAACAAAGCTGTGGCCCCTCATTCCCTCCCACCAGCTCAGCCCCGAGACTGCTGACGGGGCAGAGAATATGGAGTCAGGCACAGCTTCAGGGGCTATTGCTGCCTGGAGCGCTGTTTATATTGACCTCAACCAGGCACACCTGGGGAGGGCCGGCCGGCAGGGTAAGGCTGCCCAGGTCAGCTAATCCACAACCCTCAGGGAATCACATTGTTGAAAATGGACCTCGCTAAGGCAGAATAGAAGCCAAGGAAAATAAGGACACAATGCCATTTGCAGCACCGTAGAATGAGTCTAGAGGTAATCACGTGACTTGTAGTAAGTCAGAAAGTGAAAGACACATATCATATCATATCACTTATAGGTGTTACCTAAAAATGGATAGCAGGGCAGATATTTCCACGGAGAAGGGCAATCACAGATTCATTAAACAAACTTATGGTTCACCAATGGAAAGGTGTGAGGATTGGTTTCATTACGATATCGGGGTTAACAGACATATACAAACACAGGTGACATATATAATCACCAAAGACCTACGGAATACCAAGAGAAGACTACTCAACATTCTGTCATAACGTCCCTGGGGAAAGGATCCCAGGAAGAACAGACATCTGTATATGTGTAAAAGAACCACATCTTCGACACCTACAATAAGCCAAACATTGTAATCAAACTTGCTGTAATAAAAAATAAAAATTTAAATTAAAAATACGAACAAGAAGTAGGGAGACAAACTTGAGGGGCTTTCTCCTGGCACATTCCATTCTAAATTCCAATCTAGAACACGACTTCCATTGAGGCTCTGCTGCCCTAGTAACCAGATTTGGTAAGGGAGAACTGCTGCCACCTTGTGGCCGTTTCACACAACAGCAGCTTTAATCCCAGCGCTAATGGTCAGTTGATATTCAAAATCATTGCAGGCCTGTAAATGACACCTGCCCTGAAAACAAATCCTGGAGTCACATATCGACCAAAAAATTCAAAGGACGTCCATATTTCAAAACGACCGTTTCAAAAGGCATATTTTATGCACATTAGTGTTCTGCTTCTTTGTCTTTCTTTCTTTTTTGGTTAAAAAGACGGGAATGGAAAAAGGCATCCCTCAGACTGGGCGAAAATCGTTGCAAACGAATCAATGGACAAAGGTTTAATCTCCAATATATATAAACAGCTCATGCAGCTTAATATTAAAAAAACAAAGAACCCAATACAAAAATGGGCAGAAGTTCTAAAGAGACGTTTCTTCAAAGAAGACACAGAGATGGCCAAGACGCACATGAAAAGCTGCTCAAGAGCACTAATTATTAGAGAAATGCAAATCAAAACTACAATGAGGTATCACCTCACACCTGTTAGGATCGGCATCATCACAAAATCTACAAACAACAAATTCTGGGGAGGGTGTGGACAAAAGGAGCCCTCTTCCACTATTGGTGGGAATGTAAGTTGATACCGTCACTATAGAGAACACTATGGAGTTTCCCTTAAAAAACTAGAAATAGAATTACCATGTGATCCAGCAATCCCACTTCTGGGCATATACCCAGAGAAAACCATAAATCAAAAAGGCACATTCACCACAATGTTCATTGCAGCACTATTTAAAATAGCCAGGTAATGGAAGCAACCTAAATGCCCACAGACAGATGAATGGATAAAGATGGGGTACATATATAAAATGGAATATTACTCGGCCATAAAAAGGAATGAAACTGGGTCATTTGTAGAGACATCGATGGATCTAGAGACTGTCATATAGAATGAAGTAAGTCAGAAAGAGGAAAACAAATATTGTATATTAATGCATATATGTGGAACCTAAAAGATGGTACAGATGAACTGGTTTGCAGGGAAGAAATAGAGACACAGAGGTAGAGAACAAACGTATGGACACCAAGTGTGGGAAGCCATGGGGTGGTGGTGGTGGGATGAGTTGGGAGATTGGGATTGACCTGTATACATGTATATGCATAAAATACATAACTGATAATAACCTGTTGTATAAAAAAGTCAATAAAATTAAATTTCAAAATTTTAAAAAATAAAATTTAAAAATAAAACAGAAAAAAGTTCTTCCCTTCACACACATGTATTTATAGGAATGAATTATTTCCATGCTTATATCTATAAATACATAAAAGAGGAATAAAATCTAAATTGAACCATAAACGAAAAAAACCCTGAACCCACCAGTTATACAGAGGAAAACCCTATCAGGGCACTTGCTCCAGCGGTAAACAATTCTGAAATTGGTCAGAGGTGTGGAATCATCTCCCATCCAGCTAGCACCCACCCCCCACGCAAGGAGCGTCCTCATTGCAAAGCTGGGAGACCGTGCCGAGGCATCTCTGAATAAAGGTGAGCTGAGCCCCAGGCCAGCTGCTGCTGAACTGTTCCCACCCTTCCCAGGTAAAACACCTGAATATGTACAAGGGCTTGAAAGCCTAGAGGAAGGGCCGTGGAGCCACACTAGCGACAGCACGCAGGCCAACTTGGTGCCTGCAGGCCAGCCAGGGTGGTCCTGGACCCGGGTACTCTTCCGGAAGCTTTCCATTGTCCTGCCTGTGATACCCCTCCTGTCCCGGCCCCCACTGCTTTTTTCCTTCCTCACCTCTGTCCGGAGAGAAATTCCAGCGGAAGGTATGGTTGACACATCCTCTTCTTTACAGGTGGCAGCCTGGCAACTCCTGCATAAAGGCCAGCAGTGCCCCACTCACACCGGGCCACCAACAAAGCTGTGGCCCCTCATTCCCTCCCACCAGCTCAGCCCCGAGACTGCTGACGGGGCAGAGAATATGGAGTCAGGCACAGCTTCAGGGGCTATTGCTGCCTGGAGCGCTGTTTATATTGACCTCAACCAGGCACACCTGGGGAGGGCCGGCCGGCAGGGTAAGGCTGCCCAGGTCAGCTAATCCACAACCCTCAGGGAATCACATTGTTGAAAATGGGCCTCGCTAAGGCAGAATAGAAGCCAAGGAAAATAAGGACACAATGCCATTTGCAGCACTGTAGATGAGTCTAGACGTAATCACGTGACTTGTAGTAAGTCAAAAAGTGAAAGACACATATCATAACATATCACTTATAGGTGTTACCTAAAAGTGGATAGCAGGGCAGATATTTCCACGGAGAAGGGCAATCACAGTTTCATTAAACACACTTATGGTTCACCAGTGGAAAGGTGTGAGGATTGGTTTCATTACGATATCGGGGTTAACAGACATATACAAACACAGGTGACATATATAATCACCAAAGACCTACGGAATACCAAGAGAAGACTACTCAACATTCTGTCATAACGTCCCTGGGAAAAGGATCCCAGGAAGAACAGACATCTGTATATGTGTAAAAGAACCACATCTTCGACACCTACAATAAGCCAAACATTGTAATCAAACTTGCTGTAATAAAAAATAAAAATTTAAATTAAAAATAGGAACAAGAAGTAGGGAGCCAAACTTGAGGGGCTTTCTCCTGGCACATTCCATTCTAAATTCCAATTTAGAGCACGAATTCCATTGAGGCTCTGTTGCCCTAGTAACCAGATTTGCTAAGGGAGAACAGCTGCCACCTTGTGGCCGTTTCACACAACAGCAGCTTTAATCCCAGCGCTAATGGTCAGTTGATATTCAAAATCATTGCAGGCCTGTAAATGACACCTGCCCTGAAAACAAATCCTGGGGTCACATATCGACCAAAAAATTCAAAGGACGTCCATATTTCAAAACGACCATTTCAAAAGGCATATTTTATGCACATTAGTGTTCTGCTTCTTAGTCTTTCTTTCTTTTTTGGTTAAAAAGACGGGAATGGAAAAAGGCATCCCTCAGACTGGGTGAAAATCGTTGCAAACGAATCAATGGACAAAGGTTTAATCTCCAATATATATAAACAGCTCATGCAGCTTAATATTAAAAAAACAAACAACCCAATACAAAAATGGGCAGAAGTTCTAAAGAGACGTTTCTTCAAAGAAGACACAGAGATGGCCAAGACGCACATGAAAAGCTGCTCAAGAGCACTAATTATTAGAGAAATGCAAATCAAAACTACAATGAGGTATCACCTCACACCTGTTAGAATCGGCATCATCTGAAAATCTACAAACAACAAATTCTGGAGAGGGTGTGGAGAAAAGGAGCCCTCTTCTACTATTTGTGGGAATGTAAATTGATACAGTCACTATGGAGAACACTATGGAGTTTCCCTTAAAAAACTAGAAATAGAATTACCATCTGATCCAGCAATCCCACTTCTGGGCATATACCCAGAGAAAACCATAAATCAAAAAGGCACATTCACCACAATGTTCATTGCAGCACTATTTAAAATAGCCAGGTAATGGAAGCAACCTAAATGCCCACAGACAAATGAATGGATAAAGATGGGGTACATATATAAAATGGAATATTACTCGGCCATAAAAAGGAATGAAACTGGGTCATTTGTAGAGACATCGATGGATCTAGAGACTGTCATATAGAATGAAGTAAGTCAGAAAGAGGAAAACAAATATTGTATATTAATGCATATATGTGGAACCTAAAAGATGGTACAGATGAACTGGTTTGCAGGGAAGAAATAGAGACACAGAGGTAGAGAACAAACGTATGGACACCAAGTGTGGGAAGCCATGGGGTGGTGGTGGTGGGATGAGTTGGGAGATTGGGATTGACCTGTATACATGTATATGCATAAAATACATAACTGATAATAACCTGTTGTATAAAAAAGTCAATAAAATTAAATTTCAAAATTTTAAAAAATAAAATTTAAAAATAAAACAGAAAAAAGTTCTTCCCTTCAAACACATGTATTTATAGGAATGAATTATTTCCATGCTTATATCTATAAATACATAAAAGAGGAATAAAATCTAACTTGAACCATAAACGAAAAAAACCCTGAACCCACCAGTTTTACAGAGGAAAACCCTATCAGGGCACTTGCTCCAGCGGTAAACAATTCTGAAATTGGTCAGAGGTGTGGAATCATCTCCCATCCAGCTAGCACCCACCCCCCACGCAAGGAGCGTCCTCATTGCAAAGTTGGGAGACCGTGCCGAGAAATCTCTGAATAAAGGTGAGCTGAGCCCCAGGCCAGCTGCTGCTGAACTGTTCCCACCCTTCCCAGGTAAAACACCTGAATATGTACAAGGGCTTGAAAGCCTAGAGGAAGGGCCGTGGAGCCACACTAGCGACAGCACGCAGGCCAACTTGGTGCCTGCAGGCCAGCCAGGGTGGTCCTGGACCCGGGTACTCTTCCGGAAGCTTTCCATTGTCCTGCCTGTGATACCCCTCCTGTCCCGGCCCCCACTGCTTTTTTCCTTCCTCACCTCTGTCCAGAGAGAAATTCCAGCGGAAGGTATGGTTGACACATCCTTTTCTTTACAGGTGGCAGCCTGGCAACTCCTGCAGAAAGGCCAGCAGTGCCCCACTCACACCGGGCCACCAACAAAGCTGTGGCCCCTCATTCCCTCCCACCAGCTCAGCCCCGAGACTGCTGATGGGGCAGAGAATATGGAGTCAGGCACAGCTTCAGGGGCTATTGCTGCCTGGAGCGCTGTTTATATTGACCTCAACCAGGCACACCTGGGGAGGGCCGGCCGGCAGGGTAAGGCTGCCCAGGTCAGCTAATCCACAACCCTCAGGGAATCACATTGTTGAAAATGGGCCTCGCTAAGGCAGAATAGAAGCCAAGGAAAATAAGGACACAATGCCATTTGCAGCACCGTAGATGAGTCTAGAGGTAATCACGTGACTTGTAGTAATTCAGAAAGTGAAAGACACATATCATATCATATCACTTATAGGTGTTACCTAAAAATGGATACCAGGGCAGATATTTCCACGGAGAAGGGCAATCACAGATTCATTAAGCACACTTATGGTTCACCAATGGAAAGGTGTGACGATTGGTTTCATTACGATATCGGGGTTAACAGACATATACAAACACAGGTGACATATATAATCACCAAAGACCTACGGAATACCAAGAGAAGACTACTCAACATTCTGTCATAACGTCCCTGGGAAAAGGATCCCAGGAAGAACAGACATCTGTATATGTGTAAAAGAACCACATCTTCGACACCTACAATAAGCCAAACATTGTAATCAAACTTGCTGTAATAAAAAATAAAAATTTAAATTAAAAATACGAACCATAAGTAGGGAGACAAACATGAGGGGCTTTCTCCTGGCACATTCCATTCTAAATTCCAATCTAGAACACGACTTCCATTGAGGCTCTGCTGCCCTAGTAACCAGATTTGGTAAGGGAGAACTGCTGCCACCTTGTGGCCGTTTCACACAACAGCAGCTTTAATCCCAGCGCTAATGGTCAGTTGATATTCAAAATCGTTGCAGGCCTGTAAATGACACCTGCCCTGAAAACAAATCCTGGAGTCACATATCGACCAAAAAATTCAAAGGACGTCCATATTTCAAAACGACCGTTTCAAAAGGCATATTTTATGCACATTAGTGTTCTGCTTCTTTGTCTTTCTTTCTTTTTTGGTTAAAAAGACGGGAATGGAAAAAGGCATCCCTCAGACTGGGCGAAAATCATTGCAAACGAATCAATGGACAAAGGTTTAATCTCCAATATATATAAACAGCTCATGCAGCTTAATATTAAAAAAACAAACAACCCAATACAAAAATGGGCAGAAGTTCTAAAGAGACGTTTCTTCAAAGAAGACACAGAGATGTCCAAGACGCACATGAAAAGCTGCTCAAGAGCACTAATTATTAGAGAAATGCAAATCAAAACTACAATGAGGTATCACCTCACACCTGTTAGGATCGGCATCATCAGAAAATCTACAAACAACAAATTCTGGGGAGGGTGTGGACAAAAGGAGCCCTCTTCCACTATTGGTGGGAATGTAAATTGATACCGTCACTATGGAGAACAGTATGGAGTTTCCTTTAAAAAACTAGAAATAGAATTACCATCCGATCCAGCAATCCCACTTCTGGGCATATACCCAGAGAAAACCATAAATCAAAAAGGCACATTCACCACAATGTTCATTGCAGCACTATTTAAAATAGCCAGGTAATGGAAGCAACCTAAATGCCCACAGACAGATGAATGGATAAAATTGGGGTACATATATAAAATGGAATATTACTCGGCCATAAAAAGGAATGAAACTGGGTCATTTGTAGAGATATCGATGGATCTAGAGACTGTCATATAGAATGAAGTAAGTCAGAAAGAGGAAAACAAATATTGTATATTAATGCATATATGTGGAACCTAAAAGATGGTACAGATGAACTGGTTTGCAGGGAAGAAATAGAGACACAGTGGTAGAGAACAAACGTATGGACACAAAGTTTGGGAAGCCATGGGGTGGTGGTGGTGGGATGAGTTGGGAGATTGGGATTCACCTGTATACATGTATATGCATAAAATACATAACTGATAATAACCTGCTGTATAAAAAAGTAAATAAAATTAAATTTCAAAATTTTGAAAAATAAAATTTAAAAATAAAACAGGAAAATGTTCTTCCCTTCACACACATGTATTTATAGGGATGAATTATTTCCATGCTTATATCTATAAATACATAAAGGAGGAATAAAATCTAACTTGAACCATAAACGAAAAAAAACCTGAACCCACCAGTTATACAGAGGAAAACCCTATCAGGGCACTTGCTCCAGCGGTAAACAATTCTGAAATTGGTCAGAGGTGTGGAATCATCTCCCATCCAGCTAGCACCCAACCCCCACGCAAGGAGCGTCCTCATTGCAAAGCTGGGAGACCGTGCCGAGGCATCTCTGAATAAAGGTGAGCTGAGCCCCAGGCCAGCTGCTGCTGAACTGTTCCCACCCTTCCCAGGTAAAACACCTGAATATGTACAAGGGCTTGAAAGCCTAGAGGAAGGGCCGTGGAGCCACACTAGCGACAGCACGCAGGCCAACTTGGTGCCTGCAGGCCAGCCAGGGTGGTCCTGGCCCCGGGTATTCTTCGGGAAGCTTTCCATTGTCCTGCCCGTGATACCCCTCCTGTCCCGGCCCCCACTGCTTTTTTCCTTCCTCACCTCTGTCCAGAGAGAAATTCCAGCGGAAGGTATGGGTGACACATCCTCTTCTTTACAGGTGGCAGCCTGGCAACTCCTGCAGAAAGGCCAGCAGTGCCCCCCTCACACCAGGCCACCAACAAAGCTGTGGCCCCTCATTCCCTCCCACCAGCTCAGCCCCGAGACTGCTGACGGGGCAGAGAATATGGAGTCAGGCACAGCTTCAGGGGCTATTGCTGCCTGGAGCGCTGTTTATATTGACCTCAACCAGGCACACCTGGGGAGGGCCGGCCGGCAGGGTAAGGCTGCCCAGGTCAGCTAATCCACAACCCTCAGGGAATCACATTGTTGAAAATGGACCTCGCTAAGGCAGAATAGAAGCCAAGGAAAATAAGGACACAATGCCATTTGCAGCACCGTAGAATGAGTCTAGAGGTAATCACGTGACTTGTAGTAAGTCAGAAAGTGAGAGACACATATCATATCATATCACTTATAGGTGTTACCTAAAAATGGATAGCAGGGCAGATATTTCCACGGAGAAGGGCAATCACAGATTCATTAAACAAACTTATGGTTCACCAATGGAAAGGTGTGAGGATTGGTTTCATTACGATATCGGGGTTAACAGACATATACAAACACAGGTGACATATATAATCACCAAAGACCTACGGAATACCAAGAGAAGACTACTCAACATTCTGTCATAACGTCCCTGGGGAAAGGATCCCAGGAAGAACAGACATCTGTATATGTGTAAAAGAACCACATCTTCGACACCTACAATAAGCCAAACATTGTAATCAAACTTGCTGTAATAAAAAATAAAAATTTAAATTAAAAATACGAACAAGAAGTAGGGAGAGAAACTTGAGGGGCTTTCTCCTGGCACATTCCAAGGTAAATTCCAATCTAGAACACGACTTCCATTGAGGCTCTGCTGCCCTAGTAACCAGATTTGGTAAGGGAGAACTGCTGCCACCTTGTGGCCGTTTCACACAACAGCAGCTTTAATCCCAGCGCTAATGGTCAGTTGATATTCAAAATCATTGCAGGCCTGTAAATGACACCTGCCCTGAAAACAAATCCTGGAGTCACATATCGACCAAAAAATTCAAAGGACGTCCATATTTCAAAACGACCGTTTCAAAAGGCATATGTTATGCACATTAGTGTTCTGCTTCTTTGTCTTTCTTTTTTGGTTAAAAAGACGGGAATGGAAAAAGGCATCCCTCAGACTGGGCGAAAATCGTTGCAAACGAATCAATGGACAAAGGTTTAATCTCCAATATATATAAACAGCTCATGCAGCTTAATATTAAAAAAACAAAGAACCCAATACAAAAATGGGCAGAAGTTCTAAAGAGACGTTTCTTCAAAGAAGACACAGAGATGGCCAAGACGCACATGAAAAGCTGCTCAAGAGCACTAATTATTAGAGAAATGCAAATCAAAACTACAATGAGGTATCACCTCACACCTGTTAGGATCGGCATCATCACAAAATCTACAAACAACAAATTCTGGGGAGGGTGTGGACAAAAGGAGCCCTCTTCCACTATTGGTGGGAATGTAAATTGATACCGTCACTATGGAGAACAGTATGGAGTTTCCTTTAAAAAACTAGAAAGAGAATTACCATCCGATCCAGCAATCCCACTTCTGGGCATATACCCAGAGAAAACCATAAATCAAAAAGGCACATTCACCACAATGTTCATTGCAGCACTATTTAAAATAGCCAGGTAATGGAAGCAACCTAAATGCCCACAGACAGATGAATGGATAAAATTGGGGTACATATATAAAATGGAATATTACTCGGCCATAAAAAGGAAGGAAACTGGGTCATTTGTAGATACATCGATGGATCTAGAGACTGTCATATAGAATGAAGTAAGTCAGAAAGAGGAAAACAAATATTGTATATTAATGCATATATGTGGAACCTAAAAGATGGTACAGATGAACTGGTTTGCAGGGAAGAAATAGAGACAAAGTGGTAGAGAACAAACATAAGGACACCAAGTTTGGGAAGCCATGGGGTGGTGGGGGTGGGATGAGTTGGGAGATTGGGATTGACCTGTATACATGTATAAGCATAAAATACATAACTGATAATAACCTGCTGTATAAAAAAGTAAATAAAATTAAATTTCAAAATTTTGAAAAATAAAATTTAAAAATAAAACAGGAAAAAGTTCTTCCCTTCACACACATGTATTTATAGGGATGAATTATTTCCATGCTTATATCTATAAATACATAAAGGAGGAATAAAATCTAACTTGAACCATAAACGAAAAAAAACCTGAACCCACCAGTTATACAGAGGAAAACCTTATCAGGGCACTTGCTCCAGCGGTAAACAATTCTGAAATTGGTCAGAGGTGTGGAATCATCTCCCATCCAGCTAGCACCCACCCCCCACGCAAGGAGCGTCCTCATTGCAAAGCTGGGAGACCGTGCCGAGGCATCTCTGAATAAAGGTGAGCTGAGCCCCAGGCCAGCTGCTGCTGAACTGTTCCCACCCTTCGCAGGTAAAACACCTGAATATGTACAAGGGCTTGAAAGCCTAGAGGAAGGGCCGTGGAGCCACACTAGCGACAGCACGCAGGCCAACTTGGTGCCTGCAGGCCAGCCAGGGTGGTCCTGGCCCCGTGTACTCTTCCGGAAGCTTTCCATTGTCCTGCCTGTGATACCCCTCCTGTCCCGGCCCCCACTGCTTTTTTCCTTCCTCACCTCTGTCCGGAGAGAAATTCCAGCGGAAGGTATGGGTGACACATCCTCTTCTTTACAGGTGGCAGCCTGGCAACTCCTGCAGAAAGGCCAGCAGTGCCCCCCTCACACCGGGCCACCAACAAAGCTGTGGCCCCTCATTCCCTCCCACCAGCTCAGCCCCGAGACTGCTGACGGGGCAGAGAATATGGAGTCAGGCACAGCTTCAGGGGCTATTGCTGCCTGGAGCGCTGTTTATATTGACCTCAACCAGGCACACCTGGGGAGGGCCGGCCGGCAGGGTAAGGCTGCCCAGGTCAGCTAATCCACAACCCTCAGGGAATCACATTGTTGAAAATGGACCTCGCTAAGGCAGAATAGAAGCCAAGGAAAATAAGGACACAATGCCATTTGCAGCACCGTAGAATGAGTCTAGAGGTAATCACGTGACTTGTAGTAAGTCAGAAAGTGAGAGACACATATCATATCATATCACTTATAGGTGTTACCTAAAAATGGATAGCAGGGCAGATATTTCCACGGAGAAGGGCAATCACAGATTCATTAAACAAACTTATGGTTCACCAATGGAAAGTTGTGAGGATTGGTTTCATTACGATATCGGGGTTAACAGACATATACAAACACAGGTGACATATATAATCACCAAAGACCTACGGAATACCAAGAGAAGACTACTCAACATTCTGTCATAACGTCCCTGGGGAAAGGATCCCAGGAAGAACAGACATCTGTATATGTGTAAAAGAACCACATCTTCGACACCTACAATAAGCCAAACATTGTAATCAAACTTGCTGTAATAAAAAATAAAAATTTAAATTAAAAATACGAACAAGAAGTAGGGAGACCAACTTGAGGGGCTTTCTCCTGGCACATTCCATTCTAAATTCCAATCTAGAACACGACTTCCATTGAGGCTCTGCTGCCCTAGTAACCAGATTTGGTAAGGGAGAACTGCTGCCACCTTGTGGCCGTTTCACACAACAGCAGCTTTAATCCCAGCGCTAATGGTCAGTTGATATTCAAAATCATTGCAGGCCTGTAAATGACACCTGCCCTGAAAACAAATCCTGGAGTCACATATCGACCAAAAAATTCAAAGGACGTCCATATTTCAAAACGACCGTTTCAAAAGGCATATGTTATGCACATTAGTGTTCTGCTTCTTTGTCTTTCTTTCTTTTTTGGTTAAAAAGACGGGAATGGAAAAAGGCATCCCTCAGACTGGGCGAAAATCGTTGCAAACGAATCAATGGACAAAGGTTTAATCTCCAATATATATAAACAGCTCATGCAGCTTAATATTAAAAAAACAAAGAACCCAATACAAAAATGGGCAGAAGTTCTAAAGAGACGTTTCTTCAAAGAAGACACAGAGATGGCCAAGACGCACATGAAAAGCTGCTCAAGAGCACTAATTATTAGAGAAATGCAAATCAAAACTACAATGAGGTATCACCTCACACCTGTTAGGATCGGCATCATCAGAAAATCTACAAACAACAAATTCTGGGGAGGGTGTGGACAAAAGGAGCCCTCTTCCACTATTGGTGGGAATGTAAGTTGATACCGTCACTATAGAGAACACTATGGAGTTTCCCTTAAAAAACTAGAAATAGAATTACCATCTGATCCAGCAATCCCACTTCTGGGCATATACCCAGAGAAAACCATAAATCAAAAAGGCACATTCACCACAATGTTCATTGCAGCACTATTTAAAATAGCCAGGTAATGGAAGCAACCTAAATGCCCACAGACAGATGAATGGATAAAGATGGGGTACATATATAAAATGGAATATTACTCGGCCATAAAAAGGAAGGAAACTGGGTCATTTGTAGAGACATCGATGGATCTAGAGACTGTCATATAGAATGAAGTAAGTCAGAAAGAGGAAAACAAATATTGTATATTAATGCATATATGTGGAACCTAAAAGATGGTACAGATGAACTGGTTTGCAGGGAAGAAATAGAGACACAGAGGTAGAGAACAAACGTATGGACACCAAGTGTGGGAAGCCATGGGGTGGTGGTGGTGGGATGAGTTGGGAGATTGGGATTGACCTGTATACATGTATATGCATAAAATACATAACTGATAATAACCTGTTGTATAAAAAAGTCAATAAAATTAAATTTCAAAATTTTAAAAAATAAAATTTAAAAATAAAACAGAAAAAAGTTCTTCCCTTCACACACATGTATTTATAGGAATGAATTATTTCCATGCTTATATCTATAAATACATAAAAGAGGAATAAAATCTAAATTGAACCATAAACGAAAAAAACCCTGAACCCACAAGTTATACAGAGGAAAACCCTATCAGGGCACTTGCTCCAGCGGTAAACAATTCTGAAATTGGTCAGAGGTGTGGAATCATCTCCCATCCAGCTAGCACCCACCCCCCACGCAAGGAGCGTCCTCATTGCAAAGCTGGGAGACCGTGCCGAGGCATCTCTGAATAAAGGTGAGCTGAGCCCCAGGCCAGCTGCTGCTGAACTGTTCCCACCCTTCCCAGGTAAAACACCTGAATATGTACAAGGGCTTGAAAGCCTAGAGGAAGGGCCGTGGAGCCACACTAGCGACAGCACGCAGGCCAACTTGGTGCCTGCAGGCCAGCCAGGGTGGTCCTGGACCCGGGTACTCTTCCGGAAGCTTTCCATTGTCCTGCCTGTGATACCCCTCCTGTCCCGGCCCCCACTGCTTTTTTCCTTCCTCACCTCTGTCCGGAGAGAAATTCCAGCGGAAGGTATGGTTGACACATCCTCTTCTTTACAGGTGGCAGCCTGGCAACTCCTGCAGAAAGGCCAGCAGTGCCCCACTCACACCGGGCCACCAACAAAGCTGTGGCCCCTCATTCCCACCCACCAGCTCAGCCCCGAGACTGCTGACGGGGCAGAGAATATGGAGTCAGGCACAGCTTCAGGGGCTATTGCTGCCTGGAGCGCTGTTTATATTGACCTCAACCAGGCACACCTGGGGAGGGCCGGCCGGCAGGGTAAGGCTGCCCAGGTCAGCTAATCCACAACCCTCAGGGAATCACATTGTTGAAAATGGGCCTCGCTAAGGCAGAATAGAAGCCAAGGAAAATAAGGACACAATGCCATTTGCAGCACTGTAGATGAGACTAGACGTAATCACGTGACTTGTAGTAAGTCAAAAAGTGAAAGACACATATCATAACATATCACTTATAGGTGTTACCTAAAAGTGGATAGCAGGGCAGATATTTCCACGGAGAAGGGCAATCACAGTTTCATTAAACACACTTATGGTTCACCAGTGGAAAGGTGTGAGGATTGGTTTCATTACAATATCGGGGTTAACAGACATATACAAACACAGGTGACATATATAATCACCAAAGACCTACGGAATACCAAGAGAAGACTACTCAACATTCTGTCATAACGTCCCTGGGAAAAGGATCCCAGGAAGAACAGACATCTGTATATGTGTAAAAGAACCACATCTTCGACACCTACAATAAGCCAAACATTGTAATCAAACTTGCTGTAATAAAAAATAAAAATTTAAATTAAAAATAGGAACAAGAAGTAGGGAGCCAAACTTGAGGGTCTTTCTCCTGGCACATTCCATTCTAAATTCCAATTTAGAGCACGAATTCCATTGAGGCTCTGTTGCCCTAGTAACCAGATTTGCTAAGGGAGAACAGCTGCCACCTTGTGGCCGTTTCACACAACAGCAGCTTTAATCCCAGCGCTAATGGTCAGTTGATATTCAAAATCATTGCAGGCCTGTAAATGACACCTGCCCTGAAAACAAATCCTGGGGTCACATATCGACCAAAAAATTCAAAGGACGTCCATATTTCAAAACGACCATTTCAAAAGGCATATTTTATGCACATTAGTGTTCTGCTTCTTTGTCTTTCTTTCTTTTTTGGTTAAAAAGACGGGAATGGAAAAAGGCATCCCTCAGACTGGGTGAAAATCGTTGCAAACGAATCAATGGACAAAGGTTTAATCTCCAATATATATAAACATCTCATGCAGCTTAATATTAAAAAAACAAACAACCCAATACAAAAATGGGCAGAAGTTCTAAAGAGACGTTTCTTCAAAGAAGACACAGAGATGGCCAAGACGCACATGAAAAGCTGCTCAAGAGCACTAATTATTAGAGAAATGCAAATCAAAACTACAATGAGGTATCACCTCACACCTGTTAGAATCGGCATCATCTGAAAATCTACAAACAACAAATTCTGGAGAGGGTGTGGAGAAAAGGAGCCCTCTTCTACTATTTGTGGGAATGTAAATTGATACAGTCACTATGGAGAACACTATGGAGTTTCCCTTAAAAAACTAGAAATAGAATTACCATCTGATCCAGCAATCCCACTTCTGGGCATATACCCAGAGAAAACCATAAATCAAAAAGGCACATTCACCACAATGTTCATTGCAGCACTATTTAAAATAGCCAGGTAATGGAAGCAACCTAAATGCCCACAGACAGATGAATGGATAAAGATGGTGTACATATATAAAATGGAATATTACTCGGCCATAAAAAGGAATGAAACTGGGTCATTTGTAGAGACATCGATGGATCTAGAGACTGTCATATAGAATGAAGTAAGTCAGAAAGAGGAAAACAAATATTGTATATTAATGCATATATGTGGAACCTAAAAGATGGTACAGATGAACTGGTTTGCAGGGAAGAAATAGAGACACAGTGGTAGAGAACAAACGTATGGACACAAAGTTTCGGAAGCCATGGGGTGGTGGTGGTGGGATGAGTTGGGAGATTTGGATTGACCTGTATACATGTATATGCATAAAATACATAACTGATAATAACCTGCTGTATAAAAAAGTAAATAAAATTAAATTTCAAAATTTTGAAAAATAAAATTTAAAAATAAAACAGGAAAATGTTCTTCCCTTCACACACATGTATTTATAGGGATGAATTATTTCCATGCTTATATCTATAAATACATAAAGGAGGAATAAAATCTAACTTGAACCATAAACGAAAAAAAACCTGAACCCACCAGTTATACAGAGGAAAACCCTATCAGGGCACTTGCTCCAGCGGTAAACAATTCTGAAATTGGTCAGAGGTGTGGAATCATCTCCCATCCAGCTAGCACCCACCCCCCACGCAAGGAGCGTCCTCATTGCAAAGCTGGGAGACCGTGCCGAGGCATCTCTGAATAAAGGTGATCTGAGCCCCAGGCCAGCTGCTGCTGAACTGTTCCCACCCTTCCCAGGTAAAACACCTGAATATGTACAAGGGCTTGAAAGCCTAGAGGAAGGGCCGTGGAGCCACACTAGCGACAGCACGCAGGCCAACTTGGTGCCTGCAGGCCAGCCAGGGTGGTCCTGGCCCCGGGTATTCTTCGGGAAGCTTTCCATTGTCCTGCCTGTGATACCCCTCCAGTCCCGGCCCCCACTGCTTTTTTCCTTCCTCACCTCTGTCCAGAGAGAAATTCCAGCGGAAGGTATGGGTGACACATCCTCTTCTTTACAGGTGGCAGCCTGGCAACTCCTGCAGAAAGGCCAGCAGTGCCCCCCTCACACCAGGCCACCAACAAAGCTGTGGCCCCTCATTCCCTCCCACCAGCTCAGCCCCGAGACTGCTGACGGGGCAGAGAATATGGAGTCAGGCACAGCTTCAGGGGCTATTGCTGCCTGGAGCGCTGTTTATATTGACCTCAACCAGGCACACCTGGGGAGGGCCGGCCGGCAGGGTAAGGCTGCCCAGGTCAGCTAATCCACAACCCTCAGGGAATCACATTGTTGAAAATGGACCTCGCTAAGGCAGAATAGAAGCCAAGGAAAATAAGGACACAATGCCATTTGCAGCACCGTAGAATGAGTCTAGAGGTAATCACGTGACTTGTAGTAAGTCAGAAAGTGAGAGACACATATCATATCATATCACTTATAGGTGTTACCTAAAAATGGATAGCAGGGCAGATATTTCCACGGAGAAGGGCAATCACAGATTCATTAAACAAACTTATGGTTCACCAATGGAAAGTTGTGAGGATTGGTTTCATTACGATATCGGGGTTAACAGACATATACAAACACAGGTGACATATATAATCACCAAAGACCTACGGAATACCAAGAGAAGACTACTCAACATTCTGTCATAACGTCCCTGGGGAAAGGATCCCAGGAAGAACAGACATCTGTATATGTGTAAAAGAACCACATCTTCGACACCTACAATAAGCCAAACATTGTAATCAAACTTGCTGTAATAAAAAATAAAAATTTAAATTAAAAATACGAACAAGAAGTAGGGAGAGAAACTTGAGGGGCTTTCTCCTGGCACATTCCTAGGTAAATTCCAATCTAGAACACGACTTCCATTGAGGCTCTGCTGCCCTAGTTACCAGATTTGGTAAGGGAGAACTGCTGCCACCTTGTGGCCGTTTCACACAACAGCAGCTTTAATCCCAGCGCTAATGGTCAGTTGATATTCAAAATCATTGCAGGCCTGTAAATGACACCTGCCCTGAAAACAAATCCTGGAGTCACATATCGACCAAAAAATTCAAAGGACGTCCATATTTCAAAACGACCGTTTCAAAAGGCATATGTTATGCACATTAGTGTTCTGCTTCTTTGTCTTTCTTTCTTTTTTGGTTAAAAAGACGGGAATGGAAAAAGGCATCCCTCAGACTGGGCGAAAATCGTTGCAAACGAATCAATGGACAAAGGTTTAATCTCCAATATATATAAACAGCTCATGCAGCTTAATATTAAAAAAACAAAGAACCCAATACAAAAATGGGCAGAAGTTCTAAAGAGACGTTTCTTCAAAGAAGACACAGAGATGGCCAAGACGCACATGAAAAGCTGCTCAAGAGCACTAATTATTAGAGAAATGCAAATCAAAACTACAATGAGGTATCACCTCACACCTGTTAGGATCGGCATCATCACAAAATCTACAAACAACAAATTCTGGGGAGGGTGTGGACAAAAGGAGCCCTCTTCCACTATTGGTGGGAATGTAAATTGATACCGTCACTATGGAGAACAGTATGGAGTTTCCTTTAAAAAACTAGAAAGAGAATTACCATCCGATCCAGCAATCCCACTTCTGGGCATATACCCAGAGAAAACCATAAATCAAAAAGGCACATTCACCACAATGTTCATTGCAGCACTATTTAAAATAGCCAGGTAATGGAAGCAACCTAAATGCCCACAGACAGATGAATGGATAAAATTGGGGTACATATATAAAATGGAATATTACTCGGCCATAAAAAGGAAGGAAACTGGGTCATTTGTAGATACATCGATAGATCTAGAGACTGTCATATAGAATGAAGTAAGTCAGAAAGAGGAAAACAAATATTGTATATTAATGCATATATGTGGAACCTAAAAGATGGTACAGATGAACTGGTTTGCAGGGAAGAAATAGAGACAAAGTGGTAGAGAACAAACATAAGGACACCAAGTTTGGGAAGCCATGGGGTGGTGGTGGTGGGATGAGTTGGGAGATTGGGATTGACCTGTATACATGTATAAGCATAAAATACATAACTGATAATAACCTGCTGTATAAAAAAGTAAATAAAATTAAATTTCAAAATTTTGAAAAATAAAATTTAAAAATAAAACAGGAAAAAGTTCTTCCCTTCACACACATGTATTTATAGGGATGAATTATTTCCATGCTTATATCTATAAATACATAAAGGAGGAATAAAATCTAACTTGAACCATAAACGAAAAAAAACCTGAACCCACCAGTTATACAGAGGAAAACCTTATCAGGGCACTTGCTCCAGCGGTAAACAATTCTGAAATTGGTCAGAGGTGTGGAATCATCTCCCATCCAGCTAGCACCCACCCCCCACGCAAGGAGCGTCCTCATTGCAAAGCTGGGAGACCGTGCCGAGGCATCTCTGAATAAAGGTGAGCTGAGCCCCAGGCCAGCTGCTGCTGAACTGTTCCCACCCTTCGCAGGTAAAACACCTGAATATGTACAAGGGCTTGAAAGCCTAGAGGAAGGGCCGTGGAGCCACACTACGACAGCACGCAGGCCAACTTGGTGCCTGCAGGCCAGCCAGGGTGGTCCTGGCCCCGTGTACTCTTCCGGAAGCTTTCCATTGTCCTGCCTGTGATACCCCTCCTGTCCCGGCCCCCACTGCTTTTTTCCTTCCTCACCTCTGTCCGGAGAGAAATTCCAGCGGAAGGTATGGGTGACACATCCTCTTCTTTACAGGTGGCAGCCTGGCAACTCCTGCAGAAAGGCCAGCAGTGCCCCCCTCACACCGGGCCACCAACAAAGCTGTGGCCCCTCATTCCCTCCCACCAGCTCAGCCCCGAGACTGCTGACGGGGCAGAGAATATGGAGTCAGGCACAGCTTCAGGGGCTATTGCTGCCTGGAGCGCTGTTTATATTGACCTCAACCAGGCACACCTGGGGAGGGCCGGCCGGCAGGGTAAGGCTGCCCAGGTCAGCTAATCCACAACCCTCAGGGAATCACATTGTTGAAAATGGACCTCGCTAAGGCAGAATAGAAGCCAAGGAAAATAAGGACACAATGCCATTTGCAGCACCGTAGAATGAGTCTAGAGGTAATCACGTGACTTGTAGTAAGTCAGAAAGTGAAAGACACATATCATATCATATCACTTATAGGTGTTACCTAAAAATGGATAGCAGGGCAGATATTTCCACGGAGAAGGGCAATCACAGATTCATTAAACAAACTTATGGTTCACCAATGGAAAGGTGTGAGGATTGGTTTCATTACGATATCGGGGTTAACAGACATATACAAACACAGGTGACATATATAATCACCAAAGACCTACGGAATACCAAGAGAAGACTACTCAACATTCTGTCATAACGTCCCTGGGGAAAGGATCCCAGGAAGAACAGACATCTGTATATGTGTAAAAGAACCACATCTTCGACACCTACAATAAGCCAAACATTGTAATCAAACTTGCTGTAATAAAAAATAAAAATTTAAATTAAAAATACGAACAAGAAGTAGGGAGACCAACTTGAGGGGCTTTCTCCTGGCACATTCCATTCTAAATTCCAATCTAGAACACGACTTCCATTGAGGCTCTGCTGCCCTAGTAACCAGATTTGGTAAGGGAGAACTGCTGCCACCTTGTGGCCGTTTCACACAACAGCAGCTTTAATCCCAGCGCTAATGGTCAGTTGATATTCAAAATCATTGCAGGCCTGTAAATGACACCTGCCCTGAAAACAAATCCTGGAGTCACATATCGACCAAAAAATTCAAAGGACGTCCATATTTCAAAACGACCGTTTCAAAAGGCATATTTTATGCACATTAGTGTTCTGCTTCTTTGTCTTTCTTTCTTTTTTGGTTAAAAAGACGGGAATGGAAAAAGGCATCCCTCAGACTGGGCGAAAATCGTTGCAAACGAATCAATGGACAAAGGTTTAATCTCCAATATATATAAACAGCTCATGCAGCTTAATATTAAAAAAACAAAGAACCCAATACAAAAATGGGCAGAAGTTCTAAAGAGACGTTTCTTCAAAGAAGACACAGAGATGGCCAAGACGCACATGAAAAGCTGCTCAAGAGCACTAATTATTAGAGAAATGCAAATCAAAACTACAATGAGGTATCACCTCACACCTGTTAGGATCGGCATCATCAGAAAATCTACAAACAACAAATTCTGGGGAGGGTGTGGACAAAAGGAGCCCTCTTCCACTACTGGTGGGAATGTAAGTTGATACCGTCACTATAGAGAACACTATGGAGTTTCCCTTAAAAAACTAGAAATAGAATTACCATCTGATCCAGCAATCCCACTTCTGGGCATATACCCAGAGAAAACCATAAATCAAAAAGGCACATTCACCACAATGTTCATTGCAGCACTATTTAAAATAGCCAGGTAATGGAAGCAACCTAAATGCCCACAGACAGATGAATGGATAAAGATGGGGTACATATATAAAATGGAATATTACTCGGCCATAAAAAGGAAGGAAACTGGGTCATTTGTAGAGACATCGATGGATCTAGAGACTGTCATATAGAATGAAGTAAGTCAGAAAGAGGAAAACAAATATTGTATATTAATGCATATATGTGGAACCTAAAAGATGGTACAGATGAACTGGTTTGCAGGGAAGAAATAGAGACACAGAGGTAGAGAACAAACGTATGGACACCAAGTGTGGGAAGCCATGGGGTGGTGGTGGTGGGATGAGTTGGGAGATTGGGATTGACCTGTATACATGTATATGCATAAAATACATAACTGATAATAACCTGTTGTATAAAAAAGTCAATAAAATTAAATTTCAAAATTTTAAAAAATAAAATTTAAAAATAAAACAGAAAAAAGTTCTTCCCTTCACACACATGTATTTATAGGAATGAATTATTTCCATGCTTATATCTATAAATACATAAAAGAGGAATAAAATCTAAATTGAACCATAAACGAAAAAAACCCTGAACCCACCAGTTATACAGAGGAAAACCCTATCAGGGCACTTGCTCCAGCGGTAAACAATTCTGAAATTGGTCAGAGGTGTGGAATCATCTCCCATCCAGCTAGCACCCACCCCCCACGCAAGGAGCGTCCTCATTGCAAAGCTGGGAGACCGTGCCGAGGCATCTCTGAATAAAGGTGAGCTGAGCCCCAGGCCAGCTGCTGCTGAACTGTTCCCACCCTTCCCAGGTAAAACACCTGAATATGTACAAGGGCTTGAAAGCCTAGAGGAAGGGCCGTGGAGCCACACTAGCGACAGCACGCAGGCCAACTTGGTGCCTGCAGGCCAGCCAGGGTGGTCCTGGACCCGGGTACTCTTCCGGAAGCTTTCCATTGTCCTGCCTGTGATACCCCTCCTGTCCCGGCCCCCACTGCTTTTTTCCTTCCTCACCTCTGTCCGGAGAGAAATTCCAGCGGAAGGTATGGTTGACACATCCTCTTCTTTACAGGTGGCAGCCTGGCAACTCCTGCAGAAAGGCCAGCAGTGCCCCACTCACACCGGGCCACCAACAAAGCTGTGGCCCCTCATTCCCACCCACCAGCTCAGCCCCGAGACTGCTGACGGGGCAGAGAATATGGAGTCAGGCACAGCTTCAGGGGCTATTGCTGCCTGGAGCGCTGTTTATATTGACCTCAACCAGGCACACCTGGGGAGGGCCGGCCGGCAGGGTAAGGCTGCCCAGGTCAGCTAATCCACAACCCTCAGGGAATCACATTGTTGAAAATGGGCCTCGCTAAGGCAGAATAGAAGCCAAGGAAAATAAGGACACAATGCCATTTGCAGCACTGTAGATGAGTCTAGACGTAATCACGTGACTTGTAGTAAGTCAAAAAGTGAAAGACACATATCATAACATATCACTTATAGGTGTTACCTAAAAGTGGATAGCAGGGCAGATATTTCCACGGAGAAGGGCAATCACAGTTTCATTAAACACACTTATGGTTCACCAGTGGAAAGGTGTGAGGATTGGTTTCATTACGATATCGGGGTTAACAGACATATACAAACACAGGTGACATATATAATCACCAAAGACCTACGGAATACCAAGAG
Organism: Mesoplodon bidens; assembly: GCF_964165515.1. NCBI lineage: Eukaryota > Metazoa > Chordata > Mammalia > Artiodactyla > Ziphiidae > Mesoplodon > Mesoplodon bidens. Next base: position 1,204,446 of record NW_027671923.1, read on the forward strand.
AAGACTACTCAACATTCTGTCATAACGTCCCTGGGAAAAGGATCCCAGGAAGAACAGACATCTGTATATGTGTAAAAGAACCACATCTTCGACACCTACAATAAGCCAAACATTGTAATCAAACTTGCTGTAATAAAAAATAAAAATTTAAATTAAAAATAGGAACAAGAAGTAGGGAGCCAAACTTGAGGGGCTTTCTCCTGGCACATTCCATTCTAAATTCCAATTTAGAGCACGAATTCCATTGAGGCTCTGTTGCCCTAGTAACCAGATTTGCTAAGGGAGAACAGCTGCCACCTTGTGGCCGTTTCACACAACAGCAGCTTTAATCCCAGCGCTAATGGTCAGTTGATATTCAAAATCATTGCAGGCCTGTAAATGACACCTGCCCTGAAAACAAATCCTGGGGTCACATATCGACCAAAAAATTCAAAGGACGTCCATATTTCAAAACGACCATTTCAAAAGGCATATTTTATGCACATTAGTGTTCTGCTTCTTTGTCTTTCTTTCTTTTTAGGTTAAAAAGACGGGAATGGAAAAAGGCATCCCTCAGACTGGGTGAAAATCGTTGCAAACGAATCAATGGACAAAGGTTTAATCTCCAATATATATAAACAGCTCATGCAGCTTAATATTAAAAAAACAAACAACCCAATACAAAAATGGGCAGAAGTTCTAAAGAGACGTTTCTTCAAAGAAGACACAGAGATGGCCAAGACGCACATGAAAAGCTGCTCAAGAGCACTAATTATTAGAGAAATGCAAATCAAAACTACAATGAGGTATCACCTCACACCTGTTAGAATCGGCATCATCTGAAAATCTACAAACAACAAATTCTGGAGAGGGTGTGGACAAAAGGAGCCCTCTTCTACTATTTGTGGGAATGTAAATTGATACAGTCACTATGGAGAACACTATGGAGTTTCCCTTAAAAAACTAGAAATAGAATTACCATCTGATCCAGCAATCCCACTTCTGGGCATATACCCAGAGAAAACCATAAATCAAAAAGGCACATTCACCACAATGTTCATTGCAGCACTATTTAAAATAGCCAGGTAATGGAAGCAACCTAAATGCCCACAGACAGATGAATGGATAAAATTGGGGTACATATATAAAATGGAATATTACTCGGCCATAAAAAGGAATGAAACTGGGTCATTTGTAGAGATATCGATGGATCTAGAGACTGTCATATAGAATGAAGTAAGTCAGAAAGAGGAAAACAAATATTGTATATTAATGCATATATGTGGAACCTAAAAGATGGTACAGATGAACTGGTTTGCAGGGAAGAAATAGAGACACAGTGGTAGAGAACAAACGTATGGACACAAAGTTTGGGAAGCCATGGGGTGGTGGTGGTGGGATGAGTTGGGAGATTGGGATTGACCTGTATACATGTATATGCATAAAATACATAACTGATAATAACCTGCTGTATAAAAAAGTAAATAAAATTAAATTTCAAAATTTTGAAAAATAAAATTTAAAAATAAAACAGGAAAATGTTCTTCCCTTCACACACATGTATTTATAGGGATGAATTATTTCCATGCTTATATCTATAAATACATAAAGGAGGAATAAAATCTAACTTGAACCATAAACGAAAAAAAACCTGAACCCACCAGTTATACAGAGGAAAACCCTATCAGGGCACTTGCTCCAGCGGTAAACAATTCTGAAATTGGTCAGAGGTGTGGAATCATCTCCCATCCAGCTAGCACCCACCCCCCACGCAAGGAGCGTCCTCATTGCAAAGCTGGGAGACCGTGCCGAGGCATCTCTGAATAAAGGTGAGCTGAGCCCCAGGCCAGCTGCTGCTGAACTGTTCCCACCCTTCCCAGGTAAAACACCTGAATATGTACAAGGGCTTGAAAGCCTAGAGGAAGGGCCGTGGAGCCACACTAGCGACAGCACGCAGGCCAACTTGGTGCCTGCAGGCCAGCCAGGGTGGTCCTGGCCCCGGGTATTCTTCGGGAAGCTTTCCATTGTCCTGCCTGTGATACCCCTCCTGTCCCGGCCCCCACTGCTTTTTTCCTTCCTCACCTCTGTCCAGAGAGAAATTCCAGCGAAAGGTATGGGTGACACATCCTCTTCTTTACAGGTGGCAGCCTGGCAACTCCTGCAGAAAGGCCAGCAGTGCCCCCCTCACACCAGGCCACCAACAAAGCTGTGGCCCCTCATTCCCTCCCACCAGCTCAGCCCCGAGACTGCTGACGGGGCAGAGAATATGGAGTCAGGCACAGCTTCAGGGGCTATTGCTGCCTGGAGCGCTGTTTATATTGACCTCAACCAGGCACACCTGGGGAGGGCCGGCCGGCAGGGTAAGGCTGCCCAGGTCAGCTAATCCACAACCCTCAGGGAATCACATTGTTGAAAATGGACCTCGCTAAGGCAGAATAGAAGCCAAGGAAAATAAGGACACAATGCCATTTGCAGCACCGTAGAATGAGTCTAGAGGTAATCACGTGACTTGTAGTAAGTCAGAAAGTGAGAGACACATATCATATCATATCACTTATAGGTGTTACCTAAAAATGGATAGCAGGGCAGATATTTCCACGGAGAAGGGCAATCACAGATTCATTAAACAAACTTATGGTTCACCAATGGAAAGTTGTGAGGATTGGTTTCATTACGATATCGGGGTTAACAGACATATACAAACACAGGTGACATATATAATCACCAAAGACCTACGGAATACCAAGAGAAGACTACTCAACATTCTGTCATAACGTCCCTGGGGAAAGGATCCCAGGAAGAACAGACATCTGTATATGTGTAAAAGAACCACATCTTCGACACCTACAATAAGCCAAACATTGTAATCAAACTTGCTGTAATAAAAAATAAAAATTTAAATTAAAAATACGAACAAGAAGTAGGGAGAGAAACTTGAGGGGCTTTCTCCTGGCACATTCCAAGGTAAATTCCAATCTAGAACACGACTTCCATTGAGGCTCTGCTGCCCTAGTAACCAGATTTGGTAAGGGAGAACTGCTGCCACCTTGTGGCCGTTTCACACAACAGCAGCTTTAATCCCAGCGCTAATGGTCAGTTGATATTCAAAATCATTGCAGGCCTGTAAATGACACCTGCAATGAAAACAAATCCTGGAGTCACATATCGACCAAAAAATTCAAAGGACGTCCATATTTCAAAACGACCGTTTCAAAAGGCATATGTTATGCACATTAGTGTTCTGCTTCTTTGTCTTTCTTTCTTTTTTGGTTAAAAAGACGGGAATGGAAAAAGGCATCCCTCAGACTGGGCGAAAATCGTTGCAAACGAATCAATGGACAAAGGTTTAATCTCCAATATATATAAACAGCTCATGCAGCTTAATATTAAAAAAACAAAGAACCCAATACAAAAATGGGCAGAAGTTCTAAAGAGACGTTTCTTCAAAGAAGACACAGAGATGGCCAAGACGCACATGAAAAGCTGCTCAAGAGCACTAATTATTAGAGAAATGCAAATCAAAACTACAATGAGGTATCACCTCACACCTGTTAGGATCGGCATCATCAGAAAATCTACAAACAACAAATTCTGGGGAGGGTGTGGACAAAAGGAGCCCTCTTCCACTATTGGTGGGAATGTAAATTGATACCGTCACTATGGAGAACAGTATGGAGTTTCCTTTAAAAAACTAGAAAGAGAATTACCATCCGATCCAGCAATCCCACTTCTGGGCATATACCCAGAGAAAACCATAAATCAAAAAGGCACATTCACCACAATGTTCATTGCAGCACTATTTAAAATAGCCAGGTAATGGAAGCAACCTAAATGCCCACAGACAGATGAATGGATAAAATTGGGGTACATATATAAAATGGAATATTACTCGGCCATAAAAAGGAAGGAAACTGGGTCATTTGTAGATACATCGATGGATCTAGAGACTGTCATATAGAATGAAGTAAGTCAGAAAGAGGAAAACAAATATTGTATATTAATGCATATATGTGGAACCTAAAAGATGGTACAGATGAACTGGTTTGCAGGGAAGAAATAGAGACAAAGTGGTAGAGAACAAACATAAGGACACCAAGTTTGGGAAGCCATGGGGTGGTGGGGGTGGGATGAGTTGGGAGATTGGGATTGACCTGTATACATGTATAAGCATAAAATACATAACTGATAATAACCTGCTGTATAAAAAAGTAAATAAAATTAAATTTCAAAATTTTGAAAAATAAAATTTAAAAATAAAACAGGAAAAAGTTCTTCCCTTCACACACATGTATTTATAGGGATGAATTATTTCCATGCTTATATCTATAAATACATAAAGGAGGAATAAAATCTAACTTGAACCATAAACGAAAAAAAACCTGAACCCACCAGTTATACAGAGGAAAACCTTATCAGGGCACTTGCTCCAGCGGTAAACAATTCTGAAATTGGTCAGAGGTGTGGAATCATCTCCCATCCAGCTAGCACCCACCCCCCACGCAAGGAGCGTCCTCATTGCAAAGCTGGGAGACCGTGCCGAGGCATTTCTGAATAAAGGTGAGCTGAGCACCAGGCCAGCTGCTGCTGAACTGTTCCCACCCTTCGCAGGTAAAACACCTGAATATGTACAAGGGCTTGAAAGCCTAGAGGAAGGGCCGTGGAGCCACACTAGCGACAGCACGCAGGCCAACTTAGTGCCTGCAGGCCAGCCAGGGTGGTCCTGGCCCCGTGTACTCTTCCGGAAGCTTTCCATTGTCCTGCCTGTGATACCCCTCCTGTCCCGGCCCCCACTGCTTTTTTCCTTCCTCACCTCTGTCCGGAGAGAAATTCCAGCGGAAGGTATGGGTGACACATCCTCTTCTTTACAGGTGGCAGCCTGGCAACTCCTGCAGAAAGGCCAGCAGTGCCCCCCTCACACCGGGCCACCAACAAAGCTGTGGCCCCTCATTCCCTCCCACCAGCTCAGCCCCGAGACTGCTGACGGGGCAGAGAATATGGAGTCAGGCACAGCTTCAGGGGCTATTGCTGCCTGGAGCGCTGTTTATATTGACCTCAACCAGGCACACCTGGGGAGGGCCGGCCGGCAGGGTAAGGCTGCCCAGGTCAGCTAATCCACAACCCTCAGGGAATCACATTGTTGAAAATGGACCTCGCTAAGGCAGAATAGAAGCCAAGGAAAATAAGGACACAATGCCATTTGCAGCACCGTAGAATGAGTCTAGAGGTAATCACGTGACTTGTAGTAAGTCAGAAAGTGAAAGACACATATCATATCATATCACTTATAGGTGTTACCTAAAAATGGATAGCAGGGCAGATATTTCCACGGAGAAGGGCAATCACAGATTCATTAAACAAACTTATGGTTCACCAATGGAAAGGTGTGAGGATTGGTTTCATTACGATATCGGGGTTAACAGACATATACAAACACAGGTGACATATATAATCACCAAAGACCTACGGAATACCAAGAGAAGACTACTCAACATACTGTCATAACGTCCCTGGGGAAAGGATCCCAGGAAGAACAGACATCTGTATATGTGTAAAAGAACCACATCTTCGACACCTACAATAAGCCAAACATTGTAATCAAACTTGCTGTAATAAAAAATAAAAATTTAAATTAAAAATACGAACAAGAAGTAGGGAGACAAACTTGAGGGGCTTTCTCCTGGCACATTCCATTCTAAATTCCAATCTAGAACACGACTTCCATTGAGGCTCTGCTGCCCTAGTAACCAGATTTGGTAAGGGAGAACTGCTGCCACCTTGTGGCCGTTTCACACAACAGCAGCTTTAATCCCAGCGCTAATGGTCAGTTGATATTCAAAATCATTGCAGGCCTGTAAATGACACCTGCCCTGAAAACAAATCCTGGAGTCACATATCGACCAAAAAATTCAAAGGACGTCCATATTTCAAAACGACCGTTTCAAAAGGCATATTTTATGCACATTAGTGTTCTGCTTCTTTGTCTTTCTTTCTTTTTTGGTTAAAAAGACGGGAATGGAAAAAGGCATCCCTCAGACTGGGCGAAAATCGTTGCAAACGAATCAATGGACAAAGGTTTAATCTCCAATATATATAAACAGCTCATGCAGCTTAATATTAAAAAAACAAACAACCCAATACAAAAATGGGCAGAAGTTCTAAAGAGACGTTTCTTCAAAGAAGACACAGAGATGGCCAAGACGCACATGAAAAGCTGCTCAAGAGCACTAATTATTAGAGAAATGCAAATCAAAACTACAATGAGGTATCACCTCACACCTGTTAGGATCGGCATCATCACAAAATCTACAAACAACAAATTCTGGGGAGGGTGTGGACAAAAGGAGCCCTCTTCCACTATTGGTGGGAATGTAAATTGATACCGTCACTATGGAGAACACTATGGAGTTTCCCTTAAAAAACTAGAAATAGAATTACCATCTGATCCAGCAATCCCACTTCTGGGCATATACCCAGAGAAAACCATAAATCAAAAAGGCACATTCACCACAATGTTCATTGCAGCACTATTTAAAATAGCCAGGTAATGGAAGCAACCTAAATGCCCACAGACAGATGAATGGATAAAGATGGGGTACATATATAAAATGGAATATTACTCGGCCATAAAAAGGAATGAAACTGGGTCATTTGTAGAGACATCGATGGATCTAGAGACTGTCATATAGAATGAAGTAAGTCAGAAAGAGGAAAACAAATATTGTATATTAATGCATATATGTGGAACCTAAAAGATGGTACAGATGAACTGGTTTGCAGGGAAGAAATAGAGACACAGAGGTAGAGAACAAACGTATGGACACCAAGAGTGGGAAGCCATGGGGTGGTGGTGGTGGGATGAGTTGGGAGATTGGGATTGACCTGTATACATGTATATGCATAAAATACATAACTGATAATAACCTGTTGTACAAAAAAGTCAATAAAATTAAATTTCAAAATTTTAAAAAATAAAATTTAAAAATAAAACAGAAAAAAGTTCTTCCCTTCACACACATGTATTTATAGGAATGAATTATTTCCATGCTTATATCTATAAATACATAAAAGAGGAATAAAATCTAAATTGAACCATAAACGAAAAAAACCCTGAACCCACCAGTTATACAGAGGAAAACCCTATCAGGGCACTTGCTCCAGCGGTAAACAATTCTGAAATTGGTCAGAGGTGTGGAATCATCTCCCATCCAGCTAGCACCCACCCCCCACGCAAGGAGCGTCCTCATTGCAAAGCTGGGAGACCGTGCCGAGGCATCTCTGAATAAAGGTGAGCTGAGCCCCAGGCCAGCTGCTGCTGAACTGTTCCCACCCTTCCCAGGTAAAACACCTGAATATGTACAAGGGCTTGAAAGCCTAGAGGAAGGGCCGTGGAGCCACACTAGCGACAGCACGCAGGCCAACTTGGTGCCTGCAGGCCAGCCAGGGTGGTCCTGGCCCCGGATACTCTTCCGGAAGCTTTCCATTGTCCTGCCTGTGATACCCCTCCTGTCCCGGCCCCCACTGCTTTTTTCCTTCCTCACCTCTGTCCGGAGAGAAATTCCAGCGGAAGGTATGGTTGACACATCCTCTTCTTTACAGGTGGCAGCCTGGCAACTCCTGCAGAAAGGCCAGCAGTGCCCCACTCACACCGGGCCACCAACAAAGCTGTGGCCCCTCATTCCCTCCCACCAGCTCAGCCCCGAGACTGCTGACGGGGCAGAGAATATGGAGTCAGGCACAGCTTCAGGGGCTATTGCTGCCTGGAGCGCTGTTTATATTGACCTCAACCAGGCACACCTGGGGAGGGCCGGCCGGCAGGGTAAGGCTGCCCAGGTCAGCTAATCCACAACCCTCAGGGAATCACATTGTTGAAAATGGACCTCGCTAAGGCAGAATAGAAGCCAAGGAAAATAAGGACACAATGCCATTTGCAGCACTGTAGATGAGTCTAGACGTAATCACGTGACTTGTAGTAAGTCAAAAAGTGAAAGACACATATCATAACATATCACTTATAGGTGTTACCTAAAAGTGGATACCAGGGCAGATATTTCCACGGAGAAGGGCAATCACAGTTTCATTAAACACACTTATGGTTCACCAATGGAAAGGTGTGAGGATTGGTTTCATTACGATATCGGGGTTAACAGACATATACAAACACAGGTGACATATATAATCACCAAAGACCTACGGAATACCAAGAGAAGACTACTCAACATTCTGTCATAACGTCCCTGGGAAAAGGATCCCAGGAAGAACAGACATCTGTATATGTGTAAAAGAACCACATCTTCGACACCTACAATAAGCCAAACATTGTAATCAAACTTGCTGTAATAAAAAATAAAAATTTAAATTAAAAATAGGAACAAGAAGTAGGGAGCCAAACTTGAGGGGCTTTCTCCTGGCACATTCCATTCTAAATTCCAATTTAGAGCACGAATTCCATTGAGGCTCTGTTGCACTAGTAACCAGATTTGGTAAGGGAGAACAGCTGCCACCTTGTGGCCGTTTCACACAACAGCAGCTTTAATCCCAGCGCTAATGGTCAGTTGATATTCAAAATCATTGCAGGCCTGTAAATGACACCTGCCCTGAAAACAAATCCTGGGGTCACATATCGACCAAAAAATTCAAAGGACGTCCATATTTCAAAACGACCATTTCAAAAGGCATATTTTATGCACATTAGTGTTCTGCTTCTTTGTCTTTCTTTCTTTTTAGGTTAAAAAGACGGGAATGGCAAAAGGCATCCCTCAGACTGGGTGAAAATCGTTGCAAACGAATCAATGGACAAAGGTTTAATCTCCAATATATATAAACAGCTCATGCAGCTTAATATTAAAAAAACAAACAACCCAATACAAAAATGGGCAGAAGTTCTAAAGAGACGTTTCTTCAAAGAAGACACAGAGATGGCCAAGACGCACATGAAAAGCTGCTCAAGAGCACTAATTATTAGAGAAATGCAAATCAAAACTACAATGAGGTATCACCTCACACCTGTTAGAATCGGCATCATCTGAAAATCTACAAACAACAAATTCTGGAGAGGGTGTGGAGAAAAGGAGCCCTCTTCTACTATTTGTGGGAATGTAAATTGATACAGTCACTATGGAGAACACTATGGAGTTTCCCTTAAAAAACTAGAAATAGAATTACCATCTGATCCAGCAATCCCACTTCTGGGCATATACCCAGAGAAAACCATAAATCAAAAAGGCACATTCACCACAATGTTCATTGCAGCACTATTTAAAATAGCCAGGTAATGGAAGCAACCTAAATGCCCACAGACAGATGAATGGATAAAGATGGGGTACATATATAAAATGGAATATTACTCGGCCATAAAAAGGAATGAAACTGGGTCATTTGTAGAGACATCGATGGATCTAGAGACTGTCATATAGAATGAAGTAAGTCAGAAAGAGGAAAACAAATATTGTATATTAATGCATATATGTGGAACCTAAAAGATGGTACAGATGAACTGGTTTGCAGGGAAGAAATAGAGACACAGAGGTAGAGAACAAACGTATGGACACCAAGTGTGGGAAGCCATGGGGTGGTGGTGGTGGGATGAGTTGGGAGATTGGGATTGACCTGTATACATGTATATGCATAAAATACATAACTGATAATAACCTGCTGTATAAAAAAGTAAATAAAATTAAATTCCATATTTTAAAAAATAAAATTTAAAAATAAAACAGAAAAAAGTTCTTCCCTTGACACACATGTATGTATAGGAATGAATTATTTCCATGCTTATCTCTATAAATACATAAAAGAGGAATAAAATCTAACTTGTACCATAAACGAAAAAAACCCTGAACCCACCAGTTTTACAGAGGAAAACCCTATCAGGGCACTTGCTCCAGCGGTAAACAATTCTGAAATTGGTCAGAGGTGTGGAATCATCTCCCATCCAGCTAGCACCCACGCCCCACGCAAGGAGCGTCCTCATTGCAAAGCTGGGAGACCGTGCCGAGGCATCTCTGAATAAAGGTGAGCTGAGCCCCAGGCCAGCTGCTGCTGAACTGTTCCCACCCTTCCCAGGTAAAACACCTGAATATGTACAAGGGCTTGAAAGCCTAGAGGAAGGGCCGTGGAGCCACACTAGCGACAGCACGCAGGCCAACTTGGTGCCTGCAGGCCAGCCAGGGTGGTCCTGGCCCCGGGTACTCTTCCGGAAGCTTTCCATTGTCCTGCCTGTGATACCCCTCCTGTCCCGGCCCCCACTGCTTTTTTCCTTCCTCACCTCTGTCCAGAGAGAAATTCCAGCGGAAGGTATGGGTGACACATCCTCTTCTTTACAGGTGGCAGCCTGGCAACTCCTGCAGAAAGGCCAGCAGTGCCCCCCTCACACCGAGCCACCAACAAAGCTGTGGCCCCTCATTCCCTCCCACCAGCTCAGCCCCGAGACTGCTGACGGGGCAGAGAATATGGAGTCAGGCACAGCTTCAGGGGCTATTGCTGCCTGGAGCGCTGTTTATATTGACCTCAACCAGGCACACCTGGGGAGGGCCGGCCGGCAGGGTAAGGCTGCCCAGGTCAGCTAATCCACAACCCTCAGGGAATCACATTGTTGAAAATGGACCTCGCTAAGGCAGAATAGAAGCCAAGGAAAATAAGGACACAATGCCATTTGCAGCACCGTAGAATGAGTCTAGAGGTAATCACGTGACTTGTAGTAAGTCAGAAAGTGAAAGACACATATCATATCATATCACTTATAGGTGTTACCTAAAAATGGATACCAGGGCAGATATTTCCACGGAGAAGGGCAATCACAGATTCATTAAACAAACTTATGGTTCACCAATGGAAAGGTGTGAGGATTGGTTTCATTACGATATCGGGGTTAACAGACATATACAAACACAGGTGACATATATAATCACCAAAGACCTACGGAATACCATGAGAAGACTACTCAACATTCTGTCATAACGTCCCTGGGAAAAGGATCCCAGGAAGAACAGACATCTGTATATGTGTAAAAGAACCACATCTTCGACACCTACAATAAGCCAAACATTGTAATCAAACTTGCTGTAATAAAAAATAAAAATTTAAATTAAAAATAGGAACAAGAAGTAGGGAGCCAAACTTGAGGGGCTTTCTCCTGGCACATTCCATTCTAAATTCCTATCTAGAACACGACTTCCATTGAGGCTCTGCTGCCCTAGTAACCAGATTTGGTAAGGGAGAACTGCTGCCACCTTGTGGCCGTTTCACACAACAGCAGCTTTAATCCCAGCGCTAATGGTCAGTTGATATTCAAAATCATTGCAGGCCTGTAAATGACACCTGCCCTGAAAACAAATCCTGGAGTCACATATCGACCAAAAAATTCAAAGGACGTCCATATTTCAAAACGACCGTTTCAAAAGGCATATTTTATGCACATTAGTGTTCTGCTTCTTTGTCTTTCTTTCTTTTTTGGTTAAAGATACGTGAATGGAAAAAGGCATCCCTCAGACTGGGCGAAAATCGTTGCAAAGGAATCAATGGACAAAGGTTTAATCTACAATATATATAAACAGCTCATGCAGCTTAATATTAAAAAAACAAACAACCCAATACAAAAATGGGCAGAAGTTCTAAAGAGACGTTTCTTCAAAGAAGACACAGAGATGGCCAAGACGCACATGAAAAGCTGCTCAACATCACTAATTATTAGAGAAATGCAAATCAAAACTACAATGAGGTATCACCTCACACCTCTTAGGATCGGCATCATCAGAATATCTACAAACAACAAATTCTGGGGAGGGTGTGGACAAAAGGAGCCCTCTTCCACTATTGGTGGGAATGTAAATTGATACCGTCACTATGGAGAACAGTATGGAGTTTCCTTTAAAAAACTAGAAATAGAATTACCATCCGATCCAGCAATCCCACTTCTGGGCATATACCCAGAGAAAACCATAAATCAAAAAGGCACATTCACCACAATGTTCATTGCAGCACTATTTAAAATAGCCAGGTAATGGAAGCAACCTAAATGCCCACAGACAGATGAATGGATAAAATTGGGGTACATATATAAAATGGAATATTACTCGGCCATAAAAAGGAATGAAACTGGGTCATTTGTAGAGACATCGATGGATCTAGAGACTGTCATATAGAATGAAGTAAGTCAGAAAGAGGAAAACAAATATTGTATATTAATGCATATATGTGGAACCTAAAAGATGGTACAGATGAACTGGTTTGCAGGGAAGAAATAGAGACACAGTGGTAGAGAACAAACGTAAGGACACCAAGTTTGGGAAGCCATGGGGTGGTGGTGGTGGGATGAGTTGGGAGATTTGGATTGACCTGTATACATGTATATGCATAAAATACATAACTGATAATAACCTGCTGTATAAAAAAGTAAATAAAATTAAATTTCAAAATTTTGAAAAATAAAATTTAAAAATAAAACAGGAAAATGTTCTTCCCTTCACACACATGTATTTATAGGGATGAATTATTTCCATGCTTATATCTATAAATACATAAAGGAGGAATAAAATCTAACTTGAACCATAAACGAAAAAAAACCTGAACCCACCAGTTATACAGAGGAAAACCCTATCAGGGCACTTGCTCCAGCGGTAAACAATTCTGAAATTGGTCAGAGGTGTGGAATCATCTCCCATCCAGCTAGCACCCACCCCCCACGCAAGGAGTGTCCTCATTGCAAAGCTGGGAGACCGTGCCGAGAAATCTCTGAATAAAGGTGAGCTGAGCCCCAGGCCAGCTGCTGCTGAACTGTTCCCAACCTTTGCAGGTAAAACACCTGAATATGTACAAGGGCTTGAAAGCCTAGAGGAAGGGCCGTGGAGCCACACTAGCGACAGCACGCAGGCCAACTTGGTGCCTGCAGGCCAGCCAGGGTGGTCCTGGCCCCGGGTACTCTTCCGGAAGCTTTCCATTGTCCTGCCTGTGATACCCCTCCTGTCCCGGCCCCCACTGCTTTTTTCCTTCCTCACCTCTGTCCGGAGAGAAATTCCAGCGGAAGGTATCGTTGACACATCCTCTTCTTTACAGGTGGCAGCCTGGCAACTCCTGCAGAAAGGCCAGCAGTGCCCCACTCACACCGGGCCACCGACAAAGCTGTGGCCCCTCATTCCCTCCCACCAGCTCAGCCCCGAGACTGCTGACGGGGCAGAGAATATGGAGTCAGGCACAGCTTCAGGGGCTATTGCTGCCTGGAGCGCTGTTTATATTGACCTCAACCAGGCACACCTGGGGAGGGCCGGCCGGCAGGGTAAGGCTGCCCAGGTCAGCTAATCCACAACCCTCAGGGAATCACATTGTTGAAAATGGACCTCGCTAAGGCAGAATAGAAGCCAAGGAAAATAAGGACACAATGCCATTTGCAGCACTGTAGATCAGTCTAGACGTAATCACGTGACTTGTAGTAAGTCAAAAAGTGAAAGACACATATCATATCATATCACTTATAGGTGTTACCTAAAAATGGATACCAGGGCAGATATTTCCACGGAGAAGGGCAATCACAGATTCATTAAACACACTTATGGTTCACCAGTGGAAATGTGTGAGGATTGGTTTCATTACGATATCGGGGTTAACAGACATATACAAACACAGGTGACATATATAATCACCAAAGACCTACGGAATACCATGAGAAGACTACTCAACATTCTGTCATAACGTCCCTGGGAAAAGGATCCCAGGAAGAACAGACATCTGTATATGGGTAAAAGAACCACATCTTCGACACCTACAATAAGCCAAACATTGTAATCAAACTTGCTGTAATAAAAAATAAAAATTTAAATTAAAAATACGAACAAGAAGTAGGGAGACAAACTTGAGGGCCTTTCTCCTGGCACATTCCATTCTAAATTCCAATCTAGAACACGACTTCCATTGAGGCTCTGCTGCCCTAGTAACCAGATTTGGTAAGGGAGAACTGCTGCCACCTTGTGGCCGTTTCACACAACAGCAGCTTTAATCCCAGCGCTAATGGTCAGTTGATATTCAAAATCATTGCAGGCCTGTAAATGACACCTGCCCTGAAAACAAATCCTGGAGTCACGTATCGACCAAAAAATTCAAAGGACGTCCATATTTCAAAACGACCGTTTCAAAAGGCATATTTTATGCACATTAGTGTTCTGCTTCTTTGTCTTTCTTTCTTTTTTGGTTAAAGATACGTGAATGGAAAAAGGCATCCCTCAGACTGGGCGAAAATCGTTGCAAAGGAATCAATGGACAAAGGTTTAATCTCCAATATATATAAACAGCTCATGCAGCTTAATATTAAAAAAACAAACAACCCAATACAAAAATGGGCAGAAGTTCTAAAGAGACGTTTCTTCAAAGAAGACACAGAGATGGCCAAGACGCACATGAAAAGCTGCTCAACATCACTAATTATTAGAGAAATGCAAATCAAAACTACAATGAGGTATCACCTCACACCTCTTAGGATCGGCATCATCAGAATATCTACAAACAACAAATTCTGGGGAGGGTGTGGACAAAAGGAGCCCTCTTCCACTATTGGTGGGAATGTAAATTGATACCATCACTATGGAGAACAGTATGGAGTTTCCTTTAAAAAACTAGAAATAGAATTACCATCCGATCCAGCAATCCCACTTCTGGGCATATACCCAGAGAAAACCATAAATCAAAAAGGCACATTCACCACAATGTTCATTGCAGCACTATTTAAAATAGCCAGGTAATGGAAGCAACCTAAATGCCCACAGACAGATGAATGGATAAAATTGGGGTACATATATAAAATGGAATATTACTCGGCCATAAAAAGGAATGAAACTGGGTCATTTGTAGAGACATCGATGGATCTAGAGACTGTCATATAGAATGAAGTAAGTCAGAAAGAGGAAAACAAATATTGTATATTAATGCATATATGTGGAACCTAAAAGATGGTACAGATGAACTGGTTTGCAGGGAAGAAATAGAGACACAGTGGTAGAGAACAAACGTAAGGACACCAAGTTTGGGAAGCCATGGGGTGGTGGTGGTGGGATGAGTTGGGAGATTTGGATTGACCTGTATACATGTATATGCATAAAATACACAACTGATAATAACCTGCTGTATAAAAAAGTAAATAAAATTAAATTTCAAAATTTTGAAAAATAACATTTAAAAATAAAACAGGAAAATGTTCTTCCCTTCACACACATGTATTTATAGGGATGAATTATTTCCATGCTTATATCTATAAATACATAAAGGAGGAATAAAATCTAACTTGAACCATAAACGAAAAAAAACCTGAACCCACCAGTTATACAGAGGAAAACCCTATCAGGGCACTTGCTCCAGCGGTAAACAATTCTGAAATTGGTCAGAGGTGTGGAATCATCTCCCATCCAGCTAGCACCCACCCCCCACGCAAGGAGTGTCCTCATTGCAAAGCTGGGAGACCGTGCCGAGAAATCTCTGAATAAAGGTGAGCTGAGCCCCAGGCCAGCTGCTGCTGAACTGTTCCCACCCTTTGCAGGTAAAACACCTGAATATGTACAAGGGCTTGAAAGCCTAGAGGAAGGGCCGTGGAGCCACACTAGCGACAGCACGCAGGCCAACTTGGTGCCTGCAGGCCAGCCAGGGTGGTCCTGGACCCGGGTACTCTTCCGGAAGCTTTCCATTGTCCTGCCTGTGATACCCTTCCTGTCCCGGATCCCACTGCTTTTTTCCTTCCTCACCTCTGTCCGGAGAGAAATTCCAGCGGAAGGTATGGTTGACACATCCTCTTCTTTACAGGTGGCAGCCTGGCAACTCCTGCAGAAAGGCCAGCAGTGCCCCACTCACACCGGGCCACCAACAAAGCTGTGGCCCCTCATTCCCTCCCACCAGCTCAGCCCCGAGACTGCTGACGGGGCAGAGAATATGGAGTCAGGCACAGCTTCAGGGGCTATTGCTGCCTGGAGCGCTGTTTATATTGACCTCAACCAGGCACACCTGGGGAGGGCCGGCCGGCAGGGTAAGGCTGCCCAGGTCAGCTAATCCACAACCCTCAGGGAATCACATTGTTGAAAATGGACCTCGCTAAGGCAGAATAGAAGCCAAGGAAAATAAGGACACAATGCCATTTGCAGCACTGTAGATGAGTCTAGACGTAATCACGTGACTTGTAGTAAGTCAAAAAGTGAAAGACACATATCATATCATATCACTTATAGGTGTTACCTAAAAATGGATACCAGGGCAGATATTTCCACGGAGAAGGGCAATCACAGATTCATTAAACACACTTATGGTTCACCAGTGGAAAGGTGTGAGGATTGGTTTCATTACGATATCGGGGTTAACAGACATATACAAACACAGGTGACATATATAATCACCAAAGACCTACGGAATACCAAGAGAAGACTACTCAACATTCTGTCATAACGTCCCTGGGAAAAGGATCCCAGGAAGAACAGACATCTGTATATGTGTAAAAGAACCACATCTTCGACACCTACAATAAGCCAAACATTGTAATCAAACTTGCTGTAATAAAAAATAAAAATTTAAATTAAAAATACGAACAAGAAGTAGGGAGACCAACTTGAGGGGCTTTCTCCTGGCACATTCCATTCTAAATTCCAATCTAGAACACGACTTCCATTGAGGCTCTGCTGCCCTAGTAACCAGATTTGGTAAGGGAGAACTGCTGCCACCTTGTGGCCGTTTCACACAACAGCAGCTTTAATCCCAGCGCTAATGGTCAGTTGATATTCAAAATCATTGCAGGCCTGTAAATGACACCTGCCCTGAAAACAAATCCTGGAGTCACATATCGACCAAAAAATTCAAAGGACGTCCATATTTCAAAACGACCGTTTCAAAAGGCATATTTTATGCACATTAGTGTTCTGCTTCTTTGTCTTTCTTTCTTTTTTGGTTAAAAAGACGGGAATGGAAAAAGGCATCCCTCAGACTGGGCGAAAATCGTTGCAAACGAATCAATGGACAAAGGTTTAATCTCCAATATATATAAACAGCTCATGCAGCTTAATATTAAAAAAACAAACAACCCAATACAAAAATGGGCAGAAGTTCTAAAGAGACGTTTCTTCAAAGAAGACACAGAGATGGCCAAGACGCACATGAAAAGCTGCTCAAGAGCACTAATTATTAGAGAAATGCAAATCAAAACTACAATGAGGTATCACCTCACACCTGTTAGGATCGGCATCATCAGAAAATCTACAAACAACAAATTCTGGGGAGGGTGTGGACAAAAGGAGCCCTCTTCCACTATTGGTGGGAATGTAAATTGATACCGTCACTATGGAGAACAGTATGGAGTTTCCTTTAAAAAACTAGAAATAGAATTACCATCCGATCCAGCAATCCCACTTCTGGGCATATACCCAGAGAAAACCATAAATCAAAAAGGCACATTCACCACAATGTTCATTGCAGCACTATTTAAAATAGCCAGGTAATGGAAGCAACCTAAATGCCCACAGACAGATGAATGGATAAAGATGTGGTACATATGTGAAATGGAATATTACTCGGCCATAAAAAGGAATGAAACTGGGTCATTTGTAGAGACATCGATGGATCTAGAGAGTGTCATATAGAATGAAGTAAGTCAGAAAGAGGAAATCAAATATTGTATATTAATGCATATATGTGGAACCTAAAAGATGGTACAGATGAACTGGTTTGCAGGGAAGAAATAGAGACACAGAGGTAGAGAACAAACGTATGGACACCAAGTGTGGGAAGCCATGGAGTGGTGGTGGTGGGATGAGTTGGGAGATTGGGATTGACCTGTATACATGTATATGCATAAAATACATAACTGATAATAACCTGCTGTATAAAAAAGTAAATAAAATTAAATTCCATATTTTAAAAAATAAAATTTAAAAATAAAACAGAAAAAAATTCTTCCCTTCACACACATGTATTTATAGGAATGAATTATTTCCATGCTTATATCTATAAATACATAAAAGAGGAATAAAATCTAACGTGAACCATAAACGAAAAAAACCCTGAACCCACCAGTTATACAGAGGAAAACCCTATCAGGGCACTTGCTCCAGCGGTAAACAATTCTGAAATTGGTCAGAGGTGTGGAATCATCTCCCATCCAGCTAGCACCCACCCCCCACGCAAGGAGCGTCCTCATTGCAAAGCTGGGAGACCGTGCCGAGAAATCTCTGAATAAAGGTGAGCTGAGCCCCAGGCCAGCTGCTGCTGAACTGTTCCCACCCTTCGCAGGTAAAACACCTGAATATGTACAAGGGCTTGAAAGCCTAGAGGAAGGGCCGTGGAGCCACACTAGCGACAGCACTCAGGCCAACTTGGTGCCTGCAGGCCAGCCAGGGTGGTCCTGGCCCCGGGTACACTTCCGGAAGCTTTCCATTGTCCTGCCTGTGATACCCCTCCTGTCCCGGCCCCCACTGCTTTTTTCCTTACTCACCTCTGTCCGGAGAGAAATTCCAGCGGAAGGTATGGTTGACACATCCTCTTCTTTACAGGTGGCAGCCTGGCAACTCCTGCAGAAAGGCCAGCAGTGCCCCACTCACACCGGGCCACCAACAAAGCTGTGGCCCCTCATTCCCTCCCACCAGCTCAGCCCCGAGACTGCTGACGGGGCAGAGAATATGGAGTCAGGCACAGCTTCAGGGGCTATTGCTGCCTGGAGCGCTGTTTATATTGACCTCAACCAGGCACACCTGGGGAGGACCGGCCGGCAGAGTAAGGCTGCCCAGGTCAGCTAATCCACAACCCTCAGGGAATCACATTGTTGAAAATGGACCTCGCTAAGGCAGAATAGAAGCCAAGGAAAATAAGGACACAATGCCATTTGCAGCACCGTAGATGAGTCTAGACGTAATCACGTGACTTGTAGTAAGTCAAAAAGTGAAAGACACATATCATATCATATCACTTATAGGTGTTACCTAAAAATGGATACCAGGGCAGATATTTCCACGGAGAAGGGCAATCACAGATTCATTAAACACACTTATGGTTCACCAGTGGAAAGGTGTGAGGATTGGTTTCATTACGATATCGGGGTTAACAGACATATACAAACACAGGTGACATATATAATCACCAAAGACCTACGGAATACCAAGAGAAGACTACTCAACATTCTGTCATAACGTCCCTGGGAAAAGGATCCCAGGAAGAACAGACATCTGTATATGTGTAAAAGAACCACATCTTCGACACCTACAATAAGCCAAACATTGTAATCAAACTTGCTGTAATAAAAAATAAAAATTTAAATTAAAAATAGGAACAAGAAGTAGGGAGACAAACTTGAGGGGCTTTCTCCTGGCACATTCCATTCTAAATTCCAATCTAGAACACGACTTCCATTGAGGCTCTGCTGCCCTTGTAACCAGATTTGGTAAGGGAGAACTGCTGCCACCTTGTGGCCGTTTCACACAACAGCAGCTTTAATCCCAGCGCTAATGGTCAGTTGATATTCAAAATCATTGCAGGCCTGTAAATGACACCTGCCCTGAAAACAAATCCTGGGGTCACGTATCGACCAAAAAATTCAAAGGACGTCCATATTTCAAAACGACCGTTTCAAAAGGCATATTTTATGCACATTAGTGTTCTGCTTCTTTGTCTTTCTTTCTTTTTTGGTTAAAAAGACGGGAATGGAAAAAGGCATCCCTCAGACTGGGCGAAAATCGTTGCAAACGAATCAATGGACAAAGGTTTAATCTACAATATATATAAACAGCTCATGCAGCTTAATATTAAAAAAACAAACAACCCAATACAAAAATGGGCAGAAGTTCTAAAGAGACGTATCTTCAAAGAAGACACAGAGATGGCCAAGATGCACATGAAAAGCTGCTCAAGAGCACTAATTATTAGAGAAATGCAAATCAAAACTACAATGAGGTATCACCTCACACCTGATAGGATCGGCATCATCAGAAAATCTACAAACAACAAATTCTGCGGAGGGTGTGGACAAAAGGAGCCCTCTTTCACTATTGGTGGGAATGTAAATTGATACCGTCACTATGGAGAACAGTATGGAGTTTCCTTTAAAAAACTAGAAATAGAATTACCATCCGATCCAGCAATCCCACTTCTGGGCATATACCCAGAGAAAACCATAAATCAAAAAGGCACATTCACCACAATGTTCATTGCAGCACTATTTAAAATAGCCAGGTAATGGAAGCAACCTAAATGCCCACAGACAGATGAATGGATAAAGATGGGGTACATATATGAAATGGAATATTACTCGGCCATAAAAAGGAATGAAACTGGGTCATTTGTAGAGACATCGATGGATCTAGAGAGTGTCATATAGAATGAAGTAAGTCAGAAAGAGGAAATCAAATATTGTATATTAATGCATATATGTGGAACCTAAAAGATGGTACAGATGAACTGGTTTGCAGGGAAGAAATAGAGACACAGAGGTAGAGAACAAACGTATGGACACCAAGTGTGGGAAGCCATGGGGTGGTGGTGGTGGGATGAGTTGGGAGATTGGGATTGACCTGTATATATGTATATGCATAAAATACATAACTGATAATAACCTGCTGTATAAAAAAGTAAATAAAATTAAATTCCATAGTTTAAAAAATAAAATTTAAAAATAAAACAGAAAAAAGTTCTTCCCTTCACACACATGTATTTATAGGAATGAATTATTTCCATGCTTATATCTATAAATACATAAAAGAGGAATAAAATCTAACTTGAACCATAAACGAAAAAAACCCTGAACCCACCAGTTATACAGAGGAAAACCCTATCAGGGCACTTGCTCCAGCGGTAAACAATTCTGAAATTGGTCAGAGGTGTGGAAACATCTCCCATCCAGCTAGCACCCACCCCCTACACAAGGAGCGTCCTCATTGCAAAGCTGGGAGACCGTGCCGAGGCATCTCTGAATAAAGGTGAGCTGAGCCCCAGGCCAGCTGCTGCTGAACTGTTCCCACCCTTCCCAGGTAAAACACCTGAATATGTACAAGGGCTTGAAAGCCTAGAGGAAGGGCCGTGGAGCCACACTAGCGACAGCACGCAGGCCAACTTGGTGCCTGCAGGCCAGCCAGGGTGGTCCTGGACCCGGGTACTCTTCCGGAAGCTTTCCATTGTCCTGCCTGTGATACCCCTCCTGTCCCGGCCCCCACTGCTTTTTTCCTTCCTCACCTCTGTCCAGAGAGAAATTCCAGCGGAAGGTATGGGTGACACATCCTCTTCTTTACAGGTGGCAGCCTGGCAACTCCTGCAGAAAGGCCAGCAGTGCCCCACTCACACCGGGCCACCAACAAAGCTGTGGCCCCTCATTCCCTCCCACCAGCTCAGCCCCGAGACTGCTGACGGGGCAGAGAATATGGAGTCAGGCACAGCTTCAGGGGCTATTGCTGCCAGGAGCGCTGTTTATATTGACCTCAACCAGGCACAGCTGGGGAGGGCCGGCCGGCAGGGTAAGGCTGCCCAGGTCAGCTAATCCACAACCCTCAGGGAATCACATTGTTGAAAATGGACCTCGCTAAGGCAGAATAGAAGCCAAGGAAAATAAGGACACAATGCCATTTGCAGCACCGTAGAATGAGTCTAGAGGTAATCACGTGACTTGTAGTAAGTCAGAAAGTGAAAGACACATATCATATCATATCACTTATAGGTGTTACCTAAAAATGGATACCAGGGCAGATATTTCCACGGAGAAGGGCAATCACAGATTCATTAAACAAACTTATGGTTCACCAATGGAAAGGTGTGAGGATTGGTTTCATTACGATATCGGGGTTAACAGACATATACAAACACAGGTGACATATATAATCACCAAAGACCTACGGAATACCAAGAGAAGACTACTCAACATTCTGTCATAACGTCCCTGGGAAAAGGATCCCAGGAAGAACAGACATCTGTATATGTGTAAAAGAACCACATCTTCGACACCTACAATAAGCCAAACATTGTAATCAAACTTGCTGTAATATAAAATAAAAATTTAAATTAAAAATACGAACAAGAAGTAGGGAGACAAACTTGAGGGGCTTTCTCCTGGCACATTCCATTCTAAATTCCAATCTAGAACACGACTTCCATTGAGGCTCTGCTGCCCTAGTAACCAGATTTGGTAAGGGAGAACTGCTGCCACCTTGTGGCCGTTTCACACAACAGCAGCTTTAATCCCAGCGTTAATGGTCAGTTGATATTCAAAATCATTGCAGGCCTGTAAATGACACCTGCCCTGAAAACAAATCCTGGAGTCACATATCGACCAAAAAATTCAAAGGACGTCCATATTTCAAAACGACCGTTTCAAAAGGCATATTTTATGCACATTAGTGTTCTGCTTCTTTGTCTTTCTTTCTTTTTTGGTTAAAGATACGGGAATGGAAAAAGGCATCCCTCAGACTGGGCGAAAATCGTTGCAAAGGAATCAATGGACAAAGATTTAATCTACAATATATATAAACAGCTCATGCAGCTTAATATTAATACAACAAACAACCCAATACAAAAATGGTCAGAAGTTCTAAAGAGACGTTTCTTCAAAGAAGACACAGAGATGGCCAAGACGCACATGAAAAGCTGCTCAACATCACTAATTATTAGAGAAATGCAAATCAAAACTACAATGAGGTATCACCTCACACCTCTTAGGATCGGCATCATCAGAATATCTACAAACAACAAATTCTGGGGAGGGTGTGGACAAAAGGAGCCCTCTTCCACTATTGGTGGGAATGTAAATTGATACCGTCACTATGGAGAACAGTATGGAGTTTCCTTTAAAAAACTTGAAATAGAATTACCATCCGATCCAGCAATCCCACTTCTGGGCATATACCCAGAGAAAACCATAAATCATAAAGGCACATTCACCACAATGTTCATTGCAGCACTATTTAAAATAGCCAGGTAATGGAAGCAACCTAAATGCCCACAGACAGATGAATGGATAAAATTGGGGTACATATATAAAATGGAATATTACTCGGCCATAAAAAGGAATGAAACTGGGTCATTTGTAGAGACATCGATGGATCTAGAGACTGTCATATAGAATGAAGTAAGTCAGAAAGAGGAAAACAAATATTGTATATTAATGCATATATGTGGAACCTAAAAGATGGTACAGATGAACTGGTTTGCAGGGAAGAAATAGAGACACAGTGGTAGAGAACAAACGTAAGGATACCATGTTTGGGAAGCCATGGGGTGGTGGTGGTGGGATGAGTTGGGAGATTTGGATTGACCTGTATACATGTATATGCATAAAATACATAACTGATAATAACCTGCTGTATAAAAAAGTAAATAAAATTAAATTTCAAAATTTTGAAAAATAAAATTTAAAAATAAAATAGGAAAATGTTCTTCCCTTCACACACATGTATTTATAGGGATGAATTATTTCCATGCTTATATCTATAAATACATAAAGGAGGAATAAAATCTAACTTGAACCATAAACGAAAAAAAACCTGAACCCACCAGTTATACAGAGGAAAACCCTATCAGGGCACTTGCTCCAGCGGTAAACAATTCTGAAATTGGTCAGAGGTGTGGAATCATCTCCCATCCAGCTAGCACCCACCCCCCACGCAAGGAGTGTCCTCATTGCAAAGTTGGGAGACCGTGCCGAGAAATCTCTGAATAAAGGTGAGCTGAGCCCCAGGCCAGCTGCTGCTGAACTGTTCCCAACCTTTGCAGGTAAAACACCTGAATATGTACAAGGGCTTGAAAGCCTAGAGGAAGGGCCGTGGAGCCACACTAGCGACAGCACGCAGGCCAACTTGGTGCCTGCAGGCCAGCCAGGGTGGTCCTGGCCCCGGGTACTCTTCCGGAAGCTTTCCATTGTCCTGCCTGTGATACCCCTCCTGTCCCGGCCCCCACTGCTTTTTTCCTTCCTCACCTCTGTCCGGAGAGAAATTCCAGCGGAAGGTATGGTTGACACATCCTCTTCTTTACAGGTGGCAGCCTGGCAACTCCTGCAGAAAGGCCAGCAGTGCCCCACTCACACCGGGCCACCAACAAAGCTGTGGCCCCTCATTCCCTCCCACCAGCTCAGCCCCGAGACTGCTGACGGGGCAGAGAATATGGAGTCAGGCACAGCTTCAGGGGCTATTGCTGCCTGGAGCGCTGTTTATATTGACCTCAACCAGGCACACCTGGGGAGGGCCGGCCGGCAGGGTAAGGCTGCCCAGGTCAGCTAATCCACAACCCTCAGGGAATCACATTGTTGAAAATGGACCTCGCTAAGGCAGAATAGAAGCCAAGGAAAATAAGGACACAATGCCATTTGCAGCACTGTAGATGAGTCTAGACGTAATCACGTGACTTGTAGTAAGTCAAAAAGTGAAAGACACATATCATATCATATCACTTATAGGTGTTACCTAAAAATGGATACCAGGGCAGATATTTCCACGGAGAAGGGCAATCACAGATTCATTAAACACACTTATGGTTCACCAGTGGAAAGGTGTGAGGATTGGTTTCATTACGATATCGGGGTTAACAGACATATACAAACACAGGTGACATATATAATCACCAAAGACCTACGGAATACCAAGAGAAGACTACTCAACATTCTGTCATAACGTCCCTGGGAAAAGGATCCCAGGAAGAACAGACATCTGTATATGTGTAAAAGAACCCCATCTTCGACACCTACAATAAGCCAAACATTGTAATCAAACTTGCTGTAATAAAAAATAAAAATTTAAATTAAAAATAGGAACAAGAAGTAGGGAGACCAACTTGAGGGGCTTTCTCCTGGCACATTCCATTCTAAATTCCAATCTAGAACACGACTTCCATTGAGGCTCTGCTGCCCTAGTAACCAGATTTGGTAAGGGAGAACTGCTGCCACCTTGTGGCCGTTTCACACAACAGCTGCTTTAATCCCAGCGCTAATGGTCAGTTGATATTCAAAATCATTGCAGGCCTGTAAATGACACCTGCCCTGAAAACAAATCCTGGGGTCACGTATCGACCAAAAAATTCAAAGGACGTCCATATTTCAAAACGACCGTTTCAAAAGGCATATTTTATGCACATTAGTGTTCTGCTTCTTTGTCTTTCTTTCTTTTTTGGTTAAAAAGACGGGAATGGAAAAAGGCATCCCTCAGACTGGGCGAAAATCGTTGCAAACGAATCAATGGACAAAGGTTTAATCTCCAATATATATAAACAGCTCATGCAGCTTAATATTAAAAAAACAAAGAACCCAATACAAAAATGGGCAGAAGTTCTAAAGAGACGTTTCTTCAAAGAAGACACAGAGATGGCCAAGACGCACATGAAAAGCTGCTCAAGAGCACTAATTATTAGAGAAATGCAAATCAAAACTACAATGAGGTATCACCTCACACCTGTTAGGATCGGCATCATCAGAAAATCTACAAACAACAAATTCTGGGGAGGGTGTGGACAAAAGGAGCCCTCTTCCACTATTGGTGGGAATGTAAATTGATACCGTCACTATGGAGAACAGTATGGAGTTTCCTTTAAAAAACTAGAAATAGAATTACCATCTGATCCAGCAATCCCACTTCTGGGCATATACCCAGAGAAAACCATAAATCAAAAAGGCACATTCACCACAATGTTCATTGCAGCACTATTTAAAATAGCCAGGTAATGGAAGCAACCTAAATGCCCACAGACAGATGAATGGATAAAGATGTGGTACATATATGAAATGGAATATTACTCGGCCATAAAAAGGAATGAAACTGGGTCATTTGTAGAGACATCGATGGATCTAGAGAGTGTCATATAGAATGAAGTAAGTCAGAAAGAGGAAATCAAATATTGTATATTAATGCATATATGTGGAACCTAAAAGATGGTACAGATGAACTGGTTTGCAGGGAAGAAATAGAGACACAGAGGTAGAGAACAAACGTATGGACACCAAGTGTGGGAAGCCATGGGGTGGTGGTGGTGGGATGAGTTGGGAGATTGGGATTGACCTGTATACATGTATATGCATAAAATACATAACTGATAATAACCTGCTGTATAAAAAAGTAAATAAAATTAAATTTCAAAATTTTAAAAAATAAAATTTAAAAATAAAAGAGAAAAAAGTTCTTCCCTTCCCACACATGTATTTATAGGAATGAATTATTTCCATGCTTATGTCTATAAATACATAAAAGAGGAATAAAATCTAACTTGAACCATAAACGAAAAAAAACCTGAACCCACCAGTTATACAGAGGAAAACCCTATCAGGGCACTTGCTCCAGCGGTAAACAATTCTGAAATTGGTCAGAGGTGTGGAATCATCTCCCATCCAGCTAGCACCCACCCCCCACGCAAGGAGCGTCCTCATTGCAAAGCTGGGAGACCGTGCCGAGAAATCTCTGAATAAAGGTGAGCTGAGCCCTAGGCCAGCTGCTGCTGAACTGTTCCCACCCTTCCCAGGGAAAACACCTGAATATGTACAAGGGCTTGAAAGCCTAGAGGAAGGGCCGTGGAGCCACAATAGGACAGCACTCAGGCCAATTTGGTGCCTGCAGGCCAGCCAGGGTGGTCCTGGCCCCGGGTACACTTCCGGAAGCTTTCCATTGTCCTGCCTGTGATACCCCTCCTGTCCCGGCCCCCACTGCTTTTTTCCTTCCTCACCTCTGTCCGGAGAGAAATTCCAGCGGAAGGTATGGTTGACACATCCTCTTCTTTACAGGTGGCAGCCTGGCAACTCCTGCAGAAAGGCCAGCAGTGCCCCACTCACACCGGGCCACCAACAAAGCTGTGGCCCCTCATTCCCTCCCACCAGCTCAGCCCCGAGACTGCTGACGGGGCAGAGAATATGGAGTCAGGCACAGCTTCAGGGGCTATTGCTGCCTGGAGCGCTGTTTATATTGACCTCAACCAGGCACACCTGGGGAGGGCCGGCCGGCAGGGTAAGGCTGCCCAGGTCAGCTAATCCACAACCCTCAGGGAATCACATTGTTGAAAATGGACCTCGCTAAGGCAGAATAGAAGCCAAGGAAAATAAGGACACAATGCCATTTGCAGCACTGTAGATGAGTCTAGACGTAATCACGTGACTTGTAGTAAGTCAAAAAGTGAAAGACACATATCATATCATATCACTTATAGGTGTTACCTAAAAATGGATACCAGGGCAGATATTTCCACGGAGAAGGGCAATCACAGATTCATTAAACACACTTATGGTTCACCAGTGGAAAGGTGTGAGGATTGGTTTCATTACGATATCGGGGTTAACAGACATATACAAACACAGGTGACATATATAATCACCAAAGACCTACGGAATACCAAGAGAAGACTACTCAACATTCTGTCATAACGTCCCTGGGAAAAGGATCCCAGGAAGAACAGACATCTGTATATGTGTAAAAGAACCACATCTTCGACACCTACAATAAGCCAAACATTGTAATCAAACTTGCTGTAATAAAAAATAAAAATTTAAATTAAAAATAGGAACAAGAAGTAGGGAGACCAACTTGAGGGGCTTTCTCCTGGCACATTCCATTCTAAATTCCAATCTAGAACACGACTTCCATTGAGGCTCTGCTGCCCTAGTAACCAGATTTGGTAAGGGAGAACTGCTGCCACCTTGTGGCCATTTCACACAACAGCAGCTTTAATCCCAGCGCTAATGGTCAGTTGATATTCAAAATCATTGTAGGCCTGTAAATGACACCTGCCCTGAAAACAAATCCTGGGGTCACGTATCGACCAAAAAATTCAAAGGACGTCCATATTTCAAAACGACCGTTTCAAAAGGCATATTTTATGCACATTAGTGTTCTGCTTCTTTGTCTTTCTTTCTTTTTTGGTTAAAAAGACGGGAATGGAAAAAGGCATCCCTCAGACTGGGCGAAAATCGTTGCAAACGAATCAATGGACAATGGTTTAATCTACAATATATATAAACATCTCATGCAGCTTAATATTAAAAAAACAAAGAATCCAATACAAAAATGGGCAGAAGTTCTAAAGAGACGTTTCTTCAAAGAAGACACAGAGATGGCCAAGACGCACATGAAAAGCTGCTCAAGAGCACTAATTATTAGAGAAATGCAAATCAAAACTACAATGAGGTATCACCTCACACCTGTTAGGATCGGCATCATCAGAAAATCTACAAACAACAAATTCTGGGGAGGGTGTGGACAAAAGGAGCCCTCTTCCACTATTGGTGGGAATGTAAATTGATACCGTCACTATGGAGAACAGTATGGAGTTTCCTTTAAAAAACTAGAAATAGAATTACCATCCGATCCAGCAATCCCACTTCTGGGCATATACCCAGAGAAAACCATAAATCAAAAAGGCACATTCACCACAATGTTCATTGCAGCACTATTTAAAATAGCCAGGTAATGGAAGCAACCTAAATGCCCACAGACAGATGAATGGATAAAGATGTGGTACATATATGAAATGGAATATTACTCGGCCATAAAAAGGAATGAAACTGGGTCATTTGTAGAGACATCGATGGATCTAGAGAGTGTCATATAGAATGAAGTAAGTCAGAAAGAGGAAATCAAATATTGTATATTAATGCATATATGTGGAACCTAAAAGATGGTACAGATGAACTGGTTTGCAGGGAAGAAATAGAGACACAGAGGTAGAGAACAAACGTATGGACACCAAGTGTGGGAAGCCACGGGGTGGTGGTGGTGGGATGAGTTGGGAGATTGGGATTGACCTGTATACATGTATATGCATAAAATACATAACTGATAATAACCTGCTGTATAAAAAAGTAAATAAAATTAAATTCCATATTTTAAAAAATAAAATTTAAAAATAAAACAGAAAAAAGTTCTTCCCTTCACACACATGTATTTATAGGAATGAATTATTTCCATGCTTATATCTATAAATACATAAAAGAGGAATAAAATCTAACTTGAACCATAAACGAAAAAAACCCTGAACCCACCAGTTATACAGAGGAAAACCCTAACAGGGCACTTGCTCCAGCGGTAAACAATTCTGAAATTGGTCAGAGGTGTGGAATCATCTCCCATCCAGCTAGCACCCACCCCCCACGCAAGGAGCGTCCTCATTGCAAAGCTGGGAGACCGTGCCGAGAAATCTCTGAATAAAGGTGAGCTGAGCCCCAGGCCAGCTGCTGCTGAACTGTTCCCACCCTTCCCAGGTAAAACACCAGAATATGTACAAGGGCTTGAAAGCCTACAGGAAGGGCCGTGGAGCCACACTAGCGACAGCACACAGGCCAACTTGGTGCCTGCAGGCCAGCCAGGGTAGTCCTGACCCCGGGTACACTTCCGGAAGCTTTCCATTGTCCTGCCTGAGATACCCCTCCTGTCCCGGGCCCCACTGGTTTTTTCCTTCCTCACATCTGTCCGGAGAGAAATTCCAGCGGAAGTTATGGGTGACACATCCTCTTCTTTACAGGTGGCAGCCTGGCAACTCCTGCAGAAAGGCCAGCAGTGCCCCACTCACACCGGGCCACCAACAAAGCTGTGGCCCCTCATTCCCTCCCACCAGCTCAGCCCCGAAACTGCTGACGGGGCAGAGAATATGGAGTCAGGCACAGCTTCAGGGGCTATTGCTGCCTGGAGCGCTGTTTATATTGACCTCAACCAGGCACACCTGGGGAGGGCCGGCCGGCAGGGTAAGGCTGCCCAGGTCAGCTAATCCACAACCCTCAGGGAATCACATTGTTGAAAATGGACCTCGCTAAGGCAGAATAGAAGCCAAGGAAAATAAGGACACAATGCCATTTGCAGCACCGTAGATGAGTCTAGAGGTAATCACGTGACTTGTATTAAGTCAGAAAGGGAAAGACACATATCATATCATATCACTTATAGGTGTTACCTAAAAATGGATACCAGGGCAGATATTTCCACGGAGAAGGACAATCAGATTCATTAAACACACTTATGGTTCACCAATGGAAAGGTGTGAGGATTGGTTTCATTACGATATCGGGGTTAACAGACATATACAAACACAGGTGACATATATAATCACCAAAGACCTACGGAATACCAAGAGAAGACTACTCAACATTCTGTCATAACGTCCCTGGGAAAAGGATCCCAGGAAGAACAGACATCTGTATATGTGTAAAAGAACCACATCTTCGACACCTACAATAAGCCAAACATTGTAATCAAACTTGCTGTAATAAAAAATAAAAATTTAAATTAAAAATACGAACAAGAAGTAGGGAGACAAACTTGAGGGGCTTTCTCCTGGCACATTCCATTCTAAATTCCAATCTAGAACACGACTTCCATTGAGGCTCTGCTGCCCTAGTAACCAGATTTGGTAAGGGAGAACTGCTGCCACCTTGTGGCCATTTCACACAAGAGCAGATTTAATCCCAGCGCTAATGGTCAGTTGATATTCAAAATCATTGTAGGCCTGTAAATGACACCTGCCCTGAAAACAAATCCTGGGGTCACGTACCGACCAAAAATTCAAAGGACGTCCATATTTCAAAACGACCGTTTCAAAAGGCATATTTTATGCACATTAGTGTTCTGCTTCTTTGTCTTTCTTTCTTTTTTGGTTAAAAAGACGGGAATGGAAAAAGGCATCCCTCAGACTGGGCGAAAATCGTTGCAAACGAATCAATGGACAATGGTTTAATCTACAATATATATAAACATCTCATGCAGCTTAATATTAAAAAAACAAACAACCAATACAAAAATGGGCAGAAGTTCTAAAGAGACGTTTCTTCAAAGAAGACACAGAGATGGCCAAGACGCACATGAAAAGCTGCTCAAGAGCACTAATTATTAGAGAAATGCAAATCAAAACTACAATGAGGTATCACCTCACACCTGTTAGGATCGGCATCATCAGAAAATCTACAAACAACAAATTCTGGGGAGGGTGTGGACAAAAGGAGCCCTCTTCCACTATTGGTGGGAATGTAAATTGATACCGTCACTATGGAGAACAGTATGGAGTTTCCTTTAAAAAACTAGAAATAGAATTACCATCCGATCCAGCAATCCCACTTCTGGGCATATACCCAGAGAAAACCATAAATCAAAAAGGCACATTCACCACAATGTTCATTGCAGCACTATTTAAAATAGCCAGGTAATGGAAGCAACCTAAATGCCCACAGACAGATGAATGGATAAAGATGGGGTACATATATAAAATGGAATATTACTCGGCCATAAAAAGGAATGAAACTGGGTCATTTGTAGAGACATCGATGGATCTAGAGACTGTCATATAGAATGAAGTAAGTCAGAAAGAGGAAATCAAATATTGTATATTAATGCATATATGTGGAACCTAAAAGATGGTACAGATGAACTGGTTTGCAGGGAAGAGATAGAGACACAGAGGTAGAGAACAAACGTATGGACACCAAGTGTGGGAAGCCATGGGGTGGTGGTGGTGGGATGAGTTGGGAGATTGGGATTGACCTGTATACATGTATATGCATAAAATACATAACTGATAATAACCTGCTGTATAAAAAAGTAAATAAAATTAAATTTCAAAATTTTGAAAAATACAATTTAAAAATAAAACAGGAAAAAGTTCTTCCCTTCACACACATATATTTATAGGGATGAATTATTTCCATGCTTATATCTATAAATACATAAAGGAGGAATAAAATCTAACTTGAACCATAAACGAAAAAAAACCTGAACCCACCAGTTATACAGAGGAAAACCCTATCAGGGCACTTGCTCCAGCGGTAAACAATTCTGAAATTGGTCAGAGGTGTGGAATCATGTCCCATCCAGCTAGCACCCACCACCCACGCAAGGAGTGTCCTCATTGCAAAGCTGGGAGACCGTGCCGAGGCATCTCTGAATAAAGGTGAGCTGTGCCCCAGGCCAGCTGCTGCTGAACTGTTCCCACCCTTCCCAGGTAAAACACCAGAATATGTACAAGGGCTTGAAAGCCTACAGGAAGGGCCGTGGAGCCACACTAGCGACAGCACACAGGCCAACTTGGTGCCTGCAGGCCAGCCAGGGTAGTCCTGACCCCGGGTACACTTCCGGAAGCTTTCCATTGTCCTGCCTGAGATACCCCTCCTGTCCCGGGCCCCACTGGTTTTTTCCTTCCTCACATCTGTCCGGAGAGAAATTCCAGCGGAAGGTATGGGTGACACATCCTCTTCTTTACAGGTGGCAGCCTGGCAACTCCTGCAGAAAGGCCAGCAGTGCCCCACTCACACCGGGCCACCAACAAAGCTGTGGCCCCTCATTCCCTCCCACCAGCTCAGCCCCGAGACTGCTGACGGGGCAGAGAATATGGAGTCAGGCACAGCTTCAGGGGCTATTGCTGCCTGGAGCGCTGTTTATATTGACCTCAACCAGGCACACCTGGGGAGGGCCGGCCGGCAGGGTAAGGCTGCCCAGGTCAGCTAATCCACAACCCTCAGGGAATCACATTGTTGAAAATGGACCTCGCTAAGGCAGAATAGAAGCCAAGGAAAATAAGGACACAATGCCATTTGCAGCACCGTAGATGAGTCTAGAGGTAATCACGTGACTTGTATTAAGTCAGAAAGGGAAAGACACATATCATATCATATCACTTATAGGTGTTACCTAAAAATGGATACCAGGGCAGATATTTCCACGGAGAAGGGCAATCAGATTCATTAAACACACTTATGGTTCACCAATGGAAAGGTGTGAGGATTGGTTTCATTACGATATCGGGGTTAACAGACATATACAAACACAGGTGACATATATAATCACCAAAGACCTACGGAATACCAAGAGAAGACTACTCAACATTCTGTCATAACGTCCCTGGGAAAAGGATCCCAGGAAGAACAGACATCTGTATATGTGTAAAAGAACCACATCTTCGACACCTACAATAAGCCAAACATTGTAATCAAACTTGCTGTAATAAAAAATAAAAATTTAAATTAAAAATACGAACAAGAAGTAGGGAGACCAACTTGAGGGGCTTTCTCCTGGCACATTCCATTCTAAATTCCAATCTAGAACACGACTTCCATTGAGGCTCTGCTGCCCTAGTAACCAGATTTGGTAAGGGAGAACTGCTGCCACCTTGTGGCCGTTTCACACAAGAGCAGCCTTAATCCCAGCGCTAATGGTCAGTTGATATTCAAAATCATTGCAGGCCTGTAAATGACACCTGCCCTGAAAACAAATCCTGGGGTCACGTATCGACCAAAAAATTCAAAGGACGTCCATATTTCAAAACGACCGTTTCAAAAGGCATATTTTATGCACATTAGTGTTCTGCTTCTTTGTCTTTCTTTCTTTTTTGGTTAAAAAGACGGGAATGGGAAAAGGCATCCCTCAGACTGGGCGAAAATCGTTGCAAACGAATCAATGGACAAAGGTTTAATCTCCAATATATATAAACAGCTCATGCAGCTTAATATTAAAAAAAACAAACAACCCAATACAAAAATGGGCAGAAGTTCTAAAGAGACGTTTCTTCAAAGAAGACACAGAGATGGCCAAGACGCACATGAAAAGCTGCTCAACATCACTAATTATTAGAGAAATGCAAATCAAAACTACAATGAGGTATCACCTCACACCTGTTAGGATCGCCATCATCAGAAAATCTACAAACAACAAATTCTGGGGAGGGTGTGGACAAAAGGAGCCCTCTTCCACTATTGGTGGGAATGTAAATTGATACCGTCACTATGGAGAACACTATGGAGTTTCCTTTAAAAAACTAGAAATAGAATTACCATCCGATCCAGCAATCCCACTTCTGGGCATATACCCAGAGAAAACCATAAATCAAAAAGGCACATTCACCACAATGTTCATTGCAGCACTATTTAAAATAGCCAGGTAATGGAAGCAACCTAAATGCCCACAGACAGATGAATGGATAAAGATGGGGTACATATATAAAATGGAATATTACTCGGCCATAAAAAGGAATGAAACTGGGTCATTTGTAGAGACATCGATGGATCTAGAGACTGTCATATAGAATGAAGTAAGTCAGAAAGAGGAAATCAAATATTGTATATTAATGCATATATGTGGAACCTAAAAGATGGTACAGATGAACTGGTTTGCAGGGAAGAGATAGAGACACAGAGGTAGAGAACAAACGTATGGACACCAAGTGTGGGAAGCCATGGGGTGGTGGTGGTGGGATGAGTTGGGAGATTGGGATTGACCTGTATACATGTATATGCATAAAATACATAACTGATAATAACCTGCTGTATAAAAAAGTAAATAAAATTAAATTTCAAAATTTTGAAAAATACAATTTAAAAATAAAACAGGAAAAAGTTCTTCTCTTCACACACATATATTTATAGGGATGAATTATTTCCATGCTTATATCTATAAATACATAAAGGAGGAATAAAATCTAACTTGAACCATAAACGAAAAAAAACCTGAACCCACCAGTTATACAGAGGAAAACCCTATCAGGGCACTTGCTCCAGCGGTAAACAATTCTGAAATTGGTCAGAGGTGTGGAATCATGTCCCATCCAGCTAGCACCCACCACCCACGCAAGGAGTGTCCTCATTGCAAAGCTGGGAGACCGTGCCGAGGCATCTCTGAATAAAGGTGAGCTGAGCCCCAGGCCAGCTGCTGCTGAACTGTTCCCACCCTTCCCAGGTAAAACACCAGAATATGTACAAGGGCTTGAAAGCCTACAGGAAGGGCCGTGGAGCCACACTAGCGACAGCACACAGGCCAACTTGGTGCCTGCAGGCCAGCCAGGGTAGTCCTGACCCCGGGTACACTTCTGGAAGCTTTCCATTGTCCTGCCTGAGATACCCCTCCTGTCCCGGGCCCCACTGGTTTTTTCCTTCCTCACATCTGTCCGGAGAGAAATTCCAGCGGAAGGTATGGGTGACACATCCTCTTCTTTACAGGTGGCAGCCTGGCAACTCCTGCAGAAAGGCCAGCAGTGCCCCACTCACACCGGGCCACCAACAAAGCTGTGGCCCCTCATTCCCTCCCACCAGCTCAGCCCCGAGACTGCTGACGGGGCAGAGAATATGGAGTCAGGCACAGCTTCAGGGGCTATTGCTGCCTGGAGCGCTGTTTATATTGACCTCAACCAGGCACACCTGGGGAGGGCCGGCCGGCAGGGTAAGGCTGCCCAGGTCAGCTAATCCACAACCCTCAGGGAATCACATTGTTGAAAATGGACCTCGCTAAGGCAGAATAGAAGCCAAGGAAAATAAGGACACAATGCCATTTGCAGCACCGTAGATGAGTCTAGAGGTAATCACGTGACTTGTATTAAGTCAGAAAGGGAAAGACACATATCATATCATATCACTTATAGGTGTTACCTAAAAATGGATACCAGGGCAGATATTTCCACGGAGAAGGGCAATCAGATTCATTAAACACACTTATGGTTCACCAATGGAAAGGTGTGAGGATTGGTTTCATTACGATATCGGGGTTAACAGACATATACAAACACAGGTGACATATATAATCACCAAAGACCTACGGAATACCAAGAGAAGACTACTCAACATTCTGTCATAACGTCCCTGGGAAAAGGATCCCAGGAAGAACAGACATCTGTATATGTGTAAAAGAACCACATCTTCGACACCTACAATAAGCCAAACATTGTAATCAAACTTGCTGTAATAAAAAATAAAAATTTAAATTAAAAATACGAACAAGAAGTAGGGAGACCAACTTGAGGGGCTTTCTCCTGGCACATTCCATTCTAAATTCCAATCTAGAACACGACTTCCATTGAGGCTCTGCTGCCCTAGTAACCAGATTTGGTAAGGGAGAACTGCTGCCACCTTGTGGCCGTTTCACACAAGAGCAGCCTTAATCCCAGCGCTAATGGTCAGTTGATATTCAAAATCATTGCAGGCCTGTAAATGACACCTGCCCTGAAAACAAATCCTGGGGTCACGTATCGACCAAAAAATTCAAAGGACGTCCATATTTCAAAACGACCGTTTCAAAAGGCATATTTTATGCACATTAGTGTTCTGCTTCTTTGTCTTTCTTTCTTTTTTGGTTAAAAAGACGGGAATGGGAAAAGGCATCCCTCAGACTGGGCGAAAATCGTTGCAAACGAATCAATGGACAAAGGTTTAATCTCCAATATATATAAACAGCTCATGCAGCTTAATATTAAAAAAAACAAACAACCCAATACAAAAATGGGCAGAAGTTCTAAAGAGACGTTTCTTCAAAGAAGACACAGAGATGGCCAAGACGCACATGAAAAGCTGCTCAACATCACTAATTATTAGAGAAATGCAAATCAAAACTACAATGAGGTATCACCTCACACCTGTTAGGATCGCCATCATCAGAAAATCTACAAACAACAAATTCTGGGGAGGGTGTGGACAAAAGGAGCCCTCTTCCACTATTGGTGGGAATGTAAATTGATACCGTCACTATGGAGAACACTATGGAGTTTCCTTTAAAAAACTAGAAATAGAATTACCATCCGATCCAGCAATCCCACTTCTGGGCATATACCCAGAGAAAACCATAAATCAAAAAGGCACATTCACCACAATGTTCATTGCAGCACTATTTAAAATAGCCAGGTAATGGAAGCAACCTAAATGCCCACAGACAGATGAATGGATAAAGATGGGGTACATATATAAAATGGAATATTACTCGGCCATAAAAAGGAATGAAACTGGGTCATTTGTAGAGACATCGATGGATCTAGAGACTGTCATATAGAATGAAGTAAGTCAGAAAGAGGAAATCAAATATTGTATATTAATGCATATATGTGGAACCTAAAAGATGGTACAGATGAACTGGTTTGCAGGGAAGAGATAGAGACACAGAGGTAGAGAACAAACGTATGGACACCAAGTGTGGGAAGCCATGGGGTGGTGGTGGTGGGATGAGTTGGGAGATTGGGATTGACCTGTATACATGTATATGCATAAAATACATAACTGATAATAACCTGCTGTATAAAAAAGTAAATAAAATTAAATTTCAAAATTTTGAAAAATACAATTTAAAAATAAAACAGGAAAAAGTTCTTCCCTTCACACACATATATTTATAGGGATGAATTATTTCCATGCTTATATCTATAAATACATAAAGGAGGAATAAAATCTAACTTGAACCATAAACGAAAAAAAACCTGAACCCACCAGTTATACAGAGGAAAACCCTATCAGGGCACTTGCTCCAGCGGTAAACAATTCTGAAATTGGTCAGAGGTGTGGAATCATGTCCCATCCAGCTAGCACCCACCACCCACGCAAGGAGCGTCCTCATTGCAAAGCTGGGAGACCGTGCCGAGGCATCTCTGAATAAAGGTGAGCTGAGCCCCAGGCCAGCTGCTGCTGAACTGTTCCCACCCTTCCCAGGTAAAACACCAGAATATGTACAAGGGCTTGAAAGCCTACAGGAAGGGCCGTGGAGCCACACTAGCGACAGCACACAGGCCAACTTGGTGCCTGCAGGCCAGCCAGGGTAGTCCTGACCCCGGGTACACTTCCGGAAGCTTTCCATTGTCCTGCGTGAGATACCCCTCCTGTCCCGGGCCCCACTGGTTTTTTCCTTCCTCACATCTGTCCGGAGAGAAATTCCAGCGGAAGGTATGGGTGACACATCCTCTTCTTTACAGGTGGCAGCCTGGCAACTCCTGCAGAAAGGCCAGCAGTGCCCCACTCACACCGGGCCACCAACAAAGCTGTGGCCCCTCATTCCCTCCCACCAGCTCAGCCCCGAGACTGCTGACGGGGCAGAGAATATGGAGTCAGGCACAGCTTCAGGGGCTATTGCTGCCTGGAGCGCTGTTTATATTGACCTCAACCAGGCACACCTGGGGAGGGCCGGCCGGCAGGGTAAGGCTGCCCAGGTCAGCTAATCCACAACCCTCAGGGAATCACATTGTTGAAAATGGACCTCGCTAAGGCAGAATAGAAGCCAAGGAAAATAAGGACACAATGCCATTTGCAGCACCGTAGATGAGTCTAGAGGTAATCACGTGACTTGTATTAAGTCAGAAAGGGAAAGACACATATCATATCATATCACTTATAGGTGTTACCTAAAAATGGATACCAGGGCAGATATTTCCACGGAGAAGGGCAATCAGATTCATTAAACACACTTATGGTTCACCAATGGAAAGGTGTGAGGATTGGTTTCATTACGATATCGGGGTTAACAGACATATACAAACACAGGTGACATATATAATCACCAAAGACCTACGGAATACCAAGAGAAGACTACTCAACATTCTGTCATAACGTCCCTGGGAAAAGGATCCCAGGAAGAACAGACATCTGTATATGTGTAAACGAACCACATCTTCGACACCTACAATAAGCCAAACATTGTAATCAAACTTGCTGTAATAAAAAATAAAAATTTAAATTAAAAATACGAACAAGAAGTAGGGAGACCAACTTGAGGGGCTTTCTCCTGGCACATTCCATTCTAAATTCCAATCTAGAACACGACTTCCATTGAGGCTCTGCTGCCCTAGTAACCAGATTTGGTAAGGGAGAACTGCTGCCACCTTGTGGCCGTTTCACACAAGAGCAGCCTTAATCCCAGCGCTAATGGTCAGTTGATATTCAAAATCATTGCAGGCCTGTAAATGACACCTGCCCTGAAAACAAATCCTGGGGTCACGTATCGACCAAAAAATTCAAAGGACGTCCATATTTCAAAACGACCGTTTCAAAAGGCATATTTTATGCACATTAGTGTTCTGCTTCTTTGTCTTTCTTTCTTTTTTGGTTAAAAAGACGGGAATGGGAAAAGGCATCCCTCAGACTGGGCGAAAATCGTTGCAAACGAATCAATGGACAAAGGTTTAATCTCCAATATATATAAACAGCTCATGCAGCTTAATATTAAAAAAAACAAACAACCCAATACAAAAATGGGCAGAAGTTCTAAAGAGACGTTTCTTCAAAGAAGACACAGAGATGGCCAAGACGCACATGAAAAGCTGCTCAACATCACTAATTATTAGAGAAATGCAAATCAAAACTACAATGAGGTATCACCTCACACCTGTTAGGATCGCCATCATCAGAAAATCTACAAACAACAAATTCTGGGGAGGGTGTGGACAAAAGGAGCCCTCTTCCACTATTGGTGGGAATGTAAATTGATACCGTCACTATGGAGAACACTATGGAGTTTCCTTTAAAAAACTAGAAATAGAATTACCATCCGATCCAGCAATCCCACTTCTGGGCATATACCCAGAGAAAACCATAAATCAAAAAGGCACATTCACCACAATGTTCATTGCAGCACTATTTAAAATAGCCAGGTAATGGAAGCAACCTAAATGCCCACAGACAGATGAATGGATAAAGATGGGGTACATATATAAAATGGAATATTACTCGGCCATAAAAAGGAATGAAACTGGGTCATTTGTAGAGACATCGATGGATCTAGAGACTGTCATATAGAATGAAGTAAGTCAGAAAGAGGAAATCAAATATTGTATATTAATGCATATATGTGGAACCTAAAAGATGGTACAGATGAACTGGTTTGCAGGGAAGAGATAGAGACACAGAGGTAGAGAACAAACGTATGGACACCAAGTGTGGGAAGCCATGGGGTGGTGGTGGTGGGATGAGTTGGGAGATTGGGATTGACCTGTATACATGTATATGCATAAAATACATAACTGATAATAACCTGCTGTATAAAAAAGTAAATAAAATTAAATTTCAAAATTTTGAAAAATACAATTTAAAAATAAAACAGGAAAAAGTTCTTCCCTTCACACACATATATTTATAGGGATGAATTATTTCCATGCTTATATCTATAAATACATAAAGGAGGAATAAAATCTAACTTGAACCATAAACGAAAAAAAACCTGAACCCACCAGTTATACAGAGGAAAACCCTATCAGGGCACTTGCTCCAGCGGTAAACAATTCTGAAATTGGTCAGAGGTGTGGAATCATGTCCCATCCAGCTAGCACCCACCACCCACGCAAGGAGCGTCCTCATTGCAAAGCTGGGAGACCGTGCCGAGGCATCTCTGAATAAAGGTGAGCTGAGCCCCAGGCCAGCTGCTGCTGAACTGTTCCCACCCTTCCCAGGTAAAACACCAGAATATGTACAAGGGCTTGAAAGCCTACAGGAAGGGCCGTGGAGCCACACTAGCGACAGCACACAGGCCAACTTGGTGCCTGCAGGCCAGCCAGGGTAGTCCTGACCCCGGGTACACTTCCGGAAGCTTTCCATTGTCCTGCCTGAGATACCCCTCCTGTCCCGGGCCCCACTGGTTTTTTCCTTCCTCACATCTGTCCGGAGAGAAATTCCAGCGGAAGGTATGGGTGACACATCCTCTTCTTTACAGGTGGCAGCCTGGCAACTCCTGCAGAAAGGCCAGCAGTGCCCCACTCACACCGGGCCACCAACAAAGCTGTGGCCCCTCATTCCCTCCCACCAGCTCAGCCCCGAGACTGCTGACGGGGCAGAGAATATGGAGTCAGGCACAGCTTCAGGGGCTATTGCTGCCTGGAGCGCTGTTTATATTGACCTCAACCAGGCACACCTGGGGAGGGCCGGCCGGCAGGGTAAGGCTGCCCAGGTCAGCTAATCCACAACCCTCAGGGAATCACATTGTTGAAAATGGACCTCGCTAAGGCAGAATAGAAGCCAAGGAAAATAAGGACACAATGCCATTTGCAGCACCGTAGATGAGTCTAGAGGTAATCACGTGACTTGTATTAAGTCAGAAAGGGAAAGACACATATCATATCATATCACTTATAGGTGTTACCTAAAAATGGATACCAGGGCAGATATTTCCACGGAGAAGGGCAATCAGATTCATTAAACACACTTATGGTTCACCAATGGAAAGGTGTGAGGATTGGTTTCATTACGATATCGGGGTTAACAGACATATACAAACACAGGTGACATATATAATCACCAAAGACCTACGGAATACCAAGAGAAGACTACTCAACATTCTGTCATAACGTCCCTGGGAAAAGGATCCCAGGAAGAACAGACATCTGTATATGTGTAAACGAACCACATCTTCGACACCTACAATAAGCCAAACATTGTAATCAAACTTGCTGTAATAAAAAATAAAAATTTAAATTAAAAATACGAACAAGAAGTAGGGAGACCAACTTGAGGGGCTTTCTCCTGGCACATTCCATTCTAAATTCCAATCTAGAACACGACTTCCATTGAGGCTCTGCTGCCCTAGTAACCAGATTTGGTAAGGGAGAACTGCTGCCACCTTGTGGCCGTTTCACACAAGAGCAGCCTTAATCCCAGCGCTAATGGTCAGTTGATATTCAAAATCATTGCAGGCCTGTAAATGACACCTGCCCTGAAAACAAATCCTGGGGTCACGTATCGACCAAAAAATTCAAAGGACGTCCATATTTCAAAACGACCGTTTCAAAAGGCATATTTTATGCACATTAGTGTTCTGCTTCTTTGTCTTTCTTTCTTTTTTGGTTAAAAAGACGGGAATGGGAAAAGGCATCCCTCAGACTGGGCGAAAATCGTTGCAAACGAATCAATGGACAAAGGTTTAATCTCCAATATATATAAACAGCTCATGCAGCTTAATATTAAAAAAAACAAACAACCCAATACAAAAATGGGCAGAAGTTCTAAAGAGACGTTTCTTCAAAGAAGACACAGAGATGGCCAAGACGCACATGAAAAGCTGCTCAACATCACTAATTATTAGAGAAATGCAAATCAAAACTACAATGAGGTATCACCTCACACCTGTTAGGATCGCCATCATCAGAAAATCTACAAACAACAAATTCTGGGGAGGGTGTGGACAAAAGGAGCCCTCTTCCACTATTGGTGGGAATGTAAATTGATACCGTCACTATGGAGAACACTATGGAGTTTCCTTTAAAAAACTAGAAATAGAATTACCATCCGATCCAGCAATCCCACTTCTGGGCATATACCCAGAGAAAACCATAAATCAAAAAGGCACATTCACCACAATGTTCATTGCAGCACTATTTAAAATAGCCAGGTAATGGAAGCAACCTAAATGCCCACAGACAGATGAATGGATAAAGATGGGGTACATATATAAAATGGAATATTACTCGGCCATAAAAAGGAATGAAACTGGGTCATTTGTAGAGACATCGATGGATCTAGAGACTGTCATATAGAATGAAGTAAGTCAGAAAGAGGAAATCAAATATTGTATATTAATGCATATATGTGGAACCTAAAAGATGGTACAGATGAACTGGTTTGCAGGGAAGAGATAGAGACACAGAGGTAGAGAACAAACGTATGGACACCAAGTGTGGGAAGCCATGGGGTGGTGGTGGTGGGATGAGTTGGGAGATTGGGATTGACCTGTATACATGTATATGCATAAAATACATAACTGATAATAACCTGCTGTATAAAAAAGTAAATAAAATTAAATTTCAAAATTTTGAAAAATACAATTTAAAAATAAAACAGGAAAAAGTTCTTCCCTTCACACACATATATTTATAGGGATGAATTATTTCCATGCTTATATCTATAAATACATAAAGGAGGAATAAAATCTAACTTGAACCATAAACGAAAAAAAACCTGAACCCACCAGTTATACAGAGGAAAACCCTATCAGGGCACTTGCTCCAGCGGTAAACAATTCTGAAATTGGTCAGAGGTGTGGAATCATGTCCCATCCAGCTAGCACCCACCACCCACGCAAGGAGCGTCCTCATTGCAAAGCTGGGAGACCGTGCCGAGGCATCTCTGAATAAAGGTGAGCTGAGCCCCAGGCCAGCTGCTGCTGAACTGTTCCCACCCTTCCCAGGTAAAACACCAGAATATGTACAAGGGCTTGAAAGCCTACAGGAAGGGCCGTGGAGCCACACTAGCGACAGCACACAGGCCAACTTGGTGCCTGCAGGCCAGCCAGGGTAGTCCTGACCCCGGGTACACTTCCGGAAGCTTTCCATTGTCCTGCCTGAGATACCCCTCCTGTCCCGGGCCCCACTGGTTTTTTCCTTCCTCACATCTGTCCGGAGAGAAATTCCAGCGGAAGGTATGGGTGACACATCCTCTTCTTTACAGGTGGCAGCCTGGCAACTCCTGCAGAAAGGCCAGCAGTGCCCCACTCACACCGGGCCACCAACAAAGCTGTGGCCCCTCATTCCCTCCCACCAGCTCAGCCCCGAGACTGCTGACGGGGCAGAGAATATGGAGTCAGGCACAGCTTCAGGGGCTATTGCTGCCTGGAGCGCTGTTTATATTGACCTCAACCAGGCACACCTGGGGAGGGCCGGCCGGCAGGGTAAGGCTGCCCAGGTCAGCTAATCCACAACCCTCAGGGAATCACATTGTTGAAAATGGACCTCGCTAAGGCAGAATAGAAGCCAAGGAAAATAAGGACACAATGCCATTTGCAGCACCGTAGATGAGTCTAGAGGTAATCACGTGACTTGTATTAAGTCAGAAAGGGAAAGACACATATCATATCATATCACTTATAGGTGTTACCTAAAAATGGATACCAGGGCAGATATTTCCACGGAGAAGGGCAATCAGATTCATTAAACACACTTATGGTTCACCAATGGAAAGGTGTGAGGATTGGTTTCATTACGATATCGGGGTTAACAGACATATACAAACACAGGTGACATATATAATCACCAAAGACCTACGGAATACCAAGAGAAGACTACTCAACATTCTGTCATAACGTCCCTGGGAAAAGGATCCCAGGAAGAACAGACATCTGTATATGTGTAAAAGAACCACATCTTCGACACCTACAATAAGCCAAACATTGTAATCAAACTTGCTGTAATAAAAAATAAAAATTTAAATTAAAAATACGAACAAGAAGTAGGGAGACCAACTTGAGGGGCTTTCTCCTGGCACATTCCATTCTAAATTCCAATCTAGAACACGACTTCCATTGAGGCTCTGCTGCCCTAGTAACCAGATTTGGTAAGGGAGAACTGCTGCCACCTTGTGGCCGTTTCACACAAGAGCAGCCTTAATCCCAGCGCTAATGGTCAGTTGATATTCAAAATCATTGCAGGCCTGTAAATGACACCTGCCCTGAAAACAAATCCTGGGGTCACGTATCGACCAAAAAATTCAAAGGACGTCCATATTTCAAAACGACCGTTTCAAAAGGCATATTTTATGCACATTAGTGTTCTGCTTCTTTGTCTTTCTTTCTTTTTTGGTTAAAAAGACGGGAATGGGAAAAGGCATCCCTCAGACTGGGCGAAAATCGTTGCAAACGAATCAATGGACAAAGGTTTAATCTCCAATATATATAAACAGCTCATGCAGCTTAATATTAAAAAAAACAAACAACCCAATACAAAAATGGGCAGAAGTTCTAAAGAGACGTTTCTTCAAAGAAGACACAGAGATGGCCAAGACGCACATGAAAAGCTGCTCAACATCACTAATTATTAGAGAAATGCAAATCAAAACTACAATGAGGTATCACCTCACACCTGTTAGGATCGCCATCATCAGAAAATCTACAAACAACAAATTCTGGGGAGGGTGTGGACAAAAGGAGCCCTCTTCCACTATTGGTGGGAATGTAAATTGATACCGTCACTATGGAGAACACTATGGAGTTTCCTTTAAAAAACTAGAAATAGAATTACCATCCGATCCAGCAATCCCACTTCTGGGCATATACCCAGAGAAAACCATAAATCAAAAAGGCACATTCACCACAATGTTCATTGCAGCACTATTTAAAATAGCCAGGTAATGGAAGCAACCTAAATGCCCACAGACAGATGAATGGATAAAGATGGGGTACATATATAAAATGGAATATTACTCGGCCATAAAAAGGAATGAAACTGGGTCATTTGTAGAGACATCGATGGATCTAGAGACTGTCATATAGAATGAAGTAAGTCAGAAAGAGGAAATCAAATATTGTATATTAATGCATATATGTGGAACCTAAAAGATGGTAC
Source organism: Mesoplodon bidens (assembly GCF_964165515.1). Lineage (NCBI taxonomy): Eukaryota > Metazoa > Chordata > Mammalia > Artiodactyla > Ziphiidae > Mesoplodon > Mesoplodon bidens. The sequence continues at coordinate 1,249,350 of NW_027671923.1, forward strand.
AGATGAACTGGTTTGCAGGGAAGAGATAGAGACACAGAGGTAGAGAACAAACGTATGGACACCAAGTGTGGGAAGCCATGGGGTGGTGGTGGTGGGATGAGTTGGGAGATTGGGATTGACCTGTATACATGTATATGCATAAAATACATAACTGATAATAACCTGCTGTATAAAAAAGTAAATAAAATTAAATTTCAAAATTTTGAAAAATACAATTTAAAAATAAAACAGGAAAAAGTTCTTCCCTTCACACACATATATTTATAGGGATGAATTATTTCCATGCTTATATCTATAAATACATAAAGGAGGAATAAAATCTAACTTGAACCATAAACGAAAAAAAACCTGAACCCACCAGTTATACAGAGGAAAACCCTATCAGGGCACTTGCTCCAGCGGTAAACAATTCTGAAATTGGTCAGAGGTGTGGAATCATGTCCCATCCAGCTAGCACCCACCACCCACGCAAGGAGTGTCCTCATTGCAAAGCTGGGAGACCGTGCCGAGGCATCTCTGAATAAAGGTGAGCTGAGCCCCAGGCCAGCTGCTGCTGAACTGTTCCCACCCTTCCCAGGTAAAACACCTGAATATGTACAAGGGCTTGAAAGCCTACAGGAAGGGCCGTGGAGCCACACTAGCGACAGCACACAGGCCAACTTGGTGCCTGCAGGCCAGCCAGGGTAGTCCTGACCCCGGGTACACTTCCGGAAGCTTTCCATTGTCCTGCCTGAGATACCCCTCCTGTCCCGGGCCCCACTGGTTTTTTCCTTCCTCACATCTGTCCGGAGAGAAATTCCAGCGGAAGGTATGGGTGACACATCCTCTTCTTTACAGGTGGCAGCCTGGCAACTCCTGCAGAAAGGCCAGCAGTGCCCCACTCACACCGGGCCACCAACAAAGCTGTGGCCCCTCATTCCCTCCCACCAGCTCAGCCCCGAGACTGCTGACGGGGCAGAGAATATGGAGTCAGGCACAGCTTCAGGGGCTATTGCTGCCTGGAGCGCTGTTTATATTGACCTCAACCAGGCACACCTGGGGAGGGCCGGCCGGCAGGGTAAGGCTGCCCAGGTCAGCTAATCCACAACCCTCAGGGAATCACATTGTTGAAAATGGACCTCGCTAAGGCAGAATAGAAGCCAAGGAAAATAAGGACACAATGCCATTTGCAGCACCGTAGATGAGTCTAGAGGTAATCACGTGACTTGTAGTAAGTCAGAAAGGGAAAGACACATATCATATCATATCACTTATAGGTGTTACCTAAAAATGGATACCAGGGCAGATATTTCCACGGAGAAGGGCAATCAGATTCATTAAACACACTTATGGTTCACCAATGGAAAGGTGTGAGGATTGGTTTCATTACGATATCGGGGTTAACAGACATATACAAACACAGGTGACATATATAATCACCAAAGACCTACGGAATACCAAGAGAAGACTACTCAACATTCTGTCATAACGTCCCTGGGAAAAGGATCCCAGGAAGAACAGACATCTGTATATGTGTAAAAGAACCACATCTTCGACACCTACAATAAGCCAAACATTGTAATCAAACTTGCTGTAATAAAAAATAAAAATTTAAATTAAAACTACGAACAAGAAGTAGGGAGACCAACTTGAGGGGCTTTCTCCTGGCACATTCCATTCTAAATTCCAATCTAGAACACGACTTCCATTGAGGCTCTGCTGCCCTAGTAACCAGATTTGGTAAGGGAGAACTGCTGCCACCTTGTGGCCGTTTCACACAAGAGCAGCCTTAATCCCAGCGCTAATGGTCAGTTGATATTCAAAATCATTGCAGGCCTGTAAATGACACCTGCCCTGAAAACAAATCCTGGGGTCACGTATCGACCAAAAAATTCAAAGGACGTCCATATTTCAAAACGACCGTTTCAAAAGGCATATTTTATGCACATTAGTGTTCTGCTTCTTTGTCTTTCTTTCTTTTTTGGTTAAAAAGACGGGAATGGGAAAAGGCATCCCTCAGACTGGGCGAAAATCGTTGCAAACGAATCAATGGACAAAGGTTTAATCTCCAATATATATAAACAGCTCATGCAGCTTAATATTAAAAAAAACAAACAACCCAATACAAAAATGGGCAGAAGTTCTAAAGAGACGTTTCTTCAAAGAAGACACAGAGATGGCCAAGACGCACATGAAAAGCTGCTCAACATCACTAATTATTAGAGAAATGCAAATCAAAACTACAATGAGGTATCACCTCACACCTGTTAGGATCGCCATCATCAGAAAATCTACAAACAACAAATTCTGGGGAGGGTGTGGACAAAAGGAGCCCTCTTCCACTATTGGTGGCAATGTAAATTGATACCGTCACTATGGAGAACAGTATGGAGTTTCCTTTAAAAAACTAGAAATAGAATTACCATCCGATCCAGCAATCCCACTTCTGGGCATATACCCAGAGAAAACCATAAATCAAAAAGGCACATTCACCACAATGTTCATTGCAGCACTATTTAAAATAGCCAGGTAATGGAAGCAACCTAAATGCCCACAGACAGATGAATGGATAAAGATGGGGTACATATATAAAATGGAATATTACTCGGCCATAAAAAGGAATGAAACTGGGTCATTTGTAGAGACATCGATGGATCTAGAGACTGTCATATAGAATGAAGTAAGTCAGAAAGAGGAAATCAAATATTGTATATTAATGCATATATGTGGAACCTAAAAGATGGTACAGATGAACTGGTTTGCAGGGAAGAGATAGAGACACAGAGGTAGAGAACAAACGTATGGACACCAAGTGTGGGAAGCCATGGGGTGGTGGTGGTGGGATGAGTTGGGAGATTGGGATTGACCTGTATACATGTATATGCATAAAATACATAACTGATAATAACCTGCTGTATAAAAAAGTAAATAAAATTAAATTTCAAAATTTTGAAAAATACAATTTAAAAATAAAACAGGAAAAAGTTCTTCCCTTCACACACATATATTTATAGGGATGAATTATTTCCATGCTTATATCTATAAATACATAAAGGAGGAATAAAATCTAACTTGAACCATAAACGAAAAAAAACCTGAACCCACCAGTTATACAGAGGAAAACCCTATCAGGGCACTTGCTCCAGCGGTAAACAATTCTGAAATTGGTCAGAGGTGTGGAATCATGTCCCATCCAGCTAGCACCCACCACCCACGCAAGGAGCGTCCTCATTGCAAAGCTGGGAGACCGTGCCGAGGCATCTCTGAATAAAGGTGAGCTGAGCCCCAGGCCAGCTGCTGCTGAACTGTTCCCACCCTTCCCAGGTAAAACACCAGAATATGTACAAGGGCTTGAAAGCCTACAGGAAGGGCCGTGGAGCCACACTAGCGACAGCACACAGGCCAACTTGGTGCCTGCAGGCCAGCCAGGGTAGTCCTGACCCCGGGTACACTTCCGGAAGCTTTCCATTGTCCTGCCTGAGATACCCCTCCTGTCCCGGGCCCCACTGGTTTTTTCCTTCCTCACATCTGTCCGGAGAGAAATTCCAGCGGAAGGTATGGGTGACACATCCTCTTCTTTACAGGTGGCAGCCTGGCAACTCCTGCAGAAAGGCCAGCAGTGCCCCACTCACACCGGGCCACCAACAAAGCTGTGGCCCCTCATTCCCTCCCACCAGCTCAGCCCCGAGACTGCTGACGGGGCAGAGAATATGGAGTCAGGCACAGCTTCAGGGGCTATTGCTGCCTGGAGCGCTGTTTATATTGACCTCAACCAGGCACACCTGGGGAGGGCCGGCCGGCAGGGTAAGGCTGCCCAGGTCAGCTAATCCACAACCCTCAGGGAATCACATTGTTGAAAATGGACCTCGCTAAGGCAGAATAGAAGCCAAGGAAAATAAGGACACAATGCCATTTGCAGCACCGTAGATGAGTCTAGAGGTAATCACGTGACTTGTAGTAAGTCAGAAAGGGAAAGACACATATCATATCATATCACTTATAGGTGTTACCTAAAAATGGATACCAGGGCAGATATTTCCACGGAGAAGGGCAATCAGATTCATTAAACACACTTATGGTTCACCAATGGAAAGGTGTGAGGATTGGTTTCATTACGATATCGGGGTTAACAGACATATACAAACACAGGTGACATATATAATCACCAAAGACCTACGGAATACCAAGAGAAGACTACTCAACATTCTGTCATAACGTCCCTGGGAAAAGGATCCCAGGAAGAACAGACATCTGTATATGTGTAAAAGAACCACATCTTCGACACCTACAATAAGCCAAACATTGTAATCAAACTTGCTGTAATAAAAAATAAAAATTTAAATTAAAACTACGAACAAGAAGTAGGGAGACCAACTTGAGGGGCTTTCTCCTGGCACATTCCATTCTAAATTCCAATCTAGAACACGACTTCCATTGAGGCTCTGCTGCCCTAGTAACCAGATTTGGTAAGGGAGAACTGCTGCCACCTTGTGGCCGTTTCACACAAGAGCAGCCTTAATCCCAGCGCTAATGGTCAGTTGATATTCAAAATCATTGCAGGCCTGTAAATGACACCTGCCCTGAAAACAAATCCTGGGGTCACGTATCGACCAAAAAATTCAAAGGACGTCCATATTTCAAAACGACCGTTTCAAAAGGCATATTTTATGCACATTAGTGTTCTGCTTCTTTGTCTTTCTTTCTTTTTTGGTTAAAAAGACGGGAATGGGAAAAGGCATCCCTCAGACTGGGCGAAAATCGTTGCAAACGAATCAATGGACAAAGGTTTAATCTCCAATATATATAAACAGCTCATGCAGCTTAATATTAAAAAAAACAAACAACCCAATACAAAAATGGGCAGAAGTTCTAAAGAGACGTTTCTTCAAAGAAGACACAGAGATGGCCAAGACGCACATGAAAAGCTGCTCAACATCACTAATTATTAGAGAAATGCAAATCAAAACTACAATGAGGTATCACCTCACACCTGTTAGGATCGCCATCATCAGAAAATCTACAAACAACAAATTCTGGGGAGGGTGTGGACAAAAGGAGCCCTCTTCCACTATTGGTGGCAATGTAAATTGATACCGTCACTATGGAGAACAGTATGGAGTTTCCTTTAAAAAACTAGAAATAGAATTACCATCCGATCCAGCAATCCCACTTCTGGGCATATACCCAGAGAAAACCATAAATCAAAAAGGCACATTCACCACAATGTTCATTGCAGCACTATTTAAAATAGCCAGGTAATGGAAGCAACCTAAATGCCCACAGACAGATGAATGGATAAAGATGGGGTACATATATAAAATGGAATATTACTCGGCCATAAAAAGGAATGAAACTGGGTCATTTGTAGAGACATCGATGGATCTAGAGACTGTCATATAGAATGAAGTAAGTCAGAAAGAGGAAATCAAATATTGTATATTAATGCATATATGTGGAACCTAAAAGATGGTACAGATGAACTGGTTTGCAGGGAAGAGATAGAGACACAGAGGTAGAGAACAAACGTATGGACACCAAGTGTGGGAAGCCATGGGGTGGTGGTGGTGGGATGAGTTGGGAGATTGGGATTGACCTGTATACATGTATATGCATAAAATACATAACTGATAATAACCTGCTGTATAAAAAAGTAAATAAAATTAAATTTCAAAATTTTGAAAAATACAATTTAAAAATAAAACAGGAAAAAGTTCTTCCCTTCACACACATATATTTATAGGGATGAATTATTTCCATGCTTATATCTATAAATACATAAAGGAGGAATAAAATCTAACTTGAACCATAAACGAAAAAAAACCTGAACCCACCAGTTATACAGAGGAAAACCCTATCAGGGCACTTGCTCCAGCGGTAAACAATTCTGAAATTGGTCAGAGGTGTGGAATCATGTCCCATCCAGCTAGCACCCACCACCCACGCAAGGAGCGTCCTCATTGCAAAGCTGGGAGACCGTGCCGAGGCATCTCTGAATAAAGGTGAGCTGAGCCCCAGGCCAGCTGCTGCTGAACTGTTCCCACCCTTCCCAGGTAAAACACCAGAATATGTACAAGGGCTTGAAAGCCTACAGGAAGGGCCGTGGAGCCACACTAGCGACAGCACACAGGCCAACTTGGTGCCTGCAGGCCAGCCAGGGTAGTCCTGACCCCGGGTACACTTCCGGAAGCTTTCCATTGTCCTGCGTGAGATACCCCTCCTGTCCCGGGCCCCACTGGTTTTTTCCTTCCTCACATCTGTCCGGAGAGAAATTCCAGCGGAAGGTATGGGTGACACATCCTCTTCTTTACAGGTGGCAGCCTGGCAACTCCTGCAGAAAGGCCAGCAGTGCCCCACTCACACCGGGCCACCAACAAAGCTGTGGCCCCTCATTCCCTCCCACCAGCTCAGCCCCGAGACTGCTGACGGGGCAGAGAATATGGAGTCAGGCACAGCTTCAGGGGCTATTGCTGCCTGGAGCGCTGTTTATATTGACCTCAACCAGGCACACCTGGGGAGGGCCAGCCGGCAGGGTAAGGCTGCCCAGGTCAGCTAATCCACAACCCTCAGGGAATCACATTGTTGAAAATGGACCTCGCTAAGGCAGAATAGAAGCCAAGGAAAATAAGGACACAATGCCATTTGCAGCACCGTAGATGAGTCTAGAGGTAATCACGTGACTTGTATTAAGTCAGAAAGGGAAAGACACATATCATATCATATCACTTATAGGTGTTACCTAAAAATGGATACCAGGGCAGATATTTCCACGGAGAAGGGCAATCAGATTCATTAAACACACTTATGGTTCACCAATGGAAAGGTGTGAGGATTGGTTTCATTACGATATCGGGGTTAACAGACATATACAAACACAGGTGACATATATAATCACCAAAGACCTACGGAATACCAAGAGAAGACTACTCAACATTCTGTCATAACGTCCCTGGGAAAAGGATCCCAGGAAGAACAGACATCTGTATATGTGTAAACGAACCACATCTTCGACACCTACAATAAGCCAAACATTGTAATCAAACTTGCTGTAATAAAAAATAAAAATTTAAATTAAAAATACGAACAAGAAGTAGGGAGACCAACTTGAGGGGCTTTCTCCTGGCACATTCCATTCTAAATTCCAATCTAGAACACGACTTCCATTGAGGCTCTGCTGCCCTAGTAACCAGATTTGGTAAGGGAGAACTGCTGCCACCTTGTGGCCGTTTCACACAAGAGCAGCCTTAATCCCAGCGCTAATGGTCAGTTGATATTCAAAATCATTGCAGGCCTGTAAATGACACCTGCCCTGAAAACAAATCCTGGGGTCACGTATCGACCAAAAAATTCAAAGGACGTCCATATTTCAAAACGACCGTTTCAAAAGGCATATTTTATGCACATTAGTGTTCTGCTTCTTTGTCTTTCTTTCTTTTTTGGTTAAAAAGACGGGAATGGGAAAAGGCATCCCTCAGACTGGGCGAAAATCGTTGCAAACGAATCAATGGACAAAGGTTTAATCTCCAATATATATAAACAGCTCATGCAGCTTAATATTAAAAAAAACAAACAACCCAATACAAAAATGGGCAGAAGTTCTAAAGAGACGTTTCTTCAAAGAAGACACAGAGATGGCCAAGACGCACATGAAAAGCTGCTCAACATCACTAATTATTAGAGAAATGCAAATCAAAACTACAATGAGGTATCACCTCACACCTGTTAGGATCGCCATCATCAGAAAATCTACAAACAACAAATTCTGGGGAGGGTGTGGACAAAAGGAGCCCTCTTCCACTATTGGTGGGAATGTAAATTGATACCGTCACTATGGAGAACACTATGGAGTTTCCTTTAAAAAACTAGAAATAGAATTACCATCCGATCCAGCAATCCCACTTCTGGGCATATACCCAGAGAAAACCATAAATCAAAAAGGCACATTCACCACAATGTTCATTGCAGCACTATTTAAAATAGCCAGGTAATGGAAGCAACCTAAATGCCCACAGACAGATGAATGGATAAAGATGGGGTACATATATAAAATGGAATATTACTCGGCCATAAAAAGGAATGAAACTGGGTCATTTGTAGAGACATCGATGGATCTAGAGACTGTCATATAAAATGAAGTAAGTCAGAAAGAGGAAATCAAATATTGTATATTAATGCATATATGTGGAACCTAAAAGATGGTACAGATGAACTGGTTTGCAGGGAAGAGATAGAGACACAGAGGTAGAGAACAAACGTATGGACACCAAGTGTGGGAAGCCATGGGGTGGTGGTGGTGGGATGAGTTGGGAGATTGGGATTGACCTGTATACATGTATATGCATAAAATACATAACTGATAATAACCTGCTGTATAAAAAAGTAAATAAAATTAAATTTCAAAATTTTGAAAAATACAATTTAAAAATAAAACAGGAAAAAGTTCTTCCCTTCACACACATATATTTATAGGGATGAATTATTTCCATGCTTATATCTATAAATACATAAAGGAGGAATAAAATCTAACTTGAACCATAAACGAAAAAAAACCTGAACCCACCAGTTATACAGAGGAAAACCCTATCAGGGCACTTGCTCCAGCGGTAAACAATTCTGAAATTGGTCAGAGGTGTGGAATCATGTCCCATCCAGCTAGCACCCACCACCCACGCAAGGAGTGTCCTCATTGCAAAGCTGGGAGACCGTGCCGAGGCATCTCTGAATAAAGGTGAGCTGAGCCCCAGGCCAGCTGCTGCTGAACTGTTCCCACCCTTCCCAGGTAAAACACCTGAATATGTACAAGGGCTTGAAAGCCTAGAGGAAGGGCCGTGGAGCCACACTAGCGACAGCACACAGGCCAACTTGGTGCCTGCAGGCCAGCCAGGGTAGTCCTGACCCCGGGTACACTTCCGGAAGCTTTCCATTGTCCTGCCTGAGATACCCCTCCTGTCCCGGGCCCCACTGGTTTTTTCCTTCCTCACATCTGTCCGGAGAGAAATTCCAGCGGAAGGTATGGGTGACACATCCTCTTCTTTACAGGTGGCAGCCTGGCAACTCCTGCAGAAAGGCCAGCAGTGCCCCACTCACACCGGGCCACCAACAAAGCTGTGGCCCCTCATTCCCTCCCACCAGCTCAGCCCCGAGACTGCTGACGGGGCAGAGAATATGGAGTCAGGCACAGCTTCAGGGGCTATTGCTGCCTGGAGCGCTGTTTATATTGACCTCAACCAGGCACACCTGGGGAGGGCCGGCCGGCAGGGTAAGGCTGCCCAGGTCAGCTAATCCACAACCCTCAGGGAATCACATTGTTGAAAATGGACCTCGCTAAGGCAGAATAGAAGCCAAGGAAAATAAGGACACAATGCCATTTGCAGCACCGTAGATGAGTCTAGAGGTAATCACGTGACTTGTATTAAGTCAGAAAGGGAAAGACACATATCATATCATATCACTTATAGGTGTTACCTAAAAATGGATACCAGGGCAGATATTTCCACGGAGAAGGGCAATCAGATTCATTAAACACACTTATGGTTCACCAATGGAAAGGTGTGAGGATTGGTTTCATTACGATATCGGGGTTAACAGACATATACAAACACAGGTGACATATATAATCACCAAAGACCTACGGAATACCAAGAGAAGACTACTCAACATTCTGTCATAACGTCCCTGGGAAAAGGATCCCAGGAAGAACAGACATCTGTATATGTGTAAAAGAACCACATCTTCGACACCTACAATAAGCCAAACATTGTAATCAAACTTGCTGTAATAAAAAATAAAAATTTAAATTAAAAATACGAACAAGAAGTAGGGAGACCAACTTGAGGGGCTTTCTCCTGGCACATTCCATTCTAAATTCCAATCTAGAACACGACTTCCATTGAGGCTCTGCTGCCCTAGTAACCAGATTTGGTAAGGGAGAACTGCTGCCACCTTGTGGCCGTTTCACACAAGAGCAGCCTTAATCCCAGCGCTAATGGTCAGTTGATATTCAAAATCATTGCAGGCCTGTAAATGACACCTGCCCTGAAAACAAATCCTGGGGTCACGTATCGACCAAAAAATTCAAAGGACGTCCATATTTCAAAACGACCGTTTCAAAAGGCATATTTTATGCACATTAGTGTTCTGCTTCTTTGTCTTTCTTTCTTTTTTGGTTAAAAAGACGGGAATGGGAAAAGGCATCCCTCAGACTGGGCGAAAATCGTTGCAAACGAATCAATGGACAAAGGTTTAATCTCCAATATATATAAACAGCTCATGCAGCTTAATATTAAAAAAAACAAACAACCCAATACAAAAATGGGCAGAAGTTCTAAAGAGACGTTTCTTCAAAGAAGACACAGAGATGGCCAAGACGCACATGAAAAGCTGCTCAACATCACTAATTATTAGAGAAATGCAAATCAAAACTACAATGAGGTATCACCTCACACCTGTTAGGATCGCCATCATCAGAAAATCTACAAACAACAAATTCTGGGGAGGGTGTGGACAAAAGGAGCCCTCTTCCACTATTGGTGGCAATGTAAATTGATACCGTCACTATGGAGAACAGTATGGAGTTTCCTTTAAAAAACTAGAAATAGAATTACCATCCGATCCAGCAATCCCACTTCTGGGCATATACCCAGAGAAAACCATAAATCAAAAAGGCACATTCACCACAATGTTCATTGCAGCACTATTTAAAATAGCCAGGTAATGGAAGCAACCTAAATGCCCACAGACAGATGAATGGATAAAGATGGGGTACATATATAAAATGGAATATTACTCGGCCATAAAAAGGAATGAAACTGGGTCATTTGTAGAGACATCGATGGATCTAGAGACTGTCATATAGAATGAAGTAAGTCAGAAAGAGGAAATCAAATATTGTATATTAATGCATATATGTGGAACCTAAAAGATGGTACAGATGAACTGGTTTGCAGGGAAGAGATAGAGACACAGAGGTAGAGAACAAACGTATGGACACCAAGTGTGGGAAGCCATGGGGTGGTGGTGGTGGGATGAGTTGGGAGATTGGGATTGACCTGTATACATGTATATGCATAAAATACATAACTGATAATAACCTGCTGTATAAAAAAGTAAATAAAATTAAATTTCAAAATTTTGAAAAATACAATTTAAAAATAAAACAGGAAAAAGTTCTTCCCTTCACACACATATATTTATAGGGATGAATTATTTCCATGCTTATATCTATAAATACATAAAGGAGGAATAAAATCTAACTTGAACCATAAACGAAAAAAAACCTGAACCCACCAGTTATACAGAGGAAAACCCTATCAGGGCACTTGCTCCAGCGGTAAACAATTCTGAAATTGGTCAGAGGTGTGGAATCATGTCCCATCCAGCTAGCACCCACCACCCACGCAAGGAGTGTCCTCATTGCAAAGCTGGGAGACCGTGCCGAGAAATCTCTGAATAAAGGTGAGCTGAGCCCCAGGCCAGCTGCTGCTGAACTGTTCCCACCCTTCGCAGGTAAAACACCTGAATATGTACAAGGGCTTGAAAGCCTAGAGGAAGGGCCGTGGAGCCACACTAGCGACAGCACGCAGGCCAACTTGGTGCCTGCAGGCCAGCCAGAGTGGTCCAGGCCCGGGTACTCTTTCGGAAGCTTTCCATTGTCCTGCCTGTGATACCCCTCCTGTCCCGGCCCCCACTGCTTTTTTCCTTCCTCACCTCTGTCCGGAGAGAAATTCCAGCGGAAGGTATGGGTGACACATCCTCTTCTTTACAGGTGGCAGCCTGGCAACTCCTGCAGAAAGGCCAGCAGTGCCCCACTCACACCGGGCCACCAACAAAGCTGTGGCCCCTCATTCCCTCCCACCAGCTCAGCCCCGAGACTGCTGACGGGGCAGAGAATATGGAGTCAGGCACAGCTTCAGGGGCTATTGCTGCCTGGAGCGCTGTTTATATTGACCTCAACCAGGCACACCTGTGGAGGGCCGGCCGGCAGGGTAAGGCTGCCCAGGTCAGCTAATCCACAACCCTCAGGGAATCACATTGTTGAAAATGGACCTCGCTAAGGCAGAATAGAAGCCAAGGAAAATAAGGACACAATGCCATTAGCAGCACCGTAGATGAGTCTAGAGGTAATCACGTGACTTGTAGTAAGTCAGAAAGTGAAAGACACATATCATATCATATCACTTATAGGTGTTACCTAAAAATGGATACCAGGGCAGATATTTCCACGGAGAAGGGCAATCACAGATTCATTAAACACACTTATGGTTCACCAATGGAAAGGTGTGAGGATTGGTTTCATTACGATATCGGGGTTAACAGACATATACAAACACAGGTGACATATATAATCAACAAAGACCTACGGAATACCATGAGAAGACTACTCAACATTCTGTCACAACGTCCCTGGGAAAAGGATCCCAGGAAGAACAGACATCTGTATATGTGTAAAAGAACCACATCTTCGACACCTACAATAAGCCAAACATTGTAATCAAACTTGCTGTAATAAAAAATAAAAATTTAAATTAAAAATACGAACAAGAAGTAGGGAGACAAACTTGAGGGGCTTTCTCCTGGCACATTCCATTCTAAATTCCAATCTAGAACACGACTTCCATTGAGGCTCTGCTGCCCTAGTAACCAGATTTGGTAAGGGAGAACTGCTGCCACCTTGTGGCCGTTTCACACAAGAGCAGCCTTAATCCCAGCGCTAATGGTCAGTTGATATTCAAAATCATTGCAGGCCTGTAAATGACACCTGCCCTGAAAACAAATCCTGGGGTCACGTATCGACCAAAAAATTCAAAGGACGTCCATATTTCAAAACGACCGTTTCAAAAGGCATATTTTATGCACATTAGTGTTCTGCTTCTTTGTCTTTCTTTCTTTTTTGGTTAAAAAGACGGGAATGGGAAAAGGCATCCCTCAGACTGGGCGAAAATCGTTGCAAACGAATCAATGGACAAAGGTTTAATCTCCAATATATATAAACAGCTCATGCAGCTTAATATTAAAAAAAACAAACAACCCAATACAAAAATGGGCAGAAGTTCTAAAGAGACGTTTCTTCAAAGAAGACACAGAGATGGCCAAGACGCACATGAAAAGCTGCTCAACATCACTAATTATTAGAGAAATGCAAATCAAAACTACAATGAGGTATCACCTCACACCTGTTAGGATCGCCATCATCAGAAAATCTACAAACAACAAATTCTGGGGAGGGTGTGGACAAAAGGAGCCCTCTTCCACTATTGGTGGCAATGTAAATTGATACCGTCACTATGGAGAACAGTATGGAGTTTCCTTTAAAAAACTAGAAATAGAATTACCATCCGATCCAGCAATCCCACTTCTGGGCATATACCCAGAGAAAACCATAAATCAAAAAGGCACATTCACCACAATGTTCATTGCAGCACTATTTAAAATAGCCAGGTAATGGAAGCAACCTAAATGCCCACAGACAGATGAATGGATAAAGATGGGGTACATATATAAAATGGAATATTACTCGGCCATAAAAAGGAATGAAACTGGGTCATTTGTAGAGACATCGATGGATCTAGAGACTGTCATATAGAATGAAGTAAGTCAGAAAGAGGAAATCAAATATTGTATATTAATGCATATATGTGGAACCTAAAAGATGGTACAGATGAACTGGTTTGCAGGGAAGAGATAGAGACACAGAGGTAGAGAACAAACGTATGGACACCAAGTGTGGGAAGCCATGGGGTGGTGGTGGTGGGATGAGTTGGGAGATTGGGATTGACCTGTATACATGTATATGCATAAAATACATAACTGATAATAACCTGCTGTATAAAAAAGTAAATAAAATTAAATTTCAAAATTTTGAAAAATACAATTTAAAAATAAAACAGGAAAAAGTTCTTCCCTTCACACACATATATTTATAGGGATGAATTATTTCCATGCTTATATCTATAAATACATAAAGGAGGAATAAAATCTAACTTGAACCATAAACGAAAAAAAACCTGAACCCACCAGTTATACAGAGGAAAACCCTATCAGGGCACTTGCTCCAGCGGTAAACAATTCTGAAATTGGTCAGAGGTGTGGAATCATGTCCCATCCAGCTAGCACCCACCACCCACGCAAGGAGTGTCCTCATTGCAAAGCTGGGAGACCGTGCCGAGAAATCTCTGAATAAAGGTGAGCTGAGCCCCAGGCCAGCTGCTGCTGAACTGTTCCCACCCTTCGCAGGTAAAACACCTGAATATGTACAAGGGCTTGAAAGCCTAGAGGAAGGGCCGTGGAGCCACACTAGCGACAGCACGCAGGCCAACTTGGTGCCTGCAGGCCAGCCAGAGTGGTCCAGGCCCGGGTACTCTTTCGGAAGCTTTCCATTGTCCTGCCTGTGATACCCCTCCTGTCCCGGCCCCCACTGCTTTTTTCCTTCCTCACCTCTGTCCGGAGAGAAATTCCAGCGGAAGGTATGGGTGACACATCCTCTTCTTTACAGGTGGCAGCCTGGCAACTCCTGCAGAAAGGCCAGCAGTGCCCCACTCACACCGGGCCACCAACAAAGCTGTGGCCCCTCATTCCCTCCCACCAGCTCAGCCCCGAGACTGCTGACGGGGCAGAGAATATGGAGTCAGGCACAGCTTCAGGGGCTATTGCTGCCTGGAGCGCTGTTTATATTGACCTCAACCAGGCACACCTGTGGAGGGCCGGCCGGCAGGGTAAGGCTGCCCAGGTCAGCTAATCCACAACCCTCAGGGAATCACATTGTTGAAAATGGACCTCGCTAAGGCAGAATAGAAGCCAAGGAAAATAAGGACACAATGCCATTTGCAGCACCGTAGATGAGTCTAGAGGTAATCACGTGACTTGTAGTAAGTCAGAAAGTGAAAGACACATATCATATCATATCACTTATAGGTGTTACCTAAAAATGGATACCAGGGCAGATATTTCCACGGAGAAGGGCAATCACAGATTCATTAAACACACTTATGGTTCACCAATGGAAAGGTGTGAGGATTGGTTTCATTACGATATCGGGGTTAACAGACATATACAAACACAGGTGACATATATAATCAACAAAGACCTACGGAATACCATGAGAAGACTACTCAACATTCTGTCACAACGTCCCTGGGAAAAGGATCCCAGGAAGAACAGACATCTGTATATGTGTAAAAGAACCACATCTTCGACACCTACAATAAGCCAAACATTGTAATCAAACTTGCTGTAATAAAAAATAAAAATTTAAATTAAAAATACGAACAAGAAGTAGGGAGACCAACTTGAGGGGCTTTCTCCTGGCACATTCCATTCTAAATTCCAATCTAGAACACGACTTCCATTGAGGCTCTGCTGCCCTAGTAACCAGATTTGGTAAGGGAGAACTGCTGCCACCTTGTGGCCGTTTCACACAACAGCAGCCTTAATCCCAGCGCTAATGGTCAGTTGATATTCAAAATCATTGCAGGCCTGTAAATGACACCTGCCCTGAAAACAAATCCTGGGGTCACGTATCGACCAAAAAATTCAAAGGACGTCCATATTTCAAAACGACCGTTTCAAAAGGCATATTTTATGCACATTAGTGTTCTGCTTCTTTGTCTTTCTTTCTTTTTTGGTTAAAAAGACGGGAATGGGAAAAGGCATCCCTCAGACTGGGCGAAAATCGTTGCAAACGAATCAATGGACAAAGGTTTAATCTCCAATATATATAAACAGCTCATGCAGCTTAATATTAAAAAAACAAACAACCCAATACAAAAATGGGCAGAAGTTCTAAAGAGACGTTTCTTCAAAGAAGACACAGAGATGGCCAAGACGCACATGAAAAGCTGCTCAACATCACTAATTATTAGAGAAATGCAAATCAAAACTACAATGAGGTATCACCTCACACCTGTTAGGATCGGCATCATCAGAAAATCTACAAACAACAAATTCTGGGGAGGGTGTGGACAAAAGGAGCCCTCTTCCACTATTGGTGGGAATGTAAATTGATACCGTCACTATGGAGAACAGTATGGAGTTTCCTTTAAAAAACTAGAAATAGAATTACCATCCGATCCAGCAATCCCACTTCTGGGCATATACCCAGAGAAAACCATAAATCAAAAAGGCACATTCACCACAATGTTCATTGCAGCACTATTTAAAATAGCCAGGTAATGGAAGCAACCTAAATGCCCACAGACAGATGAATGGATAAAGATGGGGTACATATATAAAATGGAATATTACTCGGCCATAAAAAGGAATGAAACTGGGTCATTTGTAGAGACATCGATGGATCTAGAGACTGTCATATAGAATGAAGTAAGTCAGAAAGAGGAAATCAAATATTGTATATTAATGCATATATGTGGAACCTAAAAGATGGTACAGATGAACTGGTTTGCAGGGAAGAGATAGAGACACAGAGGTAGAGAACAAACGTATGGACACCAAGTGTGGGAAGCCATGGGGTGGTGGTGGTGGGATGAGTTGGGAGATTGGGATTGACCTGTATACATGTATATGCATAAAATACATAACTGATAATAACCTGCTGTATAAAAAAGTAAATAAAATTAAATTTCAAAATTTTAAAAAATAAAATTTAAAAATAAAAGAGAAAAAAGTTCTTCCCTTCCCACACATGTATTTATAGGAATGAATTATTTCCATGCTTATATCTATAAATACATAAAAGAGGAATAAAATCTAACTTGAACCATAAACGAAAAAAAACCTGAACCCACCAGTTATACAGAGGAAAACCCTATCAGGGCACTTGCTCCAGCGGTAAACAATTCTGAAATTGGTCAGAGGTGTGGAATCATCTCCCATCCAGCTAGCACCCACCCCCCACGCAAGGAGCGTCCTCATTGCAAAGCTGGGAGACCGTGCCGAGAAATCTCTGAATAAAGGTGAGCTGAGCCCCAGGCCAGCTGCTGCTGAACTGTTCCCACCCTTCCCAGGGAAAACACCTGAATATGTACAAGGGCTTGAAAGCCTAGAGGAAGGGCCGTGGAGCCACACTAGCGACAGCACTCAGGCCAACTTGGTGCCTGCAGGCCAGCCAGGGTGGTCCTGGCCCCGGGTACACTTCCGGAAGCTTTCCATTGTCCTGCCTGTGATACCCCTCCTGTCCCGGCCCCCACTGCTTTTTTCCTTCCTCACCTCTGTCCGGAGAGAAATTCCAGCGGAATGTAAGGTTGACACATCCTCTTCTTTACAGGTGGCAGCCTGGCAACTCCTGCAGAAAGGCCAGCAGTGCCCCACTCACACCGGGCCACCAACAAAGCTGTGGCCCCTCATTCCCTCCCACCAGCTCAGCCCCGAGACTGCTGACGGGGCAGAGAATATGGAGTCAGGCACAGCTTCAGGGGCTATTGCTGCCTGGAGCGCTGTTTATATTGACCTCAACCAGGCACACCTGGGGAGGGCCGGCCGGCAGGGTAAGGCTGCCCAGGTCAGCTAATCCACAACCCTCAGGGAATCACATTGTTGAAAATGGACCTCGCTAAGGCAGAATAGAAGCCAAGGAAAATAAGGACACAATGCCATTTGCAGCACTGTAGATGAGTCTAGACGTAATCACGTGACTTGTAGTAAGTCAAAAAGTGAAAGACACATATCATATCATATCACTTATAGGTGTTACCTAAAAATGGATACCAGGGCAGATATTTCCACGGAGAAGGGCAATCACAGATTCATTAAACACACTTATGGTTCACCAGTGGAAAGGTGTGAGGATTGGTTTCATTACGATATCGGGGTTAACAGACATATACAAACACAGGTGACATATATAATCACCAAAGACCTACGGAATACCAAGAGAAGACTACTCAACATTCTGTCATAACGTCCCTGGGAAAAGGATCCCAGGAAGAACAGACATCTGTATATGTGTAAAAGAACCACATCTTCGACACCTACAATAAGCCAAACATTGTAATCAAACTTGCTGTAATAAAAAATAAAAATTTAAATTAAAAATAGGAACAAGAAGTAGGGAGACAAACTTGAGGGGCTTTCTCCTGGCACATTCCATTCTAAATTCCAATCTAGAACACGACTTCCATTGAGGCTCTGCTGCCCTAGTAACCAGATTTGGTAAGGGAGAACTGCTGCCACCTTGTGGCCGTTTCACACAACAGCTGCTTTAATCCCAGCGCTAATGGTCAGTTGATATTCAAAATCATTGCAGGCCTGTAAATGACACCTGCCCTGAAAACAAATCCTGGGGTCACGTATCGACCAAAAAATTCAAAGGACGTCCATATTTCAAAACGACCGTTTCAAAAGGCATATTTTATGCACATTAGTGTTCTGCTTCTTTGTCTTTCTTTCTTTTTTGGTTAAAAAGACGGGAATGGGAAAAGGCATCCCTCAGACTGGGCGAAAATCGTTGCAAACGAATCAATGGACAAAGGTTTAATCTCCAATATATATAAACAGCTCATGCAGCTTAATATTAAAAAAACAAACAACCCAATACAAAAATGGGCAGAAGTTCTAAAGAGACGTTTCTTCAAAGAAGACACAGAGATGGCCAAGACGCACATGAAAAGCTGCTCAACATCACTAATTATTAGAGAAATGCAAATCAAAACTACAATGAGGTATCACCTCACACCTGTTAGGATCGGCATCATCAGAAAATCTACAAACAACAAATTCTGGGGAGGGTGTGGACAAAAGGAGCCCTCTTCCACTATTGGTGGGAATGTAAATTGATACCGTCACTATGGAGAACAGTATGGAGTTTCCTTTAAAAAACTAGAAATAGAATTACCATCCGATCCAGCAATCCCACTTCTGGGCATATACCCAGAGAAAACCATAAATCAAAAAGGCACATTCACCACAATGTTCATTGCAGCACTATTTAAAATAGCCAGGTAATGGAAGCAACCTAAATGCCCACAGACAGATGAATGGATAAAGATGGGGTACATATATAAAATGGAATATTACTCGGCCATAAAAAGGAATGAAACTGGGTCATTTGTAGAGACATCGATGGATCTAGAGACTGTCATATAGAATGAAGTAAGTCAGAAAGAGGAAATCAAATATTGTATATTAATGCATATATGTGGAACCTAAAAGATGGTACAGATGAACTGGTTTGCAGGGAAGAGATAGAGACACAGAGGTAGAGAACAAACGTATGGACACCAAGTGTGGGAAGCCATGGGGTGGTGGTGGTGGGATGAGTTGGGAGATTGGGATTGACCTGTATACATGTATATGCATAAAATACATAACTGATAATAACCTGCTGTATAAAAAAGTAAATAAAATTAAATTTCAAAATTTTAAAAAATAAAATTTAAAAATAAAAGAGAAAAAAGTTCTTCCCTTCCCACACATGTATTTATAGGAATGAATTATTTCCATGCTTATATCTATAAATACATAAAAGAGGAATAAAATCTAACTTGAACCATAAACGAAAAAAAACCTGAACCCACCAGTTATACAGAGGAAAACCCTATCAGGGCACTTGCTCCAGCGGTAAACAATTCTGAAATTGGTCAGAGGTGTGGAATCATCTCCCATCCAGCTAGCACCCACCCCCCACGCAAGGAGCGTCCTCATTGCAAAGCTGGGAGACCGTGCCGAGAAATCTCTGAATAAAGGTGAGCTGAGCCCCAGGCCAGCTGCTGCTGAACTGTTCCCACCCTTCCCAGGGAAAACACCTGAATATGTACAAGGGCTTGAAAGCCTAGAGGAAGGGCCGTGGAGCCACACTAGCGACAGCACTCAGGCCAACTTGGTGCCTGCAGGCCAGCCAGGGTGGTCCTGGCCCCGGGTACACTTCCGGAAGCTTTCCATTGTCCTGCCTGTGATACCCCTCCTGTCCCGGCCCCCACTGCTTTTTTCCTTCCTCACCTCTGTCCGGAGAGAAATTCCAGCGGAATGTATGGTTGACACATCCTCTTCTTTACAGGTGGCAGCCTGGCAACTCCTGCAGAAAGGCCAGCAGTGCCCCACTCACACCGGGCCACCAACAAAGCTGTGGCCCCTCATTCCCTCCCACCAGCTCAGCCCCGAGACTGCTGACGGGGCAGAGAATATGGAGTCAGGCACAGCTTCAGGGGCTATTGCTGCCTGGAGCGCTGTTTATATTGACCTCAACCAGGCACACCTGGGGAGGGCCGGCCGGCAGGGTAAGGCTGCCCAGGTCAGCTAATCCACAACCCTCAGGGAATCACATTGTTGAAAATGGACCTCGCTAAGGCAGAATAGAAGCCAAGGAAAATAAGGACACAATGCCATTTGCAGCACTGTAGATGAGTCTAGACGTAATCACGTGACTTGTAGTAAGTCAAAAAGTGAAAGACACATATCATATCATATCACTTATAGGTGTTACCTAAAAATGGATACCAGGGCAGATATTTCCACGGAGAAGGGCAATCACAGATTCATTAAACACACTTATGGTTCACCAGTGGAAAGGTGTGAGGATTGGTTTCATTACGATATCGGGGTTAACAGACATATACAAACACAGGTGACATATATAATCACCAAAGACCTACGGAATACCAAGAGAAGACTACTCAACATTCTGTCATAACGTCCCTGGGAAAAGGATCCCAGGAAGAACAGACATCTGTATATGTGTAAAAGAACCACATCTTCGACACCTACAATAAGCCAAACATTGTAATCAAACTTGCTGTAATAAAAAATAAAAATTTAAATTAAAAATACGAACAAGAAGTAGGGAGACAAACTTGAGGGGCTTTCTCCTGGCACATTCCATTCTAAATTCCAATCTAGAACACGACTTCCATTGAGGCTCTGCTGCCCTAGTAACCAGATTTGGTAAGGGAGAACTGCTGCCACCTTGTGGCCATTTCACACAACAGCAGCTTTAATCCCAGCGCTAATGGTCAGTTGATATTCAAAATCATTGTAGGCCTGTAAATGACACCTGCCCTGAAAACAAATCCTGGGGTCACGTATCGACCAAAAAATTCAAAGGACGTCCATATTTCAAAACGACCGTTTCAAAAGGCATATTTTATGCACATTAGTGTTCTGCTTCTTTGTCTTTCTTTCTTTTTTGGTTAAAAAGACGGGAATGGAAAAAGGCATCCCTCAGACTGGGCGAAAATCGTTGCAACCGAATCAATGGACAATGGTTTAATCTACAATATATATAAACATCTCATGCAGCTTAATATTAAAAAAACAAACAACCCAATACAAAAATGGGCAGAAGTTCTAAAGAGACGTTTCTTCAAAGAAGACACAGAGATGGCCAAGACGCACATGAAAAGCTGCTCAAGAGCACTAATTATTAGAGAAATGCAAATCAAAACTACAATGAGGTATCACCTCACACCTGTTAGGATCGGCATCATCAGAAAATCTACAAACAACAAATTCTGGGGAGGGTGTGGACAAAAGGAGCCCTCTTCCACTATTGGTGGGAATGTAAATTGATACCGTCACTATGGAGAACAGTATGGAGTTTCCTTTAAAAAACTAGAAATAGAATTACCATCCGATCCAGCAATCCCACTTCTGGGCATATACCCAGAGAAAACCATAAATCAAAAAGGCACATTCACCACAATGTTCATTGCAGCACTATTTAAAATAGCCAGGTAATGGAAGCAACCTAAATGCCCACAGACAGATGAATGGATAAAGATGTGGTACATATATGAAATGGAATATTACTCGGCCATAAAAAGGAATGAAACTGGGTCATTTGTAGAGACATCGATGGATCTAGAGAGTGTCATATAGAATGAAGTAAGTCAGAAAGAGGAAATCAAATATTGTATATTAATGCATATATGTGGAACCTAAAAGATGGTACAGATGAACTGGTTTGCAGGGAAGAAATAGAGACACAGAGGTAGAGAACAAACGTATGGACACCAAGTGTGGGAAGCCATGGGGTGGTGGTGGTGGGATGAGTTGGGAGATTGGGATTGACCTGTATACATGTATATGCATAAAATACATAACTGATAATAACCTGCTGTATAAAAAAGTAAATAAAATTAAATTCCATATTTTAAAAAATAAAATATAAAAATAAAACAGAAAAAAGTTCTTCCCTTCACACACATGTATTTATAGGAATGAATTATTTCCATGCTTATATCTATAAATACATAAAAGAGGAATAAAATCTAACTTGAACCATAAACGAAAAAAACCCTGAACCCCCCAGTTATACAGAGGAAAACCCTAACAGGGCACTTGCTCCAGCGGTAAACAATTCTGAAATTGGTCAGAGGTGTGGAATCATCTCCCATCCAGCTAGCACCCACCCCCCACGCAAGGAGCGTCCTCATTGCAAAGCTGGGAGACCGTGCCGAGGCATCTCTGAATAAAGGTGAGCTGAGCCCCAGGCCAGCTGCTGCTGAACTGTTCCCACCCTTCCCAGGTAAAACACCAGAATTTGTACAAGGGCTTGAAAGCCTACAGGAAGGGCCGTGGAGCCACACTAGCGACAGCACACAGGCCAACTTGGTGCCTGCAGGCCAGCCAGGGTAGTCCTGACCCCGGGTACACTTCCGGAAGCTTTCCATTGTCCTGCCTGAGATACCCCTCCTGTCCCGGGCCCCACTGGTTTTTTCCTTCCTCACATCTGTCCGGAGAGAAATTCCAGCGGAAGGTATGGGTGACACATCCTCTTCTTTACAGGTGGCAGCCTGGCAACTCCTGCAGAAAGGCCAGCAGTGCCCCACTCACACCGGGCCACCAACAAAGCTGTGGCCCCTCATTCCCTCCCACCAGCTCAGCCCCGAGACTGCTGACGGGGCAGAGAATATGGAGTCAGGCACAGCTTCAGGGGCTATTGCTGCCTGGAGCGCTGTTTATATTGACCTCAACCAGGCACACCTGGGGAGGGCCGGCCGGCAGGGTAAGGCTGCCCAGGTCAGCTAATCCACAACCCTCAGGGAATCACATTGTTGAAAATGGACCTCGCTAAGGCAGAATAGAAGCCAAGGAAAATAAGGACACAATGCCATTTGCAGCACCGTAGATGAGTCTAGAGGTAATCACGTGACTTGTATTAAGTCAGAAAGGGAAAGACACATATCATATCATATCACTTATAGGTGTTACCTAAAAATGGATACCAGGGCAGATATTTCCACGGAGAAGGGCAATCAGATTCATTAAACACACTTATGGTTCACCAATGGAAAGGTGTGAGGATTGGTTTCATTACGATATCGGGGTTAACAGACATATACAAACACAGGTGACATATATAATCACCAAAGACCTACGGAATACCAAGAGAAGACTACTCAACATTCTGTCATAACGTCCCTGGGAAAAGGATCCCAGGAAGAACAGACATCTGTATATGTGTAAAAGAACCACATCTTCGACACCTACAATAAGCCAAACATTGTAATCAAACTTGCTGTAATAAAAAATAAAAATTTAAATTAAAAATACGAACAAGAAGTAGGGAGACCAACTTGAGGGGCTTTCTCCTGGCACATTCCATTCTAAATTCCAATCTAGAACACGACTTCCATTGAGGCTCTGCTGCCCTAGTAACCAGATTTGGTAAGGGAGAACTGCTGCCACCTTGTGGCCGTTTCACACAAGAGCAGCCTTAATCCCAGCGCTAATGGTCAGTTGATATTCAAAATCATTGCAGGCCTGTAAATGACACCTGCCCTGAAAACAAATCCTGGGGTCACGTATCGACCAAAAAATTCAAAGGACGTCCATATTTCAAAACGACCGTTTCAAAAGGCATATTTTATGCACATTAGTGTTCTGCTTCTTTGTCTTTCTTTCTTTTTTGGTTAAAAAGACGGGAATGGGAAAAGGCATCCCTCAGACTGGGCGAAAATCGTTGCAAACGAATCAATGGACAAAGGTTTAATCTCCAATATATATAAACAGCTCATGCAGCTTAATATTAAAAAAAACAAACAACCCAATACAAAAATGGGCAGAAGTTCTAAAGAGACGTTTCTTCAAAGAAGACACAGAGATGGCCAAGACGCACATGAAAAGCTGCTCAACATCACTAATTATTAGAGAAATGCAAATCAAAACTACAATGAGGTATCACCTCACACCTGTTAGGATCGCCATCATCAGAAAATCTACAAACAACAAATTCTGGGGAGGGTGTGGACAAAAGGAGCCCTCTTCCACTATTGGTGGCAATGTAAATTGATACCGTCACTATGGAGAACAGTATGGAGTTTCCTTTAAAAAACTAGAAATAGAATTACCATCCGATCCAGCAATCCCACTTCTGGGCATATACCCAGAGAAAACCATAAATCAAAAAGGCACATTCACCACAATGTTCATTGCAGCACTATTTAAAATAGCCAGGTAATGGAAGCAACCTAAATGCCCACAGACAGATGAATGGATAAAGATGGGGTACATATATAAAATGGAATATTACTCGGCCATAAAAAGGAATGAAACTGGGTCATTTGTAGAGACATCGATGGATCTAGAGACTGTCATATAGAATGAAGTAAGTCAGAAAGAGGAAATCAAATATTGTATATTAATGCATATATGTGGAACCTAAAAGATGGTACAGATGAACTGGTTTGCAGGGAAGAAATAGAGACACAGAGGTAGAGAACAAACGTATGGACACCAAGTGTGGGAAGCCATGGGGTGGTGGTGGTGGGATGAGTTGGGAGATTGGGATTGACCTGTATACATGTATATGCATAAAATACATAACTGATAATAACCTGCTGTATAAAAAAGTAAATAAAATTAAATTTCAAAATTTTGAAAAATACAATTTAAAAATAAAACAGGAAAAAGTTCTTCCCTTCACACACATATATTTATAGGGATGAATTATTTCCATGCTTATATCTATAAATACATAAAGGAGGAATAAAATCTAACTTGAACCATAAACGAAAAAAAACCTGAACCCACCAGTTATACAGAGGAAAACCCTATCAGGGCACTTGCTCCAGCGGTAAACAATTCTGAAATTGGTCAGAGGTGTGGAATCATGTCCCATCCAGCTAGCACCCACCACCCACGCAAGGAGTGTCCTCATTGCAAAGCTGGGAGACCGTGCCGAGAAATCTCTGAATAAAGGTGAGCTGAGCCCCAGGCCAGCTGCTGCTGAACTGTTCCCACCCTTCGCAGGTAAAACACCTGAATATGTACAAGGGCTTGAAAGCCTAGAGGAAGGGCCGTGGAGCCACACTAGCGACAGCACGCAGGCCAACTTGGTGCCTGCAGGCCAGCCAGAGTGGTCCAGGCCCGGGTACTCTTTCGGAAGCTTTCCATTGTCCTGCCTGTGATACCCCTCCTGTCCCGGCCCCCACTGCTTTTTTCCTTCCTCACCTCTGTCCGGAGAGAAATTCCAGCGGAAGGTATGGGTGACACATCCTCTTCTTTACAGGTGGCAGCCTGGCAACTCCTGCAGAAAGGCCAGCTGTGCCCCACTCACACCGGGCCACCAACAAAGCTGTGGCCCCTCATTCCCTCCCACCAGCTCAGCCCCGAGACTGCTGACGGGGCAGAGAATATGGAGTCAGGCACAGCTTCAGGGGCTATTGCTGCCTGGAGCGCTGTTTATATTGACCTCAACCAGGCACACCTGTGGAGGGCCGGCCGGCAGGGTAAGGCTGCCCAGGTCAGCTAATCCACAACCCTCAGGGAATCACATTGTTGAAAATGGACCTCGCTAAGGCAGAATAGAAGCCAAGGAAAATAAGGACACAATGCCATTAGCAGCACCGTAGATGAGTCTAGAGGTAATCACGTGACTTGTAGTAAGTCAGAAAGTGAAAGACACATATCATATCATATCACTTATAGGTGTTACCTAAAAATGGATACCAGGGCAGATATTTCCACGGAGAAGGGCAATCACAGATTCATTAAACACACTTATGGTTCACCAATGGAAAGGTGTGAGGATTGGTTTCATTACGATATCGGGGTTAACAGACATATACAAACACAGGTGACATATATAATCAACAAAGACCTACGGAATACCATGAGAAGACTACTCAACATTCTGTCACAACGTCCCTGGGAAAAGGATCCCAGGAAGAACAGACATCTGTATATGTGTAAAAGAACCACATCTTCGACACCTACAATAAGCCAAACATTGTAATCAAACTTGCTGTAATAAAAAATAAAAATTTAAATTAAAAATACGAACAAGAAGTAGGGAGACCAACTTGAGGGGCTTTCTCCTGGCACATTCCATTCTAAATTCCAATCTAGAACACGACTTCCATTGAGGCTCTGCTGCCCTAGTAACCAGATTTGGTAAGGGAGAACTGCTGCCACCTTGTGGCCGTTTCACACAACAGCAGCCTTAATCCCAGCGCTAATGGTCAGTTGATATTCAAAATCATTGCAGGCCTGTAAATGACACCTGCCCTGAAAACAAATCCTGGGGTCACGTATCGACCAAAAAATTCAAAGGACGTCCATATTTCAAAACGACCGTTTCAAAAGGCATATTTTATGCACATTAGTGTTCTGCTTCTTTGTCTTTCTTTCATTTTTGGTTAAAAAGACGGGAATGGGAAAAGGCATCCCTCAGACTGGGCGAAAATCTTTGCAAACGAATCAATGGACAAAGGTTTAATCTCCAATATATATAAACAGCTCATGCAGCTTAATATTAAAAAAACAAACAACCCAATACAAAAATGGGCAGAAGTTCTAAAGAGACGTTTCTTCAAAGAAGACACAGAGATGGCCAAGACGCACATGAAAAGCTGCTCAACATCACTAATTATTAGAGAAATGCAAATCAAAACTACAATGAGGTATCACCTCACACCTGTTAGGATCGCCATCATCAGAAAATCTACAAACAACAAATTCTGGGGAGGGTGTGGACAAAAGGAGCCCTCTTCCACTATTGGTGGGAATGTAAATTGATACCGTCACTATGGAGAACAGTATGGAATTTCCTTTAAAAAACTAGAAATAGAATTACCATCCGATCCAGCAATCCCACTTCTGGGCATATACCCAGAGAAAACCATAAATCAAAAAGGCACATTCACCACAATGTTCATTGCAGCACTATTTAAAATAGCCAGGTAATGGAAGCAACCTAAATGCCCACAGACAGATGAATGGATAAAATTGGGGGACATATATAAAATGGAATATTACTCGGCCATAAAAAGGAATGAAACTGGGTCCTTTGTAGAGACATCGATGGATCTAGAGACTGTCATATAGAATGAAGTAAGTCAGAAAGAGGAAAACAAATATTGTATATTAATGCATATATGTGGAACCTAAAAGATGGTACAGATGAACTGGTTTGCAGGGAAGAAATAGAGACACAGAGGTAGAGAACAAACGTATGGACACCAAGTGTGGGAAGCCATGGGGTGGTGGTGGTGGGATGAGTTGGGAGATTGGGATTGACCTGTATACATGTATATGCATAAAATACATAACTGATAATAACCTGCTGTATAAAAAAGTAAATAAAATTAAATTTCAAAATTTTGAAAAATACAATTTAAAAATAAAACAGAAAAAAGTTCTTCCCTTCACACACATGTATTTATAGGGATGAATTATTTCCATGCTTATATCTATAAATACATAAAGGAGGAATAAAATCTAACTTGAACCATAAACGAAAAAAAACCTGAACCCACCAGTTATACAGAGGAAAACCCTATCAGGGCACTTGCTCCAGCGGTAAACAATTCTGAAATTGGTCAGAGGTGTGGAATCATCTCCCATCCAGCTAGCACCCACCACCCACGCAAGGAGTGTCCTCATTGCAAAGCTGGGAGACTGTGCCGAGAAATCTCTGAATAAAGGTGAGCTGAGCCCCAGGCCAGCTGCTGCTGAACTGTTCCCACCCTTCGCAGGTAAAACACCTGAATATGTACAAGGGCTTGAAAGCCTAGAGGAAGGGCCGTGGAGCCACACTAGCGACAGCACGCAGGCCAACTTGGTGCCTGCAGGCCAGCCAGAGTGGTCCAGGCCCGGGTACTCTTTCGGAAGCTTTCCATTGTCCTGCCTGTGATACCCCTCCTGTCCCGGCCCCCACTGCTTTTTTCCTTCCTCACCTCTGTCCGGAGAGAAATTCCAGCGGAAGGTATGGGTGACACATCCTCTTCTTTACAGGTGGCAGCCTGGCAACTCCTGCAGAAAGGCCAGCAGTGCCCCACTCACACCGGGCCACCAACAAAGCTGTGGCCCCTCATTCCCTCCCACCAGCTCAGCCCCGAGACTGCTGACGGGGCAGAGAATATGGAGTCAGGCACAGCTTCAGGGGCTATTGCTGCCTGGAGCGCTGTTTATATTGACCTCAACCAGGCACACCTGGGGAGGGCCGGCCGGCAGGGTAAGGCTGCCCAGGTCAGCTAATCCACAACCCTCAGGGAATCACATTGTTGAAAATGGACCTCGCTAAGGCAGAATAGAAGCCAAGGAAAATAAGGACACAATGCCATTTGCAGCACCGTAGATGAGTCTAGAGGTAATCACGTGACTTGTAGTAAGTCAGAAAGTGAAAGACACATATCATATCATATCACTTATAGGTGTTATCTAAAAATGGATACCAGGGCAGATATTTCCACGGAGAAGGGCAATCACAGATTCATTAAACACACTTATGGTTCACCAATGGAAAGGTGTGAGGATTGGTTTCATTACGATATCGGGGTTAACAGACATATACAAACACAGGTGACATATATAATCACCAAAGACCTACGGAATACCATGAGAAGACTACTCAACATTCTGTCATAACGTCCCTGGGAAAAGGATCCCAGGAAGAACAGACATCTGTATATGTGTAAAAGAACCATATCTTCGACACCTACAATAAGCCAAACATTGTAATCAAACTTGCTGTAATAAAAAATAAAAATTTAAATTAAAACTACGAACAAGAAGTAGGGAGACCAACTTGAGGGGCTTTCTCCTGGCACATTCCATTCTAAATTCCAATCTAGAACACGACTTCCATTGAGGCTCTGCTGCGCTAGTAACCAGATTTGGTAAGGGAGAACTGCTGCCACCTTGTGGCCGTTTCACACAACAGCAGCCTTAATCCCAGCGCTAATGGTCAGTTGATATTCAAAATCATTGCAGGCCTGTAAATGACACCTGCCCTGAAAACAAATCCTGGGGTCACGTATCGACCAAAAAATTCAAAGGACGTCCATATTTCAAAACGACCGTTTCAAAAGGCATATTTTATGCACATTAGTGTTCTGCTTCTTTGTCTTTCTTTCTTTTTTGGTTAAAAAGACGGGAATGGAAAAAGGCATCCCTCAGACTGGGCGAAAATCGTTGCAAACGAATCAATGGACAAAGGTTTAATCTCCAATATATATAAACAGCTCATGCAGCTTAATATTAAAAAAACAAACAACCCAATACAAAAATGGGCAGAAGTTCTAAAGAGACGTTTCTTCAAAGAAGACACAGAGATGGCCAAGACGCACATGAAAAGCTGCTCAACATCACTAATTATTAGAGAAATGCAAATCAAAACTACAATGAGGTATCACCTCACACCTGTTAGGATCGGCATCATCAGAAAATCTACAAACAACAAATTCTGGGGAGGGTGTGGACAAAAGGAGCCCTCTTCCACTATTGGTGGGAATGTAAATTGATACCGTCACTATGGAGAACAGTATGGAGTTTCCTTTAAAAAACTAGAAATAGAATTACCATCCGATCCAGCAATCCCACTTCTGGGCATATACCCAGAGAAAACCATAAATCAAAAAGGCACATTCACCACAATGTTCATTGCAGCACTATTTAAAATAGCCAGGTAATGGAAGCAACCTAAATGCCCACAGACAGATGAATGGATAAAATTGGGGTACATATATAAAATGGAATATTACTCGGCCATAAAAAGGAATGAAACTGGGTCCTTTGTAGAGACATCGATGGATCTAGAGACTGTCATATAGAATGAAGTAAGTCAGAAAGAGGAAATCAAATATTGTATATTAATGCATATATGTGGAACCTAAAAGATGGTACAGATGAACTGGTTTGCAGGGAAGAGATAGAGACACAGAGGTAGAGAACAAACGTATGGACACCAAGTGTGGGAAGCCATGGGGTGGTGGTGGTGGGATGAGTTGGGAGATTGGGTTTGACCTGTATACATGTATATGCATAAAATACATAACTGATAATAACCTGCTGTATAAAAAAGTAAATAAAATTAAATTTCAAAATTTTGAAAAATACAATTTAAAAATAAAACAGAAAAAAGTTCTTCCCTTCACACACATGTATTTATAGGTATGAATTATTACCATGCTTATATCTATAAATACATAAAGGAGGAATAAAATCTAACTTGAACCATAAACGAAAAAAAACCTGAACCCACCAGTTATACAGAGGAAAACCCTATCAGGGCACTTGCTCCAGCGGTAAACAATTCTGAAATTGGTCAGAGGTGTGGAATCATCTCCCATCCAGCTAGCACCCACCACCCACGCAAGGAGTGTCCTCATTGCAAAGCTGGGAGACCGTGCCGAGAAATCTCTGAATAAAGGTGAGCTGAGCCCCAGGCCAGCTGCTGCTGAACTGTTCCCACCCTTCCCAGGTAAAACACCTGAATATGTACAAGGGCTTGAAAGCCTAGAGGAAGGGCCGTGGAGCCACACTAGCGACAGCACGCAGGCCAACTTGGTGCCTGCAGGCCAGCCAGAGTGGTCCAGGCCCGGGTACTCTTTCGGAAGCTTTCCATTGTCCTGCCTGTGATACCCCTCCTGTCTCGGCCCCCACTGCTTTTTTCCTTCCTCACCTCTGTCCGGAGTGAAATTCCAGCGGAAGGTATGGGTGACACATCCTCTTCTTTACAGGTGGCAGCCTGGCAACTCCTGCAGAAAGGCCAGCAGTGCCCCACTCACACCGTGCCACCAACAAAGCTGTGGCCCCTCATTCCCTCCCACCAGCTCAGCCCCGAGACTGCTGACGGGGCAGAGAATATGGAGTCAGGCACAGCTTCAGGGGCTATTGCTGCCTGGAGCGCTGCTTATATTGACCTCAACCAGGCACACCTGGGGAGGGCCGGCCGGCAGGGTAAGGCTGCCCAGGTCAGCTAATCCACAACCCTCAGGGAATCACATTGTTGAAAATGGACCCCACTAAGGCAGAATAGAAGCCAAGGAAAATAAGGACACAATGCCATTTGCAGCACCGTAGATGAGTCTAGAGGTAATCACGTGACTTGTAGTAAGTCAGAAAGTGAAAGACACATATCATATCATATCACTTATAGGTGTTACCTAAAAATGGATACCAGGGCAGATATTTCCACGGAGAAGGGCAATCACAGATTCATTAAACACACTTATGGTTCACCAATGGAAAGGTGTGAGGATTGGTTTCATTATGATATCGGGGTTAACAGACATATACAAACACAGGTGACATATATAATCACCAAAGACCTACGGAATACCATGAGAAGACTACTCAACATTCTGTCATAACGTCCCTGGGAAAAGGATCCCAGGAAGAACAGACATCTGTATATGTGTAAAAGAACCACATCTTCGACACCTACAATAAGCCAAACATTGTAATCAAACTTGCTGTAATAAAAAATAAAAATTTAAATTAAAAATACGAACAAGAAGTAGGGAGACCAACTTCAGGGGCTTTCTCCTGGCACATTCCATTCTAAATTCCAATCTAGAACACGACTTCCATTGAAGCTCTGCTGCCCTAGTAACCAGATTTGGTAAGGGAGAACTGCTGCCACCTTGTGGCCGTTTCACACAACAGCAGCCTTAATCCCAGCGCTAATGGTCAGTTGATATTCAAAATCATTGCAGGCCTGTAAATGACACCTGCCCTGAAAACAAATCCTGGGGTCACGTATCGACCAAAAAATTCAAAGGACGTCCATATTTCAAAACGACCGTTTCAAAAGGCATATTTTATGCACATTAGTGTTCTGCTTCTTTGTCTTTCTTTCTTTTTTGGTTAAAAAGACGGGAATGGGAAAAGGCATCCCTCAGACTGGGCGAAAATCTTTGCAAACGAATCAATGGACAAAGGTTTAATCTCCAATATATATAAACAGCTCATGCAGCTTAATATTAAAAAAACAAACAACCCAATACAAAAATGGGCAGAAGTTCTAAAGAGACGTTTCTTCAAAGAAGACACAGAGATGGCCAAGATGCACATGAAAAGCTGCTCAAGAGCACTAATTATTAGAGAAATGCAAATCAAAACTACAATGAGGTATCACCTCACACCTGTTAGGATCGGCATCATCAGAAAATCTACAAACAACAAATTCTGGGGAGGGTGTGGACAAAAGGAGCCCTCTTCCACTATTGGTGGCAATGTAAATTGATACCGTCACTATGGAGAACAGTATGGAGTTTCCTTTAAAAAACTAGAAATAGAATTACCATCCGATCCAGCAATCCCACTTCTGGGCATATACCCAGAGAAAACCATAAATCAAAAAGGCACATTCACCACAATGTTCATTGCAGCACTATTTAAAATAGCCAGGTAATGGAAGCAAACTAAATGCCCACAGACAGATGAATGGATAAAGATGGGGTACATATATAAAATGGAATATTACTCGGCCATAAAAAGGAATGAAACTGGGTCATTTGTAGAGACATCGATGGATCTAGAGACTGTCATATAGAATGAAGTAAGTCAGAAAGAGGAAATCAAATATTGTATATTAATGCATATATGTGGAACCTAAAAGATGGTACAGATGAACTGGTTTGCAGGGAAGAAATAGAGACACAGAGGTAGAGAACAAACGTATGGACACCAAGTGTGGGAAGCCATGGGGTGGTGGTGGTGGGATGAGTTGGGAGATTGGGATTGACCTGTATACATGTATATGCATAAAATACATAACTGATAATAACCTGCTGTATAAAAAAGTAAATAAAATTAAATTTCAAAATTTTGAAAAATACAATTTAAAAATAAAACAGAAAAAAGTTCTTCCCTTCACACACATGTATTTATAGGGATGAATTATTTCCATGCTTATATCTATAAATACATAAAGAGGAATAAAATCTAACTTGAACCATAAACGAAAAAAAACCTGAACCCACCAGTTATACAGAGGAAAACCCTATCAGGGCACT
Source organism: Mesoplodon bidens (assembly GCF_964165515.1). Lineage (NCBI taxonomy): Eukaryota > Metazoa > Chordata > Mammalia > Artiodactyla > Ziphiidae > Mesoplodon > Mesoplodon bidens. The sequence goes on from NW_027671923.1 coordinate 1,282,454, forward strand.
TGCTCCAGCGGTAAACAATTCTGAAATTGGTCAGAGGTGTGGAATCATCTCCCATCCAGCTAGCACCCACCACCCTCGCAAGGAGTGTCCTCATTGCAAAGCTGGGAGACCGTGCCGAGAAATCTCTGAATAAAGGTGAGCTTAGCCCCAGGCCAGCTGCTGCTGAACTGTTCCCACCCTTCGCCGGTAAAACACCTGAATATGTACAAGGGCTTGAAAGCCTAGAGGAAGGGCCGTGGAGCCACACTAGCGACAGCACGCAGGCCAACTTGGTGCCTGCAGGCCAGCCAGAGTGGTCCAGGCCCGGGTACTCTTTCGGAAGCTTTCCATTGTCCTGCCAGTGATACCCCTCCTGTCCCGGCCCCCACTGCTTTTTTCCTTCCTCACCTCTGTCCGGAGAGAAATTCCAGCGGAAGGTATGGGTGACACATCCTCTTCTTTACAGGTGGCAGCCTGGCAACTCCTGCAGAAAGGCCAGCAGTGCCCCACTCACACCGGGCCACCAACAAAGCTGTGGCCCCTCATTCCCTCTCACCAGCTCAGCCCCGAGACTGCTGACGGGGCAGAGAATATGGAGTCAGGCACAGCTTCAGGGGCTATTGCTGCCTGGAGCGCTGTTTATATTGACCTCAAACAGGCACACCTGGGGAGGGCCGGCCGGCAGGGTAAGGCTGCCCAGGTCAGCTAATCCACAACCCTCAGGTAATCACATTGTTGAAAATGGACCTCGCTAAGGCAGAATAGAAGCCATGGAAAATAAGGACACAATGCCATTTGCAGCACCGTAGATGAGTCTAGAGGTAATCACGTGACTTGTATTAAGTCAGAAAGGGAAAGACACATATCATATCATATCACTTATAGGTGTTACCTAAAAATGGATACCAGGGCAGATATTTCCACGGAGAAGGGCAATCAGATTCATTAAACACACTTATGGTTCACCAATGGAAAGTTGTGAGGATTGGTTTCATTACGATATCGGGGTTAACAGACATATACAAACACAGGTGACATATATAACCACCAAAGACCTACGGAATACCAAGAGAAGACTACTCAACATTCTGTCATAACGTCCCTGGGAAAAGGATCCCAGGAAGAACAGACATCTGTATATGTGTAAAAGAACCACATCTTCGACACCTACAATAAGCCAAACATTGTAATCAAACTTGCTGTAATAAAAAATAAAAATTTAAATTAAAAATACGAACAAGAAGTAGGGAGACCAACTTGAGGGGCTTTCTCCTGGCACATTCCATTCTAAATTCCAATCTAGAACACGACTTCCATTGAGGCTCTGCTGCCCTAGTAACCAGATTTGGTAAGGGAGAACTGCTGCCACCTTGTGGCCGTTTCACACAACAGCAGCCTTAATCCCAGCGCTAATGGTCAGGTGATATTCAAAATCATTGCAGGCCTATAATGACACCTGCCCTGAAAACAAATCCTGGGGTCACGTATAGACCAAAAAATTCAAAGGACGTCCATATTTCAAAACGACCGTTTCAAAAGGCATATTTTATGCACATTAGTGTTCTGCTTCTTTGTCTTTCTTTCTTTTTTGGTTAAAAAGACGGGAATGGAAAAAGGCATCCCTCAGACTGGGCGAAAATCGTTGCAAACGAATCAATGGACAAAGGTTTAATCTCCAATATATATAAACAGCTCATGCAGCTTAATTTTAAAAAAACAAACAACCCAATACAAAAATGGGCAGAAGTTCTAAAGAGACGTTTCTTCAAAGAAGACACAGAGATGGCCAAGACGCACATGAAAAGCTGCTCAACATCACTAATTATTAGAGAAATGCAAATCAAAACTACAATGAGGTATCACCTCACACCTGTTAGGATCGCCATCATCAGAAAATCTACAAACAACAAATTCTGGGGAGGGTGTGGACAAAAGGAGCCCTCTTCCACTATTGGTGGGAATGTAAATTGATACCGTCACTATGGAGAACAGTATGGAGTTTCCTTTAAAAAACTAGAAATAGAATTACCATTCGATCCAGCAATCCCACTTCTGGGCATATACCCAGAGAAAACCATAAATCAAAAAGGCACATTCACCACAATGTTCATTGCAGCACTATTTAAAATAGCCAGGTAATGGAAGCAACCTAAATGCCCACAGACAGATGAATGGATAAAATTGGGGTACATATATAAAATGGAATATTACTCGGCCATAAAAAGGAATGAAACTGGGTCCTTTGTAGAGACATCGATGGATCTAGAGACTGTCATATAGAATGAAGTAAGTCAGAAAGAGGAAAACAAATATTGTATATTAATGCATATATGTGGAACCTAAAAGATGGTACAGATGAACTGGTTTGCAGGGAAGAAATAGAGACACAGAGGTAGAGAACAAACGTATGGACACCAAGTGTGGGAAGCCATGGGGTGGTGGTGGTGGGATGAGTTGGGAGATTGGGATTGACCTGTATACATGTATATGCATAAAATACATAACTGATAATAACCTGCTGTATAAAAAAGTAAATAAAATTAAATTTCAAAATTTTGAAAAATACAATTTAAAAATAAAACAGAAAAAAGTTCTTCCCTTCACACACATGTATTTATAGGGATGAATTATTTCCATGCTTATATCTATAAATACATAAAGGAGGAATAAAATCTAACTTGAACCATAAACGAAAAAAAACCTGAACCCACCAGTTATACAGAGGAAAACCCTATCAGGGCACTTGCTCCAGCGGTAAACAATTCTGAAATTGGTCAGAGGTGTGGAATCATCTCCCATCCAGCTAGCACCCACCACCCACGCAAGGAGTGTCCTCATTGCAAAGCTGGGAGACCGTGCCGAGAAATCTCTGAATAAAGGTGAGCTGAGCCCCAGGCCAGCTGCTGCTGAACTGTTCCCACCCTTCGCAGGTAAAACACCTGAATATGTACAAGGGCTTGAAAGCCTAGAGGTAGGGCCGTGGAGCCACACTAGCGACAGCACGCAGGCCAACTTGGTGCCTGCAGGCCAGCCAGAGTGGTCCAGGCCCGGGTACTCTTTCGGAAGCTTTCCATTGTCCTGCCTGTGATACCCATCCTGTCCCGGCCCCCACTGCTTTTTTCCTTCCTCACCTCTGTCCGGAGAGAAATTCCAGCGGAAGGTATGGGTGACACATCCTCTTCTTTACAGGTGGCAGCCTGGCAACTCCTGCAGAAAGGCCAGCAGTGCCCCACTCACACCGGGCCACCAACAAAGCTGTGGCCCCTCATTCCCTCCCACCAGCTCAGCCCCGAGACTGCTGACGGGGCAGAGAATATGGAGTCAGGCACAGCTTCAGGGGCTATTGCTGCCTGGAGCGCTGTTTATATTGACCTCAACCAGGCACACCTGTGGAGGGCCGGCCGGCAGGGTAAGGCTGCCCAGGTCAGCTAATCCACAACCCTCAGGGAATCACATTGTTGAAAATGGACCTCGCTAAGGCAGAATAGAAGCCAAGGAAAATAAGGACACAATGCCATTAGCAGCACCGTAGATGAGTCTAGAGGTAATCACGTGACTTGTAGTAAGTCAGAAAGTGAAAGACACATATCATATCATATCACTTATAGGTGTTACCTAAAAATGGATACCAGGGCAGATATTTCCACGGAGAAGGGCAATCACAGATTCATTAAACACACTTATGGTTCACCAATGGAAAGGTGTGAGGATTGGTTTCATTACGATATCGGGGTTAACAGACATATACAAACACAGGGGACATATATAATCACCAAAGACCTACGGAATACCATGAGAAGACTACTCAACATTCTGTCATAACGTCCCTGGGAAAAGGATCCCAGGAAGAACAGACATCTGTATATGTGTAAAAGAACCATATCTTCGACACCTACAATAAGCCAAACATTGTAATCAAACTTGCTGTAATAAAAAATAAAAATTTAAATTAAAACTACGAACAAGAAGTAGGGAGACCAACTTGAGGGGCTTTCTCCTGGCACATTCCATTCTAAATTCCAATCTAGAACACGACTTCCATTGAGGCTCTGCTGCCCTAGTAACCAGATTTGGTAAGGGAGAACTGCTGCCACCTTGTGGCCGTTTCACACAAGAGCAGCCTTAATCCCAGCGCTAATGGTCAGTTGATATTCAAAATCATTGCAGGCCTGTAAATGACACCTGCCCTGAAAACAAATCCTGGGGTCACGTATCGACCAAAAAATTCAAAGGACGTCCATATTTCAAAACGACCGTTTCAAAAGGCATATTTTATGCACATTAGTGTTCTGCTTCTTTGTCTTTCTTTCTTTTTTGGTTAAAAAGACGGGAATGGGAAAAGGCATCCCTCAGACTGGGCGAAAATCGTTGCAAACGAATCAATGGACAAAGGTTTAATCTCCAATATATATAAACAGCTCATGCAGCTTAATATTAAAAAAACAAACAACCCAATACAAAAATGGGCAGAAGTTCTAAAGAGACGTTTCTTCAAAGAAGACACAGAGATTGCCAAGATGCACATGAAAAGTTGCTGAAGAGCACTAATTATTAGAGAAATGCAAATCAAAACTACAATGAGGTATCACCTCACACCTGTTAGGATCGGCATCATCTGAAAATCTACAAACAACAAATTCTGGGGAGGGTGTGGACAAAAGGAGCCCTCTTCCACTATTGGTGGGAATGTAAATTGATACCGTCACTATGGAGAACAGTATGGAGTTTCCTTTAAAAAACTAGAAATAGAATTACCATCCGATCCAGCAATCCCACTTCTGGGCATATACCCAGAGAAAACCATAAATCAAAAAGGCACATTCACCACAATGTTCATTGCAGCACTATTTAAAATAGCCAGGTAATGGAAGCAACCTAAATGCCCACAGACAGATGAATGGATAAAGATGGGGTACATATATGAAATGGAATATTACTCGGCCATAAAAAGGAATGAAACTGGGTCATTTGTAGAGACATCGATGGATCTAGAGAGTGTCATATAGAATGAAGTAAGTCAGAAAGAGGAAATCAAATATTGTATATTAATGCATATATGTGGAACCTAAAAGATGGTACAGATGAACTGGTTTGCAGGGAAGAAATAGAGACACAGAGGTAGAGAACAAACGTATGGACACCAAGTGTGGGAAGCCATGGGGTGGTGGTGGTGGGATGAGTTGGGAGATTGGGATTGACCTGTATACATGTATATGCATAAAATACATAACTGATAATAACCTGCTGTATAAAAAAGTAAATAAAATTAAATTCCATATTTTAAAAAATAAAATTTAAAAATAAAACAGAAAAAAGTTCTTCCCTTCACACACATGTATTTATAGGGATGAATTATTTCCATGCTTATATCTATAAATACATAAAAGAGGAATAAAATCTAACTTGAACCATAAACGAAAAAAACCCTGAACCCACCAGTTATACAGAGGAAAACCCTAACAAGGGCACTTGGTCCAGCGGTAAACAATTCTGAAATTGGTCAGAGGTGTGGAATCATCTCCCATCCAGCTAGCACCCACCCCCCACGCAAGGAGCGTCCTCATTGCAAAGCTGGGAGACCGTGCCGAGGCATCTCTGAATAAAGGTGAGCTGAGCCCCAGGCCAGCTGCTGCTGAACTGTTCCCACCCTTCCCAGGTAAAACACCTGAATATGTACAAGGGCTTGAAAGCCTACAGGAAGGGCCGTGGAGCCACACTAGCGACAGCACACAGGCCAACTTGGTGCCTGCAGGCCAGCCAGGGTAGTCCTGACCCCGGGTACACTTCCGGAAGCTTTCCATTGTCCTGCCTGAGATACCCCTCCTGTCCCGGGCCCCACAGGTTTTTTCCTTCCTCACATCTGTCCGGAGAGAAATTCCAGCGGAAGGTATGGGTGACACATCCTCTTCTTTACAGGTGGCAGCCTGGCAACTCCTGCAGAAAGGCCAGCAGTGCCCCACTCACACCGGGCCACCAACAAAGCTGTGGCCCCTCATTCCCTCCCACCAGCTCAGCCCCGAGACTGCTGACGGGGCAGAGAATATGGAGTCAGGCACAGCTTCAGGGGCTATTGCTGCCTGGAGCGCTGTTTATATTGACCTCAACCAGGCACACCTGTGGAGGGCCGGCCGGCAGGGTAAGGCTGCCCAGGTCAGCTAATCCACAACCCTCAGGGAATCACATTGTTGAAAATGGACCTCGCTAAGGCAGAATAGAAGCCAAGGAAAATAAGGACACAATGCCATTTGCAGCACGGTAGATGAGTCTAGAGGTAATCACGTGACTTGTATTAAGTCAGAAAGGGAAAGACACATATCATATCATATCACTTATAGGTGTTACCTAAAAATGGATACCAGGGCAGATATTTCCACGGAGAAGGGCAATCAGATTCATTAAACACACTTATGGTTCACCAATGGAAAGGTGTGAGGATTGGTTTCATTACGATATCGGGGTTAACAGACATATACAAACACAGGTGACATATATAATCACCAAAGACCTACGGAATACCAAGAGAAGACTACTCAACATTCTGTCATAACGTCCCTGGGAAAAGGATCCCAGGAAGAACAGACATCTGTATATGTGTAAAAGAACCACATCTTCGACACCTACAATAAGCCAAACATTGTAATCAAACTTGCTGTAATAAAAAATAAAAATTTAAATTAAAAATACGAACAAGAAGTAGGGAGACCAACTTGAGGGGCTTTCTCCTGGCACATTCCATTCTAAATTCCAATCTAGAACACGACTTCCATTGAGGCTCTGCTGCCCTAGTAACCAGATTTGGTAAGGGAGAACTGCTGCCACCTTGTGGCCGTTTCACACAAGAGCAGCCTTAATCCCAGCGCTAATGGTCAGTTGATATTCAAAATCATTGCAGGCCTGTAAATGACACCTGCCCTGAAAACAAATCCTGGGGTCACGTATCGACCAAAAAATTCAAAGGACGTCCATATTTCAAAACGACCGTTTCAAAAGGCATATTTTATGCACATTAGTGTTCTGCTTCTTTGTCTTTCTTTCTTTTTTGGTTAAAAAGACGGGAATGGGAAAAGGCATCCCTCAGACTGGGCGAAAATCGTTGCAAACGAATCAATGGACAAAGGTTTAATCTCCAATATATATAAACAGCTCATGCAGCTTAATATTAAAAAAAACAAACAACCCAATACAAAAATGGGCAGAAGTTCTAAAGAGACGTTTCTTCAAAGAAGACACAGAGATGGCCAAGACGCACATGAAAAGCTGCTCAACATCACTAATTATTAGAGAAATGCAAATCAAAACTACAATGAGGTATCACCTCACACCTGTTAGGATCGCCATCATCAGAAAATCTACAAACAACAAATTCTGGGGAGGGTGTGGACAAAAGGAGCCCTCTTCCACTATTGGTGGGAATGTAAATTGATACCGTCACTATGGAGAACAGTATGGAGTTTCCTTTAAAAAACTAGAAATAGAATTACCATCCGATCCAGCAATCCCACTTCTGGGCATATACCCAGAGAAAACCATAAATCAAAAAGGCACATTCACCACAATGTTCATTGCAGCACTATTTAAAATAGCCAGGTAATGGAAGCAACCTAAATGCCCACAGACAGATGAATGGATAAAGATGGGGTACATATATAAAATGGAATATTACTCGGCCATAAAAAGGAATGAAACTGGGTCATTTGTAGAGACATCGATGGATCTAGAGACTGTCATATAGAATGAAGTAAGTCAGAAAGAGGAAATCAAATATTGTATATTAATGCATATATGTGGAACCTAAAAGATGGTACAGATGAACTGGTTTGCAGGGAAGAGATAGAGACACAGAGGTAGAGAACAAACGTATGGACACCAAGTGTGGGAAGCCATGGGGTGGTGGTGGTGGGATGAGTTGGGAGATTGGGATTGACCTGTATACATGTATATGCATAAAATACATAACTGATAATAACCTGCTGTATAAAAAAGTAAATAAAATTAAATTTCAAAATTTTGAAAAATACAATTTAAAAATAAAACAGAAAAAAGTTCTTCCCTTCACACACATGTATTTATAGGGATGAATTATTTCCATGCTTATATCTATAAATACATAAAGGAGGAATAAAATCTAACTTGAACCATAAACGAAAAAAAACCTGAACCCACAAGTTATACAGAGGAAAACCCTATCAGGGCACTTGCTCCAGCGGTAAACAATTCTGAAATTGGTCAGAGGTGTGGAATCATCTCCCATCCAGCTAGCACCCACCACCCTCGCAAGGAGTGTCCTCATTGCAAAGCTGGGAGACCGTGCCGAGAAATCTCTGAATAAAGGTGAGCTGAGCCCCAGGCCAGCTGCTGCTGAACTGTTCCCACCCTTCGCAGGTAAAACACCTGAATATGTACAAGGGCTTGAAAGCCTAGAGGAAGGGCCGTGGAGCCACACTAGCGACAGCACGCAGGCCAACTTGGTGCCTGCAGGCCAGCCAGAGTGGTCCAGGCCCGGGTACTCTTTCGGAAGCTTTCCATTGTCCTTCCTGTGATACCCCTCCTGTCTCGGCCCCCACTGCTTTTTTCCTTCCTCACCTCTGTCCGGAGAGAAATTCCAGCGGAAGGTATGGGTGACACATCCTCTTCTTTACAGGTGGCAGCCTGGCAACTCCTGCAGAAAGGCCAGCAGTGCCCCACTCACACCGGGCCACCAACAAAGCTGTGGCCCCTCATTCCCTCCCACCAGCTCAGCCCCGAGACTGCTGACGGGGCAGAGAATATGGAGTCAGGCACAGCTTCAGGGGCTATTGCTGCCTGGAGCGCTGTTTATATTGACCTCAACCAGGCACACCTGTGGAGGGCCGGCCGGCAGGGTAAGGCTGCCCAGGTCAGCTAATCCACAACCCTCAGGGAATCACATTGTTGAAAATGGACCTCGCTAAGGCAGAATAGAAGCCAAGGAAAATAAGGACACAATGCCATTTGCAGCACCGTAGATGAGTCTAGAGGTAATCACGTGACTTGTAGTAAGTCAGAAAGTGAAAGACACATATCATATCATATCACTTATAGGTGTTACCTAAAAATGGATACCAGGGCAGATATTTCCACGGAGAAGGGCAATCACAGATTCATTAAACACACTTATGGTTCACCAATGGAAAGGTGTGAGGATTGGTTTCATTACGATATCGGGGTTAACAGACATATACAGACACAGGTGACATATATAATCAACAAAGACCTACGGAATACCATGAGAAGACTACTCAACATTCTGTCACAACGTCCCTGGGAAAAGGATCCCAGGAAGAACAGACATCTGTATATGTGTAAAAGAACCACATCTTCGACACCTACAATAAGCCAAACATTGTAATCAAACTTGCTGTAATAAAAAATAAAAATTTAAATTAAAACTACGAACAAGAAGTAGGGAGACAAACTTGAGGGGCTTTCTCCTGGCACATTCCATTCTAAATTCCAATCTAGAACACGACTTCCATTGAGGCTCTGCTGCCCTAGTAACCAGATTTGGTAAGGGAGAACTGCTGCCACCTTGTGGCCGTTTCACACAAGAGCAGCCTTAATCCCAGCGCTAATGGTCAGTTGATATTCAAAATCATTGCAGGCCTGTAAATGACACCTGCCCTGAAAACAAATCCTGGGGTCACGTATCGACCAAAAAATTCAAAGGACGTCCATACTTCAAAACGACCGTTTCAAAAGGCATATTTTATGCACATTAGTGTTCTGCTTCTTTGTCTTTCTTTCATTTTTGGTTAAAAAGACGGGAATGGGAAAAGGCATCCCTCAGACTGGGCGAAAATCTTTGCAAACGAATCAATGGACAAAGGTTTAATCTCCAATATATATAAACAGCTCATGCAGCTTAATATTAAAAAAACAAACAACCCAATACAAAAATGGGCAGAAGTTCTAAAGAGACGTTTCTTCAAAGAAGACACAGAGATGGCCAAGACGCACATGAAAAGCTGCTCAACATCACTAATTATTAGAGAAATGCAAATCAAAACTACAATGAGGTATCACCTCACACTTGTTAGGATCGCCATCATCAGAAAATCTACAAACAACAAATTCTGGGGAGGGTGTGGACAAAAGGAGCCCTCTTCCACTATTGGTGGGAATGTAAATTGATACCGTCACTATGGAGAACAGTATGGAATTTCCTTTAAAAAACTAGAAATAGAATTACCATCCGATCCAGCAATCCCACTTCTGGGCATATACCCAGAGAAAACCATAAATCAAAAAGGCACATTCACCACAATGTTCATTGCAGCACTATTTAAAATAGCCAGGTAATGGAAGCAACCTAAATGCCCACAGACAGATGAATGGATAAAATTGGGGTACATATATAAAATGGAATATTACTCGGCCATAAAAAGGAATGAAACTGGGTCCTTTGTAGAGACATCGATGGATCTAGAGACTGTCATATAGAATGAAGTAAGTCAGAAAGAGGAAAACAAATATTGTATATTAATGCATATATGTGGAACCTAAAAGATGGTACAGATGAACTGGTTTGCAGGGAAGAAATAGAGACACAGAGGTAGAGAACAAACGTATGGACACCAAGTGTGGGAAGCCATGGGGTGGTGGTGGTGGGATGAGTTGGGAGATTGGGATTGACCTGTATACATGTATATGCATAAAATACATAACTGATAATAACCTGCTGTATAAAAAAGTAAATAAAATTAAATTTCAAAATTTTGAAAAATACAATTTAAAAATAAAACAGAAAAAAGTTCTTCCCTTCACACACATGTATTTATAGGGATGAATTATTTCCATGCTTATATCTATAAATACATAAAGGAGGAATAAAATCTAACTTGAACCATAAACGAAAAAAAACCTGAACCCACCAGTTATACAGAGGAAAACCCTATCAGGGCACTTGCTCCAGCGGTAAACAATTCTGAAATTGGTCAGAGGTGTGGAATCATCTCCCATCCAGCTAGCACCCACCACCCACGCAAGGAGTGTCCTCATTGCAAAGCTGGGAGACTGTGCCGAGAAATCTCTGAATAAAGGTGAGCTGAGCCCCAGGCCAGCTGCTGCTGAACTGTTCCCACCCTTCGCAGGTAAAACACCTGAATATGTACAAGGGCTTGAAAGCCTAGAGGAAGGGCCGTGGAGCCACACTAGCGACAGCACGCAGGCCAACTTGGTGCCTGCAGGCCAGCCAGAGTGGTCCAGGCCCGGGTACTCTTTCGGAAGCTTTCCATTGTCCTGCCTGTGATACCCCTCCTGTCCCGGCCCCCACTGCTTTTTTCCTTCCTCACCTCTGTCCGGAGAGAAATTCCAGCGGAAGGTATGGGTGACACATCCTCTTCTTTACAGGTGGCAGCCTGGCAACTCCTGCAGAAAGGCCAGCAGTGCCCCACTCACACCGGGCCACCAACAAAGCTGTGGCCCCTCATTCCCTCCCACCAGCTCAGCCCCGAGACTGCTGACGGGGCAGAGAATATGGAGTCAGGCACAGCTTCAGGGGCTATTGCTGCCTGGAGCGCTGTTTATATTGACCTCAACCAGGCACACCTGGGGAGGGCCGGCCGGCAGGGTAAGGCTGCCCAGGTCAGCTAATCCACAACCCTCAGGGAATCACATTGTTGAAAATGGACCTCGCTAAGGCAGAATAGAAGCCAAGGAAAATAAGGACACAATGCCATTTGCAGCACCGTAGATGAGTCTAGAGGTAATCACGTGACTTGTAGTAAGTCAGAAAGTGAAAGACACATATCATATCATATCACTTATAGGTGTTACCTAAAAATGGATACCAGGGCAGATATTTCCACGGAGAAGGGCAATCACAGATTCATTAAACACACTTATGGTTCACCAATGGAAAGGTGTGAGGATTGGTTTCATTACGATATCGGGGTTAACAGACATATACAAACACAGGTGACATATATAATCACCAAAGACCTACGGAATACCATGACAAGACTACTCAACATTCTGTCATAACGTCCCTGGGAAAAGGATCCCAGGAAGAACAGACATCTGTATATGTGTAAAAGAACCATATCTTCGACACCTACAATAAGCCAAACATTGTAATCAAACTTGCTGTAATAAAAAATAAAAATTTAAATTAAAACTACGAACAAGAAGTAGGGAGACCAACTTGAGGGGCTTTCTCCTGGCACATTCCATTCTAAATTCCAATCTAGAACACGACTTCCATTGAGGTTCTGCTGCGCTAGTAACCAGATTTGGTAAGGGAGAACTGCTGCCACCTTGTGGCCGTTTCACACAACAGCAGCCTTAATCCCAGCGCTAATGGTCAGTTGATATTCAAAATCATTGCAGGCCTGTAAATGACACCTGCCCTGAAAACAAATCCTGGGGTCACGTATCGACCAAAAAATTCAAAGGACGTCCATATTTCAAAACGACCGTTTCAAAAGGCATATTTTATGCACATTAGTGTTCTGCTTCTTTGTCTTTCTTTCTTTTTTGGTTAAAAAGACGGGAATGGAAAAAGGCATCCCTCAGACTGGGTGAAAATCGTTGCAAACGAATCAATGGACAAAGGTTTAATCTCCAATATATATAAACAGCTCATGCAGCTTAATATTAAAAAAACAAACAACCCAATACAAAAATGGGCAGAAGTTCTAAAGAGACGTTTCTTCAAAGAAGACACAGAGATGGCCAAGACGCACATGAAAAGCTGCTCAACATCACTAATTATTAGAGAAATGCAAATCAAAACTACAATGAGGTATCACCTCACACCTGTTAGGATCGGCATCATCAGAAAATCTACAAACAACAAATTCTGGGGAGGGTGTGGACAAAAGGAGCCCTCTTCCACTATTGGTGGGAATGTAAATTGATACCGTCACTATGGAGAAGAGTATGGAGTTTCCTTTAAAAAACTAGAAATAGAATTACCATCCTATCCAGCAATCCCACTTCTGGGCATATACCCAGAGAAAACCATAAATCAAAAAGGCACATTCACCACAATGTTCATTGCAGCACTATTTAAAATAGCCAGGTAATGGAAGCAACCTAAATGCCCACAGACAGATGAATGGATAAAATTGGGGTACATATATAAAATGGAATATTACTCGGCCATAAAAAGGAATGAAACTGGGTCATTTGTAGAGACATCGATGGATCTAGAGACTGTCATATAGAATGAAGTAAGTCAGAAAGAGGAAATCAAATATTGTATATTAATGCATATATGTGGAACCTAAAAGATGGTACAGATGAACTGGTTTGCAGGGAAGAGATAGAGACACAGAGGTAGAGAACAAACGTATGGACACCAAGTGTGGGAAGCCATGGGTTGGTGGTGGTGGGATGAGTTGGGAGATTGGGTTTGACCTGTATACATGTATATGCATAAAATACATAACTGATAATAACCTGCTGTATAAAAAAGTAAATAAAATTAAATTTCAAAATTTTGAAAAATACAATTTAAAAATAAAACAGAAAAAAGTTCTTCCCTTCACACACATGTATTTATAGGTATGAATTATTTCCATGCTTATATCTATAAATACATAAAGGAGGAATAAAATCTAACTTGAACCATAAACGAAAAAAAACCTGAACCCACCAGTTATACAGAGGAAAACCCTATCAGGGCACTTGCTCCAGCGGTAAACAATTCTGAAATTAGTCAGAGGTGTGGAATCATCTCCCATCCAGCTAGCACCCACCACCCACGCAAGGAGTGTCCTCATTGCAAAGCTGGGAGACCGTGCCGAGAAATCTCTGAATAAAGGTGAGCAGAGCCCCAGGCCAGCTGCTGCTGAACTGTTCCCACCCTTCCCAGGTAAGACACCTGAATATGTACAAGGGCTTGAAAGCCTAGAGGAAGGGCCGTGGAGCCACACTAGCGACAGCACGCAGGCCAACTTGGTGCCTGCAGGCCAGCCAGAGTGGTCCAGGCCCGGGTACTCTTTCGGAAGCTTTCCATTGTCCTGCCTGTGATACCCCTCCTGTCTCGGCCCCCACTGCTTTTTTCCTTCCTCACCTCTGTCCGGAGAGAAATTCCAGCGGAAGGTATGGGTGACACATCCTCTTCTTTACAGGTGGCAGCCTGGCAACTCCTGCAGAAAGGCCAGCAGTGCCCCACTCACACCGGGCCACCAACAAAGCTGTGGCCCCTCATTCCCTCCCACCAGCTCAGCCCCGAGACTGCTGACGGGGCAGAGAATATGGAGTCAGGCACAGCTTCAGGGGCTATTGCTGCCTGGAGCGCTGTTTATATTGACCTCAACCAGGCACACCTGTGGAGGGCCGGCCGGCAGGGTAAGGCTGCCCAGGTCAGCTAATCCACAACCCTCAGGGAATCACATTGTTGAAAATGGACCTCGCTAAGGCAGAATAGAAGCCAAGGAAAATAAGGACACAATGCCATTTGCAGCACCGTAGATGAGTCTAGAGGTAATCACGTGACTTGTAGTAAGTCAGAAAGTGAAAGACACATATCATATCATATCACTTATAGGTGTTACCTAAAAATGGATACCAGGGCAGATATTTCCACGGAGAAGGGCAATCACAGATTCATTAAACACACTTATGGTTCACCAATGGAAAGGTGTGAGGATTGGTTTCATTATGATATCGGGGTTAACAGACATATACAAACACAGGTGACATATATAATCACCAAAGACCTACGGAATACCATGAGAAGACTACTCAACATTCTGTCATAACGTCCCTGGGAAAAGGATCCCAGGAAGAACAGACATCTGTATATGTGTAAAAGAACCAAATCTTCGACACCTACAATAAGCCAAACATTGTAATCAAACTTGCTGTAATAAAAAATAAAAATTTAAATTAAAAATACGAACAAGAAGTAGGGAGACCAACTTGAGGGGCTTTCTCCTGGCACATTCCATTCTAAATTCCAATCTAGAACACGACTTCCATTGAAGCTCTGCTGCCCTAGTAACCAGATTTGGTAAGGGAGAACTGCTGCCACCTTGTGGCCGTTTCACACAACAGCAGCCTTAATCCCAGCGCTAATGGTCAGTTGATATTCAAAATCATTGCAGGCCTGTAAATGACACCTGCCCTGAAAACAAATCCTGGGGTCACGTATCGACCAAAAAATTCAAAGGACGTCCATATTTCAAAACGACCGTTTCAAAAGGCATATTTTATGCACATTAGTGTTCTGCTTCTTTGTCTTTCTTTCTTTTTTGGTTAAAAAGACGGGAATGGGAAAAGGCATCCCTCAGACTGGGCGAAAATCTTTGCAAACGAATCAATGGACAAAGGTTTAATCTCCAATATATATAAACATCTCATGCAGCTTAATATTAAAAAAACAAACAACCCAATACAAAAATGGGCAGAAGTTCTAAAGAGACGTTTCTTCAAAGAAGACACAGAGATGGCCAAGATGCACATGAAAAGCTGCTCAAGAGCACTAATTATTAGAGAAATGCAAATCAAAACTACAATGAGGTATCACCTCACACCTGTTAGGATCGGCATCATCAGAAAATCTACAAACAACAAATTCTGGGGAGGGTGTGGACAAAAGGAGCCCTCTTCCACTATTGGTGGCAATGTAAATTGATACCGTCACTATGGAGAACAGTATGGAATTTCCTTTAAAAAACTAGAAATAGAATTACCATCCGATCCAGCAATCCCACTTCTGGGCATATACCCAGAGAAAACCATAAATCAAAAAGGCACATTCACCACAATGTTCATTGCAGCACTATTTAAAATAGCCAGGTAATGGAAGCAACCTAAATGCCCACAGACAGATGAATGGATAAAATTGGGGTACATATATAAAATGGAATATTACTCGGCCATAAAAAGGAATGAAACTGGGTCCTTTGTAGAGACATCGATGGATCTAGAGACTGTCATATAGAATGAAGTAAGTCAGAAAGAGGAAAACAAATATTGTATATTAATGCATATATGTGGAACCTAAAAGATGGTACAGATGAACTGGTTTGCAGGGAAGAAATAGAGACACAGAGGTAGAGAACAAACGTATGGACACCAAGTGTGGGAAGCCATGGGGTGGTGGTGGTGGGATGAGTTGGGAGATTGGGATTGACCTGTATACATGTATATGCATAAAATACATAACTGATAATAACCTGCTGTATAAAAAAGTAAATAAAATTAAATTTCAAAATTTTGAAAAATACAATTTAAAAATAAAACAGAAAAAAGTTCTTCCCTTCACACACATGTATTTATAGGGATGAATTATTTCCATGCTTATATCTATAAATACATAAAGGAGGAATAAAATCTAACTTGAACCATAAACGAAAAAAAACCTGAACCCACCAGTTATACAGAGGAAAACCCTATCAGGGCACTTGCTCCAGCGGTAAACAATTCTGAAATTGGTCAGAGGTGTGGAATCATCTCCCATCCAGCTAGCACCCACCACCCACGCAAGGAGTGTCCTCATTGCAAAGCTGGGAGACTGTGCCGAGAAATCTCTGAATAAAGGTGAGCTGAGCCCCAGGCCAGCTGCTGCTGAACTGTTCCCACCCTTCGCAGGTAAAACA